>NC_069781.1:24785498-26035498 GCF_027406575.1 Nycticebus coucang | reverse complement strand
GTTGGTCTAGAACCCCTGGGGTCTTCAAGAAAATGTCAGAACACAAAGGTCAGAGGGAAGGCAAACAATGGGAAGAAGATGTACTCTCAAAACTCCCAAACAACTTTGAAAAACTGGCTTTTAAAGTGGGAAAGAGCCTCTTTACCCTTTACCTACAACTTAGACACACTGGATACTTGGTACAGTGTAAACTTTTTCTCAAGTTTCTGTGTGACTGAGATCTGGTAAGGATGTTGTCTTCAAGTAGTATCTCCAGACACAGGGGAATCATTGTCAGAAGAAAGAGGAAACACTGTCTTGACAGACACCGCAATGTAATAATAATGACTGAAACAATAGCTGATGTTTACATGGAACTTACTATGAATCAGGAACTGTTCCAAATACTTTTCATGTATTATCTCAGGAAAACCTAGGCTTGAAGTCATACTGGCTTGAGTCTAAGTCAGGATTTATTTATTTATTTATTTATTTATTTTGAGACAGAGTCTCAAGCTGTTGCCCTGGGTGTAGTGCCATGGCATCACAGCTCACAGCAACCTCAAACTCTTTGGCTTAAGCGATTCTCTTGCCTCAGCCTCCCAAGTAGCTGGGACTACAGGCTCCTTGTTGCAGTTGTCATTGTTGTTTTACTGACCCGGGCTGGGTTTGAACCCATAGCCTTGGTGTATGTGGCCGGTGCCCTTACCCACTGAGCTACAAGTGCCGCCCATGAGTCTGAGTCTTGGTTCTATCATTTTGGTGCTATCGTGAAGAGGAAGGTTCTTAAACTTCTCTGATATTAAATTTCTTCAAATGTAATATACTCTTTTTTTTTTTTTTGTAGAGACAGAGTCTCACTGTACCGCTCTCGGGTAGAGTGCCGTGGTGTCACACGGCTCACAGCAACCTCTAACTCTTGGGCTTACGCGATTCTCTTGCCTCAGCCTCCCGAGCAGCTGGGACTGCAGGCGTCCGCCACAACGCCCGGCTATTTTTTTTTTTGTTGTTAGTTTGGCCGGGGCTGGGTTTGAACCCGCCACCCTCAGCATATGGGGCCGGTGCCCTACTCACTGAGCCACAGGTGCCGCCCAAATGTAATATACTCTTAAGATTGTTGTAGAAACATCAGATATGCATAAGCACCAGTAGCATGCTGGCAGACACGGGTCCTTTTCCTCTAGTGTTGGACGCTCTACAAGCCTTCAGCTGATAACACATTGGAATTTGGTGAACATTATCCAAAGATCATTGAGTAGTTACCTATTCTACTATCACATGATATAAATGATACCCACATTAGTGCCCATTAACTTTGAGAAGATTACATGCCTCTTTCTGCTTGGGAAAAATAGTCCTCATTTCTATGACCTACGATTCATCAAAGCCAAAGGAGACAAAAGAAGAATGGTAAAGACTAAGTAAGGCTCTTTCATGAAGGTGATGGAGTTAATTTGCATTTCCTTTCAGGGTCCTGAGGTTTAAGATTTTATTTCCCAGAAAAGCATCCATGGAGATGTATGTAAATTCTATGCTGTGTCATAAGCAATGTTTATTTCTTTTGAAATGGCACTCATTGAAGTAGAGTGCTCCACAAATTATTTCATTTTGTCAAAAACTTCAGATATGTGACATTTGCAGCTCCACTCATTGTTAATAAAGACTGTAGATGGTTTATGTTGATAATTCTCAGTACTATAAGCCTTGCTAATTAAAACAGTCAACAGCCACAACACTGCTTTGGGAGGGAGGCTGATCCTTATAATTAACCTCCTTTTGCAAGTGAAGGAAGGAACATGATCACAGAAAAAGACTATCTGACATAGTCAAAGCCACAGCTAGTAAAGGATGAGGAAAAAGCCTAGAACCAAGGAACCCTGAATCTTAAATTGCAACACCTTGTTCAATCAGCTTTTGTCAACCTTCAGCAGTTTTAGGTTTCTTTTCTGCGGTGGTGCTTATGGAATTCAAAAGTGGATTTTGTCCTTGTTGTTCCTTGGTATAAAATAATAAAATCAAAGAAAATTGTATTTAAAAATCACATTTTTTTTTTTTTTTTTTTTTTTTTGCAGTTTTTAGCTAGGGCTGGGTTTGAACCCATCACCTCTGGCATATGGGGCTGGCGCTCTACTCCTTTGAGCCACAGGCGCCGCCCATCACATACACTTTTATACACACACATACACCCCTATTGAGAAAATTTCTCCTTAAACAATGGTCTACTGATAAGTACTTTTAGATGATCAAAGGATGAGTGCATGATAAAAGTACACAATCCTGCTAAGGCTCTTTGGGCAGACTTTCAGGCTAAAATGCCGAACAGAGGGATGCTAGGAACACTGTAAGATGTAAAGTAGTTCACTTACATGATATGGGTTTTATCCTATTCCTGGGCCTTTCAACTTAGCCAGCTAGCCACTAATGCTAGCTTTTCAATGCTGTTATTTGCCTAGGATCTTGGCATTTGCCTATGATCCTCCTCCTACTTGCATGAGGATCCTATTATTTTGAGTTCTCAGCTTCCTGAGTTCTCTGATGTTCTCAGGTTATGCTATGATCATGAGAAATGACTGGTCTTTCATTCCTACTAATAATAACTAACATACTTTGTATCCTTGATCAGTGTTACAGCCAAGCTAACTGATATATAATATTTTGAGATGTTGAGGGCTGTTTTCCTTTTGTCTGTTGTACTTTCTTAAACAAGCCTCCCTCTCCAGATCAGTGGGGTGGCAGCAATGCCTTCTAAAGGTACTGCCTATACAACCAAGAACAAAAAGTTGAATTCTTGGCTTTGAGTTCTAATGCAGGCTCTTGAAATTCATAGTAGAGGAAATAGGCCTGAAAGCAGAGACTTTAAAATAGTCTGTATAAAAGAGAAAGTATTTTTAAGTTCAGAGGCTTGGCTTTGTAAATCAAGAGTCAAGATCCAAATATAAAGTTTAGACCACACTTATCAGACTGTGGAAGAATATAGAATGATGTAAAAGCAGGTTTTTCTAGCCAAAAGGAAGTAAAATTTCTACCCCTTGGCAGGAGAAAGAGAATTGGGGAGGACATGGAGGAACTCAGCCTCATGGGTGTAGTTTCTATCCTTTACATTCTTCAAGCTGAGTCTCAAGAGGGATATAAAAGAAGCACATCAGCTATTCTCCTGAAGTGTAGGGGGCTCTGAGAACAGATAACCATCATCAAGCTCCTCAGAGTGTTGCCTGGTGGAATGGCTCACTTTGGGGTAAAGCCTGTCTCTAGCACAGCATCTGAGCTAAGGAGGCCCAATGACTGAATGTGGTATCCAGGTAGATGGGTCTAAACGGCAGCCTCTCAGAGTCCTACACACCCTTGCATGATGTGGGAGAAGTTCATGCAAGGGTGTGTAGGAGAACTGTGGAGAACTTCCACAGTGCAGCAGTTCCTCAAAAAATAAAAATAAAAATATCATATAAGTCATTTCATTTCTAGGTATATACCAAAAGAATTGAAAGCAGGGACTCAAACAGGTATTTGCACATCCATATTCATGGCAGCATTATTCATAATAGCCAAAAGGTGGAAACAATCCAAATATACATCAACAGATAAATAGATAAACAAAATATCGTGTATCCATACAATGGAATCTTACTCAGCCTTAAAAAGGAACAAAATTCTGATACATGCTATGACATGGATGAACCTGCAGAATATTATGGTAAGTAAAATAAGCTAGATGCAAAAGGACAAATACTGTATGACTACACTTACAGACGATGCTTAGAACAGTCAGATTTATAGAGATAGAATAGAATGGTGGTTACTAAGGGCTGGAGGAAGGGAGAAGGGGGAGTTATTCTTTGGTAGGTACTGGGCTTCAGTCTGGGATGATGAAAAAGTTGTGGAGATGGATAGTGGTGATGGTTGTACAACAATATAAATATGAAAAACAATGAATTGTAAACTTATGAGTAAAAATAATTAAAATGGAAATTTTAATGTTATGTATATTTTACTACATTAAAAATATTTAAAAAATTATATGCCTTCAAAAGGAGGACAACAATGACTGAAAGTGAGGCCTGTGGACCTGGAGGGGTTAGGAAGAGGAGGATGCAGGGTGACTTGTGGAGTCCTGGTGACTGATGAGTCCAGGGGACGCAGACATCTCAGCATGGTTATGGTGGGGTCAGGCAACCAATACAAGGGAAAATGGATTATTCATCTTAGCAAAAGCCAACTAGGAACCATGCTCCTCTCTACGAAAGTCAGGATGATAGACACTCGGAATTTGGACCATTCAAAACTTAGATTACTCCTAAGAAGGGATGGAAAGAGGTAAAAGGAGAAAATCCTAACTATTTATCTATTTATTCATTTTTTTGTTTAGCAGGCCCTGGCCAGGTTTGAACCTGCCACCACCAGTGCATGGGGCTGATGCTCTAACCATTGAGATAAAGGCACCAGCCAATGCTAACTATTTATTTTTAAAAAGATTGAATTTAAACCGAGATTACTTTGGGTTACATGGTTAGGTTTTTCCATCATCAGTGAATAAGAACTTCAGAGCTAAAATAAGTCATAAGGAAATCATTTTTATTTTGCACACATAAATGTGTGTGACTGTGAGATATATTCCCATTACATTGTTATATGCCTTTTCCAAACCTAAAACTAAGGTGCTCCCCAAACCTTTGGCAAAAAGGGGGCTCTTCTGTGAGCAACAGGGAATTCTGCTAGGTTAAATCCTACCATATCCTCTTTGGGCTTGCCATCTGAGAAGGCCACATAATCTTATTAATGGCCAACCTCTGAACCAACCCCAGGATAATTATGAAGCTGGATCTTTGCGGTACCTAGAATTAATACAACAAACACAGTTCTTCAGCTCCTGTTGTGTGCCTTGGCCTTTGAGAACACCTTTATTCTCTTTAAGTAATCCTCCCACCATCATCTTCCAGTGGTTAAGGATAAGGATCCAGAAGGGCCTCCTGAGCTAGTAGCTATTAATAATTGCTAACATGTATAACATCCTCACTCTGTGCTGACACTGCTGAGTACTTTACATCATTATCTCATTTAGTCTTCATGACAACAAATCTTTGAGGTAAATACTATTCATTGCATTTGGCAGAAAAGCAAAGGGAAGGTTAGTGAAGGCAGACAACATGCTCAAGGTCACATAGCTAGCAAGTAGTAGAGCTAGGAGGAACCTAAAAACTTGACTTCCCTGCTCAAGTGCTAATGATGATACTGCATTGCTTATTGTTACTGGGACATCTTCCTGGTCTACTGTGGAAGTCTGGCTTCACACAGATACAGACGAATATTGCTGCAATACAGTATAGCAAGAACTGGCTTAACCACTAGATCTTTGTTTGAGGACTCACAGATTGATTACTGGTCCATGTGTCTAAACAGGTATTCTGCATGTCACCCAGTAGGACTTTCTTAAAATTATGGAAAACATTTCGTATACCTCAGAATTTACTAGTCTTCCCCCCTGTTCTATTCAGACCATCTCATAAAAGAGAATATATTATGTAACGCATGCTGCATCTTCAAGCTATGAAAAACTCCCACCACCCCAAGCCTTCCCCACACCCAAATCATGGGAAGGTTAATTTCTATTCCTCTGATATGGGGTTATCCTGTTAATAGAGGATCCAGATAACTCTGACTTCCATGATTACCTCATGCTCATCCCCCTGCCTTAAAATATCTCAGCAATCCAGCCCAGGTAAAGCGGACTGGTACTGTCTGGAAAGGAAGCACACAGATGTTCTGTGCCTGAACTTCACTGTGACTCCCTTCCTCCACAGCCAGCCCAAGGGAATGCAGGATTCAGAGAGGAACTCTTCTAACCGAGAGCAACCAGTTAAATACACGCCAGAGAAACCCATATCCAGGTGTTTTACCTTTGTCCTAAGGTAAAACCTCTCCAGACCATCTAAAATTCTGACCACTCCCCACAGAGAGAGATTTGCTAGCTGTAATGTCACCTTTTGCTGTACACACACTAACACCTGAGCAAGATGTAAAGATAGATTCACAAAGGCCTAAGGATCTGTTCCCCTATTTCTGATTCTGAATATCCCTGAGACATCTTCCAAAACGCGTTCCTCCACTAAAGTTTGGAAAGTTGGAAAACTTGAGGAAAATGCTAATGCAAATGAATCAAAGAGAAAGAAAAGCCGTTAGAAATTTCAGGATAAGAATTAAGAAATTTAAAAGAAAGTCATGACCAAAATATGAAGCAAACAGACTTTCAGATTAAGATGGTATTGTGTGTTTATACCATGAAAACCCCACTTTGCTCCCTACACATAGCAATCATAAAAATAAAATATTAAACAAGAAAACCAAAAGATAGAGCCAGGCTCAAATACCAGACAAACATATCTAAAATCCAAAAAGGAATGGAAACTCATAGCAGTGAAAAAGACTAGAGCTGGGGCAGCTGTAGATTTGGCTTTTATGGGGCTAACAGGATTGAAAATGCTCCATAAGAGATAGGAGACTGGAGCCAGGCACATAGCTCACAGATGTAGACAGTGGTGGGACCCCCTCAGCACTGTGAATAGAGAATGAAAATGAGCTGCTCCTAACTGCTGCCTGGAGCCATAACTTCCAATGAGCGGCAGACCCAGGAGGCCAAGGTCAAGATCCTAGCCTTGCAACTAGGAGATGAGCCAAGAAACCCAACAGTTACGATTAGACCTATACCATCGCTAATATCACCACTGATACACTACTGTGAGACTTAGTTCTGAATTAGGAACCCAGAGTGCTGACAAGCAAAAATGGATAAGGAGAGAGGTTGAAAGAGAGAGGGACCCATAAAATAATAAAATCTCACTTAAAGCTATAAACCAGATCCCAAAACACAAATTTATTGCTAATAAAGATAGCCAATAAAATCAGCAATTGAAACAGAAATGTTAGCGAGATGAATTCCTGATAGAATGGTCTGACAAAGCCTTAACCATAAATATATTAAGAATGTTGGCCAGGCGCAGGGACTCACGCCTGGAATCCTAGCACTCTGGGAGGTCAGGGCGGGTGGATTGCTTGAGCTCACGAGTTCGAGACCAACTTGAGCAAAACCGAGACCTCTGTCTCTACTAAAAATAGAAAAAACTGAGGCAAGAGGATCACTTGAAACCAAGAGCTGGCGGTTGCTGTAAGCTGTGATGCCACAGCACTCTACTCAGGGCAACAGCTTGAGACTCTGTCTCAAAACAAACAAAAGAATGTTAGAAAAATGTAAATTAGGACATAATTTCCCTTTAAGAGAGTATAAGATTATAAAATAGTTAGAAATGAAACTGGGATAGATGGGTATCTAAAAGGACCAATTCAAAATGTGGAAGTCAGAAGTATGAAAAAGAAATGGGCTGGGCACAGGGGCTCACACCTGTAATCCTAGCACTTTGGGAGGTTGATGTAAGAGGTTCACTTGAGGCCAGGAGTTCAATACTAGCCCAGGCAACATACTGAGACCCTCATCTCTACAGTAAACAAATAAACAAACAAAAATTAGCCAGGTATGGTGGCATGCACCCGTAGTCCCAGCTACTTGGTAGTCTAAGGCTTGAAGATTGCTTGAGCCCAGGAGATCAAGGCTGCAGCAATCTATGACTGTGCCACTTCTCTCCAACCTGAGTGATAGAGTGAGACCCCATTTCTCTCTAAAAAAAAAAAAAAGGAAAGAAAAAGGAATGAACTCATACATGTAAGAGCATGGATGAACTCAAAAATATTATGCTAAATGAAAGAAGCCAGATGCAAAAGATCATACATTGTATGATCATTCATTGTAAGATCATTACATTGTAATCATTACAATGTAATTCATTGCATGATCATTCATTGTAAGATCACTCATTGTATGGTCATACATTGTATGATTCCATTCATATGAAATGTCAAAGACAAGTCAATTAGAGACACAAAGTAGATTAGTGATTGCCTGGGGCTGGTCGTGAAAACAAGTATTGACTACAAATAAGCATAAAAAAATCTTTTGGGGGTTGGTAAGTGAGCAAAATAAAATCTCTTCCTTTGGGGTGGTGCCTGTGGCTCAAAGGGGTAGGGCGCAGATCCCGTATGCCAGAGGTGGTGGGTTCAAACCCAGCCTCGGCCAAAAACTGAAAATAAGAATACTAAGCCATGTTATAATAAAACTGCAGAGCATTAAGGATAATGACATAATCTTAAAATCTTCCAGAGACTGATGAATGAGTATCTGCAGAGTACTGACACATCAACAGCAGACTAAATATCAGCAACAGTGGAAGTCAGTAAATGGTAATGATGTGCTCATAAGAAGTAAGCAAATACAGAGATTTTTTTTTTACCCAAACTATGCTTCATTAATAAGGGTGTAAAGTTATCTGTATAAAGTTCAGATATACAAAAAAAATCAAAAAAAAAGAAAAAAGAAAAGAAAGAACTTATCCATAGAACTTTGTTGAAATAACTTTTTTTTTTGAGATGAAGTCTCACTTTCTTGCCCTCTGTAGAGTGCTGTGGCATCATAGCTCACAGCACCCTCAGCCTCTTGGGCTCCAGTGATTCCCCTTGCCTCAGACTCCTGAGTAGCTGGGACTACAGGCTCCCACCACAAGGCCTGGCTATTTTTAGAGATGGGATCTTGCTCTGGCTCAGGGTGGTCTCGAACTCATGAGCTCAGGTGATCCACCTGCCTCAGCCTCCCAGAGTGCTGGGAGCCATTGCAGCTGGTACAAGAGCTATTATCAATGATGTCCTTTAAAAGGGAAAAAAAAATGAACAAAGGGAAGAATGGGACATAAGAAACAATGATTAAAATATCAGTAAATTTAACTACTTCCTGTAGAAAAAAATCTCCAACTTCTGTGTCTTTTTAAATAGAATTATACCTCTAAATAACCATAAGAATATGGGACTGGTATTGAGTAAGTTATTAAGCACCCTAAGAACTGTGTTTGGGTTAGGAGTATTGTAGAAATGCTGCATTATTATAGACTTTATTAGAAAAATTTATAATTCATGAGGTATATAAAAGTTTCATTTAAAATGGAAATATCTATAATAATTATTTAACTAATTAGTGGGGGGAGGAATACCAGAAATCTTATTAAGTATTAAGTAGGAAAGAAGAGGAAAAATGATAATAAACAGAAAACATAAATTAAGTGGTAGAATTAAGTTGAAATCTGCCAATCATGAAATACAGACATGTGAATTAAATTCACTTATATAAAGGCAAAAATCATAAAATAGTAAAATAATATATCAATTTATTTTTTATAGTCTAGGGATCATGACATTGGAAAAAAATAATCTTAATATGGTTATTCTAGTAGAAATGGTGATTGGTTTGCAACTTTCAGAGTTATCTGAAAAACCAAGGAAGTCTTCATTGTAGTTGTAGGCAGAATACATATCTAAACAACTTGATAAAGTAAAAATAAAAGTGTGTAGATAGATGGAGGCACATGGAAGGGTGAAAAAAGTGTACAGTAATTAATATTCTCACATAAATGCAGAGTTAAGAGGCCCTATCTAAAGCTTATGGAATAAGAAATAGAAGTTTAAGCATTTTGTTGAGAAACAAAATGTCTTTTTTAAAACTCTTTTAACAGTTTTACAAAAAACTCTTTGTAAAAGAGCTAAAAATAATGTAAAATCATCCAAGAAATGGAAGGGATATTATAGGTTAGCCCAATCTTCAACTTTTATAAATGAGAGTCAATAGACAATCCCTAAAATCAATAAATCAAGAAATAGAGGTTTAAGAACACTATATAACAGGATAAATATTCTAAACTAAGAATAGACTACCTCTGAAGAATAGAATGGGGCAGCTCGGCGCTTGTAGTACAGTGGTTATGGTGCCAGCCACATACACTAAGGGTGGCGGGTTTGATCCCAGCCAGGGCCAGTTAAACAACAATGACAACTGCAACAAAAAATAGCCAGGTGTTGTGGCAGGCACCTGTAGTCCCAACTACTTGGGAGGGTGAGGCAAGAGAATCGCTTGAGCCCAAGAGTTTGAGGTTGCTGTGAGCTGTGATGTCACGGCACACTACCTAGGGCAACATAGTGAGACTCTGTCTCCAAAAAAAAAAGAACAGAATGGGGGTGGAAGAAGGAATAGTGTTTTTTTCATCATAAGCAGGACCATTTGATTAGCATATCTATAATTTACTTAATAAAAGTAAAAATTAAGGGGCGGTGCCCATAGCAGAATGGTTATGGCACCGACAACATACACTGAGGCTGGTGGGTTCAAACACAGCCTGG
This sequence comes from Nycticebus coucang, assembly GCF_027406575.1. Lineage (NCBI taxonomy): Eukaryota > Metazoa > Chordata > Mammalia > Primates > Lorisidae > Nycticebus > Nycticebus coucang. The sequence continues at coordinate 26,025,256 of NC_069781.1, read as the reverse complement.
GCCAGCTAAACATCAATGACAACTGCAACAAAAAAATAGCTGGGTGTTGTGGCGGGTGCCTGTGGTCCCAGCTACTTGGGAGGCTGAGGCAAGAGAATCACTTAAGCCTGAAGAGTTTGAGGTTGCTGTGAGCGGTGATGCTACAGCACTCTACAGGGGGTGACATAGTGAGACTCTGTCTCAAATTAAAACAAAATTTATATATAGGCACTATACCACAAAAGAACTCTTACTCTTTGGACTTCGGCTGCTCTGAATTTTCCCTTAGGAAAAGCCCATGCAGCCTGAACAAATTATTTGGGTTAAAAACTGGAGCCACTGGGCATGTATGGCTTGTAACGAACTACAAGGTCAGACAATTAAGTTCATGAACTTGCCCTAGAAAAAGTGCTACATGCCTCATTGCTGAATATCACTATGGTCACCTTTGGAAGTACTCCCCTTGAGAAGCTATGCACCAATGCCAGTGCCTTGTCAACCCTTAAAAGCACTTTTTCTAGGACGAGTTCACAAACTTCATTGTCAGACCTCGTATGACAACAGCTCTGATGGCCATTCCAGGAAAAGAGTTCCAAAATTGCTTTGAAGGGTGAACTAGGAACTGGCTTTGTTGCATAGCTTCCCACAGGGAGTACTTCAAGGACGGTCATCGTGATATCCAGCAATGAGTTGTGTAGCACTTTAGCTAGGATGAGTTCACGAACTTAATTGTCAATGCTCATACCTCTCCATGAGATTTCTGTGATGTGGGGGGGGGCATTAACTTTGGCATTGCAATTTTGGCTCTACCATCATCAATTCACAACCATTAGTTCTCACATCGGCTAACATTGAGTCCGATGGTTCTGGTGTCCTCCCTATTTTGAATGATATAGATGAATTTCTGCTTCCCTGCTGAGGGGGCAGAGGTCCACAATTATGAGGATTTATTCCAGAACATAAAGAGGCCTGGCCAGAAAACATGTTGGTAGTTTTGCAAAGATTTTGGGACTTGGGTTTTCATTGTTCAGTTAGACCCCTTCTCTTTTCCTCAGATAAAACACGTCAGATCTATTAAGCATATAGAGTATAAATGTCTTAACACAGTAATTAAGTAAATGAGGTGAGGGATATATTTAACCAGTACGATGTAAGCATTCCAAATTGTATATGGAATCAGCACATTGTACCCCATAAATGCATTAATGTATACATGATCTACCTCTTTATGATTTAATAAAAAAGAAAGAGGAAGTAAATGCCTTTTGGAAGGGCGTTGGAAAACTAGGTGACAGAGGTTAAATAGAGACTTACTTATCTCAGCAAGTAGGTACCTTTCAAATTCACTTAGGGAATGAATTTCAGTTTTTATTCAAAAAGTCTATGGAAACTCACCTGCTTTATGCTACTAATCTTTTATGGCTTTCTCTGTAAGAGTTTTAAAGACCTGTTGACAATTTTACAGGGAAGGCACCCAATAAATATTTACTAACGTTGGTGTTGTTACTGTGGATAATAATTATGATAGTGCCAAGAGCCCATTTCGTCAACCCACAAGCCAAAGCACTGGAGCTTTGTGAAGAGTCAACATCCTGATTTCCACAGAATGGCATGCCAACAATGCCACTGCGAATTTCCCTGAAGGCTGAGCACTATCCTTATCCCGACTTCTGCTTGTTCTAGAGTCCCTCGTTTGTACCATCTCAGCGTATCTTTCTGTCCTGTACCTCATCCTCAGATTTGGTAGCCCTGACTCTAGGAATTCTCTCCACTAAGTGGTGGGTGCTGTGGTTGAGAGTGACCTGTCTATTTGGGAGGAAGCTACCTTTCAGCAAGCTGTAAACGCTCACTAGCCACTAGTCAAGCAAAGCATCATGTACAGAAAGCATATTATTAAGTGATGTGTTCTTATCTCTCAAGTGCCAAACACATCCACTACAAGCATGGTCTGGCAATTGCAGACCTACAGATGGGTTGTAGACAGAGACGTATGGGAATCATTGCCATGTAGACATACCATTTAGCACAATTAATCATGCATCAGCTGTTTGAATGCAGCCTGGCCCAAGGCAGATTCTGGAATTCCATATACTTCATTACATAGACTTGATCTTTGTCACAGAGGATTCTCTATTCTTGCCCCTCCCTTCCCTACCGCTCACCAGACATCCTCTGACCTATGTGCGCCAGACACTGCTTCAACTAGAAGGTGCCAAGAGTCCTATGTGAACATTAAAATTAGGAAAATCTGAAAGACCCCAACATCAGGAGGTGAGGTAGGTTTTGGTCAGGCACTACCATAGGAAAAGTGGAACAAACACTAACTAAAATCAAGCAATTCCCGTCTGACTTGCATCTGCTTGATTACTTCCCTCTCCTCTACCCACACCTGATTTGTGCAGTAGGAATCTGCGAGCTTTCCTAAGTACGACAGATGGAAAGATTTCCCTGCTTCATCTGGGCTCTTCCATGGAAGAATAGAAAGCGTCACTGCCCAGAATGGTTGTGTAATTTGAGTCATGCAAAGGGGTGTCTGGTGGAGGTAAGTCAGGGCAGAAACTGCAGACGTGCACTGTTCTTGGAGCCATGAGGCTGGAGACCTAGAGGACAGAGCACCTTTTGCTCTTTCCGCAAAGGTACTGTTTGCTGGGTAGCAGATCTGTGCTTTCTGATTGTAATTCTCCTGTAGGAAGGAGGTTAGGGAGTTTATAGAGTGGGAATACATAGTGGAGAGGTACAGTCTTTCTAAGGCAAGGTACAGGGTGGACATCGCCATCCACATCAGGTCCCCTGCTTTAAAGCAGCCTGGGGACAGCATTTTTCTGGTTAGACATTTGAAGATCCTGTCTCATTTCTAACTTGGGATCCAGACTTCATAATGGGTCTTCTGTTTTCTACCCAGTCACTCCTCACGTTAGTTCTATTGATGTTTACCTCTCCAATAAATATATATTCTAAAGGTGAATATGTGCTCTTTTTCCTCACTGACATTTTCATAGGCCAAATTTCTAGAGAATCCCCAGAAAGATGCAACTGGACTTAAATACTAAGAATTTAAGGAGGTGATGCATGGCGATGCTGATTTCCCAAGGCCAGCTTTGCCGTGTCCTGAAAAACCTGCCTAGAGAAAAGGTTCAGGTTCCAGTTGTGGCTTTGATCCTAACCCTCTGCTTATTCTTGAGTAAGTCCTTATGTTTGTCTCCCTGGGCTTTATCCTCTTGTTCTGCTGGCCATAGTTAGACCTATTGGCTTCCAGAGGCTGGAAGCATAAAATCAACTTGGCAGCAAGCCCTGCATTGCAGCCCCTGGAGTCTGCGTCTAGGACGAAAAGGAAGGTATGGGTTGGAAGAGTTCGTGGCTGAGCCACCAGGCAACAGAGCTCTGTGCTTCTCTCCTTTTTTGGTTCATGCCAAGTAGATCAAGGTTATAATTGGCCGTGAAACATTATCGTACTTACTTACTTCACCTGCAGCTTCTCCTTTTGTTTGTTAAGCCTGTGTGGAAGTTGTCATCCCTCCCACCTGTACGTGAGTACACAGGAAGCTACAGTAAAACACCAGGAGCTTTGAAGTCCCGGTTCCACCCCTTATTAGTTAGGTGGCTGATTCCCAGTTTCCTAATCTGCGAAGTGGAGATAATAAGGCTTATGTCATGGAATTGCTGTGAGGATCAGATGAGATTCTGTATACAAACACAGGACTGGGCGGTGCCTGTGGCTCAAAGGAGTAGGGCGTCAGCCCCATATGCCAGCGGTTGCGGGTTCAAACCCAGCCCTGGCCAAAAAGTGGAAAAAAAAAAAAAAAACACAGGACCTGACTGATACATGCTAACTTCCTATCCAGCATGTGTCTGTGTCACTAAAACTATTACAATTTTGTACCCTGGAGTAGTGCAATAGCTGGCTAACAACACAAGTTAAGGCGTGAAATAGGCATGCACTTGGTTGGTTGTGGCTTGAAAAAAATCTCACCCCTGACATTTTTTTATACAGATTGTATCAGAAGAGATGTCTCTTATCATCTTAGAATGATAAAAATGTAGGCTAGTCTCTGTGACTCATGCCTGTAATCCCAGTACTCTGGGGGGTCTGAGGAAGGAGGATCACTTGAGGCCAGCAGTTCAAGACCAACCTGGGCAACATAGAGACACCCTGTCTCTACCAAAAAAAAAAAAAAAATTAGCTGGGTGTAATGGCACACACCTGTAGTCCTAGCTATTTGGGAGGTGGAGGTGAAAGGCTTGCTTGAGCCCAGGAGTTCAAGGCTTCAGTGAGCTATGATCATGCCACCGCATTTCAGCTTGGGCAAGAGAACATGACCCTGTTTTAAAAAAAATACGTATGTGTGTATGTGTGTGTGTGTGTGTGTGTGTGTGTGTGTGTGTGTGTATATATATATATATTTTTTTTTCCTCTCTCTCTGAAGGGGTGCATGCCCCTAGTCCTCCAGTTACATTCAGGGTGATAGTCCTGTGGGTATGCATGCAAGAGGTTAGCATCCAACGTGTCCATTCAAATGGCATTGATAAGTCCTCTTGAATTTCAAACTCAGGCTCTCTGATGAGTTGGTTTTCTCCCACCAGGTCCATCTGTGATTTGAAGCCCAACTATGTTGTTCCATCTGTCTCTTTCAGTGAAATATACAACCTGCAACAACTGCACTGTCCCTATCCGTATAAAGCATAGGAGCTAGTATAGTGTACTGGTTAAAAGCAAGGTCTCCATGTTTAGACTGGCTCAGCCACTTACCAGCATGTGACCTCGAGTAACTTCTCAGATTCCTCATCTAAAAAACGGGGCAACTTGAGAAGTTTGTCGTAAAGATCAAATGACTCTCTCTCTGCCTATACATGTATATATATACGATATCTGGCACACAATAAGTTCTCATAAATGTCTATAATTATTAACAATGATAATGATCTCTTTGCTACATGTTAAGTTGTCATGTCCTAGAACAAAGCTGAGAATGGCCCAGTTAACTGCAGTAGACCAGAGTAGGTGGAGAGAGGCCAGTACCTAGAACTTGAACAACCCATTTTAGAGATGTACCCAGCTACTGGTCCTAGAAACCTTACCTGGAGACAGACCATTGTAACTGGAAGGAAGTGACAGAACAGATGGAAGATAGACCTATTCAATGCGCAGGGCACCCTTCTGCCTATTAATCTCCTGCCTCATCATTTAAGAGAGCCCAAGTTTCTTGCCAGTTAGTCGCCCAAACAGAGTAGGGTCAGGTTGGTGAGGAATTCTTAAGCATCCACAATCTGTACATAGTAGCTTTGATGGCCATGGCCCAGCCACCCCATGTAACTTCTATACCATGACAGTCTTCTGCTGTGAACAACATACGAAACTTGTAATCAGCGATGGACTGTCTCTGCTAGGGCTTAGTGTAACCAACTGAGAGGGTTTCTTGGAGGAAAAGGCAAAAGAGCTGCCCTGGCTCTGACCTCATGCCTAAATCCTAAGAGCGTGCTCGCTTTTTGTTCCGAAGGCCTGAGTCTTCAGAAAGGACATAGCACAAAACCTGTTGGTAAGGATTCTTCTGGTTTTGGTTTACTCTGCCATGACAAAAAAAGACAAAGAAAGGCAAGAATTGGGATGTATTAGGATTACTAAAGCTTCTTGGCAGTCAGAGTATGTAATCACTGCCTGCTCTTAATCATTTTCAACCTGCTGGACCAGCTGAGGAAAGCTGGCATATTCACCAAGTCTGAAGTCAGTGAGTTGTGTGTATAACCTCATCAGATGTTAGTCAGGCTTCTGCAATGACTCAGTCAATCTGAATACTGAGGGTTCCCCTTCAGTTTCTGCATCCAAAGTCATCAATTTTTAGAAGTATAGAGGATAAGGATAAATAAAGACTGGATTGGTTGGGGGAAAATTCCCTAGAGAAGGGAGACTGAGGCAGATGGATTGCCTGAAGTAAGGAATTTGAGACTAGCCTGACCAAGAATGAGACCCTGTCTCTAAAAGTAGCTGGGCATTGTGGCAGGCACCTGTAGTCCATCTGCTTGGGAGGCTGACGCAAAAGGATCACTTGAGCCCAAGAGTTTGAGGTTGCTGTGAGCTGTGATGCTGCAGCAGTCTACCAAAGGCAACAAATTGAAACTCTGTCTCAAAAAAAAAAAAAAATTCCCTACAGCAGTGGTTCTCAACCTTCCTAATGCCGGGACTCTTTAATACATTTCCTCATGTTGTGGTGACCCCCAACCATAAAATTATTTTCATTGCTACTTCATAGCTGTAATTTTGCTACTGTTATGAACTGTAATGTAAATATTTGATATGCAGGATGTATTTTCATTGTTACAAAGGGATGACGACCCACAGGTTGAGGACTGCTGCCCACAGAATGTAGTCTACATATTCCTTTTCCACTTCTGAGATGAGCTTCCCACTGTTCCCCCACTTCCACCTCTGAACCACCCATTCCTTGGTAACTGAAGTCCTCTACATCTTTAGCCTCTTCCTCCTGACATAACTGACTCAGGTTCATCCTGAGAGCATTACTTCCCCTATTGCCCTTTCCCCTAAACTCCATCTACTACAGGACCAGAAATAAGATAAGCATTTTCTTTTTTTTTTGTACAGACAGAGTTTCACTTTATGGCCCTCGGTAGAGTGCTGTGGCGTCACACAGCTCACAGCAACCTCCAACTCCTGGGCTTAGGCGATTCTCCTGCCTCAGCCTCCCGAGTAGCTGGGACTATATGCGCCCGCCACAACGCCCGGCTATTTTGTTGTTGTTGTTGTTGTTGTTGCAGTTTGGCTGGGGCTGGGTTTGAACCTGCCACCCTCGGTATATGGGGCCGGCGCCCTGCTCACTGAGCCACAGGGGCCGCCCAAGATAAGCATTTTCAAAGCAAATAGACAACCTACTCAATGGGAAAGGATATTTGCATATTTTGAATCAGACAAAAGCTTAGTAACTAGGATCTACACAGAACTTCAATTAATCCACAAGAAAAAAACCCAACAGGGCGGCGCCTGTGGCTCAAGGAGTAGGGCGCCGGTCCCATATGCCGGAGGTGGCGGGTTCAAACCCAGCCCCGGCCAAAAACCAAAAAGAAAAAAAGAAAAAAACCCAACAGTCCCATACATCAATGGGGAAGAGAGATGAATAGAACCTTCTCTAAACAAAACAGATAAATGGCCAGCAAACACATGAAAAAATGCTCATCAACCCTAATAATTAGAGAAATGCAAATTAAAACCACCCTGAGATATCATCTAACCCCGGCGAGAATGACCTATATCACAAAATCTCAAAACTGCAAATGCTGGCACAGATGTGGAGAGAAAGAAACACTTTTACACTGCTGGTGGGACTGCAAACTAATACAACCTTTTTGGAAGGAAGTATGGAGAAACCTCAAAGAACTCAACCTAGACCTCCTGTTTGATCCTGCAATCCCATTACTGGGCATCTATCCAGAAGGAAAAAAAAAAAAAAAACTTTTATTATAAAGACACTTGTACTAGGCTGTTTATTGCAGCCCAATTTACAATCACTAAAATGTGGAAACAGCCTAAATGCCCTTCAACCCAGGAATGGATTGGCAAGCTGTGGTGTATGTATACCATGGAATATTATACAGCTATTTTAAAAAATGGAGATTTTGCAGCATTTGTACTGACCTGGATGGAGGTGGAACACATTATCCTTAGTGAAGCACAGGAATGGAGAAGTATGCGTCTTTTGGATTCAACTTTGATATGAGGACAATTAATGACAGTGACATTGTGGGGCATGGGGGAAGGAGTGAGCAGACAGAGAAAGAGGGGGGATGAGGGTAAAGAAAAGAAAAAAAAGAAGAAAGAAAATAGTGATTAATTCTCACATAAATTGGATTTGATTTTGACTAAAGTACCTTACTTAAACATTAATTTTTACTTCAACTTGTTAATATGTTGTTTAGGATACAGGATACTGCATCCTCATTTATAAGTAAATTATGTTTGTAATTTCCCCTTTATAATATATTTTTTCCTAATTTTAATATCAGGTGTATCCAGATTAAGTAGAATGATTTTGAAGTATTTCTTCTTTTTCTATTGTCTATAAGATTTGGCATGATCTATTTTTTGAAATTATCTTTTATCTTTATTTATAAATATTAGTTATCTATTCTTTGATACTTTGGGAAAAAATAATAAGTAGTTGATCGATGACTCCATACTGAACCTCAGAGTCAAAGCATTCTATAACAGACATACTCTTATTTGACAATGTGAATGTTACTTTCTTGGCATTACTATTATTATTATTGCTTAATACTTTGTTGCAGCAATCGTCTGATTTCTTTTCTGAATGTATTTGTCTTCGTTCATTCTTGGTGAGGTTTTTGTTTCTGGTCCCTATCTTAAACATTGTTATTGTTGTTAAATTTTAAGCCTTTTTCATTTTGTGAAGGCAAAAAGTGGAAGCCTAATGAACACATGTATATGTGAAAATAAAAAATAATAAAATTATACAAATACGAGACAGAATAAAAAAATAAGATAAGCATTTTTTTTGCATCCCAATGCCATCTAAGACCAGTTTTCCTATACCCTCAAGTAAAATCTTTTCCTGTGTTGAATTGTAGGCTACAGCCCCCTTCATCGACTCTGTCATTTTACTGGTCCCTCCCCATGGGTATACCATTGGCTCCTGATCTACGTGCAGTCTCACCATCACAGTGGCTGACCATGACGTCTGTGTAGATGACCCATCCAACAGCTCCCTGACCTTCTCAACCCCATGAGCTCTTTGTAACTTTAGACACGCCATCCTCAGACAAATCTTGAATCTTGTCAGTTGCCTCAAACTACTCCACCTCCAGAAGTTTAAAGTCTAGTATTCTATTTTGTTTCTTCAACCTTCATTTCTCTCACTCCCCTTTCCTTCTAGATCTGTTCTTTGATCTTAATAAGATGTTCCAGACTTTGATTTTTCCATTTTCTTCCAGAATATTTCTTTCTCCCCATCCAACCTTAACTGTTAGCTCTTCAGATCAATTACTGTGTTAACAAATCTGTTTGTTCCTTTTTCCCCCCTCAACATCTCATCTAACCCATCTGGGCCTTCCATGAGGCTTGTCCCTGGTCATTTCTCTCTTATTGCCCCCATAGCAGTTATTTCATATTTCTCCATTATCTTCAAACTCACTACTTCTTGTCCCACCCTGTCTCCTCTTACAATAAGGAGTCATTTACATTTAATACCTTACAGAGAAAATCAAATGTACTGAAAGATAATGACATTCTTTGTTGCTGATCTCCAGTTTGCAAAATTACCTTCATCTGTCCATCTCCTAGTCTCCTTCCCCTGGTCTAAAGCTAAGGTAATCTAAAGTGAAAGCTACCTGTATTCTGAATTAGGCTCCTGTCTACCCACTCATGGGCCTGATTCCATTAGTTAATTCTGGTCTGATTAATATCTCCCTTCTCTACTTGCAACTTAGAAGCTTCTACCCCAGGTAAATCCTTATTCACCAGGCATGGGAAATACCCTCTTTCAGCATTTCTTCAGAAGCACCACTCAAAGAAGAAAGTCAGAAAAGAGGGATGATTTTTAGAAATGAGAATTAGGAACTGGGATGTTACAGAGTTTGATGGGTCATTCCAGTAGATATGTCAAATGGAAAGTTTGGAGATGCACACATGTATTTTTAGGAGAGAGATCAATGCTGGACTTCCAAACTTTCTTCCTTCCTCTGATAGATCAAAGGCATGTAACTAGGCATTTCTGGGATGAGGATGGCCCTGGGTGTTTTTCTTTTCTTTTCTTTGCCAAGAGCCTTTAAGTTTTTGGCATATAGCACATTATTTTTAAAGATGTTTCCATGATGTTAAAGGCACAGATGTTTTAACTCTGACTTTTGTCCCAACCTCCAGATATGGAATCCAGAAAAAATTCTCTAGTCTTATGACTAAAAAGGAAATAAGAGACAATGCCACTCTGGGCCTTTACTATGTATCAGGAATTCCTGAATTTTTTTTTCTTTTTCTTTTTTTTTGAGACAGAGTCTCATTATGTTGCCCTTGGTAGAGTGCTGTGGCATCACAGCTCACTGCAACCTCAAACTCTTGGGCTTAAACGATTCTCTTGCCTCAGCCTCCCAAGTAGCTGGGACTACAGGTGCCCGCCACAATGCCTGGCTTTTTTTTATTGCAGTTGTCATTGTAGTTTAGCTGGGCTGGCGAGGTTCGAACCTGTCAGCCTCCATGTACGTGGCTGGCACCATAGCCACTGTGCTACGGGTGCCAAGCCAGGAATTCCTGTATTTTTACACCACTAGGAACCACTTAGAAAAAATGTGCAGCCAAATTTATTAAAAGAAAGAATCCCAAAATTCTTGTTAGTGAACGACTTTGCTATTTCTCTGAGAGTCAAAGTAAACTATTCTACAGATGTTTCGACCTCCCCTTTAGTGGGTACATGCTAACAGAGTCCCTCCTCACAGAGTGCCTGCTGCATTTAGAGTAGGGAGAGGTGAGGCTGAGAAATGCTGGTGATTTCTTGAGTAGTGTGCCTTTAGCCTTTGGCTGAAACTACTCCTTGGAAGATTATCATTTTCCAAATTCTCCCTGATAAGGTTGAACTTTATTTCCCTGATGAATAATTGATTTGTCAGTCTCAATTGCTTTATCACATATTTAAAAAATTAAATTATCTTATATTGCTTTGAACTAACATGATCAACACACTCTTTTTCATCATAACACACTTTGGTTATAAATATTATCACACAGTGCACTTAAACATTCATCATGCACTTGAAGATTTCCCTGAACTAACAGGATGCCATTCATCATTGTCCTTGAATAGCTGTGATGCACTTCCACATGGCCATCTGTCTTCTGTTTGAATCATGGATCCTTATACAGAGCTTAGAGAGATGAAAACCTGCAAATAACAGGTAGGCTAGAATTATCAGACTAAAAGAGTTTCTGAAGGGTCACCTACTCTTCTGCAGACACTAAACTATAAAAGCCATTTCAAAGGATGATATTTTATAATCTATTTCTCTTTCCTTTCTTCCTGCCTCTGCTCTCTTCTTCCTTTTCCTTTACACGAACACTTCCTGAGCACCCAGGTGCTCTGTGAAGTAAGAGTATGGTGATGAACAATCATCAGCTTTTGTTTTTAATACTCAGCCTAGCAGAGGAAAGGGAGAATATGTTACTACACCCAGGAACCCAGGTGGGACATTTATGTTCCTTAACTGGGTGATCAGGAGGTGATACTTGAACTCATTCTTCAAAGGACAGGGAGGGGTAGCCAAGCAGGCAAGGAGAAAAGAGCATCACAAACATCGAAGACATCATAACTAACACGGTGGGAGAGAGAGAGCACGTGGAGAAACTAAGTGGGTAGCAAAGCTCGGGCATACTGTGTGCGTGTGGATACAGGAGAGTTCTAGTCATTCATTTTGATGATGACATTTCAGTGAAATAAAATCAGCCCTTATTTTTAACCCTTAAAGACCTGAGAAGAATAAAGTTTGATTCTATGTCATTTATTTAAACAGAAGTGCCTTATAGAACCAAATGCAAGGAGAAGAAACTCAAAGAGAAAATGTTATCCATTCCACTTTCTTTTAATAGTTACTATTTGCTGAGGGCAATGGTTATTAATAAGAATAGTTAAGGACATAATTTCTCAATTATTCTCAGCTGACTTTCCTGGCAGTATTTTATTTGAATTAGAAGAATTTAATTCCATTTTTCTGGGCTGGGTGCAATGGCTCAGGCCTGTAATCCTACCACTGGGAGGCCAAGGCAGGTGGATTGCTTGAGCTCAGGAGTTCAAGACCAGCCTGACCAAAAGTGAGACCCCTGTCTCTAAAAATACAGGGGTGTATTGCAGTGGGTACTTATAGTCCCAGCTACTTAAGAGGCTGAGGACTGCTTAAGAGGATTGCCTGAACCCAGTAGTTTGAGGTTGCTGTGAGCTGTAACACCATGGCACTCTACCCAGGGTGACAAAGCGAGACTCTGTCTCAAAAAAACAAATTCCATTTTTGCATAATATAGGGAAGCATGACCAGTTATGTCAAGAAGAAGAATCCAAATCTCAACAAGTTCCAAGTTAGTTTCAAGTCTTAGGAAATCCTGGCTTTTATCTGATGTGGCCCATAAATCCAATTACTATACCCACAGGAAAGGCTCCTTAAGGTCTGGCTATAGCCTAATTTTGCACTCAGGAACAGGAAGGGATAAATCTTAAAACAAGGTCACATGACTTTTAGAACTGATGTCACTGAGAGCCTCTTTCCATTTCTCTCTTATCTCTATCTTTCCTTTTGATCCTTTTCCTTCCTCTTTGCCCATTCTCTTTTTCTTTTTTTTATTTCAAAATATCAAGGGTGTATAAATGATTTTGTTACATGGATACCTTTTGTAATGCTTAAGTTGGAGCTTTAGTGTGCCCATTACCTGAAGAGTATTCATCGTACCGTCTGGGTAAGTTTTACCCTCTCCTTTTCTTGATTTCCAATGACCTTTACATCTCTTTGTGCCCATGTGTGTCTATCTGTGAGCTCCCAATTATTAGAGGGTACATATGGTATTTGTTTATCCATTCTTGAGATACTTCACTTAAGATAATGGTCTTCAGTTCTCATTCTCTTTTTCTTTTCTTACCTTTTTTTCTTAATGTATGTCTTATGGCTACCAGTATTTCCTTGAGTATTTAAAATTTTCTGCCAGTGATACTTATTTATAACATTTTCCCTAACCTAAATATTTCAAATAACTCTTCAGATTGCTCACTTCCTAAGGATTGGCAAATAAGTTCCTTTCATGATTTCTCACATACTCCTACTTCGATGAGGCCACACCTAGAACAATGGGATTGTTCTTTCTGTGTTACTCAGATATAAATCTCTGGTGGAGGATTCAGTCTGTCCTTGGCCCTGCCCTGTTCAGCATCTTTATGAAGACATAGAGGGCAGAATTACCAAATCTGCTGGTGACTCAAAACCAAGAAGGCTAGCTAATTCCATAAATGACAGACTCTGTTTCCAAAATGATTTCAATTTTTTTGAATTCTGGTATAAGATCAACAAGATGAAATTTAAATTGCACTGATGAATAGTCCAATATGTTCAATTAAAGAGAATCTGTAGAATTCAAGTGCTATGTGGACTAGATAGAAGAGTTTTAGTTGAATATAAGCTTAATGTAAGTCCAAAGCATGAAGCAACTGCCAAAAAGGCTAACATATTATTAGGTTTTAAATTAAAAGCAGGGGCCAGATCAAAGGAATGAATTGTCATACTGAACTGTGTGTTTTCATACTGCATCTCAAACATGATTTTCTTTCTTTCTTTTTTTTTTTTTTTCTGAGACAGAGTCTCACTTTGACACCCTTGGTAGAATGCTGTGACATCATAGCTCATAATAATCTCAAACTCTTGGGCTCAAGTGATCCTCTTGTCTCAGCCTCCCAAGTAGAAGACTACCCAGCTATTTTTAGAGATGGAGGTCTTGCTCTTGCTCAGGCTGGTCTTGAACTCCCGAGCTCAAGCAATCCACTTGCATTGGCCTCCCAGAGTGCTAGGATTACAGGTGTGAGTCAACTACCTGGCCCTGAAACATGATTTTTCTATGATAAGGAAGAACAGGTGAGGTAGATGGAGGGGGAAGGACAGTGAGAGGTGATAAAACTAGAAGATATTCTATAAACCATTTCTGAAAAAAAGAAACAAGTAGAAAGAGACCTGTTAGGTGTCTTCACCTTTTCCAAGGTCAGTGTGAACCCGAGAACAGCTAAAGAATATAACAATAGTTTTAACTGACCTCATCTCTCTCTTATCTATGTTCCCCACTCTGCCCAGCTCTTTCTATCTCTGTGAGTTATGGAATGAATCCAAACTTCACCCATCACCATCCCTTCCCCATTCTTTCTCTAAGTATACAGATTTATCCATCAAGATTAGGGTATGAAGAGGGTTGGCTTCATGGGTGCACTATTTGTGCTGGTGCACAAAGCTTTGCACTTACAAGGACCCCATGCTCAGTTTAATGTCTCCTTCCTGAAATTTATTTAATTTCATTTAATTTTATTTCATTTATTTATTTTTGGCACTTAGATCCTATGCTCAGTATAATGTCTCCTTCCTGAAATTCTTTTTTTACATTTGTTTTATTTAAATTTTTAATTTTTTAATATGACAAAAATTATATATATTTATCACATACAAAACGATATTTTGATATATGTATACACTGTAGAATGGCTAAATTAAGCTAATTAACATACCCATTACCTCACATACTAACCATTTCTTTTTTTAGTGGTGATTACACTTAACATCAATTCTCTGCGCCATTCAAGTATAAAATACATTGTTATTAATTATAGTTACCACATTATACAATAGATTTCTTGAACCTTCTTGAAATTCTTGACAACTTTTGAATAAGGAACATGGTTTTGCACTGAGCTCTACAAATTTGTAGCCAGTCCTGGGTGTAGAAAACATCTTTTTCTTCTTAGAAGTTGGAGTTTTCCAAAAGGAAGATTTGCTATAAAAATGAGACAGCAAACACCAACACCAACACCAGTGGTTCCTAATGCCATGATGTATTTTCACTGTTACAAAGGGGTCACAATCCACAGGTTGAGCACCACTGACCTACACCAATAGCTAACAATCATAATATTTCACATTGTAGGTTAATCTCAAAGTGAAGTAGAATCCAGCCAAAAATGCAATTAGTCAGCACAGTTGAGAGTTCAAGTTTTTGGCTCTTTCCCACTTTATTTTTAGTGCCCAAAATGTTAAATTAAGATATGCACATGAATTGAAATGGATTTTGTTAAGCAACAAAACCAAACTGCAGGGTCTGTACTATGGGCTCTTTGCCAGGAAGGAGCCCTGTGTCATTAGCTTTAGCTCCATCATGCCTTGCCAATCCCCTGTTTCTGAACACTTACACACTCCTTCTGCTTCATTCTCTCCATTGCAGGGCTCTGGATTCCTTCATGGGATTCCATTTACTTTATATCTCTTTCCCAGCCGATTGAAAAGGCCGATAACACCAATTGGAAAACCCTGGATTCCTCACCTATTATTGGTATCATGCAAGCTTGCCAGATTTAGCTAATGAGAATGCAGAATTCCCAGTTACATTTCAATTTTAGACGATGTATAATTTTTTAGTATTTGTTCCAAATAGTTCATGGCACATACTTATTATAAAATTTATAAAAAATAAAAATTATTTCTCTAGCTGAAATGAAAATTTAATTGCATTTTCTGTATTTTATCTTGGAAACCTAGCATCATGGCTACCTATGGATCCTGGGCTGCCCAGAATATCCAGGAGATGTCTACCCTCTAGACATCTATTGGAGTCCATTGTCATCTCTTCAGTTTTCTCTGGAACAAAAACAGACTTTGGCTTCATCTGAGGTCAAATCTTGTGCTCTTATAGTTTTTTCCTTCTCATTAGTTTCTATTTCAACAAAAGAGCAGAAGTGACTAACGGATTCTGGATGTATTGAACAATATGTATTGTTCCCAATTTGCATTACCAATTCTTCTCATTCACTCCAGTTCTCTTTCATAATTCTATTTCCAAATACCCCCAGAGAAGTCACTGTTACTAGATCTTTCAACAGAAATAGTGACTGGTTTTACTACCATTATATTCACAGTTGCCGCTATAGCACACAATACCCAGTGAAGTTCATTAAATATTTGTTGAATAATTGAATGAGTTAACTAAGAAATGTATTCCCTATAGGCTGTTTATTAGAACCAATGAAACAGAGTGTTCTATTTTATTCCAGAAGGAAGAATTAGGGCCAATAGCATGACCACTTAGGAAAATCATTTTGACTTCAACACCCAAAAACTTTTCTTAGCATCAAAGGTGAAAGTGATAAACCTCCATACGCTATGGAGTTGCTGTCACAGACAGAATTCCAGGACTTCAGGCAGTGAGAATTAATCGTTAAACTACCTCTGAACCTAAGATTCAAAGACGTTAATACACCTGTCCACATGTAAACTTCTTTTTTCAGCTTAAAAGTTGCATAGGCCCCTGAATCCTGCTCTTCTGAGACCTAGGACAAATAACAGATGCATGTGCTGTTAATGATGTGCCAACTACTTTTGGTTTCAGATCTTACAGGACATAAAGAAGTGGTTTCTATTAATAAAAAATAAAAATCCCTGAAATTTTCAGTTTATCTTTGATTTATGTGTTTCTGTGCCTGTGCCTGTGTGTGGAAAGTAATACTACTTTCCTTGGCCTTTTCCAAAGGAACAGGGGGCCAGTCATGGTGGCTCACACCTATAATCTCAGCACTTTGGTAGTTTGAGATGGGAGGATCCCTTGAAGCCAGGAGTTTGAGATCAGCCTAGGAAACATAGCAAAACTCTGCCTCTACAAAAAAATTAAAAAATTACCTGGACATGATGGTGTGTGCCTATAGTCCCACCTACTCGGCAGGTTGAGATGAGAGGATCACTTGAACTTAGGAGTTTGAGGTTCCAGTGAGACATGATTATTCCACTGCACTCCAGCTTGGGCTACAGAGAGAGACTCTGTCTCAAAACAACAGCAATAAATAAGGAATTTGGTATAACAATTGAAAATGTATAAGTGTTATTCCAAAATAGTTACTATAACTATAGTCCAGAAAGTAGAAGGGAAGAGGAGAGAGAGGGGAGGGGAGGGGAGGGGGGATATGGGAGGAGGGAGGGTATTTGGGGGAACCTCACCTAATGTGCATGATGCAATGGTACATTTCAAAACTATTAAGAAATTAGTATAATTGTGATGGATGTGTTACTTAGTTCAATGTAAGCATTTCACATTGTATATTGAAGCAATACCCTGAACCCCATAAATGCATCAATGTACAAAGTTATGATGTAATAAAAAACAATTAAAAAAAATAAAAAATAATAAAGGTGGACAAAATACAGTTACTAATGGAAACCCCAAGCTTGTCCTTCAATATGGAAGAATAAACGATTTATAGGTGTGATAAATATAACCATTTCCTCCAATAACTCTAAAATTCTCATATATATATGACAGATATATATATATATATATATCATCCTGCTTTCAATGTTATAATACATGAGGGAAAAGGAGAGCTATTTGGGGTGGAGTTATTATATTTGAGCAGTACATGTGATGTATGTTTGGAAGGGGGAGATGGAGAAGTATGGGGGTGTCAAGATGTGTGATGTGCACGGGCTTAGGGTGGGAAGTATGTGGTAGCTCAGCATGTTGTATGTCAGCTATAAAGGCTGAGTAGGGGCAGCCTTCACAGGTTGTGTCTATGAGTGCACACACCTGCATGAGTGTACGCATGTGTGCATACACAAGAATAAAGATGGTTGGTGGAATCAAGTGTGGTGTGGGTAGGATGGTGGGGCAAAGTTTCTATGTATGTATATGGTCACGAGGTGGGGGTTGGCATGTGTAGGGAACTAAGTGTGTAATATTATAGAGGAGAAATAAGTCTGTGTGAATGGACTGAGTGCAAGTGTACTTGTGTTTTTGTGTATGAGAGAAAGTGTTAGTGGCAGCTAAGTGTGAGGTATGGATAAAGTGGTGGGGACAAAGTCTACAAATATATATGACAGGGTACTTGGGAGGGTGAGGATTAGATGTAGTGTGTGTACAAGTGTGTGTGGAAGGGGACAGAGTATGTGTGAGTGAGGTGGGAGAGGGTAGCTTTGGGACATTTATGCCTATGTATGGATGAAATACGTTTGTGAAAATTTATTTGTGTATGGACAGGTTGTATATATACATTTGGACAAAATGAGAGGAAGGAATGTGTGTGTGGTCATATACGCAAGATATGCACCAGTGTGTTAGGACAGAGTATACAGGTAGTGTGTTGCTGAGTGACAGACCAGTGCACACGTGCTTACCTAGTAAACGTGAGTGTGGTGTGGGCCCCGTGTGACAGTGAGACACAATGAGAAGGAATGCCAAGTCACCCTTGTGCACTTTTTCTGTCAGACCTGCTTGTCTTGTTTCTATTGTCTCCAGAGACCAGGAAGGTATACTAAGTGCTGGCTCACAGCAGGTTGGTTGTGAATAGAAGAACTTTAGTCCCCTCCTTATGGGTTAGTCACACCTCAAAGACAAGCCAGCAGTGATGTCCCAGCACCAAACTTCCTCAGTTAGGCCCTGGGCATGGCCTTTAATGTGCTCTCTGAGAACCCAGAGGAAAGGGTCCACCCAAGGTGTTTGCACTCTGAGGGCTTTCAGTGGTCACCTGCTCACCGTCCCTGAGTCTGAGTCCATCTGATACACAGGACCTTTTGTTTATATACAATATTAGTACTTCATTCACCTCTGTCCTGGAAATTTGTAGAACTGTAGAATGTTAGATCTGGAAATCTACTCAAAGATGCTCTAGCTAGTAGTTCTCATTCAAAATAATAGAGGAAGACATAGTAACTACAACAGAATCTGAGACTTCCATTGACAGTGGGCATGGGAGGGTGGACTAAGTTCTGGACAGTTTAGAAAATGTTCGTTGGATAACGTGGATGTCATTTGAGACCCAGAAGGGTAGGAATCCTGTTCAGGTGAAAATAGCAGCATGATCAGCAAGCATTTTGGTAACTTGAGGTTCTCTGCACCACCTAGTTAGGACAATGGGGCCTATGTTTATTTAGTGTTACTGTATATCCCTAAACATAGCATCTGAATAAATATTCTTTGGAAGGTAATTAGACAAAGACCTACTACACCATAGCGTGGGATGTGGAGGAAATTATAAATATGCTACTTGAGTTTCAACAAAACTGAAAGATGAGCAATCATGACCTTTACAAGGCACTTTGAAATACACATTCATAATGGATAACAGGCTAAAAATATCAAGGGGGGGTAGAAAAACATGTAATACATCAATGTGTGTCCTAGGAAGAGACTCTAGTCTTCCAAATTATGAAGGTATATGCTTAAGAAATAGGGGGACATTTCCTACCTCTGAGAACAAATGGGAAATCTCCCACCTTTTTTGCCTCTTCAATTTGCCTTCACTTCTTACACTGGCATTCAGATTTAACTAGAGAACTTAGAGATCTGCAACTTTTAAATAAAATCTGTCATTTCCCTTCTGCTTTCTTTGATCCCAAGGTTATTTCTCAAGAAGCAGAACAATGAAAAACAAACCATAATTTAGACTCAAATACAAGGTCTGACAATTAGGTTCATGAATTCATCCTAGAAAAAGGTAGAATAGTCATTGGCATTGGTGCCTAGCTTCCCAAGGTGAGTACTTCAAAGGTGACTGTAGTGATATTCAGCATTGATATGTACAAATACTTTTTCTAGGATGAGTTCATGAACTTAATTGTCAGATGATGTACATCTCTCTTTAAGTCTTGGCTCCCTTTCTTGCTGTGTGACCCTGGAAAAGTTGCTTAACCTCTCTGAGTTGGAGCTTCTCCATCTATAAAACAGTACACTACTGACTACTGTATATAGTTAGAAAAAGTAAATAGTATATATACATATAAAATACATGGCCTGGAATGCACAGTGGCATATATGAGTCCCATTTCCTATTTTAACAGATGATTTTACCTTTACCTGCAGTGCTGACAAGTACCATTTGTCTAGTAGAGTCAGTGAAGGCAGAGAACACCCCAAACTTCATCTGCCAGGTGCTCCTGGAAGGGTCAAGAAAAGGGTAAGAACAGCAGGGTAGTTTATTTGGGCACAGAATTTAAGAAGATAATTCTGAGGCAATTAGAAAAATTTAATAGTAAAGAAAAATAACATTTTAGGTAATATTTCTTAAAATAAAAAATAATGCTTTGAGTAATGGACATGTTCTAAAATTAGACAGTGACAATTAGTGACACAACTATGACTATACTAAAAACCACTGAACTGTAACTCTAAAAAGTTGAACTTTGTGACATGTGAATTATATCTTAATAACGCCGTGATCAAAATTGATATCAAAAAATCATGATGAACAAAATATCAACATTTTAATGAAAGTAAGGTCAGGCCAGAATCTAACCCCAAGGACACCAGATTACAGATCTCAGGACCACAAATACTGCAGGTACTTGAAAAAAGTGTGAGAAGGAACAAGAGGGGACCACATGCAGAAAAGAGGAACAACAGAACTTCTGTTTCTTTTTGTAGTTTTAAGCCATGAGCCCTGACCTCCTCTGAGTGCCTCTCATAACATCCTCTCGGAGCCTTTTCCTCCCGTTTCCTCTCTTCACAGTTCACGGTGGATGGGCAGAGGGGGAAGAAGAAGTCTGGTGTCTAAGTTTGACCAGGATGAGGAAAGCAAGGCCACCTTGTCTGTTTTAGGCCCACCTCTAACCCCAGCAAAGGTTCATAGCAAGGTAGAGAAAATATTAACAACTGGCATCTCGATTCCTAAAGGAGGAAATTTAAGAAGAGAAAATGCCTCAAAACGTTTTGGGGTGGAAGATGTGACTCTAAGACTATAAATGTCAGCTGGTGGCCAGCCTTAGCGGACCAAATTTGCTCCTTATTCAGAAAGGAATTCGTTTATCTAGAGAAGGTAGAGGGCAGTATGACAGGAGAGAATAGTTGATTGTGAACAGGTAGAAAAAGAGAGAACTTGGGGGAAGATATAAGACTGGGTTCTGTCTGGGGAGAACAGCCGGGAGGGGAATCCCTGAATCATCTAGTGGGAAGGGGTGCCACAAGGCCTTTTTAAAACAGGAATATCTTAAACGGCTTTTAAAGGTTGTTCAATGTGTTCTGTGTGGTGTGATCACTTCCCTATAAGCTCCTGCGCTTTAAGTAGGAAATAGACTCCATGTATGGCGGGAGCAAGGTGTTATGCAGAAACCACCAGAGGAGCTGGAGTTCATGTATCGATTGGCCTACTCAGAATGGAATATGGCACAGAGGAGCCAGAAGCCCAGGATGCAGATGATGTCATGAGATGTAAAACCTCTTGGCTGGGCAGAAAGGGCCTGGACTCCTGCGGCTGTGGAACTAACAGTTGAGTCAGCTTTATCTAGTTCTCAAGGGTCAGGGAGGCCACATCTGAGATCCAGGTTAAGATTAGGTAAAAATCCTGTTTGGAAGTTCTTGGGGAACTTCCAAAGGAAAGGAGGAGAATCCTGCCAGTACATTTCATTTATATCTAAAAGGACAGTTGGAGGAAGGAAGCATGGATTGGATTGACAAATATTATTTTGGCAGAATCAGTCCAAATACTTGGAGACCCAATTCTCTGAGGTCCATTCCTAACTTTATTATTTAGCATATTTCCAATATGTCACACTCAAGAAATTAGAACCTATATCAAGTTCAAGATCTCATCCTGATAGCCAAATTTCTTATTTTAGTAGCAGATGTTTCTGTGTATACTATTCTCTTCTTTCCACCTGACCCCACCTTAAGGGAGGTTTCCCATCGGAAGTGATAGTTCAGTAGGAGCCACAACAGATTGTATAGTTTCATAGCACACCAGGTAACTGTTCACTGGGTCTCAATCCTTTTTTCTTGTCAATAAATCACTTTTCTCCTTAGAACTTTCTGACCATACCTCATATTCTGTTTTACTTTGAGCAAGCCTCATAAAGATTCATTCCAGCCCAACTCAGAAACTCCAGAGGTGAGTCTCTGGGCATAGATATCTTTTAAAACTCTCTGATTATTCTAACATTCTGTTTCACTTGAGAATTGCATAACTGAATTATTGGACATACGTGTATTGTGAAAAATGTGTATCCCCTCCTACCAGTTCTTATCTGTTTACTAAAATAAGATTTAAGATGATCTAATTCTATAGATTGAATAATTTATTACTTAATATTCTGGTTTTTTCCTTCTCCATCACTTTTCAAAAGCACAGCTTGACCAGGTATGGTGGCTCATGCCTGTAATCCCAGCACTTTGGGAGACTGAGGCATAAGACCATTTAAGGCCAAGCATTCAACACTAGCATAGGCAACATAGGAAATCCTGTCTCTAAAAAACCAAAAAATTATAGTAGGGGGAGTGGTGGTCCACGCTGGTAGTCCCAACTACCCATGAGGCTGAAGTCAGAAGAATCAACACATCATTAAGCATCTATGTTATGTGCCCACACTCTTTTAAACACTGAGATGCAAAAAGGAACACACTCTCTGCTCTCAGGAAAATTTTGCAAGGCTAAAAGCAATTATAGTATAGTATAATGCCAGTTAAGGAAGGAGACAGCAAGCAGTAGCTGCACATCGAAGGGCATTTAACTGAATCTTGGAGGTCAGGAAAGTGTTAGAAAGTGATGTCCAAGCTGAAACACAGTGAATTAGAAAGACTTAACCCAAGTGAAAATAAGATACATGAGAATTGTATAATAAGTACAAAGGCCAGGAGGGAAATAAAGACAGAACAAAAACCAAGCAAAGAACACTCAAGGACCTATAATGTAGTGTAACTACAACTTAAAAGTCAAGGTGGGCAGTGATGAGAGATAAAGATGGACAGGTACCCAAAAGTCAGATTATGAATAGCACTTATATCAGGTTATGGAGTTTGGATGTTATCCATGTAAAATATCATAGAAAGATTTTAAAAGCTACCAAAATGGTCAAAGTTAAGAAGACTGATATCTCCAAGAGTTAATGAGGATGTGGAGTAACTATAATTCTGATGTACAATACCTACAATTCCCCTCTGGGTTATATTATATAACCAGCAGAATGAGAGCTTATGTTAACCAGAAGATAAACACAAAGATGTTCATACAGTTTTATTCATAATTATCTAAAACTGAGAAATGACCTCAATATCTCCAACATTAAAAGGGTTAAATAAATTGAGATATATTCATAGAACGAAATGCCTAGCAATAAACAAGAATGAGTTACTTATACATGCCACATACTATTACAGACATGATGTTGAGTGAAAGATCGGACATAAAAGGGAACCTACTGTATGATTCCACTTCTATAAATCTTTGAATTCAGACATTTAGTCTATGGTGACAAAAGTCAGAATAGTAGTTACCTTGGGGGTGGAATATGACTCAAATACTTGCTATATGAGCTTGTTGGAGTGCCAGAAATGTTCTATATTTGGATCTGATATATATATTTAAAAATACATCAAGCCATATAGATTTAGGCACTTTACTGCATATAAATTATACATAAATAAAAGGTGTAATACCAAAGGCAGTATTTGCATGTTAGAGTGAGCACTCTAGTTATAGTGTAGACTGGAGGCAAGGAGAAAAGGTACCATTTATCTCCAGGATGGTGGTAGCCTGAAGTAAGGGGCAGATAAATCTTCTACAGATGAGGTAAGGAAAAGGGGACTTGCTGCTTTCTCTATGTGATGGATGAGAAGAGAGAGATAAGGGTGAATCAGAGGATTCTGGCTTAGGCAACAGGACGGAGGGTGCCATTTACTGAGACAGGGAAGTGGAGCAACCTAGAGGTCATATTTAGTAAATGAGAAGGTCAATTTACTAAATATGACCTCTCCCCTCCAGCTGGTCTGATGAGATATTCTTCATGTCGAGTACTCGTATTTTATTGGCATTGAAAGGACAGACTCCAGCCAGTCAGAAGGACTGAGAGAAGTACTAAGGAGGTGCTGTCACCATGGGAATAGGAATCTATGGCTTAAAACAAAGTTTGTGAAAAATAAAAATGATTTAAAAGCAATGGGACTCAAGTTTCCTAAATGCCAGGGAATGAAAAAGTACAGGCAGATTATGTCAAAGAAAATAAAGAGACTAAGCATCTTTAGCCATGTGATGGGGAACACAGATCATTGCCTTTGAGAATGCATTCATGTGTTTGAGTGGAATGAGGGGGAGTGGGGAAAAGCAAAGGCTCTGGGGCCACACAGACACAGGTTCAAATCCTGCCTCCACTACTTACTTACATTATGACTGAGAACAAGTCAACCAAACATCTGTAAATTACAGGGTTTCTTCATTGGTAAAATGTAGCAAATAGTACCCACCTTTCCAGAGGTGATGTTCAAAAAAAATTTATGTATATAAATATTTAAATAAATTCACATATATAAAAAAAGTTAATTCATTATGGGTATTCATTACGTATGGGTTTGCCTTTCCCCAAAGTACATGTCCTCTGTTAAAGTCATATATTATCAGTCATAAAAGGCAAAATGGCCTTCTCAGACCACTTTACCAAATGCTACTGTGCCTTCTGTTAACTGTTTTTCTAAATTCTATTTTGCGACCTTTCTTGACTAATTGTGTCAAGCAATCATCTTCTTCCTTTCTTGACTAATTGTGTCAAGCAATCATCTTCTTCCTGTAATACAGAGTTATAAAACAGTAATACTTAAGAGCTATGGGGATTCTCTTTATTCTCTGGTCAATTCCATCTCTTATCTCCCATCTTTCTCTCACCAAAATACTGGTCCAAGGTTATTGTACAGGACTCAGAGCTGAATAATTGGCTTTAGTGCTGCCAATTTTTTAGTTTAAAATCATTAGTTTGGCAGATGTAGGATGAGTTTGGCAACATTTAACCAAAAGCTCTAAAGCAACAGTGGCTCAAAAATACAGAAATGTATTTCTTACGTAAAAGATGTGAGGAAGTAGGCATTCCTGGGTTGGCCTGACAGCTCTCTGGTAACATACGGGCCTCTAGGTACTATATTTCTGTCCACCGCCTTAGCACATGGCTTTGATCCTCAAGATTCCTCATGGTTCAAGAAAGCAGCTATGGCCTCAGGCATCTTATAATGGCAGGGCAGAAAGAGGGGAAAAAGGTGCAAGGGCAGATATAAAGGTCACTTCCAGGTAATGCAGTTTTCTTTACATGGCCTTTATGAAAGTTCCACAAAACATTTCAGTTTATACTTCATCGACCTAAACTAGCTGCAAAGACAGCTAAAAAACATTCTAGACGGTAAGATATAGACACAAAAATCTGGATTCTGTCACTAAGGAAGGAGAAAAGAATGCATGGCAACTAGCACATTCTCTTCCCAAAGCTTTTGTTATCCAACAATGACTTTTATTAAGCAGTGACTTTTATTCCCTGTTCCAGACACTGGGAATTCATCAAGAAAAAAAAAAAAAAAGGCAAAGCCATGTCTTCACAGAGCTGACATTTTAGTAGAATAACAAGAGATAACATTTATTAACGATTATTATATGCTGGGCATGGTTTTTAAGAATTTTACTTGCATTAGTTTGTTTGATGTTTGCCACAATCCTTTGGAATAGGTACCATTATCACCCCTATTTTGTAGATAAGGAAAACTGAGGAGGCACAGAGAAGTTAATAACTTGCACAAATTGATATAAGTCATAACTGGTGGAACCAAGATTTGAATTCAGATAGTCTAACTCCAGAGTACGTGCTTTTAACCTCTGTACTATATTGCTTCTCCTCAACTTCCTCATAGGTTAATTTAGTTTCTCTTCTGGGCATAAATTATTGTATGTATGTTTGGAGGCTTAAATAGGTAGGGCCAGTTCTCTTGCTTTTCTCTTGTGATGGTGGTTCTAGGGTGGTAAAAGGGTGATAGCTGGCTATACATCCCATTGGGAGTGAATAAGAAAAAGTTGCCATGTGCAGGAAATTAATAGCCTCCTCACCAATTTACAGTGCTGCTTAAATGCCGCAGCGAGTAGGAAATGCCTTTCTCTTCTTGTTTAATAGCTGTGATTTGAATTGGGGCCAACAATAGCATCACTAGTTGCTCAACCCAGAAACCTGGACATCATCTCTGGCGTTTCTCATTCCTTCGCTCCTACGTATAATCAATTTGTTCTTTTTATCGAACCTCCTAAATAGTCATAGAATTTGTCAGTTTGTCTCCATCTCCATTGTCACCTCTCCAAGCTCATGCCATTATCACGTCTTGTCTGTATAATTCAGTAGCCACACATGTGGTGTTCCTGCTCCAATCAAGCCCCTTTGGGTCCACTCTTCACACTGTAGCCAGGGGGATCTAATACCCAAAGCTAATCTTGTCACTCCCTACTTAAACCCTTCAATGACTCCACATTATTCTCAGAGTAAAGTCCAAGTTCGTAACCTGACTTACAAAGTTCTTCATTCCCAAAGCAGTTGGAAAGACCATGGCAGGTTGAGTGCCTCCAGAAGCAGACCCAGATGGAGATTAGCATGGACGTTTCTTAGGGAGTCCTATTGGATGTCACATCTGTGAAGGGGAAGGGACAGAAGCAAGATTGAATAGAGGAATAAGTCAACCTGTGATGTAGTCTCGGTGGAGACCTTAGCTGCCATTATGTCCCCATCAGAAACTGGGATGGCCCAGCAGAATTATCTCAAGTTAGGGTGCTAGAACTGCGCCTTTATATCCCCATACTGATCACCCATTGGATAAGGTTGCCCTGGGAGTGGAGAATGACCCCTGATGAGGCCATTCATCTATTTTGTAGCCTTTTGTGCTAACTCATAGGCCTTTTTATAACATTGACCTTCAGAACTTCCACGTACCACACCCTTGAGTACTCAGGGTCTCTCAACTAATTTTCCCAGTTTACACTGGGAAAGGTAAGATTAAGATGAGGCTGACTGCCCTCAGGCCCATCTTCCCAGTCACCTACCTCTTAGGTCCCGCACGGACTTTTGGCTTCTTTATAAGACTTGCATCTTTTCAGAGGTCCTCAAACTTTTTAAACGGGGCCAGTTCACTGTCCCTCAGACCATTGGAGGGCCAGACTATAGTTTAAAAAAAAAAAACTATGAACAAATTCCTATGCACACTGCACATATCTTATTTTGAAGTAAAAAAACAAAACAGGAACAAATACAATCACACCGCCTCATGTGGCCCATGGGCTGCAGTTTGAGGACCCCTGTTAGGTTCTTAGGTCTTCTTACTCTACTACCAACAGGTATTGTTTTAGGAAACTTTCCAGAAACTCAGGTAGTATTTAAGGTCTAGTAAAATCCCCTTCTCTGCTAGTCAATTATATTCTTATTTTGGGGAGTAGAAAAATAGCCCCCTATATTAACCCTCACTGTCACCACATTGATCCAAAAATTTTATGGTAAAATTTCATGCTCTGAGTTCCTGAGTTTTGCCCCCTTCCTTTTTTAGCTTACTTTTATGATAGGTAGTTATGCCTTTATGCCCTTGTTTTTATTTTAAGCCAATTTTTTATTCTTTTTCCTCGTAAGCACCAGGCCTGTGAAGTTGAAAACTATGACTTTCAAGACTATTATCAATGCTATAGATATACAAAAATCTACTTAAAATCTCAAAATCTAAATAATTCAACTTGTGTGTGTGTACACATGTGTGCGCATGTACCCACATATAAAAATCTCTTCCTGCTCTTGGATAGTGGTAAGAATCATCTGAGCAAAAGGAAAAGGAAAAAAAAAATCACATTGTTTAAAGTCAAATTCTACCCTGTTAAGCACATAAGTTTGCTCAGTCTCATTTCACCTGAAAATGAGACTTACTCTTACTCTTGCTCTCGGGGATCATTGCCCAAATAAATTATCTGTATCCAAACAGGGATACTCAGTGAAGGGAAGTATATTCCTCAAAATTTCTGTGCATTCACCAAGATGTTACCTCATGAACTGGTTCCTCATGATCTTCCGTGTATACAGTCTCCTTTTGAACTTCCCACACTGCACACCCTGCTACCTACAACTCTTATTAGAGAGCTGAGTCACTGGCCACAGGGCTCTCTCTTGAAGATCACACTTGCAACCATCAGCAGACCCACTTTGGAAATTGTATAATTTAGCACAGCTCAGAGATCAGTCTATACCTTTTAGTGGGACTATGGTGAATGGTTCAAGAATCATGGAAGGATCACACAACAATGAGAATGATTTGTAATCATTGTTCAAGTCCAGATCTGTCCTGAGGTTTCTTCCTGATAGGGCCAACCCTTGGCCTTGCTCTTCCACTGCCTCCATGGCCAGGGGGTTAGTTCACAACTCTACCACTGAAATCAATCCCAGTATTTCCACAACTCAAACTTTCAGGCCAAACTGGCCCTCTGCTCTCAAAAACAAGGGTTGTTTTTCCTCCTACCTCATTCTAAAACCCTCATAAGTTCTCCATGTCTTTTTGTAGTTCAAAAATATTCCTTTCTCTTAAGATAACTATAAATGGAATGTGTTTTACCTCCAGGGAAACAAACTCATAGGCATGCATGTGATCTGTTTCTGCAGAGCAAACAGGACACAAGCACACAATATTTACAATCAGTATGTTTTCCAAATCTTTTCTGAAATGTCATATTTAGGTAATCCATGTCCAGTTAAGTCTAGTAGTACCCTGATAGTTTCAACATCTGGGTCATCTCTGGGACGATGTAAAACTTAGCTTGGTTCTTTTTCATTCTCTTTTTATTGAACATTTAAAAATCTTAAGGTCCTATCTCACCCAGATTTTGTCACCTTGTAACAAATGTATGTGAAAGAAGCGGAAAGTTGGACAATATTTGGTTAAAAGTGACAGAAATCTGACTTATGCTAGATTAATCAGAAAAAGGAGAATTTATAAGCTCACATAAAATCATGGAAAGGAAGGGAATGATGTTCGTCTTTTTTTTTTTCCATTTTCATTTGTCTGAATTTTTTTTTTTTATTGTTAACTCATAGCTGTGTACATTTGATGTTTGTCTTAAGCGTCACTGGAACAAAGCCCTTGAATGCCATTAGCATGCTCTCCCTTCCATCTCCTGCCTTTGCTTCTTTTCTCTTTACCAACTTTATCTTTGTGAGCTCTTCCATAGAAGCTGCACAGCAGTTGTGGTCTTACGGCCTTATCGCTTCTTTTAAAGTGATTAGAAATAACTTAAAGTCTCATATTTCTTTTAAAAGAAATAAATAATCCCTTCTTTTAAAGTGATTAGAAATAACTTAAAGTCTCATATTTACAATAATTTTTCTCATCTCTAATATTCATTTCTCTGAGTAGCTCCAAATTTCCGTCTGATAGCATACTCCTTCCGCCTGAAGAACTTCCTTTAGCATTTCTTAATGTGCAGGACTTGTAGCAATTAATTCTTTTGACTTTTGTTTATTTGAAGAAAGTCTTTAGTTTGTCTTTTTAAAGATATTTTGGATTGATGTAAAATTTTGGGCTTTTTAATTTATAATATTTTACTTTCTGGCCAGAAGCAGTAGTCACATCTGAAATCTCAGCACCCTAGAAGGCCCCATCTCTACTAAAAAGAGAAAAACTAGCCAGGGGTTATGGAGGGTGCCTGTAATCCTAGCTACTCAGGAGGCTGAGGCAAGAGGATTGCTTGAGCTAAGGTGTTTGAAGCTGCTGTGAGCTATGATACTGCCGTACTCTAGCCTGGGTAACAGAGTGAGACTGTATCTCAAAAAAAATTATTTATTTATTTTTTTTTTTTACTTAAAGATTCCACCCCATCGTGTTCTGGCATGGGTAATTTCTAATAAGCAATAGGATTAAAATTACTTTTTCATTTTTTTTCTATTTTTAAAATAAATTTTCTTTTGTATAATAAGGTATGTTCTGAAATACAGATAGATGGTAAAATAGTTGCTATAGTAAAGGAAATTAATGTATCTATTATTTCACATAATTATCCTTTTTTTTTTTTTTTTTTTTGTGGCCAAGGGAGCTCATTCACCCCTTCCACAAGGTCACAGAGAGAACACACCATCTATAAACTAGGACGTGGGGTTATCACCAGATGCAAATCTACAGGTGTCTTTTTTTTTTTTTTTTTTTGTAGAGACAGAGTCTCACTTTACCGCCCTCAGTAGAGTGCCATGACGTTACAGGACTCACAGCAACCTCCAGCTCTTGGGCTTCTGCGATTCTCCTGCCTCAGCCTCCGGAGCAGCTGGGACTACAGGCACCCGCCACAACGCCCGGCTATTTTTTGGCTGCAGTTCAGCCGGAGCTGGGTTTGAACCCACCACCCTCGGTATATGGGGCCGGCGCCCTACTCACTGAGCCACAGGCGCCACCCTCTACAGGTGTCTTGATTTGGACTTCCCAACATCCAGAATTATGAGAAATAAATTTCCGTTGTTTATAAGCCACACTGTTTATGGTATTTTGTTACAGCAGCCAGAATGGACTGAGAAAAGGGCTACTATGGCAGTAAACAAGACAGGCTACATCCCTTTCTACATGGAATAGACCTCTCATTCTGAAGTCGGGGAGACAATAAAAACATAAATCAATAAGCAAAGAAAAATCAGGCATAATAAATATGAAAACTAAGCAACTTTATAATTGAAGGTCCAAGCAGGCTTCTCTGAGGAGGTGATATTTAAACTGAGACTGAAAAAAATTAAAAAGGGACAAAAAAGAGAAAGAAGTAACTTTATGCATTATGCCACTAGTATAATCAGAAAAATAATTTCACAGACTTAAAAGGTCTTATATTCTTTGTATGACCACATGATGTAATTCTTTCCTCACATTGAAAATAACCCCCACTCACACACCTAGACATTCTCTTTTTGGGTGGGGGTATATTAAGTTCTGGTTTTTGTTAACCTAGTCAATGTCTAAGCAAGTAACATGCCCTATATTTGTTTATTTCTTTTAAAATTTTAACCAAGGGGCATAAGTAAAAATCTAAGGAGAGAAAGGCTGGATGGGGAGGCTCACACCTGTAATCCTAGCGCTCGGGAGGCCCAGGCCGGTGGATCACCTAAGCTCAGGAGTTCGAGACCAGCCTGAGCAAGAGTGAAACTCCGTCTCTAAAAAATAGCTGACATTGTGGCAGATGCCTATAATCCCAGCTACTTGGAAGGCTGAGGGAAGAGAATTGCGTGAACCCAAGAGTTTGAGGTTGTTGTGAGCGACAATGCCACAAAATCTGCGTCACCAGCATTTACTAAGTGTGACGTGGATGGTCACTCTGTCACTCTCTCCCCTTGTCAGAGTAGCATATCCTTTTTGGGATGCTTCTCTTTTATTTCTCTTATTCATAGCATGCCCTGCCACTACAAATGTTCTAGATAGACTTGCTCTAGTGAGCAGCAACTTAATTTTAAATCATTTATAATTTTGGACTTGGTAATAAGCTCCAGATGGAACAGTACATTTCTTTAGGCTTTTTGTTTTCAGGACTTAAACGTGATCACAAAATTGACATTGAACCACCATAAAGATTCTTTAGCACAAGTGGATTGGAGCTCATTTTAAAAATCACTATTCATTTTCATTGTCCCTAGAGTCTTAATATTAATGATGTTAATACTAGACCACCTTGAGCACAGCTACATGTGTTAACTGTGAAAAAGGTTATATGTTTTAGAATGACCTTCAAACACCTTCAAGCTGATTTTATTTTTAGCTTTTGCTTATAAGAAACTAAGATTTATCTTTGAGACAGTATTTTATCTGGCATAATTTCTTATGCTCATCCATGAAAATAAAAAATCCAAATCAGTTATTTCAAAATGTAATCAAACATCTTGAACCATCCTTATCTGCCTACAGATTCACACATAAAATTATGATAAAGTTTTAAAAGTTTTTATCTTTGAATTCAATAGTTCTCTACAAATTTCATTTTTACTAATATTCCCCCAAAGCCTTTTTCAAACCAAGGAATAAGAGGATCAATTTTCTATTTGTTGTTTCTTAGATATGGGGCAGTCAGGGTATAGCTAAAAAGCTAAGCAGGAAGAAGCTTCTCCCAAAGTACAAATGTTCTGTCACGTTTTCAGACATCAAAAGATGGATATGAAACAAAGAGATCTCCACAGCTTACCATTCTGATTGTGTACTTCATCAGGCTAGGTCTCCATATTGCAGATATTACAAGAATTTCCTTTCCTTTTTTTTTTTTTTAAGACAGTCTTACTCTGTAACCCTGGGTAGAGTGCTGTGGCGAGTGCTGTCGCATCATAGCTCACAGCACCTCAAACTCTTAGGCTCAAGTAATCCTCTTGCCTCAGCCTCCCAAATAGCTGGGCCTACAGGTACCTGCCACAACGCCAGGATATTTTTTAGAAACAGTGATCTAGCTGTTGCTCAGGCTAGTCTTGAACTCATAAGCTCAAGTAATCCACCTGCCTTGGCCTCTCAGAGTTGTAAGAATTTCTGGTTGACAATATACCTGATCCTGATTTGGGGAAGATCCAGGGTTTAATTAAAATATTTGACCAAGTGTGGTGGCTCACACCTTTAATCCTAGCACTCTGGGAGGCCAAGGCAGGAGGATCACTTGAGGCCAGGAGTTTGAGTCCAGCCTGAGGAAGAGAGAGGCTCCATCTCTACAAAAAATGGAAATAATAGCTGAGCATAGTGGAGCATGCCTGTCGTCTCAGCTGCTCAGGAAGTTGAGGCAGGAGGATTACTTGAGCCCAGGAATTCAACACCAGCCTGGGAAACATATGAGACTCTTCTCTACAAATAAGTTATAAAATCCAGGTATGGTGGTGCATCCCTGTGTCCCAGCTTCTTGGGAGGCTAAGGTGGGAGGATCAGTTGAACCCAAGACTTTGAGGCTGGCACTATGATCATCCTACTGCATTGCAGCCTGGTTGACAGAACAAGACCCTGTCTTTAAAACTAAAAAGTTAAGAACAGCTAAATATCTTATATAGTCTAGCAGTGGGGGAAAAAAAGAAAAGAAAAAAAAAAAAAGAACAGCTATGTAATTTCATTCATGCCTTTAAGTTCCATTTACATGTAGATGATCCTGGGATTTATATTTCTAGCACTTGGATTTGAATCCAGTTATTTACAGCTAAGTAACAAATCGTAGCATGAAACAACAACTGTTTTATTATATCTCATTATGCATTCAACTGGCAAGGTCTGGAGAGTCTAAAACTGCTTCCCTCAGATGTCTGGCATCCTGGTAGAAATAGCTGGAAAGCTGATTACTGAGACCACTGACTGAAATGCTTTCTGTATCTTCTCCAGCACAGTAGACTCAGAATAGTAATATTTATTACATGGAGGTTCTTGGCACCCACACAGTGTGTTCCAAGAGACTGGGGTAACAGATGGAAGGTTTCTCACGGACTAACACTTGGTGTCTCAAAAATGTTACTTTCACCACTGTCTGTGGGTCAAGCAAATCCCTACAGCAGCTCCGATTCAAGAAGAGAGAAATTAGTCTCCACCTCTCAAAGCGAAGAGAAGCAGAAATCCATGGCCATCTTTGATCTATCACAGGTCCCTAATAGGTATATGACTTGTAACATGTCCAAGCAAATCTCTTAATTTCCTCTCTAAACCTACTCTTTCCTGGTGATCACCATCCAGTAAATTGGACAATTGCTAAGGCCCCAGATTTTGGAGCCCTTTCTGTTCCATACTCGGCATCCTATTTATTAGCAAATCCTATTGCCACCACCTTGAAAATGCATCCTCAATCTGACCACTCACTGCACCTCTACTTCCATCACCATAATACGATCCACAGTCATCTTTTTCCTGGGCTATGTTAATAGTCTCCCAACCAGATTCTCAGCTACCACACTTGTCCTCATGGTTCCCTTACTTGGCAGCCTCAGAGATTCTTTTAGAATGTAAACCAAATCATGTCATCCATGTGCTCATAATGTTCCACTGGCTTCATATCTCAAAGTAAAATCCAAAATTCTTATTATACCTTCAGTTCCTTATGCAGTAGAACCTCCGTAGGTGACCACCTCCCTACATTGACCTCCCCCTTAAGTTGACCTAATTTTCATAGACCGACATGCACCACATGTGTGTATCGGCACAGTAGGCCCAGTTCCTCATGTCAACCACCTCCGTATGTGGACCAGCTTGTAACAGTCCCTTGGCTGTTCAACTTACAGAGGTTCTACCATGTTGTCTAGACCCTGGCTACTTTTTGATCTAATTCTGTACTTTTCTTCCCTTCGCTCACTCTACTTCCACCCCACTGGCTTATTTGTTCTTCCTCAGAGAAGCCAAATGTGCTCCCTCACGGGGCCCTTGTCCTTGTGCTGCTCACTACAGCGGATCTCTCCCTCCTTACATATTTAGATGGCTTACCCTCTCATTTCATTCAGGTCTTTGCTCAAATGTCATTTCTTCAGAGAAGCTTTGCCAATCACTGTAACCCTTCCTAGCCCCAGTCTAGCCCCTGCTCACACTATCCTATGTATTTTTCTTATTGCCTATCTTCTCCATTAGAATATAAATTCCACAACATCAATAACTCCCCATCACTCAAAACAGTACCTGTCACATAAGAGATGTGCAGTAAATATTTGTTGAACGAATAAATAAATAAAAGCACTTAGTCAGCCTACAGGGTGCTCCAATGCTAGGAGCCAGAAAAGCATGTTTACTCAAATCTTCAGGCCAATTTGTCTCAGCGTGAAACAGTATCTTCATTAATACTAATCGTGAGCTAGTTTAACTGAAAATCAAAGAAAGGCATGAAATTTTCTAATCTGGCTTTCATTTATTCTCCACGAGGGATCTAATGATATCCCCTTCTGGAATAGCTATGAGTCGCCAAACGTAATGCAATGACTTCCTTTTTGCAACTTCTCTAGAATATTAGGTTATTTCTTATCTCTTTTTCACATGTTAATTTTATAGCCCAGTAGAAATTCAGTTCCACTGACAAATGTATGTACCACTAACTAGTAAGGGCTAGTTAGTGATGTAAATCATGGACCAGATGAGCTGGTCAAGGTGATGGGAGGGCATAGAAATAAGAAGAGATTGGGAAAGGCACTGTAGTATAAGAATTTATAAATGCTCACAAAGGGTCCCCTTTCCTAGTTAGTCTCAGGTTAGGGCACAGCCTGACTCCAACTGCACCATGTATGCTACGTGGTCAGTAAAATATTTCAAGTTAACACAAAAACACTAAATTCCATCTTTTTGGAATGCTAAAGTGCCATAGCTGCAGGAAGGATGGAGGATTGAAGGTTAGAGGATATGTACTGGCGTAGGAGTAAGTGTAGCGCTGGTAATAACTTTGAAAAATTAAAAAAAAAAAAAAAAACACCAGAAAAACTTCTTGCAAAATTCTCCAAAAATCTACTAGGGAAAACACTTGGATTTAGGCTTTTCTTGGGGGGAATTTTTTTTTAATTACCATTTTAATGTCTTTACTTTTTAAGTCTTTTCAGATATTCTATTTTTCCTTGAATCAATTTCAGTAGTTTATGTTTTTCTGGGAATTTATCCATTTCATGTAGATTATTTGATTTGTTAAGAAGCAATTGATTACCAGGAATAGTATTCCCTGGTAATCCCTTTTATTTCAGTGAAGTCTCCGTTTTTCCTTTTTTTAATCTAGGTAGATTATTGTCTTGCTGTTCTTTTTATTTTTGTTTATTTTTTTATTGCTGCTCTTTTTAAAGAAACAACATTTGGTTCTGTTGATTTTTCTGTATTGTTTTTCTATTCTCTATTTCACTTATTTCCACTTAATTTTTATTTAAAAAGAAAGCTGAGGGCAGCATCTGTGGCTCAAAGGAGTAGGGTGCCAGCCCTGTATACTGGAGGTAGCGGGTTCAGGCCCAGCCCCGTCCAAAAAACTGCAAATAAATAAATAAATAAAAAGAACGCTGAAGTTTTCTTTTTATGATAGGGGTCATATTGGATCTGTAGATCAATTTGAGTAGCTTTGTCATCTTACCAATATTAAGTCATCTAACTCATGAACATGGGATGCCTTTCCCTTTACTTAGGTCTTTAATATCATTCAGCAATGCTTTCTATTTTTCAATGTATAGATCTTTGCTAAATTTATTCCCAAGTGTTTTTTTCTTTTTTACAGAAAGTGACAAGCTGACTATAAAATTCATATTGAAATTCAAGATAAAAATAATCTTGAAAAAGAAGAACAAAGTTGGAGAACTTAGACTTCCCAATTTCAGACTTACTATAATTGACAACAACCAAGATCATGTGGTATTGGTGTACGGACAGAGATGTAAGTAAATGAAATAGAATTGAGTCCAAAAGTAAATCTATAATTCTATAGTCAATTGATGTTTAACAAAGGCACTGAGACCATTTAATGGAGAAAGAATAGTCTTCTCAACAAGTGGTACTGGGACAATCAGATATCCACATGCAAAAGA
This sequence comes from Nycticebus coucang, assembly GCF_027406575.1. Classification (NCBI taxonomy): domain Eukaryota; kingdom Metazoa; phylum Chordata; class Mammalia; order Primates; family Lorisidae; genus Nycticebus; species Nycticebus coucang. The sequence goes on along the minus strand of NC_069781.1, from coordinate 25,989,298 downwards.
ATGACATTGGACCCCTATCTCACATAGATTAAAAAACAATTAACTCGAATTAGATCAAAGACCTAAATATAAGAGCTAAACCTATAACATTCTTAGGTGTGAATCTTGTGACCTTAAATTTGCCAATGGTTTCTTCAATATGACACTAAAGCACAAGTGATAAAAGAAAAAGTAGATTAATTGAACCATCAAAATGGAAAACTTTGTGCTTCAAATGAAACCACCAAAGAAGGAAAAACATAACCCATAGACGGGAGGGAGGAATTGTAAATCATACATCTGATAAGAGATTTGAATCTATAATATATAAAAGAACTCTTATACATGTAACTCAATATAAAAAGATAAAAATCCAGCTTAAAATTAACAACGGAATCTAATAGATAGCTCTCTAAATAATATATACAGATGATCAATAGGCACATAAAAGTGTTCAACATAATTAGCCATTAAAGAGATACAGAGCAATACCACAATGAGATACCACTTCACGCTTACCAGGATGGCTATAACAAATTTTGGTGATGATTTAGGGAAGCGGGAACATATGAATGGTGTGATTATAAAATGGTGTAGCCACTTTGGAAGAGTCTGGCAGTCCCTCAAAAGGTTAAACACAAAGTTACCATACAAGCCAACACTCTCAGGTTTATACTCAAGAAAAATAAAAATATGTGTCTACACAAAAATCTGCACACGAACATTCACAATAGCATTATTCATAATAGCCAAAGAATAGAAACAACCCAAATCCAGCCAAACTGATGAACAGATAAACAAAATGTGGAATATCTATAAAATGGAATATTATTTGGCTATAAAAAGAATGAAGTACTGATAAAACTTGAAACCATTATGCTGTGAAAGAAAGTAGTCATAAAAAGCTATGTATTATATATTTCCATTTTTATGAAATGTCCAAGATAGGCAAATCTATATATAGAGAAATTAAACTTGTGGTTGTCAGGTGCGGGGAGGAAAGGGAAATGGAGAATGACAGCTAATGGGCATGGGGTTTCTTTTTGCATTCAGAAAATGTTCTGAAGTCAACTCATGATGGTTGCACAACTGTGAAAACACTTTAAAAATCACTGAAATTTTGTGTTACATGACTGTATCTCAACAAAGCTGTTATTTTAAAAATAAAAAATAAAAAAAGCTGAAAGAGGTTACCTGGAATTTTTCATACTTAAGATTTCCTTCGCCTGTAGTCCCAGCTACTCGGGAGGCTGAGGCAAGAGAATCGCTTAAGCCCAGGAGTTGGAGGTTGCTGTGAGCTGTGTGATGCCACAGCACTCTACGGAGGGCAATAAAGTGAAACTCTGTCTCTACAAAAAAAAAAAAAAAGATTTCCTAGGGGCGGCGCCTGTGGCTCAGTCGGTAAGGTGCTGGCCCCATATACCAAGGGTGGCAGGTCCAAACCCGGCCCCGGCTGAACTGCAACCAAAGAAAAGCTGGGCGTTGTGGCGGACTCCTGTAGTCCCAGCTATTCGGGAGGCTGAGGCAAGAGAATCGCCTAAGCCCAGGAGTTGGAGGTTGCTGTGAGCTGTGTGACGCCATGGCACTCTACCCAGGGCCATAAAGTGAGACTCTGTCTCTACAAAAAAAAAAAAGATTTCCTAGAAATTTTCCATTGTTTTAGAAGAACTCAGCATACTGGGTACTACGGTTATCTCTCTAATTCTGTTGTGTCCCACTCCCCCTCACCCCCCATTTTATAGCTGCCATTCAGTTTGGGTGAGATTATCTTTACTACCCTGTTTCCCCAAAAATAAGACATCCTCCAAAAATAAGACCTACTTGCAGGAAAAGATAAGACATCCCCTGAAAATAAGACCTAGCGCATCTTTGGGAGCACACCTTAAAATAAGATACTGTCTTATTTTCGGGGAAACAGGGTACCAGCTTCTATGGATCCTGATTTGGCCATTCTAATATTCCTTGTCAGAGCCTAAGGCAATTAGCCAATGGTATTCAAGGGTAACAATTAGGAAAAAAAAAAAAAAGCTTAAGATTTTTGTTAAGTAATTGGAAACAACTAACACAAACACATTTTCTGTATGTGACAGGAAACCATGAAGTATAGATTAATGGTTGGCAGCATCTTACAACCATGAGAGAGATCAGAATAAAGACAAAACTGATACACAGAGAAGGAATGAGCTAAGGCCATGCCGGAAAAACTAAACCAGGGCCCTGATTGAACCATGCTCTACTCTTAGGTCCTTTAAATAGGGTGTGACTGTGTGACTAATTTGCCTAGGACAGTATCAGTTTACAGCAGTTCTCCTAGCCTCATTGTTAATAGTGCTTCCTTTCGCAAAAGTGTCCTGGTTTAAATTTATTCATTTATATAGTCACATGCCCTATAACTGGAATTAAATATCAATTAATTTATTAGACAACCAAGGTCAACTATTTCTCCAGTTGGTCCACTCATCTTGTTTCCTTGCTCGCTTCCAGTACTCTCCCTCAGATTGTTTGGTTGTTTAAAATACTTAGATTCAAAAAAAAAAAATACTTAGATTCAAAAAGTAGCCACAGGAGACATTCCATTTCCTTACTCTTTACTTGGTAATATCCTAGTTTTTCTTCAGGACCCAGAAGACCTTCTTCATTAAGTCTTTCAAGACTTTCCAAAATAAAAGTAATCACTCCCAACTTCCAAACAATTCTGTTCATACCTCTCTATCAACATGTTCTGCATTGCAATTATATGTTTTTGTGTTTATCTTCCATGGCTCACTATGCACTTGTCCTGAAAAAATGGATTATATCATTCTTAATTCTGTACTTAAAGCATGAGAATTCTGTGTGCTTGCAATAAAGTAATTTTAATACCACGTATTTGCTGAGGAATAAAGGAAAAGAAATAACTGGATAATAAACCCATTAATTTGTTTACTTCATCATCCTTTTTTTTTCTTTTTTTTTTTGTGCCAGAGTCTCACTGTGTTACCCTTGGTAGAGTGCCATGACGTCACAGCTCACAGCAACCTTAAACTCTTGGGCTTAAGCGATTCTCTTGCCTCAGCTTCCCAAGTAGCTGGGACTACAGGTGCCGGCCATAATGCCCAGCTATTTTTTTTGTTGTTGCAGTTGTTTAGCTGGCCCGGTCCAGGTTTGAACCCACCACCCTCAGTGTATGTGGCCAGCACCATAATCACTGTACTGTGGGCGCCGAGCCAACTTCACCATCTTTATATTAATACTTCGTTCAAATAATTTTGCTCAATAGTTTCCATTGCATAGTGACTGACTTTTAATGATGGCTCCCAAGCCCAAGGGATCCCAAAATAGTTAAAATAGGTTAGCAATTGTGTTTAGACGTGGGCTTATATTATAGAAAAGATATCCTTAAATTCCAAAATGGGTTGCTTCCTGCTTTTTCACATTTTAGGTAACAGATCAAATTTGTGCCTATCGTGAAATAAAGGCTTGAAAATAATTGGATGATTTTTGAACCATAACATTACTAGACTGGGCGAGGGCTCATCTTTTTTCACAAGTTTATTATTAGTTTGGCACTCATCTGTGCAAATGTTCTAACTTGTTTTTCAGATTAATATGAGGGCACAAATGATTAGGTGACAATGTTTACGTTTGTTAGGTGAGGTGCCTATATAGTTATACTAAATTTTGGGTTTTTTTTTTTTGCCAATTCTGAGTTTTAAAAAATACTTTCATGTAAATTGATTCTGAAAACTTTTCCTGGTGTTAATCTTGATGCATTTTATTCTATTTTCTAAGGTATTAATAACCAAAAGTGATTTTAATACCTATTTGATATCACTGCTTCTTACAAATCATAAGGTCCTCATGTGTACCTTTCTAATACTATACTTTGCTTACATAGAATATTTTATTTCAAGGCCTGAAATTTATATTTCCCATGGAATCAAACTACCTTTGTTTGCTCTTTACTATTTAATTATATTTCTCCTATTTTATATAAGTGTCATCTAATTGCATTATTTCTGATTGGCTAACCCAAGCACATTAGCAAGAAAATGAGATCTACAGGAAATTCTGGTTTGTGTAGTAAGGAAGAATTCCAAAGTATTGTATGCTGCTGTCACAAAAAGACTAATTTGGGCGGTGCCCATAGCTGAGTGGGTAGGGCGAGGACCACATACATACACTGAGGTTGGCCGGTTCGAACCCAGCCTGGGCCAGCTAAAACAACAATGACAACTGCAACAACAACAAAAAATAGCCAGGCGTTGTGGCAGGTGCCTGTAGTCCCAGCTACTTGGGAGGCTGAGGCAAGAGACTCACTTACGTCCAAGAGTTTGAGGTTGCTATGAGCTGTGATGCCTCAGCACTCTACCCAGGGAGACAGCTTGAGACTCTGTCTCAAAAAAAAAAAAAAGACTAATTTGCTAATTTGCTAAAAAACAAATTCATATAATGACAGCTAACTTTAGTTTTCTCCATTAAAGGGAGAAATAGAGAAAACAAAAGATAGTGATCTACATGAAATAAGACCAAATGAATGAACTTTCTCTATTAAAGAATAATAATGAAAATTTCAAAAAAAACTTTCATAGAATATACATGTGCCTGGAACTGTTGCAGATACTATGTTACCTATGTTAACTTGTTTAGTCTTCACATCAACTTATTTTTTAGACAAGGAAACCAAGGCAAGAGAGGTTAAATGATTTGCCCAGGTCACACAGCTAGGAAAACTGGGATTCACACCTAGCCAGTCTGACTTGCATTGTGTCTCTGCTTCATCAACAGTCCACACTATACCCTAAAAAACAAAGCATTCCTCAGACAGAAGGCATTCTAAACTCAGGAGCTCTAGTTTATCTCAGCAGCCTTTGTTCCTTAGTAAAAATTAAATTCACATTTTAATTACCATAATTGTTGGTAATCCTGTCAAACAATACAGTAAGAAATAGATTTTATTGGAATTTTTCTGTATTATTTTATAAGAAAAAAGTACTTTAAAAAAGTCATCCTTAGGTGTGGGCAGGGGGCGATGGCTCACACCTGTAATCCTAGCACTCTAGGAGGCCGAGGCAGGTGGATCACCTGAGCTCAGAGTTGGAGATCAGCCTGAGCAAGAAAGAGCCAGATCCTACCTCTAAAAATCTAGCCAAGTGTTCTGTCCGGTGCCTGTAGTCCCAATTACTCAAGAGGGTTGCTTGAGCCTAAGTGTAGGAGGTTGTGGTGAGCTATGATACCACAGCACTCTACCAAGGGTGACAAAGTGAGACGCTGTCTCAAAAAAAAAAAAAAAAATCATTCTTGGCTGTGTGTCTTGGGTCATGCCTATATGATCCTAGCACTTTGGAAGACCAAAGTGGGAGTATCCTTTGAGGCCATTTGAGACCAGCCTGGGCAATAATAAGAGACCCTATCTCTGAAAAAAAATTGTTTTAAGTTAGTCAGATATAGTATATGCAGGTGCATGGAGTCCCAGCTGCTGAGGAGGCTGAGTCAGGAGGATCACTTGAGCCCAGGAGTTTGAGGTTTTGCTGAGCTATAATGAAGCCACTGCATTCTAGTCCTGCAACTGATTTTTAAAAAAGTCATTCTTTCACATTCTTATTGTTTATTCTCTTAAAGGAATTGTTCTGAAAAGACAGCATATTTCATGAAATTCCTTCTTAACCGAAGCAAATGATATGGTAGAAGGAAAAAGAAAGATGCTTAAATTACCAATGTATTTGAACACATATCATCTACTTTTAATATGCTTTCCTAAATCTCAGATGGGGAAGCTGACTTTCCTATAAATGTCAGATGGTGAAATATACATAACATTGATTACCAAACCATACAATGCTAGACCAAAATCTACTTTGCAAACTGAATTTTGAGAGTTGAACATCTACTACATATTGTTTAAATGAATTCAATACTGTCCTTGCTTACATAAATAGCATTGGCTTTGAAATCTGACAGGGCTAGGTACCAACTTCATCACCCTCACTTAATCAAATGTCACCTGAGTATTTAATATTTTTGGTTTTCAATTGTACATTTCATGCCTATGAAAATCAAGTTAATATTTTAAAAAATTGCCCAGCATATAATTTATGTTCTTGCTTTAAATAAATATTAGTCAGTCTCTCTCTCTCTCAATACCTTACCAAGTTTGTTTAAACACACACACCCTATATAGCCTAGGTGAAAATTTTAACATTATGAATGCTAATAAATAAAATGGATTGAATCATAACGATCTATCTAAAAATAAAGAAAATTTAAAACATTTTTAAAAGAAAAATAGTTGTTATTTACATGGGGTTTTTTAGGAAATCTCAAATTTGCTTCTTTTAAGAATGAACATTAGCCGGGCGTGGCAGCTGTAATTCCAGCACTGTGGGAGGCTGAGGCAGGAGGATTGCTTGAGCTCAGGAGTCTGAGAGTTGTTTGAGCAAGAGTGAGACCCCGACTCATGAAAAAAATGAAAAACCCAGGTGGGCGCCTGTAATCTCAGTGGTTTCAGGAGGGCTGAGGTAGTGGGATGCCCACAGCCCCAGTCTAAGGTTGCAGGGAGTGATGACACCACTGACTCTGCTCAGGGTATAGGGTGAGATTCTGTCTCAACAACAAGAACATTAGTGATTCCACCTAGCAAATTGTGGATTAAAACAAGATCAAATACAAAATTTTGAAAGAAAAATTGGTATGTGGTGAAATAGATTTTAATTGGTTTCTGATCCAGGCACAGTGGCTCAAGCTTCTATTCCTAGCACTCTGGGAGGCTGAGGCAGGAGGATCCCTTGAGCTCAGAAGTTTGAGACCAGCCTGAGCAGGAAGCAACCCCGTCTCTACTAAAAATGGGGGAAAAAATTATCTGGGTGTTGTGGCAGGTGCCTGTAGACTCAGCTACTTGGAAGATTGAGGCAGGAGGATCACCTGAACCCAGGAGTTTGAGGTTGCTGTGAGCTAGGCTAATGCTACCGCACTCTAGCCTGGGCGACAGAATGAGGTTCTGTCTCAATAAATAAACAAATGAATGAATAAACAAAACAAAACTTAGGCATATGAACATGAGCTAACAAAGCAGCTGAGAGTTTGTGAACCCTAGTGAACTCTAGTCACTCCCCCGGACCATACCCACATGTACAAACACACCATACCAGTGGTTTATCACCATCAGGTCCTGGGCTGATAATTTGCCTAGAACCTTTGTATCATTTGAAGGCTGTTCACAGTAATATACGTAGTATCTTAGTGTCTGAATGCTTTTACAAAGTTCCCATTTTATGGGTAACAAACCAATGTAAGTTAATCACAAAAGAAAAAAGACAGTATTTATTGTTTCTCTTGGCACTAACACAAATGTCAATTTACTCAATTTCTGGATGATCACCGTGTTTTCACCTTATTTTTAAAGTTTTTTACAGGACTAACAATATACAGTATGCCTGCCTTTTAAACATAACAACATATTTACCATAGGGAACTGAATTGTGGTCTCTGAAATGTTTATATGAAAGATTTTTTACATTAATGACAAAAATGGAAAACATTGACAGGAAAATCATGCTGGTAACCTAATGGGTCTTTAGGTTGCGATTAGGTAGACAACTAATATATAGTTACTCTAATTCTGTGGCTTTTTTTTTTTTTTTTTTTTTTTGAGGTAGAGTCTCACTCTGTTGCCCTGGCTGGAGTGCAGTGGTGTGATTATAGGTCACTGCAACTACAAACTCCTGGCTCATACGATTCACCTGCCTTCCAGTCGTAGCTGGGACTACTCAGGAGTAGTCACGATAACTGGCTCCTTTTTCTATTTTAATAGAGACAGGGTCTTGCTCTTTTTAGGCTGGTTCTTGCCTCGGCCTCGACTCTGTGGCTGAATTTTGTAAGATGAAAGATGGACGGGTCTGGTGGTGGTTAATGTGGATTTTTTTTTTTCCCCACAAAGAAAAAAACATTTAAAAAATATTTACAAAGGAGAAAGCTGAACAATTTTCCCAGTGAGTTCTGTCAAAGTATTATAGATTAATGTATCCATTCATTCAACAAATATTTGAAGGCCCACAAAGTGCTAAGCCCTGGGATCTGATGGCCAATTGTTTTCATCTTACTTATTCAGACACTTTTATTTCTATATTCATCTTACTTATTCAGACACTTTTATTTCTATACACAGATACATAATATACACATTTTTAAGTGGAACACTTGATAATTTTTGAATAGGCTTTCTTTTTTAGAGCAGTTTTAGGATCACAGTAAAATTGAGCAGAAAGTACATTGAGTGCCTATATCCCCTCCTACTCTCCCTCACCTAGCCTCCTCCACTGCCCCGGCCCGCGGGGAATTCAACGGGGACCTGGGAAACAAAGGGGTCAGTCGAATGAGGGGACAAGAGACACGAAAGAATGAGAGCAAGTCAAGAGTCTGATCAAGCTCCAAAGAGTTTATTGTTTCAGCTGGGCTTATAAGCATTCAAACGAGGAAGTAACTAAGGGCTGTTCCTAGCAGGGTGGGGAGGGGGCTAGTTTCTGGAATATTACTAGGAGAAGGACCCTAAGGCGGGGGGTGCATTTTTGAGGAGATATGCAAGGGGAAAGTACTGTTGCTGTTTACGGTTGAATTCCTGAGAATAGTTTGCTCGTAAAATCAAGATAGCAAGGGGCATTTTTGTGATATGTTTTGGCTCCCGGCACTCCACTCTCAACATTCTGCACCAAGTGGTATTGTTGTTATAATTGATGAACCTACATCATTATTACCTAAAGTCCATAGTTTACATCAGGGTCCACTATTGGAGTTATACTTTCTATGGAGTTTGATAAATGCATGACAAGCATCTACCATTATGGGATCATCAGAACAGCAGAATAGTTTGGATGGTCCTATAAACATCTACATGCAGACTTTTGTGTGGACATAAGTTTTCAACTCATTTGGGTAAATACCAAGGAATGTAAGTGCTGGATCATAATTGTATGAGAATGTTTAGTTTTGTAAGAAATTGCTAAACTGTCTTCCAGAGTGTCTGTACTACTTACTAATTAAAAAAAATTATGAAAAATTACCATTTTAATCAATGATGAACTCCTTTGTAAAATAGAAAAACGATTATTTTTCATCATAACAACAATAATGTTCATGTAAAAGACAGATGTTAAAAAGGCAGATTTTAAAAAGTTAGCTCTTACAAATAGTCATCTGATGTTGTTTCTTTCAGTCTTTTTTCTGTGCATAGCTTTCCAATAGCATGTTTTAAGCTTGATTTATCTAGAAATCTTATCAAAGATGATGTTTTTCCTAGATACAACCCAAATCAAGAATTTCAATTATTCAAAATGTGTTATCTTTTAAAAGTATACCATAAAAATTTAAACATAAGTATTTTGGGAAAATATATGTAACATTATTATCTTGCCATAGTTTAATTGTTTTGTTTCTCTGAAATAACTTTCATACCTGTGTTTCCCAGACTTCTGTTGTTTTTCTTTTCCTGGGATATAGGACTGTAAGCAATATACTTTTCATTTTAGTTTCAGTTTAGAACCAGCTATAATTAATTATTTTGGTTTGGGTTTGGTTCGAGCCAAAAAGTGTGTTCAAACTTAGTTTGAACCAGACATTCTGAATTATTTACTCATTAAGGTTTGATAAACTATAGCCATTAAATAATAGAAAAATTGGGGTTTTGCTTGCTTCTAAAAACATTGCTCCTTAAAAAGGTATGAATTCTAATATATACCTAATGTTACTGGAGTGCCACTGGGAAAAATTAGAATCTCTGAACTTGGTAGAATTGTTTTTCTAAAAGAGAAGAAGGCCCTTTAAAGAAACAACCAAATTAAAAAAAGTTAATTGAGGCTCGGCGCCCATAGCACAGTGGCCACATACACTGGAGGCTGGCAACCTGGCCTGGGCCAGCTAAATAACAATGACAACTGAAATAAAAAATAGCCAGGCATTGTGGCAGGGGCCTGTAGTCCCAGCTACTTGGGAGGCTAAGGCAAGAGAATCACTTAAACCCAAGAGTTTGAGGTTGCCGTGAGCTGTGATGCCATAGAAAAGGCAACTCTGTCTCAAAAAAAAAAAAGTTAACTGAGATCAACCAACAGGATCTCACATGCTACCACATGGAAGAAACACAGACATTGGAAGGTACACTATCTACAGAATGTTAGAATTACATATTCTAAAGAGACTTTTTCAAAGCCAAGTTTGGGCAAACTTAGTTTAACTAGAGTCACGTTTATAACAGAACTGAACTTTAATCAACAGATTGTACTCAATTCCAGCATATTAATTAACCCTTAAGAACATCTACTTTCACCTCTCTTTGACCTCATTTTCAGTGTTATTGATCATATTGTATAATATTGTAAGGTTCCAGAAAACAGTTTGGAAAGATGCAGATAATAACAAAATGTTTATATTGAGTGATTCATCAAGTCAGAGACAACATTAATTATAAGATACAGCACTATTTTATCTTCGACTAAGAAAAAAATGGCAATTCATTGTAAGATGGCATTGACTGTGGGACACATTCCCATTTCAGAAATGTTACAACGCGCTAAAAGTGTTTTGCAAAAGCGTGTCTTAGAATTAACTACAATAGTGACATCTGAAAGTTTCTGTTTGTAATTATTTCCATGTTAGGATTCTATCCAATTTTTATCAACCAGTAAATTTCAACAATGAAAATTGATTTCTAACCACTGTTCTTTCCCACTGATTTTATACCGGTAGAATAAAGGAGATTGAATCCAGGATTGGTTCTCAATACAGACATTAAACACTTCTAATTATAGTTTATCATCTAATTGTAGATTGAGGTAGCTCATTCAATCATTACTGACTATAATAAGTAACAATAATAAACTGTTCAAAATTGAATTCAATTGTGCAATCTCTCAAGAGAGGTCTTGGATTATTTAAAAAGAAATTACTTGCAATAATAAACATTGTTTAAACAAAATAAACGAGGAACAATACAAACTTGTCCAGGCAAAAGAAACAAACAAAAATATTTAGTAAGAGCATCTTCCTGGCTGACTCTGAAAATTAGGATGAATACTAAGTTACTTTACTATCCAAAGTAACACTTCTTTCCATTTTAGAGCCGAACTGTGTCATAAAATTTTCTAATAGTCACATTTTCTAAAAAAATTAAAGTGAAATAAATTTTATAATTTATATGTATTTATTGGTTTTTTACATCAGTGTACTGTTCACAAGCACATCTCAACACACTCAGCCCCAAGTGGCTACCGAATGGGACAGCCTTAGGGAACTTCAATGGCAACTGATCTTCACATTCTGAGTTTTTAGAATTTTTCTTTCTCTTTCTTTTTTTAACAATTTGTTTTATAATACACACAGCCTCCAATGCGCTTAGATATCTGGTAAGGCACAAGGAGATTATTTTACTATCGGGTCCGTTTTAATCAAAGATCCCGCGACATAAAAAGCAATAAGCTGGGGAGGCGACGGGAAACCCTGGCGCCCAGGAAGGTGGCCTGGAGGGCCTAGCCGTTCAGATCAGTGCCCAGCTGGGAGGCTGGAGACACGGCGTTGGGAGTTGAGTTTCGAGATAGGCGCCGGGAGCTGCTTGGAACCCCGTGTCTTTTTCTGGGGCGCCTGCAACAGTAGAGCCAGACGGAGAGAGAGCCGCCTCGGAGCCGGGCGCGGGGTCTGGAGTCGCTACCGCCGCCGCCGCGGCCGAAGGAGCCCAGCCCCGAGCAGCAATGTGCCGGCTCTGGGTGCCTCCGCCCGGCGAGGCTGGGTGGGCGGCTGCCGGAGCGCAGAGCCGGGGGAAAGCCCCGCCTGCGTGCAGCTGGGAAGCTTCCTGGGGCGCGCTCTCGCCGGGGTGCACCGGCGCGCTGGCTGCAGGGTGGGCGCGGAGGAGCGGGAGCCCCGCCCGGGAGAGGCGGGCGCGGCGAATCCGGAGGGCGGGCACTGGGCGGGGCGCGCCGGGGAGTCCGAGCGCGAGCCGCCGGGTTCCACTAGTGCGCGGAGCTGCGGTGGCCGAGCAGGGTGGCGGAGCTGCACGGCCGGGAACCCGGCGGAGAGGCGGCTGGGCGGCGACGCGCGGGGGCCGGCCGGCGGCCGCGGGAGTCGGGGGAGGCCAACCGAGCCGTGGGGTCGTAGCCGCCCTGACCGCGGGGTGCCGCCGCCGCAGCTCCTGCAGTCGCGAGCGCGCCGGGGACTGCGCGCGGCCGAGGGCGCGCGGGCGGGGGCGCGCAGGCCCTGCCCGCCCCTTCCGTCCCCACCCTCCTCCGCCCCTTCCTCTCCGCATCTTCCTCTCGCCTCCCGCGCCCGGGCACCGGGCGCCCACCCTGTCCTCCTCCTGCAGGAGCGCTGTCCGCGTTGGCGGCCGGAGCGGGCCGGGCCGGGCCAGCGGGCCAGGGGATGGCGCTGCTGGACCTGGCCCTGGAGGGAATGGCCGTGTTCGGGTTCGCCCTCTTCTTGGTGCTGTGGTTGATGCATTTCATGGCCATCATCTACACGTGAGTGAGGGGCAGCCGGAGAGCCTCAAGGGGCCTCGGGGACCGCCGAGGATGGGAGGGAGGCACTTGCGCTTTGGAGGGGCCTGGGTTCGGCTAGGGCTGGAGAAAGCTGATTCTCAGACTGTTTCCACTATTCTCTCTCCCCTTGCTTGGACCGACTTTGGAAGGGAAAAGCGAGTGAAGGGGTCGCTGGGTTGCTGGCGCTGCACCGTCAGGGGCAAGGAGACAGCTCCTGCGTGTCAGACGGAAGGTTGCTGGCTTGGTTTGATTGTGCTGGGCATTGGTGTGGTGTTTTTTCATCTGGGCCAAGATGTATGGTGTATTGTTTTTTCTCTCGACACGGGCCACATTTCTGTTTTGGTGATGATGGTTTCCACTCTTCTGGGAGCTGCTCACAGCTACCTGGAGACCGACCTCCGTGTTGGTTTTCTTCTTCCTGGAAGAGCTCTTTGCGCTCAGATAGGTGTGAAGCACCTGTCCACCTCGAAAAATATCACCAAACCTCCGACCTGGCATTAGAGCTTCGAGTCCTGTTTGTACATTTCAGTGTGATTTTCTTTTCTTTTTTTCCCAATTCTTTATTTGCTGTCTTGTTTAGATTTGTACCCACCGTGAACTTACCACCCAGTCTTATTATTTAGCGAATGCGAGGCCTACTAAATAGAATTCCGTGATCTTTGGGCTGGACACGCGCTGGTGAGCAGGATGGCCTTCCTGGCCTCGTGGAGCTTACATTCTAGAAGGAAGAGACAGATGATAAAAATTCAAATAAGGTTGTTTCAGATGGTGATAGAGCCTGTCAGTAAAATAGAACAAGGTGATGGCAGAGGAGTTTGTAGCTAGTTTTGATGTATCAATCGTTTAACTGTCTTTAAGACCAAACCTGCCTATAGAAAGAAATCAAAGAATTGTGTGATGTAGCTTTTTGGCCTGTAAAAAAAGAACAATCACAAATAGTAATCTTTCCCATGAAGTACAATAGAGTCATATGTTAATACAGGAGAGGAAGAACTTTAAGAAATTAAGTTTTTTTTTTCTTTTTTACTGCAGAAAAAATATACCTTTCCTTTTGAAAATACCGCCTTTGATTACTATAACGTGCTCCTTTCTGCAGTTAGAAAGGAATCTTACTTGTGTAAGATGCCCTGATATTCCTTTGAATATGAATGAAAACACGCTGCTTAGATATTATTGCTCTTGTCTGGGCTAGTTTGAACTCCAGTTTGTGAACACATTCCGGAGTTCATTTTAAGTACATGAATTCTTTAAAAAACAATATTGCTGATCTTCCCAATCATAAAAAATTTTTTAAAAATGCTTAGTATGTGGGGAATTTATACAATACAGAGAGGAATAAAGAAGAAAATTACAATGTACCCATATCAAAACTGTATTACCTGTTCACCTTTGTGACTGTCCTTCTAATTGTATTTATCTCTCCCTCTCTCCACCTCTCTTTTCCCCACTCCCTGTTTTCCACTCTCTCCCCTTCTCTCTCCTCTTCTCTGTCCCTTCCTCCCACTGTCCTTCTAGAACAGTGGTTCTCAACCTTCCTGATGCCTTGACCCTTTAATACAGATCCTCATGTTGTGGTGACCCCCAACCACAAAATTATTTTCGTTGCTACTTCATAACTGTAATTTTGCTACTGTTATGAATCGTAATGTAAATATCTGATATGCAGGATGTATATTTTCATTGTTACAAAGGGGTCGCGACCCACAGGTTGAGAACTGCTGCTCTAGAGAGAGAGCTGAAAGGGAAGAGTAAGGGACTATATTATGATTATCTTCTGTAATTTGCTTTTAAAATTCATTTGTTTAATAAATGGTTACTGAGAAGGTGATTTGTTCAGGGCATTGGTACTGGAAGTAAGAGTGAGGAACAGAGATGTCCAAGGCTCTTGCTCACATGGAACTGGCATATAAAATGAGTGTCATCGTTTTTTTCATGTGGTATTTTTGGTTTAGGAAGTACTAAGATTTGTTATTATTGATGGGCATTTAGGTTGTTTCCAGTTTATCTAGATTGCTGTCAACACTGAATTTGTATGCATACATCTGTGAGAAATTATCTCAGCTGGTATTTCTGAAAGAAGAATTATTGGGCCAGAAGTGACGCACATTTTATGCCTTGATCCATAGTGCCCTATAGAAATGTTACATCTATTCATGATCCTGGTAACATAGTATGATGGCCCAATTTCCCTAATATCAGGCATTTTTCTACTTTTTGTTCTTATTTTCATTCGTTTAATTACTAGTTCCATTGAAGACTTTATATATTTATATATTAGTTACATTTACTTATAAATTACTTATAATTCTTCCTCTGGGTTGTAAAGTCTCTATTGAATTCATCTTTTTGATATGAAGGTTATTTTACTGTTGTCTGTTACGTTACAAATTTCTTCCTTTCTGTTTTATGTCTTTCAGCCTTGTACATGTATTTAACGTGGAGAAAAGCATGCGTGTGTGCGTGCATGTCTTAGGTAGATAATGTCTTTTTTTCTCTTTTGTTTTCTGACTCTTGTATAATTTCTTCCTCATTCTCTTCAATTAGGTTAGTCTCTGTTTACTTTTAGTATTTTGAGCTGTTTCTTAAATTTTTTACTCTTTAATTCACCTGTTATTTTACTTTGTTATCTGATGAGATTTCGAGCCCTAATTTCAGTTTCATCTAAGTATTTAACCACTTGTCCCAAAATCTTTTATTGAATGATTA
This sequence comes from Nycticebus coucang, assembly GCF_027406575.1. Taxonomy (NCBI): domain Eukaryota; kingdom Metazoa; phylum Chordata; class Mammalia; order Primates; family Lorisidae; genus Nycticebus; species Nycticebus coucang. The sequence goes on along the minus strand of NC_069781.1, from coordinate 25,974,122 downwards.
TTTTATTATTCCACTGCTTTGAAATATTATCTTTATTATAGACTAAACTCTTCTTTATACTTGGGTTTCAAATCTTCCAGTGCCATTTTATTTATTTATTTATTTATTTATTTTTTTAGACAGAGCTTCAAGCTGTCACCCTGGGTAGAGTGCCCATGGCATCACAGCTCACAGTAACCTCCAACTCCTGGGCTCAAGCGATCCTCCTGCCTCAGCCTTCCAAGTAGCTGGGACTACGGGCACCCGCCACAATGCCTGGCTATTTTTTTTTTTTTTTTGGTTGCAGTTGTCATTGTTTGGCAGGCCGGGGCTGGATTCGAACCCGCCAGCTCAGATGTATTTGGCTGGCTCCTTAGCCACTTGAGCCACAGGCGCCAAGCCCCAGCGCCACTTTATAGACCCATTATATTAGGTTTTGTACCAGTATCCACTATTTTAATTAATGGATTTTCCTTATTCTTCTGCAATTTTATTTTGTCTTTTTACACATTTTTACTTAAAGATAAACTTTAGAAACTTTTTCCCAGACTCTTACATAATCTTGTGAGGAGGTTTTGATTGAAATTGTTAAATTTGTGGCTCAATTTAAAGAAAATTAACTTCTTTCCATGTGGGACCATGATATATCACCCTCTCTCCATTGTACATTCATAATGAGAGCATCACTCTTCTTTAATTAAAATTAACACTGCTGATGTACCCTAATATTCTGGGCATCTTTCTTTAAATTGAGAAACTCCAGAGTTATTTCAAGTGGGTATTTTGTGTGTATGTGTGTGCTTAATGATAAATGGTAAAAGTTTTCTTAAAATACTTTGTTTCTAAAAACTGGTTATCAGATTAAAAACCATACGTCTGTGGACTCCTAATTATTAAACTTATTTAAAATGTTTAAGTAAAGGCTGGGCACAGTGGATCATGCCTGTAATCTTAACACACTGGGAGGCGGAGGTAGGGGGGATCTCTTGAGCTCAAGAGTTTGAGGTTGCTGTGAACCACAATGATCCTGTGGCATCACTGTAGATGATGACAGAGTGAGAGTGTCTCTAAATAAACGAAATGTTGAAGTAATACAAAGAGGGTAATAAAATTGCTGAGAAAAAGCATAAAACAGTAAAAAATTGCTTATTAAAAAGTTAAATATAATGTATAATGGTATCTAGTTGATTTAGAAACAATCATTATATTAGAAACAAACAATATATTTTATTATAGTGTATCTTAAAATGAGATAAAAGGCTAAGTATTAATCTGTATTTTTAAAATGAAGCTGAATTATTCAATACAATGAATAACTCTTCAATGAAATTTTTTGTTCTGATTTTGCAAATGTCTTATGCTTCCTATAAGCCTACAATTTAAAAAATTGTGATAACTTTTAAACTAGAAAACCATTATCGTCAATGTTTTGAAACCATCTCTACTCACTAGTAGTATCTCTTTCCATGGCTGTGCTCCTTTCCAATTTTAATATTGAACTGATACTTAGTCATTTCATAAAATTGTAGTATTTTATTTAATTTTATTGACAAATAATAATTGTATTAAATGTTTTCATGGGGTACATAGTCATGTTTTGATACCTATAATGTAGTGATCAGATCAAGGTAATTAGCCTATCCATCATCTCAAACGTCATTTCTTTGCATTAAGAACACAATATCCTCCATCTACCTATTTGCAATTGTATAATTTATTATTGTCCTAACACACTTTAGATGGCAGATATTTGTAGGATCTGTCTGTTGTGTTAGAGGTAACATTTAGATTAGAGTGTTTTGAAATCCAAGGGTCTTATTCTTGAGATTTTTAATTTCCTAAAAATAACTAATGATTATGGCCTCAGCAGAGTTGATAGTGATCATCGTGGGGCTTTTCTCTTCTTGTGAGCACTAGTATGGTTTGACAGCTCAGAACTAGTTGTTTTCTTTCCCCTTAGAGTCCTCAGGAGCCATCCTGCTGGATGACAAAGGTATCTAAACAGGACACCTTGCCTTATTCTCTGCCTCTCTTCTTTTTCTTCTTCCTCTTCCCCATCCTACTTCCCTCGGATTATCTTTTTCCCTCTGCACATAATAGGCTAATATTATACATGTATCATTTTTATTAATTAAAGGTGCCAGGCTAGTGTGGAAATACTTGTGTTTAGTTATTAACTGTCCTCTAGTAAAGCAGAAGTCCTTTTCCTGGAGATTTATTTTTTAAAGTTAATTCTGCTTTCTATAAATATAATACTCCTAATGTTTCTAGCATAACTTTTTTTTTTCCTAACTTCTCATTTGATTGAGATAGAATGCATAGATTGGTATGGCATTTACCTACTCATTATATCAAGATTATTGTAATAAGGTGGGTGTGGTGGCTTATACCTATAATCCTAGCACTCTAGGAGGCTGAGGCAGGAGGAATCCATGGAGGGAGGCCCCTGTAGTCCCACCTACCTAGGAGGCTGAGGCAGGAGGATTGCTTCAACCCAGGAGTTTGAAGTTGCCGTGAGCTAGGCTGAGGCCATGGCACTCAATACCAGGCAAACAGAGCAAGACTGTCTCAAAAAGAGAAAGTGACAAACTACCTATTAAGTACTAGTTGTGTTTTTAATGTAAATTTTAGCACGTGGAATATTACTTTTAGACAATACGATTTTTGCCTTAAGTTCATGAATACATTGGTGTTCCCGGCCTCTGTGGAACATAAATTGAGACCTTTTTTGGGTTTAGTCCTGAGGATGCTCTTGGACTTTGGGCAAATGTTGAACAGTCAGGATCATTGCTGCACAACTATCTTTTGGTGATTGAATGAGACAGCTCAGTGATTGAGCCTCTTTAACCCAAGCCTGGGAAAATACGGAATTGTACGATAGTGTGAAGCTTTAGAGGAGCCAAATGAACATTGTAATTCATTTTTAATATTCAGTGATGGTTCTATTTGCTTATTCATTATCTGCCCCTTTTACTACACCATATGTACCCCAGATTACTGAAACTATCTCTACTTAAAGATACCACCTTCAGCCTTGATGCCCTTCTACTTTATATTTCTTATTGTAGCCTTATCTTTGTGGCACACTAATCTTGGATCATGTGCTTAAATCTTACCACGACTTCACATTGTGTCCAAGTTAATATTCAAACTCCTTAACAAGACATACACAGCTTTTTAGGAGCTGACACATCCATTTGTTCTGATTTCTTCAACACCTTGAATCACTGGCATTCCCCTAATTGTGCAGTGTACTTTCTTTAGAATTGTCTTTCCATCCTTCCTTCCTTCCTCCTTTCCTTCCTGTTTAGTTAACTCTTACTCATTCAGATCATTTTAGACTTCAGTGCTTACTGGGTTAGGTGCCCCCTCAGTGTCCCTCTGTAGTACTTTGAATTTACCTTCTAAATTCTAAATGTGTGTTCCATTGTCTCTTTTCCCAATTAGGCTGTAAGCTTTTGAGGGTAAGGATGATATCTTATTTATTGTTTATCTCTATTGCTTACTGGGCATTCATTCAGTTATTACTTGTTGAATGAGGGATCTTTGGATTTTTTCCCAATAGCAATAGTAGAGTTTTACTCATTCATTAATTTGGTCTCAATTTGAGGTCATTGTGGTTTGAGATAGATGGTTGGAATTTGGGATGTTTTCAGTGCCTGTAGACTTTAATGAAATTAATTGGACCAAATGGAATCTTTACCTTGCTATTTCTGACCAATCGCGAGTTAAAGTAGAAGCAGGGCTATATCAATAATTTGTTTATCTGTAGATTCTTTGTTAAACCTGATCGCCCTCCCCCATTTTCTGAAGGTCATGAATGACCTTTATACTTAGATCTGTCTTTTGGGGAATGCACAGACCCAGGACTATCCTGAGTCGGTTGACTTTTCTTCCCACCACTTCTTCCCTGTGCAGAATTTGATTTTATACACAAAATAGTTTAAACATTAAACTCAGCTTTAAAAGGGTAGCTTTAGGGAATTATGTAGAAGAGGATAGTGGCGTTCTCATTAGTTTCCATTTGATGTGAAAAGTAAAGATTTTGAGTTTATGGTATGTTTGAGGATGTTCTGTGTTTTTTAGCACTACCTAAAGGGTCTGTATTTTCTGCCAGGTGCCTTTCTTAGTTGCTGTCAGCAAAATAACATGTTCTGTTTTTTATATGCCAGGGCTATCTCGGTGGTCACCAGAGGGTTAGTGAATTAGAGTTCTGTTGTTGTCCTGGTTTGGGAAATTAGTAGAAATAGAAATTACCGCTCCTGTTTTCTGTCGTGGTAGAATCCTTTGTATTCTATAGTTATGGTATGGAATTTACCATAGTCCCTTGCCTGGTGGAAGTATTTTCTTTTTTTCCCATAAAGCTAATTCATTCTTAGTTATTTTGCCGTCTCTGAGGAACCTTGTGTTAGGCAAGTGAAGGTTACACTGAGAAGCTGTGCTTTGTGTCGCCGATGAAGCCCATTTCCGATGCAGTATCGTTTTTGAAACAATCAGTGCTACGTGTGGTAACAGCCATGACACACACGGATCATAAACACACCTTAATGGCCTCTCAGAGCACAATCATGAGTAACCACAACAGTAACAAAGGTCTTTAGTCATTGGAATTGCTGGCATGGACCATGTGAAGCAGGGAACCTGCTGATACAGCAATCAGCCTAATTTTACATGAAATATTAATAAGCTTGGTGGCATGGAGCAAAGGAGAGAAATTCCTAGAGTCAGATAAATTGGTTCAGCTGAATCACACAGCACGATCAAGGGCTGTTAAGCAAGGCGAACTTTGCCCTTATGAAATCTATATTCTTCCTTAGAAGCCTTGAGTGAAATTCCTCTGCCTCATTTGTGAAGAGCCAGTATCAAGGTTGCTGCAGAGACTGCTAACAGCTGACTGAGGGGCACGGAGCATCACCCACCCCCTTGCTTAGCAATTTCATCTGTCTCCAAGGGGTTTCCCTGCATACCTTCTCCCCATACCAAATTAAAATACAAAACTGGAGAATCATTAAAAGTGGTATAAACAATTAAATCAAAAACTGCTGGGGAGGTGAGACTGAAAGATGGGAAAGATAAAAAACAAATAAGCTAAAATGATGAAAAAGATAGTAACAGTTTTCCACCACTGGGATGTTAGGGAATAAAAATCAACTAAGTTCAAGTAAGACCATCTGATTAGTTCAAAGGTTGAGAACTGTTGTGCAGAGAGGCAATTAGGATTTATTAGACTAAAAAAGCTAAAAAGTCCATCAGAACCCCTGAATATTTCTTACTATCATGTGGAGTTCTTTGACGTGTTCCCCAGTAGATGTCCCTCTAGCGTACAGTGGAAAGCAGGACCCTGAAGGCCTCTCACTCTGAGAAGCACCCGGACGGAACTTGCTGTGATCACCTCCCTCCCTGGCCTTGTTGGTAGCATTGGCATAATTACACAAATGCTATGGTTTGATGGAGAGGGATTCTAGCTCCTGATTTAAATTTTAATTTAAAAATAATTCCTTGGGAAAATGATACAAGTATTAAAATTTTACTATTCTGTCTCAAAAAAAAATTGCCTGTTTAAATTTCAGGGTCATTATTTTTTTCATTGAAAATGAAACAAATCAAAACCAAAGCCACATAGGAATTCCATTCCTTTTATATCTCAATGCATTCCTGAAAATGCCATAAAATCAAATTTCTGAAAAATTAAATGGACACATGTTAGAGGGGGAGATTTTATTTCAAGAGCACTAAAAATATTGTTCAAATCCCAAATCATGGCTTCTACTGGTCTTAATGTCTTGGGTTATGCTGCCACTAAGTGACAGCTTTCCAGGTATTAAGGGCTATGGGGAGGGAGGTGAGAAGGCTGCTTTTATAGCCTTTGCTATGGGGCCTGTGCCAGACACAGGGATATAATGGTCAGCAAAACAGAATAGAGTCTCTTCTGGAATCCCTGGAAACATCTTCATACTAGAAGGTGATATTGCTTGGATTACATAGTAACTGGTAGTTACTTTGTTATATTGTATCTGCTACAAAGTGGGCCCTTCTCACTGTCTCCCTCTACCACAGCCCAGTGAAAGAGGATTTTTGTGAGGACAGAGGAAAGAAGAGAAGCCAGGATTTTTTGACAGGTTATGGGGTTGGGGGGAAGAGTCAGGACTATGCAACATCTCTGCCCAGCTCAGATCCCATCTAATAATTTCAAAGGAGAGCTTAGCTTAAAAAAAGAAAAAACATTGTGGCGGGCGCCTGTAGTCCCAGCTGCTCGGGAGGCTGAGGCAAGAGAATCGCGTAAGCCCAAGAGTTAGAGGTTGCTGTGAGCTGTGTGATGCCATGGCCCTCTACCCGAGGGCAGTACACTGAGACTCTGTCTCTACAAAAAAAAAAAGAAAAAACAGTTAATAGGGCATTTTTAATGAATAATAATTCATGGCATTTAATGTTTCTTTCGTACTTACATTGTTTTTACACTTCAGGATGATGTCTGTAGAACTTTAAATGTGTTCCTAAATATTAGAGGTAATTTCAACTTTCACCTAAATATTGGACATACAGTGGAACCTCCATAGTTGACCACCTCCTCAAATTGACCTAATTTTCCTTAACTAGACATGTATGTATCAGTAAAGTAGGCCTACTTCCTTATGTTGACCACCTTGTATGTTGACCAGTTTGTTGGGTGGTCAACTCACAGAGGTTCTACTGTAATTTTTTTAAATTTCAGAATATTACCAGGGTACGCAAGTTTTGGTTACATTGTTTGCATTGTATAGATTGAGTCGAAGTTATAAGATCTCGTGCATTGCACCCATTAGGTGTGGATTTACCCTTCCCGGCTTCTCCCCTCTGACTTGCTTTATTTTGTTTCATTTTATTTCTATATGTGCACGTAAGTGTTGATTGATTAGTTCCAGTTTAGTATTGAGTGCCTGTGGTGATTGATTTTTTTCCATTCTTACTATACTCACTTAGAAGAATGGTCTCCATTTCCCTCCAGGTTGTTACAAAGGATACTTGATCACCATTTATTTATTTATGGCTGAGTAGTACCCCGTGGTATGTACACACATGCTATGTTTTATGAATCCATTCATGTATTCGTGGGCACTTGGGTTTGTTCCATATCTTTGCAGTTATGAATTGTGCTGCTCTAAACATTTGAGTGCGTGTGTCTTTTTGATAAAATGACTTTTTTTCCTTTGGGTAAATACCTTGTAGTGGGATTGCTGGATCAAATAGTAGGTCTACTTTTATATGAGTTCTTTGAGGTATCTTCATGTGTTGTTTTGGAACTTATTGATAAGAGCCCTTTTCTCTGGAGTTAGGTCATAATCTCACTGTGGCTTTGATTTGCGTTTCCCTAGTGATTAGAGATGTTGAGATTTTTAAAAAGTATTAGTCTATCTTCATTTGCCAAGTTTCTGCTCATGTCTTTTGTCCACTTTTTGACAAGGTTGTTTGATTTTTTTTTTTCTAGCTGATTTGCTTGAGTTCTTTGTAGATTCTGGTTGTCAGCCCTTTATCAGATGCATAGCGTGCAAATATTTTCTCCCATTCTGTAGGTTGGCTATTTGTTCTATTGGTTATGTCCTTGTATGTAGCCAGTGCAACCTATGCAATAAAAACAAATCAGGAGCTCATTTTACCAGACTTCAGACTGTACTGCACAGGCACAGTGACCAAAACAGCGTGGTACTGGCATAAAAAAATAGAGACATTGACCTGTGGATCAGAACAGAGAACCTAGATACGAAACCATCTTCATATTGCCATCTGATCTTTGACAAAGCAGATAAAAACATGCACTCGGGAAAAGAATCCCTATTCAATAAATGGTGCTGGGAAAATTGGATAGCCACATGCAGAAGATTGAAACAAGATCCCCACCTGTCACCACTCACAAAAATTAATTCATGGTAGATAGAAGACTTAAACCTAAGGCATGAAATTATGAAAATTCTAGAAATTGTTGGGAAGATGCTTATAGATAATGGGCTAGGCAAAGAATTTATGAAGAAGACCCCAATTGGAGCAGCAACAAAAATAAATAAATGGGACCTGACCAAATTAAAAGGTTCCATTATAATTTAAACGGCATTAGATGTGTTCCTTGCCATATTGTGACTTATCTCATTTTAACTATAACTGGAGGCTATTAACCATTCTCTTTCCCCCTTTTAATCTTAATAATCTGATGATTAAAGATTTGGTTTTAAGTTTTAAAAAAAAGCAACATAATGGCCTAACATAAATATATATGAAAGAGACTATTTTAAATATGTGAATTTCCAGCGCTTCCATTTTGGTATATAAAACTCATCAGTGTTTGACATCTCTAAATCTGATCAGAACTGTAGTAATTTAGAGAAGTTCCATTTGATAGAAAATTTCCTTAAAATTGGCAGGGTAGGGTGGCACCCGTGGCTCAGTTGTTAAGGCGCTGGCCCCATATACCGAGGGTGGCGGGTTCAAACCCGGCCCCGGCTGAACTGCAACCAAAAATAGCCGGGCGTTGTGGCGGGCACCTGTAGTCCCAGCTACTTGGGAGGCTGAGGCAAGAGAATCGCTTAAGCCCAGGAGTTGGAGGTTGCTGTGAGCTGTGTGATGCCATGGCACTCTACCGAGGGCCATAAAGTGAGACTCTGTCTCTACAAAAAAAAAAATTGGCAGGGTTTTTTTGTTTTTTTAATCAATTGCAGATAACAATAGCTATCATTGAATGTTTACTTGTGTCTTGATCTCTTGTATTTCTCACAGCTACCCTATGCGGTAAGCAGGATTATTCTCAGTTTTTAAAAAATCTTAGGATAATGAGGTCACTAGCCCAAAGACACACGGCTAGGAAGCTGGAATGGAAACTCAGGCAATCTGCCTCCAGCCCAGGCTCTTAAACCAGTATGCTGTATACTACTAGAAGTAACCTAAAAATAACTTCGGAAATAATCCATAGGGATAGGGTATCCATATAGGAATTTCTCCAGTGGCTATGAATCTTAGCTTCTGACAATTTTGGCAATGGGTAGGTTGTGACAGGACGACCCTTGTTCATCTTCTCCCACATTCTTACACCACGTATTTTGCTCCTTCACAAGCTTTGTGTTTTCAGTCCGTCCCATAACCGTTGATCATTCTAGAAGTTTCCACTCCAGCCTTTCTCTCTCTTTACAGTCTCCTAGTCTTCCTAGGCCTATGGTTCTCAACTTTGATTGCACTTTAGAGTCGCATGGAGGGCTTAAAAAATACTGCTGCCTAGGTCTTGGCCGGGATTTAATTGATCTGAGCATCAGGAGTGTTTTTAACTCCTCAGGTGATTTTGATGTGAGTCAAGGCTGGACTGACTGCCCAAAGCTGTCAATCCACAGTTGACCCCTGCACCTGCCATCTCTTGGCTTTATTTAATTCTTCATCTAGCCCAGAACCTATGGGCCATCGTTTCATTATTTGCCCCTCATCTGCCCTCATTTTGTATCAGACTGCCCTGTTGTCCTGAATCCATCCAATAATTTATAGCTTTTCAACTTTTAAAATCCTGCAGAGGGTCATGTGGACTAGTACCACTGCACATGTGAGGTCTCTAATCCCAGCTCAGCCTGCAGTGCTGTCCGGCAGTACCTTAGGTCCCGTGTGCATTACTGACAGAGCCTCTTCCTAATCTTCCCCATTCAACCACTTTCTTGGCAGATGATCTTAACTCCTACTTCACACTGTGGATCCTGTCCTGCCATACATTTCCCCCCCTTTTCTTTCTTTACCCTTTAACTAGCTCTTTCCCCTTAGCCCGTGCACTCAAGTATTCTTTAAAACTTTATCTAGAACCCTCCACTCCATCTAGCTACACTTTGGCCCTTTTTACTTACTGTCAGGTTTCAGGAGAAACTAGTGTTTATTTACTGTTATCACATCTTGTCTTCCATTCATTTACTTTGTAACTTGTTTTTAATCTATCCCTAGGCTCTATCAACTGCCCCCATCTCTGCTACCAGTGCTCCAAGGACACTGAGTACATATTCAATCTAGTGGACATTTCGGTTCTTGTCTTCATCTCTCAGCAGTGTTCTTTCTTCAACTCTGAAAAAGTAAACAGCCTAGGAAAATAAACCCTTCTGTGACTTTATTTGCATCCTGGCTTCCTTCCTACTTTTCTTCTCCATTCACTCTTAGTCTCTCTCATGCATTACTGCTTCTATAATGTTAATTGTATTCATTCTCAGGCACCTGCTAATAGCCTGCTCTGTCTGGGAGAGCTTATGTGTTTACTGAACTGTGGATGGCTCCTGTATTTTTATCTCTAGACTAATGTACCATCTAAGCTCTCTGTGTCTATTTACACTTCGTTTATTCAACAATATTTTAAATTGAGAACATTACTGTGTATCATTGCTTTGTTGGGCCCTGGAGAATATATAGTCTGCTACAATGTTTCCCCAGGTATGATTCGCTGCCAGCCTGCATCAGAATCATTTGAGATGCTTATGAAAATACAGATTGCTGGGCTCAACTGGTTCACTAAGTATTTATACTGAAAGTTGCAAGCCATTAGTCTCCTAGATAAGAGACATCACTACTTGATGTCTTAACAGTAACTTTAAGTAAAGTTAGTACATGCTGAATGATATTCATTACTGATATTCATTTCTCATTGTGCTGAGATTTTATGACTGTCACCGCTGGTGACCTAAGCTCAAACCTGGGAGTCGTGCATGTGTACCCCTCATCTCCCACACTGTCCACCAGCCCTGACCCCATCAGTCATTGGCTAAGCCCTGGGCATTCTGAAATCTCATTTTGCCTTGACTCTTTTCCTTCGCTACCTTCTTTGACCTTATTGGTCTGTGCACTTATCTCTTTCTTTTGGACCTTGGTGAGATTTTCCCTTGCCTTCCATCTTCCCTGCCTGGACCTTATTCTCTTCTTTAAATACAAAAATGATCCTGATTGCTTCCTTTTAGTCTTTTATGGTTATTTCTTGCCTAGAAGATGACTGCAGGCCTTCTCAACCTTGTCTGTGACATCACCGGAGAGTTTGTAGCAAAGAGGCATCTTAAAACTGTGCTTCTCAAGCTTGAATGTGCCCGGAAAGCACCTGGCCATCTTGATTAAAATTCAGATTGTTTCAGTAATTCTGGTGGTGGGGCCTGGGAGTGTGACTTTCTAACGAGCTCCCAGGTGGTGCTGTTGATGCTGGTCAGTGGACCACATGTGAAATATGAAGGTCTTAAAGGGACACCACCTAGAAAAAGGTAGATGCTACTCTGGGAGCTGGGGTGGGGATTGCTCAGGGTCAGGAGTTCAAGACCAACCTAAGCAAAAGCAAGACTCCTGTCTCTCTCAAAAAATAGAAAGATCAGGTGGGCATGGTGGCATGAGCCTGTAGTCCCGGCTACTCCAGAGGCTGAGCCAGGAGGACTGCCTGAGCCCAGGAGTTTTGAGGTTGTGCGAGCTATATGATACCACAGCACTCTAGCCTGGAAGACAGAGTGAGACTCTGTCTCCAAAAAAAAAAAAAAAAAAAGAAAGAAAAGAAATACTAAACCTCCTCCCCCCACAAACCCCTTTTCTTTTCTCTTACTGTCTTCTAAACATACTTTGATTATGGTCTGTATCACACAGCATTTATAAGAGGCTTGTACAGAAGTTACTTCTGAATGAGAAGTGGCCTCCTCTCCTATTCTAAACACATGGGAATGCTGTAATGATGAGACATTTACACACACACACAACCTGAAAATATGGAAGGAAAACTCCATATTTCAGAAATGAGGAGGGAGTTGATCTTATCTGCTAATTCTAATTCCAGTGACATGTCTGGCTTTATTGATTTTTTTTTCCCCTCATTATTGGTGGCATTTTCCAGCTTCTCTGCGTGCTGGGCAGTTTTTATTAGCTGCCAGGGGTTTTGAATTTCACTTTGTTAGGTGTGGAATATTTTCGTTGTTCTGGATTCTCAGTTTCATCTCTCTGATTCAGAGGAGTCCTCTATATTCTGGCTGGCTCCTGCCGCCTGCACCACGGCCTGGAGAATGTCTCAAAGCTGTGAGCGGGGGCAGTGGTGGGACTCTCTTGTGTTTTCCATGTCTCAGAACTCACTGTCCTCTTTTACCTGATGTCCAGTATCTTAAACACTGTTGTTTCCTATGTTTTATCCAATTATTTAGGTTGTTTCAAGTGAGAGAATAAATCTAGTCTGTGTTTCTTTATCTTGTTCCAAAGTTGAAGTCCAGGAAATGGAAGGGGGAAATCAGTAGGGTTTTTAATTAACTTGCATAAAAACAGAAAGCTGTTCCCTATGTGTGGCAACCCCTAACTGTGAACAACCCAAATATCCATTAGTAGGAAGTGTGATATATTAATACAAGAAGCACTATTATGTGTTGTAATGAGAATGAATAAACTATAAATAGTGACATGGGTCAGTCTCACAAACATGATGTTAAGCAAAAGAAGGCAGATATAAAAGAGTGTATATAAATAAATATACATATGTATATGCACACACATATGGGTTTATCTCTTTCTTATGGGATTCCATTTATCTCAAAGTTTAAAACCAGCAAAACTAGTCTTAAATGTTAGAAATCAGAAAAGAGGCTGGGTGAGGCGGCTCACACCTATAATCCCAGCACTCTAGGAGGCTGAGGCAGGTGGATTGCTTGAGCCCAGGAATTTGAGAACAGCCTGAGCAAGAGTTCGACCCCATCTCTACTAAAAAAAGAAAATAGAAAAACTAACTGGGTGTTGTAGTGGGCGCCTGTAGTCCTAGCTACTTGGGAGGCTGAAGCAAGAGGACCACTTGAGCCCAAGAGTTTGAGGTTGCTGTGAGCTATGATGCCACAGTACTCTACCCAGGGTGACCAAGTGAGACTATCTCAAAAAAAAAAGACCAAAAAAGTCAGGGAAGTGATTACCCTTGAGTGGGGGTGTGGTAATTAGAAGGGGGCATGCAGGGACTTCTGGGGGTCTGCTCATATTGTTTCTTGATGGGGGTACTGGTTACATGAGAACTTCACCTTGAAAAAATTCTTTTATTTGTGTACTTACACATGACTTTAGAATGTGTATACAGCATGCATTGATAACACGTATCCCCCACCCCCAACAAAAGGGTCAAGGCTGCAAGCAAATGTGCAATGGGAAAGTAGAACTGGATTCCCAATGTAGAACCTAGAATTGAGAAAGTGCTGTGCCCAAAATCCTGGCAGAAAGCAAGTCATCCGCTCTAGGCTGAGAGTAGAAATGGGCCCCTGTGAGTGTGCAGTGTGTAGGTAGATGTTGCAGGCTCAGATTCGTACTGTCCAGGTAATGCTGAAAGCCTGATCTGAGATGGCGACGTAGAACTACTTTATAGGACTCTGTCCGAGCTGCTCATGATACTGGCTCACTCCATGAGTTACGCCACCAGAGCCTCTTTTGAGACAACAGGCAAATAGGCTATCAATCACATTTTGAAAAATACAACCGTAATTGCTTTACAACACACTGGCCATGGCCAAAGGCATCGTTTCTGTATATGGCAGACAAAGTTCGACAAAGTGAACACATTCTTGCTCCAAAACAAAGCTTCGTTGCTGTTCCCTTTTGGGGCCATCACCGAAGAGGCGGCAGCCAAAATGAAGTTCAGTCCCTTTGTGACTTTGAAGCAAGAACCGCAAAAGGCATTTCAATGATTTCAATGCCCCTTCCCCCGTTCACAGGAAGATTATGTTGTCCCCTCTTTCCAGAGAGCTAACACAGAAGTATCCACTTGTATACAATACATTAGATCCATGCCCATCTGAAAGGATGATAATGTCAAGGTTGTTTGGGGATGCTACAGAGGTCAGCAGATTGGCAACACAGTCCAGGTGTACAGAAGAAATATGTCATTGACCCTGAACAGGGCAGCGGGAGCAGGTTAAGACAACTGTCCACAGGGGCATTCCCCTCACCAGGGTGGTTATCACTGGGCTCAAACTGGACAAAGACTGCAAAAAGATCCCTGAATGGGAAAAGATCTCACTGAGTGGGAAAGGAAACGGACAAGTGAGCATTGGAAAGATTTGAGGATAAAATCATCTTATATACAACTTTCATTAAAAACTGCTAAAATTGGCTTGGCGCCTGTAGCACAGTGCTTATGGCGCCAGCCACATACACTGAGGCTGGCAGGTTTGGACCCGGCCTAGGCCAGCTAAACAACAGTGACAACTGCAACAAAAAGACAGCCAGGCATTGTGGCAGGCACCTGTAGTCCCAGCTACGTGGGAGGCTGAGGCAAGAGAATCGCTTAAGCCCAAGAGTTGGAGGTTGCTGTGACCTGTGACCCCTTGGCACTCTACTGAGGGTGGCATAGTGAGACTGTCTCAAAAAAAAAAAAAAAAAAGAAAGAAAAAACCTGAAATTGAAAAACAACAAAGCTTGTCAACTCCTTTATGAGTTCTGTAAGGAGAGCTTCCACACCTGTGCAGCGTCCTGGTGGAACCACAACTTCTTGGCAGTAGGGAATTCTCTTGTTTGTTGTTACATCTCCAGTTCATAGGATAATGTTTAATGTACATTTGGGGCTCAAATATGTTGTTACAAGTGAATGTGAAGTAATCGTGGAGCACCAGTGTGCGCAGAGCATAGTGCGAGGTGTGTTTTTAGTGACTTAGTGGATATTCTTTTATTGTTTTGATAAACAGTTCAAGTAATTTGTACCTGGAGTGCTTTGTCAGTTGTGTTACAGAAGTCAAAACAGTATTCTCTCAAGCAGCATCTAGGGGTACACTGCACGCTGACCCCTGGAGGTGTGGAAAGAAAATACTAGAGAACAACAGAGACAGGAGAGGTACAAATAGTTTTTTAAAAGGGCTTCTGTGTAGCCTGGCTATACACAATAGGGACAGGTTTGGGGAGTCAGAATGAATCTACGACAAGATATGGCATTCTTAATAGAAAGAAAAGCTCTTGAAAAGGTAGGCAGCATGTCTATATTAGTATTTGAAGTAAGATGTCCTTTTTTTATTTGTTTTTGAGACAGTCTCTCATTCTGCTACCCTTCTTAGAAGGCAGGGGTGCCTTCCTAGCTCACCGCAACTTCAATCTCCTGGGCTTAAGCAATAATGCTGGCTCAGCCTCACTAGTAGCTGGGACTCAGGTGCGCACCACCATGGCCAGCTAATTTTTCTATTTTTTTGGTAAAGTCAGGATTGGCTCTTGTTCACAGGCTGGTATCCTGAGTTTAAGCGATTCTCCCACCTTGGCTTCCCAGAGTTCTAGGATTACAGGTGTGAGCCACCATGCCCAGAGTAAAGGAAAATTTCTTTTTTTAATTTTTATTTTTTATTAAATCATAGGTGTGTACGTTAATCAATTTCGAGGTACAATGTGCTGGTTTTATATACAATTTGAAATATTTTCATCACACTGGTTAACATAGCCTTCACAGCATTTTCTTAGTTCTTGTGTTAAGACGTTTATATTCTACACCTAGTAAATTTCACATGTACCCTTGTAAGATGCATCAGTTAGGTGCATCCCACCTATACCCTTCCCACCAATTACCCTTCCTCCACCCATCCTCCCCCTCCCTACCCCTCCCTCTCCACTTTTCCCTTCTTCTTGGGCTATAATTGGGTTATAGCTTTCATAAGAAAGCTATAAATTGGTATCATAAGTAGGGCAGAGTACATTGGATATTTTTCTTCCATTCTTGAGATATTTTGCTAAGAAGAATATGTTCCAGCTCCATCCATGTAAACGTGTAAGAGGTAAAGTCTCCATCTTTGCTATGTTGTCCTCGGTACAGTGCTATGACATCATAGCTCACAGCAACCTCAAACTCTTGGGCTTAAGTGATTCTCTTGCCTCAGCCTCCCAAGTAGTTGAGACTACAGGCACTCACCACAATACCCGGTTATTTTTTGGTTGTAGTTGTCATTGTTGTTTAGCAGGCCCGGGCTGGTTTTGAACCCACGAACCTCAGTGTATGTGGCCAGGCACCAAACTTAAAGGAAAATTTCTTTCTTTTTTTTTTGTATTAAATCATAGCTGTGTACAGTAATGCGATCATGGGGCACCATACACTGGTTTTATAGACCGTTTGACACGTTTTCATCACACTGGTTAACATAGCCTTCCTGGCATTTTCTTAATTATTGTGTTAAGACATTTACATTCTACATTTACTAAGTTTCACATGTACCCTTGTAAGATGCACCACAGGTGTAATCCCACCAATCACCCTCCCTCCGCCCACCTCCCCTCTCCCTCCCCTCCCTTTCTCCTTTCCCCCTAAAGGAAAATTTCTTAATGAAGATGAAGAAGGGAAAAATAGTACCTGCTCTAAATTCATACCAAAGTGTAAAAGCCACTATTAAGTACAGTTTAGATTATTCTTATTGCTTTTGTTTTTAATGTAAAGTCTTGACACACGCAGTGAAATTTTTTTTTTTTTTCTTAAACAGGGTCTCACTCTATCACCATGGCTAGAGTTCTGTAGCATAGTAGTTCACAGCAAATTCAGACTCTTGGACTCAAGTGATCCTCTCGCCTCAGCTTCCTAAGTAGCTGGGACTACAGGCACCTGCTACAGTGTCCGGCTAACAGTAAAATTATTAGTGGATTAGTTTTCTCTGTTAATTGGTTGGCACGTCCCATGTATGTTTCGATACAGTTTAATAGCACTTGATCATACAGTGGGACCAATATCTAAACATTGCTGGGATTTTATTTATTTATTCATTTGTTTATTTATTTGGAGACAGAGTCTTATTATGTCGTCCTCGGTAGAGTGCCGTGCTGTCACAGCTCACAGCAACCTCAAACTCTTGGGCTTAAGCGATTCTCTTACCTCAGCAGCTGGGACTAGAGGTGCCTGCTGTAATGCCCAGCTATTTTTGTTGTTGTAGTGGTCATTGTTATTTAGCAGGCCCAGGCTGGGTTCGAACCCACCAGCCCTGGTGTCCCTAACCACTGACGTACGGGCGCCGAGCCCTATTGCTGGGATTTTAGACCTTTTTATTCTGTCATCCACATCTCAAACTCATGATTTCTACCCTTTTGCTTCTCCCTCGCTCTCCGCTGCTTCTGGGTGATTCATTTTCTAATTTTGCTTCCACTTCTCTCTTCCAGTGTGTGTCTGCAGTCTTCCATTTTCCCTGTGTTGGGTTTCAAATGTCAATGATCATGATTTTCATTTCTAGACACTGTGTGGTTCTTTTCACGTACTTGTGGTTATGTAGGATGGTTTCACTCATTCCTTCTCTGGGGTGTTTTTCAGGCAACACGGGTAGTTTGCATTCTGGGGTCAAACGCAGATGGTCAGATATTCTCCAGGAAGACTTTTTTCTTTTATTCTTCTTCACTCAGGGCTGAATCCAAGATAGGGAGCATCTCCATCTTCCCTCAGCTGGCCAGGATTTTTCTACTTGGACTTACACAAGGCTTCACAGGACAGGTGTCCCTCATTCCTCTCTCAGGCTTGTCTCCATCTTTAGGTCACAAAGGACCAGTAGGTGACCAGGAGGCAAGCATTGACTCCCAGCTGTCACTGAGAGGTTTCTCCTAATTTCTGGCCTTAGAGATCCTTTCTTTTCTCAACAGCTCAATCATGTAGTTAAAAATATGCTTTTACGTATTAACCTGGATGGAAGTGGAAGACATTATTCTTAGTAAAGCATCACAAGAATGGAGAAGCATGAATCCTATGTACTCGGTTTCAATATGAGGACAATTAATGACAATTAAGGTTATGTGGGGGGAGGCAGAGGGACGGAGGGAGGGGGTGGGGCTTTGGTGTGTGTCACACTTTATGGGGGCAAGACATGATTGCAAGAGGGACATTGCCTAACAATTGCAATCAATGTAACCTGGCTTATTGTACCCTCAATGAATCCCCAACAATGAAAATAATAATAATAATAAAAATATACTTTTAATACACTTGTATTAAAAAGGCAAGGAGAAAATTATATATTATGATATATGAATATATATACATGATATATATGTATTCTTTAAAAACCTCTGAAAGGAAAAATGAGAAACTAATAATGCTGAGTGGGCAGTGTTACAAACAGGGCAGGTGGGGACAGAAGTGACAGGGAGACTTCTGTTATGGGAACCTCTTAGTAGTTTTAGTGATTTGAACCCTATCTTTTTTTTTTTTTTTTTGAGACAGAGCCTCAAGCTGTCGCCCTGGGTAGAGTGCCCGTGGCATCACAGGTCACAGCAACCTCCAACTCCTGGGCTTAAGTGATTCTCTTGCCTCAGCCTCCCAAGTAGCTGGGACTACAGGTGCCTGCCACAACACCTGGCTATTTTTTGGTTGTAATTGTCATTGTTTGGCAGGCCCAGGCTGGATTTGAATCCACCAGCTCTGGCGTATATGGCTGGTGCCTTAGCTGCTTGAGCTACAGGTGCCGAGCCATGAACCATATCATATGTTGCTGGTTCAATCAGTTAAATGTGATGTAAACTTTTTTCCCCTGTCAGCAACCTAGATGTTCTGTGCTGGGTGGGTTTAGAAATGGAACAGTAATCATTTTTGCGAGTATATAAATTTTAGATCGTGGTTTTGCCTCTCTTTAGCCCTCTAGATGAACTCTGTAAAGCAATTATTTTTCACACTATTTGAGGGCAAAGGTTTAGTTTTTTTTTTTTTTTTTGAGTTTTCCAGTCTGCCATGGGCTAATATTTTGGTCAACTACAGGGTTGTATAAATTGCTGGTCACATGCTTGCCTGTCATGGCCATGTCAAAATTGCTGCAAGTTTTTTTTTTAACACTTTCTGTTAATTTCTTCTTATTTGTAAATCAGTAAAAAGATACTAGTGGACCAGACTGCACTTTGAGTAGCATTGCTATAGTTGATGTTCCATTATTTGCTGTCATTTGGTGTTATGGATCAGAAATTGATACCACCTTATTCTTTAAATTTCTTATTGCTTTAAGACTTTTTTTATGTAGGTAACCTGTTTTCTTTCTCTAAAAATGTTTATATGGCCTTATCTGAAACATGGGTTTGCTGCAGCATACCCCTGGCTTAATTCCCTAGAAACAAGCCTATGGCCCCTGTTCTGGATGGTAGGACTGGTCCACTTTGAAAAGCCATTCATAAGCTAAGGGTGGATTTATTGATAACTAGTGTTCTTTGACCTTCTAGATCACAGTTGGTTCTCACCATACTGAGTCAGGATTGCCATCTGGCTGGCAACAATTGTATACCACTGGTGTCAGAGATAATAAAATGTGGAAAAACATGTATTTCAGAATATCTTATAGACAGATCCATGAGTGTTCCGGTAACTAATTACTGTTGAATGCTTGGAGACTTGCTTATGAGGAGTACTTATGATGTACTTTTGAGAAATAGAGAGAAGTCTTCTGTGACTTCCTCTAGAAACTTAACCACTGTGCTAAATGGCATCTCTGTTGCAACAGCCTGATGTTAACTGGGATACAGGCTCTGTTCTCTAAGGGGTGTGACTTCTCTGGTTAGGAGACCTGTGTTGCCACACCCTCGGATGGACCGCAGTGAAAGCCTTGGCCACCTGATCTGTGAATCAGTGCCACGGATGGATCTTTCAGCATCCTTAGTAGACATCTTTCTCAGCACTGGGATTTACTCTCAGCCTCCCTCTGTTCTATCTCTGCCATTCCGAGCCTATTAATATTGGGAGTCCCGGTTATCCCATTTTCTTGCTTCCCATGTAGCTGCCTGGCACTTCTTTATTGTGTATTATCTGACTGGTATAGAAATTTCTAGTTAGCCTTCCTTATTTTTCTAGTACAGATAGGGATTTTATTGTATCTATTTTTATAGTTCTCTGTTCACTTTGACATTTTAAAGGGGAGGGCAGTTAATGTGTGGGCTAACGCTGTCATTCTTTTTTTTTTTCCTTGAGATAGTGTCTTAGTCTGTTGTCCAGGTTAGAGTACTGTGACCTTGGCCTAGCTCACAGCAACCTCAAACTCCTGGGCTCAAACGATCTTCCTGCCTCAGCCTCCCAAGTAGCTGGGATGACAGGCATCTGCCACACCTGGCTAATTATTCTATTTTTGGTGGTGGTGGTGGGGGGCCTCACTCTTGCTCAGGCTGGTCTTGAACTTCTGAGCTCAAGGGATCTTCCCACCTCCATCTCCCAGAGTACTAGGATTTCAGGTGTGAGCCACCTCACCCAGCCCATTTATTTCTTCACCATGTATTATATTGAATGCCTCGTATAGTTCTGAGAGTACAGCAGTAAATAGAGAGAGTGCATCTAAGTTCTGGCTTTTAGAAAATTCATTCTGACTAGTTCTGGTTGTTTGTCTTTTTTTTTTAACTAGAAGTTTAGTTGATTCTACTTCCTTTCATTTTCAAATCTCCTTTTAAAAAGATGTCAACTTTTAAAAACCTTACCTTAGAAGTTGGTAATTCATTGATAGCTTGGTAATGCTTTTATTTGATTTGACACTAATATAAGTCTCTAGAAATAATTTATGTATCATTTGCTTTTTAGCCGATTACACCTCAACAAGAAGGCAACCGACAAACAGCCATATAGCAAGCTCCCGGGTGTGTCTCTTCTGAAACCGCTGAAAGGGGTAGATCCTAATTTAATTAACAACTTGGAAACCTTCTTTGAATTGGATTATCCCAAAGTAAGTATAATGTTATGTTCATTAAGAATGGGCGAGACTATGGCTTTTGTTTTGTTTTGTTTTTTTCCCTCATGGTAAACACTTAGGAATTGTAACATTGCATAAGGTAAAGATATTAAAATTTCACTGTGATGGTGGCATCATAAAAAAATAGCTGTAGTTGTCATCACAAGACAGAAATGAGGTGGGGGAAGGATATAAATTTCTAACCACCTCCATGTCCAACTGAAGTGAAATCTTTGAGTAAACTTCTTGGAATTTAGACATTGTCCAGTGCTTGGTATTTGAATATAAAAATTTTCTTCTATGAGAGTTGTATGTGAACAACAGTAGGACCAGGCACCCTGGCTTGTGCCTGTAGGTCCATCAACCTAGAAGGCTGAGCCAGGAGGATCGCTGAGCCCAGGAGTTTGAGGCTGCAGTGAGCTGTGATTGAGGCACTGTCTGGGTGACACAGCAAGACCCTGTACTCATAAGGAAGAAAAAAAAAAAACAACCCAGCATGAGAAGCAGTGTTCAGTGAGATACAGGATAGCTAGAACTAACCATGAATTCTCTGGAGAAACTAGCTTTGTACCAAGAATAAATTACAGTTAATGGCAAGCTAGGATTTCATCTTACATCATTTTTAATTTGTTACTCTGATTTTTAATAACTAATTGTATGTATTGTATACCATTTTCTTGGTATAATCTGTAGATCTGTAAACCCAACCTATAAACTCCTTACATTGGAGAACTTGTAGTTTTCTTGAGATAGAAATATTCTTTTTTTCACTTTCCTCTAGAATTCCACTTGTAGTTTTTTTGGAGAACTTAATGTTTTCGATTTTTGTACTTCACTATGGCTTTTGAAACAG
This sequence comes from Nycticebus coucang, assembly GCF_027406575.1. Lineage (NCBI taxonomy): Eukaryota > Metazoa > Chordata > Mammalia > Primates > Lorisidae > Nycticebus > Nycticebus coucang. The sequence goes on along the minus strand of NC_069781.1, from coordinate 25,952,693 downwards.
TGCCTACCTCTTGAGGCACTGTTTTTGAAAGGGTGTCTTAGTGACAGATCACTTGTGAGAAGACAAGTGATTTGTCTTCCGATTTCTACCCACTTGATTTTCAGTACAATTTAGTTTTCCCTTTGCAGTCTCTCTTCACTTGCCTCAATTTTTACCTGGTTGTCTTAGTTTTTCCCGAGCTGTTTTTGGCCACTTGGAGAATCTTCCCTTCTAATTTTTTAGGGATAGCATAGCCTAGGAGTCAGTAGAAGGTGACATACACTCCACACTGCCCATGATGACTGGTTCTTACGCTTTTTTTCTTTTAGCTCTTACCTTTCTCAGTAGCACCAATGAAAAAAATAATAGAGAAGACACAGATGTGGCAGCCTTAAGGCAGCACAAATTAAGTAGGTAGACGTTAATATCACACAGTTATTTTTCAATGTATTTTTTTGTTGTTGTTGTTTGTTTTTATATTATTACTCTGGAAGTTTTGGAGTTTAGGTATGAGAAGCCAATTTGAAGGAAAAGTACATATTTTGTCTCCTTTGTATTTGTTTATATCTACTTAATTTTAGAGCTTTAAATTATATGAGTGTATTATCTATTGAATCAAATATGTTATTTAAAAACACAGTTGCATATACTTAGTCTTTTTCCAACCTAAAAATGCAGAACATAGCTTTTTATAATTCAGAAAGAATGATATAAATAAAATTAATTATAAAATAAGCTTTGCAATAAGAAAAGTGGAAATTTTTCAAGCCGCATATAAGTAAATGCAAAGGAGAATTTACATTTTTGTATGAAAGAATATTTTCATTGACTATGAATAACAGAGCATAACTTAGAATCTTATGCATTTATCACTGTAGAATCTCACATTTTTATTTTTTAACTATCATCCTATCTTTCCTCATTCAACCACTTTTAAAACTTAGTTATGAAGGGGCCGGGCATGGTGGCTCACACCTGTAATCCTAGTACTCTGGGAGGCTGAGGTGGGTGGATTGCTTGAACCCAGGAGTTTGAGACCAGCCTGAGCAAGAGTGAGACCCCGTCTCTCCTAAAAATAGAAAAACTAGCCGGGCATCATGGTGGGTGCCTATAGTCCCAGCTACTCGGAAGGCTGAGGCAAGAGGATTGCTTGAGCCCAAGAGTTTGAGGTTGTTGTGAGCTATGATGTCACAGCACTCTACCCAGGGTGACAGAGTGAGAATCTGTCTCCATAAAATAAAAAACAATAAAACTTAGTTATGGACTTTATATGTTATAGCACTTGTGAGAGGTTAGTCAAGAGATTTAAATTTTTGAGGAAGTTGGTGTGGATTTTAGTATTTTTAAAAACAACTCCAGGAACTTATGTGTTCAGTAATTATGAACAATTGAGATGACTCTGTAAGTAATTTCTTCTTCTGAATGAAGTATTTTTGAAAATTACAGTTCAGGATTATCTTCAGAGTTCTAGATTTCACTTTCAGTAGTTCTTTTCCCATTTAAGTCATTGAGGCATTTGAGTTGGTTGAGGAGAAAGCTGTTTTGATGCTCATTATAAAATGAATAACAGGATATGCAGGAGACTGCTTTATTTGTTTGAGTGTGTGAATTTTGTTTTCTACTTGTGAAGCATTGTTAGCTGTGTAAATAGAAAATTTGGAAAGCAGAGGAAAAGTGTAAAGTGCCTGCAATCTAAGGGAAATATTTACTCTCATAGCATTTTAAAACGCGAACAAATGGGTGGTGCCTGTGGCTCAAAGGAGTAGGGCGCCGGCCCCATATGCCGGAGGTGGCGGGTTCAAACTCAGCCCTGGCCAAAAACCACAAAAAAAAAAAAAAAAACTCAAACAAACGCAACAGCAAACGTTCAAAAAGAGACTAAAGTTAAACCACACAAATCTGAGTGTGAACAGACAATATGTTTGTGTCACCAAGGAGGCAAGTAGTTGGAAAATAATCACGTGACTGCCAGGCCCAGTGCATTTCGATATTTGTTTTTGGTTGGGTGTAAACATTATTTTATAAAAGTATGGAAACCTTTTCATTCTGGATAGAGCTCTTTCCTCTGTTATTTGATTTGAAACTTCACAGGTCATTTGGGAAATACATAGAATATATGTTAAAGTTTTTAAGTTTTATATAATTTTGGATATATACAAGAAAATTTGCGATTGGTACTTGTTCTGAAGTTTTGGGATTTCCTTTTGTTAAAACTATATTAATTGCCCTGAAAGAGTTCTATGCTTTAAATATCTTATACGTCCAGTTTTATACTGATACTTATTCCTTGGGAAAAAATAGAAAAATGAAAAAGTGATACAGTTCATTTTCCATAAAAATCAATTACTCATTTGGTATCAAAGTAGAAGGAATTTGAGGAGAGATTCAGCTAAAGCAGGAAGTTTTGGCAATGTCCGTCTAACGTGGCTTGCAGGCTTTACTTCAGTAAATTCTGGCCACAGTTATTAACAGAGTCAGGCTTTCTTTTTTGCACATATTATAAGTCTAGTGCCATGTTTTAGGTTTTGCATCGTCAGTGGTGTAGCTGTCCTTAAGAGGAATAGCTTTCTCACCAACTAATCTTCTAGCAAAGAATTTTATTTTATTTTATTTATTTTATTTTTTGAGATAAAGCCTCAAGCTGTTGCCCTGGGTAGAGTGCTGTGGCATCACAGCTCACAGCAACCTCCAACTCCTGGGCTTAAGCGATTCTCTTGCTTCAGTCTCCCAAGTAGCTGGGACTACAGGCGCCTGCCACAACACCCAGCTGTTTTTTTGGTTGCAGCCGTCACCGTTGTTTGGCGGGCCCCGGGCTGGATTCAAACCCGCCAGCTCAGGTGTATGTGGCGGCGCCTTAGCCGCTTGAGCCACAGGCACCGAGCCTAGCAAAGAATTTTAAACGATCAAGGAAAAGTTTTGTTAACACATGTTGTAAACCTAAGTCTGAAAAATGAGGAATTTACCAAATAAAATAGAAAAAGTATAAACTGTCTTGAGAATAGATAACAAGAATATTCTATATTACTAGTTAACTTTCAAAGTCAGAGCAGTTTTCTTTTACAAAACTCCCCTTCCTGGCATCTGTCTTCTACACAGAAGTTACCTAGGGCTGGGCGGCACCTGTGGCTCAAGGAGTAGGGTGCCAGTCTCATATGCCAGAGGTGGCGGGTTCAAACCCAGCCCCGGCCAAAACACACACACACACACACACACAAAAAGAAGTTACCTAGGGCCAAAGACATTAACTTAACAAGTATCTTCGTCACTTACTTTGTACCAGCAAATGTTTAAGATAGTTGGAGTTTAAGTCTATTCTCTTGCAGTATTTGATTCTTCTATAGTCTTATTATCATAAAATTTTTCTCAAAGCATAATATGTACTTATTTATAAATAATTCAAGATATTCCCACTCGACATGCAATATAATTGATTCATATGTTAAAGCATTTTTCTGCTTTAAGGAGGTATTTTAGGCAGCGCCTGTGGCTCAGTGAATAGGGCGCCGGCCCCCTATGCCAAGGATGGCGGGTTCAAACGCAGCCCCGGCCAAACTGCAACAAAAACATAGCCGGGCGTTGTGGCGGGCACCTGTAGTCCCAGCTGCTCTGGAGGCTGAGGCAAGAGAATCGCGTAAGCCCAAGAGTTAGAGGTTGCTGTGAGCTGTGTGACACCACTGCACTCTACCCGAGGGCGGTACAGTGAGACTCTGTCTCTACAAAAAAAAAAATAAATAAATAAATAAAATAAGGAGATATTTTATCTCGTTTACTGCAGTAAAAAGGATATTTCTAATGTCTACAGGGCTAATTCAGTGAGGAGGTATAATATCGTTTCATGTATTTAAGTGTAATTTAAGTGTATTCATAAATGCAGAAAAGTAACATCCATGGTTATTGCAGTTTCAGATATTCAACTCTTAAATATATCAGAGAGCTAAATGTTCTTAGTTTATGGGTTTGGTTTGTTTTTTTTTTAATACTTTGCTTGTTCCTAGTCTTTTAGACATTTCAATATTTGAAATGAAAATGAAGAAGTTAGCCAGTTTTGTTATTTGTAAAGCAACCTTACTACAGATTTTATGGAATCTAAACTTCTTACCTAAATTACCGGGGGGGTTATTTAGTGTATTCATACTGTGCCCATTTAGAGTAAGATTTTCTTTTTTTTTTTTTTTTTTTTTATTATTGTTGGGGATTCATTGAGGGTACAATAAGCCAGGTTACACTGATAGCATTTGTTAGGTAAAGTCCCTCTTGCAATCATGTCTTGCCCCCATAAAGTGTGACACACACCAAGGCCCCACCCCCCTCCCTCCGTCCCTCTTTCTGCTTCCCCCCCATAACCTTAATTGTCATTAATTGTCCTCATATCAAAATTGAGTACATAGGATTCATGCTTCTCCATTCTTGTGATGCTTTACTAAGAATAATGTCTTCCACTTCCATCCAGGTTAATACGAAGGATGTAAAGTCTCCATTTTTTTTAATAGCTGAATAGTATTCCATGGTGTACATACCACAGCTTGTTAATCCATTCCTGGGTTGGTGGGCATTTAGGCTGATTCCACATTTTGGCGATTGTAAATTGAGCTGCAATAAGCAGTCTAGTACAAGTGTCCTTATGATAAAAGGATTTTTTTCCTTCTGGGTAGATGCCCAGTAATGGGATTGCAGGATCAAATGGGATAGAGTAAGATTTTCTATCCCTTATACCATGCTCAATTTTATAAAGTACATGTTTTTTCTTGAAATATTTTAAAACTGTGATGTTTTTGATACATACTATATTTTTGAACATACATATTTATGCCTAACCCTTTAAACGGTGTAAAAATACCTGAAATGTTATTTTTGTGTTATCCTCTAACCGAGTTACTATCTTGTTGTTTTGCCAGTTGCAGTGTAGTTAGAATTATTTAACTATTTTAGTACAGAGATTCCTAGCAAATAAAATGTTTGCTCAAACTGTGAAGACACAGAGGTGATGGCTAAGAAATGATTTCTGGTTAAAAGCTGATATTTTTAGAAACACTTGGAAATCTACCTCCAATCTGGCATAATTTTCTTTTTTTCTTTTCTCCCTTTTTTTTTTTTTTTTTGAGATAGAGTTTCACTTTATCACCCTCAGTAGAGTACCATAGTGTCACAGCTCACAGCAACCTCCAACTCTTGGTCTTAGGCGATTTTCTTGCCTCAGCCTCCCGAGTAGCTGGGACTACAGGTGCCGCCACAATGCCCGGCTATTTTTTGTTGCAGTTGTCACTGCTGCTTTTAGCTGGCCGGGGCCAGGTTCAAATTCGCCACCCTCAGTATATGGGGCCAGTGCCCTACCCACTGAGCACAGGTGCCACCCTGGTATAATTTTCAATATCAGAAACAATCAAAGCTATGTGTTTAAGAATCTGAACATTTTTTGGATAATGGGATTTATGTTTCATTTACATTCTGACTAATCAGAAGGTATTTGTTTTTAATTAAAAATTAAATTTAAAAATTATAATCAAGAAACATTAAATCTTTTGGCCAGGCTCAGTGGCTCACACCTGTCATTGAAGCACTCTGGGAGGCTAAGGCAAGGAGGATCCTTTGAGCTCAGGAGTTCAAGACCAGCCTGAGTGGGAGCGAGACCCTGTCTCTACTATAAAATAGAGAAATTAGCTGGTGTTGTGGCAGGTCCCTATAGGTGTCCCATGTACTTGGGAGGCCAAGGCAGGAGGATCACTTGAGCCTAGGAGTTTAAGGTTGCTGTGAGCTGGGCTGAGGCTCTGGCATTCTAGCCTAGGTAACAGGGAGATTCTGTCTCAAAATAAATAAATAAATAAATAAATGTAAGATTAGCTTTTTTATTATATTTTATGGAATTATGTTGCTTATAAACATTTCCATTCACCATAGTCACTCATACTTGCAAAACAGCATAAACCATAAAACCATTGCTATGTCTGGAAAAACTTAAGAGCTAGCCTGACTGAGCAGCTTAGGAAAGCAAGCTGTTTACTTTGTCCTTAGGAAATTGTATTTGCTGTTAAGGTTCATTGCCTTTTAGTGGCTCAAACAAATATTGTTTTGAGAGTCAAGATGGAAGTAGAGCTGATAGTTTTATGACTTTTAGAGTCAGTCCTTTGGGAAATTTCAGGGGTGTAGTAAGACTGGTTCCCTTTCCAGTCTCGGATTTTTATCTGGTCTCTGGAGACTCCTTAACTGGTTTCAATATCTCTTGAGTAGCAGTTTGGGTCAGTCACCGTTAAGGGTAGATACTGGATAAAATACATAACAACGACAGTAGGTAGAAAGTATGAGGAAGGTACACTTAACTGTTCTCCACCAATTTAATTATTGAGAATTTTTTTTTTTTTTTTGCTTAAAGAAAAAAAAAGAAACTCACCTTATTAGCTAAACCTTCATGAACCTTTGTCTTGGTCCTTTGGTGCTCAACCACAAATTTCTTTATTGTCAATTTTTGCTGAAATAATATGTATTAGTCAAATAGTAATATTATGCTCAAGAACACTGTAAACATTTATCACTCTTTTACTTGTGTGTGGTTATCAGTAGAAGAAATAGAACACGCCTCTCATTAACTGAGTTAGTCCCTGCAGGTCAGATACTGATAAATTTGTGACCTTAGCTCTTTTTTAGAAAGCACATTTGTCATTGAGTCAGCATGAATCTATCACCACTTCTGAAAAAAATTGCTACTTAGAATACATATCCCACAAAATAATAGAATAGCATCTTTGTGTGTGAAAGCAAATACTTAAAAAAATTTAGCAGTTTACTGAATGGTAATTTAGAAATTTAGCTCAAGATTTTATAAACCTGACTATATGTCAGAATCACCCCCAGACACTCTGATTCAAAAGTCTAAGAATAGGGGCCATCCCAGGGTAATTTTGACACAGCCAATCAAATGGTAAGAAATGGCTTTCTTAATTTACTGTTAAAAGACTAAACATAGGCTTGGCGCTTGTGGCTCAAGCGGCTAAGGCACCAGCCACATACACCTGAGTTGGCGGGTTAGAATCCAGCCCGGGCCCACCAAACAACAATGACGGCTGCAACCAAAAAACAGCTGGGCATTGTGGCTGGTGCCTGTAGTCCCAGTTACGTGGGAGGCTGAGGCAAGAGAATCGCTTAAGCCCAGGAGTTGGAGGTTGCTGTGAGCTATGATGCCACGGCACTCTACCCAGGGTGACAGCTTGAGGCTCTGTCTCAAAAAAAAAAGACTAAACATAGCACTAGACAAAATAAAATCCTGGGTATTTTTTTTTTTTTTTTTTTTTTGTAGAGACAGAGTCTCACTGTACCGCCCTCGGGTAGAGTGCCGTGGCGTCACACGGCTCACAGCAACCTCTAACTCTTGGGCTTACGCGATTCTCTTGCCTCAGCCTCCCGAGCAGCTGGGAATCCTGGGTATTTTTATAGTTATAAGCCAGGCTTTTTAAAATACTAAATGTTGGACCGGGCTGGTGGCTCACACCTGTAATCCTAGCACTCTGGGAAGCTGAGGCAGGTGGATTGCCTGAGCTCACGGGTTTGAGACCAGCCTGAGCCAGAGCAAGACCTTGTCTCTAAAATAGCCAGGCATTGTGGCAGGCACCTGTAGTCTCAGCTACTCCAGAGGCTGAGGCAAGAGAATTGGTTGAGCCTAGGAGTTTGAGGTTGCTCTGAGCTATGATACAACGGCACTCTACCAGGGGCGACAAAGTAAGACTGTATCTCCAAATAAATAAGTAAACAAAATGGTAAATGTCCACTCAAATCAAATACCGTTTTGTTTCAAAAAAAGTTATACAATAGGCTGAGTGTGGTTTGCTCACACCTGTAATCCCAGCACTTAAAGCCATGAGTTTGAGACTAGCCTGGGCTCATAGCGATACCCTGTCTTTACAAAATATAAGAAAAATTAGCTGGCATAGTGGCACACACTTGTAGTCCCAGCTACTTGGGAGGCTGAGAGGGGAGGATCACTTGAGCACAGGAGTTTGAGAATACAGAGAGCTATGATTGTGCCATTGCACAATGTAAAAGCCCGGATGATAGAGTGAGAAAGATTTTATGTGAATAATTTGGAAAGCCCTTTAAGTTTATCATAATGGATTTTTTTTTTTTTCGGAGACAGTCTCATTATGTCGCCCTCAGTAGAATGCACAACTCACAGCAACCTCAAACTCTTGGGTTAAGCGATTCTCTTGCCTCAGCCTCCCAAGTAGCTGGGACTACAGCTGCCCCCCACAATGCCCAGCTATTTTTTGTTGCAATTGTCATTGTTGTTTAGGTGGCCGGACCAAGTTTGAACCCGCCAACCTTGGTGTATGTGGCCGGCGCCATAACCACTGTGCTACAGGCACCAAACCTAATATAATGGAATTTTATATGGAATTTGTTGGACCTTCATGAAATAACAGTACAGATATAAATCTTCTATAGAACCAGAGGGTGTGTCTATTAAATGTTGCTTCCTTTCTGTGTTGCTTTTTACCCTGTGAGCATTTTAAGTTCAGGGATGAAGGCCATGGACAAGTTTGGGATCCAGTTTAATTACTAGGATGTGCTTATCTGAGGATAGCAAGAATTCAATTACAGGTCCTGCCAATCTTTCCTTATCCATCTACTTGTAGATACGCCCCTGTTCTGCAGAAGCTTCTATTAAAGCAATACTTGTGATCATAAGTGTTTATGTCCATTATGAAAGCCCTCTTAACTTTTCATCTTTGCATATACACAATGGTTTGTGTTTCTTATGCTTTTTGTTTAACCAGTAACTGTTAATGAGTTCTTATTTTTTAAAAGAGGTAAATTTACATACTATGTTCTTTGACTAGTACGAGGTACTCCTTTGTGTACAAGATCATGATGATCCAGCCATTGATGTATGTAAGAAGCTTCTTGGAAAATATCCAAATGTCGATGCCAGACTGTTTATAGGTAAGTACCAAATAAATCTGTACAAACCAATTTGCCTTGATTATAGTAAGTATCACTAATCTTCTCTGCATTAAACTATAGGTTAAGGTGTTAGTCATTTTTGCTTCAAAGCATGTTGGTTGGAGTAGTGAAAGGTGTTTACATCCTTTTGAGAAAAATTATAAAACAAAAGGTTTTGTTTTTCAGACCTGAGATAAAATAACAAAACAATGACCAATTCCTCATCAATGAGATATAGGAGTCTCTTATTTATGTTTCATTCATATTTTTAATCTATGGCCTTTATCTGATTAGCTATAATGAGAACTGAGCAATAGAATTTACTTTTATTATATTGGAAAAATGAATATTTATCCAAAAGCCTACAGGCTTATTCTAAAGATTTGTAGAAAAAAAAAAAAAGATTTGTAGAAGTGTATTTGCTGTTAAATTTATTTTTAACATAGGCCTGCTATGATCTCTCTCAAAAATAAAGTCATGTCAAATAACATGACATATTTGCTATTTGAAGCTAGGGCAATGATTTTTAAAATTCTTTATTAGCTTGAAATATACCTTTGAAAATTATAAATGTAATACTTCTGTGAATTAATTTAGGAATGTGACAAATCTATCAACTCATGGTCAGAGATGAAGTTCATTCTTCACATTTGCTATCTTAAACTATTTATTATCATACATGTTGTGTTTTTCAGTGTACAAGTCTCTCTTTATGTAATCTGACCCTATGGTGAATTTCTCTAAGCTATTTTAAGTATCCTAGGTACAAAATGGTTTCCTATAGCTTTTTTTCTTATGACCATTCGTTTTTTTAGTTTTTTATTTTTGAGACAAGAGTCTCACTTTGTTCCCCTTGGTAGCGTGCCATGGTGTCATAGCTCACAGCAACCTCAAACTTGGGCTCAAGGGATCCGCTATAGGTGCCCACCCCAACGCCATCTAGTTTTTCTATTTTTAGTAGAGACAAGGTCTTGCTCTTGCTGAGGCTTCTCTTCAACTCCTAAGCTTAAGCAATCCACCCACGTCGGCCTCACAGAGTGCTAGGATTCCAGGCATGAGTCACCACGCCCAGCCTTATGACCATTTTTTAAATTGACAAATAAAATTTGTATCTGTTTATGGTGTATAGCATGGTGTTTTGAAATACGCATATATTGTGGAATGGCTAGGTCAAGTTCATATATGCATTACCTACATGGTTATCATTTATTTGTGGTGAGAAATCTACCCTTTAGCAATGTTCAAGTATACAACAAGTTGTTATTGTATAATGTCTTACATGCTATCATTTATTTGTGGTGAGAAATCTCTCAGCCATTTTCAAGTATACGATATTTTGTTATTAACTCAAGTCACGATGCTGTACAATTGTCATTAAGTATTGATTCATACTTAACTATTAATGCGAGAATTTAAGAATTAGAAAAACTGAAACACTAAATTTTCAAAGATAAATGACATAATTCTCCTTTTAAGAATGAGCACTTTTTTCCTAAATAATATTATGAATAACTGTGAATGTAAAAAAAATAACGCGAAAGTATGTTAATTTAAATTATTAAATGTATAAGTACTTTCTCTCTATTGTGTATCTTTATACTAGAAGGTATTCTTAATGCTAACATGTATCTTTTACTGCCATATCCTTAACATTTTTAGGTGGCAAAAAGGTTGGCATTAATCCTAAAATTAATAATTTAATGCCAGGATATGAAGTTGCGAAGTACGATCTTATATGGATTTGTGATAGTGGAATAAGAGGTGAGGTTTTTCTTATTTATTTTATAAAACTATTTGATGATAAAATGCCAAAAACAATCTGAAAATACATTAGTCAGTCCTTTCAAAAACTTATAGTAGTTTCGATGTTTTATTATTATTTTTTTAATGTTCTAATTACCTTAAGTTTTTCGCCCTCAATGCTGTTGACATTTGGGCCTGTTGATAATTCTTGCTGTGGGAACTGTTGAGGAGGATGTTTAGCAGGAACTCTGGCCTCTACCCACTAGATGCTAGTAGCACACTCCCTTCTCAGTTGTAACAACAAAAAATGTCTCCAGACATTGACAGATGTCCCCGGTGGGGCAAAGTTGTCACCAGATGAGAACCACAGACCCTGATTGTTAGTATTTATAGGGCCAAATACAACTTTGTTTTGTATCCTAGATTTAGTTCTTAAAGACTCAAAGGAAATAAAAAATAGTCACCTAAGATGGTATGATATGATGTGTTTGCTCTTTGAAGATAGGGCAATTAAAAAATTTTTTTTATTAGCTTAAAATGCAAATTTGAAAATTCACGTAGCACACCACGTCGAAGGATTAATCCAGGAACGTGGTCAATCTATCAACTCAGAGAGAGTGTGTTCATTCTTCACATTGTTTACTATCATATATTTATGATTTTCAGTATACTAATGTCTGTTAAATAGAATCACAGTTCCTGGCTTGGTTTCCTGGGGGGTGGGCACAGCATATCCCACCTCCCCTCATCCAAGCCTAGAGTAGAGAGGCCAGGCAACCTCCCTGTGGGAGAGGCATTCAAGTAAGGGGCCTCACCTGGGCTTTCCAAGCCTCACATTGACTCGTCCAGTAACCCGGCTGGAGGAATTGGTGGAAAGGATGAAGAGCTGACTGATGGGAGAAAAATAAAATGTGTGTGTGTGTATCACAGTCCACTTCTGTTAGCAGTTCTGTGAAATCAGGTACTTACTATACCCACAGAGAAACTAGAGGCTCATTTCCTGTGGTTGCGGAGCAGAAAAGCTGCTAGCATGAGAACTGAGGTCCTTTGACCTCTGCTCCTGAGCCTCTTCTCCTAGGACATATTGTCTTTGTTTCAATTTGGAGATTCTGACATGAAAGTTAGTGTTTTCAAGGCAATCCTGCCTCTGGTACATATTAGGTATATAGTGGGCTGAGAATGTTTATAGTAAATTGACTTATAAATTTTGCCTTTTTGAAAATGTATATTCTACTCAGAAAGGTGATTTGTTTTATTAAACCCAACCTGTTTAAAAGATTTTATTTTTATTAAGTTAATAACAATTCACAAAATATCTTTTACTCTAGTAGACATTTTACTAAAAACCAATTTTTTTTCTCTCCTCCCCCTGCCCTTTTTTTTTTTTTAATTGTAGTAATTCCAGACACACTTACTGACATGGTTAATCAAATGACAGAAAAAGTAGGCTTGGTTCATGGGCTGCCTTACGTAGCAGACAGACAGGGCTTTGCTGCCACATTAGAACAGGTAAGTATGGTGGTTATAAATAATATTCATGTTATCAGATCCTGAGCCTCCCAGAAGCTTGAGCTGTATTCCAGGAGTTGGGACTAACCATCTGCAAGTATTGCATTAAGTCCATTTGGGAACCTGCTGTGAAGTTCTAGAATCCTCGGGTTGAAAACAGCTATTTTCATTAGTGAGGAAGTTCTGGGCCCCTGCCTGCACCCTGGCAGGGGAATGGCTATGAATAGGAAATGTCCTGTGGTCTTAACTGTTAGCTGAATACAGTATATTCCTTTTCTTATGGTGCTCACCTTCAGTTCTAGAGACCATTGACTTGCATAAAAGGACATATTATGTTGTTCTTTCAAAGATTCAATCTGAAAAGAACCTTTTTTAAATATCAAGAATTATTTCAAATATACAAGGAAAGAAAACTTGTTCATATAAGTTGTCATAAAATCCATTTGATTTCCTTTTAAAACGGGCTTCTAATAGTTATCTGAGAAACTTATGTTTTCCTTCTAATTTTTTCTCTTGAATGTACAATAAAAATTAACTCGTATATAGGAAACTATAAATTACGGGAAAGTATAAGAAGCAAAAAAGGAAACCAATTAGAGGAAGTTTCTATTTTTAAAAATTGAATTTTGTTTTTGTTGTCATATTTGGGTACTTTGGATTTTTTTTCTATGTGCCCTTTTAAAAAACGTAGTTGACATAATGCTTTAAAAACAATTTCTATCTTATTTTTGTCACTTCATAAGTTTTTCCATATTATTAACTTTTTATAAAAGTAATTTTATTGGCTGTATCATAGCCTATCATGTGTACATCCAGTGCTCTACTTAATCATTCTTGTACTGTTAAAAATTTAGGAGGAAAAACTTTTCTTAAGGTTATAAGGCAGGGTTACATGGTTTTAGTCTTTAAATATATCAACTTGGTCCAGGCACAGTTGTTCATGCCTATAATCCTAGCACTCTGGGAGGCCGAGGCAGGTGGATTGTTTGAGCTTAGGAATTCAAGACCAGTCTGAGCAAGAGTGAGACCACGTCTTTACTAAAAATAGAAAAACTAGCTGGGCGTTGTGGCCTGTAATCCCACCTGTACTCAGGAGGCTGAGGCAGGAGGATCACTTTAGCCCAAGAGTTTGAGTTTGCTATAAGGTATGACACCATGGCGCTCAACCCAGGGTAACAGAGTGAGACTCTGTCTCAATAAAATAAATAAAATAGGGACTTTACCTAACAATTGCAATCAGGGTAACCTGGCTTATTGTACCCTCAATGAATCCCCAACAATAAAAAAATAAAATAAAATAAAATAAATATATCAACTTGCTGTTAAGCATATCTGTATTTATATTCCTTTGAATTGCAATCTTATGATTGCCTCAGATCTGAAAGGGTAAAGGTACATCATAGGGATTTGCTTTTGACCTTTGGCAACTTGAACCACGAGCTCTTTCTTAGTGTTGCCTATGAATATTTGTCCTACTACACAAAATCATTAAATGCCAGAGCTTTGGTTAAGTAAAAGAAACTTGGGATATCTGCTTTAAAATAAAGTACTGTGTATTCTCATATATTACATTGCATTTTTGTCTTAGCAATATCCAAGTTGGTATATATGTCAATGATAAACACCCTCCAGAATACGCCCATTCCCCTAGTGTAGGTTTAATCCCTAGACATCACTCTGCCATGCTTAGAGTGAATGGAGATAGGCCAGAGTAATCGTTGTAGTCTGTAAAGAAATCCTAGTAGCCTTCAAATCAGTCCCTAGTGCCACTTCATTCCTAAGACCTTACTCAATAATGGCATAAAGAATTCAGGGTGGCGCCTGTGGCTCAGTGAGTAGAGCGCCGGCCCCATATACCGAGGGTGGCTGGTTCAAACCCAGCCCCGGCTGAACTGCAACCAAAAAATAGCCGGGTGTTGTGGTGGGCGCCTGTAGTCCCAGCTACTCAGGAGGCTGAGGCAGAAGAATCGCTGAAGCCCAAGAGCTAGAGGTTGCTGTGAGTCCTGTGACATCATAGCACTCTACTGAAGGCAGTCAAGTGAGACTCTGTCGCTACAAAAAAAAAAAGAATTCAGATGTATGCTTCTGGTCTTGGAAGTTAGGTTCAATTCAGTCCCACAAATACCAGGTCTTCATTGAAGTCTGGACGTGGGGGAGGTAGGAAGAATCATAATCATCCCTTCAATTTTTCTTTTCTTTACTGTGTGTAACCCCTGCCATTGAGAAAGATTACTATTCTTTATTTCAAGCTTATTCGTAGAGGCAGCTTATTTGAAGTGTAAATAATAAATACAATTTCGGGTCTGATAATTGGAATGATTTCTACCATTGACTTATCAGCTTGCATATTTCATGACTTTGGAGTATATCTGGGGAAAGAGCAGTATGAGATGGGAAATAGAATTTTAATATCCCTTTTATTTATGAAAAATGCATTGAAAAACAAAATGGGGGGAATGGGGAAGATAGTATGTGTGTATGTACCTGTATACACACACGTGCGTGGGTATAGTGATCCAAATAAAATAAGTAGATATGTGTTTATATATTTTTACATGAACATCCTAAAAACAGGATACATTAAGTATTTGTAAATATTGTATATGTCAGTGACCAATATTTTTATGTGTCTTATTTTGTGTCCAAATTAAGTTTTATTTGATTAAATCTTACATCTTTATAAATTTTTACTGACTGTTGGCTTTGTGTAAACACTATAGCGTACCACTTTTTATTCAGGTGGTATATGTAAGAATAACAGGATGTTTACTCAGTTATATTTTTTACAAATAATTAGGAAAAAGTTTATAAACAACATACTTTTGACATGAAACTAATTGTATACATTTGTGTTTTGGGGGCAGGTATATTTTGGAACTTCACACCCAAGGTACTATATCTCTGCCAACGTAACTGGTTTCAAATGTGTAACAGGAATGTCTTGTTTAATGAGAAAGGATGTGTTAGATCAAGCAGGAGGACTCATAGCTTTTGCGCAATATATTGCTGAAGATTACTTTATGGCCAAAGCTATAGCTGACCGGTAAGAAAACTCAATTAAGCTTTAGTATTTATATTACCTAACTTCTGTTGATTTACTCTTTCTGTTCAACCTATGGATGAGGGCTTTTTAAATTTTATTTCTTGCTAATGAGTATAGAGTAGATTAATAATTTTAGAAAGTAGTTCGTATTCTAATTGTATAATTACAGATATGTACTAATGAAGCAAGTAAATGTTCTTTCTGATTCCTCTAAACTCTTCAAATGAATATGTTTTAAAGTGATTAAAGGGAGGCTTCTCTGTGACTGTGAATTTTCATTAGTACATAGATGTAAATTTCCACATGTAATAGGAGAACGAAAACTATCAGTGGTTCAGGTGAAGGGTATATTAAAAGCCTAGACTTCTTCACTATGCAATTTAGCCATGTAACAAAAAACTATTTATACCCCCTAAATCTATTAAACGTTCTTTTAGAATAATAAAACTATTCATGTATTCATAAGCCAGTAGGTAAAAATTTAAGGAATATTATTTCAAATTTTAAAATTTCTCAATAAATTATTGGATGTTTTGCTAAGATACTACCTTAGATTCATATGATTGACTTTGCATTTATCACAAAATACTCGTTTGATTTTAAAGGGGATTGCTGCCCTTAGTGATAATTTATTTAAAATGTGGTTTTAGGGCGGCGCCTGTGGCTCAGTCAGTAAGGCGCCGGCCCCATATGCCGAGGGTGGCGGGTTCAAACCCAGCCCCGGCCAAACTGCAACCAAAAAATAGCCGGGCGTTGTGGTGGACGCCTGTAGTCCCAGCTACTCGGGAGGCTGAGGCAAGAGAATCGCTTAAGCCCAGGAGTTGGAGGTTGCTGTGAGCTGTGTGAGGCCACGGCACTCTACCGAGGGCCATAAAGTAAGACTCTGTCTCTACAAAAAAAAAAAATGTGGTTTTAAAAACTAAGTATGTTTTGGGGCAGCACCTGTGGCTCAAAGGAGTAGGGCACTGGCCACGTATGCTGGAGGTGGCGGGTTCAAACCCAGCCCCAACCAAAAAAAAAAAAAAAATTAGGTGTGTTTTTAAACTTTTCCTGATGGGCTCGGTGCCTATAGCACAGTGGTTGCAGTGCCAACCACATACACCGAGGCTGGCGGGTTCAAATCCAGCCCACGCCAGGTAAACAACAATGACAACTACAACAAAAAATAGCCAGGTGTTGTGGCAGGTACCTGTAGTCCCAGCTTCTTGGGAGGCTGAAGCAAGAGAATCGCTTAAGCCCAAGAGTTTGAGGTTGTTATTAGCTGTGATGCACTCTGTCGAGGGCAACATAGTGAGACTTTGTCTTAAAAAAAACAATAAAATTCTCCTGATGGTGGTCATGTGGTACTTGGTTTCCTAGCTTGAGAAACCATACGTGGCTTCTATGTATGAGATTTACATAATGCCATAAGTGCTAAAACATCCTTAAGTATAGTATACCTTTGGTAGTGTGCTAATGCTGAGGACTGGGCTCCCCTTGAGTGCAGCAGGTTGTAGTGATTAATGAATGCGTAACCAATCATACTTGCGTGTATTCAACATAGCTTATTCTATAATTGCCTTCATTTTCAGAGGTTGGAGGTTTGCAATGTCCACCCAAGTTGCAATGCAAAACTCTGGCTCCTATTCAATATCTCAGTTTCAATCCCGAATGATCAGGTAAATCAACTGTCTTCTTTTTATGTTAAAAGAAAAGGGAAAGGGGATATTTACATGGTTTAGAAAAAAATAGATCTAAAGGCCAGAGTTTGGTTTAGTTTACTTATAGAAGATAAGAGTTTAACTTCTACATTAAAATAAATTTAATGTCTAAATATATTTTTAGGGTCAGGGATGGTCATCCCAGCACTCTGGGAGGCAGAGGCTGGTGGATCACTTGTGTTCAGGAGTTGGAGACCAGCCTGAGCAAAGGGAGACCCTGTCTGTACTAAAAATAGAAGAACTAGCAGGGCGCCTGTACTCCTAGCTACTGAGGAGGCTGAGACAAGAAGATCACCTGAACCCAGGAGTTTGAGGTTGCTGTGAGCTACAACACCATGGCACTCAACCCCAGGGAGAATGAGTGAGACTCTGTCTCCAAAAAAAAAAAAAATATATAGATAGATAGCTAGATATAATATGTTGTTGTTTTGTTTTGTTTTCAGTTCTGTGTTAGACTAAAAGCATTCAAATGAGATGTTGAGACTTTAAATGTTTTTAATATACTGATCTCTTTCTAATTTTCTATACTTTGGTTAAATTTTATAACCTATATTCATCCAGGGTATAGGCCATAAATTTACCAATTTTTCTTGGCTATATTAAATAAAAATAAAAAGGTGATTCATTCACTTAAAGAAACTCTATATAACAAGGTAAAAAGTTGACTATTGGGGGAAAGGAACAATTACTCTTTTAACCTGCTGTTGTTTTTAAAGAAAATCCTTTTTATTCTTTTAGGTGGACCAAATTGAGAATTAACATGCTTCCTCTTACGATAATTTGTGAGCCAATTTCAGAGTGCTTTGTTGCCAGTTTAATTATTGGATGGGCAGCGCACCACGTGTTCAGATGGGATATTATGGTATTTTTCATGTGTCATTGCCTGGCGTGGTTTATATTTGACTACATTCAACTCAGGGGTGTCCAGGTATGTGGCTAGGCATGTAAAGGCTGGCAGTCATTTGGTGGAACTCAAACTATTTTACTTTAGAAAGAGTTAAAGAAGGGCAGCGCCTATGGCTCAGTCGGTAAGGCGCCGGCCCCATATACTGAGGGTGGCGGGTTGAAACCCGGCCCCGGCCAAACTGCAACCAAAAAATAGCCGGGCGTTATGGCGGGCGCCTGTAGTCCCAGCTACTCGGGAGGCTGAGGCAAGAGAATCGCTTAAGCCCAGGAGTTGGAGGTTGCTGTGAGCTGTGTGAGGCCACAGCACTCTACCGAGGGCCATAAAGTGAGACTCTGTCTCTACTAAAAAATAAAAAAAAAAAGAAAGAGTTAAAGAAAATCTATCTGGCCATTATTCAGCTTCCCGTTGAAGGTTTAAACATTACTTTCTCTAATGGAATGTTGACACAAAACTTAACTTGATTTGCAACTTCCAGTTGATTTTACAGTCACTTTTATTAAGACTCCCAA
The DNA here is from genome assembly GCF_027406575.1 of Nycticebus coucang. Classification (NCBI taxonomy): domain Eukaryota; kingdom Metazoa; phylum Chordata; class Mammalia; order Primates; family Lorisidae; genus Nycticebus; species Nycticebus coucang. The sequence goes on along the minus strand of NC_069781.1, from coordinate 25,934,375 downwards.
ATGGAAGTTAAACAGACTTGGTTTTATGTATTATACTCAGAAAAATGAAATTCAAGAATTTTCGTTTTTGAGCTGTCTTCAGTCCGACAATGAGTACATTATTTTTTTTTTTTTTTTTTCAATTTCCAGGGTGGCACACTGTGTTTTTCAAAACTTGATTATGCTGTTGCTTGGTTCATCCGAGAATCCATGACAATATACATTTTTTTGTCGGCATTATGGGACCCTACGATAAGCTGGAGAACTGGTCGCTACAGATTGCGCTGTGGGGGTACAGCAGAGGAAATCCTAGATGTATAACTACAGCCTTGTGACTGTATATAAAGGAAGAAAGAGAAGTATTATAAATTATGTTTATATAAATGCTTTTAAAGATCTACCTTCATTAGTTTTATCACATGTATGTTTTGGTATCTGTTCTTTAATTTATTTTTGCATGGCACTTGCGTCTGTGAAAAAAAAAACAACACATCTGTAGTCTTGGCCAAATGATACACTTTATTTTGTGGAAATAGAAAAAAATCAAGAGAACTGGTTCCAGGAACCTGGGTTTGTTTTATGTTGCTGTTTATTTTTTTAAAATAGATAAATAAATGCATATATATATGAACACTCTGCAACAAACACTATGACAGTATCTTTCAGTAGAGAAAGTTTCTTATTTGTGAGTACACTCTTTGAGGATGTTTGTGGGTGGGATGGCATCAGCTTTGGGGATTTAGAAAAGACTGGAAAGTAATGACTATTCATGTCCAGTGTGAATGGTATTTATTATGCAGTTGAACAACCCACAGCAAGGTACTAAGAAACTTTTTCATGCTTTATGCCTACCTCTTATAGTTGTTGCAGAGCAAATATAAATTGTGATAAGGTAGCTAGGCCTTGCAGAAACAAACGGGAAAAAACTTTTAAAAACAATAATAATAAAAAGAGCTAGAGTCTAGTATTTATATGAATCTGTAAGTGATATTTTTTTGGTCTTACTGCAATGAACCAAAAGTGGCTGAGTTTGGTTTTTAATTGTAGCCATGTATCGAAGGCATCTTTTTGACCAACTCTAGTTGGTTCTGTCTTGAACCATTGTTAATCACTGTGCTGTAATTAGTATAGCTAAATCTTTTCCTTCCCTGCTCCTTACCCAACCCACCCCATATTCTCCCTTTTTTCCGGGGGCGGGGCGGGCGGGGAGTGGTTTTGTTTTAGTGTGAGTGGATGTTTTGATAGTTGTAAGGAAAAATGCATTTCAGACACATTTCACATGAGCTATTTTCTTACACAGTATGTCTTATTGTTAATAAGAATGTAATTTCATGATACAGGTATTTAATATCTTTTTTAAGTAAGTAAATATTCTAGCCATCAATAAATAAATTGCAGTAGAGTATTAAGAGGGAACAGGATGCCTTTTACTCTTAGAATTAGTATCAAACTAAGTCTACTGTGAGTGTGTTTTTTTTTAACTATGATAGTCTAGTCTTATTTAAATTGGAGTTTTGTATTCCAGTGTGTACGGCAAAGTGGACTAGATGAGCTGAGCACTAGCTGTAAATGCATGCTATATTTCACCCTTCTCCCCTCATGCCAGTAAACTTGCTTGGCAGGTTGTGCTTAACTTGTGGTGAACTGGACTTGTTTTTGTTTTTTAAAAATAAGCAAAAATGTAAGGGATGGTCCATAAGCCTTTTATTTTTTATAGTGGTCTTTTTTTCTTCGGGATGGGATGGCATGTTGTCCTTATGAATGCCTACTGCAGGGCTAACACAGGCAATACGACAGCTTCAGAGTCTAAGTAACTACCGTTTCCATACGAAAGCATACTGTGTAGCATATTAGCAATAACTACATACTTACAGAAAACAAACACTTTTTCACTTTACTGAGCCAATTCATTCAATTGTCTAATAACTGTCTACATGGTTCAAATCGCAATATAGCTAGACATGTGTATCCACATTATATTTAAAGCTTTTCTGTGGGCCAAACTGCTTCATCCTTTTTCTCCCCCTTTCTTTGCCTTATGATAAATTCATTTGAAGGGCATTTTTTTTTTTTTTATGAACAAAGGCTTGGATGCATATTCCTTTCTTTATATGAAATGGGTACATTGTTCCCTGAGGAAAGTTGCACAGTAAAAACCAGTCTAGTTGTGACCCACTACATGTTTGTTTTTTTAATTACTATTCCATGAGTTGAACTTTGCTGACCATGTTTGTGATTTGTTGGTTTGTTTAACGAAGTTTGGTTGATGCCATTGTTTGCACTGCTGAAGTGAAGTTTCATTACTTAGCTTTCCACCAATCGCAATATGCGCAATGTAACAACAAAACCAAAATGGCCGGACAGACTTCTTGTGTTTTGTAAATATAAAAAACATGACTGTTCTGTATGTGTGTTTAATGTAGTAGTGGAGTATTTCCTTAAAGTGAAGCTTCACTTAAACAGAGTGGTTCTTTGTTTAGCACGTTTGGAGTGATATAAAATGGTAAGAAATAAGACAAATGTTAAAGAAAGCATCACAACAGAATTATAGAAGTCCAAATTTAATAAACTGTCTTTTTTTTTAAGAAAAAGAAAAACAAAACCAGTGTTTAGCATATACCATGTTTTATTATTTAAAATCATTGTCTTAAGTTTTTTGTTCAAAAATAAACATTTGAATACAATCAAAGCATTAGCAATAATGCATTTTGTGTCTACTGTATTTCCTTCTATGGTTTTTAATAAATAATCCAACAGGTTCTGCCGTTCACATCAGAGCTATCAGAAGAGTTCTCGTTAAGTGTTAATTTTGAAATCTTCCTTTTACCTCAGCCACAGGCAGTCTTACGATTTCCAAGTAGGGCTTTTCTATCTTGATTGTGTATCAGAATCACCTGGAGAACTTAAAAAAAAAAAACATATGCAGGCTCGGCGCCTATACACAGTGGTTATGGCACCAGCCACATACACTGAGGCTGGCAGGTTAAATCCAGCCAGGGCCTGGTAAACAGTGATGACAACTATACAACAAAAAAATAGCCGGACATTGTGGCGGGCACCTGTGGTCCCAGCTGCTTGGGAGGCTGAGCAAGAGAATCATTTGAGCCCAAGAGTTTGAGGTTGCTGTGAGTTGTGATGCCACAGCACTCTACTGAGGGCGACATAGTGATACTCTGCCCCCCCAAAAAAAATGCAAAAACAAACCAAAAAATACATATGTCTGGGCCTGCCCACAGAGATTCAGATTTAATCATGCTGGGGAAGGCCTGAGCTCTGCTGGTGGTTGCACTATGAGAATTACTGGCCCAGTAGTCCCTTTGGCCCTTCTCTGGACTTAACAGCCTGAACTTGGCCTTTTACATCTTACCACCCTCTTGGGTTAGGAAAGGTAAATGCAAGGAAAGGAATGGAAAGGCCTTGCCACTTGAGGCCTGAATGAAAAATAGGCTAAGCTGTACCCCACACATTTGTCCAGGGGCCAGGTTTCTCCCAAGCTGGAGACATTCCCAAGCCTGTTCTCTCACCAGCCCATGAGAAAAGAATAGGCCAGACTGGGGAGCAAATCCCAGGAGAGAAAGTCACCTATAGACTGAGTGTTTGTGTCCCCCCACATTCATATGTCGAAACCCAATCCCCGGTGTGAGTATCTTGCAAGTTGAGGCCTTTGGGAGGTGATTAAGTCATGAGGGCTGTACCCTGAGGATTAGTCCTTATAAACCCCAGAGAGCCCCTGGCCCATTCTGTCATGTGAAGATATTGCAGAAGGATGGCTTTCTATGAACTAGGAGTGGGCCCTTAGGAGACCAGAATCTGCCGGTGCCTCCAGAACTTTAATAAATCGATTTCTCATGTTTGTAAGCCACCAAGCCCACGGTATTCTGTGGGCTTGGAGCCATAGCAGACTAAGACAATCTAAAAGGGATCTGGCTGGGGCCTGCCAGAGACTCCATTCCCAGTACACAAACTTACTAGTTCGTATACTTATAATCCTACAGTTCAAGAAATGATCAACACAAAGTTGAGTCTTAAATTTTGAGATTCGGATTTAATTCGGTGAACCTCAAAGATTCCTCACCCTTATTTTAGAGTGAAGAAGCTGAGACACCCTGGGCGAGAGCTGTGATCACAAGGGATTAGGCAGCTAGCTGTGCATTGGTGGCAGGGCTGGGCATAGCCCCTGTTTCAGGTCCCAGTGTGGCACATTTCTCCTTGTTTAAAGTTCTGCCCACAACAGCTTTAAAACTTACCTAAACCTTACAATTTTTAAAAATCCATAGCTTTAATAACCATCTATTCTGACTCTTAAAAATTGCTTGAGAGAACCTGATTCAAACCTGCAGAACAAGAATGCAAATTACTGTAAGGTTTGTTTAAAGTAAAATGCTTTACATACATTATTGATAGAGATTAGTACATATCACAAGACTATGTTCATAAGAAGGAAAATAGTTCAGTTCAAACCTTTCCTTATGAAGCTTATCAGCATCTAGTGCTTGAGTTATTCATTTCAAATTTACTAACCGTATCAACTTTTGGTGGAAAGAACTAAACTTTAAAAATATTGATGTCTGCCAAAGAATTTAAAATTACTATCTTAGCATTTTCTAGAAACAAATAAAAATACATACCTTTAAGAGATGCTTGAACAGTTGCCTAAGAACCAAAATGTTCTAAACCCTTCACGTGGCCCCTCCCCACTTCTGGGAGAGATTGGCAGAAACTGTGGGTGTCTGTGGAGTGGTTTCATATGGCTGTGCTGTTTAGACTATTAGTCATCAGACATTCATGCTGACAGCATGGACTGGTAATTATCTAATGTAAACAATACAGAGATATCATTTATTCCTGTTCAGGACTGAGAGTCCTTGCACCACCGTCCCCTACTGCTTGCACACCTCCTATTATAGTCATGCCCCCTTTGTTTTCCGACTGACCATTATCACCAGCCCTGGAACTTCTCTCATCTTCCCTCTTGACTGACCCCTCCAGGCCAGCCGGAGGAACATGCTGGAGAAGGCCGGCAGACCGTTGTGCAGCCCTGGAGCAGGGGAAAGGAACAGAGTTAGCAGTGGAGACCTGGGAGTAGTTTCCCCAGAGGTGAGGGCTGAAGATGATGAATATAATTGAAGACAAGCGCATCAGCTCATTGAGAACTAGAGATAGACTCTTGGGGACCTAGTGAGAGGTACAGTGGGAAGAAAAACATCCAGGAAAAGAGGTTGCCAACCCTGGGGTCTGAATGGGCATTTTGGAAGCTGTGGGACTTGGGGCAGCGTACTTAACCTTTCTGAGCCCAGGTTCATTACCACCTAGGCTGGGGCACAATGAAGCACCTCCTGAGGTGGTAGAGATGATTAAGTGAGGTCTACAAAGTGCAGTGATGGTTAGTTCCTTTTTCCTGTCAAAGAAAGAAGTAATAAAAGGAGCACTACAGGTGTTCTAGAGAGAGATTTTAAGATGAAAGAAGTCGAGGTAGGGTTGTTGACACCCTAAAGAAAGAGGAAGCTGGCTTTCTGGAGTGTAGGAGCTCAGTCCACCAGGAATTGCCTCAGGTGGTGACAGGTGAAGGATCTGCCTGGAAGTAATACAGCTTCTTCTGTGAATGATTTTGCTTGTTTTGCCAGATGCTGTATTTTCTTTTTTTTGTAGAGACAGAGTCTCACTTTATGGCCCTCAGTAGAGTGCCGTGGCCTCACACAGCTCACAGCAACCTCCAACTCCTGGGCTTAACCGATTCTCTTGCCTCAGCCTCCCGAGTAGCTGGGACTACAGGCACCCGCCACAACGCCCGGCTATTTTTTGGTTGCAGTTTGGCCGGGGCCGGGTTTGAACCCGGCACCCTCGGTATATGGGGCCGGCGCCTTACCGACTGAGCCACAGGCGCCGCCCCCGATGCTGTATTTTCTTCAGTGAGAGAAAGGGGTAGGATTTTCAGAACCAGAAATTTCTCCTAACCTTGATGCCAAAGAAACATCTGAAGAACGTCAGTGCCTGAGAAGCCAGTTCAGTAGAGCCGAAGGATCAGAAGTCAGATTCTTTGGGCTTGGCTGCATGTGAAGAAGAGATGAAGGCTATGGGCATAGATATTTAGAAACTCCAACAGAGATGCGTTTCCTACACACAGTCCCAGTAGTAGACTAAAAAAAGGATTTCAACTTGTGTTTGTGAGAAATTTCTTTTTTTCTTTCTTTCTTGTTTTTTTTTTTTTTTTTGAGACAGAGTCTCACTTGGTCACCCTTGGTAGAGTACCATGGCATCTTAGCTCACAGCAACTTCAAACTCTTGGGTTCAAGTGATCCTCTTGCCTCAGCATCCCAAGTAACTGGGACTACAGGCGCCCGCCACAATGCCCAGCTATTTTTTAGAGACTGGGGTCTTGCTCTGGCTCAGTTTGGTCTTGAACCTGTGAGCTCCGGCAATCCACCCACCTCAGCCTCCCAAGTGCTGGGATTCCAGGTGGGAGCCACCACTCCTGGCTCATTTTTTTTTTTTTTAAATTGAGACAGTTTGGTTCTGTCACCCAGGCAAGAGGGCTATGGTGTCAGCCTCACTCACAGCAACCTCAAACTCCTGGGTTCAAGTGATTCTCCTATCTAAGCCTCCCTAGTACCAGGGATTCAGGAACCCGCCACAACATCTGACTAGCTTTTCTATTTTTAGTAAGACATGTTTAGTCTTGCTTAGCCTGGTCTCGAACTCCTGAGCTCAAGGGGATCCTCCCACCTTGCCCTTCCAGAGTGCTAGCATTACAGGCATGAACCAGCCTGTGAGAAATTTCTAAAGAATTCAGGTCAGAAAGAGATGATGATGGATAACTGTCCATCCCAATTTTCCAGGCTCTTGACTTCATCCTAGACCATCTTCCTACACATGTGATCCACATCCACTGAGGAACTCTGGGCTCCCCTGCACCCTTGTGCACAACCCCAGTCTACATCTTTTCACTTCCTTCATTTCTTTTTTTTCCAGAGACAGGGTCTCACTCTGTCACCAAGGCTAGAGTGCAATGGCATCATCATACCTCACTGTAATCTCAGACTCCTGGGCTCAAGCAATCTTCCTGCTTCAGCCTCCAGAGGAGGGCATGCACCACTAGGCCTGACTAATTTTTCTGTTTTTATAGAGATAAAGCTTTGCTATGTTGCCCAGGCTGGGCTCAAGCGATCCTCCCACCCTGGCTTCCCTAAGTGCTGGGGTTACAGGCATGAGCCACCACACCTTGCTCATTTTGTTCTCATTTGCTTATTTTGCTAATATTGCTTGTTTCACCTCCTGTGTGTCTCTGTGTTGACCCAAAGCTTACCCTCTGACTTCAGCTTCTTTTTCTGACCCTGTGTTCCTCCACATTACCCAAAGCCCAGTAAAAGATGATCTCTCCCTTCATGTCCTTGTGCCCAGCCTCAGCTGTTCACCCCTAGCCCTGTCCCCAAACCACTCTGTTCTCCATGTAGAACCAGAGCTTCCCTGCCCCCAGGATGCTTCCCTTCCCTAAAAGTTCTTCTCCATCTGGAGGCACCTATAGCTCAATCAGCAAGGGTGCCAGCCACATACACCTAGGGTGGCGGGTTCGAATTCAGCCCAGGCCTGCTAAGCAACAATGACACCTGCAACCCCCCCAAAAAAAAAAAAAAATAGCCGGGCATGGTGGTGGGTGCCTGTAGTCTCAGCTTCTTGGGAAGCTGAAGCAAGAGAATCGCTTAAGCCCAAGAGTTTGAGGTTGCTGTGAGCTGTGACGCCACAGCACTCTACCCAGGGAGACAGCTTGAGGCTCTGTCTCAAAAAAAATAAAAGTTCTTCTCCCTCAACCTTCACTTCCTACGGGGATATTCTTGTCCTTTGAACCTCAGCTCGCACTCAACTGTGGACCTCTCTGGCATCTGTGTGCTCTGTCCCTTTCATTTTATCAGATATGTCACGACAGCATCTGTAAATTATTTGCAGATTTTCAAGGGCTTGAACTTTCCCTGGCTTAGCAGACATTGCTGTTTCTCTTCGCAGCCCTCCCTGCTTTCGGTTCATTCACATAATAGTCACTTGGGAAATTTCTATTATTGAAAGTTAAAGAGAAACTTATTAATTCTGGCTTAAATGTCCTTTAACGCCTCTTCGTCTCATTGTGTTAGCAAGGCATTTGCTGTTCACTCCCCTACTTCCTGCCCCTACCTTCTGCTTAACAAAAAGATTTGTCAGCACATGAGTAAAAATACTAAAATTTTGCTACTCTCTTCTGGAATCTTCTGGTTCTTTTTACTTTGAAAGGCCAACAGTTATAGGAAGAAATCAAAAAGTAATTTTTTTTTGGCCGGGGCTGAGTTTGAACCTGTCACCTCCGGCTTATGGGGCCGGCACCCTACTCCTTTGAGCCACAGGCGCTGCCCAGTAATTTGTTTTTAGACAGAGTCTCACTTTGTGGGCATCATGGATCACAGCAGCCTCAAACTCTTGGGCTGAAGCAATCCTCTTGTCTCAGCCTCCTGAGTAGAAGGGCCTATAGGCACTTGCCATAATGCTTGGCTATTATTAGAGATAGGGTCTCGCTCTTGCTCAGGCTGGTCTTGAACCTGTGAGCTCAGGGAATTCACCTACCTCAGCCTCCCAGAGTGCTAGGATCATAGGCATGAGCACTGTGCCCAGCCCCCCAATTTTTTTTAAATATTAAAAAAGAATCGCTATCTTATAAATCTCTCTGAATTTGATAGATGAAAATACCGTATGGTCATTTTTAAAATATATGGATTTTTTAATTGGTAAGATTGAGAACTTTGGGGGGTTTCTTTGTTTTGTTTTGTTTGGGACAGAGTTTCTCTCTGTTGCTCCAGGCTAGAATTCTGTGGCATCAGCCTAGCTCACAGCAACCTTGAAGTCTTGGGCCCAAGTCATTCTCCTGCCTCAGCCTACAGAGTATGGCTGGGAGTGCAGGTGCCCACGCCATAATGCCTGGCTACTTTTTCTATTTTTAGCAGACACCAAGTTCTCACTCTTTCTGAGGCTGGTCTCAAACTCTTGAACCCAAGGGACCCTCCTGCCTTGGCATTTTGTAATCTTCAGGATATGGTAACTATGCAAAGTCAGTTGGGCTATTTTCTTTTCTGTGCTGTAGGAAAAAAAAGTACCAAAATTCTCTGTTCTCTAAAAGTTTAAAAGAATTGGTGCATAAAACTTTTTGGGTCTAGCATTTTAATAACATCTGTTTTCAGCGTATTTCACTGATCATAATCAGTTCATACTTTTCCACATTTTTAAAAGTCACTTTTAGTCATTTATATCATATGGATGTACACAGCAGGTTCATAATTCTTTGTATGCATGTTCTCTTTCTGGTCATCTGTGCTCTTGGGCAAGAGGTTCACAGCCCCTTTATGGACTGAATTTCGGCCTCTGTGATCTACGAGCAGAGTTGCAGGCAAGGCCATCCCTGCCAGCCTATCTCTGTCACCACTTTTCCTAACCCACTCATGAACTCTCCCCATAGTGAACTGCAGTGTCCTGACAGCTGGTCTTTCCCTGGGACTTTGTGCATGTTGCTTCCTCAACTGGGTTCCCCAGATCTTCTAACTAACCCCCACTCCATCCTTGGGACTCCACTCACATGCCAAGTCCTCCACGAGAGTTTCCTTTTTTTTTTTTTTTCGTTTTGAGACAGAGTCTCACTATGTCCCCCTCGGTAGAGTGCTGTGGCATCACAGCTCACAGCAACCTCAAACTCTTGGGCTTAAGCGATTCTCTTGCCTCAGCCTCCCAAGCAGCTGGGACCACAGGCACCTGCCACAATGCTCGGCTATTTTTTGGTTGTAGTTGTGGTTGTTTGGTAGGCTGAGGGGATGGGGGGTTGTCAAACCCACCAGCTCTGGTGTATGTGGCTGGCGCCCTGGCTGCTGAGCTACAGGCACTGAGCCACACAAGGGTTTTCTTGACTTACGCTCACATGGTCGGTGCCCAGCCCCTGTTGTCTCTCCTGCCTCGCCCTTCACTTTTGACCTAGCACGTACAGACTCATTATTTTAATTGCCCCTTTAGTTGCTTGTTTCCCTCATTAGATTGGCAATGTCAAGGGCGAGGAGGGTCCGATAACTTGACTTGACTTAGTGTCCCAAGCACCTGACACAAGGTCCTTTTTATTGAATGAATTCGTGAATAAACAAGATAAGTATGGCTGTGTGGCTAAATGCCTGCAGCTGTTTGCACCCTGGTGCGAAGTGCAGACTGTGTAGCCACACTTGGGTTCACTTCCCAGCGTCTTTCCTGTTAAACCGCTCTGTGCCTCAGTGGACACCCGAAGGAGATAATGCACAGGAAAAGCTACGTTCCCAGTAAAAGTTTCGTGTTACTCTGATAGGGAGCTCAAGTACTAGGCTCTGGTAAAGCTTGGTTTCTCAGTGGATAAAGTAGCCCTTCTTCCTTCCTTCAAGGCTGGAGGAAAAAAATTGCCCACAATCTGCTGGAGAGGAATGTGTGATCTTTTCAAGGGGAACTGACCCTCAGCCCTGGATCATTCAGAGTAAATATTCTAGAAGAAGAAAATCAGTCTGATTTATCTAAACGATTATAAATCATGTTGTTGTAGCCAGCATAATATTGTCCATAATATTGTCCAGAATGTTAGAGCCAATGGACTTATCCGAAAAACCTAGCAAGCAGCTGCAAGACCTCATTACTGAGACTTGCATTCCCTATAATAGTCTACAAAATTTGAAGGCTGAATTGTTCACAGCAAAGCATTGCACATACTATCTGGAATAAACACCCACAATATGGGTAATAATCAAGGCATTTTTCTTGGCTGAAATGTTTCTGGCTGTTATTCTTTTTCTCTTCTCTTCTTTTCTCTTCTCTTCTCTTTCTCCTCTCCCCTCCCTTCCTTTCTTTCATTTTTAGACAGCGTCTTGCTCTGTTACCCTGAGTAGAGTACAGTGGCATCATCATAGCTCACTGCAACCTCAAACTCTTGGGCTCAAGCAATCCACCTGCCTCAGCCTCCACCACAGCTGGGACTATAGGCTGATGGAGACTTGCTCTTGCTCAGGCTGCACTTGAACTTCCAAACTGCTAGGATTATAGGCATGAAGCACTGCCCCTGGTCCCCAGATGTTATTCTTTTAATGGGCTACACATTCTATGTAAATCAAAGACAATTTCCCAGGTGTTTTCTAACTCTGGGCACTAAGAACAGTGGGCTTGGGAATGCTAAGGTCTCTCTAGAACTGGCCATCTGAAAGGGAGTTTTCTTCCACATGGCTTTCCAGCTTTGAAGGTTGTCAAACTGTAGTATGAATAAGAATTATTTTAGGCTGGGTGCAGTGGTTCATATCTATAATCTCAGCACTTTGAGAGGCTGAAGCAGGAGGATTGTTTGAGGCCAGGAGTTCAAGACCAGCCTGGACAACATAGTGAGACTCTGTCTACATGAACAATGAAAAATCAGGGTGGTGCCTGTGGCTCAGTGGGTAAGGCACTGGCCCCATATACCAAGGGTGGCGGGTTCAAAACCAACCCTGGCCAAACTGCAACAAAAAAATAGCTGGGTGGGCAGCACCTGTGGCTCAAGGAGTAGGGTGCCGGTCCCATATGCCAGAGGTGGCGGGTTCAAACCCAGCCCCGGCCAAAAACCAAAAAAAAAAAAATAGCTGGGTGTTGTGGTGGGTGCCTGTAGTCCCAGCTACTCAGGAGGCTGAGGCAAGAGAATTGCCTAAGCCCAAGGATTTGGAGGTTGCTGTGAGCTGTGACGCCATAGCACTCTACCGAGGGTTAATAAGTGAGACTCTGTCTAAAAAAAAAAAAAAAGAAAAGAAAAATCAAATCAGGCAAGAGGATGCTTGAGCACAAGAATTTAAGGTTGCAGGGAGCTATGATCATGCCACTGCACTTTAGCCTGGGTGACAGAGTAAGACCTTGTCTAAAAACAACTCAAACAAACAAAAAAAGATAAAAGAATCATTCTCAATGCCAACAGAAGCAGCCAGCCCAGCCCATGTGATGAATGCAAGGATCCTTCACCTTTACAGGCTTTTCTGCAGTTCAGATTCAGATACTTAGTCCACTCTTTGAGGAACATCTCGGTAGAGGTTTGTCACCACAGGAATGCATTCTCCAAAAGCTGAGGATAATGGAATGGAGGCGGGGGCCTTGTAGGCTGGAGGGTTGAGACTCAGACTCTGGGATGTCATTTTGTTGAGTTTTAGGTGGAGTGGCCCAGCGGAGGTGTAATCACCAGTGGATCGCGATGCAGGACCCAGAAAGCCAGGCCACGTGAAACTCAGAAGCAGACCAGCCAGTATGAGATCTGGTACCAGATAGGGAAAGTGACAGAGGGATTTTTTTCCCGAAATGTTTTTTTTTTTCCTTAAAAACTAAGATTTTGAACTTTGTCACTAGGGTCACTGGAACTTGCCATTTTTGCTTTGTTTCCGTAGATTAGCCGAATGGAGAAGTACAGTTGCTGAGTTTAGTGAGACTGAACCCAAGCTGCAGTAAGGGCTCAGAAAGGGAAGAAGCCGACCGAAAGTCTCGCCTACCTCCCCTCTCGCCCACCAACCCTCTTGCCCAAAGCACAGCTTTTATCTGGCCAAGATCCAGACCCACCAAGGAGAATAGCTGTTTTTTCTTCCCCTTTTGCTAAGACCAAGAATGTAACCACATCTGGAAAGGCTTTTTTTTTTTTTTTTTTTTTCTGAGAGAGTTTCACTTTGTCGCCCTTAGTAGAGTACTGTGGTGTCATAGCTCACAGCAACCTCCAGCTCCTAGGCTTAGGCGATTCTCTTGCCTCAGCCTCCCGAGTAGCTAGGACCACAGGCACCCGCCACAACGCCTGGCTATTTTTTTGTTTGCAATTTGGCCGGGGTCAGGTTTGAACCTGCCACCCTCTGTATTTGGAGCTGGTGCCCTATTCATTGAGCCATAGGCACCGCCCATGGAAAGGCTTTTTTTTTTTTTTTTTTTTTTTTGAGACAGAGTCTTACTTTTATCACCCTCAGTAGAGTGCTATAGCATCACAGCTCACAGCAACCTCAGACTCCTGGGCTCAAGTGATTCTCTTGCCTCAGCCTCCCAAGTAGCTGGGACTACAGGCGCCTCCACAGCAGCTGGCTTTTTTTTTTTTTTTTTAAGAGATGGGGTTTTGCTGTAGCTCAGGCTGTCTCAAACTCCTGAGCTCAAGCAAGCCACCTGCCTTGGCCTCCCAGAGTGCTGGGATTACAGGCGTGAGCCACCACACCTGGCTAGAAAGGCCCTTTCGCTGACAAAGAGAACTATTTACAGATTAGTCTGTGCTCCATTTATTCGCTGATCCTTTCATTCTCCTTCGTAATCCTTTATTGCCCCTCAACAGAATTCCTCTTCTCCCCTCTCCCATCCCCTATATTGCCAGGGTGACACCTAAGCTTCTGAGTCCCACTAAGTGGTGGGCAATCACTCCGTGGTTCTCCCTGTGTGCATGTTAAATAATTTTGTGTACCTTTTCTGCAATTAATCTGCCTTTTGTGAGTTGACTTTTCAGCAAAACTTGAGAAGGCAAAGGGAAAGTCTCCCCCAGTCCCTAAGTTGTGGAGTGGAGGTAGAAAGCATTCTCTGTCCTCCAGAGTCCCACTGAGTCAGGGCAGTGGTGATGGACTTGCCCATCCTCGGGAAATTCTGGGGAAATGATAACCTGTATTCACTAAACACATCTGATCTTCAGTCCCTCCCAGCTAGGACGACTCAGCCACCAACCGAGAGTTTGGACACAGGAGCTCATTGTTTGGCATTTAGGGATGAGGATCCAGATTTGGTAGCCCTACTCCCTTGCTGGGCCCATCTGATCAATCCACTGATGCCAGTGGCACTAGAAAGGTTTCGCTTTTTTGCAGCTGATAAAAGAGACCCTGCCCCCACCCAAACTTCAACAAAAAGTCACAGCTTCCTGTCCCAGTTACTGCTCGCCCACATCCCAGTGGCAGTCAGTCTACCCCTGCCAGAGGGATTCCAGCAGCTGACTTGCCAAATTATGAGGCAAAAAAAAAAGATTACAAACAAAGGAAACATGTAATTTTCAGGAAAAAGACCAAATTGCATGACCAGAAGACGTGGCTAACATAGAGGCAGAATTAATGGGAGAGAAAGAAGTGAACTTCAGCTAAAGCATAATGAGGGTGAGAAACATAATGAGGACTTTTAAGGAGGGACAATTAGAGCGTAGAAAATGAAATTATGGAACTAAAACGTGTGATTTCCAAATTTAGACATTCAATATAGAAATTAAAGAAAATGATTACTTCTGATTTAGAAATTTAATGTAGAAATTAAAGAGAATGATTACTTCTAAAAATCAAATTAGATCTGGGCAGAATCCCAATTACTGAAATCAGTACAAAACAAAATACACTAAATACTAAGAGATATCTGCAGATACAAGACTCAGAGGACCCCTCAGAGGAGACTTAATTTTCTGATAAGAGGATTTCCAAAAGGAGAAAGGAAAATAAAGAAGAAAACCAGAAGACTAGATTCTTTAGATTTAAGAGACTTCCCCAGTCCAAGGTGGGTTTAATAAAAAGACACACTCACGAGTCCTGATGGCTCGGCGCCTGTAGCATAGTGGTTACTGCGTCAGCCATATACACTGAAGGTGGAGGGTTCAAACCTGGCCTGGGCCTGCTAAACAACAATAACAACTGCAACAAAAAATAGCTGGGCATCATGGTGGGTGCCTGTAGTCCCAGCTACTTGGGAGGCTGAGGCAAGAGAATTGCCTAAGCCCAAGAGTTTGAGGTTGCTGTGAGCTGTGACGTAACAGCACTCTACTGAGGGCGACATAATGAGACTCTGTCTCAAAAAAAAAAAAAGTGTCCTGATGAAATTTTTTGGCTCCAGCAATACCCAGAAGTTTTCCTGAAGAGGCTCATATTTTTCTTTATTTTCATGCTTGGGGGACCCAGAAATCCCCTTAGAGGGACCTCTGTTCCATTCCATCTTGACTAAAATTCTAAGTTATCTCAAAACTTAGGAATAGGGATGTGAAAGGAGAAAATGGAGAGGTAGCTGGGCACCTTGCTCAGTGGTTAGAGTGCCAGCCCCACACAGCAGGAGTGTTGGATTCAAACTTCTCCTGGGCCTGATTAACGAAAAAAAAAAAAGAAAGAAAGAGAAAAGAAAAGAAAACGGAGAGGTAAAAGTGCTTTCAAACTTTGTTGAGGTTTATGAATTGGGTGGGAGAGGGCTGCAATGCTATTCTACATTGCATGGCAAACAACTGAAACTTGTTCTGAAAATTCTTCTGGGACTTCATCTTTCTTACATCGAGTATTTCTTCCTGGCTGTAGTGTTTTTCTCTCCCTCTCCCCCTTTTCTCTCCCTTCCCTCCTCCTCTGTTTTTTTTTCTGCTCCTTTCCATAGGGAAAGTGAACTGCAGATTGCACTTTAACTACCGTGCTGCTCCAGGGCATGCAGAGTCTTCAAACTCCAGCTCGGGAATGTGGGCTTTATCCTGAAGGCAGTAGGAAGTCACCAAAGTTTTGTGTTAGGAAGATGTCTCTGGCTGTCATGTGGAAGATGGATGCGCTTAAAGGCAGAAAGACTAGCGGGAAGGTCATGGCTCTAGTCCTCAGAAGGAATTCTGTCTCTGCCAGCTCCCGCGTTCTAAGTGAGGCCAAAGACTTTACTTTTTCATTGTGTGCAGGTGAGATGAGAATGAACCACTTACAAACTGCTCGCTTTCTAGGATGGGAATTCTTCCTTGTTTTATAGGAACCCTAAGGCTTCCTTATGAGCGTCCAACACCTAAGAAAAGTTCATTTCAGGATCAAGTCCCCTTGCATCTGACTTCCTGCCTGCACTTGACCCTTCTGGGAGGTCATTCTTTAACGGTTCCCGCATGGGGCCAGTTCTTATTTCTACTGACTTTATCTCTGTTCCAGGCTCCTACTTGCTCTTGGATTTGATGAGCAGCATGGCATTCCCTGCTGCCCCCTAAGACTCAAAGTTTGAGCCTGTCATATGCTGAAGTAAAACTTTCATTAGATTCGCAATAGGACTATTGAAAAAGGTACAGCATTGATCAAAAAGAAGCAGGTCCTGAAGCATTCATTAATCTGGAGGAATTTGTGTGACACAGAGTATCCAAAATCCCATAGAGCCCCTCTTGCCAGCAATTGCAGCTTCGCCTCCCCTCTCCTTCTCCCCTTCCATAGCTCTTCCCTTCCCCTTCTCCCCCCCCCTTCCTCCTCCTCTTCTGTCAGGGAGCCCACAGTGATGTTCCTAGAGGGATCGACTTTGCCAGAGAAAAAGTCAATTCTTTTCTTACCCTGTATTATTGCCATCTCTGATGCCTTCACAGCATAGCTGGAATTATACTCAGCATGCCTTCAAGGGTCCAGAACCAGAAATAAGGCTTGAGATAGCCAAAGATTAAGTCTTCGTTCATTTTGATCAGCAAAACCTTGGAGGATATGTGTGAGAAAAAAAGAGCTTGACACGGAAAGCAGAACGTACGTGACAATTAGGCTAATTTTTTTTTTTTTTTGAGACAGAGTCTCACTATGTCGCCCTCAGTAGAGTGCTGTAGCATCATAGCTCACAGCAACCTCCAACTCTTGGGCTTAAGCAATTCTCTCTCAGCCTCCCAAATGGCTAATTTTTTTTTTTTTTTTTTTTAAGACAGAGCCTCACTTTATCAGCCTGGGTAGGGTGTCATGGCATCATAGCTCACAGCAACCTCAAACTCTTGAGCTCAAGCGATTCTCTTGCCTCAGCCTTCTGAGTAGTTGAGACTACATGCGCCCCCCACAATGCCAGACTGTTTTTTTAGAGATGAGGTCTCGCTCTGGCTTAGGCTAGTCTCCAACTCATGACCTCAGGCAATCCACCCACCTTGGCCTCCCAGTGTGCTAGGATTACAGGCATGAGCCACCACACCCAACCTGATTAGGCTAAATTTTTTTTTTTTTTTTGTATTTTTGGCCGGGGCTGGGTTTGAACCCGCCACCTCTGGCATATGGGACCGGCACCCTACTCCTTGAGCCACAGGCGCCGCCCTAGGCTAAATTTTTAAATAATGGTATTCTCTCCAGAGATTTGGATGAAAACATTATCTTCAGTAACTGGGAGTGATTTCAATTTTTTTTTTTTTTCCCAGTTGGCTGACTGGAAACTGTACGTCAAAAGTGGTCCACACCAAAGTCAAGAGGCCAGAAATTTCTGGGCATAGAAATTTCTGGAATGCAAGGACTTCGAAAGATAGGGATTTGAGAGTGGATTCATCATATGTGATTCACCTACCTCAAAACTATGCTTCCTCCCGATAAAGACCAGCAAGATACTCACATCACTAAACCATTGAGAAATGTACTGAGCCAGGACAGCCAGAATCTGTTGAAGTTCAAGGGTGCAAATGGAAGGAATTGTACTGAAACAGTCCCCCTAACCCCAGTAAGGGTGACAGAAGGGTGATGGAATGGGGGGCATGAACACAGGCCACCTACCAGCACCTCACCTAGGAGATGTGGAATCCATAATTGTCATAAAAGACAAAGGTACTTACGTGATCATCTGAATAGTCTGACTCTCTGGAGGTATCTGGTTACCTAAGCATCAGATCCAGAATTGAAAGAGATGGGCAGCTCACCACAAGGTTTTATGTAATGTATAGAACCAAAAAAACTTCAAGTCTGGTAGAAAGAGGGAGGCCTTCCTTGCCCCTGCTATAGAATTCTGCCACCTCGCTCAACTCTCAGGTCTGATTCATTTTAGAGACTTGGAACCCCTTAACTGGAGGAAATGGAGGAAAGTCCTCAAAAGAGGACTCTGGGGTAATATAACAGATATACTCAGCCTCTTCCTTACCTTCTCCAAATAGATAGCTGTTAATAGGAGTGAATGTATACTAAGAAAAAGAAAATATCTAGGCTGGGCATGGTGGCTGATGGCTGTAATCCTAGCATTTTGGGAGGCCAACATGGATGGATTGCTTGAACTCAGGAGTAAGAGACCAACTTGAGCAAAAGTGAGACCCTATCTCTATTAAAAATAGAAAAACTAGCAGGGCATTGTGGTGGGTGCCTGTAGTCCCAGCTACTTGGGAAGCTGAGGCAAGAGGATCACTTGAGCCTAAGAGTTTGAGGTTGCTGTGAGCCATGACTCATGGCACTCCAACCAGGGTGATAGAGTGAGACTCTGTCTTAAAATAAATAAGATTAAAGTCCCTAATGTCTAAAAATCACAATCCCAAAAGATTAAAATCATGAATGTTGAAATCTTGAAAGCTGAATTCTGGGGAAGCGATTAGTGTGGTTTTGGTTGCACGTTGGATAGTTGCATTATGTTGGGTGGAACTATTAGCTTGCTATTGTCTTTATTTGCATTTGATGGAAAATTCAGATGAGTAGAACAGCCACACAAAACAGCAACGTGAAAACTTCAGCTCGAAATGCATCATGTGTCTGTGCTGACATTCCTTCCGGGTGATGAAATTCCAGAAACTTTAAATAAATTAAAGCCACATATGCCTGAATAAGACAATGAAGTGACTGAGTGGTTTGAAAACAGGCATGCGCCACCATGCCCGCCTGAAAATAATTATGTGTACAGTAGGATAAGAACACACTTACACAACAGTGTTGCTGTCAATCACCTGTGTAGTTTCTGCCAAATTTGTCACCTGTATCTGAATGCATGTAGACTGGATCTCTGAGTACCTAAAACAACTTAGAAACATGGCCCAGGAGATGGGAAAACTTAATAGGGAGTGCTTATGTTGTTGTTTATCAAAGCACAGAAGAATTTCCAAGAGAGAAGCACCATGAGGAAAATGAATGTGACCATATTCTCCAAGGACAGACATGTCCTAAAAAAAGCAGCTATTAATGGCAATGCAAGACTTCAAAATATAATTAAAGCAGATGTCAGCCAGCTCTTATGGACTCTCCTTGTGCAATTGCCTGTAATACACTTTTTCATGGGTCAGATTTTCTTTTTAGTTTTGGAAGAGTTGGGGTATTTTCTGTTTGCTAATTTCTTTTTGATTTTAGTTTGTTTCCACTGTTTTAAATTGTCAACAATGATTTTCACAATTCACTACACTGTGTCTTTCATTTTTGCATCATTTCCAATACTTCAGGTATAAATTGTGTAAAGTCTTTTAGAAGGTTCTAATTCATTTCATGTTTTTTTTAAATCTGGCTCCACGAAAGTGCATTATCACAACATCGAATTTGGGGCTAAGCATTGTGCCATCATCACATTTCCATCAAAATGCAAAAAGCTCCATGCATACAGTTACCATCCACATACCATCTCTATTTCTTTCTGAATAGTTGGTCAGCTCATAACTGTTAGACCCTTGGGTCTAGCATTAGCACATGTGAGTGATTATGCTTGCAAAAATGTGTATGTTGTTATTGCTTATTTTATTATATAAAATGTCCTATGAAGTGTTCTGTGGTGCTTTTATATATTTTTGAAGTAAATCCCCTTTTAAAAGGGCTCAGCGCCTATAGCTCAGTGGTTAGGGCACCGGCCACATACACTTTGGCTAGTGGGTTCCAAATAACAATGTAAATAACAATGACACTATAACAAAATTAGCCAGGCATTGTGGCGGGCACCTGTAGTCCCAGCTATTGAGGAGGCTGAGGCAAGAGGATGGCTTAAGCCCAAGAGTTTGAGGTTCCTGTGAGGCAGAACACTCTACCCAGTGTAGACAGAATGAGACTCTGTCTCAAAAAAATCCCCAAAAGTAAATAAATGTCTTTAAAAGAAATCTTTATCACACCTGTAATCCTGGCACACTGGGAGGCCAAGGTGGGTGGATTGCCTGAGTTCAGGAGTTCCAGACCAGCCAGATGTTCAAGGAGTTGTAACCAAGAAAATGGATTGGTGACAGAAAGGTTTGGCAAAGAAGTTTGTTGGAGAGCCTATCAAAATAAATGGAAATGTGACACCATCTGTCTCTCATGCAAATATTTACCCACGGCAGAAGAAGTCAGGGTGGCAAGATGAAGGTTTTGTAAACTCAAGGACATGAACTTCCTCTGACTATTGCCATGACTGAATGTTTGCTCTCCTAGCAGTAAGACCAAGCCCAAACCCAAACCCCTGATATGGTTCTCTTTTGCAGGGGAGCTGTCAGCTACCTACAGACAGGTTGTTTGTACTGGACTCCTTCTGTTGCAGAGAATGGTCCCTCCCTGGAAGAGACAGTTTTCTAGGTTTCTATTTATTTATTTATTTTCATTTTTGTTTTGTTTTGTTTTTGAAACAGGGACTGTCTTACACAGGGACTCTCTTGCTCAGGCTGGAGTGTAGCAGCATGATCACAGCTCACTGTAACTTCTAATTCCTGGCCTCAAAGAATCCTCCTACATCAGCCTCCCAAGTAGCTGGGACTACAGGTGCATGCCACCATACCTGGCTAACTTTCAAATTTTTTGTAGAGACAAGGGTCTCACTATGTTCCCCAGGCTGGTTTTGAACTCCTGGCCTCAAGGGATTCTCCTGCCTCAGCCTCCAAAAGAGGACTACAGGCATGAGTCACTGTGCCTGGCACTTTTTCTGAGTTTTGATTTGTCTTCTCTGTCCTCTGTGCTTTTTCCAGGCTTCACATATTCCACTGGCTGTGTTCAAGAAACTCATTTTACAATATAAGAATATTATAAGCTAATCTTCCCGGGATCCGGTTGTCTCACCATGTGTCCTGGTCACTCAAAAGCAGCCAACCTTAAAGACGGGTAAACTTGTTGACTGAAGACTCCATTATGGCAAGGACTGTGAGAAATCCTTGCAAGTTGGAGCTGAAATATATGCTCTGAACCAGCCTAACTGTATGTGTCCTAGAGCCACAAATTGGAAATGGGTGAAGCATCTTTCACTTTTACATCTAATGACCCACTTGAATCATGCTGGATTCTCTTTTCCACAAGTATGAGCTTTGCTGGTTTAAAGGTCTCAGTAATCAGTCAAATGAATGTTTACATTAGGGCCCCAAAAATAATGATGCTAATATTTGGACAGATTTGAATTTGATGATTCTTTCGGTCAAACCCTAGAAAAATGACTGGCAGCCAAGGAGGAAAATGAAGTATAAAGCATCAGTCATGGGCCTGGGACTCCCTTGGTGGACGGTATCTTCCTCTGCTCCTCAGGTTGCTTCAAGACCCTATAAGCACATCACCCTATTCTGCACTCATAGTTCACACAGGTGCTTTCTTAAGCATCCATACCCAGGAATGGCAGCGCACTGGGAAACGATGTGCTAATTAACCACATTCCTCTTTCTTAAGCCACCTTCCAAACAACTGAAGTATTATCATAGGAGTTATGCAGATCAAGGTCAAGATACACATCTTCTAGCTGATAAAGGAGACCATGTCTTGACCTCCCCAGATGTCCTAGTGTTTACTATCAAAATTATAGTCCTCCCTCCCTGAGCGTCAGAAGATGTTCTGATAAGTTCATTGCACAGAGGCGCAGATCCTGAGTGTGCTGAGAGTAGGCTGCTCTGGAGGAGAATATGCTCAGACTTACAATTCCTGTTAGTCACTCTTCCTCCCTCAGAGGGGACTGTGTGGAGGAAAAAAAGGGGTGAAAGCCTTGTTCGTGCTTTCCCCCTTCTCCATGACAGTATGAGGAAGGAAGGACAAGCTTTCTTACCTCTCAACACTTTTATCTTGCAAAAACTTCCCAGTCTATCAGGGACCGTCAGCTGTCCAACAATGTAACAACCCACTCTGATGAGGAAAGAGGTAGACAAGACCTTATTTCTCTCTAAATATCATAAGTTACAGACAATGATCTTTGCTGTCTTCTCTAGAACAGTGGATAATGTCTGAGGGAAGACAAGTAGCCTGGAAGAGCAGATGTGGTATTTATAGAGATCACAGAATGACCAAATTAGATCATCAGAGCCCTAAAGGACCCTAGAGGTCATTAGAGATGTTGAGCATTGAACAACAGGTGGAAGACGCAGCAAACAGGTAGTAAGGAGCTGAAGCTATGAGTGCGCAGATGCTGTAAGCCAGTGGTTCTCAACCTTCCTAATGCCACAGCCCTTTAATACAGTTCCTGTGGGTCACGATTCACAGGTTGAGAACCGCTGCTGTAAGCTCAGGTAGAGAGCAAAGGACGTTTATTTTGTAGGTAGAGACGTGGACAGCAGAAGAAAAGAGAGGAAGGAGCTGAAGCCAAATGATGGCGAAGCTCTAGGGCAACAGTCATCAGTTCCCCCCACTGCTGAGGGAGGTATGGGGCTCGCCCAGCCCTGGACCCATGCTGGGTCCCATGTAACCTCCCAACTCCTAAACTGTGTTTTAGGCCCAGGGAGGCTAAGTATTGAAGGGTATGTAGGTTCACCAGAGATCTGCCTAACACAAGTAGCTTCATGAACCACCAACATTCTGGATAAGTCTCCTTGTACCTTAGAACTCAAAGAGGCTAAAAGATTAGCTTTTCTCCGGGCAACTAACTGCACTCTGTACAAACCATGTAAACTAGTATTAATTTTGGAGGGGGAGGGCAGGCACGGTGGCTCATACCTATAATCCCAGCACTTTGGGAGGCCCAGCAGGAGGACTGGTTGAGGCCAGGAGTTTAAGACCAAGCTTGAAGCCAGGAGTTCAAGACCAGCCTAGGCAACAGAATGAAATGCCATTTTTACCAAAAAAAAAAAAAAGAAGAAGAAGAAAAACTTAGCTGGATGTGGTGACACACACCTGTAGTCCCAGCTACTTGGGTTGCTAAAGTAGGAGGATCACTTGAACCCAGGAGTTTGAGTTTATAGTGAGCTATGACTGACTGAGCTACTGCACTCCAACTTTGGCAACAGAACAAGAATCTGTCTCTAAAATAAAAGATAAAATAAAGTAAAATTTTTGACCCAGTAGTTTTTATCTTCTTGGTGATAAGACCTGAGGTCTTTCTGATTAGTCCAGAATTCACTGTGGTCATTTCTCCCGTTCCAAATAGTAATCAATGATGAGGCTTTAGAGACCACACTGTTTACCCTAAACCACTTCCTGTTTTCCTGGCACTCCTAGCAGGGACTCCTTGGGCAGTCAGGATAGAGATTGCAGTTCCTGTGAGCAGGGAGTGGTGCTGTAGGTGATCAGTCATCTTAACTGCTCCCGCCACTCGCAGAGCTCAAGAAAGACACTAAATGTGGATACCCAAATACACAGGTCTTTTGACAGTTCCACTTCTAAAAATTTTATTCTACAGAGGTACATGTAGCAAACTATTTTTAATCTCTTTCTTTCAGGGACTATCCACTAAGGATGGCTCTGACGAGGAAGGAGCATTCTTTGGAATTCTCTGCAGCCTGTTGTAGCCAGTAAGCCATCTCATTTTAGAATGACACAGTTAGGTGACATGTCCTCCCATCAAACCTGCCTCTGATTTCTCCATCAGAATGACACAGATAGTACCTTACTCCATCCCTTACAGATCGCAGCCAAAGAACTCAAACTATTCACCAACTGTTCTGCCTTTCTGATGCAGAACAGAGGATGAGACCATTGTGACTCTGTAATACGAGATATTGGGCAAGATGGGGTGAACAAGCAGAATCTGCAGCTCCAAATGCCAGAGCATTGTACAAATGGACAAAACCATTTTCAGCTCTGAACAAAAGCTGGAAGGTACTTCTCTAGCCAAATGGGGCTTTCGAACTCCTTTTTGTCACCACAATCTATATGAATACAGCCACTACAGGAAGGATGTGAGCAGAGGGCACACTCAGGGCTCTGGGGTTAGAAACTGAGAGTGCTGGCCTCATTCAGCCTTTCTCAGACTCGGCATTCACACATGGTGCCATCAGCACATGCAGAAGATGCCGTGTAGCAATAGAATCCTATAAAAGAGGCAGATACCCCAGGGCAAGGAACCCCGTGTGAGACAGGAGACGTGGGCTACCTGCAGAGAATCCTCAACCCATGTCATTGGAAGGGCAGCAGGAGTTGGGGATCAAAACCCACTATAGGTTCTTAATAACTGTGTATTAGAGCTCTCCATCATTCTTAACATGTCACTTTAATATCTTTGTAAAGTTCTGAGCTTGGTTGGCTGGGAGTAGTGGCTCATGCCTGTAATCTCAGCATTTTGGGAGGCTCAGGCAGGAGGATTGCTTTCACATAGGAGTTCATGACCAGCTTGGGCAACATAGTGAGACCCTGTCTCTACAAAAAAAATTAAAAATTAGCTGAGCATGGCTGTAGGTACCTATAGTCCTAGCTACTTGGGAGGCTGAAGTGGAAGGATCACTTGAGCCCAAGAGTTCAAGGCTTCAGGAAGCTATGATGATGTCAACACTCTGTATCCTAGATGACAGTATGAGACTGTCTCTAAAAATACAAAAAGAAAACAAAGTTTTGAGCTTGGTGAATTCCAAGGCAATATTAGAATCAACTAGAAAAATAAAGTTATGTACTGCCTTCTGCCAATTTCCTTCTCATGGTTTCTGCCACACATTACAACAGCTGTCCATTAAGGGGGATATGATGATTGAGTGGCAAGACCATGGCACTTGCTGTTTTAGCTTGGACAACCCTTCCTGTGCTGTCTCATCTCTGGTGTCAGTATTTACGATACTGTGAAATTCATTGACTACAAATTCATTGACATGGCTAGAATGATGGCGGAGGTGGGATGGAACAGAATAATGTTGAGATATGAAGTGCCTGGATAACAGGGAGATAATTCAGACAGAAAAATAGCAAGGCCAAAAATAAGAAGTGCCTTGGAGAGCCTGAAAGAGAATGAGATGTGGATCCCTGGCTGTAATTGCAGCTGTGTTCACTGCGAGGACAGGTGTTTGCCCTCTGATAATAAGTAGACTTTAATCCTAGGTGTGAGCACAAGCCATTGTCAACAGGAGTGGCTCCAGAGAAATTCAAAATAATTGCTCAAGATGCAATATCAGCCCACAGCCAAATTCTCACACTGGAGAATTACATTACAGGCAAGTAGGAAATTGCAGTCTTGATACAGCTCCTTGGGTAATAGGAAAGGCACTGGTTCTTCCAAGTCAATAAATATCTTCTAAAGCTTCAGGAGCTACCCAGGCAAGCTATTCCAGCAATGGAGAGGTGTGGCCCTAGTGCGAGGTGACGCACTGTGAATACCCAAGCTCTGCCATGCTGGTTAGTTGTGTAATGAGCGAATGAGTCAAAGATCATTCTTCCTAGTTTGTCAGCTACTTGCAAGCAAGCAATCCTGGGGCTGACTGTGAACCCTGCAGAGTCACACTCAGGACCTAAGTTTCAGTGGAGTAAGTGGGGAGGTGAGATGAAGAGACTACTGGCTCACAGCCTTTAATCTAAAGAGAGGGATTCAGTCAGAGACTGTTTCTGTGAGCACCTGCGTTTTCTTTGGGGTATTGTAAAATTTCTTTCTTTCTTTTTTTTTTTTTTTTTGAGACACATAATTACTCTGTTACCCAGGCTAAAGCACAGTGTAGCTCACTATAGCCTCATGGACTCAAGAGATCCTTCTGCCTCACCCTCCTGAGTAGCTGGGCCTATAGTCACGCACCACTACACCTGGTTAATTTTTCTATTTATTGTAGAGCTGGGGTCTCGCTCTTTCTCAGGCTAGTTGAACTCCTGACCTCAAGGTATCCTCCTACCTTGGCCTCCCCAGTGCTGGGATTACAGACATGAGCCACCATGCCCAGCTTGAGGTATTGTGAATTTTTTGTACATCCAAAGGGAAAGAGCCCAGTAAGACTGTGATCCCACATATCTGGTGTCCTAAGGCAGGGGAAGGGTGTCTTCAGCCTCAGAGACATCAGCTCTGGCACAGTATAAAGTCTTGCCTTTAAGACATGGCTACCACTAGCCAGTCAATAGCACCCACAGCCATGGTTCTATGTTGATATTCACTCCAGTGAGCTTCCTCCCACCAGTCTCCCTAAGTGGTATTGTTTGATTCACAGTGCAAATAGTCCTGTGGTGGGGGGGAAGCTTTTCTCCTAATTCCCCATGGTCCAGGAAGAAGTGA
Organism: Nycticebus coucang; assembly: GCF_027406575.1. Taxonomy (NCBI): domain Eukaryota; kingdom Metazoa; phylum Chordata; class Mammalia; order Primates; family Lorisidae; genus Nycticebus; species Nycticebus coucang. Next base: position 25,908,440 of record NC_069781.1, on the reverse strand, counting down.
GGAATCATATACTCTCAGGTTTAAATCCTGGCTGAACTTCCTAATAATCGAATGACTACGGACAAGGGATTAATCTCTGAGTCTCACTCGCTTATCTGTAAATGAAAGAAAATAACATCTACTTTGTGAGGTTGTTTTGAAGACTAAATCAAACCAGGTCTATAAAGCACCTTAACCCAATGCCTAGCATGAGTAGAAGCTCCATCGCCACCATTCGTGAGTCTCAGAGTTAGAAAAATGTTAGTCATCCAGTAAAAGCTTCCTTCAGCTTTGCTGTTGTCAGAATCTCCTATTCCATCTCCATGCCATGTGGCTGTTCAGTTCATCTGAGGCAAGGGAAATCCTCTTCCAGAGTTCTGAGGGTTTTGCTGAAATTGAGCTGAAATATAACTCTCAGGGGCTCTTACTATTTGAAATGGCAATTCCTTGCCTCACGCAAGACTAACACTTCCAGTCGTGCAGACTGAGGGTCGCTCAGCTCTGTGTGTCTGCAGAATAGCAGGTCAACAGTGCTCCTTGGAGTTGGGTAGTGTGATGGTCCTTTCTGTAAGATAGTCATTCATACATTTGGTGTCAACCTCATATTCATCTGAGTTTTTCCTTTTCCAATGAAAACACTCAAAATTCTTTCCATCCTGCCTTACATGACACACTTTGTTTCCCATCATGCTAGTCACTCTTCTCCAAAGCTCAACTACCTGGTGCCTGGGATCTGGGCATGAGGGTGCAGAGTCATCCCCTGAGATGCACTTTTCACAGCTCATGCCCCTAAGCTATGTTCTCTCACCCCTCCTTCATCCTCTGTTTGCATGGTTTGTTTCTGTTGTTTTAGTTCTCGCTTAATCCAACAGCAGGAATTCACATTTGCCCCCATGAAATTTCTAGACTCACTTTATCATTTCCAATGATGAAGACCTCTTTGTGTCATACAATGTACTCATTTTGTCATGTTGGTAGATGTTACTGGAGACTTGCGGGACCAATGACAGAATTCTTTATTCCACTCTGAGAAAATTCTCTCCTGCACACCATGGAATGCTATTCAGCCATAAAAAAGATGGTGACTTCACATCTGTTGTAATATCCTGGGTGGAGCTGAACATATTCTTCTTAGTAAAATATCACAAGAATGGAAAAGCAAGCTGGCTCGGTGCCTGTGGCTCAAGTGGCTAAGGCACCAGCCACATACACCTGAGCTGTGGGGTTCGCATCCAGCCCAGGCTTGCCAAACAACAATGACGGCTGCAACCAAAAAAAAAAGAAAAAGAAAAAAAATAGTTGGGCATTGTGGCAGGTGCCTGTAATCCCAGCTACTTGGGAGGCGGAGGCAGGAGAATGCCTTGAGCCCAGGAGTTGAAGGTTGCTGTGAGCTGTGATGCTACGGCACTCTACCCAGGGCAACAGCTTGAGGCTCTGTCTCAAAAAATAAAAAAAGAAGAATGGAATGGGGGCAAGACATGATTGCAAGAGGGACTTTACCTAACAATTGCAATCAGTGTAACTGGCTTATTGTACCCTCAATGAATCCCCAACAATAAAAAAAAAAAAGAGAGAGAAAAAAAAAAAGAAGAATGGAAAAGCAATTATCCAATGTACTCCATACTAATATGAAGCCAGCAGATGATATGATGCATGCCCCCATGGGTGAAAAACTCATTTCATTTAAAAATGGGGGGAGGAATAATGGGGAGGGGTGCTGTCACTGAATCAGCAAGGTAAGGTGGGACATAACGACAAGAGGGACTCTACCTGACAAAATCAAATATTTTGACCTGGTTGTTTGTACCCTCACATTAACCTGAAATAAATTTACTTAAAAAAAAAAAAAAAAAAGGAAGAAAGAGAAAAAGAAAATTCTCTGCAACTTAGCATTGATTCTTCTTTTTCCTTATTTCTTTTCTTTTTGTTTGTTTCTTTGATTGTTTAGATTTTTACTGCAGAAGCCTATGTCTCAGTTATCTCTATCTTGACCAGTTTTTTTGTTTGTTTGTTTGCTTTTTGTTTTTTGAGACAGAGTCTCAAGCTGCTGCCCCAGGTAGAGTGCCGTGGCATCACAGTTCACAGCAACCTCAATCTCTTGGGCTCAAGTGATTCTCTTGCTTCAGCCTCCCAAATAGCTGGGACTACAGGCACCCACCACAATGCCAGACTTTTTTTTTTTTTTTTTTTTTTTTGCAGTTGTCATTGTTGTTTTAGCTGACCTGGGCCGGGTTCAAACCCACCAGCCTCAGTGTATGTGGCCGGCGCCCTGCCCACTAAGCTACAAGCACCGTCCTTGACCACAGTTTTATTATGACAGATTCTGTTTAGTTTCTTGTTCAAGTTATTTATTTTTTCAGCAGACACTTATGGAGCACCTGCTGTGTCTTGGCACTGTCTTAGATACTTAACAGTACTGGCAGTGTTGTGGTAGTCAATATTTAACAACTGACTATGAGAGGAGAAAAAAGGCCTGGTTGATAGTGTTTGCTGATTTTCATGACATAACTTCTTCCAGCGTGGCAAAGATTTCAAGCTACCCAAGGTGATGTCATTGGGAATATTTTATATTGCACAATTAGCTCCCAGGCACCAGCATGTGTCAACTCCAGTACATCCACTGATAATGTACAGAAAAATCCTACATGATTTCTGACTTAGAAAACCTCTGCAGGGTTTTCATAGTCTGATGATGCACAATCTCCTCTCTAAACCTACCGTGGAGTAACCATGTCAAAGGAGAAAATGGCATCTGTCTGATACGATTTGTTCTCAGTGAGCCCATGTTGTTTCATAATTGCAAAGAACTCTAGTGACCTATTCTTTTCATGTTTCATTCAAAATTATTTCCAGAAGCAATGCCAAACTTCATTCCAGGGGATCTACCTTCTCCTTTTGAATAACTTGTACCCTGCCCATTTTTAGTCTTCTAACACTTTTGCTATTCTCCATAAGTCCTCAAAGCTCTCCATGAACAACTTGGAAATCTCCTCCCTAAATTTCCTCAGTATCTTGGGGCAAATTCTATTCCAATAACGGGGCCCAGAGCTCATAGTGCCTCTTAACCCATCTTTAGCTTTAATTCAAACAAATGTAGAGTCTTCCCTTTGCAATTCAAAGATCTTTGTACTTTGTGAGAAAGATTGAAGGAAAATCAGGATAAGGATTTTTTCACATTTCCATAGCAGAAAATCTACTGTTTTTTTTTTTTAACTGTGATAAGCAGACTAATGGATCCCCAAAGACATCCATGTCCTAACTGCTGGCTCAGGAGGATATGTTAAGTTACATGATCATATTTTATGTTACATGGCAAGGAGGGATGAGGGTTGCACATAGAATTAAAGTCTTGCTTACCAGACTTTAAAATAAGGAGCACGTGGGACAATCCAGGTGAGCCCAACTTAATCACAAGGATCCATTAAATGTGGAAGCCAGAGGCAGAAAAGATTTAAAGATGCTATACTCACTCTGGGAGGCTGAGGCAGGAGGGTCGTTTAAGCTCAGGAGTTTGAGACCAGCCTAAGCAAAGTGAGGACCCTGCAGAGCACCCTGTCACTGCTAAAAATAGAAAAACTAGCCCAGCACTGTGGTGGGCACTGTAGTCCCAGCTATTAGGGAGGCTGAGGCAGGAGGATTGCTTGAGCCCAGGAATTTGGGGTTGCTGTGAGCTGGGTTGATATCACAGTACTCTAGCCCTGGTAATAGAGTGAGACCCTATCTCAAAAAAAAACCAAAAAACAAAACTATACTTTTGACTTTGAAGAGGGAGGAAGGGGCCAAGAAACAAGGAATGCAGGTGGCTCTTAGAAACTGGAAAAAGCAAGAGGATGGCTTTTCCTCTAGAACCTCCAGAAGGAACCTGGCCTACCCTGGATTTTGCTCAGTGAGGCCCATTTTAGACTTCTGACCTCCAGAATTGTAAGATAATAAATTCGTGACTTTAATCTATCAAGCTTGTGATAATTTGTTATAGCAGCAATAAAAATCTCATACATTTATCCCTTCCAGACCTCTTTGTCCTTTGCCATCTTCTACTACACAGGCTGGAAAGCCCAGTGCTTGCTACATCAGCAGGTCTGCGCTGTTCTTGTCCATGAGCAAAAACATGGTGGTGACCTAGATAACATTTTCACCAAAATATGGTGTTGTGGAAATCCAGAGGACCTTGACCACTGAAGAAAGTGCTTTGGCCATCAGAATACACCCAGTGGCCAAGCTAGACCTCCCATTTGATCCTGCAATCCCATTACTGGGCATCTACCCAGAAGGAAAGAAATCCTTTTATCATAAGGACACTTGTACTAGACTGTTTATTGCAGCTCAATTTACAATCGCCAAAATGTGGAAACAGCCTAAATGCCCACCAACCCAGGAATGGATTAACAAGCTGTGGTATATGTATACCATGGAATACTATTCAGCCATTAAAAATAATGGAGACTTTACATCCTTCGTATTAACCTGGATGGACGTGGAAGACATTATTCTTAGTAAAGCATCACAAGAATGGAGAAGCATGAATCCTATGTACTCAATTTTGATATGAGGACAATTAATGACAATTATGGTTATGGGGGGAAAGAAAGAGGGAAGGAGGGAGGTGGGTGGGGCCTTGGTGTGTGTCACACTTTATGGGGGCAAGACATGATCGCAAGAGGGACTTTACCTAACAATTGCAATCAGTGTAACCTGGCTTACTGTACCCTCAATGAATCCCCAACAATAAAAAAAAAAAAAAAAAAGAATACACCCAGTGGCAAAGGAGAAGATAATGCTTCTCCTCATCAGTATCACGCTCAGCTGCAGTCACATCCAACATGGGGTGTCTCCAACTACCCAGCTCTGTCTTTACATAACACAAGCACACACAGCCTCTTTTCCCAAGATGTTTTCAGGATGTGAGAGTGTTACATGCAGATGAGTTTCCAAATGTAAACTTCCATTCTACACGGCACCCTCTTTTCCTAGCATCTCAATGTTCCAGCTTCTGAGAGCAAAAGTCTCACTTTATCTGAATCCCAAGACCCACCACGTTTTCTAGCTGAAAATGAGTGTTACCTTTTCAGAGGGAAAATGCCACCTTATTTCAGTAAAAGTACATTTTTGCTTCCTAATTCCCCTGAGGAAATTATTCCATTTGTACCTCAACCCATGGTTTCTTAGTTTCTCTTTTTTCTTTCTGAGTCTCATAATTTTATTTATTTATTTAATTTTTTGGAGATAAGGTCTATCATCCTGGCTAGAGTATTGTGGCATCAGCCCAGCTTATTTAAACCTCAAACTCCCGGCCTCAAGGGATCCTCCTGCCTCAGCCTCCCAAGCACCTGGGACTACAGGTGTGACCATCACACACAGCTAATTTTCCTCTTTTTGTTTTTTTTTTTTTTTTTTTTTTTTATAAAGATGGGGGCTCTCTCTGGCTCAGGCCTGTCTTGAACTCCTGACCTCAAGAGATCCTCCACCCAGTCCTCCTGAGGATTAAAGATGTGAGCAATCGCACCCAGTGGTGTCTCATAAATTTAACTTCGCTTTCTTTTTTTATTTTCAGACAGTCAAGGAAAATTTATTAAATATACGCAATTTTGAGGGGTACCAGCTGCTTCTTGGAACTCTAAAATGTTGGATTAAAAAAATAAAATGTTGGGTTTCAAGGCAGCTGCATGTCTCCTAAATCACTGAGGTTTCAGACAGCTGCCAGGGTCCTTGATTGTTGGGGTGCTGTTGGTTGAGAGATGACCAGACACCCCAGAGTAAGGCAAACCCGAAGCAAATTTTACTGAGAAAGAGAAAGGCAGGTTTACAGCATAAGAGAAAGGTACAGGTGTGTGCACCGTAGACAGCAAACGACAGAGAAAAGGCAAGAGGCCCAATTTCACTTTTTGATCAGTATTCCTTTTTCAGCCTTCCTGTTCCCACCATCACCAAACTCTCAGCAAAGCGAAGTGAGGACTCTGCCACATACTCGGGTTCCATACATGAGAATTTCAGGGGTGCGCGGAGACTTTATGAACAGCTGTATTCTGCCCTTCCCATCCTCCAGTGTGGCTGGCAGACTGCAGCTCTTTTCCCCAGCCAGAGGACTCATTTTGTTCTTCCTTTTGGTCTTTATCTATATCTTTAGTCCAGGATAATTGGTTTCCTCCCACTATAAATGTTCCATGGAGGAGCTCTGTATTCTTCTTCTTTTTTTTTTTTTTCAGACAGAGTCTCACTCTGTTGCTCAGGCTAGAGTACAGTGGTGTCATCATCACTCACAGCCACCTCAAACCCGTGGCCTCAAGCAATCCTCTTGCCTCAGCCTCCCAAGTAGCTGGGACTACAGACACCTGCCACGATGCCTAGCTAGGTTTTTTTTTTTTTTTTTTTTTTAGACAGAATCTCACTATGTTGCCCTTGGTAGAGTTCTGTGGCGTCACAGTTCACAACAACCTCCAACTCTTGGGTTCAAGCAATTCTCCAGCCTCAGCCTCCCAAGTAGCTGGGACCACAGGCACTGGCCACAATGCCTGCCTATTTTCTTGTTGGAGTTGTCATTGTTGTTTAGCTGGCCAGGGCTGGTCTCGAACCCTTCAGCCTCGGTGCATGTGGCTAGCGCCATAGCCAAGCGCCGTAACCACTGTGCTATGGGCGCCGAGCCCCAGCTAGATCTTTTATTTTTAGTGGAAATAGGGTCTCCCTATTGCTCAGGCTACTCTCAAGTGCCTGAGCTCAGCCTCCCAGGGTGCTAGGATTCTAGAGGTAAGCCACCACACCCAGCTGTTCTTTCCTATCTCTGTGTTTGTTCCAGTCTCAAGTTTCAGGCCTCAGCGTCTCAGGAACTGTGTCCACTCAGTGTCTTACTCATGATGGGGACGTGGGAACTCTCGGTTCATTACTCATTAACACACTCTAGGTGCTGTGAGGAAATCAGCGATGCTTCATGTGATAGGAATCTTGCCTTGGAGTTCATAGTCCATTTGGGAGATGACTAGATCATTACACTACAAGGGAAGAAGTGCTTTAAGAACTGATAAGACGGGGAGCTCAGGGACAGGCAAGAGGTCACTTCCAATGTAAAGGGAGGCCGGGACTTGTAAGCCGGACCTTGAAAAGTAGGAACAACTTAAGGATATGAAGAAGGCGATGGGGGTCATTGAGGGCAGAGGAGGCTGTCATGTGAACAAAAAGTTGAGGAGTGTGATAATGCTGCCGAGACTGAAGTTCAGTTTGAGCCAAGCACAGCCTGGCGTGTATGTGGTGTGGGGAGCTAAGCAGGAGACAAGACTAGAAATGATAAATGGGGCCAGACCTTGGAGGGCGGCAAAGTCAGCAAACAGGATGTTTCAGCCGCAGGGACTGGGAGTCTCAGAAGTCTCAGAGCAAGGAGCAAAGCCACATATTTTTTAAATGCCTAATTAACCCCTAAATTTAAGAAACAAAGGAAGTTGGTATTCAATTATTTAACCAAATTGTTGTGGGTTGTTATCTAACCTCTGATCTCTCTCTCTAAAAAAAAAAAAAAACCTTTTTAAGAAAATCTCCAGATTTATAGGAGCGAGCAAAGACAGTGCCTCATAGACTATAAAAGGCCGGACCTTTGCACACCCAAGAGAAAATCAAATCTGGAAACAAAGCTGTTCCTCAGACCACCAGGCACTGGTCTTATGTAAGCTGTGCCATCAGAAGGAGGCGGCTTTCAAGTCCAAGGAAATGATCTTGGAATGGCATCGGGAGCCACATTGTAGTGCTCATTCTGTCACTGATTCACGGGTCTCTTCCCCTCGCAGGGCCTCAGTTTCCCTCTGAGCACTGACGGTGTCCATCAAGGTGGCCTCTGAGGGTCCTCACACCCTGGGCAAGGGACGTGAGGGGACTTTCTCTGTTACCATCCGTGATGCCTCTGCCCCTCTGCCTCCACCCCCAGCATGGGCATGAAAAGAATGTGCTCGCCCTTCTTGCCTTGTCTCTGCAACTTATCTTAGGATGCTGTACACAGATCTCCAGACACAGAGCATACCAACCACAGTCCCCTTTACTCTGTTCCTTTTTCCAAGTGGAGTCTGATGGGCATTGGAGAGATGTTCCAGGTGGGAGCAATGCTGGATTGGGCAAAACGTGAAGAAAACCAGCTACAAACCCTCTGTCCGTGGAAGGCCTGCCCTGGAGCACTGTTTAGCATGTGTCTTTTAGAGAAAGATGGCTCAGTGCCATTAACAAGTTTGTGAAAAGCTTTGAAGTGTGCAGGAACATGGGGAAGCCACTCATCTTTTTTATAGGGTTAAGTCTTGGATGGGAAATGGCATTAGAGAACTGTCCTTGAAAAGAAGTTCTCACGCATTCCCTGGTCTCAACACCTGGAATTGTAGGTGGGCTTGGAATAGATCTGACTGGTTTAGAAATGCAGCTGTCAATCTGATGGCATCATCTGTCACCACGGAGGGGCAAGAAGATGGCAGTGGAGCCAAAGGCAGAGGCAGGAGTAAGGCAGGAAAAGGAAGGGGAGAGAGGGATGTCCTGAAATCTCCCCAGGGTCTTGCAACACAGCTATGAGTGAGCTGTATCCCCAGGCAGATCCTGCAAAGAAGGTACACATCTTTCCTGGAGATAACTTCTGTGCCCCAGAGATAGTTGCCTTCCCAAAGCTAAGCCAAATCTTGGTGCTGGAGCCACAGCCCTATCCATTGGAGGAGTTCTCCACCCAGGGCCAATTGCCAACATGATGACAGGGGCCAATCCCAGCATGACTGAGGCAAAAGGCCCTTGGAGAATACTTAGACAACTCCCCTGTCTCTACTAAGGAGGAAAATGAGGCCTAGAGATGGGGAGGGACTTGTCAAAGTCATTCATCTAGCCAGCAGCTGCACTAAGGCCTTCTTATACAAGGTATGCTGGTCAAGAGCACATCAACCTTACAGCCAGACTTCATGGGTCCAAATCCTGGCTCCACCTCTACCCATCTGCCATCCAAGAGGTTTGACCAATTTTCTTACCTGCTTTCAGACTGAACTACTCCTTTTATAAATATGGAGACATAATAGAAGTTACCTCATAGAGTTGTTTTTCTGATTAAATAAAACAGAAATGAAAAGCACTTACATAATGACTCGCATACGAAGGAGTAAGAAATGTCCAAGTCCTTTTGTCTACCCTCTGCAGTAAATACCTCCTGCCTCCAAGTCTTATCCCCAGACCAAACTACTGAGGAGATATTGGGTTTTTCCAGAGCTGATCGTAGGTGCCACTCCTCTGGTTTTGCTCAAGGCAGAGGTCAGGAAGGGAAGAGGGAAGAGGCCCCAGCTCCATAAGCCTCCCCTCTATCCATGCTCTGTCTGTGTAGACTGGGGTTACAAATTTAAATACCCAAAGAGAACAGACAGAATGTAAACCAGTGAGATGGGTGACAAGCTGGACAGTACAGTTTGATCCTGGTCCCATGTACTATCTTTGCTTGCACTTGAGGGCTGTTATAAAAATAGCCATTATACAAAAAACAAACAAACAACAAAAAAAAAAAAGCACTATTATGAAACTAGTCATAATTTGAATTTGAAAAACATTGGCAATGTCACCTTTGTGAGGGCACATGGAGAATTCTTTTCTGCTACCACTATTAACACTAGGCGGGTATCTTTTAACTAGTTATCCAGGCTATTATCTCATGGACACAGTGAATTGTGTAACCAACAAGACGTGCTTGCATAAGTTGTATTATTGACAGCTCAGAAGCAAATTTGTGGCCACACACAGAGACGTAATGGATGGCAAGAAAAGAAAGAGGAGGTAGGGACATCCTGTGCATTTTGATTCTCTTTTTTTTATCTTACCCAATTATTTATTTATTTATTTATTTAATTAGTGAGATAGAGTCTCAAGCTGTCGCCCGGGTAGAAAGCTATGGCATCATAGCTCACAGCGAACTCCAACTCTTGGGCTCGAGAGATCCTCTTGCCTCAGTTTTTCTATTTTTAGTAGAGACAAGGTCTCACTTTTGCTCGGGCTAGTCTCGAATTCGTGAGCTCAAGCAATCCACCCACCTTGGCCTCCAAGAGTGCTAGGATTACAGGTGTGAGCCACAGCACCTGGTCCTTACCCAATTTTTAAACATTCCTTATTTCCATTAAGAAAGGAAACTATAGGCCTGACAACTGTAATCCTAGCACTCTGGGAGGCCAAGGTGGAGGGATTGCTTAAGCTCAGAGACCAGCCTGAGCAAAAAGCAAGACCCTGTCTGTACAAAAAAATAGAAAAACTAGCCAGGGATGGTGGTACACGCCTGTAGTCCAGCTACTTGGGAGGCTGAGACAAGAGGCTTGCTTGAACCCAAGAGTTTGAGGTTGCTGTGAGCCATGATGATGCCATAGCACTCTACCCAGGGTGAAAGAGTGAGACTCTGTCTCAAAAAAAAGAAAAAAGAAAAGAAAGAAAAAGAAATTATGCTTAGTGTAATATGTTTAAACCAAAAATGTATAATGTAGACATTGAAAGTCCCTTCCATAGTCACCCTTTCAGAAGTAACCTCAGCAAGAATTTGATAGATTTTTCTTCGAGTTTTATTTTCTTGCTTATATACACTGTTTACTAGGGCTGTCATAACGAAGTACCCCAGACTGGGAGGCTTACACAACAGTATTTATTTTCTGTTGGGAAATAAATAGTTCTGGAGTCTAGAAGTCCAAGGTCAAAGTGTTGCCAGGGCTGGTTGCTTCTGAGACTGTGTATTCATGTGGTCTTCCCTCTGTACCAATCTGGGTCCTGATCTTTTCGGATAAGGATGCCAGTTGTGTTAGATCAGGGCCAGCTCTAATGACCTCATTTAACCTTCATTACCTCTATCTCCCAAACAGTCTCCCAAAACGCTGTCTCCCAAACAGTCACATCCTGAGGTAAAAGGGACTAGGACTTCGACATAAGCATTGAGTGAGGAGTGTGGGCTGATGGTTCGGCCCAAGGTGAGCACTCAATATCTGTGCGTCAACACCTAACAGTGTCGTCCACAGGACGTGCCAGCTCCTCACAGCCTCTCTTCCTCCTTCTAATTGCTTTATTTCTCAGTCCTTTCATCTGAAGTTTATGTGATTTTCTTAAGTTTACTTTTCACATCACACGTCAGTTGGCTACTGCATATATTATGCCGTTTGCTATTTCTGTTATAAGAGTTCTAAAATGATACTTTGTCCTTGCTTTCTTTTCTTAGCTCTTCTAGCTTCCCTGTTTAATCTTATTCAGTTGATTTATTACTACATCTTTTTATCTTTTTTTTTCTGCAAAGGCCACATGCTCTTTCTTTTCTGCACAAGTGCAAGGCGTGTGTTCTCTGAAAGACCCTGTTGCTTTCAGGAATGTTCTCTGCACTTTTCTGTTTGCACTTCAATAGCACAGATCATTTCTCCCTGATGACGCCTTCCTCATGTCTCTGGGCTCCTTTTATGTTCTGTCCCCGGGAGTTAAAAATGACTATTGATGTCCTGTCTGTGTTCAGACTTTCTGCAGTGTGTGTGTTTGGTGGTGGTGGGGAGGGGGAATGTTCGTATGTACACAAGGGTCTGAAGCAATTGGTGTTTCCGAATTTTGTCTCCATCCTCTTCTTTCAGAACTCTACCCTGGCAGGGTATGCCTGCTGCTGTCAGCCTGCCCTCAGCTTCTAGATTGTTCTCATTTCTAGGTGAGGCCCATGCCCCTTGCTAGCTCCTTAGGTCCCCCACAGATACTGCTTTAATGTGGCAGCCACATCTATAATATTCTACTGTCTTTCATGTCATGACTAGAAAAGCTTTTTCTACTTTAAGAGTGTATAAAACAATCACACATCACTTAACGACAGGATGTAGTCTGAGAAATGCGTCACTAGTCAATTTCATCATTGTGCAAACATCACAGAGTGTGCTTACATGAAACGACATGGTACAGCCGACTGCACACCTAGGGTGTGGGCCCCATGTGGCCCTCCAGATTCCCACGTGTGGCACCTTGACCGAACCCACACTTCACAGAATAATTTTATTTTTAATAAAATTTATTTTTATTTTATTTTTAATAAAATTTGGGTTCAGTCCAAATGCCACACTCAAGGATCCAGAATGTTGCACGGTGCCCCAAGGTTTTAGGCAATTTTCATATATGGGTAAATATTTGTGTATTTAAACGTGAGGTATTGCCCTACGGTGCTATGATGGCTCCCACATCACTAGGCGAGGTGCTAGGAACTTTTCAGCTTCATTATAATCATAGGGGCCCCGGTCATATGTGTGTATGCAGTCCTTCCCTGACCAAAACATTTGTATGCAGGACATGTTGTCTTCATCAATGTATTCTTCTCGTTAGTGCAAGTGACTCCAATTTTTGTTTTCCAAATGGTTACCCAACTTTTCCAAAGTCATTTGTTGAGTTGTCCAAACTTCCCACCTATATAATATACTGAATAGTGTATATGGTATATGGTGTATATTACATAATTAGGTATATGGTGTATATTACATAATGAATAGTGTAGAGACGCAGAACTTTTATGGGCTTTTTTTTTTAATCTCATAGATAATAGCTCTTCCAGTTATACTTATTTTCAGAACACTGATGTATATTCACATACTATTTTGTATTATCACATACATGTTATAATGTTTCTATAGATTTATTTTTATACTGCTGCAAATCAAAAGTTGTAAAAATGATATAGAAGCATCCACTTTCCTCTCCTACTCAGACTCCATGTACACAGGCTGATCCTCAGACTGGCCTGATCAAAGCACAGTGGATGTGCCCCAAACCAGATCTCCCAGAGTCTCTCTTGACTAAGAGTTAAGTGTGCCTGGCAGGGCCAAGAACCTATGCAGAATTATAAATTTGCCTGAACTTATCAAATATTTTGTGTAACAGAGGTGGGAAAGTCTTATGTACATGTTAAACATTAACTCAACAGGTGGCCACAACATTTATCTTTGGGAGGGATCATTCTTTGTGTTTTTTTTTTTTTTAAACTTTTGTAGTCCATTTAGAACAGTGGTTCTCAACGTTCCTAATGCTGCGACCCTTTAATACAGCTCCTGTGGGTCGCGACCCACAGGTTGAGAACCACTGATTTAGACATATAAAGCTGGTTCTCAAGTTGTAAAGTTTAGTCATGAAGTGTAAAGGGCTTAGGAGTTAAGGCCAGGCTCAGTGCCTCCCACCTGTAATCCTAGCATTCTTGGGAGGAGGAGGTTTGGAGGATCCTTTGAGCTCAGGCGTTTGAGAAAAGCCTGAGCAAGAGTGAGACTTTGTCTCTAGTAAAAATAGAAAAATTAACCAGGTATCAAGGTGGGCGCCTATAGTCCCTACTACTTTGTGAGGCTGAGGCAGGAGGATTGCTTGAGCTCAGGAGTTTGAGGTTGCCATGAGCTAGGCTCATGCAGGTACTCTAGCCTGGGACAACAGAATGAGACTTTGTCTCCAAAAAAAAAGAAAAAAGAGTTTAGGAATTCATTTGCTTTATAAGAACAAAAAAAATATTTTAGACTCCTAAAAGGAGAAAGCAAAAAAGAGAAAGAGAAGAAAAGTAGAGGACAGTGACAGTAAAATTCCCAGTGTTGGGAGAGCTAAAAGGGCTTTTAAGAAGAATCCAAGTCCAGGTGAGGTGGTTCACACCTGTAATCCTAGCACTCTGGGAGGCCGAAGCGGGTGGATTGCCTGAGCTCACAGGTTTGAGACCAGCCTGAGCCAGAGCGAGACCCCATCTCTAAAAATAGCCAGGCGTGTGGCGGGCATCTGTAGTCCCAGCTACTTGGGAGGCTGACGCAAGAGAATCACTCGCGCCCAAGAGTTTGAGATTGCTGTGAGCTATGGCACCATGGCACAAGGGTGACAAAAAAAAAAAAAATCTAATATTCCAAGTTGAGTTGTTAGCAGTCATATTGTATTGACATAAACTCCTCCACCTTTCTAAGTTTTCAGTATCATTTCCTCAAATGAAGACCATGGGGGTCAGGGGGACACTTGGGGAGAGTGGGGGACAGGAGTTGTGTTCTGTGTCTAGGTCCATGTGTTGAGGGGGGATGGTCTATAATCTAAATTCTTTCTACAGAAACATCATCTTAGAGCAAAGGCAACCATAAGAAGGTAAGTTCTCTAGAGATCTGTAAAACTGTGGGAAAGATCCTTTATTTCTACAAATACAGAACAGGGACTTTTCACTAAGCCTGGTGAACAGGTTGACGATGACACCTTGCAGTTATCTAGAATGTCACTATCTCTGTGTTTCTTCTTTCAGAAGAACTGCCATCCTTCATATCTTTGGGGAAATGTATCTCCATGTCTCTCTCATTCCACCTCCCAGAAATGGGTGGGGAGAGAGAAAGAATACTCAAAACTTCAAAGCCTCTGCCAGCTCTTCCAGTGGTCTTTAAGTAGAGCAAATTAGATATGATTAAGTTCTGTATCTGTAAACTATGGCTAATCATAATAGCGTCTTCACAGGATTATGGTAAGGATTGATTGATTAATATATGTAAAGTGCTTTAGATGGGCCTGGTACAAAAAGAGATTCTCCACACCTGGCTGCAGGGTTGACTCACCTGAAGAGCTTTAAAACCACCTGATGCCTGGGCCTGTGAACAATTATGTCATAGTCTCTGGACAAGGGCTCAGACATCAGCACTTTCCAAAGCTCCCTAGGTGATTCTAATGTGTGGTCATGATTAATAACCACCATTTTATGGAATATTTGTTTACCAAAATGATACATTAAATGTTGATTTCTTTTTTTTTTTAGAGATAGAATCTCACTCTGTCCCCCCTAGGTAGAGTGCTGTAGTGTCACAGCTCACAGCAACCTCCAACTCCTGGGCTTAGGCGGTTATCTTGCCTCAGCCTCCCGAGTAGCTGGGACAACAGGTGCCCGCCACAACGCCTGGCTATTTTTTGGCTGCAGTTTGCTGGGGGCGGGTTCGAACCTGCCACCCTCAGTATGTGGGGCCGGTGCCCTGCTCACTGAGCCACAGGCACTGCCCTAAATGTTGATTTCTGAGGAACAAAATCTGGCACACGAGTTGTTTATTAAGAGATTGAATATTCCTGAATTCTTCCTCTCAGGCCGTCTTAGCTGGCAGGTACACTTTGCAGTAACAACTTCCCTAAGGAATGTTCATTGCTGGAGCTGGCACAAAAGAGTGGGAATTTTTATGTCTCCCTGACAAGAGGGAGAGAAGAATCTCTCTCTACTCCACAGCTAAACTCCAACCTGTATGCTATGTCACTGGTCCTCCAAACCCAGCAAAGCAAGAGATTTTGTTTACTTGCTGGACTTGGGTGCCACCAGAAAAAAAAGACTTAGTGCCAAGAAGTCGCCGAGCCACCCTACATAGTCAGGTTATAAGGAAGCGAAAAGTCTGTCATAAAGTTCTGCCTGTTATTTCCAGATCTCCTTGGTTTCCCAGCGGCCAGCCACCTGCTTTCAGCTTTCACCTAGGACTCAACAATGTAAGGAAGAAAAAAGATTATTCTGAGTTAGAAATGTTCTAGGAAACGTTAAACAACCTCGCCTCTGGAAATTACATTTTTTGGCCTCTTTCCCAACCTTAGAAGGCATGTTTATCTTCTGAGAAAAGAAAACCTTTTATCTTTTCCTAGTTGGTGCCTTTTTCTAGGCCTAAATTCCTGAGCTTACACTAAAACCCCTATGAACGACTTCTTTGGGGAAGGAGAACTGCTTAAGATTAGACTAGTAGGGCAGGTGCCCAGGCTCACACCTGTCATCCTAGCACTCTGGGTGGATTGCTTGAGTTCAGGGGTTCGAGATCAGCCTGAGCAAGAACAAGACCCTGGCTCTACAATAAATAAAAAAATTAGCCAGGTGTGGTGGCTGGTGCCTGTAGTCCCAGATACTCAGGAGGCTGAGGCAGAAGGATCGCTTCAGCCCCAAAGTCTGAGGTTCCTATGAGCTATAATGATGCCACAGCACTCTAGCCTGGGCAACAGAGTAAAACTCTGTCGAAAGAAAAGAAAAGAAAAGAAAAGAAAAGAAAAGAGAGAGAGAGACAAAGAAAGAAAGAAAGGGAGGGAGGGAAGGGAAAAAAAGGTTAGACTAGTAAAGGTAAAGTTGAATGGCGGGGCGTAGGGGATGTCAGTTGCTATATTCATTCATTTATGTGCCCACAATGGCTGCCTGGTGCAATTCGGTAATAGACCCATAGAAAGTAAGCTATTGGTTGAAAACGTCCAGAATCTCACATGTCCTTCTACATATATGTGACAGCTCCCCTTGGAGGGCAGGGGCAGTTGCAAATGGGAGTGGTTGAACTGAGGAGTTTGGGGGAGTCTGCTAAATACGGACAATCTCCTTGGTTACAGTGTCCAACACAGACCCCTGGTCTCCATGTGGAAGTCAAACAACTACCAGGAAACCACACACTGCATCACACAAGAAAGTAGAGTTGGTGCAGGCAGTGTGGGAAGAAAAGATGACAAGATGTGTCATCGAGGTCCCAGCCCGGTGGAGGACTGTCTTCCTGCAGATGGGACATGCAGGGGCACTGGAGTACATCCAGCCTGGCCCGGGCCAGCCTGGGGGATGGGCAGAAGCTGCCCTGGGCTTTGGCACTAGCCATGTGCACTTTGTCAGACTGCCATCTGCTGATTATGCCACACACCGGAGTGTCCTCTGGGTCAAAGATCTTCCTGGACCCAAAGTGAGGTCTTTATTAAGAAGAAAAGGAAGTAGAAACAGCCAGGCCAGAGCTCAACTGCGTGACTGAGGACCCTGCCCTTTCTTCTCTGGACATCATTCCTGTAGGTTAAAAGGTTGGAGGCTCTAGATTTCCTTCCCTCCCACCTGTGCACACTTACAATGCCCTAGATCGCCCCCCTAGTAGCAGCCGTATGTTGTGACTGCTCCGTGTGTCTATTGGACCAGATTGTGAGCTCGGTATGGGAGGGGCCGCGTTTTTCTCATGCACCCCAGGTCCTTAGTACGTGATATGCCCAGTGACCTGTACACAGGTACTCAAATAACATATCTGCTGAATGAGAGAGAAAGGAAGGAAGGGAGGGAAAGGTGAAAGGAAGGTAAGATATCCCAGCAAGTCAATGTGAGTCACTTTGCAGGAAGGCTGCTAGGAGCCCAGAAATTCCCTGCAAAGGAGAAGAAAAAGCACCTCCTCTCCAATCACTACGAAGGGAAAATAAGTGAGGCTGAAATTTGCTCAATTTAGATTAAAAAACAAAAAGGTAAGAAGAAGAGAAAAGAAAAAGAATGAGGCAATCTGCAAATGGCAAAACCAGATGTAGTCTAGATTTCCAATAGAAGGCTCTATAAATCTGATAAGGCAAAGCTACTTGTGGAAATGCAGGCTGGTCCTCCTGGAGTTCTGTCCAGGTAATAGGACATGTGTTTTCTTCTGATGGTATCAGAAAGGCCCGAAGCTTTACAAGAGCCACCAGATGAGACTTGGATAAAACTTTGCAGTTTGCATACCTTCTCTTATTTCTGGAAAGAACTGTATGGAATAGGAAGGTCACCTGGGGGCTGGAGAATGGTGACATTAGCATTGGAATAATTTGAAGTAGACTCTGATGTGAGCTCTTAATACATGTGATCTCAGAGGATGGGGTGAAGGGGGAGCTGGTAGACTTGGAGTCTAAGTGGGTGGGAAGGGTCCATGCCATGACAAAAACCTCTGGACTCTCATTTTTTTGCCAGGGCTAGAGTGCAACAGCATCATCACAGCTCACTGCGACTTCTAGTGCTTAGGATAAGTGATCCTCTTGCCTCAGCCTCCCTAGCAGTTGGGACAACAGGAGTGTGCCACCATGCCCAGCTAATTTTCTTATTTATTTGTAGAGACAGGGTTTTACCATGTGGCTCAGGCTGATCTCCAACTGCTGGTCTCATGCTATTCTTCTGCCTAGGCCTCCCAAAAATGCTAGGATTATAGGTGTGAGCCGCTGCTGCAGTTGGCCAGGACTCTTGGTTTTCTAAAAAGTAATACTAGGTGATGTTAATTATTAGATTATTTTTACACTAACTCTGACCTTACTCTCAAATCCCGGAATCACAGAATCACAGGCCTTGCCTTCCAGCCCATCCCAGCTTGTATAGAAAGTATCCCTAGCTTTCTATATTTCAACATCAATAGCAGCTCCCGTTTTATTCAGCTTCTTTCCGCCCCCAAGACTAGCACTAGGAGGAGGCAAATGTGTGCAAAATTTAAGCGATGCCATCGTGATAAATAACATTTTTAAAAATTCAAAATGAATGCCCCAAAGATACATGATGAACAAAATATCAAAATTTCAAATAAAAACTTAATCCGAACCTGCACTTGCTTGACCTGGAGGGTGAGTACTTCATTTCCCTGACCCCCGTCTCGGCGCTGCCCAAACTCATTGTTATTTCAGAGTCTTTGTATTTGCTTTTCTGTCTGCTCAGAATAATCCTTCCAGACCCTCGCACAGCTGGCTCCCTCCTCATTGTTTAGGTTTCTGCTCTAATGTTTTCTTCTCAGAAAGCTTTTTTTTTTTTTTTTTGAGACAGAGTCTCACTGTGTCGCCTTCAGTAGAGTGCCATGGCGTCCCAGCTAATAGCAACCTCCAACTCTTGGGTTTAAGCGATTCTTTTGCCTCAGCCTCCCAAGTAGCTGGGACTATAGACATCCACCACAAGACCTGTATATTTTTTGTTGTTGTTGTCATTGCTGTTTAGCAGGCCTGGGCTGGGTTCGAACCCGCCAGCCCTGGTGCATGTGGCCGGTGCCCCAACCGCTGAGCTACGGGTGCCGAGCCTCAGAAAGCTTTTTGTTCTCTGACTTCACTATCTAAAATCACCCTTCCCCATCTCCCCCACCTCTGAGCAGTTCTATTACTCTCCATTCTTTCACTGTTTTAATTTTTCAGAGCAGTTATCACTGTCTCTTGCCCTATTGAGTTATTTGTTTAGATCTTTGCTGATATCTCTTTAGTGCTTAGCACATAGTACACACTTAAATCAATATTAGCTGAAAAAATGAAATGAATTAACGAAGCACCTGTCTATCAGAGATCATGCCTTAGCTCATTTAATTCTCTCAACAATCTTCTAAGCTGATTTCAATCACACTGTTTATCAGGTGAGTCAACTAAAGCTTAGAGAAGGTCAGAGCCATTTTCTTTTCTTTCTTTTTTTTTTTTTTGAGACAGAGCCTCAAGCTGTCGCCCTGGGTAGAGTGCCGTGCTATTTTTTTTTTTTTTTTTTTGGTTGCACCCATCATTGTTGTTTGGTGGGCCCGGGCTGGATTCAAACCCACTAGCTCAGGTGTATATGGCTGCTTGAGCCACAGGCGCTGAGTCCAGAGCCATTTTCAAGGCCACGAGTGGTGACTCATGCCTGTAATCCTAGCACTCTGGGAGGCTGAGGTGTGGTGGATTAATTGAACTCACAAGATCGAGACCAGCCTAAGCAAGAGCCAGACCCCCCCCCCATCTCTGCTAAAAATAAAAAAAGTTAGATCTCTGCTAAAAATATAAAAATTAGCCAGGCATTGCGGCAGACACCTGTAGTCCCAGCTACTTGGGAAGCTGTGGTAAGAGGATCATTTGAGCCCAAGAATTTGAGATTGCTGTTCAGCTACGATGCCATGGCACTCTACATAGGGCAAGTGAGTGAGACTCTATCTCCAAAGGGGGAAAAAAAACCAGAGAGACATTTTCAAGGTCACCTAGCTAGTAAGCTTGGAGGCTGAGAGCATTCAGAATCCTGTTTCCTCCCACCCCATCTTGACCAGCCAAGGTCACGTCAACCTCCACTTGAATATCAGCAGTGGCCTCCTAGTCAGTGTGCTTGCCCACTTCTACCCTTGGCCTCCGGAAGTCCTTCTGCAATGCAGCAACCTGTTTATTTAAAAGGTTTTCCATTGTAAATGAGAGCACATCTCCTCTAAGCTTAAATCTCTCCAGTGCTGTCCCTTCCTCACATAACACAAACCAGACACCTCCTGGGCACTGTATAAGCTAGTCCCCACCCCCCTTCCCCGGCTCTCTCTGCTTAGCCCCTCTGGCCTCCTCACACTGGGGCTTACTTCCACCTTGCTGTTTGCCCCTTAGAAGTCCCCAGATGGCCACGTGGCTCCCTCTCTCACTTCCTTTCAGACTTTGTTTATACACCGTCATCTCACAGAGCCTTCCCTGGTCATCATTTAAAAACTTTAAACCAACCTCTGAATTCCATCATACCAGCTTGTCCCCCTACACGGCATTTATCTAACCGCTCCTAACACAGCTTATCACTTGATTTATCAACTTTTTTGTTTATGGACTGTCTTGTACCCACTCCATGTGAGTCCTAGTCAGGTGGGGATCCTGTCTGTCCGTTTGCCGGTGTGCCCTAGCACTGCATGGATGCTCCATAAATACTTCCTGAGGGAATAAGTAAGATGGTAGAGCAAGGATTCGAGGCCAGGTGAATTTCCTCCAAATCGCAGGCTCTCGACTAAGTCAGGAAGCTTTTTCTCTGAGGGTGAGCAAGGCTGTGCTGTCTAGCTCCCAGCTGTCTCCTAGACCGCAGCTCTGTGCCACCTGTCGTCCCCAATCCTGAAGACCCAGCACTCACAGCTGGGAGTCTGCTGAATCATCCCTTCACTGTGTTTACTCCCCAAGGTCCTGTTCTTTCACTCTTGTATTCCGCACATCTCTCTTCCAAGGACAGCTTTAACTCTTTTATCCCCAAGCTCACCCCTGCCTTCTTTACCGAGCCATTGTCATGAAAAGGGTAAAAACCTTTTTCTCGACAAAAAATCCTACTGTCTACCAACAGTAGGGGTAGGGGGCTGGGGGTGCCTCGGTAGGATGTGGAAGGGGCTGTCCTTGCCAAGCCAGCCAGAGGCTGGGTCCATTTCCTTCCTGTCTGTAGCCACAGAGAGTAGAACCAAGCTCACCACCTGTGTTCCAATTTCTTCCTTTTTTTTTTTTTTTTTTTTTTTGTAGAGACAGAGTCTCACTGTACCACCCTCGGGTAGAGTGCCGTGGCGTCACACGGCTCACAGCAACCTCTAACTCTTGGGCTTACGCGATTCTCTTGCCTCAGCCTCCCGAGCAGCTGGGACTACAGGCGCCGGCCACAACGCCCGGCTATTTTTCTGTTGCAGTTTGGCCGGGGCTGGGTTTGAACCCACCACCCTTGGCATATGGGGCCGGCGCCCTACTCACTGAGCCACAGGCGCCGCCCCCAATTTCTTTACATTAACCCACTTGTGTGACTTTAAAGCTATAAACTGTCCAACTGTCCAATCAGGTTTCACAAGAAAGTAGCAGCTCCAGAAAACAGATCCTATCTGCACTTGGCCTAATTTCCTCTTGGGCTTTGTATAACAGGTGCTGTGCTTCTGGCTTCCCTAAGGCCCCAAGAGGAGGGTGTGTCTCTGTGTATGTGTCCAAACAAGTTTAGATACTGTAAAATTCACTCATTGTCATGTACAGTTGAATGAATTTTAGCAAATGTACCGAGTTTTGCACCACAATCCAGTTTTAAAACGTCTCCATAACTCCGTTAAAATCTCATAACATTCACCGTTGATGCCCATTTCTACCCCCGACACAAGGCAATCACCAATCTACTTTCTGTTTCTATGAATTGACTTATTCTGAACATTTTGTGTCAATAGCGTCATTCTATGTCTGGTCTTTTGTAGCTGGCTTCTTTCCCTTAGCATGGTGTTTTGGGGGGTTCATCCATGTTACAGAATGGATGTATGTTGTTCTTTTTTATTACTGGACAGTATTTCAGACATGCAGGTTTGAACGGGACTAAATGTGCATTTCTGGCTAATGGCTCCCTCCTCTAAATCTCTACCCTGGGGAAGAAGCCCCACAGCCCTACTTGCAAGGCCTCCCTCAAATCTGTGAGTGACCTTCCCCCAAAGCTTAGTGGAAGGGCAAGTCTGAGCCACCTCATCTTGCACTTGGTACAAGTTGCTGTAGACATGTGATGTCCTCAACTCAGTGTCCTCTGAAGGTCCCAAGCATCCCTTATTAGATTGAAAGCTCTTTGCAGGGAGAAATTGTGTCCTCAGGTGCTCCTATGTTTTCTCAGTCTTCCAAGAACAGTGCTGAGCAGAAGGCTCACTTCGCGTCCCTTCCTCCCAGCTGCCTGGGACTGACCGCCTGTGTTAGCCCTGCAGTGTGGAGGACACTGGGCACGCTGGGCGCAGAGCTGGGTGTGTGTCAGCTGCCCTGCAGCCTGGACCCGGATATTCCTCCATCATCTTCATAAGATACACTGGAAAGCACGCAGGCTCTGAGTGACCTTAGGAAAGGCTTCCCTTCTGTAAAACAGAAAAACTGCCTACCCTACGGAGCTGTGAGGGTTAAATGAGGTAAGGTATTTATAGCATTTTCTGGCACAAAACACATAATAGTATCTCCTTCCCCACAGGAATCTTCTTCCTTCCCCTTCCCTTTCTTTTCTAAACCCTCTCGTTCCATTTCTTTCTAAAATAAATGGAGTCATGAAGCTGTTTTAAAGTTTTGGTAAAAGGTTGCGTTCAGGCAATGCCTAAAGGTGTCACTATCTCAAGTGGAAGGACTGAACTTGTTTCAGAGAGGAGTTCCAGGGACACTGAGCCCAGTTTTTTTTTTGAAACAGAGTCTCAAGCTGTCACCCTAGGTAGAGTGTGATGGTTTCACAGCTCACAGCAACCTCAAACTCCTGGGCCCAAGCGATTCTCTTGCCTCAGCCCCCCAAGTACCTGGGACTATAGACACCCAACACAACGTCCAGCTATTTCTTTGGCCCAGGCTGGATTTGAACCTTCCAGCTCCAGTGTATGTGGCTGACACCCTGGCTGCCTGAGCCACAGGCACCGAGCCCTGAGTCCAGTTTTGTTATCACTGAGATGTTGCAAGGCAAACAGGCAGCCCACAAATGTGTTATACTGGATTTGTATAATTGAAGTCCCTGTGAGGTATAGCTTGTTTTAATTTTTTGTATTTATTGCCAACACCAAAAAGTTTAGACGTTTCACCATGTTATAATTTGAATTTCTGACGTTTCTAGGGAAAAATCAGAGGAAGATCTGACAAGCGGATTGCATGCTTGGAAGGACGAGTGCCTTCCTGCCAGCCACCGTGCCCAGGAGTTTTCTCTTGCTCTGAAGACTAGGGTCACTGTTTTCTTCACCCACATTCATTTACACTACCTTCCTGGCTGCTCAGATACTTGAATCTGTGTCCCTTTGAAAGGTGACACTCAAAAAGGACCACTCCTAGAAAATACAAAAGCTTGGTAAAGAGGTGAGTTGCTCCAAGATGTGAATTGTCCACTTGGGGTGAGGGGACTGTTAATCTGCCTTTATTTCATCTTTCTCTGTGAGATACGGATGCTAAGAAAAGCTTGAAGTGGGGTGGGAAGTGGCAGTGAGAAGCGGCAGTGGAGCGGCTCATCTTTGTCTTAACTTTTGGCCAGGGTCTAGCAAGGGGAAGTTTGGTGGATTCCTTTCTATGCTTAAGAGCACATGCTCTGCCCCGCCCTTTACCACACATTTAAAGTGAGAGCGCATATGTAAAGTGTTAAAGTTGGTGTCTAATGTAGACATTCAATTCACACTTGATGCCAAGTAATATTATTGTTGTTGTTACCAACTTTAACCCCTGATTTCCTTCCACCCAACTAGCTCCCAGCAAGATGGATTCCTCAAATCCTTGCCTTTCTCTATCCTGACCCCTTAATGATCACCTCCCCTGCATTCTGCCTGCTGACCCCTCCCAAATGCCTGGACCACTGGTCTGCAGCCCTGGGCTTACTCCTTAATATATGCCACTGCCCCTTTGGCCTGGGCTTCTTGCTTCCTTCCTCTACCAGGACCAGCAGGTCTTCCCTGGCTGCAGTGTGGCTAGCTGCTCCAGGTCAACAACTGTCTGGCCCTGCCTCTGGCCTAAAACACGGGCTCTTAGAGACAGTGCCCCCAGGGGCTTCTCTAATGGAACCTGGACTTTTGGGAGCACAAGCCAACAGGCCTCCATGATTGTCTCCAGGGCCTTGGAAACTGCGTGAGAGCAGAGACCATGTCTGTGTCCTTCTTGTTCACTGCTGTATCATCGGGGCCTGGTACAGAGCAGATGCTCAGTAAATATTCATTAGATGGATAAAGGGATGAATGGACGGATAAATGAAGGAACGAATGGACAGGGATCAGGGACCAGGGACCAAAGTGGGAGAAACTCCCTGAGCTTTGTGACTCTCCCGGATGTGCTGGCTTTGTGTTCTCCTCAGTGAGTAGCACCACACCAGGAAGGGGAGGAGAGTCTGTGCCGCCCTGTGGAACGGGGAGAGAGCTCGGCCCTGTAGTCAGCCTCTAAGAGGGGAGAGTCACTGCATGGCATAGAGCTAATGGTGGCAGCTGGTGAGGTAGGCTGAGCGGTAGGGAAGAAAGGAATGCTTGTAGGGTAGGAAGAGCAGGGATGTAGAGGTAGCTGGAGACATTACTCTGGAAAGACTAAAAGGGTCCCTTCCTCGAAGACGACAAGCCACTGAGCAAGTCCTGACATACAGGAGGTCTGAGCAGAGAAAGACCTGCTGGGGTTTTCCACCATAGATACCACTAATGAGAGGCCTGCCACGGACTCGGTATTGACCTTAGGCAAGGCCCTTATTCCATTTATGGGCAAGTTGGGAGATATGGCCGCTGTGAGGGTCTCAAAAGGCAGATGTCTCACAAATGCCACTGGTTATTAGCTCTGGTGGTGTAGAGCCACCGGCATCGACAACCACACTGTGGCTTTCCTCCTCCACTTCTCTGATTTTTTTTTTCCAATCTGTTTTCTTTGTGAGCCCCGCAGTTCAGGAGGCCCGGACCTGCCAGGCCCCAGACAGACAAAGCTGAGCCCTCTCAGCAGTGTGAGCCCAGGTGTGTGTCCATCACCTTTGCCTCAGCCACACCCCCAGTCCATTTGTCCCATGAAAATGAGCCGCGAATCCCCTTTGGTCAGTGGGAGCCATGCTGGAAAGCAAATTGCTACTTCTCTTTCTTGTGCCCACGTAGCTTTCTTAGGGCAAAAGTAAATTCTAGCCGACCTCTATCAACTTCCTGAGGTTGATGTTCACTGTGATTTATTTATTTTTGCAAATCTGTGCTTCCCCATTTCTGATGCACAGCAAACCTGGGGTATCCTGAAGGCTGAGAAGGGGCACAGTCTCAAGGATGCCGCTTCTTCCCACCTGCTGCATTCTGGGGACATAGTCCTGCCACCACGATGAAGCCATAATGGGGTGGGGACACAGGGAAAGTCATTTCCTGCTGTACATACCATTGCACCCATCTTGAGACTCCTCCTTCTCATTGTTACTCAAGATTCAGGATCATCTCAGACAAGACACAGTGGATGCTCTGTCACACCCATGTCCTAATGGCTGAAGGCCACTGGCAGGATCATAGCTCGCTGTAACCTGCAGCTCTTGGGCCCAAATGATCCTCCTGTTTCAGCGTCCCAAGTAGCTGGGATACAGGTGCATGCCACCCTGCCTGGCCTCCTTTGTTTAACCAGGCATCATACCAAACACTTTATCTCCTTTAACCTACTCACTGCTCATAGCATTCCAAACAGGCATGTAATATTATTTCCACCATTTTTCAGATAACACAGAGTTAGAAATGTTTGGTAATTTGCCTGAGGTTACCTAGCCAGTGAGTGGTAGTGCTGGAATTTAATCCTGGACATAAGACTTCAAAGCCCCACACCCTTAGCACCATCACCACATGCTCTCATAAAGCTGAGAGGTGGAGAAAGAAGCAATGTCTATAAGGAAAGAAGCAATGTCTATATAGGGGTTTCCATTTGGGCTTAACCATTAGTGAGCCCTCTCTAGGGAAGGGAAACCAACTTCTGTGTAGAGCTTGAAGTGGTCATCTAGTCCGCCCAGCAAACTCAAAGTGTTGTTCTTAATTAGAATGTAGCATCTGGCTCTGATCGTATCAGTGCATCTGCTTATGCCCCACAATTACCCCAGTCTTTGGGTCTGAAAAAGAAGCTTCTTGCACTGGATCCTCAAAGGAACCCAGCCTCTGACCCAGCTCTCAGAGGTAACGAACTCCTCTCCCTCACTCTGGGTCTCCCCCGCTCACACCTTCATCCTCTGGGAAGACCCCTTCTGGGGTCTTGACTAAAAGGGTCCCTGCCTGGAAAAAGGTCAACCCTTGGGCTATAGACTCAAGAAATAAGCCACCACCCATGAGTCTCCTATCCCCCAGCACTTACTAGAACTACCGTGCCTCCAGAGAAACTTCGGGTTACCTATGATTGTTACCACCTGGCTGAACTCTGCCCTCCAGTTTATGGGTCTTTATGAAGTCTGGTTTAACTGCACCAAGCCTTTTGATCTAAAACTGTACATACTGCTCGGCCTGCACATACCAGTTCTCCAAAGCTTGTTACTTGCAGAAAAGTGAGAGTGGAAAATAACAGTGCATGTTAAAACTCATCCTTTTTTGCCCTCTTTTCAAATCCTGAGACCGAAACTCTATTTCCACACAGTCAAGCCTTTAACCTCCCCTTCCTATTTTCTTTTTTACCTTCTTTGACGGAAAAACTGCCTAGAAGCTGCTCCCTTTCATGTAAAATATGTCCATTGTGGTTTGAGATGCCTCACAAGGAGACACATGTCAGGCCTCCCCCAGGGACTTATCATGGAGATTGGGAGAAAGGGAGGACTCGGGAATGATACCGAGGTTTTTGGCCTGAGTTTGTGGATTTAGACAAGACTAATAGAAAGGAGTTTCCAGTAGCAACTCGCAATTCTGCTTCCTGAAGAAGGAGTATTCCATCTAAGGAATGATATTATAAAGAAGAAATTTGGAAAGAACTCTCCCATCCCCCTACTGTGAAGGATAGAGGTCAGGAGGTAGGAGCGTTCTGTGGGACTCTGGGGACTTGCTGTGGCTGTGTTAATTTTTGCTCTTGTGGATCAGCAGGGGTCAGGCGCAGCTGCCATGATTCTGTGACAGCAGAAGATTCTGGGACAGCTGGGGAGGCAGGGCCCCAGGAAGGGGGCTGTACCCCACTGTACCATGTGCCTCGAGTGGAAGTTAAGCCATAGAGAAAATAATACACAGGAAAACTGCCCCCTGGTGTTGCTGTTTTAACAAACACAGAGAAGAGACTGCAAAGAGCAAAATGCCCCCGTGAGGACTGCTCCTGGCTCAACTCTGGGCAGGTTACCAAGCCAGGCAAGAAATGAGTGTTAACGGTTTCCTCTTACTAAGGAAATATCTTAAGTACAGGAGTAATGCTAACGAAAAAATGCCAGATGCAGATGTGGTGGTGGGCAGGAAACTTCTATTAGGCCCTTGCAAGTTAGACCCAAAGTTCCCTCTTCTGAACATCTGAACACCAGCAGTTTTGGGAAACCAGCATAATTGATGTGAATTTTACTGCACTGTACTGATATGGCAGAAATGTCACATTTGTTTATTTCTAGAAATAAAAGCAATTTGACCCTCACCCACTTGGTGAGTGGAAAATTCAAACTCAGTCTATAATTTAGAGGTTCTTTTTCATCTCAACATCTCCCTGCCATACAATCCCTCTCTCTCTCTCACACACACACACACATACACTCACACACACACGGAGTATCCTGCAAAATTCCTGGGATTGCAGGGAAGGGGAGTTTAATCTTTTGACTTCACAATGTCAAATGCTTGTCCCCACTCTTTGTCACTTGAGTATTACTGACCATAGAATGCTCAGGGATGCCTCTAACAGGCCACAAAGCAGAGCCCTGAGATAATTTTCTCCACCTAAAAAGCTGAAAATATGGGCGGCACCTGTGGCTCAGTGAGTAGGGTGCCAGCCCCATATACCCAGGGTGACGGGTTCGAAGCCATCTCCTGCCGAACTGCAACAACAACAAAAATAGCTAGGTGTTGTGGTGGGCTCCTGTAGTCCCAGCTACTAGGGAGGCTGAGGCAAGAGCATCACCTAAGCCCAAGAGCTGGAGGTTGCTGTGAGCTGCGATGCCACAGCACTCTGCCGAGGGTGACAAAGTGAGACTCTGTCCCCAAAAAAAAAAAAAGCTTCCCAAACGTGTTCAAAAATCTCTCACTCCAGGAAATCCAGCTCTGCTGTCCTTCTGGATTTTAGACTTTTAGACTTCAAAAGTTCTGGTGAAGAATTTCTGCTGTTCCCTCTGCCTTTGGCCCTGCAACTTCAAAAGAAACACTGGCTTAAGTTAAGGAAACCAAACCTTCTTACTTAGGAGGAAGATGGGAGAAGAAAATAAATGTGTGTGGCAGGAAAAACAAAATATCTATTAACTTCTTAATAAATTACCCTGCCACTCTAACTCCAAAACATTCAGCATATGGAGGGGATGCTAATGCTTTGAAAAGAGGGCTGCCTTCCCCTCTTTTTGTAGGTAAAAGCATGAGAATGCTAGGAGGAGGGAATTACACTGCAGAGTGAGGAAACATATATTAACAGAATCCATTGAAATGGAAGCCACTGGACCACCCCGGAGGACCAGACAGCTTTCTGCAAAGGATGCAGTGGATAAAGAGGTCAGAGGAGAGGCCTTCCCTTATCCAGGGCTCCTAAGGCTATGGAACAGCTTCCCCTACAGAGACAATGGATGTGGGCCCACTAAGCTGTGGGCAGTCACCGAGGTCACACATAGGGAGGAAGGATGGCAGCAGAGACATGTTTGGTGGCCTTAAAAGCTCTCTTCTGACTGGGCATAAAAACTCACATCTGTAATCCTAGCATTCTGGGAAGCTGAGAGATACCAGTTTTATCTGGATTGTCAGGGTGAAATGAGTCATTCCTTATAGAGTGCTGAGAGCTCAATAAATGTTAGGTATGAACATTAATATTGAAACATCTCAGCTGTCGTATGCTTAGAATTTAATCCCAGAAGAGATAGCAAGCTGTGTTCAGGGAGAATAATTCACTTCCTCATGGCAGAGCAGAGAAGGGTAGGTTGAGTTGCTTGGTGAACAAACTGTCTAAGGGCAGACCAGAGGGACGACGTGGAGCTGAGCACGCATGCCCTGTCCATGCCTGAGGGAGGACCTATGGTCTTGCCACTGTATAGAGCCAGACTGGAGAACAGAAGCCCCTAATATAAAAAGCAAAGTCAGAGCAGGGAAAGCCTGGGTGGGAAGGGTTAAGAAACCTGATTATTACTTTAAAAATGAGGCTGTGGACTAGGATTATAACATGCCTACTAGGAAAGTGTCCCTCACCTTCTAAGAGGGAGCTTTTACATCCTTGTGAGTGCTCGGCATGATAGAGAGATTTCACCACCAGCAAAGGAGAGAAAGGCTCGGCCACGACAAAGTCCTGTGTGGGACCCAAACTTTTAGCCATGGTGTCTGTCTCCAACATCCCCTCTGACCCCGCATTCGAGGTCACACTTTGCAATATTGTCAGCTATCACTTATTATTCAGGGTGAGAAAGTGGAACCCCAAGCTTTTTGTGAAGAATGGATGCCACCAGTCAAAGAATAGAGAACACCTGCCAGGTGACAACATAGAGGACCCCCTCCACCTTCCATGCCTCATAAATCTTTCCTAGAGGCAGCTGCCAACAACAGCCATGCCCATTTGGAGAAGAGTTGTTTCAGAAATCAGCTTCCTGCCCTGAGCTTCTCTCCAGCCCATAAAGTGGAGCCCATCCTTGGTGAACCAACCCCAGGCCTGCATATGGCAGCAGGCAGGTCAGGTGGGCATGCAGAGAACCAGGGACCAAGTTCAAATTCTGGCAGCTCCATGCTGGGCAGGGAACACTCATGGCAACAGTGAGGGCAGTTTGATAGAAGGGCCAGGGCTTCCTTTGCTACTCAGCATTTGGATACAAGATTTCACAGCATCTAAAATTCATCACGGAGGCTGCCATGCTTTCTGTTCACAGATAATCATGGCTCTAACAGGTGTATTCACCACCTACTGACATACAACATACCAGTACACGGCACATGCACAGTTCTCCCTTTCCATAGAAAGGCATTTTTAAAACTATGAAAAAATGGTCCACTGTTAGGAAATCAAGAGTCTCTTTCACATCTCTTTCAGAATAATATGAGAGCAAATAAATTACTCAAGAAAATTATTTTAAAACAGAACAACCCAATTCAAACCCAATCTTAGGATATGTCAGAAATTTTTTGACAGTACTTTCTTTGCTACCCAAATAATTTTCCTCACTACTTCAACTTGAAATTTATGATTTTCAAATCTAGGGTTACTTTTGAAGTGCAAAGGCTACAAAACAATTAATCATTTCCTAATTTCTATATCCTCTCTAGAAGATATTCAGTGCACATCAAAGAGAGGTTCTGATAAAAATATATAATACGTTGTTTCAACCAAGGCCAGGCGTGGTTGTTCGTTTTCTTTTTGACTAATACAAGTGCATGTGCATACACGCTCACACAAAATCACCTGATTTTCTTGATTTCTTGGAGCTTTACACACAGCCAGAAAGAAATCCACTATTGTGATTTACAAAAACTTTTTTTTTTATGGAAAGACTGGTACCAAATAATCTCCATTTAATTGTTCATTCTAAGTAAAATGTGAGGTGCCATCTTACTCTACCCCAAAATTGCTTTATGCTTTTGGCTTTTCCTTTCTCTCTTTGAAATAAGAGGTATTCAAAAACCATTGACAAACTTCTCTCCACAGTCAGGTCTCTAAGGATGAGATCAGTTCCAGATTGGTTGGAATTCTTACTGAGCACAAGAGAGAACTATGTATTTTCTACAAGACAAAGGTCAAGGCTATGTCCTTTATTTTCCTCCAAAAAGTATGGAAGACTGGAAGTATCCATAACCTTTAAAGATCAGAAGAAGACTATACCGAGGTCTTCTGTAAAAATTGTAGCTCATCACCCAGATGCCCCAGAGCACCTCTGCTAGCTGTGGAGTAAAAAACAAAATTGTAATTAATGGTTTGTTGAAGCATTATTTCCATGCTTTATTCAAGATCAATAATTTTCACATGTTTATGGAGTTGAGATCAATAATTTTTTCACATATTTAATATCAATGATTTTCACATATTTACGGAGTTGAGATCAATAATTTTCACATATTTAAGATCATTAATTTAAGATCAATAGTTTTCACATATTTACCGAGTCGAGGAACCATCACCACAACTTGAAAGAAACACTGTGCTCATCTGCTGTCATTCCAGCCTTTCCCCTTCCTCTTAGCCATAGGTGATTTTCTAATCTACTTTCCTTCCCTACAGATCCACATTTCTACATTTCATACACATATTATCATGTGCTTTGTGGCTGGCTTCTTTCTTTTTTTTCCTTTTTCTTTTTTTTTTTTTATTAAATCATAGCTGTGTACATTAATGCAACCATGGGGCACCATACACTGGTTTTATAGACGATTTGACATATTTTCTTTTTTTTTTTATTTTTTTTTATTTTTTTTATTGTTGGGGATTCATTGAGGGTACAATAAGCCAGGTTACACTGATTGCAATTGTTAGGTAAAGTCCCTCTTGCAATCATGTCTTGCCCCCATAAAGTGTGACACACACCAAGGCCCCACCCACCTCCCTCCTTCCCTCTTTCTGTTTCCCGCCCCATAACCATAATTGTCATTAATTGTCCTCATATCAAAATTGAGTACATAGGATTCATGCTTCTCCATTCTTGTGATGCTTTACTAAGAATAATATCTTCCACGTCCATCCAGGTTAATACGAAGGATGTAAAGTCTCCATTTTTTTTAATGGCTGAATAGTATTCCATGGTATACATATACCACAGCTTGTTAATCCATTCCTGGGTTGGTGGGCATTTAGGCTGTTTCCACATTTTGGCGACTGTAAATTGAGCTGCAATAAACAGTCTAGTACAAGTGTCCTTATGATAAAAGGATTTCTTTCCTTCTGGGTAGATGCCCAGTAATGGGATTGCAGGATCAAATGGGAGGTCTAGCTTGAGTGCTTTGAGGTTTCTCCATACTTCCTTCCAGAAAGGTTGTACTAGTTTGCAGTCCCACCAGCAGTGTAAAAGTGTTCCCTTCTCTCCACATCCACGCCAGCATCTGCAGTTTTGAGATTTTGTGATGTGGGCCATTCTCACTGGGGTTAGATGATATCTCAGGGTTGTTTTGATTTGCATTTCTCTAATATATAGAGATGATGAACATTTTTTCATGTGTTTGTTAGCCATTCGTCTGTCGTCTTTAGAGAAAGTTCTATTCATGTCTCTTGCCCATTGATGTAAGGGATTGTTGGCTTTTTTCATGTGGATTAATTTGAATTCTCTATAGATCCTAGTTATCAAGCTTTTGTCTGATTGAAAATATGCAAATATCCTTTCCCATTGTGTAGGTTGTCTCTTTGCTTTGGTTATTGTCTCCTTAGCTGTACAGAAGCTTTTCAGTTTAATGAAATCCCATTTGTTTATTTTTGTTGTTGTTGCAATTGCCATGGCAGTCTTCTTCATGAAGTCTTTCCCCAGGCCAATATCTTCCAGTGTTTTTCCTATGCTTTCTTGGAGGGTTTTTATTGTTTCATGCCTTAAGTTTAAGTCCTTTATCCATCTTGAATCAATTTTTGTGAGTGGGGAAAGGTGTGGGTCCAGTTTCAGTCTTTTACATGTAGACATCCAGTTCTCCCAACACCATTTATTGAATAGGGAGTCTTTCCCCCAAGGTATGTTCTTGTTTGGTTTATCAAAGATTAGGTGGTTGTAAGATGTTAGTTTCATTTCTTGGTTTTCCATTCGATTCCAAGTGTCTATGTCTCTGTTTTTATGCCAGTACCATGCTGTCTTGAGCACTATGGCTTTGTAGTACAGACTAAAATCTGGTATGCTGATGCCCCCAGCTTTATTTTTATTACAGAGAACTGCCTTAGCTATACGGGGTTTTTTCCAGTTCCATACAAAACGCAGAATCATTTTTTCCAAATCTTGAAAGTATGATGTTGGTATTTTGATAGGAATGGCATTGAATAGGTAGAGTGCTTTGGGAAGTATGGACATTTTAACAATGTTGATTCTTCCCATCCATGAGCATGGTATGTTCTTCCATTTGTTAATATCCTCTGCTATTTCCTTTCTGAGGATTTCATAGTTTTCTTTATACAGGTCCTTCACCTCCTTCGTTAGGTATATTCCTAGGTATTTCATTTTCTTTGAGACTATGGTGAAGGGAGTTGTGTCCTTAATTAGCTTCTCATCTTGACTGTTATTGGTGTACACAAAGGCTACTGACTTGTGGACATTGATTTTATATCCTGAAACATTACTGTATTTTTTGATGACTTCTAGGAGTCTTGTGGTTGAGTCTTTGGGGTTCTCTAAGTATAAGATCATGTCGTCAGCAAAGAGGGAGAGTTTGACCTCCTCTGCTCCCATTTGGATTCCCTTTATTTCCTTGTCTTGCCTAATTGTATTGGCTAGAACTTCCAGCACTATGTTGAATAGTAAAGGTGACAGAGGACAACCTTGTCTGGTTCCAGTTCTAAGAGGAAAAGCTTTCAGTTTTACTCCATTCAGTAAAATATTGGCTGTGGGTTTGTCATAGATGGCTTCAATCAGTTTTAGAAATGTGCCACCTATGCCTATACTCTTCAGAGTTCTAATTAGAAAAGGATGCTGGATTTTATCAAATGCTTTTTCTGCATCTATTGAGAGGATCATGTGATCTTTATTTTTGCCTCTGTTAATATGGTGGATAACGTTTATAGACTTGCGTATGTTAAACCAGCCTTGCATCCCTGGGATGAAGCCTACTTGATCATGATGAATGACTTTTTTGATGATAAGTTGTAATCTATTGGCTAGGATTTTGTTGAGAATTTTTGCGTCTATGTTCATGAGTGAGATTGGTCTGAAATTCTCCTTTTTGTTTGGGTCTTTTCCTGGTTTTGGTATCAGGGTGATGTTTGCTTCATAGAATGTGTTGGGGAAGATTCCTTCTTCCTCAATTTTTTGGAATAATTTCTGCAGTACAGGAATAAGCTCTTCCTTGAAGGTTTGATAGAATTCTGGAGTGAAGCCATCTGGACCAGGGCATTTTTTGGTTGGAAGCTTTTTTATTGTTTCTTTGATCTCGGTGCTTGAAATTGGTCTGTTCAGGAGCTCTATTTCTTCCTGGCTGAGTCTAGGGAGAGGGTGTGATTCCAAATATTGATCCATTTCTTTCACATTGTCAAATTTCTGGGCATAGAGTTTCTGGTAGTATTCAGAGATGATCTCTTGTATCTCTGTGGGATCAGTTGTTATTTCCCCTTTATCATTTCTGATTGAGGTTACTAGAGATTTTACTTTTCTATTCCTCGTTAGTCTGGCCAATGGTTTATCTATTTTATTTATTTTTTCAAAAAACCAACTCCTTGTTTCATTAATTTTCTGAATGATTCTTTTGTTTTCAATTTCATTGATCTCTGATTTGATTTTGGATATTTCTTTTCTTCTACTGAGTTTAGGCTTAGATTGTTCTTCTTTTTCCAATTCCATAAGATCTCTTGTGAGATTGTTGATGTGCTCTCTTTCAGTTTTTCGAATGTAGGCATCTAAAGCGATGAATTTTCCTCTCAAAACTGCTTTTGCAGTATCCCACAGGTTTTGGTAGCTTGTGTCTTCATTGTTGTTATGCTCAAGGAAGTTAATGATTTCCTGTTTTATTTCTTCCTGCACCCATCTGTTATTCAACAGAAGATTGTTTAGTTTCCATGCCTTTGGGTGGGGTCGAGCATTTTTGTTAGAGTTGAGTTCCACCTTTAGTGCCTTATGGTCTGAGAAGATACAAGGTAAAATTTCAATTCTTTTGATTCTGTTGATATTTGTTTTGTGTCCCAGGATATGATCAATTTTGGAGAATGTTCCATGGGGTGATGAGAAGAATGTATATTCTTTATCTTTGGGGTGGAGTGTTCTATATGCGTCTATCAAGCACAGTTGTTCTAGGGTCTCATTTAAGTCTCTTATATCCTTGTTTAATTTCTGTTTAGAGGATCTGTCCAGCTCTGTAAGAGGAGTGTTAAAGTCCCCTGTTATGATGGTATTATCAGATATCATATTGCTCAGACTGAGTAAGGTCTGCTTCAAGAATCTGGGAGCATTTAAATTGGGTGCATAAATATTTAGAATTGAAATGTCTTCTTGTTGTATTTTTCCCTTGACCAATATAAAGTGACCATCTTTGTCTTTTTTGACTTTAGTTGCTTTAAATCCACATGTGTCTGAAAATAAGATTGCAACTCCTCTTTTCTTCTGAATTCCATTTGCCTGAAAAATTGTCTTCCAACCCTTGACTCGGAGCTTTAATTTGTCTTTTGAAGCCAGGTGTGTTTCTTGCAGACAGCAAATGGATGGCTTGTGTTTTTTAATCCAGTCAACCAATCTATGTCTCTTCAGTGGGGAATTCAAGCCATTAACATTTATGGAGATAATTGACAAGTGTGGTAGTATTCTATTCGTCTTATTTTGTGAGAGTCCATTGCTTAGTTTTATCTTTTGCATCAGTGTGGAGGTTAGGTTCTGTCCTTTAATTTCTGAGTTCTTACTTTGCTGCTGATCCATTGTGGTGGTCAGTGTGCAGAACAGGTTGAAGTATTTCCTGTAGAGCTGGTCTTGTTGTGGCAAATTTCCTCAATGTTTGTATATCCGTAAATGATTTGATTTCTCCATCAATTTTGAAGCTTAGCTTAGCAGGGTACAGAATTCTGGGCTGAAAATTGTTCTGTTTAAGTAGATTAAAGGTAGATGACCATTGTCTTCTTGCTTGGAAAGTTTCATTAGAGAAGTCTGCGGTCAATCTGATGGATTTGCCCCTGTAGGTCAACTGGCGCTTACTCCTGGCAGCTTGCAGAATCTTTTCTTTGGTCTTGACTTTGGACAGGTTCATCACAATGTGTCTTGGAGAAGCTCGGTTAGAGTTGAGGCGACCTGGGGTCCGATATCCCTCTGAAAGCAGTGTGTCAGAATCTTTGGTGATATTTGGGAAATTTTCTTTTATAATATTCTCTAGTATGGCTTCCATTCCTCTGGGGCATTCTTCTTCCCCTTCTGGAATTCCTATAACTCGTATGTTGGAACGCTTCATAAAGTCCCATAATTCTGACAGTGAACGTTCTGCTTTCTCTCTCTTCTTTTCTGCCTCTTTTACTATCTGAGTTATCTCAAAAACTTTGTCTTCTACCTCTGAAATTCTTTCTTCTGCATGGTCTAACCTGTTGCTGATACTTTCCATTGCATCTTTAAGTTCCCTGATTGACTGTTTCATTTCCTTCAGCTCTGCTATATCCTTTTTATATTCTTCATATCGTTCATCTCTGATTTGATTCTGTTTTTGAATTTCCTTTTGGTTATTTTCCACTTTATTAACAGTTTCCTTCATTGTTTCCATCATTTCCTTCATTGTTTTCAACATGTGTATTCTAAATTCCCTTTCTGTCATTCCTAACATTTCTGTATAGGTGGAATCCTCTGCAGTAGCTACCTCATGGTCCCTTGGCGGGGTAGTTCTGGACTGGTTCTTCATGTTGCCTGGAGTTTTCTGCTGATTCTTCCTCATGGGTGATTTCTTTTATCTGTTTACTTGCCCTAATTTTCCTTTCAATTCCTCTTGCTCTTTAAGTTCTTGTGCCTGTGGACTAAGGGTTACAGGACCAGAAGGGTGAGAAGGTTTAAGAGCAAAAAAGCGATGAAAGAAATGAGGACCGAGTGATAAGAAAAAAAAAAAAAATGAAAAAAAAGAAAAATAGAGAAAGGAGAGCGGTTGGGTGAAAGGAATATTGACAAAAAGAAGAGAGGCACAGAAAGAGGGAGACAGAGCAATATAGGTGTACAGTAGGGTACTTTGATACAACCTTAAAAAAAAAAAAAAAACACCTTCTGGGGGTGCCAAGTGGGGTGGTTCCCTTGAGGTCAGCAGCTCTTTGCTAACCTGATTAGACACAGTACCCCACCTCCACCAAGTAGAGAGGAAAGACAAAAATGCTATAGATCAAACCAAAACAAGCAAACAGAAAACTTTACGGGATAAAATTGGCTGGAAAAACCAAATAATAGTGGTAGAAACACTAACAAAAATGAAGTTCTGATTATTGAAATAGGCAGCAATGGGAAATTATAATTAAACTAGAAAAATTGAGAAAGAAAAAGGATCTGTATGGAAAAGGTTGAACTTAAAAAACAAAACAACAATCTAGAACGTCAAAATAAACAAGAAAAACAACCAAACCAAAAAAAAACCCAAACAAACAAAAAAAAACACACACGCAACCAAAAACAAAGCAGTATGGATATGGAATTGAATATTGTCTGGGCAACACGTGGTCTTCTGGGGTATGAGATGTTAATCACAGTTCTGATACGACTGGAGGCTGCTAGTTTCTCGAACCCCAGCAGGTAGACACCCTAAATCTCTCTTCAGCCCACTTAAAAGGCACTTTGAACTTGTTCACTTACTGGGCAGAAGCTTTCTCAGGGAAGTGCTTGTTGCTGGAATCACTGCTGAAGTGGCTATCCACTTACCCTGTGTGTCAAAACTGGTCTCCCTCTGCCCCCGAGGGTTAGGGCTGCAAGGCGGCTCAGACCCCGCCCTTAGGCTACTTGGTTGCTGGGTTACCAGCTCCCACCCAATTCCAGCTCTGCGACCCTGAGGGCGGAGCTTGCCAGGGCAGATCGCTCACAATGTCTGCCTGTGACCCAGAGCCAAACTCTATTAGCTCCGTCTGGCTCAGCAGCTCAGACTGGGGCCCTAGACAAAGGCCAAAGTTCTCCGCACTCCCGCTCAGGCTCTCCCCAAGGCAGTTCAGCTGAGTGCCAAGTCCAAAGACACCAAAACAGTTCACAGGTAAGGCCTTTCTGGTTTGCAGTCTCGCTGCTACTGAACTTACAGTTGCGGGCGGGTTTAGGCGGATTGAACACACGCGACCACTTGCCGGATTTCCACTGTTTTAGTCCTCCTCTTGGGGTCCAGAAGTCTCTCGCTGACTCCCTGTATCCTCTCAGGGGTGATGATAGGCAGATCCCACCAGCCAGAGATGCCTGGAGTCCTATATCCCCAGACTCACGGTGCCCAGATGCAAGGAAGCTGTTACTCGGCTGCCATCTTGCTCCACCCCCCCATCTGCAGACGATTTGACATATTTTCATCACACTGGTTAACATAGCCTTCCTGGCATTTTCTTAGTTATTGTGTTAAGACACTTATATTCTACATTTACTAAGTTTCACATGTACCCTTGTAACATGCACGGTAGGTGTAATCCCACCAATGTGGCTGGCTTTTTTCACTGAGCAAAATGTTTTGAGGTTCATCCATGCTGTGGTATGTGTCAGTAATTCTCTCTCTTTTTTCTTTTTGAGAGATGATCTTGCTCTGTCATCTAGGCTGGAGTGCAGTGGCATAATGACAGATTACTGCTGGGCTCAAGGGATCCTCATGACTTAGATTCCTGAGTAGGTAAGAATACAGGTGCCTGCCATCACAGCAGCTAATTTCTTAATTATTTGTAGAGATGGGAGCCTCATTATGTTGCCCAGGCTAGCCTCAAACCCCTGGCCTTAAGCAATCCTCCCTCTTAGGCCTCCCACAGTGCTAGATAATAGGTGTGAGCCACCAAGCCTAGTCTAAGTTCTTTCTTTCTTTTTTTTCTTTTTTTGGAGACAGAGTCTCACTCCCCCAGGCTCGAGTGCTGTGGTGTGGAGCCTCACTCACAGCAAACACAAGCCCCTGGGCTCAAGCAATCCTCCTGCCTTAACCTCCTGGGTAGCTGGAACTACAGGGACCTGCCACAATACCCTGCTAATTTTTCTATTTTTAGTAGAGACAGGATCTTACTCTTTTTTTTTTTTTTTTTTTGTAGAGACAAGAGTCTCACTTTATAGCCCTCGGTAGAGTGCCGTGGCCTCACACAGCTCACAGCAACCTCCAACTCCTGGGCTTAAGCGATTCTCTTGCCTCAGCCTCCCAAGTAGCTGGGACTACAGGCGCCCGCCACAACGCCCGGCTATTTTTTGGTTGCAGTTTGGCCGGGGCGGGTTTGAACCCGCCACCCTCGGTATATGGGGCCGGCGCCTTACCGACTGAGCCACAGGTGCCGCCCGACAGGATCTTACTCTTACTCAGCCTGGTCTCAAACTCCTGAGCTCAAGACAATCCTCCCACCTCAGCCTTCCAGAGTGCTAACATTACAGACCACCATACCCAGCCTCATTTTTTTGATTGAAGCAAAAATTGCATAAAATTTACCATCTTTGCTCGTTTTAAATGTACACTTTAGTGGCATTTCATTCACATTGTTCTACAGTCATCATCACCTCTATAACCCTTTTTATCAGAAACCCGGTACCTATTGAATAATAATTCCCCATCCTCTTCTACCCACAGTCCCTGGCAACAGTCAGCTCTGGGAATAGATTCTCTGGCAATTCGATGACCAGGTGTCTCATATAAGTGGAGTCATGCAGTATTTGACCTTTTAAAACTGGCTGATTTGCCTTAGCATAATGTCCTCAGATTTTATTCATGTGGCAGCATGTGTCAAAACTTCTTTTCTTTTTATTGCAGAGTAATATCCCATTGTAGACTGAATTTTTTATCCATTCACCAACTGATGGACATTTGGATTATTTCCTCTTGTGGACTATTACAAACAATGCTGCTATGAACATTCATATACAAGTTTTTGCTTTTATTTCTCCTAGGTAGACACCCAGGGGTGGAATTGCTGAGTATGTTAATTTCCTATTGCTACTATCACAAATCTAGTGGCTTAAACAGAAAAAATGTATTATCTTACCGTCCTAGAGGTCAGAAGTCAAAAGGGGTCTTACAGGTTAAGATCAGGGTATGGGCAGAGCTGCATTCCTTCTGGAGGCTCCAGGCAAGCAGACATTCCTTGCCTTTTCCAGCTGCCCACGATTCCTGGCTGTTGGCTTCACTGTTCTAAATTCTGCTTCTGTTGGTATAATATCTACTCTGACTCTCTTCATAACCCCCCACTTTCTCTCATAAGGACACTTGTGATTACACTGGGCCCATCCAGATGATCCAGAGTAATCTCCTTTCAAGATCCTTAATTTATTCACCTCTGCAAACTTTCATTTGCCATATAAGGTAACATATTCACAGGTTCTGGGAATTAGGATGTGGATCCTTTGGAGGACCATTATCCTGCCTCCTATGCTGGGATGTATGGTAATTCTATATTAAATATTTTAAGAAACTGCCAGGCCGTGTTCCAAAGCACCTGCACCATTTAACATTCTTACCAGCGGTAGATAAGGATTGTAATTTTTTTACAGCCCCATCAACACTTGCTATTGTCTGTCTTTTTAATTATAGCCATCCTGATGGGAATGAAGTGGTTTCTCATTATGGTTTCAATTTGCATTTCCCTAATGACTAAATGATGTTGAAGGTCTTTGCATGTGGCTATGATGATTTATATCTATTTGGTTTGTTTTTTATCATAGGCTGAGGGAACCGAGGATATAAAATGCATCCTTAGCAGGTGCTTTGGAATGTGCAGGGTTTCAGCACATTGTCTCTGGCTTCTGGATCCTCTCTCACATAGCCCCTTCCACAATTCAGTGATGTTTGTAAGTGCTAGAGAAGGAGCTTGTGCCATGCACTGAGAAGAATTCTCAGCTCAAAGATTAAGATGGATTTGAAGAAAGAAGTTTATTTTGCTTTCCAAGAGAGGAAAGGGCATGCTACAAAAGAAGCAACCAAAAAATAGCCGGGCGTTGTAGCAGGCGCCTGTAGTCCCAGCTACTCGGGAGGCTGAGGCAAGAGAATCGCTTAAGCCCAGGAGTTGGAGGTTGCTGTGAGCCGTGTGAGGCCACGGCACTCTACCGAGGGCCATAAAGTGAGACTCTGTCTCTACAAAAAAAATAAAAAATAAAATAAAAATAAAAGAAAGAAGTGTCAGTCTCAAGGATAAGCGATATGGGCTTTTATTGCAGAATGATAATAGGAGATACTATTCTTCTATAGTAATATGTGTTTTTATTTTTCTCTGCTAGGCTGACTTTATTGGAGGACTTGGAACGTGGTCTGGGGGATGTGGAGGAGGATTACAGTCTTTTCTGTCTTCTCAGTACTTACCAAGTGCTATAAAATACTTAACACAACAAGTTAAGTCACATCCCTTAAGGCATCTGTCCTAATAACAATGCTGTCCTTTCAATACCTCCTTTCTTTGGTTAGAATTGAAATTCTTATCAATGGACTTGGAGACTGGGGTGTTTGAAGGATGGTCATTTTTTCTGTAACTATTTTTTTGTTGAATTAGGGTCATAGAGTTGTGTCACTGAGTGGCTGAAATTAGATGCTCTTAAAAGCCAGAATAGAGGTGGGAGGGATAGGGCTTTTGCTGGAAGGAAACAGCAAGGGCTTGACTTTGGTTTTATATGGATATTATTATATTAAGTTGTGGAGAATGTAGGGTATGAAAATGAGTGTTAAAAGTAGAGCTGTTAGGGGTCTTAAGAGAGATGTTAATCAGGAGAACCACAGCCACACACAGAGTTTGAAATTTTTGTAATCAAATCTACTGGAATTACCTTGTTAGTAAAGGGCATTGACTTTTTTATAAATTGGCTTTGTTGGAACCATTTTATAAGGAAGCTCAGGTTAACTTACAAGCTTCTCAAGTTAAGCCAAGGATTTATATGTGTTGTTACATACCACAGGAACTGGACAATTTTTTTTTTTTTTTTTTTTTTGAGACAGAGTCTTACTTTGTCGCCCTGGGTAGAGTGCTGTGGCGTCACAGCTCACAGCAATCTCCAACTCTTGGGCTTAAGCAATTCTCTTGCCTCAGCCTCCCAAGTAGCTGGACTACCGGCTCCCACCACAACACCTGGCTACTTTTTGTTGCAGTTGTCATTGTTGTTTTAGCTGGCTCGGGCTGAGTTTGAACCTGCCAGCCTCAGTGTATGTGGCTGGCATCATAACTACTGTGCTACAGGCACCAAGCCAGGTAAAAAATTTTTTTTGAGGTCTTAAAGTAACTTTGGGATTTTAGACCTTTTAGAAAGTGACATGTTTTACTTTAGATTAGAAAACGTTATTGAAAGGGATAACGTCCAGTT
Source organism: Nycticebus coucang (assembly GCF_027406575.1). Lineage (NCBI taxonomy): Eukaryota > Metazoa > Chordata > Mammalia > Primates > Lorisidae > Nycticebus > Nycticebus coucang. The sequence continues at coordinate 25,866,463 of NC_069781.1, read as the reverse complement.
TTTTTAAAAGGGATATCAGTCTTACAAAGTCAGAGGTAATTTTTTTTTTTGTAGAGACAGAGTCTCACTTTATGGCCCTCGGTAGAGTGCTGTGGCCTCACACAGCTCACAGCAACCTCCAACTCCTGGGCTTAAGCGATTCTCTTGCCTCAGCCTCCTGAGTAGCTGGGACTACAGGCGCCCGCCACAACGCCCAGCTATTTTTTGGTTGCAGTTCAGCCGGGGCCGAGTTTGAACCCGCCACCCTCGGTATATGGGGCCGGCACCTTACCAACTGAGCCACAGGAGCCGCCCATGTCAGAGGTAATTTTTTAATGCAGTCTGGGTACCTCTGAAAATATGTCATTTTATTTAAAGCCTTGGTAAAATAACTAGTGTCTTTTTATTGCAACCTGTTATAGAAAAAAACAGATTCATATTGAATTTAAGTAAAAACAATACTGTCATAAATTAAGAATATTCACAAATAGACTTTAAATTTTGGAGAAATCAAGTAGAGAGAAAAATAAATGTTTTAAATTTATAAATATATGTTTTGTTTTAAGTTAAAAATAGCTCAAAACAAAAAAAAGATTCTTAAAATTATTTTTCAAAAACAAAATATAAAAAGAATCAGCAACATTTTAAATAAAAAGTCATAGGAAATTAGTTCAGTCCCATGTGATTAATTTTTGTTGTGTTAGGGGTTGAGTTAATAGTATTTATGGACACAACATCTTTTTAATTAAAGTCTTAGGAGTTAGCTTTGTTTTAGTCAAATAGCATATTATTTATTTAAGAGAATTTGTCAATCCTTCTGTGACTTTTCATGAAGAAATAAATTTTGGACAGTAGTCAGTTAAGAAAATACTTTTTGAGAGAAATCAAAGTAAAATAATTGTCTATGAATGACAAAAGTCTTAGAATAACCATGGTAAAAGAAACAAATCACAAAAAGGAAACAAATCCAATTGGTTATTGTTATGATGCATAACAATTTAACACAATAACCATAATTATCGATAATATATATCAAGACATATTAATATTTTACAATATTGAAATATATTCATAACATGTTTGTTCAAATATAATCCAAAGACAGTTAAACACCATTTTATGTTTGACCACGTTTTCTGTATATTCTTAACATATCAAATAAGTCTAATAAAGTCTCTCTCAGACATGTAGTGGTCTTAATTTTAAAAAATTTAGTTTGAAGTCAAAAAGATTGCATCAAAGGCTTAACACATTTGTTTAAGAATTATAAATCACGCAGCGCCTGTGGCTGAAAGGGGTAGGGCGACAGCCCCCTATGCCGGAGGTGGTGGGTTCAAACCCAGCCCAGGCCAAAAACCTCAAAAAACAAACAAACAAAAAACAAAAACAGTTCCTCATGTTGTGGGGCAGCGCCTGTGACTCAGTGAGTAGGGAGCCGGCCCCATATGCCGAGGGTGGCGGGTTCAAACCCAGCTCCAGCCAAACTGCAACAAAAAAATAGCCAGGCGTTGTGGCGGGCGCCTTTAGTCCCAGCTGCTCAGGAGGCTGAGGCAAGAGAATCACGTAAGCCCAAGAGTTAGAGGTTGCTGTGAGCTGTGTGACGCCACGGCACTCTACCGAGGGTGGTACAGTGAGACTCTGTCTCTACAAAAAAAAAAAAAGAATTATAAATCACTATAAAATAATGATCATTTATGTAACCAAGAGTGACAGTCATCAAAGATTTTAAAGGCACTATAGGAAGGTATATAGGTATAACCCTTAACTTTCAAATTTTTATTTAATTTAATTAATTAATTATTTTCTTTTTCTTTTTATCTCTCTTTTTTTGGGGGGGACAGGGTCTCACTCTGTTGCCCCTGGTTAGAATGCCATAGCATCACAGCTCACAGCAACTTCAAATTCTTGGGTTCCAGAATCTCTTGCCTCAGCCTGTCAGAAAGCTGTGAGTACAGGTGCCTCCCACAATGCATGGCAAGTTTTTCCTTTTTGGTAGAGATGGGGTTTCACTCTTGCTCAGGCTGGTCTTGAAAGCCTGAGCTCAGGCAATCCACCTCCCTTGGCCTCCCAGAGTCACAGAGCCTGCCCACTTTAACTTTTTTATTTATTTATTTGAGACAGTCTCACTATTTGCCCATGGCATCACAGCTTACAGCAACCTCAAACTCACGGGCTTAAGGGATTCTCTTGCCTCAGCTTCCCAAGTAGCTGGGACTATAGGCGCCCACCACAACGCCCAACTATTTTTTGGTTGCAGTTGTCATTGTTGTTTAGCTGGCTCAGGCCGGGCTCAAACCCGCCAGCTTCAGAGTATGTGGCTGGCGCCCTACTAACTGAGCTACAGGTGCCGAGCCCACTTTAACTTTTTTGAAGTTTAGATTTTTAGTTAATCAAAAATCTGATAAAGACAATACGGGGATTATCTTGATAAAGCATATAATTTTTGTTTCTTTGGGGCCAGTTGCTGAAAAGGTAAAGAAAAAACTTCTATAGTGTATACATAAATGGGGAAACTCATTTAGACAACTTGGAAGTCAAACCTGCTGACAAGGGCACTTGAATTAATTAGACACAAGAAGAGTGTCCAAGGTCATGAATACATAGTATATTATAGGGACACATTAGCTTTTTAATTAAAAAGCCAGTATCTTAGGTAGGGGAACAAATGACTCTTAGCAAGAGCATGAAAATTGTTTGATTACATTGAATACATTTAGACTTACAAGAAAAGTTGAATATAGAATTAAGTTATACTGGAGGAAAAATTTTTTTTTCAGCCTTCAAAATAAAACATTTTAACACCTGACCATATCAACAGACTTAGAATCAGAGTGGGGGAAATGTATAGGAGTCGATGAAAACGGTTTAAAGAGAGAGTTATCATCTTAGTCTTCTTAAGGGGAGAAAAAGCTAAAAGCAGCAAGACATAGTAGAAGTTGAACTTTCAGAATATAAATGTGAAGTTTTTTTAAATGCATATATGGAATTACAATTACACATTAATAAACTGTTGTAATTTTATTAAGAGTAAATTAATATTTTAAGAGGACTTTGTTATTTTAACCAAACATTTTTTAATTATAGTCAATATATATAAACATTTTTAATAATTCTTTTATGAATGTCATTTCAACTTATATAGACCTTCTAAAACCTTTAAACTTTTTGTTTTGCCTAAATTTTTTTTGGGGGGGGCAGAGTCTCACTTTATCGCCCTTGGTAGACTGCCATGGTGTCATAACTAACAGCAACCTCAAACTCTTGGGCTCAAGCAATTCTCTTACCTCCGTTTTTCATTTTTACTAGAGATGGGTGTCTTATTCTTGCTCAGGCTGGTCTCAAACTCGTAAGCTCAGGCAATCCACCCACCTCAGCCTCCCAGAGAACCAGGATTACATGTGTGAACCACCATACCCACCCTGACTTAATTTTTTAACAAATAACCAGTTGTTTTATTTTAGGACAAAAGTTTACCATGTGAGATTTTTTATATGATATTTTGTTTTGTTTTTGTTTTTCAAGACAGAATCTCACTCTGTTGCCCAGGCTAAAATGCTGTGGTGTCAGCTACCTCACAGCAATCTCAGACTCCTGGGTTCGACCAATCCTCCTGCTTCAGCCTCCTGAGTAGCTAGGACTAAGGCACCCACCAGGATATCTCACTGACTTTTTCATTTTTAGTAGAGATGGAGTTTCACTCTTGCTGAGGCTGGTTTCAAACTCCCGAGCTCAAGTGATCCTTCCACCTCAGCCTTCTAGAGTGCTCCTCAAGTGAGCCACTGTGACCAGCCAATGTCAATTTTTTTTTTTTTTTTTTGAGACACAGTCTCATTTTGTCACCCTGGGTAGAGTCCCATGGCATCATAACACACAGTAACTTCAAACTCTTGGGCTCAAGTGATCCTCTTGCCTCAGCCTCCCGAGTAGCTGGAACTATAAGTGCCTGCCACAATGCCTGGCTATTTTTTTATTAGAGACTGGGTCTCACTCTTCCTCAGGCTGGTCTTGAACACCTTAGCTCAGGGGATCCACCCACTTCAGCCTCAATGTCAATTTTTTTAAATAAAATTTAAAAAGTTAAAGTAACTTGGGTGGCACCTGTGGCTCAGTCGGTAAGGCGCCGGCCCCATATACCGAGGGTGACGGGTTCAAACCCAGCCCCGGCCAAACTGCAACTGAAAAATAGCCAGGTGTTGTGATGGGCACCTGTAGTCCTAGCTACTCGGGAGGCTGAGGCAAGAGAATTGCTTAAGCCTGGGAGTTGGAGGTTGCTGTGAGCTGTGTGAGGCCACGGCACTCTACCGAGGGCCATAAAGTGAGACTCTGTCTCTACAAAAAAAAAAAAAAAAGTTAAAGTAACTTTAAACTATTATCAGTCCCAAGTCCTATTCATATTCTTAAATATATTTAGTTTTTACATCATATAAAAATCGGATGTCAAAGTATACAAATTTAAATTTATGTTTGATAATATAATGGTGTAGTATTTTATTTTATAAATGACTCTGATATTTTATGATTATCCTCTTTAACATAACATGACTTTGAGATTTTAAGTTATTGAAAAGAATTTTGAAACCATGTAGGTATTGTCCCTAATGGCTTTTTCAGTCTTCCTAGGTCTCGTGTAACCCTTTGGCACCAAAGATGGAATGTTGTAAAGTGGAGTCTGTTCCAAAGCCAAGGTCCATCAGTCAGACTGAAGCCATCCCAGAAGCTGTGTGGCTGTGGAGGTTGCCAGCTTGGTGGGAGGGAGGTAGGCATTTGCTCTCTAAGGTGAGCATTGTCTCTTGTTTTAAGGAGAGGACTTAAAGGAGAGGACTCACTTCCACTGCCCCTCCCTTTTGCAGAGAGGACACGGTCCTTGTGAAGTCTGCTTCCTGGGGCATTTCTTACTCTAGTGACCCAGCTGATGGTAGCTGAAGGGCGTGCTCTTGGTGTCTTTGTGCCTGCGCCACTTGGGTAACGCTGTCTCTGAAAATTTCTTCCTATAGTGGTAGCCACCTTCAGAAAATTTCATTTTGCCCTCAGGCTTGCTGTCAATTTTGCTCTCTTTTTTCCCCCTCTCTTCTTTCCTCTTCTCAATTTTTGAAGACTTTAAAAGTTAGGTCTAAAACTTTCACTTACAGAGTTTGAGGTCCCTTTTTTAGTTTTTGGAGTTTATGCCAAAGGTCGAGGGCCAAGTGGGAGGTGAAGTGCATTGTTAAGATGGGTTATCTCTCCCTGGTGTCAGGATCTAAGTAAAGAGGCAAATGGCCTCAGACGGTTGTGAAAGGTAAAGGGCTGGGTTTTGATTCTGGCCCTAGGAATTTATAATGTCTTCTGACACAGCAGCCTCCTGAGGAGGGAGCTTGTATACAGGCAGGGAGAGACTTTGGAATAGCTGGCCAGAGTGAGTGTGGCTAGGCTAGAGGGGTGGAGATGGAGAAGAGGAAGGAGCGGGAGAAGTAACATGTGGCAAGTGGAGTATAGATCTAGATGTCAGGCAAGTTCAAAGAATGAATGCCTGAATGTAGGGACCTTCAGACCACTTGCTGAGCTAGCGGCAATAAAGGTCTAGTTGAAGAATGGTATTACGATTAAGAGATTGATTCTTGGGCCAGACCTCCAGGTCCTCTAATATATATTGTGGCCAGATTATACTGTAATAGAAAACTAAATGTTTGGGTCAGAGGTCTGTAAGTAACATAGTTTTCAATTTTTTTTTTTTTTTGTGACTGCCCTGGATAGAGCACTGTAGCACCATAGCTCATAACAACCTCAAACTCCCGGGCTCAAGCAATCCTCTTTCCTCACCCTCCCAAGGAGTTGGAATTACAGGGGCTCAAGCAATCCTCTTTCCTCACCCTCCCAAGGAGTTGGAATTACAGGTATATGCCACCATGCCTGGGTAATATTTTCTACTTTTAGTAGAGATGGAGGTCTCACTTTTGCCCAGGCTAGTCTCGAACTCCCGAGCTCAAGCGATTGATCCCTCCTGCCTCAGCCTCCCAGAGTGCTGGGTTTATAAATTTACAAATTCTTAAGAAGACATTTCAATGGGTAGTCTTTAGGTGGAGCCGACTGAACTTTGTCCATGACAATACTCAGAAGAAAGAAAAGTATGTTTTAGGGATGATCATATGTTGAAAGAAGTGAATCCAAGAGCCGCATCCCCCACTCAGATGACCTTGAGATTGGATCAGACATTGGGCCTCCCTGAGATGTGATTCAGACCAAAACCTAGAGAGATGGCCAGAAAGTGGACATTCCTGAGCTCTGACTCAGACCAAACCGCAGAAATCGTTCCCAAAGATAGGCATCCCTGGGTCTGTGTGAAGACCAAGAGAGGTGTTTAAGGAGCATTGCTCCAAGTCACCTCCCGAGAGTGGTAGAGCTGGTACCAGGTTTCCATCCTAGACCAAAACCAAACAGGAGCTACCCCTCTTAGACTTGAGCAGGTGACCCATGCCAGAGCCTAAAAGACCCATCAAGTTCAGAATGGTGTTTAGGCACTGAGGGTAATGTCCTAGGAGTTGTGCAGCAGGGAAGGGAACAGTCTCTAGACAGAGGTATAAAAGTGAGCTCCCATAGAGACCACCAAAATGTTAGGGTGGGAACTTGCACCACAGGCTGAGAGAGAATTCTCAACAATTGGGATAGGTTTAAAGCAAGATGTTTATTTTATTTTCCAAAATAGACAAGGGCACCTCACAGAAGGAAAACGAAGGAAGTGTTGGCTCTGAAGATGAGCAGCTTGGGCTTTCATTGTTGTGGAATGATAACAGAAAGTGGCTGTTCCCCACCACTTCAGCCAGGCTGGCTTTCTTGGACTTCTTGGATTGCCTTCTCTCTCTTGTCTACTCAGTACCCTTTTTAGTAAGTGCTTCAAAACAAACTCTTAAAGACAAGTTAAGCCATGGTGGTTAAAAAGACAGGGGTATTGTAAGCAGCGATTTTTTTATTTTGAAAAATGCCTTATGACTTATTAACAATGTCATCCTTTCAGCAAGCCAGGCACAGGGAGGACATATAGAACCCCGGAGTACCAGGTGCTAGACCACTGCCCTCAGAACCATGCCTTACATCCTATAGTTGGGCCCACTGCTGCAAAGCTGAGTCCTCTGCCAGGCTCCCAGTTTGGAAAAGATGAGAACTTAACTATAATTTGACTTTGATTCTCTGTAAGTGATCCCCTGGGGTGAAATGATGACACAGCCTAATCACTCTCCTTACCTCTCAGAACATCTACATACACTTGCTGTTGCCACGTCAGTTTTGTAGATGGAATTATGCAAAGCTATGTGGGGTAAAGGGAGTTTGCTACCCAGCAGTGATGAATCCCCTAGGTATAGAGTCTCCCCCTGCTGCCTGAGGGCGTGGCAGGAGCTCTTATTCACTCGGCACGTGGAAGAAACCTTCCTCAGAATGGTCCCTCCCTGCTGCCTCCCACAAACCTGGTGTCCACTCTTCTTTCTTCTGGAGAGAAGGTGGGAAACCCTCCGGAACATTTAGGCAATTCTGGCCTCAGAATGGCTTGTGCCTTTACGGTGCTCAGGAGATGGAGTTTCTAACCAGGTTTCTCATCCCTCACGGTTTCCCCATCTCCTCCCCTCTTTACCACTTGTCTCTTTCCCTGGCTCCCTTGCTCTGGACCTCGAACATCCTCAGGCTTTTCAGTAAGCTCTGCTGGAGATCTCATGTTCAACCAGAGTGATCTCACCCCTAAGGCTGACTAGTCCCCAGTCCAGACAGCTGACAGACACAAAGGCCACCTGGCTCAGGCCTGCTTTCTCATTGCCACCAACTGTACCCCACATTTGACAGTTCCTGTCTGGCAGCTGCCAGTGCCAAATGACTTTGAGAAAAAGAAGCCTCTGGTTCACACCAAAACCACTGAACCTCATTTTCAGGCTACATCTAAGGCTGTACATTGCCAAACCCCACCACGTCACATATCCCTATTTTTATTTCTTCTTTCCCATTGCTGTCAGGCAGTACAGCCTAGAAGATTTTTGCTTGGGGGAATGTATGATCATATTTTTTCTGGACAAACAATTGGTGTCATTAGTATACCAAGGGTAAGGGATTTCAGTTAAACAAAGCACAGTGAACACACACATATATATCAATATCTGTCTTTATTTTTAAAATTCACCAAAATGGGGGGCGGCGCCTGTGGCTCAGTTGGTAGGGCGCCAGCCCCATATACCGAGGGTGGCGGGTTCAAACCCGGCCCCGGCCAAACTGCAACCAAAAAATAGCCGGGCGTTGTGGCGGGCCCCTGTAGTCCCAGCTACTCGGGAGGCTGAGGCAAAGAGAATCGCTTAAGCCCAGGAGTTGGAGGTTGCTGTGAGCTGTGTGAGGCCACGGCACTCTACCGAGGGCCATAAAGTGAGACTCTGTCTCTACAAAAAAAAAAAAAATTCACCAAAATGACAGTAAAAGGGACATTTTTCAAAATGCATAAACAACAAGGACAAAGAAAATTGTGGAGGAAATTATAGTAGATTCAGATGAGTAATTTTTTTTTATTAAATCATAGCTGTGTACATTAATGCGATCGTGGGGCACCATACACTGGTTTTATAGACCGTTTGACACATTTTCATCACACTGGTTAACATAGCCTTCCTGGCATTTTCTTAGTTATTGCGTTAAGACATTTATATTCTACATTTACTAAGTTTCACATGTACCCTTGTAAGATGCACCACAGGTGTAATTCCACCAATCACCATCCCTCTGCCCATCCTTCCCCATCCCTCCCCTTCCTCTGCCCCTTCCCCATATTCTTAGGTTATAACTGGGTTATAGCTTTCATATAAAAGCCATAAATTAGCTTCACAGTAGGGCTGAGTACATTGGATACTTTTTCTTCCCTTCTTGAGATACTTTACTAAGAAGAATATGTTCCAGCTCCATCCATGTAAACATGAAAGAGGTAATAGACGAGGGATAACTGGCCTGCAAAATAGAAGAAAGGTGGGGATCCTGTAGGAGAAAGCCAAGAAGAGGCAAAGTGATTCCCCTCCAAGAAGGCCTTGGAGCTTAGAGACACTAGTACCTCTTAGAGCAATGTAAGAGCCAGAAAAGTGGCTCGGCACCCATAGCTCAGTGGTTACGGCTCCAACCACATACACCAAGTGTGGCAGGTTCGAACCCGGCCTGGGCCAACTAAACAACAATGACTACTGCAACAAAAAATAGCTGGGCGTTGTGGCAGACACCTGTAGTCCTAGCTACTTGGTAGGCTGAGGCAAGAGACTTGCTTAAGCCCAAGGTTTGAGGTTGCTGTGAGCTGTGACACCACAGCACTCTACCCAGGGCAACATAGTGACACTCTGTCTCAAGAAAAGAAGGGCAGTGCCTGTGGTTCAAAGGAGTAGGGTGCCAGCCCCATATGCCGGAGGTGGTGGATTCAGACCCAGCCCCAGCCAAAAACTGCAAAAAAAAGAAAGAAAGAAAAAAGAAGCAGCAGCCAGAAAACAATCGAGCAATTGCAGAAGAAATGGCCACAAGTAATAATTTTTGAAAAGAAAAAATAAGGCAAGATATGGTGGCTTATACCTTTGATCCTAACACCCTGGGAGGCTGACGTGGGAAGATCAAGAGATTGAGACCAGCCTAAACAAGAGTGAACCCCCATTTCTACTAAAAATAGAAAACTTAGCCAAGCATTGGGGTAGGTACCTCTAGTCCAGTCTACTTGGGAGGCTGAGGCAGGAGGATCACTTGAATCCAGAAATTTGAGGTTGCTATGAACTAAGCTGATGCCATGGAACTCCTGCCTGGGGCAACAGACTGAGATTCTGTCTTGAAAAAGAGGAGAGGAGACGAGAGGGGAGTAGAGGAGAGAAGAGGGGAGGGGAGGGGAGAGGAGGGAGGAGGGGAGGAGAGGTCTCCTGCATTTTGAGATAAAAATGCAGTATTCAATCAACTTCTGTCCTTTAAGATACACTGTATCCCATAGAAGGAATAAGTTCTAGTGTTCTTTTCTTCTCTTCTTTTGAGACGGAGTCTCACTCTGTTGCCCAGCTTAGAGTGCCGTGGCATTAGCAACCTAATGCAACCTCAAACTCCTGGGCTCAAGCAATCCTCCTGCCTCAGCCTCCCGAGTACCTGGGACTACAGGTATGTGTCACTATGCCTGGATAATTTTTCTTTATTATAATTTTTTTTTTTGTGTGTGTGTGTGTGTAGACAGGGTCTTGCTTTTGCTCAGGCTGGTCTTGAACTCCTGACCTCAAGTGATCTTCCTGCCTTGCCCCCTACCTCAAGGAGTACTAGGATTATAGTTGCAAGCTACTACGCCCTGCCATATTTTGTAAATATTTTCAAATAGCAAGAAGGGTGGGTTTTGAATGTTCCCAACAGAAGGAAACGATAAAGGTCTGAGGTGATGGATATGCTAATTACACCATGATTGTTATACACTATATCCATGTATCATAATATCACACTGTATCCCACAAATCTGTATAATTGTGTATCAATAAGAAAAGCAAGTGTATTCCTATTTTTCCTCCTCTTCTGCAGTCAAGTGATCTTGTTTTGTCTGTATCCGAGTCTTCACATCCTGCACACACACACACACACACACACGCACACGCACACACACACGCACCCTGTGTAATGGGCTGGTCTGTCTTCTCCCTCATTGGCCTCATTGCAGTTGCTCCCCCAATGAGAGCAATTTTAGGGTCCATGTTAGACTCAAGCTCCCTTAAGCCTGTGACACTGTTTACCGTCCGCTCTTTTTGAGCCCTTCTCTGCCCTTGGGTCTGAATCTCCACACTCTTCTGGCGTCTGGCTCCTCCTCTGTGACCTTTTTAACCAGCTCTTCTTTGTTACTATTAAATGCTGGCATTCTTGGGATTCTGCCTTGTTCTTGTCTCACTGTGCCCACTGTACGTGTACACCGATGTACCTACTGCTACTGGAAACTCCACAAGGGTTTCCCACGGATGAATTAAACTCAACTGAATTTAATCTTCTCAACCATCTCTGTCTGAGAAAGGCACAACCACAACACCCCTAAACCTGGGGTGGCTTCTACACGTCTCTCTCTCCCTCACTGTTCTGGTTATCAATGATCCCCCAAATGTAGTGGCTTAAAACAATCATTTACGTTGCTCATGATTGTGTGGGCAATGAATTCATGAAGGGCTTACCTAGAGAGGTTATCTCTGATCTGTGTGGCATCAGCTGGGACATCTGGGGGTAGGGGCTCCACTTTTAGGATGTCTTCTTCGCTCACATTGGCTGACACCTCAGAGGTCCTGGGTATCTCTCTTCCTACAGCATCTGATTCTGTAGGGTCCCTCCAGGTGGCTCAAAGCATGTCGTTCTCAGGATAGTTATATTTCTTACATGGAGACTGGGTTCTGAGAGATGGTTCTGAGAGACTGGGTTCTGAGAGATGCGAAGTGGAAGATACCAGACCTGTGGGCCACTACAGTTAAAACTGAGGGTGTTAATTCTTCCATATCCTGCTGGTCAGAATAGTCTCAGAGCCCACCCAGAGTAGAGAAGGGAAGAACGTCTCCACCTCTTGATGCGGATGGGAAATATTGTTGGTGCCATCTTTGGAAATACAATCTGCCATGTTCACAATCAGTCACCCACACAATCATCATCTTATCCACTCTACCTTATAAGCATCAGTCAAATGCACCTCTCTTCCCTTCCCCACTGTCATCGCCTGTGGACCATCATATTTTCTCTCCTGGCCTCCTGCCTTAGCCTTCTATTGTTACCATGCTGTATAGATTTCTATAATGTATTCATCTTATCTAACGGAAACTGTATCTTTTTAAACATCTCATTTTGTTTAAAAGATTCATGTTTCTAAGACTGATTAGAGTCTCCTACATGTAGCTCTGCAGAAACTTCTAGGACAGTATTTTCAACCTTTTTTATTTCATGGCACACTTGAACCTATAGCTAAACTTCCACCACGCGCTTAAATTATGTTGGTAAGAAAAGAGTAATAAACAGAATATACTTACTGTGCTTTGAGTGTCTTTCAAAAATAATTTAATTAATGATCTTCAAAATTTTTCTTGGCATGCCTCAGATCCTCTCATAGCACACCAGTGGAAAAATCATTGTTCTAGGAAGATGTGTACAGTGCCTGGGTGAGGGTGATTTCTGCCTTCACAGATATAGGTTTTACTGACTCACATCATCAAAATTCATCCTGATTTCTAATACCTACCAATTGGAAACTAGGAAAAACTTCTCCCTTCTCCCCACAAATTAAAAGACTATTGCAAATTATTCAGAAAATACAATGTATACATACTAACGGAATGCTTCCATTTAATAATGCTTTTATGACTAAAAAACCCAATAATGTGTTGATATTTATTGACAGGAATTAAGATAAAATCTACTCTTAAAAAATCAAGAAAATCAAAATAACGAATAAAGATGACAGTGGAAACTAATTAGAAAAATAAAATTGGATAGAACAGATAAATCCATTCAAGAGCTGTTTCCATAGGAAAATGAAAACCAATTAAAGAGATAAATCTCTGGCAAATTTAATTATTAAAAATACGAGGCAACACAAACAACCATATTTATTCTGAATTTGAAAAGAATGAGTGGCATGAATATTTAGAAATTATTAACAATACCATAAACTGTCGTGTGCTAATGAATATATAAATCCTGATAAAAATTCTCTTTTCTACCGAGCTACTAACCCAATGCACTCCAAAGCTTTGCTCTTCATCTTAGCAGCCCTAAAACAGAAAAATTAGAAAGAAGGCCACTGGCCAACTCTTCAGCTTTGGCAGGGCTGTTTGACTCCTTTCTCTACCTAAAAATGCAAACAGTTTGAGTTACACTGCAAACCTCAGAGCACATGTCTGTTCCTTTCAAGCAGTATGACCTTGTCTCCTTTCAAGCAGTACGACCTTGTCTCCTTTCAAGCTAAACTGTAAAAAAGCCTAATTGAAAAGTAAGCCTGGGGAATGTGGAGAGTAGAGGGCAAGGAGCCCAGAGTTAGACCTGAAAAATACTGAACTGAGGACTTTGTTATAGGAAAAAGCAACAGGGGAATAGAATGGCTCAGGAAGAAATGATAACTATTTCATGGGGAAAAGTTAAACAACTTTGTACTAAGCTAATCAGTTACACTTCTGATCAAGCCCCACCATTTCTAAATTGTAGCTGTGTAACTTGTGATTTTATCTTTTCTATACATTGGAGGTAATCCCAACTTATCTCATAGACATGTTAAGCGAAGATAACATATGTGAAGTATTTTGCAAAGACTTGTGATCGTGGTCCAGAGAGAGGGGGGCTCACTGCTCATTTGGGGATGACATAGGTTGACACTTGCTTCCGATCTGTTCTAGAATAGTCAGGACATTCAGCATCCAAATACAAAAGAAGTTCCTTCTCTCCTCAGACATGCCCAGAGCTACCAGTGGGCTGCTATGAGGCTGAAGACCTGTGATAAGTCAGAGGCCCAGTTGTTCCAGCCACATCAGGAGAGTATCACTCCAGCACCCAGCAATCTCTCAAGGATGCAATAAAAGCCACTTGTCTCCTCTTCTCAGATGTCCAGATTTGTTGACCCACAAGGCCTTTGGGCAAGAGGGTCTATGAACCACGAGTTGGGTATAGGGTTGGAGAACTGACCTTGACCTATGAAACAAATATTTGAAGACCTCATCAGGACTCAGACCCACGTAGGAAAGCACAGAGCACAGTAGAATCCTCAAGAGGCAGCCCAGTTCAAACAAGACTAGATGTTTGTTGATTTCCTTGTGGTTTGACATGTGATTATTTGAACTTTGGCATAGTACTCCTTGGTTTCTCCTGGGAAATATTTAGTAAACATTGATCATTAATGTTTTATGGAATGGATTTTCTTTAAGGAGGAATACAAAGAAGATTTGACTCTGGTGTCATGAGTAGCAAGATGGGAGGCTGCCGTTGGAGATGGAAATTCCTGAAATAGATAATCGTACAATGCAGCTTATGTTCCTGATAAAAGTGTATTTCATATCACTGAAAGAAAGAGGAGCTTATTCTATGAGTGACGTGGTTATCCATTTGGGAAAAACCATAAACTAACCAACTATTTTGGGGGAAAAATAGAAAATTTTACTCAAAAATGGATTCATATAAAATATAGACTTAAACATGAAAAAAATTATAGTAGAATATATTGGTGAATATTCATATAATCTTTGCATGTGAAAAGCCATTAGAAGCGTAATATAAAAATCAGAAACCACAAAAGAAAAGATTAATGAGACTAAAGGGGGCCAGGAGCAGCAGCTCACACCTGTAATAGTAGCTATTTGAGAGGCTGAGGCAGGAAAATCACTTGATGTCAGGAGTTCAAGACCAGCTTGGGCAGTATAGCAAAATCCTGTCTTTAAAAAAATTTTTCTTTTTTTAATTAGCATGTGCCTGTGATCCAAGCTACTCAGGAGGCTAGGGCAGTTGAATCTCTTAAGCCCAGGAGTTGGCAGTTATAGTGAGCTGTCTTTGTACCACTGTACTCCAGCCAGAGTGACAGAGACCTGTCTCTTAAGATAAAAGAAAGACTAAAACTTACAATTCCATAAAACAACAACAGTAAAAACAGTAACAAAGAATAAATACTGGGAAACAAATGCTTTTTCAAATACCAAATTTGAAATACACTTCAAATAAATTTCAAGTATATTTTGAAAATATATATATAAAGATTTCTTATAAGTTAACAATAATAAATTAAAATTCTCAAAGAAAAATGGGCAAAGTAAAAAAAACCACATTTTATAAATAATGGCTGAGTTTAGGGTAAAAAGAAGATTCAAGTTTAGCAGCTGTCAAACAGATGCAAATTAAAACAAGGGGATGTCATTCTGTTTACCAGATTGGCAAAGATACAAAGTAATTGCAATGCCTAATGTTGTCAATTATATAAGATCGTTACTCTCATTGACCAAAGGATGAGCATATAAGTTAGCACACATCTTCTGAAGAAACTTGGCAATATAAATTAAAAGTCTTTAAAATTGCTTTTACTTTGTACAGCAATGTAACTTTCAGGAATTTCTCTATCCTGAGAAGGGAGTAGAATATTTTAAAAATAAAGAAAAATGTTAAACTCTCTAACCAACCAAAAATAATAAGTAGGTTAAAGAACAATAATACTTAAGTAGAACCTCTGTAGTTCACCACCCAAAGGACTATAACAAACTGGTCAATATACAGAAGTGGTCAACATAGGGAACTAGGCCTACTATACTGATATGCACATGTGGGTGCATGTCTGGGCTATGAAAATGAGGTCATCTTAAGGAGGTGGTCAGTAATGAGGTTCTACTATATATACAATGTTGTATTATTAAAAATAAGATGTATTGTTTTTTTGAATCTTTTTTTTTTTTTTTTTGAGGCACAGTCTCACATTGTCAACCTGGGTAGGGTGTCATGGCGTCACACCTCACAGCAACCTCAAACTCTTGAGCTCAAGCGATTGTCTTGCTTCAGCCTCCCAAATAGCTGGGACTACAGGCGCCCGCCACAACGCCCAGATACTTTTAGAAACAAGGTCTTACTCCAGCTCAGGCTGTTCTTGAACCTGTGAGCTCAGACAATCCACCCGCCTTGGCCTCCCAGAGGGCTGGGATTACAGGTGTGAGCCACCATGCCTCGCCAGATATATTGTCTTTGAAAAATGTTCATAATTGGCTTGGCGCCTGTAGCTCAGCAGCAAAGGGTGCCAGCCATATATACCGGAGCTGGCAGGTTCGAATCCAGCCTGGGCCTGCCAAACAACAATGACGACTACAACCAAAAAATGGCCAGGCATTATTGTGGGCACCTGTAGTCCCAGCTACTTGGGAGGCTGAGGCAAGAGAATCTCTTAAGCCCAAGAGTTTGAGGTTGCTATGAGCTATGATGCTACAGCACTCTACCCAAGGCAACAGCTTGAGACGCTGTTTAAGAAAAAAAAAAAAAAGTTCGTAATATATTAAAAAGAATGACCCTATTTTATTATATATTATATGCTATATATTATATTTGCACACTCAAAGACATAGAGAATATATGGAAGAATTTAAGAGTTAAGGTTCTTTTATTCATAAGAAACTGAAGCTGACCTAGGCCAACTTAAGAAAAAAAAAAAAGGAATAAATTTATTGGAAAAACACTGGAATATCTCATGAAATTTAAGGAAGAGTTGTATTTTCAAGATATGGTCAGATAAGGAACAAGAATAATGCCAGGATCCTTCTCAATAGATGAATTTGGAAAATTTCTTCTACAGCTTTGATGAAATGATTCCAATCTAGGCCCTGTGTCTTTGTAGTCCAATGTAAAATTTTAAGAAGAGGGTTTCTGATTGGCCCAACATGGGCCAGCCATGAACATTTGTGAACTCTGGCCAGGTAGGCAGGAACAGGTCGTATTGACATGGCAACTGGAGGTCACTCTCTGTGAATGGGGGGCCAGGGGCAGCAACAGAGAGCTGGACAAGTGCCCCAAGAGACGCCACTAGGAGAACACGTGACCTCGGGGGGTTAGGACTATCTGTGCCTTTTAATTTAGGTTTGTATTGCTCAGAATGATTTGGTTGCAAACAATAAAAACACAACAGTCATCATTAAGTGGAAAGTAAAAATTATCCAAATGCAGCAAGACCAGGTGGGATTGGCCCAGGAAAAGCTGGAAACAGAATCCTGGCTGCCGCTGCCAGATGACTTTGTGCATCGCTTACTCCGGATTCTCTGGGAACTTCGGCTGACGTCCCTGCGTTTCTCCACACGCCTGCAAGAGGTTCCCCCGTCTTGTATCCCACTGTTTTGCTACCAGAAGGAGACTGATATTCCCTCCATCTGATCCCAAATTTTTCAATACCAGAGAATACTCAGATTGACCGGTTTCTTTGCTGTCTTACCATTGTACGCATCCCTGGCACGTGGTTAAAATAAGCATGTTAAACAAATAGTAACTGTGAGGGAGATGAGGACGGCCTAGTCCAGGATGACTCCTGAGACTGGGGGACACGTGATGATATCACTAGCTCAGCCAGGCTTCAGAGGTGTGCCAGTAGACTTGGAGGGTCTAGAAGCATTGAAAATGTAAGCATTAGAGTCAGATAGGAATGTAAACATTTGAGTCAGACCATCTGGATTTGAATTCTCGCTCCACTACTGACCAGCTGTGTAACTATGGAGACGAGATATTTCCAACTTTCAAAGCCTTGGATTCGCCATCCATAACAATGGAGAGGGAGTAAGAGCAAGTTCACAGGGCTCGTTGTGAAAATAATTAAATACGCTGCACAACATGCTCACAGTCGTTGACTAACACAATTATCTTCATTCAGACATGCTGCATTATGCTCTCAAGTTCACTTTCACCGCCTTTGCGGTTAGAAGGGATTTTTTTGCCTAATGATAGTGTAAGTTTCATGTTTCAACTTCTCCTGCCAGTTCACCAGTTTGTTTCTCTGGTAAACAGAACAAGGGTGTGACTTGTGTCAGTGGGGAGAAATAACTCTGGAGAGCTCATCTTTGTTCTGCTCCATATTATACAGAGCCTGTGCTATGAGAGGAGTTTGCAGCTTGCACTGGAATGCTCTTGGCAGCTTCCAGGCTGCAGTAGCTGGGAGATGGTGACAGTCATATTGGGGGAGCACAGGCCCAGCCCAGCAAGCTCTGGGGCACCGTGGGAACAACCACACAATCATACCCACACATTTCTGCTACCCTTCCCAAAGATGAGCATACCCCGCGGGGTTTGGCTCTACTCTCTAAATCTTAAGATTGAAACTAATATTGCCCTTCATGAAGTTTTAAAGCATCAGGTGAGGAATTGAAATACATCTTCTATCTAGGAGATTATGTAAATTTGAAAGCAAAAGCTATTTATATGATCTTTTTCTTGAGATAGGTGATTCTTTGAAGGTTAAAGTGGCACCAAGAATAAGAAGGAAATTTTGGCTAAGCACGGTGGCTCACGCTTATAAGCCCAGCACTTTGGGATGCCAAGGTGGGAGGATCACATGAGACCCAGGAGTTCAAGACCAGTTCTAATTCACAGTGAGACCCCCATCTCCACAAAGAATAAGAAAAATTAGCTGGGTGCGGTGGTCTTAGCTACTTGGAAGGCTAAGGCAAGAGGAACACGTGAGCCCAGGAGTTTGAGGCTGCAGTGAGCTATGATCACACCATTGCATTCTACCCTAGGTAACAGATCAAGACCCTATCTCTAAATAAATAAATAAATATAAGCATTTTGTTTTTAAAAAAGGAAATTTTGTGAGTAAATCTTATGTTTATTTGTTTTGGTAGAATAAACTTTAATATTTTATATAAAAGTCCTAATTTTTATATCTTCCAATATGTTAGGGCAAATTATATTTTCCCAAGATCGCCACACCAATGTATATCCTGACCACATACTCTGATTCATGCAAATAACAAATTTCATTCAAAAGACATTGATTGCACCCCGGTAACGATTGACCCTGACGCTTGACTGAATGTCTCTTCCTATACCCTGTTTTGCTTTAGTGCAATGTGAAAAGTTCAGAGAGTAGAATTAAATTCCCTATGCTTGATTCTCGGTTTATCATCTTTACCACTAAGGTGAGTGACTTAACCTTTCAATGCCTCTGTTTATTTGTAAAATATGGATATTAATTGTTCCTAATTTATGGAGTTGTTGAAAATTGAGTTAACCCACTAAATACCCCAGAACAGTTCTGAAAACATATCATATGTTTGATGTATACTATCTGATATAATCCTGTGTCATCATTCAAGTGGCCGATGTGTATCTAGAAAGGGAGAAAGTAAGACTTAGAGAAATAGTGTCACCTGAGTATCAAGCTGATTTCTTCATTCAGGTTAATCAGTGAAAGTGAGAAATTGCTGGTTGTCCCTTGTTTAGTGTCATCATAGCTCACTGCAGTCTCAAACTCCCAGCCTTAAGCAATCCTCCTGCCTCAGCTCCCAAATAGCTGGGACTACAGGTGCACACCAATATGTCTGACTCATTTTTCTATATTTTGTAGAGACAGGGCTTGCTCTTGCTCAGGCTGGTCTACCTCAAGTAATCCTCCCACTTTGGCCCCGCAGAGTGCGAGGATTACAGGTGTCAACCACCTTGCCCAGCCAAAATTTAAATTTTTGATCCCCACAAATCCAATCACTCCCTTGACCACAGTCTCAGGAAAAAGAGGGAAAATTGGACAGCAGATGCCACCGCAGGACTTGAGATCTACAATAACAGGATATGCTGAGCACAGCAGAGCTCTCTCGTTATCATACAAGCCAGTCACCTGCTCCCATCCTGTCTGTTCACAAGTCAGGAAATGAAATAGGGGAAATTGACAAGTAAGCACACTCTAGAAGTTTCGCTGGTGCTGTGGTTCTCTCACACTTTGTTATCAGCAGGATACAGAAATGTCAAGGATGAGATGAGTGTGCAGCCTGTGTCTCCCAAAGCTGTACCAGCTTGGAGGCCCAGGAAGAGAAATGCAGTCTGGAGGCTGGCTCAGCAATGCCAAGCATGACCCCCTGGGCACCAACAGCTCTCTCCGCCCTCCAATCTGATTCAAAGCCTCTCGGGTAGGCTCACAGACTCAGAGGATCTAACCAACTCTGGTTCCCATTCTGGCTCCAGTGTGCCCCCCTGACAGGGTTGGAAATACAATAAATCAACATCTATAAAGAACCCACACAGTGTAGTGTTCACCTGCTTCACTTGGGTAGTTAATTCCAGACTCTCTGAAAGGTTACAGAGTCCTGCCAGCTCAAGGCCTACATATTTCTTTTTCTTTTTTATTTTTTTTTTTGAGACAGAGTCTCACTTCATCACCCTGGGAAGAGTGCTGTAGCATCACAGCTCACAGTAACCTCAAACTCCTGAGCTCAAGTGATCCTCTTCCTCAGCCACCCAAGTAGCTGGGACTACAGGTGGGCACCACAATGCCTGGCTAGTTTTAGAGATGGGGTCTCACTCTTGCTCGGGTTGGTCTCAAACTCCTGAGCTCAGGCAATCCACTTGCCTCCTTCCCCCAGAATGCTAGGATTACAGGTGTGAGTCACTGTGCCTGGCCTTTTCTTTCTTTCTTCCTTCCTTCCTTCCTTCCTTCCTTCCTTCCTTCCTTCCTTTCTCTCTCCCTTTCTCTCTGCTCTCTCTCTTTCTTTCGAGACAAGGTCTTGCTCAGGCTGGTCTTGAACTCCTGACCTCAAGTGATCCTCCTGCCTCGGCCTCCCAGAATGCCAGGATTATAGGCATGAGCTACTGCATCTGACCTTTTTTTTTTTTTCTTTTCTGAAATAGGGTCTTGCTCTGTTACCAAGGCTGTAGTCAGTGGCACAATCTAGCCTCAAGCTACAGCCTCATATTCTTGGATTCAGCGGATTCTCCTGCTTCAGCCTCCTGAGTAGCTGGGACTATAGGCGTGCACCACTTTGTCCAGCCAGATAATATATTGTGGCTAATTTTTAAATTGGTTTGTAAGACAGGGTCTCACTATGTTGCCAGACTGGTCTCAAGCTCCTGGCCTCAAATGATCCTCCCACTTCAGCCCCCCTAACAGCACTGGGACTACAGGCATGAGCCATCATGTCTGGCCATGGTTTATATTTCACATCAGCCTCCTCCAGCTTCAGTTCAGGCTATCAGAACGCTCCACTAAAACCTCAAATCTGACCTCCTTATAATCACAGAAATACTAATTTGAAGGAAAAAACAGTTTATAAACAACTTTAAACTTGTATTCGGCTGTCACGCCACACAGCTGCAGTTCATCCTTAATTAACCTAGTTTAGAAATCTCCCAGTTATTTTGCAGAATAGCAGATTCTACACACTGTGTTGGGCAAAGTGTAGCTTCCTATCATTTTGGTGGGGACAGTGGCTTTCAGATGAAGGTTCCTCATCACCTCACCATGGCTGACTTGGAAAGCACCCCTGGTCTGGGTAGCTTGGTTCAGCAAGCTGGCTTCTCTCCTGGGGAACCATTAGGAACACACAGTACATTCCACTGTTGTGTAACCACCGCTACTGTTTAGACACAGAACAATTTCATTACCACAAAAGGAAACTTCATACCCATCTAAGGGTGGGGAACCTGTGGCCTTAAGGGCATATGTTGACTTCTAGGTCCTTACGTGAAGCCTTTTTTTTTTTTTGAGACTGAGTCTCACTTTGTCACCCTTGTTAGAGTGCCATGGCCTTATAGCTCACAGCAACCTCTAACTCTTGGGCTTAAGTAATCCTCTTGCCTCAGCCTCCCAAGTAGCTGGGACTACAGGCGCCCGCCACAATGCCCGGCTATTTTTTTGTTGCAGTTGTCATTGTTGTTCAGCAGGCTGGGGCCAGGTTGGAACCCGTCTGTCTTGGTGTACGTGGCTGGCTCACTACCCACTGAGCTACTGGCACTGCCCATTAAGTGAAGCCTTTTGACTGAACCCAAATTTTGCAGGACAAATCCTTTTATTAAAAGAGGTGCAAAAGAGAAAGGTGAAGCTTTTCTTGCCACCTTTGGTGTTTAGGAAAGAGCATTCTTTTTTTTTTTTTTTTTTTTTTTGCAGTTTTTGGCTGGGTCTGGGTTTGAACCCGCCACCTGCGGCATATGGGGCCAGTGCCCTACTCCTTTGAGCCACAGGTGCCACCTGAAAGAGCATTTTCAAAACCAGAGGGCTGCAGTTTCCCTATCTGGGCACCCTCTCTAAATCCCTGGCGACCACTAATCTATGTCGTTTCCTGTCTCTATGGTTTACCTGTTCTGGATATTTCATATCAATTGAATTGTACAGATAATGTGTTTTTTTAAGAGATGAAGTCTTGCTATGTTGCCCAGGCTGGAGTACAGTGGTCCACAGGTGCGATCATAGCACACTATAGTCCAGAACTCCTGAGCTCAACCAATCCTACCATCTCAGCCTCCCAAGTAGCTGGGACTGCAGGCATATATCACTCGCCTGGCCAGGTAATGTCTTTTGACAGGCAAGGCTAACCTATTTGATTTAGACTGGCTTGGGAGGCCCCAGGCCAATCAAGGACCCCCAGTTCACTGGCCCCTTCACAGTCTATCCCTCTTTAACACCTCCTAATATATTAAACAGGGTTGGTTGGGCTGCTTCTTCAGGGATTTCCATGGGTTGAAAACCCAGTTTTCTTCTTCAGCGGGCCAATCCTGACCCACCTTGGCCTTATCCATCAAAGCCAACAGCTCCAACACTCTGGTGGGGACATTCTGCTATAAGGAGTGTCCTCCCTAATTATATTTAAAGCCAAGGAACTAGATGCAATTTCTGGAGGAAGAGGTGCTCTGTGGAGCTCCAACACAAGGGAGTGGATGGAGGAGAAGTTCATAAAGAAAGACTAAGAAAAAGTAGGCGGAGAAGTAAGAGGAAAACCCAGGGCTGTGAGATGTCACAGAAGCCAAAGGCGACCAAGCTGCAAGTAGAAATGTGTCAATGGCGAGCCAATAAGGGGAGGACCAAATGGACAAACTTCACAAGGGCAGTTTTGGCAGGGAGATGCTTTGGCTGGAAACCAAATTGCTGTGGGTTTCAGGAGACAGGGGAGGTATGGGCGTGGAGATGGTCAGGATAACCAACACTCTCAACAATTTTCACTGCAAAGGAGAGTAGGGAAAGCGAATTGCATGTAAAGAGGAGCCTGGGCTCTAAGGAAGGCTTCTCTGGGTTTTCTGTGTGTTCGTTTTGGGACATGGAAAAAAGGAACATGTTTTACTGTTGATAGGTAAAACTCTTCCCATGGGAAGAGATCCAAGATGCAGGAGAGGCGATACCCACATATTTGGTCCTTCAGAAGGCATAGGATGGATCCGGTACAAGGATCCTCTGAAGGTGAATCTTTCCTAGCTGTGAAAGTCTCGGGGGAAGACTCTACCAGGCACACGATCTGTGGAACATATCTGGAAGCACAGCATCTCCAGGAAGGGACTGGGTGTGGTGATGGAATGGCTGTGGAAGGCGTGGGCTGGGGTTCCAGGGTGACCTCCGCCTCCTCCCCAGACTAGCCTGTCCTTGCCTCACAAGGATTACCCTTAAGTGTCTTAGACAAGGAACTGGTGCAAAGCCAACCTGGCCCCTGTCAACATACCTCCTCTGGGACTTCCTCACAGCTGTCCTAGAGGCAGACAAAGCCTCTATTTCAGAGTCTTTCAGTGTAAGAAAGGAACATAAATGAATGGAAAAGCAAGATTCAAGCAAAGCCAGAAAACAACATTCCTGACTCCCAAACTCTAATCCCGCCCCATTTGACAGATGTGACATCCGTCAGATGGTGCTGGCTCAGAGAGGCGAACCAATCAAATGCGGGAAGGAAGTCCAAGTAAGTGCACATATTGTTTGGAGGAAGGATAAACAACATCTCCACTTGAGAAAATAAATAAATCTGGAGGGTTGTGAATCCTAAACTACCCCATCTCTATGGCATGGACATCCTGAGATTTGTTTGGCCTCTCAAGGGTAGTTGGCTCTGTTTCCAACAAGATTACACAAAAGCCAGGCCAAGCAGGAATAGAGGGGTAATTGTCACATCTCCTGAAAGTAACTTGTCAGCCATGGCACTGGTGACTGGGTGCCAGAGGCCAGAGCACTCAGGAAAGGTTGGGGACATCAGTGTGTGTCAGCCTGCAGCATTGACGGAAGCATCCATCAGCTCTGATCATCACCCCTGGCTTAGGATTTCTTCAGGCCTCCACCTTACTCTGACATTTACAATCCCATTTAAACTAGCTTCCCCTATCCTCTTGGTTGTGATCATGAGATTAGGGCATGATTGTTAGGGGCCCAGAGGGCATAGAAAAATAGTATTAATTCTCAGGACTAGGCACAACCCTCAAAAGAAGAAAAAAAAGTATGGGGCAAAATGTTTTTTTCAAAGCCAGGACCTTATCTTGCCCTCTCCATGTGATTGCCACAGATACGAGTGCCAGCAATTTTGCATGCCTCCTGGGTTGGACTGCAAGGGTTCAGAAGTGTTGGTTCCTAAACAGCACTTTCAGGGCACTATCTCATTTAATTTGCACATTTCTATGGGCCCAGCACTTGTCATTGGAATTTTGCAGATGACAGAACTAAGGCTCAAACATGTTAATGTCGTGTTCATGGTCATAGGGTCAGCAGAGTAGCCAGAGTTTGAACCTGGGTCATGTTGTGGCTTAGCTACCTGCAATTCAGTCTCCAAACTCAAGAAACTCACAAAAATGATACATGTGTAGCTTGTTCCATTCCACTTTGCTTGATTGCAATTTGCAGATACTGCGTTGTTTTTTTGCTTTTTTTTTTTGTAGAGACAGAGTCTCACTTTACAGCCCTTGGTAGAGTGCCGTGGCGTCACACGGCTCACAGCAACCTCCAGCTCTTGGGCTTCCGCGATTCTCTTGCCTCAGCCTTCCGAGCAGCTGGGACTACAGGCGCCCGCCACAACGCCCGGCTATTTTTTTGTTTTTGTTGCAGTTTGGCCGGGGCTGGACTTGAACCCGCCACCTTCGGCATATGGGGCCGGTGCCCCACTCACTGAGCCACAGGCGCCACCAATACTGCATTTTTTACAGATTGCAAGTTTGTGGCAACATTTGATCAAGCAAGTCTGTTGGTGCCATTTTTCCAATACCACGTGTGCACATTATGTCTCTGTGTTATATTTTGGTATCTCTCACACTATTTCAGACTTTTTCATTATTATTATATCTGTTATGGTGATTTGTGTCTAGTTACCTTTGATATTATTATTGTAATTATTTGGGGGGTTGTGACATGAACCACACCCATGTAAGAGGGATGAATGTATGTGTTCTGACTGCTCCATTGATCAGCTGTTCCCCCATCTCTCTTCCTCTATTCAAGCTTCCCTGAGACACAAGAATATTAAAATTAAGTCAATTAATAATCCTACAATGGCAAATGTTCAAGTGAAGAAAAGTCATATCTATTTTGCTTCAAATCAAAAGCTAGAGATATCTAAACTTTGTGAGGAAGGCATGTTGAAAGCCAGGACAGGCTGAAAGCTGGGCCTCTGGTGTCAAACAATTAGCCAAGTTGTGAATCCAAAGAAAAACTTTTGAAGGAAATTAAAAATGATATACCAGTGAACATGTGAATGATAAGAAAGCAAAACGGCCTTATTGCCAATATGAAGAAAGTTTTAGTGATCTGGATAGAAGATCAAACCAGCCACTCCATTATTTAAGCCAAAGTATAATTCAGAGCAAGGCCCTAACTCTTCAATTCTATGAAGGCTGAGAGAGGTGAGAAGCTGCAGAAGAAAAGTTGGAAGCTAGCAGAGGTTAGTCATGATGTTTATGGAAAGAAGCCGTCTTTATAACATAAAAGTGCAAAGTGAAGCAGCAAGTACTGACGGAGAAGCTTTAGCAAGTTATCCAGAAGATATAGCTAGGATAAATGATGAGGTTAGCTGCACTAATCACATTTTCCATATAGCCAAAACAGCCTTCTTTGGAAGAAGGTACCACTTAGGACTTTCATAGCTGTAGAGGAGAAGTCAATGAATGCCTGGTTCAAAGCATCAAAGGACAGACTGACTCTTTTGTTAAGTTGAAGTCAATGCTCATTGACCGTTCTGAAATCCAGGGTCCTTAAGAATTATGCTATATCCACTCTACCTGTGCTCTAGAACAAAGCCTGGATGACAGCACATCTGTTTACAGCATGGTTTACTGAATATTTTAAACCCACTGTTGAGACCTTCAGGGGAAAAAATCCTCTTTAAGAAAAGACTACTGCTCATTGATAACATACCTAGTCACCTAAGAGCTGTGATGGAGATGTAGGAGATGCCTGCTAACACGGCCTCTATTCTACAGCCCATGGATCAAAGAGTTATTTCAACTTTCAGGTCTTATCATGTAAAAAATATATTTTTAAGGCTCGAGCTATCATAGGTAGTGATTCCTCTGGTAGGTCTGGGAAAAGTAAAAAGTAAACCTTATGGAAAGAATTCAATATTCTAGCTGTCATTAAGAACATCTGTGATTCATCGGAGATCAAAGTACCAACATCAGGCCAGGGGCAGTGGCTAGTTCCTACAATCCCAGAATTTTGGGAGACCAAGGTAAGAAGATCATTTGCAGCCAGGAAGTCAAGACCAGCCTGGGCAACATCATAAGACTCCATCTACACAAAAATAAAATAAGAAAAATTTGTCAGGCATGGTTGCACATGCTGATAGTTGTAGCTACTTTGGGAGGCTGGGGCAGGAGGATTGCTTGAGCCCAGGAATCTGAGGCTGCAGTGAGGTATGATTGCACCAGTACATCCTAGCCTGGGCAACAGAGAAAGACCCTATTTCTGAAAAGAAAGAAAAATCAATATTAACAGGAGTTTGGAAGAAGGTGATTCCAACACTCATAGATGACTTTGAGGAATCCAAGACTTTAATGGAGATGTGGGTAAAATAGCAAAAGAACTAGAATTAGAAGTGGAGAGCCTGGTGCAGAGGCTCACACCTAGCACTCTGGATGGCCAAAGTAGGAGGATTGCTTGAGATCAGGAGTTCAAGATCAGCCTGAGCAAGAGTGAGACCTCATCTCCACAAAAAGTAGAAAAATTACCCAGATGTGGTGGTGTGCACCTGTAGTCTCATCTACTCGGAGGGTGAGGAAGGAAGATTTCTTGAGCCAGGAGTTTGACGTTGCTGTGAGCTATGATGATACCATGGGCTAAAAAAAAAACTTGAATGGATAAGGAAATGCTTCTTCTGGATAAGTAAAGAAGTGATTTCTTTCTTTTCTTTTTTCTTTCTTTCTTTCTTTCTTTTTTTTTTTTTCTTTTTTTTGAGACAGAATGTCACTATGTCACCCTGGGTAGAGTGCTGTAGTGTTGCTCACAGCAACTTCAAACTCTTCAAACTCTTGGGCTTAAGCGATTCTCTTGCCTCAGCCTTCCAAGGAGCTAGGACTACAGGTGCCCACCACAGTGCCCAACTATTTTTTGTTGCAATTGTCATTGTTGTTTAGCAGGCCTGGGCTGGGTTCAAACCCACCAACTTCTGTGTATGTGGCTGACACCATAACCACTGTGCTACGGGCACCAAGCCAAAGAAGAAGTGGTTTCTTGAGATAGAATCTACATCTGGTGAAGATGCTGGGAATGTTGTTGTAATGACAACAAGGGATTTAGAACATTACACAAATTTAGTTGGCAAAGCATCAGCAGGATTTGAGAAGATTGACTCCAATTTCGAAAGAAGTTCTTTGGTGGGTAAGATGCTATCAAACAGCATCTAATGCTTCCGAGAAATCTTTCATGATAGGAAGAGTCCATGATGCAGCAAACCGCACCATCTTATTTTGAGAAATCGCCATACCACCTCAACCTTCAACAACCACCACCCTGATCTGTCAGTAGCCATCCACATGGAGGCAAGACCCCCCACTAGCAAAAAAGATCACTCAATGAAAGCTCAGATGATTGTTATTATGTTTAGCAATCAAATATTTCTAATTGAAGTATATACATGTTTTAGACATAATGTTACAATTAATAGACTACACTATAGTGTAAACATAACTTTTATATTCACTGGAAATCCAAAAAATGTGTGTGGCTTGCCTTCCTATAGTGGTGTGGCATTGAACCAGCAATATCTCACAGGTATGCCTATACTAAATGGCCACGGGGTGATTGTATGCAACAGAATCCAGTGGGGATTCAGAGGATGGAGAAATCACATCAAAACTTTCTAATTTAGGAGAAATGGCCCAACTGCTGACTGTCTGAGGAAAACCAGCCAGGATATTTGAAAGTAAGGTTGTACCAAAAACTCTTGTGGGATGGACCTACAAGTTGAAAAAGCAAGGCAACCCTTCTCAGGGGCAGAGAGGAGGGAGGGCATTTAAGACAGGCCCTTATGGTAGGATTTGGACACGTGGACTTGGAGGAGACCTAAGGGTGTAACTTCGAAAACAGGATGAGCAAAACAAAAGCCATGATTATCAAACAGGAAGTTTTTACCAGGAAGTCCTATGAGATAAAGCAGGCTAGGAATCAATTTGCAACACAAATCTGAATGTGCCAGAAAGAACACATTGCTTTATTTACTTTACATAAAATTATGTAAAAAAATTTCACAAAGCTAATGGGAAACAATTTCAGAGATGGAGAAGTTGCACTACTCTCTTCCCCACCTCCAATTCCCATGCCAGAGCTAGTGACCAGGACTGGTTATGCGAAGCAAAGCATTCAGGTGGCATCTCTGGTCTTTGGTGTGCCTCAGGGGTCGCCAAACTTTTCCTGTAAATGACCAGATAATAAGTATTTTAGGTGCAGACTAGGCATCTCTCTGTCACAAAACACTCAACTCAGCCATTGTTGCTTGAAATCAGCCATAGAATGAATTTGACTGTGTTCCAAGAAGACTTTATTTTTGTACGGTGACTAATTGCATCTGTCATAAAATTTTTTTTTCATTTATTATTAAATCATAGCTGTGTACATTCATGTGATCATGGGGCACCATACACTGGTTTTATAGACAGTTTGAGACATTTTCATCCCACTGTTTAACATAGCCTTCCTGGCATTTTCTTAGTTATTGTGTTAAGACATTTATATTCTACATTTACTAAGTTTCACATGTACCCTTGTAAGATGCACCGTAGGTGTGATCCCACCAATCACCCTCCATCCACCCATCTTCCCCCATCCCTCCCCTTCCCCCTTCCCCCTATTCTTAGGTTATAACTGGGTTATAGCTTTCATATGAAAGCCATAAATTAGTTTCATAGTAGGGCTGAGTACATTGGATACTTTACTAAGAATATAAAATGTTGTTATTATTTTTCACTTTTAAAAATGGAACCATTCTTAGCTCATAGGTCATTCAAAAACAGATCTGACCCAGGGGCCAACCCTTTATCTATGTGATGTTCACCAAGACACCTTGTAGGCAAAGCTCACGTAGACTCTTGAAATGTACCTGTTGGCTCATGAAAAGCTTTTCCAGAGACTTTACATCTTTTACATTTACCTGGATAGAGTTGAAATACCTTCTTCTTCGTAAAGTATTGCATGAATGGAAAAACAAATATCCAATGTACTCCATAGTAATGTGAAATCAATATATAAACAATTACATGTTTATAAGAATAATAAAACACTAATATAGTCCAGTTTGGGGTAGAGGGAAGCAGGAGATGGAGGAGGAGGATCTCACCTAAGGTGCACATTGTGAGGGTGTGTAACACGGCCCCTGGGCGAGGGGCTCTTCTACAAATGGAACTTTATCCTGGAAGTGAGAACAATGTAACCTAAAAATTGTACCCTCATATTAATTTGAATAAAGTTTTAAATCTTAAAAGAAAAGATGTCATTTCAAAAGGGCAAAAACTTTCCTTTGGAAGAACAATCACTTCTGGGGGTCTAAAATATTACGGTGACGGTAGTTCACAATACTACATTGTTTACATGGAAAAATATAAAGAGAAGATTTAAATGTCCTTCACTCAGTCCCCTGATACAGAAACTGTGGGTTGTGAAAGATGTGTTAACTAACTTGACTGCTGTAATTAGCTACAATGTGTATGAATATCAAATCATCATAGTGTATACCTTGAATAAATACAATTTTCATTTCTTAAAATTAAAAAAGATAAAAAAGAAAAACTTTTCCGGAGCTGAGCGCCTCCACACCCAAAGTCCAAGAAGAATTCCCAAGTGCTACGTGCCGTCACTGCCCCGGAACGTCTGTCATCTTCCTGAGGTTTGGTGGAGGGTGGACCACAGAGCCCCACTACTTGAAAACTGTAGACATCTACTTCCTTCCCTGGGGACACAATCTTCGCTCTCCCATTACTAAGGACTCTGCCCCTCAAAGCCACTTCACAATCCCCTTCCCGGGCACTGCGTGGCCAAATCCCTCCTGGAAGGGAGGAGGTCCACATGTGGACTTCTTTGGGTCCTGCAGCAAAGGAGCACAAAGTCCTGGTGACCTGCATTGAAGACTGAGTAATGAACAAAGACATCAGAGGCAAATAACTCAGTACGTTTTCCTGTCTAGGATCAGAGCAAGTTCAGGTCTCAATATTCTAATCGTAAGAGGTGAGGCTGTCCCTCCATACCTCAATGGGTACAGGACTTGGTTTCTTCAGAAAACGCTCTGAAGGGAAGGAAGGGTAAGCTGACAAAGAAAGGGACCATGTGATTCAGCCTGCCCCCAGGACACCACTGAATGTGACTCAGTCTCGGCTCACAAGCAACTTTCTGATCACTTTGACCGACCATGAGTCCCTACCAGCTGCGCACTCCAAGTGGACTCCTATTCTTATATCTGTGGTACAGAGAACATCTCCTGGCCAGTTTTCACTTCCCCCATGAAAGCCTGTTTTACTTCTGCTTTGGGTGACTAGTTTAAGCTCTGTAGACCTTCAGCTATCATTCTAAGAACGGGAGGTCAAATGCCAGTTCTGTCATGAAAGCTTCAATCCCTCAGCCTAAAGAGGCCTCAAAGCACATGCTCAACGGTGCCTGCTATTCACGTCATCACCCTTGAACCCTGGGTCTATCTCAGGCCCCTGTGGAAACATGACCAGCTTCTAGCATGGCCCCTACAGCCAGAAGCAGCAGTGGAGTGACCAGGCTTCCTGGAATAGAATGTTCCCTATACATGGCAATTTGAGATAGAAAAAAGTCATCCTTGGAGAGTAGGGATTGGTGGACAGTTGAGGCTAGGAAATTTGACCCGTTTGTGCTAGGAAGTTGCTCTCCTAAAGAGTTCACAGAGCAGGCATCTAATACCCAGACTTGAACATTTTTCTCTAGAGTGGAAAATAGAAACCGTCATCCAGATTGGTTTCTCACTCTTAATCTGTGCACACCTCAGCTTTTAACAATAAGATCATGTTTTTAACCCTACACACATAGCATATAGGAAAGATTTCCACCAAGCCTTGTTAAAAGAATGAATAAATGAAACTCATTCTCAGGAATTTGGCCATGCAGTATTTGCCTAATTTTCCCCACAGCTCTAGATAAAGAGGGCATTTTATAAGATCGCTCTATCATAGGCAGCACCTATAGCTCAAGGAATAGGGCACCAGCGCCACATACCAAGGCTGGCGGGTTCAAACCCAGCCCTAGCCAAAAACTGCAAAAAAAAAAAAAAAAAAAGATAGCTCTGCCATTCCACAGAGCTATATAAAAGACCCCTGGCTCAGAATCCACAGAGAACTCAAATGTATTAGCAAGAAAAAAACAAGTGATCCCATCTCAGGGTGGGCAAGGGACTTGAAGAGAAACTTCTCTGAAGAAACAGGCGCACGGCCTACAGACATATGAAAAAATGCTCCTCACCCTTAATGATCAGAGAAATGCAAATCAAAACTACTCTGAGATATCATCTAACTCCAGTAAGATTAGCCCATATCACAAAATCCCAACACCAGAGATGTTGGCGTGGATGTGGAGAAAAGGGAACACTTCTACACTGCTGGTGGGAATGCAAATTAATACATTCCTTTTGGAAAGATGTTTGGAGAACACTTAGAGACCTAAAGATAAACCTGCCATTCGATCCTACAATTCCTCTACTAGATATATATCCAGAAGACCAAAAATCACATTATAACAAAGATATTTGTACCAGAATGTTTATTGCAGCCCAATTCTTAATTGCTAAGTCATGGAAAAAGCCCAAGTGGCCATCGATCCACGAATGGATTATTAAATTGCGGTATATGTACACCATGGAATATTATGCAGCCTTAAAGAAAGATGGAGACTTTACCTTTTACATGTTTACATGGATAGAGCTGGAACATATTCTTCCTAGCAAGGTATCTCAAGAATGGAAGAAAAAGTATCCAATGTACTCAGCCCTACTATGAAACCAATTATAGCCCAAGAAGAAGGGGAACAGGGAGAGGGAGGGGAGGGGAAGGGGGAGGATGGGCAGAGGGAGGGTAATTGGTGGGACCACATCTACGGTGCATCTCACAAGGGTACATGTGAAACTTACTAAATGTAGAATATAAATGTCTTAACACAATAACTAAGAAAATGCCATGAAGGCTATGTTCACCAGTTTGATGAAAATATTTCAAATTGTATAAAAACCAGCACATTGTCACTGTAACCTGATTTCTTGTACCCTCAAGGAATCCCCAACAATAAAAAATAAATAAATAAATAAACCCAGCACATTGTACCCCATGATTGCATTAATGTACACAGCTATGATTTAATTTAAAAAAAAAAAAAAGGCCCCTGGCTTAATTAACTTTTTTTTTTTTTTCTTTATTGTTGGGGATTCATTGAGGGTACAATAAGCCAGGTTACACTGATAGCAATTGTTAGGTAAAGTCCCTCTTGCAATCATGTCTTGCCCCCATAAAGTGTGACACACACTAAGGCCCCACCCCTCTCCCTCCATCCCTCTTTCTGCTTCCTCCCCATAACCTTAATTGTCATTAATTGTCCTCATATCAAAATTGAGTACATAGGATTCATGTTTCTCCATTCTTGTGATGCTTTACTAAGAATAATGTCTTCCACGTCCATCCAGGTTACTACGAAGGATGTAAAGTCTCCATTTTTTTTAATGGCTGAATAGTATTCCATGGTATACATATACCACAGCTTGTTAATCCATTCCTGGGTTGGTGGGCATTTAGGCTGTTTCCACATTTTGGCGATTGTAAATTGAGCTGCAATAAACAGTCTAGTACAAGTGTCCTTATGATAAAAGGATTTCTTTCCTTCTGGGTAGATGCCCAGTAATGGGATTGCAGGATCAAATGGGAGGTCTAGCTTGAGTGCTTTGAGGTTTCTCCATACTTCCTTCCAGAAAGGTTGTACTAGTTTGCAGTCCCACCAGCAGTGTAAAAGTGTTCCCTTCTCTCCACATCCATGCCAGCATCTGCGGTTTTGAGATTTTGTGATGTGGGCCATTCTCACTGGGGTTAGATGATATCTCAGGGTTGTTTTGATTTGCATTTCTCTAATATATAGAGATGATGAACATTTTTTCATGTGTTTGTTAGCCATTCGTCTGTCATCTTTAGAGAAAGTTCTATTCATGTCTCTTGCCCATTGATATATGGGATTGTTGGCTTTTTTCATGTGGATTAATTTGAGTTCTCTATAGATCCTAGTTATCAAGCTTTTGTCTGATTGAAAATATGCAAATATCCTTTCCCATTGTGTAGGTTGTCTCTTTGCCTTGGTTATTGTCTCCTTAGCTGTACAGAAGCTTTTCAGTTTAATGAAGTCCCATTTGTTTATTTTTGTTGTTGTTGCAATTGCCATGGCAGTCTTCTTCATGAAGTCTTTCCCCAGGCCAATATCTTCCAGTTCTCCTATGCTTTCTTGGAGGATTTTTATTGTTTCATGCCTTAAGTTTAAGTCCTTTATCCATCTTGAATCAATTTTTGTGAGTGGGGAAAGGTGTGGGTCCAGTTTCAGTCTTTTACATGTAGACATCCAGTTCTCCCAACACCATTTATTGAATAGGGAGTCTTTCCCCAAGGTATGTTCTTGTTTGGTTTATCAAAGATTAGGTATTTGTAAGATGTTAGTTTCATTTCTTGGTTTTCAATTCAATTCCAAGTGTCTATGTCTCTGTTTTTGTGCCAGTACCATGCTGTCTTGAGCACTATGGTTTTGTAGTACAGACTAAAATCTGGTATGCTGATGCCCCCAGCTTTACTTTTATTACTAAGAACTGCCTTAGCTATACGGGTTTTTTTCCGGTTCCATACAAAACGCAGAATCATTTTTTCCAAATCTTGAAAGTACGATGTAGGTACTTTGATAGGAATGGCATTGAATAGGTAGATTGCTTTGGGAAGTATAGACATTTTAACAATGTTGATTCTTCCCATCCATGAGCATGGTATGTTCTTCCATTTGTTAATATCCTCTGCTATTTCCTTTCTGAGGATTTCATAGTTTTCTTTATAGAGGTCCTTCACCACCTTCGTTAGGTATATTCCTAGGTATTTCATTTTCTTTGAAACTATGGTGAAGGGAGTTGTGTCCTTAATTAGCTTCTCATCTTGACTGTTATTGGTGTACACAAAGGCTACTGACTTGTGGACATTGATTTTATATCCTGAAACATTACTGCATTTTTTGATGACTTCTAGGAGTCTTGTGGTTGAGTCTTTGGGGTTCTCTAAGTATAAGATCATGTCGTCAGCAAAGAGGGAGAGTTTGACCTCCTCTGCTCCCATTTGGATTCCCTTTATTTCCTTGTCTTGCCTAATTGTATTGGCTAGAACTTCCAGCACTATGTTGAATAGTAAAGGTGACAGAGGACAACCTTGTCTGGTTCCAGTTCTAAGAGGAAAAGCTTTCAGTTTTACTCCATTCAGTAAAATATTGGCTGTGGGTTTGTCATAGATAGCTTCAATCAGTTTTAGAAATGTGCCACCTATGCCTATACTCTTCAGTGTTCTAATTAGAAAAGGATGCTGGATTTTATCAAATGCTTTTTCTGCATCTATTGAGAGGATCATGTGATCTTTATTTTTGCCTCTGTTAATATGGTGGATAACGTTTATAGACTTGCGTATGTTAAACCAGCCTTGCATCCCTGGGATGAAGCCTACTTGATCATGATGAATGACTTTTTTGATGATAAGCTGTAATCTATTGGCTAGGATTTTGTTGAGAATTTTTGCGTCTATGTTCATGAGTGAGATTGGTCTGAAATTCTCCTTTTTGTTTGGGTCTTTTCCTGGTTTTGGTATCAGGGTGATGTTTGCTTCATAGAATGTGTTGGGGAAGATTCCTTCTTCCTCAATTTTTTGGAATAATTTCTGCAGTACAGGAATAAGCTCTTCCTTGAAGGTTTGATAGAATTCTGGAGTGAAGCCATCTGGACCAGGGCATTTTTCGGTTGGAAGCTTTTTTATTGTTTCTTTGATCTCAGTGCTTGAAATTGGTCTGTTCAGGAGGTCTATTTCTTCCTGGCTAAGTCTAGGGAGAGGGTGTGATTCCAAATATTGATCCATTTCCTTCACATTGTCAAATTTCTGGGCATAGAGTTTCTGGTAGTATTCAGAGATGATCTCTTGTATCTCTGTGGGATCAGTTGTTATTTCCCCTTTATCATTTCTGATTGAGGTTACTAGAGATTTTACTTTTCTATTTCTAGTTAGTCTGGCCAATGGTTTATCTATTTTATTTATTTTTTCAAAAAACCAACTCCTTGTTTCATTAATTTTCTGAATGATTCTTTTGTTTTCAATTTCATTGATCTCTGATTTGATTTTGGATATTTCTTTTCTTCTACTGAGTTTAGGCTTAGATTGTTCTTCTTTTTCCAATTCCATAAGATCTCTTGTGAGATTGTTGATGTGCTCTCTTTCTGTTTTTCGAATGTAGGCATCTAAAGCGATGAATTTTCCTCTCAAAACTGCTTTTGCAGTATCTTGTGTAGCTTGTGTCTTCATTGTTGTTCTGCTCAAGGAAGTTAATGGTTATTTGTTCCTGCACCCATCTGTTATACAACAGAAGATTGTTTAATTTCCATGCCTTTGGGAGGGGTCAAGCATTTATGTTAGAGTTGAGTTCCACCTTTATTGCCTTAAGGTCTGAAAAGATACAAGGTAAAATTTCAATTCTTTTGATTCTGTTGATATTTGTTTTGTGTCCCAGGATATGATCAATTTTGGAGAATGTTCCATGGGGTGATGAGAAGAATGTATATTCTTTATCTTTGGGGTGGACCGTTCTATATGCGTCTATCAAGCACAGTTGATAGGGTCTCATTTAAATCTCTTATATCTTTGTTTAATTTCTGTTTAGAGGATCTGTCCAGCTCTGTAAGAGGAGTGTTAAAGTCCCCTGTTATGATGGTATTATCAGATATCATATTGCTCAGACTGAGTAAGGTCTGCTTCTAGAATCTGGGAGCATTTAAATTGGGTGCATAAATATTTAGAATTGAAATGTCTTCTTGTTGTAGTTTTCCCTTGACCAATATAAAGTGACCATCTTTGTCTTTTTTGACTTTAGTTGCTTTAAATCCACATGTATCTGAAAATAAGATTGCAACTCCTCTTTTCTTCTGAATTCCATTTGCCTGAAAAATTGTCTTCCAACCCTTGACTCGGAGCTTTAATTTGTCTTTTGAAGCCAGGTGTGTTTCCTGCAGACAGCAAATGGATGGCTTGTGTTTTTTAATCCAGTCAGCCAATCTATGTCTCTTCAGTGGGGAATTCAAGCCATTAACATTTATTGAGATAATTGATAAGTGTGGTAGTATTCTATTCATCTTATTTTGTGAGAGTCCATTGCTTAGTTTTATCTTTTGCATCAGTGTGGAGGTTAGGTTCTGTCCTTTGATTTCTGAGTTCTTACTTTGCTGCTGATCCATTGTGATGGTCAGTGTGCAGAACAGGTTGAAGTATTTCCTGTAGAGCTGGTCTTGTTGTGGCGAATTTCCTCAATGTTTGTATATCCGTAAATGATTTGATTTCTCCGTCAATTTTGAAGCTTAGCTTAGCAGGGTACAGAATTCTGGGCTGAAAATTGTTCTGCTTAAGTTGATTAAAGGTAGATGACCATTGTCTTCTTGCTTGGAAAGTTTCATTAGAGAAGTCTGTGGTCACTCTGATGGATTTGCCCCTGTAGGTCAACTGGCGCTTACTCCTGGCAGCTTGCAGAATCTTTTCTTTGGTCTTGACTTTGGACAGGTTCATCACAATGTGTCTTGGAGAAGCTCGGTTAGAGTTGAGGCGACCTGGGGTCCGATAGCCCTCTGAAAGCAGTGTGTCAGAATCTTTGGTGATGTTTGGGAAATTTTCTTTTATAATATTCTCTAGTATGGCTTCCATTCCTCTGGGGCATTCTTCTTCCCCTTCTGGAATTCCTATAACTCGTATGTTGGAACGCTTCATAAAGTAATTAACTTTTTTTAAACATTACAAAATGGTTCTTAAATTCAAGATGGTTACCACACATGTGTTTTTAAGATAGATGTAATTATACCTTGTATCAGCAAAGAAAAGCTTTCCCAGAACCCTATTTCCCACCCATCCACCCCCAGTAGACCTCACTTTGGTCTAATTAGCTAGAACTATACTCTCTATCTTCCTGGGGCAATATAGAAAACTTGAATGTTCATTTTCTTTGACCCTAAATGAAGAGGAGAGGGGAAGATTTGGATGGGTATAGAAGTCAGCCTGAATTCTCCCACAAATAGTTAAACAATTTTGAAAAAATAAAAGCACAAAAGGAGAAATTAGATCTGCTCTCTATTAAAATATGTTATGAAACTGTAGGAATAAAATTAAAGTATCACACACAAGATAAATAATAAATTAAATAAATAAAAGAAGAATTAGCGCAGAAATAGATCCTAGTATAAAAAAACAACTCAATATATGATTTCTGTTTTTTTTTTTTGTAGAGACAGAGTCTCACTTTATGGCCCTCAGTAGAGTGCCGTGGCCTCACACAGCTCACAGCAACCTCCAACTCCTGGGCTTAAGCGATTCTCTTGCCTCAGCCTCCCGAGTAGCTGGGACTACAGGCGCCCGCCACAACGTCCGGCTATTTTTTGGTTGCAGTTTGGCCGGGGCCGGGTTTGAACCCGCCACCCTCGGTATATGGGGCCAGCGCCTTACAGACTGAGCCACAGGCGCTGCCCTATATATGGTTTCTTTATAAGCCATGACAGATTTCCCAGGTAGAAAAATAACATTCCATATATTGGACAATTGGCTGGTATGAAAGGAAAACATTCTTACCATGATATATGTAAAAGTCAAACCACACAGAATAAAACAAAGGAGAATAATTTTATATTCTCAAAAAAAAAAAAAAAAGACAACAAAGAACTGTGCAAAAACCACAGCAGGAAGGGGAGCAACTGGCTAGGGTTCACAGTGTCACAACAACTGTGGTCCCCTCAAGTAAAGGGAGCAGCAAGGTAGGACCAAACAGCATTTAGCAATGTGGCTCAATCAGTGTCAGGGAATCACAGCCCAGGGGCCAGTTCCAGCTTGCCAGCTCTTTTGATATGGCCCACAAGCCGTGAGCATTTTTTATACTTCTAAATGGTTGAAGGAGCGGTGCCCATAGCTCAGTGGGTAGGGTGCCAACCACATACATCAGGGCTGGCAGGTTCGAACAGGCCCCAGCCAGCTAAAGCAACAATGACAACTACAAAAAAAAAAAAATAGCTGGGTGCTGTGGTGGGGTTTGTAGTCCCAGGTACTTGGGAAGCTGAGGCAAGAGAATTACTTAAGCCCAAGAGTTAGAGGTTGCTATTAGCTGTGATGCCACAGCACTCTACCCAGAGCGACATTGTGAGACTCTGTCTCAAAAAAAAAATAATAATAAATTAAATAAATAAATACATAAATAGTTGAAGGGAACATCAACATTACAATATTTTATGATGTGAAAAGTATACGAAATTCACATTTCAGTGCCCCTGAGTGAAGTTGTGCCCATTCATTTGGGTGTTATCTGTGATTGCTCTTGCACAGGATGGCAGAGTGGAGGACTTGCAACAGAGACTACTGGCCTTCAAGGTCTAAAATATTTAATACCTGGTCCTTTGCAGAAAAAGTTTGCTGGCCCCTCAGCTAGATGATAAGTGGGCTTGCTGCTTAGGGAACTTGTGAGACTGAATCAGCTGTGGCTTTTTTGGAGAGAAAAATAAACCCCAAACAGAATTCACCATCTACCCATGGTGATGGGCCAGGACCCCAATCTCCCTTTGAAGCTGGTAGTCTGAGCCCTAGCGATAGGGTGACATTAAATTTGCATTTTGAACTTCCCAGGGCACAACTTTTATCTCCCCTGGAATGAGGTTAAGTTTTCCAGGAAATTGAAGGGAGAACTAGGAAATGTGGAGACTTTGGAGAAGGGGCTGTAGAAGGAAGTGGGAAGAAGAGCTATGGAAAGATTGGGGGAAAGAGGGCTGTGCATGGGACACCTTTCTGAAGCTGGGAAGGACTTGACCTTTACATCATGTGAGTGGAGTGAGTAAGCTGAAGAAGTCTCAGTTTCTGCTCTGTGATGGGAACAGTTCTGTGATTGTCTCATGATGGGCCAGCATGTGTTGGGACTGTGGGAGAATTGTGAGCAGAAAGTTCTAGGGCAGGAGAGAGCAACCATTGTTGGGCCACTTTGTTGGGCTCTGGCAGAAATGATCCTGAAAGTTCATCAGTCCCCTTTCATGGCGGATAATGATGAGGATGATAAAAATAGAAAGAGCAGCTAACATTTAATGAGCATTTAGTATGTGCCAGGAGTATGGATTATTGAATTTAATCCTCAGAATTCTTCTCTGGAGTTACGCTATTGCCATCCCTATTGCTTTTCCAGATGAGGAAGCTTAACATATTTTTAGTAAATCATCCAAGGCCACCCAGCTAGCAAGTGATGGAGACAGGGTACAAACCTTAGAGGAGAAACCTGAAAGCGCATGCTCTTAACCCCTGTCTTGTGCTGCCTTCTCAGGCAGAGAAAGTCACAACTCTACTGGACCAGTCACTACAGTGAGAGCTGGAGACCAATGGCAGTAGAGATGGTTCTCCTGGGTATGAGAAAGAACAGAGCTAAACAGTCTGATTTCCTGCCCACCTTCCACCCCATAGGTTAATAAGAAACACCTACATAGTACAAAAAGGACCCCTGCTACACACAGGATATACCCAGCATTAGTGTGTTTCTTGTGCTCTTTCAAAAGCAGGGGAAACAAATGTTTTCTAAATTCCTCCCATTGGATAAGGAAAGAAAATCCCTTACTTAAATCCCATTAGTGACAACCAGAGAATCATAAAGAATGCTTTAAAAAAAGAAAACCGGAGAGGAAACCAACAGTAGAATTTAAGACGTGATCTGTTACCTCCAAAGCCTTGAGAAACATAAGAACAGCACAGAATAGTAAAAAGACAACTAAATATGAGGCAAATGCAAACTAAACAGAAAGTGGGGGCTGTAACTATTATTTCGGATAAAAATAAGGAAAAGAATTAAATGGAAAAGGGACTCATCATTTAAACTGATGTGTAGTAGCTATGATCTTTCCTGCCTCAAATAATCAGATGTCTAAAGTAAGAACTTCTGGAAATAAGGAGGAAATAAAAAACTATAATCAAAGTGAGAGATTTAAAAATATTCCTATCATTGTTGCAAACAGGCAATTAAAGAAAACAAAGCAAGAACAAAAAAGAGCTGAATAATAAATAATAGGATGAAAATCAGTTCGGAGGAAGAGTTGTCTGTGAGACTTACTTCTGGGCCCACCCAGCCCCTAAAACCCAGGTGACAGATTCTGTGCCCTTCTTCCCCTCCGACATTTAAGAGAAGCAAAGGTGCAGTAAAGGTCCTGTAAGTGCATGCTTACGTTTTCTGGGTAGTTGATTATCAAAAGTGAAATTTCAATGCCAAAGATAAGGACGTTTTTGGTTTGAATAGACAGAGCTGATTACATTCCCAAAGACAACAGAAATTCATTCTACCGCACAATCAGTTCTGTTTTACTTTTTGCCAATCTGATCAGCAAAATATGGTATTTCATAATTGCTTTAATTCATCTTCCCCTCTCTTTCATATTTATTGACCAGCTGAGTTTCCTTTTCTATACATTGCCTGTTTATATCACTGGCCCATTTTTAAATTGGGCTTCCTGGGTGTGTTTCCTACCTATGTGTAGGAGCTTCCTTGTTAAGGACATTTAATTCTGTCTTTTATACATGTTACTAATATGTTTCCCAGTTTATCATTTGCCTTTTGATTTCACTTTTGGTGTTTGTTCAGTGTACAAAAAAATAAATAAGTTAAGTAGTCAATTGTATAGCTTTTCTTTATAAATTCTTATGAATTCTCCCCATACATAAATTTATTCCTATATTCTAAAGTTTCTTCTTTTTTTCACCTTTTAATCTTCAATCTTTCTGAGATTTACTTTTCTATAGATGGTACGGGCAGAAGAGGTCCAACTTTATTTTCTTCATGATACATTAATCAGTATCAGTGATTAAATAGGTGATTCTTTTCCCATTTAAAGCTCATCTTTATCCCATATTTTAATTACTCACATAGAACTCAAGGTTATTTCTGGACTCAATTACATTTCTCTGAACTATGTATCCTGTATCAAGATAAAATTGTTTTTATTTTCACTGCTTCATAGAATTTCTTTTTAGGTCAGATTCACCTCATATTTAATAATTCAATTCTCGAAGTGGTAAGAAATGTACTTTTTGCTTTAAAAAAAAAAAAAACAGGTAACTTTGTAAAATAGAAAATACCAGGATCCCTTTGTTCTCGTTCTAGATTTGGACCCACCCTACACAATCAGGGACGAATTTCACGTTTCAAATATGTGAAAGACGTGTTTGTAAATATAACACTAAAAGCCCAATCTAAAGGGTGTCATTACACCGTGAACACAGTCATTTCCTCCTGGCTCAGAACATGTATTAAGAGAAAGTCAACGTATTTACAAACAGGACTTAATAATTCTCATGATAGAGTTTGCCCCCCAATAGGAAAACTAAACATTGTTTTGTTTCAAAAAGTTACAAA
The DNA here is from genome assembly GCF_027406575.1 of Nycticebus coucang. Classification (NCBI taxonomy): domain Eukaryota; kingdom Metazoa; phylum Chordata; class Mammalia; order Primates; family Lorisidae; genus Nycticebus; species Nycticebus coucang. The sequence continues at coordinate 25,824,981 of NC_069781.1, read as the reverse complement.
TGTAGTGCTTGAAAAATCCAGCAGGTAAGCAACAGGACTACTTAGAACCCGTTTTGGAACTGTCTGCTAGCATCCTAGCAGGCTTCGGTTCAGGAAGCCTTTTTTTCACAGGAGGGAGCGGGAAGGAGATGAAGTTGCTATTTACATCCCAGTCTGCACGTCTCAGTACCACCTGTCCATCTTCTTGAACTTTTCATAGTGATAGTCGTCAGGGGCTATCACTGGCTGTTAGGAGGGCTCCACTCAGCCTCTGGCTTCTCTGCATCACCCACTCTCAGAGGTCGGGCTTTGGGCTCTTCTTTGTTTCTCCTTATGGGAGCGTTGAGCTTCTCGTGATAAAATCGGTTGCACTGCAGATAATTCACAGCCATGTTGGTGGGCACAAAGAACGTCTCACTGTCTTTCTTCTTGTTCTGCTGCTCTGTCAGCAGACTGGCCTTGGCATCCTCCATGGAAATGATATTTTCTATTTTAGCATCAATGCCAAGGTCTACTTCAGGGATACCACTCAGCTTCTGGTTGGAAAGCATCTCCTCAGTCTTTGCTGAGGAAACATGCATGTTTTCTGGAAGTTCATAGAGACGGTCCTCTGCAGTCTTTGGTTTGACTTTCTGCTCCTCATGTTCCACGACCCCCTTTCTCTTCTTTAGCTCTGTCTCAATGCACATCATCATGTCTGCATCCTCTTCCCTTCCGTTGGTTTCTGCAGAAAACCAAGTCCCCAAGGGAAGGTCTCCCCCCTCACTGATCTTACCTTTGCCCCTTTCCTTCAGTTTCTTCATATCCACCATGCCGCCTGACTTCATTTGAGAGTGGTAATCCACTAGAGTGGTCTCTTTTTGTACCTTCTCTCCCCCCAGTGGAGCCACAGCACTCACCCCAGTGGTTCTTTTCCTCAAGTTCTGCACCTTTCTGGTCTCTTCCAGTTCTAATTGAACCTCCTCTTGCTCATCTTCCTCCGACTTTGAGTCAGCTCACACTGATGAAAAGTCTTCATAGTGACTGGCATGGTGGTGCCGGTCCATGGTCCAGCCCCTGACCCACTGTCCAACCACTGCACTGTTGCTTCATAGAATTTTATTTTTTTTTATTTTATTATTATTTTTTTTTATTGTTGGGGATTCGTTGAGGGTACAATAAGCCAGTTACACTGATTGTAATTGTTAGGTAAAGTCCCTCTTGCAATCATGTCTTGCCCCCATGAAGTGTGACACACACCAAGGCCCCACCCCCCTCCCTCCATCCCTCTTTCTGCTTCCCCCCCCCATAACCTTAATTATCATTAATTGTCCTCATATCAAGATTGAGTACATAGGATTCATGCTTCTCCATTCTTGTGATGCTTTACTAAGAATAATGCCTTCCACTTCCATCCAGGTTAATACGAAGGATGTAAAGTCTCCATTTTTTTAATGGCTGAATAGTATTCCATGGTATACATATACCACAGCTTGTTAATCCATTCCTGGGTTGGTGGGCATTTAGGCTGTTTCCACATTTTGGCGATTGTAAATTGAGCTGCAATAAACAGTCTAGTACAAGTGTCCTTATGATAAAAGGATTTTTTTCCTTCTGGGTAGATGCCCAGTAATGGGATTGCAGGATCAAATGGGAGGTCTAGCTTGAGTGCTTTGAGGTTTCTCCATACTTCCTTCCAGAAAGGTTGTACTAGTTTGCAGTCCCACCAGCAGTGTAAAAGTGTTCCCTTCTCCCCACATCCACGCCAGCATCTGCAGTTTTGAGATTTTGTGATGTGGGCCATTCTCACTGGGGTTAGATGATATCTCAGAGTTGTTTTGATTTGCATTTCTCTAATATAGAGAGATGATGAACATTTTTTCATGTGTTTGTTAGCCATTCGTCTGTCATCTTTAGAGAAAGTCCTACTCATGTCTCTTGCCCATTGATATATGGGATTGTTGGCTTTTTTCATGTGGATTAATTTGAGTTCTCTATAGATCCTAGTTATCAAGCTTTTGTCTGATTGAAAATATGCAAATATCCTTTCCCATTGTGTAGGTTGTCTCTTTGCCTTGGTTATTGTCTCCTTAGCTGTACAGAAGCTTTTCAGTTTAATGAAGTCCCATTTGTTTATTTTTGTTGTTGTTGCAATTGCCATGGCAGTCTTCTTCATGAAGTTTTCCCCCAGGCCAATATCTTCCAGTGTTTTTCCTATGCTTTCTTGGAGGATTTTTACTGTTTCATGCCTTAAATTTAAGTCCTTTATCCATCATGAATCAATTTTTGTGAGTGGGGAAAGGTGTGGGTCCAGTTTCAGTCTTTTACATGTAGACATCCAGTTCTCCCAACACCATTTATTGAATAGGGAGTCTTTCCCCCAAGGTAAGTTCTTGTTTGGTTTATCAAAGATTAGGTGGTTATAAGATGTTAGTTTCCTTTCTTGGTTTTCAATTTGATTCCAAGTGTCTATGTCTCTGTTTTTGTGCCAGTACCATGCTGTCTTGAGCACTATGGTTTTGTAGTACAGACTAAAATCTGGTATACTGATGCCCCCAGCTTTATTTTTATTACTATGAACTGCCTTAGCTATACGGGGTTTTTTTCCGGTTCCATACAAAACGCAGAATCATTTTTTCCAAATCTTGAAAGTACGATGTAGGTACTTTGATAGGAATGGCATTGAATAGGTAGATTGCTTGGGAAGTATAGACATTTTAACAATGTTGATTCTTCCCATCCATGAGCATGGTATGTTCTTCCATTTGTTAATATCCTCTGCTATTTCATTTCTGAGGATTTCATAGTTTTCTTTATAGAGGTCCTTCACCTCCTTCGTTAGGTATATTCCTAGGTATTTCATTTTCTTTGAAACTATGGTGAAGGGAGTTGTGTCCTTAATTAGCTTCTCATCTTGACTGTTACTGGTGTATACAAAGGCTACTGACTTGTGGACATTGATTTTATATCCTGAAACATTACTGTATTTTTTGATGACTTCTAGGAGTCTTGTGGTTGAGTCTTTGGGGTTCTCTAAGTATAAGATCATGTCGTCAGCAAAGAGGGAGAGTTTGACCTCCTCTGCTCCCATTTGGATTCCCTTTATTTCCTTGTCTTGCCTAATTGTATTGGCTAGAACTTCCAGCACTATGTTGAATAGTAAAGGTGACAGAGGACAACCTTGTCTGGTTCCAGTTCTAAGAGGAAAAGCTTTGAGTTTTACTCCATTCAGTAAAATATTGGCTGTGGGTTGGTCATAGATAGCTTCAATCAGTTTTAGAAATGTGCCACCTATGCCTATACTCTTCAGTGTTCTAATTAGAAAAGGATGCTGGATTTTATCAAATGCTTTTTCTGCATCTATTGAGAGGATCATGTGATCTTTATTTTTGCCTCTGTTAATATGGTGGATAACGTTTATGGACTTGCGTATGTTAAACCAGCCTTGCATCCCTGGGATGAAGCCTACTTGATCATGATGAATGACTTTTTTGATGATAAGCTGTAATCTATTGGCTAGAATTTTGTTGAGAATTTTTCCATCTATATTCATGAGTGAGATTGGTCTGAAATTCTCCTTTTTGTTTGGGTCTTTTCCTGGTTTTGGTATCAGGGTGATGTTTGCTTCATAGAATGTGTTGGGGAAGATTCCTTCTTCCTCAGTTTTTTGGAATAATTTCTGCAGTACAGGAATAAACTCTTCCTTGAAGGTTTGATAGAATTCTGGAGTGAAGCCATCTGGACCAGGGCATTTTTTGGTTGGAAGCTTTTTTATTGTTTCTTTGATCTCAGTGCTTGAAATTGGTCTGTTCAGGAGGTCTAGTTCTTCCTGGCTAAGACTAGGGAGAGGGTGTGATTCTAAATATTGATTCATTTCCTTCACATTGTCAAATTTCTGGGCATAGAGTTTCTGGTAGTATTCAGAGATGATCTCTTGTATCTCTGTGGGATCAGTTGTTATTTCCCCTTTATCGTTTCTGATTGAGGTTACTAGAGATTTTACTTTTCTATTTCTAGTTAGTCTGGCCAATGGCTTATCTATTTTATTTATTTTTTCAAAAAACCAACTTCTTGTTTCATTAATTTTCTGAATGATTCTTTTGTTTTCAATTTCATTGATCTCTGATTTGATTTTGGATATTTCTTCTCTTCTACTGAGTTTAGGCTTAGATTGTTCTTCTTTTTCCAATTCCATAAGATCTCTTGTGAGATTGTTGATGTGCTCTCTTTCTCTTTTTCGAATGTAGGCATCTAAAGCGATGAATTTTCCTCTCAAAACTGCTTTTGCAGTATCCCACAGGCTTTGGTAGCTTGTGTCTTCATTGTTGTTATGCTTAAGGAAGTTAATGATTTCCTGTTTTATTTCTTCCTGCACCCATCTGTTATTCAACAGAAGATTGTTTAATTTCCATGCCTTTGGGTGGGGTCGAGCATTTTTGTTAGAGTTGAGTTCCACCTTTAGTGCCTTATGGTCTGAGAAGATACAAGGTAAAATTTCAATTCTTTTGATTCTGTTGATATTTGTTTTGTGTCCCAGGATATGATCAATTTTGGAGAATGTTCCATGGGGTGATGAGAAGAATGTATATTCTTTATCTTTGGGGTGGAGTGTTCTATATGCGTCTATCAAGCATAGTTGTTCTAGGGTCTCATTTAAATCTCTTATATCTTTGTTTAATTTCTGTTTAGAGGATCTGTCCAGCTCTGTAAGAAATGATGAATGACTTTTTTGATGATAAGCTGTAATCTATTGGCTAGGATTTTGTTGAGAATTTTTCCATCTATATTCATGAGTGAGATTGGTCTGAAATTCTCCTTTTTGTTTAAAGGAGACTTTAAAGTCCCCTGTTATGATGGTATTATCAGATATCATATTGCTCAGACTGAGTAAGGTCTGCTTCAAGAATCTGGGAGGATTTAAATTGGGTGCATAAATATTTAGAATTGAAATGTCTTCTTGTTGTATTTTTCCCTTGACCAATATAAAGTGACCATCTTTGTCTTTTTTGACTTTAGTTGCTTTAAATCCACATGTATCTGAAAATAAGATTGCAACTCCTCTTTTCTTCTGAATTCCATTTGCCTGAAAAATTATCTTCCAACCCTTGACTCGGAGCTTTAATTTGTCTTTTGAAGCCAGGTGTGTTTCTTGCAGACAGCAAATGGATGGCTTGTGTTTTTTAATCCAGTCAGCCAATCTATGTCTCTTCAGTGGGGAATTCAAGCCATTAACATTTATTGAGATAATTGATAAGTGTGGTAGTATTCTATTCATCTTATTTGGTGAGAGTCCATTGCTTAGTTTTATCTTTTGCATCAGTGTGCAGGTTAGGTTCTGTCCTTTGATTTCTGAGTTCTTACTTTGCTGCTGATCCATTGTGATGGTCAGTGTGCAGAACAGGTTGAAGTATTTCCTGTAGAGCTGGTCTTGTTGTGGCGAATTTCCTCAATGTTTGTATATCCGTAAATGATTTGATTTCTCCGTCAATTTTGAAGCTTAGCTTAGCAGGGTACAGAATTCTGGGCTGAAAATTGTTCTGCTTAAGTTGATTAAAGGTAGATGACCATTGTCTTCTTGCTTGGAAAGTTTCATTAGAGAAGTCTGTGGTCACTCTGATGGATTTGCCCCTGTAGGTCAACTGGCGCTTACTCCTGGCAGCTTGCAGAATCTTTTCTTTGGTCTTGACTTTGGACAGGTTCATCACAATGTGTCTTGGAGAAGCTCGGTTAGACTTGAGGCCACCTGGGGTCCAATAGCCCTCTGAAAGCAGTGTGTCAGAATCTATGGTGATGTTTGGGAAATTTTCTTTTATAATATTCTCTAGTGTGGCTTCCATTCCTCTGGGGCATTCTTCTTCCCCTTCTGGAATTCCTATAACTCGTATGTTGGAACGCTTCATAAAGTCCCATAATTCTGACAGTGAACGTTCTGCTTTCTCTCTCTTCTTTTCTGCCTCTTTACTGTCTGAGTTATCTCAAGAACTTTGTCTTCTACCTTTGAAATTCTTTCTTCTGCATGGTCTAACCTGTTGCTGATACTTTCCATTGCATCTTTAAGTTCCCTAATTGACTGTTTCAGTTCCTTCAGGTCTGCTATATCCTTTTTATATTCTTCATATCGTTCATCTCTTATTTGATTCTGTTTTGGATTTCCTTTTGGTTATTTTCCACTTTATTAGCAATTTCCTTCATTGTTTCCATCATTTCTTTCATTGTTTTCAACATGTGTATTCTAAATTCCCTTTCTGTCATTCCTAACGTTTCTTTACAGGTGGAATCATCTGCAGTAGCTACCTCATGGTCCCTTGGCGGGGTTGTTCTAGACTGGTTCTTCATGTTGCCTGGAGTTTTCTGCTGATTCTTCCTCATGAGTGATTTCTTTTATCTGTTTCCTTGCCCTAATTTTCCTTTCACTTCCTCTTGCTCTTTAAGTTCTCGTGCCTGTGGACTAAGGGTTACAGGACCAGAAGGGTGAGAAGGTTGAAGAGCAAAAAAGGGATGAAAGAAAGGAGGACAGAGTGATAAGAAAAAAAAGAAAGAGAAAGGAGAGGGGGTGGGTATAAGGAATATTGACAAAAAGAAGAGAGGCACAGAAAGAGGGAGACAGGGCAATATAGGTGTACAGTAGGGTACTTTGACACAACCTTAAAAAAAAAACCCACCTTCTGGGGGTGCCCAGTTGGGTGGTTCCCTTGAGGTCAGCAGCTCTTTGCTAACCTGATCAGACACAGTACCCCACCTCCACCAAGTAGAGAGGAAAGACAAAAATGCTATAAATGAAACCAAAACAAGCAAACAGAAAACTTTGCGGGGATAAAATTGGGTGAAAAACCAAATGATAGCAGTAGAAACACTAGCAAAAATGAAGTTCTAGTTATTAAAAAAGGCAGCAATGGGAAATTATAATTAAACTAGAAAAATGGAGAAAGAAAAAGGCATCTGTTTGGAAAAGATTGAAATTAAAAAACAAAAGAACATCAACAACGTCAAAATAAACAAAAAAAAACAACCAAACAAAAAAAAAAAAGAAAAAAATACACAACCAAAAACAAAGCAGTTTGTATATGTTATTGAATATTGTCTGGGCAACACGTGGTCTTCTGGGGTATGAGATGTTAATCACAGTTCTGATACGACTGGAGGCTGCTGATTTCTCAAGCCCCAGCAGGTAGACAGCCTAAATCTCTCTTCAGCCCACTTAAAGGCACTTTGAACTTGTAAACTTGCTGAGCAGAAGCTTTCCCAGCTTTCTCTCTGGAATCACTGCTGAAGTGGCTATCCACTTACCCAGTGTGCCAAAACCAGTCTCACTCTGCCCCTGAGGTTTAGGGCTGCAAGGCGGCTCAGACCCCACCCTTAGGCTACTTGGTTGCTGAGTTACCAGCTCCCACCCATTTCTAGCTCTGCGACCCTGAGGGCGGAGCTTGCCGGGGCAGATCACTGACGATGGTTCCGTGTGACCCACTGCCAAACACTATTAGCTCCGTCTGGCTCAGTGGCTCAGACTGGGGCCCTAGACAACGGCCAAAGTTCTCCGCACTCCCACTCAGGCCCTCCCCAAGGCAGTTCAACTCAGTGCCAAGTCCAAGGACACCAAAACAGTTCACAGGTAAGGCCTTTCTGGTTTGCAGTCTCGCTGCTACTGAACTTACAGTTGTGGGCGGGTTTAGACGGATTGAACACACGCGACCACTTGCCGGTTTTCCACTGTTTTAGTCCTCCTCTTAGGGTCCAGAAGTCTCTCACTGACTCCCTGTATCCTCCTAGGAGTGATGATAGGCAGATCCCACCAGCCAGAGATGCCTGGAGTCCTATCTCCCCAGACTCACGGTGCCCAGATGCAAGGAAGCTGTTACTCCGCCGCCATCTTGCTCTGCCTCCGCTTCATAGAATTTTAAATGGCAGGTGGGTGAGGTGGCTCACACCTGTAATCCTAACACTCTGGGAGACTGAGGCGGGTGGATGGCTTGAGCTCAGGAGTTCAAGACCAGGCTGAGCAAGAGCAAGACATCTCTACTAAGAATAGAAAACCTAGCCAGGCATAGTCATGCACACCAGTAGTCCCAGCTACTGGGGAGGCCAAGGGGTGACCGAGTGAGACTCTGTCTAAAAAAAAAAAGTAGGAATCCTCTCTCTCGAGCCTTTCTCTAGTAAAAAACTAAAAATATCTTGAGTAGACAGAGAACAGACTACTAGTTTATTTTAAATTTTTCGAGATTCCCTTGGGGACATTTCCCCTAAGCACATCAGCTCATGCTGGCTTCCTCCTAGACCTCTGATGCCACCACCATCCCCACAGTCCAGACTCCTTGGAACCTCACACCTCCCCATCTTCATTGCTAACACGTGTTGCCCTCAGGGACATTATTATGTCATTACCATTTTCAGTCTTTCTGCCCCATACTCCTCCATTAATTCATGATGCAGACCTTGAAACATTTTTTCTTTTTTTGAGATAGAACATCATAGCTCACAGCAACCTCAAACTCTTGGGCTCAGACGATCCCCTTGCCTCAGCTCCCAGTAGCTGGGACTACAGGTGCCCACCACAACTCCTGGCAAGTTTTTATTTTTGGTAGAGAGTCTTGCTCTTGCTCAGGCGGGTCTTGAACTCCTGAGCTCAAGTAATCCACCCACCTCAGCCTCCAAGAGTGCTAAGATTAAAGGTGAGCACCACCACACCTGGCCCAATTTTTCATACACCCAAATACAGGAATACATGGATACTAAATTTTAATCAGTCTTTCATACACTTGGTAGAGACATACATGGAATTTTATAAACACCTAAATCTCAAAATTTTCCAATATTCACTTACCCCCATTCTTCCTAGTCTCTCTTCTGAAATCTTAATTACATGTATTTTAAACTTTACTTTCTGTCTTTCATATCTCAATCTCTCCATTACATCTTGCCCACCTTTTTCTGTTTTTTGTTCTAGGTAATTTCTTTAAATCTTTCTTCCAGGTTTGCTAATTCTCTCTTTGCCTATATTTAATATTCTGTTTAACTCATTTGATTTTTTTAAATTTAAATTTTGGAACAGATACTAAAGCCACATGACTTAATCGAAATGATATGAAAAGGTATAAATAGAGAAGTTTCATCTCTATACCATTCTCATTCGCCACCCATAGGTAACCTTTTTAATGAGTTTGGGGTTTTTTTGTTGGTTTTTCTGTTTGTTTGTTTTGTTTTGTTTTGTTTTTAAGACAGAACCTCATAGCTCACAGCAACCTCAAACTCTTAGGTTCAAGTGAATCTCTTGCCTCAGCTTCCCAATTAGCTGGGACTGCAGGTGCTGCCATAGCACCCAGCTATTTTTAGAGACGAGGTCTCGCTCTGGCTCAGGCTGGTCTCGAACTTGTGAGCTCAGGCAATCCACTCTCCTCGGCCTCCCAGAGTGCTAGGATTACAGGTGTAAGCCACTGTATGTGGCCTTTTAATTAGTTTCTAATGTGCATTTCTGATGTTTCTTCATACAGGTAAACACATGTAAGTAGTCTTATTTTTCTCTTTTGCTTACACAAAAGTTAGCACACTACACATACATACTAAAGCAGTTTAATTTTTTTTCCCTTGAAAGTATATATGAGACATGTTTCCACTTGGTTATTTTTAAATCTTCCCAGTCACAGAGGATAGTCTCTGATTACTTACTTTTTCTTTTTTTTTTTTTTTTTGGCCAGGGCTGGGTTTGAACCCACCACCTCTGACATATGGGGCCAGCGCCCTACTCCTTTGAGCCACAGGCACCACCCACTTACTCATTTTTTCAAATTCAGTCTTTACTTCTATAAATATTCTGTGCATGGTTATTTTGTATTCTGCATCTAATAATTCCAGTGCCGAAGTCCCTGGAATCTCTGCCTGGTAACTGTAGGTTCAACTTTCAGTCACAGTGACTTGTTTCCTTGAATATCTTTGAGATGATAAAGTTCATATATAACAGGGACCCTGACGATCAAAATTGAAGATGCTTTTCTCCATAAAGAATTCACTTTGGTTTCTGCCAGGAAGTAGGGCCAAGGGGTGTTACTGACCTGCAATAACTTCAGCATCATTCCAAGGTCTTCTCTTTAATCTGACAGCCTCAACCAACACTTTCTAAATATTACCCTACAACTAGCCTACTAGGGCACCAGCCACATACACTGGAGCTGGCAGGTTTGAACTTAGCCCAGGCCCGCCAAACAACAATGACAACTACAACCAAAAAAATAGCTGGGCATTGTGGCAGGTGCCTGTAGTCCCAGCTACTTGGGAGGCTGAGGCGAGAGAATTGCTTAAGCCCAAGAGTTTGAGGTTGCTGTGAACTGTGATGCCACAGCACTCTACCCAGGGCAACATAGTGAGACTCTGTTCCCATCCCCCCCCCAAAAAAAAAAAAGAAAAATGGTAGCAGAAGTGCATGTTAACCCTAGAGCCCTGCATCCAAACAAACAGGAAGGAACAGAAGTAACTAAAGATAAAGAAAAGAACTTTGTACCGTAGCAAGGAAAGGCCCCAACATAATACTATGCACTCTGAAGAATTCAATTGGCTATAATGTCATTGGGAACAAATTCAGAGAGTCCCATGACTCTCTAGTTCATGAGCATGGTGCAGTGTGGCAGGTCCTAAGTGTAAGAATTCTAAAGAATCCAACAGGAATAATGTGCAAGCTGCTAGAAGAATAAGAAATACTTTCCCTTTGAGCCCATTGACCCATCACAGATGCCTAAGGAACGTGGTGTTGCAAGAGATGCTGCCCTGCTGACGCACCATTTCTTGTCCATTATCACTTCCTATCAGATTAGAACGGTATCTGCAAGCGAAGTCTACTTCACAACCACAGGGAACATGAACAGTCCCATGTTGACACAATTGGAAAACCAGGATGGAAAAGGACAGATAATTCCTATGCTATTTAAACTGTTCTAAAGCAGAGAAAGAGGAAATTCTTGCCAATTAACAAAAACAAATGTATTGCATTTTATATACACAAGAGAAAACTAGAGATATCTCAAAATTGATTTCAAAAAAGTTCTTAAGAAAGCATTAGCAAATAGAATCTCAGTACACCATGATTACAACTGTTTATTCTGGGAAAGTCGAGGTGGCTAAATGTTAAGATGTCTATTAATGTTGATGAAGTTAAGAGCAGGTGATCCTGTGGACGATGTGAACAAAAAAATTTCATAAAATTTAGTGTCCATTCCTGATACATGTTCTTTGCAAAATGGGATTAGGTGAATATTTCCTTAACATCAGAACAAACCTTTTTTTTCTTTTTTTGAGACAGATTCTTACTCTGGCACCCTGTGTAAAATGCTGTGGCTTCATAGCTCACAGCAACCTCAAATTCTTCAGCCTCAGCCTCCTGAGTAGCTGGGACTTCAGCCAACTGCCACATGCCTGGTTTGTTTTCTTTTTCTTTCTTTCTTCCTTCCTTCCTACCTTCGTTCCTTTCCTCCTTTCTTTCTTTTTTTTTTAGTAGAGACGTGGTCTCCGTCTTACTCAGGCTGGTCTCAAACTACTGAGCTCAAGCAATCCACCCACCTCCACCTCCCAGAGTGCTGGGATTATAGGTGTGAGCCACTGTGCCTGGCCTAAAATTTTGAACCAAAAGCTGAAATGATGCTTAGTGATTATATACTTATAATCTTCGTAGTATGACACTGCTATTATATGACAGACATTGCAATTAGACAAGAGAACAAAATAAGAGGCTTAACTATTGGCATGAAGAAGACAAAATTTGTAGATAAATGAGGAGGTCTAGCCTATAGCTCACAGGCCCCAGGCAGATTATTTGAGTATTGTTTTGCTTATCCGTGATATCAGATATCTGAAAAATATTCACAGACCTTTTGTTTTGCTCATCAGCCTTCCTTAGTGTTTGTGTATTTAATGTGTGACCCAAGACAATGCTTATCTTCCAAAGTGCAGCAGAAAAGAAATAAGGTTGGACGCTCCTTAGAGATTCAGCTGAAAACTGTTGAAAAGCAAAAGACTAAGTTCAGAGACTTTTCAAGATATAATCTTAATATTCAAAAATCTAAAGTCTTATAATGTATAAAAATATAATCCAAAATTAAGATATTTGTACAAGTATAAAAAATACAAAATACTTACAAATAAATTTGAAATATTTGGAAAAAACCCAGAAATTTTCCGAGAAATAAAAATATGTGACCAAGTAAAAAGGCATACCTTGTTAGTGGACAGAAATACTTAGTATAGTGTAAAATACATATTCTTTCAAAATAATCTAGAAAATCATTATAATCTGATCAAAATCCTAACGATCTTTGGTGGAGGGAACGTTTGAAAAAAGTATTTAAATTGCATAATACAGAAGTAGTATTTCAAATCAGTGGTGACTGGGAAAAAGTAACCACATAATTGTGCTATTATAATTGTGATGAATAGGATGAAGGAAAATAGAGATTGGTGTGAAATGTTTCTGTTGTTGTTTTTTTTTGAGACGGAGTCTCACTATGTCACCCTCAGTAGAGTGTCGTAGCATCACAGCTCACAGCAACCTCAAACTCTTGGGCTTAAGTAATTCTCTTGCCTCAGTCTCTTGAGTAGCTAGGATTACAGGTGCCTGCAACAATGCCTGGCCATTTTTTGGTTGCAGTTGTCATTGTAATTTAGCAGGCCTGGGCCAGGCTTGAACCTACCAGCCTGGTGTATGTGGCTGGCGCCCTACTCACTGAGCTATGGGCACTGAGCCCATTTTTTGGCATTCTGAGTTCACAAGTTAAAGCCTTTTTGATCGTATTTGATTTTAGGAATAAGTAAAAGTCATTTGCCACATACCCCAGTTTATTTTTTTTTAAGTAAAAAAAGTCCAGCTGCCAAGTTTAATGATATATATTTTACATACATATATAATATTTTTACTTATATAGAGAGAAAGCTAGAGAAAACTATGAGGTGACAAGGATAATTGAGTCTTTCATAACTCATAAACCCATTCTGAAGGCAATTCCTAAAGGTGACTTATACAGATTTTTTTTTTAAACACAAATAGTATCACAGGGATAAGCGTTTAATATTTCAAAGTAACTACTCAGAAGAGCAAACAAAATTTAGGTGAATAGTATGTTTTGTGGAAAACTCATTAGAGTCACGATTTGCCTAGAAGATGTTGTCTTTTAAAATGTTATTGTGAACAGTTAAGGACTCTATTCCATTCACAATAGTGCCAATGAAGATGAAATATTTGGGAATTTATCTAACAAAGGACGTGAAAGATATCTATAGAGAGAACTATGAAACTCTAAGGAAAGAAAAAGCTGAAAATGTTAACAAATGGAAAAACATACCATGCTCATGGCTGGGAAGAATCAACATTGTTAAAATGTCCATACTACCCAAAGCAATATACAATATTAATGCAATCCCTATTAAAGCTCCACTGTCATACTTTAAAGATCTTGAAAAAACAATACTTTGTTTTATATGGAATCAGAAAAAATCTTGAATAGCCAAGACATTACTCAGAAATAAAAACAAAGCAGGAGGAATCACACTACCAGACCTTAGACTATACTACAAATCGATAGTGATCAAAACAGCATGGTACTGGCACAAAAACAGAGAAGTAGATGTCTGGAACAGAATAGAGAACCAAGAGATGAATCCTGCTACTTACCATTATTTGATCTTTGACAAGCCAATTAAAAACATTTCAGTGGGGATAAGATTCCCTATTTAACAAATGGTGCTGGGTGAACTGGCTGGCAACCTGTAGAAGACTGAAACTGGACCCACACCTTTCCATTAACTAAGATAGACTCTCACTGGATTAAAGATTTAAACTTAAGACATGAAACTATAAAAATAATAGCAGAGAGTTCAGGGAAAACCCTTGAAGAAATTGGTCTGGGCGAGTTTTTTATGAGGAGGACCCCCCGGGCAATTGAAGCAGCTTCAAAAATACACTACTGGGACCTGATCAAACTAAAAAGCTTATGCACAGCCAAGAACACAATAAGTAAAGCAAGCAGACAGCCCTCAGAATGGGAGAAGATATTCGCAGGTTATGTCTACAACGAAGGTTTAATGACAAGAATCCAGAGAACTCAAACGTATAAGCAAGAAAAGAACAAGTGATCCCATCACAGGCTGGGCAAGGGACTTGAAGAGAAACTTCTCTGAAGAAGACAGGCGCACAGCCTACAGACATATGAAAAAATGCTCATCATCTTTAATCATCAGAGAAATGCAAATCAAAACTACTCTGAGATATCATCTAACTCCAGTAAGATTAGCCGGTATCACAAAATCCCAAGACCAGAGATGTTGGCGTGGATGTGGAGAAAAGGGAACACTTCTACACTGCTGGTGGGAATGCAAATTAATACATTCCTTTTGGAAAGGTGTTTGGAGAACACTTAGAGATCTAAAAATAGATTTGCCATTCAATCCTATAATTCCTCTACTAGGCATATACCCAGAAGACCAAAAATCACATCATAACAAAGGTATTTGTATCAGAATGTTTACTGCAGCCCAATTCATAATTGCTAAGTCATGGAAAAAGCCCAAGTGTCCATCGATCCACGAATGGATTAATAAATTGTGATATATGTACACCATAGAATATTATGCAGCCTTAAAGAAAGATGGAGACTTTACCTCTTTCATGTTTACATGGATGGAGCTAGAACATATTCTTCTTAGTAAAGTATCTCAAGAATGGAAGAAAAAGCATCCAATGTACTCAGCCCTACTATGAAACTAATTTATAGCTTTCACAGGAAAGCTATAACCCAGTTATAACCCAAGAATAGGGGGAAGGGGGAAAGGGAGGTGAAGGAGGGGGGAGGTGGGCAGAGGGAGGGTGATTGGTGGGATTACACCTGCGGTGCATCTTACAAGGGTACATGTGAAACTTAGTAAATGTAGAATGTAAATGTCTTAACACAATAACTAAGAAAATGCCAGGAAGGCTATGTTAACCAGTGTGATGAAAATGTGTCAAATGGTCTATAAAAACAGTGTATGGTGCCCCATGATCATATTTTTTTTTTTTTTTTGGCCGGGGCTAGGTTTGAACTCACCACCTCCGGCATATGGGACCGGCGCCCTACTCCTTGAGCCACAGGCGCCGCCCCCCATGATCACATTAATGTACACAGCTATGATTTAATGCAAAATAAATAAATAAAATAAAATGCTGTTGTGAAAAGCTTAATAAGCTAATTTTTCTCATTCTTTATTCACTTCCCTGTACCCCTCAACACTCAGCCAATCCAATGTGCCATCAAATTTTTTATTTTTACTTTGGTGATGTCTCTCTTACATTAGATCCTTCTTCTCTAGCCCCCATCTCAATCTTTAATGTTGCTCTTCTTAGAGTTTTGGGTTTTTTGGTTTTTTTTTGTTTGTTTGTTTTTTGGAGACAGAGCCTCAAGCTGTCGCCCTGGGTAGAGTGTCTGGCATCACAGCTCACAGCAACCTCCAACTCCTGAGCTTAAGCTATTCTCTTCCTCAGCCTTCCAAGTAGCTAGGACTATAGGTGCCCGCCACAATGCCCAGCTATTTTTTGGTTGTTGTCATTGTTTGGCAGGCTCAGGCTGGATTCGAACCCGACAGCTCTGGTATGTGGCTGGTGCCTTAGCCCCTTGAGCTATAGGCACTGAGCCTCTTCTTAAAGCTTTATGTGTTGGTTCACATCTTACATACACACACACACACACACACCCCCCTAGAATTTCCCTCCTACTCTTCTCTACTTGACAAACCCTACTGATCCTTCAAGGTCAACTCAAACTCCACCTGTGTGGCCTTTGCTGGCCTCTTGCACTTACTCTGTCACTTCTCTTGTCACTCTGTGTAGAGTAAAAATTCCTTCACTTGAAAGAGCCAAGGAAGGTGTTGTTGGGTGTCATGAAAGGAAGCTTGGACTGATTTCTCAATCACAGGAAATTCAGGGTCAAAATTAAAGCAAAGGACATTAGTTCATTTCAGTTGGGTGAAAGTCCAATTTGCTAACAATAAATGCTAAGTTAACAACAAGAAAGACTCAATAAATGCTAAATTAAGAACAGGAAGGACTCAATAAATGCTAAATTAACAACAGGAAGGACTCAATTTTATACTTTCAGCCTCAGTCTTTTGGAACCACATTTGGAAGTTTTCTGGGTACACTCTGTAGCGAGAACACACATCTAGTCCTCCTTTGGGTATAATTAAGAAGTATGATTCAGGGTGGTGCCTGTAGCTCAACGGAGTAAGGCACCGGCCCCATATGCCAGAGGTGGTGTGTTCAAACCCAGCCCTGGCCAAAAACTGCAAAAAAAAAAAAAAAAAAGAAGTATGATTCAAAAAGATGAGATCAATCAGAACCATCAGAGAATGGGAATATTAGCCAAGAAAAGAAAAAATTAGTACTCCTAATAGAAAGATTGAAGATACATGCTGTATGAGCTAGGACAAAAATCATATCTATTATTTTGATAGTAAAAAATTTGGCCAGCCTTCTGATGTCTGTACCCTCAACACTCAGCCTGTCCCAATATTCTCACATTCTTTATGTTGCTTAATTTTCTCTGGTGTAAGAAAATGAAATTACAGGTGTAGCAGCAAAAACACAGGCAACAAAATCAAAAATAGACAACTGAGATTTCATCAAACTAACGTTTCTGCACAGCAAAGGAAATAATCAACAAAATGAAAAGGCAAACTACCAAATGAAAGAAAATATTTATAAACTATACATTGATAAAGCATTAATACTCAAAATAATATACAAGGAACTCATACAACTCTATAGCAAAAAAATAAAAAGGAAAGAAAAGAAAAGAACCTGATTTTTTTTTTTTTTTTTTGTAGAGACAGAGTCTCACTTTATGGCCCTCGGTAGAGTGCCGTGGCCTCACACAGCTCACAGCAACCTCCAACTCCTGGGCTTAAGTGATTCTCTTGCCTCAGCCTCCCGAGTAGCTGGGACTATAGGCGCCCGCCACAACGCCCAGCTATTTTTTGGTTGCAGTTTGGCCCGGGCCGGGTTTGAACCCACCACCCTTGGTATATGGGGCCAGCGCCTTACTGACTGAGCCACAGGCGCCGCCCAGAACCTGATTTTTTTAATGGGCAAAGGACCTTACTAGATATTTTCTTCCAAAGACATACAAATAGCCAAGAGGTATATGAAAAGGTGTATCACATCACTAATTATCAGGGAAATGCTCATCAAAACCACAGTGAGATATCCTGTCACACTTATTAGGATAGTTATGATAAAAAGTCAAAAGATAACAAGTGTCAAAAAATTAAAAATAGAGCTACAGTATGATCCAGCAATCCCACTTCTGTGTATATATCCAAGGGAAATGAAATCAGCATGTTGAAAAAATGCTGCACTCCCATATTCATGACAGCATTATTCAAGATAATGGAAACATCCTAACTGCCCATCCGTGGATAAATGGATAAAGAAAATGGGAAACATATACACACACATATATTAATATAAGAATGTTAGTCAGCTTTTTTAAAAAAGAAGGAAATCCTGCCATTTGCGACAACACAGATGAACCTAGAGGACATTTTTTCTAATTGAGATGAGCCAGACACAGAGAGACAGATACTGCATGACCTTACTCAGACACGGAAACTTGAAAGTGTAGAACCCAGTGGAAGCCACAGAAGGGTGGTTACCGGGGGCTGAGAGTGTGGGGGAAATGGGGAAATACTACATATTGGTCAAAGGATAAGATGAATAAGTTCTAGAGACCTGACGTACAGCATGGTGACTATACGTAATTAATAATGTATTATATACTCGAAATCTGCTATAAGAGTAGATCAAGTGTTCTCATCACACATGCAAAAAGGGGTAACAGGTAGATATGTTAATTACTTCATTACATCATTTCCCAACGTCTACATTGTATCCAGTCATCACTTTGCACACTTCCAGTACATACAGGTTTTACTTGTCAGTCATGCCTCAGTAAAACAGGACCAAAAATACAGATATGACTTGCATAGAAAAATATTAGCAGATTTGTTATGAAATATCTGCTTTTTTTTCCCCCTGCAGAAAGTCCTTATAGTTTTTCTTATTGATGTGTAAGTTTACGTAATAAGCCTATTAATGCTTTGTTAACCATATGTATAACAGACAAGTATTTCCCAAATGGCTAGACATTTATTCCCACGTTTCTCTAATAATCCATCATTCCCTATAGATTTAAAATTGCCACCAAGGCTTTACTCTTAGCAGGGAGGATGTGTGCATCTCTAAAGGACAGGTGCTAAGAGTAGGCTTAAGGGTGGGCCCAGAACAACTGCACTCAGAAAACTTGTAGTTTTTTGTTTGTTTGTTTTGTTTTGTTTTTTTAATGAAAACTGTAGTGATTCAGCAACATTATGGCTGGGAATAACAGAGAAATAATCTCCACATTTTGATCTCAGAATATGTGGCAAAAATATTGAGTTTGGAACATTTCTAAAATGCAATTTAACTCAGACTAACTTCAGCTATGATTTCTATTACTCTGCATCAAATCCCATCCCTTTGTGTTATGGAAGATTAAAACCCAAATTTCCTTTTATCATAAGCACACGCTATACATTTTATTAAAACAGACATAAGGCCAGGTGGGTTGTAATGCTAGCACCCTGGGAGGCCAAGGCAGGTGGATCACTTGAGCTCATGAGTTTGAGACCAACCTGAGCAAGAATGAGGCCTCATCTCCACTAAAAAAAAAAAAAAAACCAGAAAAATGGCATGTGCCTGTAGTCCCAGTTACTCAGCCAGCTGAGGCAGGAGGATCTCTTGTACCTAAGAGTTTCAGGTTGCTCTGAGTTATGACTCTATGGCATTCAACCCTAGGGTGACAGAATGAGAGTCTGTCTCAAAAATAATAATAATAAATAATAAATAATAAAATAAATAAAAACAGACATAAATGGCTTTATCACTACCCTTGCAATGTTGTTCCTGAAGAATCTCATTGGAATTAGATTGGAAATTCACTAAGATCAGAGGATTTTGGAGCTTCTCATTGGAAAACACTCGATTAGCAAAGCCAGGCATCTTCTCCTTTAGGCTTAGTGCCAGGTTCTCATTTCACTTGGAAAGTACCTATTTGAAAAAGGCGTTTTCCTGTTGCTCTGTTTACACAATTTCTTTTCCTTTCCGTTTACCAGAAACCCGCACAGTGGTTAACCAAGCAAGCAATTATGCAAAGAAGAACTCTTTACTACACTAAAAATGGTAAATCGGTTTGTAAATTTTCATTAGAGTTTCCCTAAATTCTGTTGAACACACAGCAGCAAAGTACAGGTAGTATCCACCGAATCTTTTGGGGAAACTGGGTAAGCTCTAGGGATTGAGGGTGAGCTGCCCACGTTAGGTGGGCAGTAAAGGGCCAATGGGCAACCCAGCGCAGGCAGGGGAGGACAATGACCAGGTCAGCTTTAGAAAGCTGAGCATGCAACACAATCAATACAGACCACAGTCACGGGCTGAGGGTGGAGTAGACATGGTGAGACCTCCAAGGCACACCGTCACCTGCCCAAGACCATGCAGCATCATGATCTCTCCAGTAAAGGCAAACTGCTCCGTTCCTCTCACCCAGTGACAAGCCTCGGTTTGCCTATGCCTGGCTCCCGCTAAGATCCGTGTGCTCTCAGAGCTGAATCTTCCAGATGGCTTCCAGCTCTCACTCCAACCCCACCTGAGCAGGTCAGAGGCAGGCAGCGACAGCCTCCAGGTTGAAGGAGAGGACATTATGAACAGGAGTGAAGGAAAGTGGCCGACAGCAGTGTGGGTTAAACTGTCCCACATAAGCCGCACGAGGCAAGTCTGTAATGGGTTAAAAATGGCTTTTGCTAACGGAAGGGCAAAAAGAGAGCTGGGCTCCCCCTGAGGCTTACACAGAGCCTATTTGTTCGGAAGTAAAAATCTGGAACCGTTTCTCTGATGTCATGCTCCCGTTAAGCCCACGTGGTCAGAGGCTAACAATCTCTCCGCTGGAGATATGGGCCAGAGGTGGACAAGTGTTAAAAACATATTGTCTCTGGAGCCTAAAGGGCTCTGCCCTGTGGAGGAACAAAGTCATTACTCCATTATGAGGCAAACTAAGTGTGTGCTTGAGGGATTTTATTTCCCTTTCTTCCCTAGGAGTTCTTTGTGATTTTTATTTAGATACCTTGCTCAAGAGTTAACACATGTCTGAGAAGAAAGAAAAAGCAGAAAAAATAGTGCTGGTTTGTAGACTTGGTGTCTCCCCCCAAGTTAAGTTTAGATAGAAAGAGTTAGAGATCATAGATTAAGTGTGTATGTGACCACCAGTGTATATAAGGTGGTCAAGAATAAAGATCCTTTGCTACACGCCATCCCATGCGGTGTAGTCTGTTTCTCGTTTACCCTTAATAATTGCAGGAGCAAGCTTGCACCTGCGGCAAAGCTGCTGTTCTCTTGTGTCTCCGGACACACAACACAGCAGAATGTGTTACAGGTGGAGACCGTGAGGTATGGTCTCCAGAGATGGAGATGGAGACCAGTCCTTTTGCCTTTGTGGTTTTCCTTCAGTCTCCGTCTAATGGAGGGAATGAAGATCACAGGAAGCCAAGTCAGACTCAGCAGGTTTTGTGCCCTTGGCGGAAAGCTGGAGCGGGGGCCAGGTTTAGGCTGGAGCCTTCCAGGCTCACAACCTTATATCATCCCCCTCATAGGGCTGCCTGCAGCGTGGACATTTACATTCTCTAGCCAGGCCCTTGTCCAATGCAAGACGTGCATAGCCCAGCCTCTGCTCTCTGCCTGCCTTTCCCCAGGCTCCATAATGACTGTCCTTCTTTTGTGGGCACTGCCCACCTTTAGGCAGTAGGCAGCCTCACTGCAGAGAGCCTCTCTGCTGGCCCTCACCTGCACTGGCAAAGTCCATGAAGACCACTAGGACACCTGAGCTCTCCAATTCTGGTGTGCAGGTCTGTGACACCCCAAGTCACAGTGATCATCCCAAGAGAACCCAAGTTCCCTCAGGCCCTTGGAATTGAGTTGCCCTTCAAGCCTTGGGTGCACTTTTCATTGACAAGCACAGTGCGGTGGACAGAGGGAGTCGCAACTCATGGCTCAGAACTGTGGGTTCTCTCACCCCCCAGCCTCAGCCCATCTCCGCTGCACACAGCTGCTGCCGGGTCTTTCTTTGGCCAGAGAGGGTCCCAGGGGCTGAAGGCTGAGGAGAACATTTAGCTCTCCAGCACTGAGCCCCAGAGTTCTGACCACCCTCTGGAAGCGTTGCATCTGTTCAATGTCACTTTATCTGTCAAGCCCATCAGGACTGTGGCCACACCCAGAGACTACCATGCAGAGCTAACCCTTCATGTCCACACGAGGCTCTCCCCCACTTGTCAGAGCTGGATTTTTGAGAGACAAACTCGCAACTCCTAAATCCCACTAAGCCAGCGGTTCTCAAACTGTGGGTCGCGACCCCTTTGTAACAATGAAAATACATCCTGCATATCAGATATTTACATTACGATTCACAACAGTAGCAAAATTGTAGTTATGAAGTAGCAATGAAAATAATTTTACGGTTGGGGGTCACCACAACACGAGGAACTGTAATAAAGGGTTGTGGCTTTAGGAGGCATTAGGAAAGTTGAGAACCACTGCACTAAGCCAAAGTCTAGGGGATGGGGCACAGGCCCATGGACTCAAAGAAATGGTGCCTTTCTCTCCCCCAAATCTGTGTGCCACTTAAGTGAATCTGGTCAAAGGTGAGAAAAACCTTGCAAACCCAGCCTGCAAGGTCCATTGGCCACTTCCATCCTGGCAGCTTTTTCACCTCTCCCTAGGGAGGGTAGAATTATGCCCCAGGCTTTTGCTATAAAGTCAATTAGCTCTCCTAGGAAATAGTGTGGTAGAGTTTAAAGTTTATCATTGATTTTTTTTTTTCTTTAGTAATTGACTGGCTAAAACGAGCCTTACGATCCCCGCCCCCTAGTGTTCAGAGCCTGTATATAATCCCATCCCTTTAAAAGAATATGCCATGGAGTATGGCAAAGGTGAAGTATATTTCTTATTCTCTGAACTGTATTTTTATATCCTTTGACACCCCACCACCACCACCACCACCACATGGGAGTCTTTTTATTTTGTTTTAAACAAAGTCCAAAGAATGGAGAAGAGAATAATAGGTTGCTAAGTACTCCTATGTTCTAAAATGGGTGTTTCCAAATGGTCCTGTGATCCTTAGCCCAATACCAAAATGAGGATATAAAGTGGTTTAAATTTAAAAGGTCCAAAGAAAGAAGTTCTCTGGAAAAAGCTGTTGGGCTGTGAGGGTTTACACTCCACACCACAATGGCAGAGGGGAAGGAGAAGCTTCAAGGAGCCCGCTGTTCACAATTTGACTTGGCCCCCAAAGCATCAGAGGACAGAGTGGCCTATTATCTCATTTCAAGAATAAGAAAACCAAGGGTCAAGAGATGAAGGCTGTGAGCATAGTGACAGGGCAAAACAAAAACAAACAGAGGACAAAGGGTCTACCAGGTAAGAAAGTTACAGTCTGTGGCTGGAGCTACCCATGATGGCAGGACCACCCTCCACTGGCACGTCAAGGACCTGTGATCTTCCATGGGTCAAGTAGATACCCCAGAAAATAATTATGTTTAAGGAGCCATTTTGATGCGAATTTTCCCCCAAAAGGCAGGCTGCCAGAGCAAAAAAAACTGCAGAAATATCAGCAGTAACAGGCTGGGGCATGCACTTTCAGGGGCAGGAGCTAAAGAAATGACTCGAGATGTCAAGATAACCAAATATAAAATATCTAGACATACAAAACAAAAGATTCATATGAATTACCTTGCAAGTTGAATATTCTAGTCAGGAGACAAATACCATGTTCTGTGATACGAGTACTTTTTATTCAAAACATCCCTCCCCAAAATACTAAGATTGGGGTGGGGGGAACTTGACCAACTTCTTTAGTTTATGTATAATAAATACATATACACGAATAAATATGTAATAAAAGCTGAGAACACTCTGAGAATTAACAGAAAAACAGTGGCAACTTACCCTCATTTGGTATTTTTAAAAACTATTTTTAAATTACAGTAGGTGGAATAAATAAATCAGTAGAACAAAAGTGAAAGTTCAGAAATAGACTTTAGTATATGATTCAGTATATGAATTCAAATCACTGGTTGTGGGGAGTTAATGAACAAGACAACTAGCTAACTATTTAGCACGAATAAAAAAAAAGATACTCCCTCCCCCCACCCTACCAACTCACTCCTTATCCTAAAATAAATTTCAGATGAAATAACCATTTAAAATGTTTTTTTTAATGCTAGACTATATTTAGCACCTGGAGATTAGAAGGTCCTACATAACAAAAAAAACTGATAAATTTGAGTATACAAATTTAAACTTTTTGTGTGGTGAAGCATAACACAAAAAAAGGTTATAAAAACAAGGTTATCAGGGCGGCGCCTGTGGCTCAGTGAGTAGGGCGCTGGCCCCATATGCTGAGGGTGGCGGGTTCAAACCCAGCCCCGGCCAAACTGCAACAACAACAAAAAAAAAATAGCTAGGCGTTGTGGCAGGCGCCTGTAGTCCCAGCTGCTCGGGAGGCTGAGGCAAGAGAATCGCGTAAGCCCAAGAGTTAGAGGTTGCTGTGAGCTGTGTGAGGCCACGGCACTCTACCAAGGGCGATAAAGTGAGACTCTGTCTCTACAAAAAAAAAACAAAAAAAACAAGGTTATTGTTTTTCAAAATGATAAACTAGAAAATAATTTACAACATATGATAGCTAAAAATTAAAATTACTAATATATAAAGAGCTTTTTCTTTTTTTTCGAGACAGAGTTTCACTTTGTCGCCCTCGGTAGAGAACTGTAGCATCACAGCTCACAGCAACCTCCAGCTCTTGGGCTTAAGCGATTCTCCTGCCTCAGCCTCCTGAGTAGCTGGGACTACAGGTACCCGCCACAACGCCCGGCTATTTTTTTTATTGCAGTTTGGCCGGGGTCGGGTTTGAATCCGCCACCCTCCGTTTGTGGGGCCAGCGCCCTACTCACTGAGCCAAAGGTGCGGCCCTATAAAGAGCTTTTTCAAACCAATAAAAGGCAAACAGGCCAAGTGCTGAGAAAAATGGCAATTCACAAAGACAGATTTACAAACACCCGATCAACATGGAGAACAAAACAAAACATTGCAACATAATTCTTAATTAATAGAGATTAGTTAATTAATTAACAATTATTAATTGTTAATTAACCTAACAAATTAATAAAGATTAACAATATCAACAATGTAGTTAATGGTGGCAAGGCTTCCTACTGGTGAAAAGTTCTATAACCTTTTGTGTGAAACTCCTCGGGCAATATGTAGTACTATATAAAATGTATACAGTTCCATTCCAACAATTTTACTTCAGGACTTTAGCATAAGTGATAATTGCATACATTTATACAGACTTGTATAAGAATGGTAAGCATCTAGAAACACTCTAAATGCACAATGCACAACAGAATTTTTTTTTAAATAAATTATGGTACAAACTTATAAGGCAGTCATTATTGACATGAAAAAAATGTATCCAGGAAATGTTGATGAGTCAGAGAATCTTGTTACAAAACCAAATGTACAGTTTGACCCCTATTTGGTACCCCTGAGTTTTGCTCAAAAGGTACACACATACCTTTTGATATAGACAGGCTTACACACCCACCTATCCCACCAAAATGATTCACTCTCTGAAACAAGAGCACCCACTGCTTTTCAAATTGACTTGGACCACTGTATCACCACCCAACACAATGGGCCACAGAAAAGGCCAAACCCTCCTTGCTCTCCGGAAGCAAGGACTTGGGTTTAACCAAAAATGGCTGCGGTAGGTCCTTACAACACTATTTGATTGACTGCTGACCCTAGTTTTCTCTTAGAAGAAGAGAATGTATAACTGGAAGTTTTATAAAATCAGAATGTGAGATTAGCAATAAACAGGGAGTGCTGAGAATTCTTTTTTACTTCCTTCAGAATCAATTTAAACATTAACTTTATTCTAAGCTGATGTAAAATTTCAAGATAATAACTTCTGCTCTGGTCTTATCGTAAGCACCCGGCTTCGATTTTACGTCTTGGGTCAGAGAATAGACGATCACCGATTTCCCATAATAAACCTCCATCTGTTGGTTTGATTATTCACGACTCTTTCTAGAAGGGATTGGTAGAGGTCCTTTACAGTGAAAAGATACACATAAGAAGACACGTGTGCTGTAATAAAAGCAATAGTTTGTATATGTACCTGTATATAAAATGTAAAGGTCTGGCTTTCTCAGGAATCAAAAGGCTATTCAAAGATTAGCTCAGGAGCTAGCTCAAGGGCTGCCAAATGTCAGGAAGGAAAACTAGACTCACAGCCCAGTGAGGCTAGTTCAATACCTGAAGTGTGGGGCCACTAGCCTGGCCCCATTTCAAGTATTAACACTGAACCATTTGGAATAGCTGGAAGAAATAACAAAGTCAACATTTTTGGCATTTTTAATAATTTTATATGAACGACTTTTACTTTTCTGCACTGTACCCAGAGGTTGATATTTTAATGTTTAGTCAGTTATTTTCACCAGAAACTTTTGACACTGAGCAAACGGGATTTCCTCCTTTTTATGACAATTATGCTACATTCCATGTAGACAACTAACTGCATTCTAGAGCTGGAAATTGGTGGGGGTGGGGGCAGCTATTGTAATGTGTGGCATTTACAGAACTGGTAAAAATAAAATAAGAGGAGGCTCAGATTCTCTTTTGACAAAGATGGGCTTTTAGGGAAAATCCTTACTTATCAGAGGCCCTGCCCTATACAAAACACAATAATTTAATGATTCCTAATCTAGTTCCGGAGCCATGCAAATAGTATGAGTTCGAATTGTTGCACGTAAAAATTGAGAGCAGTTTGTATTAGTCTATTGAGAGCAGGAAGGGTTTTAAAGGTTGATAATAGGTTAGTCTGAGGGTAGCACCTCAGAAGGCATAGGTCAATCATTCCTGATGTTGTCTAATACAGGGAGGGGCCGGGCGGACAGCTGGCATTGAACACTCAAGTGTCAGGATATTACCCACCCTCCCACCAACTCTTCCCAATTGAGTACGTATACTCTGGCTCCCCCATCCCAGGGTGGAGCAGCTTCATGGGCAGTTTCCACCTGTTCCTATTGTTTCCTCATCTGCCCACATGCCCAGGCTACTCAGATTCATCCCCACCAATACCCAGTGGGCCAGCGCAGACCATGCCCGCCCACTGCATTGCAAAGAGTGTCCTTTTTCTCAGGACTGGTTCATTTTTGCTGTACCCTGAGGTTGCACAGTGTTAACTGTCCTCCTCTCTCCTACCCTATGGCTTTTCTTCTCTAAGCCTAGTGAGCAAGTGAAGAAGAAAGAAGGATGCCACAAGCCTTGGGGTTAAACTGTCAGAGAGGAAAGTTAGAAATACTGATTCAGGCTATAGAAGTCCAATCTAACACACTCCATCTGTACACTTAGCAGCATGTGGATGGCAGACCAGTCCTGCTGACCTCTGATGTTTCATGGTTCAGGATGTTGTAACCAGCAGCCAGGGTTAGGTGATTATGGGCTCAATACCGTTTAACCCACTGTTACTACACTCCCATGGAATTCCAATTTCTAAAGGAAGACACAGAGCACTTTTAGGAGATGCTCAGTAATAAAAAATTAACCAAGGGAAGAACATCTTAATTACAGCATATTTTTACCAGAATGCAGACAATTAATTTGAATATGTAGGACAATGGGAATTATATCAAAACAATACTGCCTAACAGCTGTAACAGGGAACTTACTGGTGTAGCTGGGCTGGTATATCTTCTAGTTAGTATACCAACTAACTGCAGGAAAAGGGCTACATGCAATGTTGGCCCAAGTCACTGTTCTCTATCATTTTCAATGGCCTCCTCCATGAAGGCAAACTCTAGCTCAAACTTAAGTCCATCTCCTTGTATACTGTAAAAGATTGGACTCTGAATTAATTAACATGCTATGGAAAATGCAGACTCCTGCATTCCATGTCTACAAGACATCACTCAGGGGAAGTCCCAGCCCAGACTCAAGAGATCTGTAGCCTGTGGTCAATACCACATTGTACATCCAGGGTCTCAGGTTCATAGATGTGGAACTGGTCCTGTAGCAGGGAAGATGTCAGCAATTCCTGAGTTTTCTCACTTTCAGGGACTCCAGTGGGACAGTCACCATCTTGAATCCAGGAATGGGGCCAAGCTGGGAAGGAGAAAAGTTGGAGGCCCACATGCACCCCCTGGATGAAGGGGGTCTCTGTGCAGGCACCTCAGAAGCTGTCAGTAGGTCTGTCCCAGAGGGGGTGTATCTTTCCCACATAGCGCCCATCTGCTGGAGGAGGAAGAGGGAAGAGACAAATAATGAACACACTGGTCCTCCCACTGTGCAGCCCTACACACAGTTCACACACACACTCCTGGGAGGGGACGGCATGGAGGATCAGCCATCTTTCTGTGTGTGGCCAGGACAGCCATCGCTGTCCCCATTCTCTTCCTGGCCCAGGAGGATAGGGTCAGTCATGCCTTCTACCTGCTGAATGCGCTTTGCTGAGCTTAGGACAACCGCCACCCACACCCCCTTTGCCTCTCCTCACCCCCAGCTGTTCTTCATGACTCCAACCCATCCTCCCATCCATTCCACTCATTTCTCAAAACTGACAGCCTCACATACCACATGGCTGAGAAGGAGAGGAATGTGAGAACGATCACAACGGCCACGGAGCCCAGTCCAACACCCACCATCTGCTGCAGCATGAGTGATGAATCTGTGGGACAAAACCACATGCTGAGCCCAGAGTGCACCATAGTATGGCCCTCCCAGGGAGTGCCCACACCCAACTGTGTTCATTCCATCCTAACCCAGAGCTTGGCCTAACTTAACCAAGAATCCCAAGAATGCCCAGAGTGCCTGTGTGCCTCCTGAGCTCGCTCTGTGGATGTGGGGCCTCAGGAAACCACAGTTCAGGATATTTCGAAAAAGGAAGTGTAAAACCAGATCCTATTAAAGTTACAAGGGAGGAAAAAACTATCCTATTGAGAAAAGGAATAGCACACAACGTGCTGCTTTTTTGTGGTCCTCTCTCAAGGCAATTTGCGCTTGACAGACTTTTATAGAAGTTTTCCTTTGCATGGAGGAAGAAATCATTCTAACATCATTTGAATTTTGGTTCCATCCAAGACCAAGGAAGTTTTTTAAAAAGAAAATGAAAATGAATTTTGTTCCAGAAATGATAGTTAGGCTCTCTGGTAAACAAAATCATTTTCCCTACTCCTCAACAAGGATCAAATACCCTGCTCTGCTCAGCAGGTTGCCAAGAGCATAAAATAAGAAAACTGATGTCAAAGAGTTTTGAAAGACATACTTTCTATTGGAAATCATCACATGCCAACTCCAGGAAGATTCATGTTTATCAACTAAAAAACACCCACAATTGATTTGCACATTTGGGTCAAGTGACCGAATCAGAACATCATGTTCCAGATGAGAGCAAACATTTCCTATGGATTCGCAAACACTTATTTAGCGCTTACTATGTGCCCAACACCGTTCTAAGCACTTCACAAATATTAACTCATTTATTTAGTCTCCTAACTACCCTTTATATTTAGTCTCCTAACCACCCACTATTATTATTTCCTCCAGACAGATGAAGAACCAAGGCAGGGAGTGTTAAGCACAGCTGGGATCCAGTGGAAGTTCCAGTGGAAACTCTGTAGGGCACCCCGCACCAGTAAGAGCAGTCACAGGATGCATCTCTTGCCAAAGAGCCCTGTAAAATCCTTTACCTCAAAAAATGCTGTCAAGAGACTTCTAGAAAAACATGGCTTATGTTGTTTGGCTGCTTTAGCATTCATAAGAAAATGGCCATGACACTTTAGGAAGCTAGATTATAAAATGGAAGAACAACAGTAGTTAAATTAGAAATTAGTAAAGAAAGACATGAGGAGAGTGACTTGTACTAAATATTGAAACAGTGCAGTATCAATATAGACATGAATAAGAGAGAAAGCCTAGAAACAAAGCCAAGTATATCAAGTAATTCCAAAGCTCAAATACTGGAGTCAGCTGTCCACGTCTTTATCTGAACACTACCACTCGCTAACTATGTGACCTTGAGCAAGTTATTCAGCCTATCTGGGTATCAGTTTCCACACCGAGGGATGCTATAATAACATAGGAGTGATAATAATACTATCTACTCTGAGTGAGGAGAAATCAATGAGTTAATACAGAGCCTGGCTCAGCCTAGCAATGAGAAAATGTTAGATCTTATTCATTATTGTTGCTGATATTGTTTTGATACTGTCTCAAATCATTGGGGAAAAGATAAATTATTCATAACTAGTGTTGATAAAATTGGCTAACCATTGAGAATAAACTAATTTCAATTGCTAGGGTTTTTACCACACACCAAAATAAAATCCAGATGGACTAAAAGATTTACAATGAAACCTAAAAGAATTAGGAAATATTAGTGAATATTTATCTAATATTAAAGCAGGTATGAATTTTCTAAGTATATTTATTAACATAGAAACCTTAAAATAAAAGGAGAGAATAACATAGAAACCTTAAAATAAAAGAATAAGCTTTTAACCACATTAAAAGCATGCATTTATTATACCAAAAAGAAAAATAAGCAAGATGAAAAGATCAAAACTGGATGAAATATTTGGGATAATAGGGAAGGGGGTAAATATATAAAGAATATTACAAATTAATAAAGAGAAGACAAATACCCCAGTAGCAAAATGAGCAAATTCTATGAAAAGGTAAATCACATATTAAACATGATAGCAAACAGTGGACAAACCTTTGATCAAATTCTCTCTTAAAAGTAATGGAAGAGAGAATTAAAACACTGATATGCCTTTTTGTGCACTAAATTATCTGGGCTAGTTTGTGTTTTTT
Organism: Nycticebus coucang; assembly: GCF_027406575.1. NCBI lineage: Eukaryota > Metazoa > Chordata > Mammalia > Primates > Lorisidae > Nycticebus > Nycticebus coucang. Next base: position 25,795,064 of record NC_069781.1, on the reverse strand, counting down.
TAAGAGAAAATACAGCAGTGGAGATGGGGGTGGGGAGCTTGTTCTTTCCTGCACTGCTATTTCATCCACTCTCCCCAGTATTCCTCCCAACTTTGGTCATCAATTTTTTTTCTCTGTATTTTCTCCTCTGTATTCTGCATATATTTTAATTAAAAATTGATCAATTGATGAAAACGTTGAACTGAGGATGACTGTGGACAGAGATCCATGTCATGTATATTCCTGCATTTTGACATTAACTCATTAAGTTACTAATAAATATTAATGAGTTGATGTCAACTGTGCACAAACAGCTTGTTTCTAAGCCTACACACAGCCCCTATGTCCCCACATTGTGCACAAGGATATTGTTAAATGTTTGCTGAAGTTGAAAAATATTATGCCTGCCATATTTTTATGACCAGTTATTAACTCTGTACAAGAAAATGAAAGAAAGCTAACCTAATCTTCTCTTTGAGCTCCCTGAGAGCAGCTGCTCTTAGACCAATGAGACACAGGCTATCATTTGAAGACTTTGTCTGGCTTTGACTTAAAGTCATCATCATGTATACTTTTGGTGGTTCTTCCTTGGTACAAAGTTCCTTATTCTCTAGTCTCTTTATATCTTTCTTTTTCTTCAAGATTTCTCAAAGATCGCTTGCAATGGCTTATCCATCTCATTTGAAAACTGTATAAACCTTCTAGAAGAATGTGCTTTAGCCAGGTTGGAAGACTTGAACCTGTACAGGGTAGTTAGCTCTTCCCTTGCTTTCAAATACTCCCTCACAAGCCAGAATGGAAAAGCAAAACAAGAATTGAGGAACTTGACTTTCTCTTGACAATCAACCAGCAGGATCCACCCTAATCAGTGGGTGCAATTATTTTTACTTTTGACATAGCATGAAAAAATTATCTTTATTTATTCTGCATAGCACAATTTGGGTTTTGTGCTGGTAAAACAGTTCCTGGTTATATGTCTTTTTGTCAACTTCACATGTTACTCTGAAAATGTGAGTCAATCTAATCTAAAGGGCTCAGGGGTGTAGCCACACATGCTCCTTTAGGAACTTCTCTCATTACTTCCTTACTAAGAGAATTTATAACTGGCCAACTGCATTTGTTATAGCCTCACCATCCTCTGGTTACCCGCCCTTCTGTGGTCTAATGCCATGAAATCATGTTTATTTCTTCTGACTCACTTGTAGAATATTCTTTTAGAAACCCAAGTGAGTGAGTCATGTGTTACGTCCCAGATTAGTTACTCATTCTTGGAGAAAATGAGTACATTAGGACTAAACACCAACATTCCCTTTACATGGCTCCCTCAAGACCGTTAGTGCTCTAGAGTAATAATGGGACCTCTCTTTATCTTTAACCCTTTCACTGATGGGGATTATCACAGATGTTGAAAAGGAAGTTTAAAAGGCCCTATTCTGACAAAGGGGACACAAGCTATCAAAATCTTTGGGTCACAGCAAAAGCATTCCACAGAGGGAAATTCATAGCCTTAAATGCCTATGTCAAAAAAGACAGAAGGGGCTCAGCACCCGTAGCTCAGTGAGTAGGGTGCCAGCCACACACACCAGGGCTGGCGGGTTCGAATCCAGCCCAGGTCTGCTAGACAACAATGACAACTACAACAAAGAAATAGCTGGGCATTGTAGTGGGTGCCTATAGTCCCAGCTACTCAGGAGGCTGAGGCAAGAGAATCTGTTAAGCCCAAGAGTTTGAGGTTGCTGTGAGCTGTGACACCACTGCACTCTACCAAGGGCAACATAGTGTGACTCTGTCTCCAAAAAAAAAAAAAAAGACATAAGGGTCACAAATTAACAACCTATTATCACACCTCAAGGATTTGGAAAAAGAAGAACAAACCAAACCCAAAGCCAGCAGAACAAATGAAATAACTAAGGTCGGAGCAGAACTTATGAATCAGCCAAAAAATACAAAGGATTAACAAAACTAAAAGTTGGCTATTTGAAAAGATAAAATCAACAGACCTCTTGCTAGACTAACCAAGAACAGAAGAGAAAGGGCACAAATAAGCTCGATGAGAAATGAAAATAGTGACAACAGATACTGCAGAAACACAAAACATTATCCACAAATACTTTTTAAATCTCTAGTGCATAAACTAGAGAACATAGAAGAAGTGGACAAGTTCCTAGAAACATACAACCTCCCAAGACTCAACCAGGAAGAAATAGAACTCCTGAACACACCAACAACAGTGAGATTACAACAGTAATTTAAAAAAGAAACAAAAGGGTGGCGCCTGTGGCTCAAAGGAGTAGAGAGCCGGCCCCATATGCAGGAGGTGGCAGGTTCAAACCCAGCCCTGGCCAAAAACTGCAAAAAAAAAAAAAAGAAAAGAAACAAAGAAAAAAAACCTCCCAACAAAAAAAAAAGCCCTGGATCAGTTGGATTCACTGCCAAATTCTATCAGACCTACAAAGACCTTTAATACAGAAATTATTCCACAATATTGAGAAGGAGGGAATCAATCTTCCCCAACGTATTTTTTGACAAAGTGAGTATCACCTTGGTACCAAGGCCAGGAAAGGACACAACAACAAAAAAACTACAGACTGATAACCCTATGAATATAGATGTAAAAATTCTCAGTAAAATACTAACTATACATCTAATACTATAGATGTAAAATACTAACAAACTGAATTCAAGAACACATCAAAAAATAATTCAGGCTTGGTGCCTGTAGCTTAGTGGTTACGGCGCCAGCCACATACACCGGGGATGATGGGTTCAAACCCAGACAGGGCCTGCCAGACAATAATGACAACTGCAATCAAAAATAGCCAGCGTTGTGGGTGCCTGTAGTCCCAGCTACTTGGGAGGCTGAGGCAAGAGAATTGCTTAAGCCCAAGAGTTTGAGGCTGCTGTGAGCTGTGACGCCACTGCACTCTACCAAGGGTGACATAGTGAGACTCTGTCTCAAAAAATAAAATAATAATAATAATCCAGCAGGCTTCATCCCAGAAATAGGCTTCATCCCAGAAATGCAAGGGTGATTCAACACATATAAATCAATAGACAAAATTCACCACATAAACAAAAGCAAAAACAAAAATCATGTGATCTTAAATAGATACAGAAAACACATTTGACAAAATCTAACACCCTTTCCTAATAAAAAGCCTCAACATACTAGGCATAAAAGGAACATATCTCAGAATAATAAAAGTCACATATGACACCACAGCCAACATCATACTGAATGTGGAAAATCTGAAAGCATTCCCCCTAAGAACTGGAACAAACAAAGATGCCTATTGTCACCACTTGCATTCAACATAGTGCTGGAAGTCCTAGCCAGAGCAATCAGATAACAGAAGAAATTAAGGATATCCAGAATGGAAAATAAAAGGTCAAACTATTGCTTTTCGCTGACTATGATGTTGTATCTAGAAAACTGCATAGATTCTACCAAGAGTCTCCTGGAGGCGGCGCCTGTGGCTTAAAGGGGTAGGGCGCCAGCCCCATATGCTGGAGATGACAGGTTCAAACCCAGCCCTGGCCAAAAACTGCAAAAAAATAAAAATAAATAAAAATAAAGAGTCTCCTGGAATTGGTAAATAAATTCAGCAAACCCTCAGGATACAAAATCAACATACATAAATCAATAGCATTTCTATATGCTAATAACAGTCAAACCAAGAGTCAAATCAAAGACTCAATATGATACACAATAGCTACAAAAAAAATAAAATACCTAATACCTAACTAAAGAAGATCTCTACAAGGAGACCTATGGAACTCTAAGGGAAGAAATCAGAGTATAGAAACAAATGAACAGAAAAACATAGCATATTCATGATAGGTAGAATCAAGATTGTTGAAATGTTCATATCCAAAGTGATTTACAAATTCAATGCAATCACCAACAAATTCCAAAGTCATAATACACAGATCTAGAAAAAATAACCCTTTGCTTCATTTGGAACCAGGAAAGAGCCCAAAGAGCCAAAGTTATCTTAAAAAAAAAAAAAAAAAAAAATCTGGAGGCATCATGTTATCAGACTTCAAACTATACGACAAGGCTATAGTAACCAAAACAGCATGGTATTAGAACAGAAATAGAGATGTAGACCAATGAAACAGAACAGATAACCCAGATATAAAATGATCTACCTACAATCAACTGATATTTGACAAAGAAGACAATAATGTACACTGGGAAAAAGAAGACTTATGTCATAAATACTCAAGGGAATATTGGATAGCCACATGCAGAAGAATTACACAGGACCCCTACCTCTCACCACTCACAAAATCTAATTCAAGATAGATAAAAGACTTAGATCTAAGGAAGAAACCATAAGAAATAAGGAAAATTAGAGGAACCATAAGAATTGGAGGAAAATGTAGGTAAGACTCTATTTTACATATCAGCCGAGGCAAAGAATTTATGAAATAGACCCCAATGGCAACCACACTAACAATGAAAATTAGTAAGTGGAATTTGATTAAACTAAAAAGCTTTTGCACAACTAAAGAAACAATCAACAAAGCAAATAAACAACCTACAGAATGGGAGAAAATATTCACAAGCTATATGTCTGATAAAGTAATCACCAGAATTTATAAAGAACTCAAGCAAATCAGCCAGAAACACACAATGGAAGCTTCTCTCTTTTTTTTTTGTAGAGACAGAGTCTCACTTTATGGCCCTCGGTAGAGTGCCATGGCATCACACAGCTCACAGCAACCTCCAACTCCTGGGCTTAAGCGATTCTCTTGCCTCAGCCTCCCGAGCAGCTGGGACTACAGGCGCCCGCCACAACGCCCGGCTATTTTTTTGTTGCAGTTTGGCCGGGACCAGGTTTGAACCCGCCACCTTCGGTATATGGGGCCGGCACCTTACAGACTGAGCCACAGGTACCGCCCCGGAAGCTTCTCAAAAGAATGACAAATGGCCAATAAACATCTGAAAAAATGTTCAACATCACTAATCATCAGAGAAACACAAATTAAAACCAAGAGGAGATGTCACCTTATCCCAGTTATAATGGCAAGTCCACAAACAACAGATGCTGGTGTGGATACAGAGAGAAACAACTGTTATATGCTGTTGGTGGTACCGCAAATTAGTACGACCTCTGTAGAAAAGAATATAGAGATTCCCACACACACACACCTAAAAAAATAGACCTACCATTTGATCCAGAAATCCCACTAGTGAGTATTTACCCAAAGGGGAAAAAAATGGCATATACACATGTATACCATGGAGTACTTACTCGGCCATAGAAAAGATGAATTAATACCTTTTGTAATCATCTGGATGGAACAAGAGACCATTCTCCTAAGTGAAGTGTTTCAAGAATGGCAAGCATACTGCTTCTCGACCTTTTGGCTAAGATCAAGTGTGAAGAATGGAAAAGCGAACACCACGTGTACTCACTATTAAGTTGGAACTAACCGATGAACACACATGGGCACAGAGGGAAGGAAAAGTCCGTGGAAATCAACCAGGGAGGCAGGGGAGGAAGTGAGGGGCAAACGCCCACCAGACTCAAGCATTATAAAAGTGATCCACGTAACCTACAACATTCATACCCCCTTAATATCTTGAAATAAAATTAAAAAAAAAAAAGAAAGTCCATCCTCCCACTCTCAGCCTTGGTGACAGCTTGAGGATTTCTCATGGCTGTGGATATTTTTTCATGAATTCACACAGGTGTGGTCATTTCCTGAAAGCAAAAATTATGTTCTCCAAATGGTACAATTAGCCCAGTGGCTTATATTTAGTTTATTACATGTGTCTTTGTTATGCTAGGGTCTTCTTACTTAAATTCTCTTTAAAGCAAGAGATGGCAAAAGAGACGAAAGTAGAAAACCAATTTGATAAATCAGCAACACTGTTGTATTCGATTTTTACTGCAGCTTAACAAATTAATGTAAACTTAAGTGGCTATATCCCATTTATTAGTTCGCAATCCTGTGGGTTAGAAGTTCAAGTACAACTTGTTTTCTGTTCAGGTGGACTGAATTTCCTTCTGGAGCCTAGAGAAGAATCTGTTTCCAGGCACATTCAGATTGTTGGCCTAATTCATTTCCTTGCTGCTGCGGTTTCAAACTGTACCCTCTGAAAATTGGAAACTTGATCCCCAATGTCATGGTGTTGAGCGGTGGCCTAGTGGGAAGTATTTGAGTCATGGGAGCAGATTCCTAATGAATAGATTAATGCCCTCACCAGGGAGCAAGTTCTCACTCTGGAGGGACTAGATTATTAGGGGGGCAGGTTGTTACAAAAGTGAGTTCAACATCCTAGACTCTCTCTAGCTTCCCCTCTTGCCAGGTGATTTATCTGCTGGCTTTTCCACTTCTCCGCCATTGCTCTAACCTAGCATGTGACCCTCATCAAAAACAGGATAGATGCAAGAGCCAAGCTCTTGAACTTCCCAGTCTGCAAATTCGTAAGTTAAATAAACTTTTCTTTATAAATTACCCAGCCTCTAGTATTCTGTTACAGCAACATAAAAATGGACTAAGATACTTGCAGTTATAAAACTAAGGTCCTTATTTTCTTACTGGCTGTCAGCTGGGGGCTACTCTCAGCGCCTACAAGCCACCTGCATTCCTTGCCATGTGGTCCCATCCATCTTCTAGTTAGCAATAGAATTTCCATGTCAAATCCATCTCAACCTGAGAATCTCCAACTTCTCCTAGCTCTGACTCTAGACATAGATGTAAAGGGCTCCTGTGATTAGGGGAAAGCTATCTAGATAATCCTCCTATTGGAACTTTAATTACATCTTCAAAATCTCTTCACAGCAACACCTAGACTAGCCTTGGCAAGAATAACTAAGAAAAAAGTATGTGTACACAAGAGACCAGGAATTGCAGGAACCATCTTAGTATTCTGCTCACCACAATTGTAAAGGTTTAAGATGATTGTACATGGGTGTATAGACACATACACACACAGGGTTTTATCTCAATGTAAATCTTCCCTGGCATATTTAATTTGATAAACTTTGCACCTACTGTGCTTCATTTCCCATACAAGTAACTGCTGGTTCCCCGTAACCATTCAGCCTGATTTAGGACATGCTGACTGAGCACCTAACGCATGCCAGACTCTGTTCCTGACCGTTAAATGCTCTTTCTCTCAAGCAGGCGTCCTCAAACTTTTTAAACAGGGGGCCAATTCACTGTCCCTCAGACTGCAGGAGGGCCAGACTATAGTTTAAAAAAAAAAAAAAACTATGAACAAATTCCTATGCAGACAGCACATATCTTATTTTGAAGTTAAAAAAAAAAAAAAACAAAATAGGAACAAATACAATCACACTGCCTCATGTGGCCCGCAGGCCTCAGTTTGAGGACCCCTGCTCTCAAGGGTCTGAAATCTAACAGGAAAAGATGAACAAGTGCACACCAGTTGCCTATGGTAGAATGGCTAGAGAGAGGGAGGTCCTGTCCTGTTGAGGAAATAGAAAAGCTTCAGGGGGCAGAGGGCATTTGATTTTAATCTTGAAGAACAGATGGAGTTTGTCTCAAGCAGAGCTTCTTAGGCTGGTGATAGGAAATCCAGGTGGAAGTAATTGAGTAATCCTACATGCAAAGACATTGGGAGGAAAAGTACAGGCCATCTCCAGAGAATAGCTGGCACATCAGTTTGAATGAAAAGAATGACAGATGCAATTATAAGAGTATGTCAGTGCCAAAGGAGGCCTTGGAAACCAGACTGAAAATTAATGGAGGATCCATGGAAGAATTAGAGAAAATAATAAAATGAGTGCTGCAGTTGAGAAGAGACTCAGGTGCAGTGTGCAGGCAGGAGAGAAGAGGGAAATCCTGAACTCTTTGGATGGGAGATGAGAAGGGAGGATTTTCCAGTCATCCATGCCAAGGATGAAGCCCTATGCTCAGGGAGTGAACACAGAAATGAACATCAGGGAGGCAAGCCCAAGGTGCAAGTTATGGGCCAGAGAAAAAGGAGTTGTCACTAATGACTCAGAGATTTCATGCGCATGACTAGAAAATGTTCCCTGATTACAGCTTATTATCATCTCACTTATATCAAATGATCTTGCTTTGTGACTCAAGAGATCACAGACTCATAGACTTTGTGGCTGGAAGGGATCTCAGAGATCCCCCAAAGAGGCGAGTGAGAACCCGCCAGTTAAATATTCAGCTGATTAGTAGCAGGACTGGGGCAAGTAAGCCCAGGCCTCTGCATCTTCCATCAGACCAACTGCTGGTTTCCTGGTAATCATCACAAAGGTATCACAATATGCAAAAGGTAACTAGTGTAATTTGTTTCTGGGCAGAGGCCAGAATGGGCTGATGCTTGGCACAGGTGAATTGGAACAAGGACTAATTTGGATCCCAGTTCTCTCCGAATCACTTTCTGAAATGGCAGTCTCCAAAATATTTTGGAAAAGTTGACTTCCTGAGAAGTCAATTTACTGAGCACAGGTAAATTTTACACATAGCCAAACAAATGCTAAAATTGCCTTTGGAATTTCAACAGAACAGTAGGTTTTCTGTTATCTCCCAGAGCTTTCCAGTTATTTAAATTCAAAAGCTTAAACTCTCTTTCAATATTGGTTCTTGAGCTGAAGAGAGAACTGCCAAAAGCCATTTAGATTATTTTCAAAGCAAAATCCTTCCTGTTCATGTTAACTTAATCAGAGCGGGATGACTGCAGCGGCTCTTTGGTTACTTCTTCTACTCAGTTTGAATGTTTCCCAATCCTATCAAACAGCTGCTGAGTGGAATGGATTCTGGAGGCTATTGTTTCTGTATCTGGCAGCTCAAACATCTTAATTCTTTTGATGTAAGTGCCTCTTTCTCTTTGTGAGAACGCCATTCCCACCCCTAGAGCTTAAAGGAATGGACTGGCAAAAAAATTTCTGAACGTTGGAATGTGTGGCTGTTTCTCCTGGTCTCCATTAAACTCCTACAAGAAAGGGAGCTTGGCCCATCTGCACCCACAAACCACACACATCTTTGCGAGAAGAGGCCCTCCCTTGGATCAGAAGATCCAGGACGGCTGCCGGTCAGGTAATCCACCTTGCCCAGCTGAAAAGCCAAGTCCTCTACCCTTGTGGAAGTTTGGCTTGAGGACAGATAAAAAGATAGGAAATAAGACTAGGGGAGAAGCAGACAAATGGTGGAAGCCCAGGCCCCTCTGAAATATTTCCACAAAGTACCCACTACTGGCAGGATAACAAATCCCCCTTGTCAAGTGGCATCCACTGGTCTCCTCCGAAAAGCAAGGTTATACCAGAGCATCCTCACTACACCAGACTGCCCTGGGACAGGGGACAGGATGTAAAGAGTTAAACTGATGCTGTGGGCTGAGGGCAGAATTTCTCAGCCTGTTGCTACAACTCATAAACCACGAGGAAAAAGTCCAGACCCAAAGGTCATAAACTTGACAAGATTTCTGTATTAGCTACAAACTAATGGAATTCCTGGGGATCAAATCCCCTGGCTGGCTGCCTGATGGTTTTAAAGAAATGTAGTGTCCTGCCAGGGAAATCCCAAGCCTGGCAAACACAGACCTGTGACTGCTCAAACCCTATAGCAATTCTCCCCACCTGGATAACTCTGCCAGTGCAAAGAGGGCTTAAGCTCCAGAGCACGCAGGCGAACAGAGCCTTCCTGCTACATCTCTCAGGAAAGCCTCTGGAAGAAATGGAGGAGAAGCATTCTCCACTGGGCAGCCCCAAATCAGCTAACCAAGTGACCCATTCTGCTGCCGGGAAGGGGATGTCTGCATTTCCTGTCCAGCAAGGGATGATCATTGTTACAGACTCCCTCCACCACCACTGCCACATATTACTTTAGCTTTTTCCCTTTTCTAAATGCTGAGTATTTATTGTGGTTATCCCGTTTTCCCTTTCATATTATATACTGTGGTTTGAGGGTGGTTAAACTTGCTATTTAGTCCTCGATTGCCTCTACAGAGAATGAGAAGCACATCTGGACTTGATCAAGAGGGATCTACCGTCCCCAGGGTTCCTGGGCTTGGAGACAGATGCAGTAACACACCCACCCTTGAACTGTCTTCCACGAGGGTTCCAAGTTGGATTGTGCCTAGGATAGTTCCATTTTATTAACGGAGGCTATCTTTCTTAATATTATAGGTGTGTGCACATGTAAATGGTAGGAGGTAGTAGACCTCTTCTTTTAATCTGTCAGCAGTTTTCTTGGACCCCCTTTTTTGATGGAGGTCTCGTCCCCTTCTCAGTGCAACCCTAGTAGAGCTATTGATCACCTTGGTCTGCCCCCAACCAGTCACAAACAAGCACAAAACCCAAGGCAGGCTGCTCGTAGTATCCCATCTCCTATTAAGAGTGATTAATGACTATCCATTCAGTCACCTAACCTAGGAAGAAAGAGACTTTCCCTGAGCTGAAAAACCTGCTGTCCCCACTGGGTTGCTAAGCAGGGGCAGCTGACCGTCCCTCCCCATCCCATGGTCTATCGAAGAAAAGATGAGGCTAACTCAGAAACAAGAGACAGACAGGGGAGTAACACTCATGTCCCAAGGCCCAGTTCTTGGAGTCCTGGTGGTGCAGCTCTTGGTCTGATACCATAAGGTCCCACCCACCCAACCCCCTCCCCCATTCTTTTCAGCTATGACTTTTTGCTTAAGCTACTATGAGTTGAATTTCTGTCACCTATGACAATTTTGAAAAATGATCTCCATTAACATAAACTTGATGCTGCAGATTGGACAGAAGAGAAATAAGGCCAGCATTCAGAGGCAGAAAATGATTTTACCTTTCACCTGAGCCCACACTGCACAGGAGTATCTTTTCACCTATAAAGGAAAAGAAAACACAGGAACACATTTCACTAGGTGGCACTCGGTGTCAGCTTAAGTAATACAGTTCAGAGGCTGAAACACTCTGAGTCGCAGCATTTTTATCCCTTAATTTAAACTAGAAGATCTTTAAAGTCTCATTGAACTCTGGTATCTTGTGATTTAAACGATTTATCACCAACTGTTCAAGGGACTGGCATGGGCTACAGGGATGAAAGTGACCCTGAAGATCACTTCTAGAAGTTTCTAATAGGTCTCAGAAAGCACACACCATGGGCAAACATCAAGAGTGATGAAAACGTTCGTTCCTCTGGCCAGTTCTGATAAATTAGCAGTTACTGCCTAGAGAACTATTTTGAAAAGAATTTCAAGGTCATTTCCAGGTTCAGCAGCAGTAGTAGTGCATGTTATCGGCAACGTTATAAGAAATCCTGGCATATACTACTACTCACCTATCTGGATGACAATTGGCAACCTCAAGTTACCAAAAATGTACCCAAGAGTCAGGAAGAAAACCACCAGAACATGTATGAAAGCTCATCCATGGTGGAAGAAACCTATAGACTCATTGGCATGAGCTACCTTCTCCTCTCCCCTCTCATTATTCTGTGTATATTTATCTGTAAAATATGCTGGGATTGCTGTGTATAAAATTTGGAGCAAAATATTTCCCCAAAAAGCTGAACAGTGAGGGTTAGAGAAGGATCCCTGTAATGTTATTCTTTTTTTTTTTTTTTTTTGAGACAGAGTCTCACTCTGTTGCTCTGGATAGAATGCCACCGTGTCATTATAGCTCACAGAAACCTCAAAGTCTCAAGCTCAAGTGATCTTCTTGCCTTAGTCTCCCGAATACCTGGGACTACAGATGCCTGCCCCAAGGCCCTGCTAATTTTTCTGTTTCTAGTAGAGACAGGGTCTTGCTCTTGCTCAGGCTGGTATTGAACTTCTAAGCTCAAGCAATCCTCCCACCTTGGCCTCCCATGCTTATAGGCATGATCAACTGCACCTGGCCAGAAGATGTTCTTTCAAGTGACAACCTTGGCAATGTTGGTTTCTATTTTATTAAATATTGAAAAAAAATTTAAGGGCGGCGCCTGTGGCTCAAGGAGTAGGGTGTCGGTCCCATATGCTGGAGGTGGCGGGTTCAAACCCAGCCCCAGCCAAAAACCACAAAAAAAAAAAAATTTAAGCTGAAAAATTCTTGGGAAAGCTTAAAATAGCCAAAAGAGTTACGATGTGACTAAATTTTGCCCTGATTCTAAGTTCTGAGATTAGAAAGTGGAAGGTAACGTGTAAGGATAAGCAGTGAAGGACACATTACACTGGAGGACACTGGAGACTCAAAGGGACCTGGAATCGTGGGGCAGAGACTGGGGAACAGAGTATCTCAAAAGAGAGAACTTGACAGGGGCCGGGCGAGGGAGGGAGCTCATGAAGCAGGAGTGCCTTGATCATATTTGCATTTTGTAAAACTCATTCAGGCAGCAGCAGGGAGCAAGGAGATGGGTAGAAAATTGATGTTCAGAAGAGATGAGGTCTGAGCAGTGCAGAGTGAGGAGACGAAAGGATGGTTTCAACAGCAGCAAGATGATAGAACTGCCCTAATTTGCTGATGGCTGGGTAGGAAGGTGAGAAAGGAGGAGCAGACAAGAATTATTCCCAGGTTTCTGTCTGAGCAACTAGAGGCATGGTGATGCTATTTATTGGGACAAATACACAAAAGGAAAACAAAATAGGGGAGTTGGAAGACACACATTTCCTGATTTCAAAATTTGCTGCAAAGCGTTAGTAACTGAAACAGTGCAGTCCTGACATAAAGGCAGACATACAGACCAATCAAATAGAATGGGCAGCCCCAAATAAACCCTTGCATCATATATACATGATTTTTAACAGGGGTGCCAAAACAATTCAATGAGGAAAAGATAGTCTTTCTTTTGTAGAGACAGAGTCTCACTTTATGACCCTCGGTAGAGTGCCGTGGCATCACACAGCTCACAGCAACCTCCAGCTCCTGGGCTTAAGCGATTCTCTTGCCTCAGCCTCCCGAGTAGCTGGGACTACAGGCACCCACCACAACGCCCGGCTAGAAAAGATAGTCTTTTTAACAAGGGGTGCTGGGAAAACTGGATCTCTACATGCAGAGGAATGAAGTTGGATCCTTACTTCATACCATGTACAAAAAATCAAGTCAAAATAGATCAAAATAAGTATAAGACCTAAAACTATTAAGCTTCTGTAAACCCAGCAACTCAAGAGACTGAGGTGGGAGGATTGCTTGAAGTCAAGAGTGTGAGACCAGCTCTGGCAACACAGTGAGACCCCCTCTCTAAAAAAATATCAAAAATTTAGCTGGGCATGGTGGTGCATGCCTATGGTCCCAATGACTCAGGAGGCTGAAACAGGAGGATAATTAGAGCCCAAGAGTTTGAGGCTACATGAGCTGTGATTGCACTGCTGCACCCAGCCTGAATGACAGAGCAAGACTGTGACTCGTAAAAAGAAAAAAGTATATGTATGTATATGTATACATGCATACATTCTTCTTCATATAGATATAGATATAGATATAAAGACAATATAGAGCAAAAGCTTCATGAAACTAGATTTGTCAATGATTTCTTGGCTTTGATCCCCAGGAACAGGCAACAAATAAAAAAATAGACAAACTGGACTTCATCAGAATTAAAAACTTTTTGGCACCAAAGGATACTATCAACAGCAAAAATGCAACCTATAGAATGGAAGAAAATATTTGCAATTCAAATATCTCACAATGGATTTCAGTAATATCCAGAGTATCAGCTCAGCATCCGTAGCACAGTGGTTACGAAGCCAGCCACATACACTGAGGGTTGTGGGTTCAAACCCAGCCCAGGCCAGCTAAACAACAATGACAACTGCAACAAAAAATGGCCAGACATTGTGGCGGGTGCCTGTCGTCCCAGCTACTTGGGAAGCTGAGGCAAGAGAATCGCTTAAGCCCAAGAGTGTGAGGTTGCTGTGAGCTATGATGCCATGGTACTCTACTGAGGGCGATACAGTGAGACTCTGTCTCAAATAATAATAATAATAATATCCAGAATATCTATCACCTGTAAGAGTTTCACCTGCCCAGCCTTTATAAAAGCAAAGTAGTCAAACATATTTTATTTACATGCAATGCCTATCTCAAATACCAGAAAAACAAATGTTCAAACATTTATTTATTTTTTTATTTTTTGAGACAGGGTCTCAGTCTGTCACCCTGGGTAGAATGCAGTGGCATCATACCTCACCACAACCTCAAACTCTTGGACTCAAGCAATCCTCTTGCCTTAGCCTCCCAAGTAGCTGGGACTACAGGCATCTTCACAATACCCGGATAGTTTTTCTATTTTTATTAGAGACAGGGTATAGCAATCCACCCGCCTTAGCCTCCTAGAAAGCTAGGATTACAGGCGTGAGCCACCATGCCCAGTTCAAACATTTAAATTTCACATGAAGGAGAAAATACAGCATTGACAAGAGATTATAAAGAAATATACCTTATTCCATTCACTTGTGATTCGTAATACAATGCAGTAATCGTTCCCTATTTTCAAGGGTGCGTTATAGTATTTCCCATAGTATAGTCTGTCTCCAATGGATATCTCCAGGGCATCCTCTGGAACATCTTTGGCCAGTAGTTCTGCAGCCACATACCCATCAGCATCAGAGGTGTTGCTAAAGAATGAGGCAGCCCCTTCAGAGTCACAAGAAAAAGTGCTTTGGAGGGCCAGGGGAAGCACTAACACCTGATACGAACTGGAAGAAAAAAGAAAAGCGTGCATCAGACCCTTTCTTGGGGGAGTCTCTCATTCCTTTTACTCATTGATTGAGCACTGGCGAGAAGGTAAGTGCTTTGCCGGGACACAGAGAACCCAAAATTGAACGAGTTGTCACCCACTTATGGCCCAACTGTCATGGAACTCTGCTTTGAACCTCCAGTGTTAATGCCAGATGACATTGGGTAAGGGACCTCTCCAAGTTCTAGCTGCAGAAAGGTGCCAAGTTCATCCTCTTTAGTTGAAAGAAGTCGTGTGTGTCATAAAGTTCACCTAGGCAGTGATTTTCACGTGGGCGACTAAAGCCCAACTTTGGAAAGGGTTCAGCAGTCACATGGAGACCGAGTGCTCACAAGAGTTAATACACTAACTCTGAAAAAAAGGCTGCAGACAATCATGTGATTTACATTCCCTGCACTTCACAGACTGATTCCAAAGTCCATGTGAAATAACTGAGAAGCCAGGAGCACAGAGTCACCAGTAGTTAATGGAGTCTGACAACATCCTGGAAAAGCCAGCAAAGTACAATACCCTATGTACATTGTAAAACTGGCCCCTAAATGTGGACATAAAAAAAACCACCAGTAAGCAGGTGTCATTTTCATCACGTGTTTTGTTATTATTTACCCCACAAATTAGAAAACCCGTGAGTGAATGTGCCTTCCTTTCCATGCCTATGTATTCAGTCTTGATCTGCCTCTAGTACAGCATTTGGACATCTGCTGTCTCCGCTGGAGTTGATAGCAGGGATTGGAAGGACTCACTCTTGTACCCTTGCAAATCCTTGCACAGTTCTTTGGCTATGAGTGACGCCCCATTGTTTCTCGAGTTGAAATCTCAGTAAAGGAAAAGCATACATCAGCACCAAACACAATTAGGGTAATTTCTAAAACTCATTAGGACTCATAATTCTATTTTACCAGTAAATTTGCACTTCCTACTTTCCTAATGCCCCATCTCCTGCTTCCTAAAAGTCCATGAACCATTAAGTGAACAGGCAGCCCTCCCCCTCTGTAGGTATTCGATTGGAAAAACCTTCTCCAACAGTTTCCCAAATATCCTAAGTGTCCTCAGGACCCAGATTTCCACCAAGTCTGGGCTCATTTTCAGCAAAAGGCTTCCTACAAAAGAGACAAAGTAAGTTCATCAGGGTAATAAGTTGTCTCCACTGGTAAACATTTCCTAAGGCATCCACTGCCTACAGGGAATGTGTGGAATAAGCTTTCCCACGGACTGGAAGACACCCCTATGAATCCAGCTGCAGGTGAAAAAGAAAGTGTCATAGAAGCTCCCTGCTGTCCATAAGTACATCCTCAGATCCTCTCCTCTCTGTGTGGGTGGTAGTGATCAAGTGCAAGGTCAAGGCTCACCCGCACCCATGTGGTTCTGTAAAGGCATCCTTCACAAGGTATCAATAAGCCTGATGTGATCACCTGAGTTGCTTGATAATTACACAAATTCCTAGACCTTATCCTATACCTACTGAAACAAAATCTCTAGGAGTAGGATCTGAGAATTTGTAGAGCTGGCAAAGCACCCCAGCTGATTCCTATAATCTACTCTGAGTGGGCAGTGCTCACTTTAAGCTAGCCACATCATCTGCCTATGATCAGATGCTCAGGAGAGACTTGGTCCCAGGGCCTTTGCTCCACCATGAACCCCAAGGCACGCAGAGCAGACACAATGGCAAACCTGCTACCCCCGGCTCAACCCAGGTAGTCAGGATGAGGAAACCACTCTGCCTGCCGGCTGATAATTAGCCCCGATGACGTGAGGGAAGCAGCTGTGGCTGGCTGGAGCATGATTGTTCTGGAAGATCTTTTCCCCTTTCTCTCACCCCGGATTGAATGACTCACAGTTCTCCACTTCCTGTTTTGGAGCCACTGGTCGGCACATAGTCACAAGGGAAGACTGTCACTTGGCTTTTCTTTTCTCCTGACATAATCATTTGGCTTAAATTCACATTTGCTTTTGCAAATTCTCTCAGGGATGTCACAACTTCTGTTCTCCTTACAGTGACAGAAGTGCAACGCCTTCCAGTAACTTGCCAAGAATCAAGAAATAGAATAATTTGTACAATGAAAGCTCTTTGGGCATTTACTAAATTTAAACGAATACAAAAGCAGGAAAACCCTTACAAACTCCAGATTTTCTTCATAATTTTATAGTATCTTTTTTTTTGTAACCTTGATTGCACTGAAGGGTCGACAGAGAGAGAGAGAGACATAAGGCAATGCAGGTTCGGCCGTGAACCTTGTCATCTTGACTTGGCTCTGTGAGCAAGTTGTTCACATCTCCAAGTAACCTCAATCTTCTTCTCCAAAAAAAGGGGCTGATTCTATTTTCCTAATTCTATCATGACCTCTGGAAATAAAATGCTTCACTGAACACAGTGTAGTTCTCCAACTGGGGTAAATTAATTCCATCCTAAGACCAGCTGGAATCCCAGATGTGGTCATTAACTACACAGTGTCTTGCCCATAATGTAATATACTAATTGATAAAAAGAATTATCCAAATGACCCTTTCAGAAACCACTATACCACCCCCTCCCCCATAATCAGCCTTCCATAAAGGGAAACATAGTCTGTCTTTGGTAAGTGAAATGGTGCTCCAACCGGCCATCACTAAAGGATGTTCTTTGAGACATGAGTGCCTGATGGCACTCAACTAATGTTTGTCCAATGACCAAAGGAATAGATTTAATTTCTTGAGCTAAGCTGCCAAATGCTTGTCTTCAGTCCCTTGGCTGTCTCTCTATTCATTTAAAAGATGTTGACTGGCCCTAAAAGTCTAGTCGTTACCTAAAGAAGCAAAAGAAGAGGTCCTGACTGCAGTGACCCAGCTACTCAAGTGTAGCAACCCACACAGACGTTTCCTCATCCCCCAAACAGAAGTCTCCACTGTGCTCCTTGGGACCACCGGCCAACTGTGGAGAGAAGACAGATACTGACCTGATCGGTCCATTTTTCTCCTTGGCTTTCCTCAGCTTGAGACGTGGTAGAGGCCTTCCATGCACGGTCAAAAATTTTACTTCAGGAAGAGGAGGTTCTGAAAACATGTTGAAAAGAAGAAAAGGGATATGATCAGAGCAAATAAAAAGCAGGCAGAAAAGGTCCTCACGGGGGCCATCAAAAGGAACGTTCTAATAAGGATGAGCTTATTCTGATACACGCCATGATGTGGATGAACCTTGAAAAGCTTATGCTAAGTGAAATAAGCCAGACACAAAAGGTCAAATACTGTATGATTCTATTTACATGAAATAACTAAACTAGGCAAATTCATGGAGACAGAAGGAGCTCAGACGTTGCCAGCGGTTAAGGGGAGGGAATGGGGACTTACAGCTTGATGATCACAGAGGCTCTCCTGGGGTGATGAAATAGATGAAAGGCTTGCCCAACACTGCGAATGTACTTAATGCTAAAGAACTGCAGGCTTAAAGATGGTTAAAGTGGTACATTTTTATGCCACATCTATTTCGCCATAATGAAAAAAAATAATGAGCATACACAGGCACTGACAGGGGAGAGATGTGATGGGCATTACAGTGGACTTGGTGGGTAACTCCTCCTTGGTGGGGAAGATCAGCATATCAGACTTCCATAACCTTTATAATCACAGAGGTCTCGGTCCTGTCGTTGCCCTAACCAACAACCAGATCTCCCAAATAGGTTTTCCAGGGGGAGGAAAATATTCCGAGTGGCTGACCAGTTCTTGCATGTCAGCGGTAGTTACATGAATGCTATAACGTACCAGCTGCTATTCTGCCTTGTGGGGCAGATGTACTGAGGGCTAACCATGCACACTTGATGTGTTCTAAGGACACCTCATCTCATTTAATCTTCTAAACAATGCTACCAAGTGGATGGTATATTTTTTTGAGACAGGGTCTCACTGTGCTGCCCCAGGCTGGAGTGCCATAACTTCATCAGCTTACAGCAACTTCAAACTCCTAGGCTCAAATGATCTTCCTGTCTCAGCCTCCCTAGTAGCTGGGACTACAGGCACCTGCCACCACATCTGGTTAATTTTTCTATTTTTAGTAGAGACAGGGGTGTCACTCTTGAAACCTTGACCTCAAGCGATCCTCCCATCTCAGCTTCTCTGAGTGCTAGGATTACAGACGTGAGCTACCATGCCCAGCTGACAGCTGTTTTTATAATATTTGAGCTATGCCTCCTGGGTGCCAGTTCTGTGCTGGAACACTGCCTCTGCTTTTCAGCAAATCTCCACAGCAGCTCTGTGTGTCAATCATCTCTATTTTATCAAGGAGCAAATCAAGGCTTGGGCAGGCTGAGTCTCATCCCTGGAAGACGGTCCAAGCCTAGGACCAGAGTAATTGGACTCCAAAGTCAACTCTGCCACGACGCCGCGCTGTGACCATGCTTGTGTTCACTTGTCGGAGATTAAACTATGACCAAAAAGTAGTATAAAAACCTAGAACTACAACTCCCTGAAGGAACGAGGGCACCCTATGTCCTCCCCAGCCTGAGATCACAAGGAACAGAGCCTGAGGGCAGTGAGCATGGCAAACACCAAAGATCTCTCAATTACCAAGTGTTCAAAGGGAAAGGATGAGTAGGAAAGAGAACTTGAGAATGGCCCCAGGAGGGGGCTCATCCAAGGGGATTAGCTCCTCCCCAGCTCCAGCACACAGAAAACGTCATTCCAGGGATGATGATGACTGAGTCAGGGTCTGTAGAGAGCAAAAGGTTCCCCCTAGGACGCTGGGCAGCACACAAACCAGGCTTTGAAGAGGCAGTGTCCCCAAATCAGTGCTGGAGAAGGCTTCTGCCAAATGAACAGGTGGCTGAAAGAAAATAAACCAGAAGAGGCCAAGCAAAGCTGCAAACTTATCATTGTGACACTCCCAGAAGGTATGGCACCTTGGGCATGACAGTCTCCACATCCATATATGTCATCTTTTCATCTATTGTATATTTTACATATCGGTTTTACATACTCAGCATCGCTTTTTCCGTGGGAAGCGTCCCTCTCCTTCCCACACAGTTCTCACAGGGCTGACATTCCCACATTCCAAACCCCCTCTGGCCCAGGCCCTGGTGATCATAGGTTGCCATTCCCCAGTCAAAGGACTGGCTGAGAAGAATAATCTGTTTAACTTTGTGAGACTGGAGGGTTTTATTTTTCCTCTTGGGCTGTAGCTGAAAGTACTACGCAGGCCAGAACTACAAGGCCCATCCTCCCAGGTCTGTCTGAAAGAGCTTGGTAGAAACAGGCCTGTGTCACTGAGAAAGCAATGGGGCTCTGCTGGTGCCCTGTGAGGCTAGATCTTACTGTGCTCCAAGGACGATCCATTCCCGGCCTTGCTAGCGCAATGACCCAACACATTCCATATGCTGAAGCTGTTTTGAATTGGGTTTCTGTCGCTTGCAACCAAAGAGCCCTGATTAGTGGAGAATGCATTCAGAGCCCTGATATTCTGCAGGGCAAAAACCCAGCTGTGTACTTGAGGGAAGTATGGTGATGGGCCAAAGTTTGGGATGTAATAGGAAAATAGTTCTTATGTGTGAGAAGAATTTCTGTGAACCCCGGGCACATCCCAGACCTTGTGGGTAGTGGAGACAGTGAGGGCAGCAGAAGAACTGCCTTACTTGGAACCTGGACTAAACCAGTGGTTCTCAACCTTCCTAATGCCTCCGAATGCTACAACCCTTTAATACAGTTCCTCATGTTGTGGTGACCCCCAACCATAAAATTATTTTCATTGCTACTTCATAACTGTAATTTTGCTACTATTATGAATTGTAATGTAAATATCTGATATACAGGATGTATTTTCATTGTTACAAAGGGGTTGCGACCCACAGGTTGAGAACCGCTGGACTAAACCATCCTCTCCTTCAAAGTCTATCATTGCATTAGCTAAGTAAGAGGAGGGAGGAAGGGTGAGAAAGAGAAAGAAAGAGAAAGAGAGAGAGAGAAAATAAGGATACCTCCCTGCCACCACCCCACCCCAGCCCCAAACCCTGCCACAGTGAAATTAAGGACTGAGAGGCCAAAATAGGCTCTCCTAACTCTTTACCAGATTAGAAAATAGCTTTGGGCTGGAAATCCTCAATCCCAAATTATAATAAGAAAGATACAGACCTGCCTGGACATTTACAGTTTCAAAAGCTCTTTCAAGTGTATTGTTTACATGTTTACACGTCTACCTTCAACACACACCTATCAGCCACCTCTGTGCCAGGCTCCCTGCTAGGCAGCAGGGAGACAGCCCTGGGGGTTGTGGTTCCTCCTTCCGGAAGCTCAGGGTCTGATAATGCAGAGGGTTTTGTAAAGAGGCAGTGCTCAGAGAACTGACACAGATATACAGGGGGCAGTGGGCCGTGGTGACCAAGGGCAGGGGGGTGCATAGGCAGTGATACATCCACGTGGAGCTCCTGGCCGAGAGTTTGTGATCCAGCCGGGTAGATGCTGATGACATTAGAAGGGTGGGTTAGGTCAGAGCTAAGGTCTTGGAAATAATGAAAAACCATTCAAAGACTTAGCAGATCTGTACTTTAGAAATGAAATTTCAAAAACTGACTGAAGGCTGAACTGGTAAAGGGCAGAAGCACAGGCTGTCCAAGAATCTAGGTCAGAAGTGCCTGATTATTGTCTGAAGCAAGCGAGGGCAATGACAACGGAGGAGAGGGGACAGATGGGAGGGACCCTCAGGGGACGAGTGGGACAGAACATGGTAGAGGATAGGGCACGGGAGGAATCTGGCCTCTGGTTTTGGCAACTGAGTCACTGGAGCTGTCACTTATGAAGCATGGGGCAAAGTGCAGAAGCAGCTCGCTTCTAGGTCTATCTGTTCAGGGTGAAGTGTATGTGCAATTGGCCAGTAGACGGCAGACACACAGGCCCAGAGCCCAGGAGCAAAGTCTGTGCTGGTGAAGTGGAGTCAGCTCTCAAGTAGGAGTGAACGTGCCCCTGAGGGTGACAACATAAAGGTATCTGAGAGAGATGAGGGCCAAGGGTGGACCCCTGGGAATCCCAGCTTTATGACCAGGTGGAAGAGGGAGAGAGCCTGCAGCTTTTATGAGCTAGGATGGCAGCTTAGATTGGTTTCCATAAGCCTGTGGGATTGCCAGGAATCCCAGGAAGTCACCTGGAACAGCCTCTGCTTACAGTAGGGCCTCACATGACTCCTTTGTATTTTCCAGAGGAATCCACGAAGAGATTCCACATGGCTCACCTGAGGATGACAACTGTCAGCTTCCTGCAGCAGATATGGGGAGAGGGACTTTGCCAGGTCCCCCAGGGGAACAAGCCCTTCCAGTCTGAGAATTAGCAGCCCTCAGGCCTTTATGCTGTCATGGAAATGCCCTTCCTGTTGTGAGGTTCTGTTGTTATAGTAAAGTCAAATTTTTATCATACAGTTTCCTGTTTTCAACCCACAGAGAGATTAACTGGTCACTCTTTTCTGTGTGAGAAACCGCCTTGGGCTCTTTTAAGTTATTCCTCTGTTTGTTCTTCTCCAAGATTAATAACTCTAGTTCCGCTAATCTCTTGGCTAACCTTTTAAAACCACCCAGTAACAGTAGGATAAAGTGCTCACTCAGCTCAGAGAAGGCCGTTCCCTGCTTGTTCCCACTGCGATGCTCCTTCCCAGACCAGTGATGTTCTTGCAGCTTTCAAGGTGCCACCATCAGCTGGTTGAGTCAACCATGTGACTTTTAGACTATCTCCTGCTCTGCTAGTCTACGGCCTTCCCCACCTATATCAACAGTCTACTTTTTCTCTTTAGTTGAGAAGCCTGAACTTCATCAGGCTGATTCTCAGCCACATTTCGAGGTTAACTTGACTCTCAGCCATATTTCCCAAGGTGCTGTCCTTTGTCTTGCAAAACACTGTCCTGGGCAAATCCCCTCTCCTTTCATCAGCCTTGTTGCTGATTTTGACTAAGTCAGACTCAAAGCAAGAAACCGGTCCTGCCTGGGCTGGAAAATGTGGTTCTTTCATCCCGGCCATACCAGTCAGGAAACCTTCATTCCCCTCCTTAGGGGTGAGCAGCATCCATTCTGTGCTAGAAGCAAATGAAAAAAAGAACAGTTTGAAGAGTAAGGAGAAAAGGAACGAAACAGAGCATGGCCTGCAAAATATTTAATATTAAACATTAAAAGATAAAATTACGATAATTGAAACAGCAAGGTATAAGCACAGGACAGGCAAAGCAATGAAAAGGGCTAGACAGTCTATAAAGAAAACCAAATAAATGTGAGACTATTCTGGGTGACACGGGCAGGGAACTGGCTGATCAGTTTGGGGGTGGTGGTTATCACGTAAATGTAGCTTCACATCAGGTATCAAAATGAATTCCAAATGGGCCTAAGATTTAAATGCAAATGCAAAACTATTAAAAAGCATAAGAAACTACTAGACATTAAGAACTGATCAGATTTCCAGATGAGAAAGGCTTCTCTGACCATAACCAGAATCAGAAACTATAAAGCATCAATAGAATTGATTACATAAAATTTTTGTATGTTTAAATGTCAAAAAATATTGAAAGGAAAATTAAATAGCCTTGGGGTGAGATTTTGTAGTACATGTAATGAAAGATGAAAAGCATTAATGTAAGCAAACCATTAAGTCAACAAAAGAAAGGAGGTCCACCATGTTAAAATTCCTCTATGTAATGTAAAACTGACCAAAATGAACAAAAATAGAACAAAATTGTATCTGCAGCATAACTAAGCACAGGCCCCAACTCCATTCTATAGACTTCAAGTAATTGAAGGAATTGAACTAAAATGCAGCTCTACTGCCTGAGAACCTGGTACAATGCAGCTTTTCTGAAATTTCTATTAAAAGTAGAGAGAAAATAGCCCTCAGGCACCTCTCCAGATATATTACGCCACCCAGGGCATGATAAATTAAAATTGATGGCAAAAAAAAAAAAATAGTAGCTTCTACCATAAATCATAGAACTTCCTATCGATAAAGTCCTGAGATTTGGCCTCCCAGAGGGAAGAAACCAGTTTCTTTTCATCTCTGTACCAGCCTCAGCAGGTAGCACAGGTCTGTGTACATAATCAGTAACATTTGCTGAATTAAATTGTTACCTTACAGCAGGCCCCTCCCAACTCCCACCACCCAAAGAAACCCTGCTTTCTAGCCTTCTGATCTAAGGAAACCTTCCCATTTATATTCTATAAAAGCTAAAGTTAATACAAGAAAACAACCCATCCAGCTAGTTTTCTTCTATGATGGATCACCTTGTCTCAGTGGGGACTGAGCTGAGATTCAGATGTGGCTGAGGAGCTGGGAGACACCCATTCCCACATAACCATTTACTTGGGAGTTGATTTGGAACCAGAAAGTAACTGGGAGAGTGCTGGGAATGAGAGAAATAGGTGGACTGTGGGAGCATGGAATGGCAGACATGCCCCCTCTTAGAGTGACCCGGATGTCAAAGAGCCTGTGTCCACCAATGACATTGGTTTCTTTTTTTTTAAAGACAGAGTTTCACTCCATCCCCCTGGGTAGTGTGCCATGGTGTCAGCCTAACTCACTCACACCAACCTCAAACTCCTGGGCTCAAGTGATCCTCCTGCCTCAGCTTCCTAAGTAGCTGGAACTACAGGCACCTGCCACAGCACCCAGCTAATTTTTTCTATTTTTAGTAGAGACAGGTCTTATTCTTACTCAAACTGATCTTGAACTCCTGAAATCAGCAATCCGCCTGCCTCGGCCTCCCAGAGTGCTAGGATTACAGGCATGAACCATCATGCCTGGCCCACCAACAACTTTGAAAGAAAAACAGTTGGGGGCGACGCCTGTGGCTCAGTCGGTAAGGCGCCGGCCCCATATACCAAGGGTGGCGGGTTCAAACCCGGCCCCAGCTGAACTGCAACCAAAAAATAGCTGGGCGTTGTGGCGGGCACCTGTAGTCCCAGCTACTCCGGAGGCTGAGGCAAGAGAATCGCTTAAGCCCAGGAGTTGGAGGTTGCTGTGAGCTGTGTGAGGCCACAGCACTCTACCGAGGGCCATAAAGTGAGACTCTGTCTCTACAAAAAAAAGAAAAGAAAAACAGTTGGGTAAAGGCCAGTGCTTCCCCTGGCCTCTGGCGCAGCTTCAGCCATTTGGAACCAGTCAGAGGGCTGGGGTCTCACTGAGGACACAGGGGTACAGAGTTCTCAGATGGTGTGTGGGCAGCCAGCCCTGGAAGAGAAGACTATGGCAGAACAACTCAAGGGTCTTGGTCCTCCCCACCCAGCATGATTCCTTCTGAGGCCATCCAGTAGTAAGAGAGGAGTGTCAGAGGCCGGGCAGGAAAACCAGGGCAACTCCAGCTGGACCTTCTAAGAAAATGACCGTCTGGGAAACACTTGGGACGCACCCATGTTTTCAGTCATTTTCCTAAACATCTGCAAGGTTTCCTAACTTCCTCTTCTTATGAACACAGCCCAAGATGGGAAATTTCTCATGGAAGTTGCCAGGCTTGGCACTGAAGGTAGATGGGGGAAGAAATGATTGCCTTCCCACAAACCCTCCCCCTTTCCCTTTCAGCATTCTTGGTTCCACCATAAACATTCAACATCAAATGATCACCATGTCATATGTACGAGTGGTCTGGTTTATCCCCACATCGAACCTTGCTTTGCTTTTTCACTTTCTCTGATCCCCTCTCCCATCTGGACTCTGCCACTCTCCCCTCTCTGGTTTCCTCCTCTGCCCTCTGAGAAGAAAATTTTGCCTACAAGCTTTCAGACTCTGCAAGAAAATAGCATAACCAATGTGTGAACCCTGTCCTGACTCTGTGGGGCTTATATCAAGGATGACAGGTTGTTCTTCACCCTGTCCTAAAAGGGCTATGAATGGGGAGGCTATTCTGAAGTGTCGCGTTCAGTGAACCACTGGTGTCAGCCAGGAGTCAGGAGCACCAGGAAGCAGCATCTCTGTCTGGCCCCCGCCTCGCCTCCCCCCTCTTCCCTGCTTTCACTGAAACACTTGCCTCTGTCCCTCAACATTCCTAGAACCTTCACCCTCCTCTGAGGTCAGCAATATATTTAAAGCACTTGTTTTCATCCTCTTCCCATTAGTAAGTGAGTTGGTTTATTGTAAGATACGCAGAAGGGAGAGTCCACTAGCTTCTCTTCTGGGAAATCAGCTGCTGCATTTCCCAGGTCTAAATTCTTAGTCCAGCATTTCTGCCAAAAATTCAAAGTTTACGGCCCTACTGCAACAAAGTCACAAAGGGTATAAACAACCAGGAACACCTCTTCACATCCACACATAAGGTTTTCTTTTTTCCCCTTTTTTAAACAGAGTTGGGGTTTTTTTTTTCTTTTTTACTCTTTCTTTTTTTTTTTGACCGGGGCTGGGTTTGAACCCACCACCTCCAGCATATGGGACCGGCGCCCTACTCCTTGAGCCACAGGTGCCGCCCTCTTTTTTACTCTTTCATAACACCTTAACGACTTGAATTTTCTTTTTCTTTTTAAATTGTGAATCCGTTAAAGGAGGATGGTATCAGAAAATCGTCACGGTCACAATGAACTTAAACAGCTCAACAGTGTCCCCTGGTGGCCATGAGCACAGACACAGGGCATTTGAGCCACAAGGCCTCTATTTAGCCTACAAAACAAGGCAGAATCAAGATAAAACCTCCTATTCCCTAGTCAAAAACTATAAAATGTTAATTCAAATTAGAAATGCAAGCCATCCAAAGATGACAAGGACCAAAGAGTAGGAGACGGAATAGCTGTTCATTTTAATACATCGCCGTGGGAAGGAACACCCAAATTGAATAACACTTGTCTCTCGAGCCCAAAATGGGGCAAATTCTTTTTTTTTTTTTTTGCATCAAGTCTTTACTGACTAAGCAGCAGCATCTCAACACAATCCCACCCACTGGCCATTTCTTTGGGGTGCTGTGCATCAGTATTGCTCGTACATGCCGGAGATTCAGTGTAGAGCACACACAAAAACACAATCTCGACCTTCCAAGAGCTCCTATTTTAGCAGGTGAGAAAGAAAACAAATTTGAAGAAGAAATTCAAGCAGGGTAATTGGATGGAGAGTAACAGAGCAGAGATTGGGGAGGATATTTTGAAAAGGATGGTCAAGGCCTCTCTAGAGCCATGCAGTGAGCAGACACCTGGATGATTATGAAAAGCCATGAGGAAGAGTACGTCTCAGGGAGACTGAAAGGCAGATGGAAAGGCCTGGATGCAGGAAAAAGCTCAACCCATTTAAGGAACAAGGCCCGGGACACAGCTGATGCTTAGTGAGAAAGGAGGAGTGCACTGGGAGATGAATTCAGTGAGGGAGGCAGGGGCCACACGTTCCATGCTGAGGAACTTAGATCCCATTCTCACTGGAATGGAAATTCACTGGAGAATTTTGAGGTGGTGCCGATATGTCCTCATATGAATTTTTTTTTTTTTTTGAGACAGAGTCCCACTTTGTCATCCTTGGTAGAGTGCTATGGTGTCACAGCTCACAGCAACCTCAAACTCTTGGGCTCAAGTGATCCTCTTGCCTCAGCATCCCAAGTAGCTGGACTATAGGCACCTGCCACTATGCCAGGCTTTTTTTTTAAGAGATGGGGTCTTGCTGTGGCTCAGGCTGGTCTTGAACTCAGTTAATCCAAAGCGTAATACAAAGTGTTGGGATTACATGTGTGAGCCACCACGCCCAGCTGAATTTTTTTTTCAAGAGAGTCTGGCTCTGTCACACAGGCTAGAGTGCAGTGGTGTCATCATAGCCCACTGCAGCCTCCTAGGCTCAAGCAATCCTCCTGCCTCAGCTTCCCCAGTAGCTAGGACTACAGGTGTGCACCACCACACCCAGCTAATTTTTATTTTTTGTAGAGATAGGATCTTACTCTTGCTCAGGCTGGTCTCAAACTCCTGACATCAAACAATCCTCCTACCTCAGCTACCCAGAGGACTAGGATCTTGTATGCATTTTTTAAAAAATCACTCTAGCTACTGAGTGATTTCTTTTTTTTTAAGAGACAGGGTCTTGCTATGTTTCTTAGGCTAGACTTGAACTCCTGGGCTCTCACCTCAGCCTCCCAAGTAGCTGGGACTATAGGTTCATGCCACCAAGCCCAGCCTGAGTGATCTTTTTAAAGTTATGGTGAAGACTGAGACTGAGATGGTGCTGTGGGGCAGGGAGGAGGTGATGGGCAACAGCAAAAGCAGGAAAACCAGTTAGAAAGCTACTGTAATTGGCCGGGTGGGGTGGCTCATGCCTGTCATCCCAGCACTCTGGGATTGCCTGAGCTCACAGGTTCAAGAGCAGCCTGAGCTCACAGGTTCAAGAGCAGCCTGAGCCTGAATGAGACCTCATCTCTACAAATAGCTGGGCGCTGTGGCAGGTGCTTGTAGTCCCAGCTACTTGGGAAGATGAGGCAAGAGAATCACTTGAGCCCAGGAGTTTGAGGTTGCTGTGAGCTATGACACCACGGCACTCTGCCATGGCGACAAAGTTTCTCACTTTGTCGAGGAAAGAAAGTAAGAAAGGAAGGAAGGAAAGAGAGAAAGAAAGTAAGAGAGAAAGAAGGAAGGAAGGACGTGAGGGAGGGTAGCCTGTAAATAGGCTTCAGAAAGCTACTGTGGAAGTCCAGGCAAGAGGTTGCTGCTGGCTTGGATTAGGCTTTCCCACAGGGGAAAGTGGGAAATTTATTTCAGACGGCAGAACAACAAGGCTTATTGACGGATTAGAAACTTGAGGATGGATTAGAATCAATTAGGACTCCTTTTGGGCCTGAACAGTTGGGTGAATAGAAATGCCAATAACTTAGATAGAGAAGCCTGGGTGGAAAAGTTCTGTTTGATTTGCCAAGCAGGTGTTCGATAGGACAAGCTCGGAAGATGGATTGATACGTGAGTCTGAGCTCTGAGGAGAGACTGGAACTAGAAATAGGTATCTGGAAATCCTCCGCGGATAGGTAATATTTACAGCCCTGAGACTGCTAAAGATCACCGAAGCAGAAAGTGTAGATAATGAAGAAAAAGAGGCTGAAGGGGGGGGCCAAAGTAGACGGTGCTAGCCAAGAAGACTGAGAAGGAACAGCCAGTAAGGCTGAAGGAACAAACCGAAGGAAAGGATATATCAGGAAGAAGAGAGTGTCAAGGTGAGAGGGAAAATCAGATAAGAACACAACTGACCCCTGGAGGCGGCAGGTGGAGGCCAAACGCAGACCCTTCCAGCAAAGCAGAGAAGACAAATGCTTCCCAGATTGGGGGGGTGGGGGGGAGGCACCGAGAGAAGACAAAGTAGCCG
This sequence comes from Nycticebus coucang, assembly GCF_027406575.1. Taxonomy (NCBI): domain Eukaryota; kingdom Metazoa; phylum Chordata; class Mammalia; order Primates; family Lorisidae; genus Nycticebus; species Nycticebus coucang. The sequence goes on along the minus strand of NC_069781.1, from coordinate 25,766,222 downwards.
AAGGGGACTCTGGGCCCAGAGAAGGTCTGTGTATTTCTTTTCTTTCTTTTCAGTAAACTGCTCGGCAGTGCAGGAATAATTCTGTATTTATTTGGGGGAAGTGATGATTAGGCCAGAAGGGATGGGATTAATGCACAGGCTCCGGACGGCAGGCTCACACCCAAACAGGGACAGGAAGGAAAATGAAATATGTGGGAGGCTGGGAGATTTGGAGGTGGGAAGCCCTCATCCGATGACTTTTAATTTCTCCGTGTAGTAAGAATCAAGAAGCTAACATTCAGTGTTCACTCAGCGTGTGGGCTGGGGGGGAGGTAGCACCAGTTTGAAGAAGGAAAAGGGAATGTGTGGAAAGTGAATTTTCTAGGGGTCTCCGGTGGGACTGCCATTTCTTTTCCTCTGATGGAACCTTTAGCGCTTGCGACAGAGTGCAAATGAAGGATGTTACTAAGAAAGAAAGAGTAACAAGAAATCTTTTTTTTTTTTTTAATATATTCTAAATGTTTTAAACCTCTAGAAGGTATGTGGCCATCACCTATGGACACACTACCCAGATTTCATCAATGTTTGTTTCAGGTACGTTTTTAAGAAATAAAACGTGACAGCCAGAGCTACAGGCCTCTTAGCTTCTCTCCACTTCCATATCCTTCCTCCCCCTCTCTCAAAGTTCATTACCTAATGATAGAAAGCATCACTGTTTCACAGCTCTGTGGTGACTTTGTTAATCCAAGGGCTGATATTCAATATTTACCTGTTATCTGGGTTGTCAGGGAGATGACCACAGGAAGCGCCGAGGACAAAGCCCGGAGGCTCACACTGTAGTTGGTGCCTGGACTCAGGTCCAGGCATATCTCAGGATTCTGGCTGCTGGTAGTGATATTAAAGATCATTTCGTGGGCAAAGTCCCTCTGATACCATCTCTGGCCCCAAATGTGGAACTGAAACATAAAAATGTTCACTGTGTGAATTGCTGGCTTGAACAGCTCCGGATGCCTTGACATCTGCCCTTTGTCATGAGTTTTCTTCTTTTCTCCTTCTTTATGCCAGTGTTTCTTCAAAAAGTGAAATGGACCCATAAACAAATAGTAGAGTGGTGATACCATAAATATTGTATGCAGAGTATTATTAGTATAATAAACATATTTTTAAATAAAAATGCACAAAAGGCTGAGGCTCCAATACTGGCAATGGTCTCTTTCCTGCTCTCATGTACGAGGTGGCCATAAAGTTCACGTGCAATTTTAAATTGTGCTCGATTTTAAATTGCGCATGATTTTAAATTGCACATGGACATTATAGCCACCCTGAATACCACACACACACCAAATGTAAAGGCCCGCTGGAAAAACTGCAGGAGGAAGGCCAAAGAACACTTCCCTAGAAAGAAAATGGAAACTCTGAACTAAGCAGGACCTGGATTAGAATACTCCCCCAGCTGGTCTAGTGTAAAACCTGGAAAGAATTTCTTCTCCACTCTTCCCCAACACTTTCCTGTAACAGTTTAATGAGAGGCACCCTTTTCTTTCCACTTAATTTCTTCTCATAGCAGCTCATCCCAAGATCTTTCTCTCTCTTACTCACAACCACATCTAGCTTCAAAAGTACCCCTGCCTAAGCCAAGTGCAGTGGCTCACGCCTGTAATCCTAGAACCCTGGGAGGCTGAGGCAGGTGGATTGCCTGAGTTCAGGAGTTTGAGACCAGCCTGAACCAGAGCGAGACTCCCATCTCTAACAATAGCTGGGCATTGTGGCGGGTGCCTATAGTCCCAGCTACTTGGGAGGCTGAGGCAAAAGGATCTCTTGAGCCCAGGAGTTTGAGGTTGCTGTGAACTATGATGCCATGGCACACTACCCAGGGCAACAAAGTGAGACTCTGTCTCAAAAAAAAAAAAGGTCCCCCTGCCTGTTAATCCCAGCACTTTGGGAGGCTTGGTGGGAGGAATATTTGAACCTAGACGTTGAAGATTACGTTGAGCTACGACTGCACCACTGCACTCCACCCTGGGTGACAGAGCAGGATCCTGTCTCAAAATATATATATCTCTATATATGGCTCTTTCAAGTCCCTACTCCAAGATGACAAAGAAAAGATGGAACAGTGGCTGTGCCAAAAAGGGCCGTGGCCACTTGCAGCCTTTTCTCTGCAGGAACTGAGTCCAGTGAGAGCCTAAAGACAAAGCTATGAAGAAGCTCATCACTCGGAACAAGTGGAGGCCGCCAGCTGTCAGGGGTGTTTCTGAAGCGAGTGTCTTCGATGCCTATTGCTTCCCAAGCCCTGTGTGAAGCTGCATTACAGTGTGAGTTGTGCTGCTCACAGCAAGGGAGTCAGGAGCCTTGCTTGGGAAACCCGCGAGGACCCAACACCCCTGCCCTGATCTAGACCAGAGGGTGCTACCCCACAACTTCCACCAAAGCCCATGTAAGGAGGTGAGTCCTTGAGGACTGAAGAAAAACTGTCCTTTGGGAAAAAATAAAATGGAACTTATTCTTCAGTTAGTATATGTTTATGTATTAACTTAATAATATTATGCATATATAATAATTATATATAATAAATATTAATATTATATATGTATAATATATATTTATACACACACACACATATATATACATATTCCTCGGTATGTTCCCCTTTACTGTCTAGGCAACACATCCAGACCTTGGTCAGAGACCCTGGGAAGGACAGAGACACGTGTACATAAGCCACTGGATTCCTCCCGTTAATACAGTGTGAGCATGGACAGCACCCAGATACGTGATAACACTTGTGGCTTTGTCACAACTCCCTAAGGTTTCTGTCTTCAAATATGCCATTTTCTTACTTCTTATTGCAATTGTCACAGTAAAGTTTCTATTACTAATGGTAGCTACAGAAGTAGCTATTTAGGTTTGTGGATATTTTTTAAACCTCCCACACAAGAGAAACATCCACGAATACAGCCCACTTACTAAATACATTTCCTCGGCCTCAGCTGTCTTCATGCTTCTCCACCTCAAGCAGGTTTCGTTAAATCCTGAAATGTTACTGATGGTCTGTTTTACTACAAGAGAGAAGACACGAGAAGTCAATTTCCACCCTATACCAAAAAAGACTACCTTTTCATTGAGCCATTTCCAAGGATAAACGTTCACATAGGATGACTTCTGCAGTGTTTTCATTTAGAAATCAGTGGGCACAATCTCAAAGATATGCCACTCTCGTGTTTAGGTAAACTCAGTCCTGATGAAAAGACTTAAGATTCAAAGATATATAATCAGAGGATCCCTCTTTTAAAATGTCTGTTTCTTTAAGCTAAAATTGTAATTCATCGTCCTGGGCTGTGGGTACCCTCATTTATACAAATAAATACCAGTTTGAAATTCTGAGCTGAAAGTAACATCTCAGCAGAGAATTGCTCCTTGAAGATCTGAAAAAAGCTCTCCCAAATAATTAGGTTTTTCATGATGAAAAGGAAGGGAGAATAGGGTTCTCTCGGTTTTGGCTTCCTCATCTCTTATGATCAAAGAAGCATTTCTTGGCCTCTGTTCAGTTTCATGATAATCAATCTAAAATTAGTTCAGATAAGATATAATTTAATGTACAGGGACACATCCCCAAGTAGTCAATAAAAGCTACTTATTCAAAACTCTGACATCAGAGGTCACTTTCTTCCACAATGATCTCTGACTGTGAACTGGAAATAATACAGTAGACTTGCTAAGAAGTTTCACAGAAACACTGTGATGGTAAGTCAGTGATGAAGACAACTCCCAAATTACCTGAAAAAAGCAGGTCCCGTGGCAGGCCAGTCTGCATTGTGTAACCCCCGGCCTGACAGGTTCCTGTGAATGAAGCCAAGCTGGTAGACATGCCCCCTCTCTACGCACTGTGCAGGCCTGCACAGAGAAAACCTGCACCACAGGTCACAGGCTATACCTCAAATGTTGCACCACACAGCAGGTAAGGGAAAGGACAAGTGCCAATGAGTCGGGGTAAGGCAACCCCACCACTGGGTGTGGAAGATGTATTTACAGATAAGTAGTAGTGATCCACGCAACCTCATATTTCTTAAACTTTCAAATGCAAACAGCTCCAATAGTATTAACAGTTCCAGACCAGATGGAGTGGCTCACGCCTATAATCCTCGCACCTTGAGAGGCTGAGGTGGGAGGATTGCTTGAGGTTAAAAGTTCAAGACCAGCCTGAGCAGAAAAAAGGAGATCACCCTTTCTCTACAAAAAAAAAAAGAGCCCAAGTGCCCATCGATCCACGAATGGATTAATAAATGGTGGTATATGTACACCATGGAATATTATGCAGCCTTAAAGAAAGATGGAGACTTTACCTCTTTCATGTTTACATGGATGGAGCTGGAACATATTCTTCTTAGTAAAGTATCTCAAGAATGTTAGAGAAAGTATCGAATGTACTCAGCCCTACTATGAAACTAATTTATGGCTTTCACATGAAAGCTATAACCCAGTTATAACCTAAGCATATGGGGAAAGGGGTGAGGGAGGGGGAATGATGGGCAGAGGGAGGGTGATTGGTGGGATTACACCTGCGGTGCATCTTACAAGGGTACATGTGAAACTTAGTAAATGTAGAATGTAAATGTCTTAACACAATAACTAAGAAAAGAGAAGATTTGGCCCCTAGTTCATCAAATTCTTTGAAACTTTGTTTCTTCTTCATTTATACAGGGAACAACTCTGGGCAAAATCAATCATCATTTCCTCTTTGCCCCCTTAGTATCCTGCGATTAACTCAATTATACTTTATGCAATTAGTTATTGGTCCTTGCCTATCACCCCTACGGAAGTGAAAGCTCTCTGAGGGGAGAGACATGTCCTCATCGTTGTATTCCCAGTGTCTAGGATGGTGGCAGGTACAGCATTCCTGATTATTTAAATATAAACAATCAGCAATAAGAAGAAAGCTAAGCAGCTGGTATTGCATCGACCCAATGGAATAGGAGTATTCTGCAGTTTTGGGCTGGGGCCAGGTTTGAACTCGCCACCTCCAGTATATGGGGGCCGGATCCCTTCTCCTTGAACCACAGGTACCACCTGGAATAGGAGTATTCTGAAGAAGACATGGTTTCCGCCCATAACATGCATTTAATCCAGGAGAGGAGTTACACTCTATATAACAAAAATACAATGAAGGCTGTAATACATGTCATAAATTAATGAACTAAAGAGGAGAGAGGGGGTTCAGGGAGAAGAAGTAGCATGAATAACGACATGGAGGTAGAAAAGACTTAAGAGTGTACAAGAGGTAACGTATGTCTGTAATCCCAGCTACACGGGAGGTGGACGTGGGAGGAAGCTTGAGCCCAGGAGTTCGAGACCAGCCTAAGCAACATAGTGAGACTCTGTCTCAAAACAATAACAATAGTGAAAAGAATATATTATAGATCAGAGTTCTCATTACCATGGATAATAGCTGCCCCGTAAATCTAAATCCCTCCACGTCCTCCAAAATATTCTTTGGATTAGCAAGAAGAGCAAAAAAAAAAAAAAAAAAAACACAAAACATATGGCGCCATCATAAATGGAAACAGAGAAGACTACAAACTTTGAGTTACTGTTAAATAGAGCACTAAAGGCGGAACGCCAGCAAAGCTGCTTCTCTCGCCCTTGCACAAGTCTTTGTGGAGAGTGAGGGCTCTCAATGGAGAGAGAAGAGAGAAGAGGGAAACAAAGGTCCCTAGAGTGCGCTAGATTCGCTCCCCGAAAGAGAAATTCCACCTCAAATGTGAAAGTGCTACAAAAGAGACCTGGAATAGTCAGAGCCCTGATTCAAGGGAAGGATAAAAAGCCCAGGAGGGGTCAGATAGTGGCAAGAGAATGGCACAGCTTCTGGGAAGGGAGAGTGGGAGGAAGGAAGAGGCTCCCTTTGGAGACAAAGTGGTGATGGGCAAAAGAAGCAAGAGGGAAATGTACGATCCTACAAGGCAAAAGAGAATCTAAAGCTAGAATACGCAACGCATACCCACCCTTATCAAAGGAACAAAACAAATCCCTTAAAGAAACTGCAATTTGCGCAGTGACAGAAGAGGGCGCTCTTCACCTAGAAACTCGGTGAACCATCGGGTCAGAATAGACAAAAGCAGTCTTCATTTAAAAAAAAAAGTACAATCAAAATATTTCGGTTTGTGAAGAGCTCTAAAGGCTAACAAACTAGAAACGAAAAACTGTAAATAAACCAAATGTCCTCAAACAAGCATTTGGAGATATGATGAAAACACCTTGAATCAAAAAATTGACAACAGAGATAAACAAAACCTAGGGAGGAAATGAAACAGAAGGGACTGTTCCGGAAAGAAATGAAAATATGAAACAATGTAAGAAATAAAGATTAAATTGTGTGGTGCCTAAAGAAGGACAGAGTAGAATGAAATCTACTACGGGGCATTGAAAAGTACAGGAACACAACCAAAAAGAATGAAAACAAGGAAAAGTACAAAGGAACAAAAAAATAAAGTGGTTGAAATGGAATATAGGCAAAGATCCAATATATGTATAATTAAAGTCTCTGAAGAAGAAACAAAACATTGAAACAGAATTAACATTCAAGGCCGGGCTCAGTGGCCCAGGCCTGTAATCCTAGCACTCTGGGAGGTGAGGCCAAGGAAGGTGGATCACTTGAGCTCAGGAGTTCAAGACCAGCCTGAAGAAAAAATATAATAATAAAATTAAATAAAGAAAAAATTTTTAAAGATAAGCCTGAACAATAGTGAGACCCCATCTCTACTAAAAATAGAAAAACTGAGACAAGAGGATCATTTGAGCTCAAGAACTTAAGGTTGCTATGAGCTATGATGCCACAGCGCTGTAGTCAGAGCACTAGAAAGACTCTGTCTCCAAAAAAAAAAGAATTAACATTTAAAACTATAATCCAAGACAACTTTACAAAAATAAAAAGATCTGAATAGAAATACCAAAAGGGTGTATCAGGTACCTGAGAAAACTGGCCCCAATCAACCCCCAAACTTATCCAAGTAAAAGTATTAGATCTGCCGGGGAGCAAGATGGCAGCCAAGTAACAGCTTTCTTGCATCTGGGCACTGTGAGTCTGGGGATATAGGACTCCAGGCATCTCTGGCTGGTGGGATCTGCCTATCATCACCCCTGAGAGGATACAGGGAGTCAGCGAGAGACTTCTGGACCCCAAGAGGAGAACTAAAACAGTGGAAAACCAGCAAGTGGTCATGTGTGTTCAATCCATCTAAACCCGCCCGCAACTGTAAGTTCAGTAGCAGCGAGACTGCAAACCAGAAAGGCCTTACCTGTGAACTGTTTTGGTGTCTTTGGACTTGGCACTCAGCTGAACTGCCTTGGGGAGAGCCTGAGCGGGAGTGCGGAGAACTCTGGCCTTTGTCTAGGGTCCCAGTCTGAGCCGCTGAGCCAGACGGAGCTAATAGTGTTTGGCTCTGGGTCACAGGCAGACATTGTGAGCCATCTGCCCCGGCAAGCTCCGCCCTCAGGGTCGCAGAGCTGGAATTGGGTGGGAACTGGTAACCCAGCTACCAAGTAGCCTAAGGGCGGGGTCTGAGCCGCCTTGCAGCCCTAACCCTCGGGGGCAGAGTAAGACCAGTTTTGACACACAGGGTAAGTGGATAGCCACTTCAGCAGTGATTCCAGCGACAAGCACTTCCCTGAGAAAGCTTCTGTTCAGTAAGTGAACAAGTTCAAAGTGCCTTTTAAGTGGGCTGAAGAGAGATTTAGGGTGTCTACCTGTTGGGGTTTGAGAAACTAGCAGCCTCCAGTTAGTTGTATCAGAACTGTGATTAACATCTCATACCCCAGAAGACCACGTGTTGCCCAGACAATATTCAATAAAATATACATACTGCTTTGTTCTTGGTTGTGTTTTTTTTTTTGTTGTTTTTTTTTTTTTGGTTTTTTTTTTTTGTTTATTTTGATGTTGTGGATTGTTGTTTTGTTTTTTAAGTTCAACCTTTTCCATACAGATCCTTTTTCTTTCTCAATTTTTTTAGTTTAATTATAATTTCCCATTGCTGCCTATTTCGATAATTAGAACTTCATTTTTGTTAGTGTTTCTACCACTATTATTTGTTTTTTCCAGCCAATTTTATCCCGTAAAGTTTTCTGTTTGCTTGTTTTGGTTTGATTTATAGCATTTTTGTCTTTCCTCTCTACTTGGTGGAGGTGGGGTACTGTGTCTGATCAGGTGAGCAAAGAGCTGCTGACCTCAAGGGAACCACCCAACTGGGCACCCCCAGAAGGTGGTTTTTTTTTTTAAGGTTGTATCAAAGTAACCTACTGTACACCTATATTGCTCTGTCTCCCTCTTTCTGTGCCTCTCTGCTTTTTGTCAATATTCCCTTTACCCACCCCCTCTCCTTTCTCTATTTTTCTTTTTTTTCCTTATCACTCGGTCCTCCTTTCTTTCATCCCTTTTTTGCTCTTAAACCTTCTCACCCTTCTGGTCCTGTAACCCTTAGTCCACAGGCACGAGAACTTAAAGAGCAAGAGGAAGTGAAAGGAAAATTAGGGCAAGGAAACAGATAAAAGAAATCACCCATGAGGAAGAATCAGCAGAAAACTCCAGGCAACATGAAGAACCAGTCCAGAACAACCCCGCCAAGGGACCATGAGGTAGCTACTGCAGAGGATTCCACCTATACAGAAATGTTAGGAATGACAGAAAGGGAATTTAGAATACACATGTTGAAAACAATGAAAGAAATGATGGAAACAATGAAGGAAACTGCTAAGAAAGTGGAAAATAACCAAAAGGAAATCCAAAAACAGAATCAAATCAGAGATGAATGATATGAAAAATATAGAAAGGATATAGCAGAGCTGAAGGAAATGAAACAGTCAATCAGGGAACTTAAAGATGCAATGGAAAGTATCAGCAACAGGTTAGACCATGCAGAAGAAAGAATTTCAGAGGTAGAAGACAAAGTTTTTGAGATAACTCAGATAGTAAAAGAGGCAGAAAAGAAGAGAGAGAAAGCAGAAAGTTCACTGTCAGAATTATGGGACTTTATGAAGCGTTCCAACATACGAGTTATAGGAATTCCAGAAGGGGAAGAAGAATGCCCCAGAGGAATGGAAGCCATACTAGAGAATATTATAAAAGAAAATTTCCCAAATATCACCAAAGATTCTGAAACACTGCTTTCAGAGGGCTATCAGACCCCAGGTCGCCTCAACTCTAACCGAGCTTCTCCAAGACACATTGTGATGAACGTGTCCAAAGTCAAGACAAAAGAAAAGATTCTGCAAGCTGCCAGGAGTAAGAGCCAGTTGACCTACAGGGGCAAATCCATCAGAGTGACTGCAGACTTCTCTAATGAAACTTTCCAAGCAAGAAGACAATGGTCATCTACCTTTAATCTACTTAAACAGAACAATTTCCAGCCCAGAATTCTGTACCCTGCTAAGCTAAGCTTCAAAATTGATGGAGAAATCAAATCATTTATGGATATACAAACATTGAGGAAATTCACCACAAGACCAGCTCTACAGGAAATACTTCAACCTGTTCTACACACAGACCACCACAATGGATCAGCAGCAAAGTAAGAACTCAGAAATTAAAGGACAGAACCAAACCTCCACACTGATGCAAAAGACAAAACTAAGCAATGGACTCTCACAAAAATAAGACGAATAGAATAATACCACACTTATCAATTATCTCAATAAATGTTAATGGCTTGAATTCCCCACTGAAGAGACATAGATTGGTTGACTGGATTAAAAAACACAAGCCATCCATTTGCTGTCTGCAAGAAACACACCTGGCTTCAAAAGACAAATTAAAGCTCCGAGTCAAGGGTTGGAAGACAATTTTTCAGGCAAATGGAATTCAGAAGAAAAGAGGAGTTGCAATCTTATTTTCAGATACATGTGGATTTAAAGCAACTAAAGTCAAAAAAGACAAAGATGGTCACTTTATATTGGTCAAGGGAAAAAATACAACAAGAAGACATTTCAATTCTAAATATCTATGCAGCCAATTTAAATGCTCCCAGATTCTTGAAACGGACCTTACTCAGTCTGAGCAATATGATATCCAATAATACCATAATAACAGGGGACCTTAACGCTCCTCTTACAGAGCTGGACAGATCCTCTAAACAGAAATTAAACAAGGATATAAGAGACTTAAATGAGACCCTAGAACAACTGTGCCTGATAGACGCATATAGAACACTCCATCCCAAAGATAAAGAATATACATTCTTCTCATCACCCCATGGAACATTCTCCAAAATTGATCATATCCTGGGACACAAAACAATTATCAACAGAATCAAAAAAATTGAAATTTTACCTTGTATCTTTTCAGACCATAAGGCACTAAAGGTGGAACTCAACTCTAACAAAAATGCTCAACCTCACCCAAAGGCATGGAAACTAAACAATCTTCTGTTGAATAACAGATGGGTGAAGGAAGAAATAAAACAGGAAATCATTAACTTCCTTGAGCATAACAACAATGAAGACACAAGCTACCAAAACCTGTGGGATACTGCAAAAGCAGTTTTGAGAGGAAAATTCATCGCTTTAGACGCCTACATTCGAAAAACAGAAAGAGAGCACATCAACAATCTCACAAGAGATCATATGGAATTGGAAATAGAAGAACAATCTAAGCCTAAACTCAGTAGAAGAAAAGAAATATTCAAAATCAAATCAGAGATCGATGAAATTGAAAACAAAAGAATCATTCAGAAAATTAATGAAACAAGGAGTTGGTTTTTTGAAAAAATAAATAAAATAGATAAACCATTGGCCAGACTAACAAGGAATAGAAAAGTAAAATCTCTAGGAACCTCAATCAGAAATGATAAAGGGAAAATAACAACTGATCCCACAGAGATACAAGAGATCATCTCTGAATACTACCAGAAACTCTATGCCCAGAAATTTGACAATGTGAAAGAAATGGATCAATATTTGGAATCACACCCTCTCCCTAGACTCAGCCAGGAAGAAATAGAGCTCCTGAACAGACCAATTTCAAGCACTGAGATCAAAGAAACAATAAAAAATCTTCCAACCAAAAAATGCCCTGGTCCAGATGGCTTCACTCCAGAATTCTATCAAACCTTCAAGGAAGAGCTTATTCCTGTACTGCAGAAATTATTCCAAAAAATTGAGGAGGAAGGAATCTTCCCCAACACATTCTATGAAGCAAACATCACCCTGATACCAAAACCAGGAAAGGACCCAAACAAAAAGGAGAATTTCAGACCAATCTCACTCATGAACATAGACGCAAAAATTCTCAACAAAATCCTAGCCAATAGATTACAGCTTATCATCAAAAAAGTCATTCATTATGATCAAGTAGGCTTCATCCCAGAGATGCAAGGCTGGTTTAACATACGCAAGTCTATAAACGTTATCCACCATATTAACAGAGGCAAAAATAAAGATCACATGATCCTCTCAATAGATGCAGAAAAAGCATTTGATAAAATCCAGCATCCTTTTCTAATTAGAACACTGAAGAGTATAGGCATAGGTGGCACATTTCTAAAACTGATTGAAGCTATCTATGACCAACCCACAGCCAATATTTTACTGAATGGAGTAAAACTCAAAGCTTTTCCTCTTAGAAATGGAACCAGACAAGGTTGTCCTCTGTCACCTTTACTATTCAACGTAGTGCTGGAAGTTCTAGCCAATACAATTAGGCAAGACGAGGAAATAAAGGGAATCCAAATGGGAGCAGAGGAGGTCAAACTCTCCCTCTTTGCTGACGACATGATCTTATACTTAGAGAACCCCAAAGACTCAACCACAAGACTCCTAGAAGTCATCAAAAAATACAGTAATGTTTCAGGATATAAAATCAATGTCCACAAGTCAGTAGCCTTTGTGTACACCAATAACACTCAAGATGAGAAGCTAATTAAGGACACAACTCCCTTCACCATAGTCTCAAAGAAAATGAAATACCTAGGAATATACCTAACGAAGGAGGTGAAGGACCTCTATTATAAAGAAAACTATGAAATCCTCAGAAAGGAAATAGCAGAGGATATTAACAAATGGAAGAACATACCATGCTCATGGATGGGAAGAATCAACATTGTTAAAATGTCTATACTTTCCAAAGCAATCTACCTATTCAATGCCATTCCTATCAAAATACCAACATCGTACTTTCAAGATTTGGAAAAAACGATTCTGCATTTTGTATGGAACCGGAAAAAACCCCGTATAGCTAAGGCAGTTCTCTGTAACAAAAATAAAGCTGGGGGCATCAGCATACCAGATTTTAGTCTGTACTACAAAGCCATAGTGCTCAAGACAGCATGGTACTGGCACAAAAACAGAGACATAGACACTTGGAATCGAATTGAAAACCAAGAAATGAAACTAACATCTTACAACCACCTAATCTTCGATAAACCAAACAAGAACATACCTTGGGGGAAAGACTCCCTATTCAATAAATGGTGTTGGGAGAACTGGATGTCTACATGTAAAAGACTGAAACTGGACCCACACCTTTCCCCACTCACAAAAATTGATTCAAGATGGATAAAGGACTTAAACTCAAGGCATGAAACAATAAAAATCCTCCAAGAAAGCATAAGAAAAACACTGGAAGATATTGGGCTGGGGAAAGACTTCATGAAGAAGATTGCCATGGCAATTGCAACAACAACGAAAATAAACAAATGGGACTTCATTAACCTGAAAAGCTTCTGTACAGCTAAGGAGACAATAACCAAAGCAAAGAGACAACCTACACAATGGGAAAGGATATTTGCATATTTTCAATCAGACAAAAGCTTGATAACTAGGATCTATAGAGAACTCAAATTAATCCACATGAAAAAAGCCAACAATCCCTTATATCAATGGGCAAGAGACATGAATAGAACTTTCTCTAAAGACGACAGACGAATGGCTAACAAACACATGAAAAAATGTTCATCATCTCTATATATTAGAGAAATGCAAATCAAAACAACCCTGAGATATCATCTAACCCCAGTGAGAATGGCCCACATCACAAAATCTCAAGACTGCAGATGCTGGCGTGGATGTGGAAAGAAGGGAACACTTTTACACTGCTGGTGGGACTGCAAACTAGTACAACCTTTCTGGAAGGAAGTATGGAGAAACCTCAAAGCACTCAAGCTAGACCTCCCATTTGATCCTGCAATCCCATTACTGGGGATCTACCCAGAAGGAAAAAAATCCTTTTATCATAAGGACACTTGTACTAGACTGTTTATTGCAGCTCAATTTACAATCACCAAAATGTGGAAACAGCCTAAATGCCCACCAATCCAGGAATGGATTAACAAGCTGTGGTATATGTATACCATGGAATACTATTCAGCCATTAAAAATAATGGAGACTTTACATCCTTCGTATTAACCTGGATGGACGTGGAAGACATTATTCTTAGTAAAGCATCACAAGAATGGAGAAGCATGAATCCTATGTACTCAATTTTGATATGAGGACAATTAATGACAATTATGGTTATGGGGCGGGAAACAGAAAGAGGGAAGGAGGGAGGTGGGTGGGGCCTTGGTGTGTGTCACACTTTATGGGGGCAAGACATGATTGTAAGAGGGACTTTACCTAACAATTGCAATCAGTGTAACCTGGCTTATTGTACCCTCAATGAATCCCCAACAATAAAAAAAAAAAAAAAGTATTAGATCTGACTTTAAAGATAAAGAAATTCCACTGGCAGTCTCAATCGGGGGCAAAAAATAAAAAATAAAAAAATAAAATCCTCAGGGTCTCCACTCAAAAAAATAAACAAATAAGACCCAAGGCAAAAGAATTAGGCTGCATCAGACTTCTCAAAAACTGTGTAAAAAGCAGGGCAACCAAAGAACTGAATATTTTTAAGAAACTCATCAAGAAAGTGAGAACTGAGATTTTTACATCCAACCAAGCTATCTTTCAAGTATCAAGGCTATAGAGAAATGAAACTAAATATGTGAGAACACAGAGGCTACTGTACTCTTGAGAAGTCTGTTAGAAGATGAGTTTCATTCAAGATACAACTGAGGAAGCTTCATTCAGTGAAAGGATTGCTGGTAAGCAGTTGATATATTAAATTGTAGCTCTAAGACCAAAACAAAGATGGGGTAGAGAAGTGACATATAAATGCTATAAAATACAAATAGCAGGGGGGCGGCACCTGTGTCTCAAGGAGTAGGATGCTGGCCCCATATGCTGGAGGTGGTGGGTTCAAACCCGACCCTGGCCAAAAACCGGAAAAAAAAAAAAATACAAATAATACACCTACAAAATAGGGAGGAGACGTGACAGAGAAAAAGGAAAATAAACTAACTGAACATCATAAGATCAGTGATTGTTAAAGGATGACATTAAAACTAACAAACCAGATGGGAAAAAGTTAGATGAGAAAGCAAGAAATAGAGCATTTTTAAAAGGCAGCCACTAGAAAAAATAGTTATAAATCTTCCTTTAAAAATAAATAAAAGTAGAATAGCAAAAAAAAAAATCACAGAAAGAAATGCAAAAAATACAACACATATAAGTTGTTATAAAATAATAGAACAGAATTGTTTAAACATATCAGTCCTATCAGTAGCTGTACATGGACATAAGTTGCAGATTAAAAGGTAAAAAGATTTTCAATTTAAATAGAGTTCAAAAAAAAAAGATAAAATATCTTCAATTTGTCTTGTAATGGAAGATCCAATTAAGTGTTATATACAGAAGGGACACCTAAAATAAAATGATCCAGAAAGGCTAAAGTGATGGACAATGATAAACCAGACGAATGGAAACCAAAAGAAAATAGAGATCACAGGTGTGGTCCCTGTGGCTCAAAGGAGAAGGCGCTGGCCCCATATACTGGAGGTGGTGAGTTCAAACCTGACCCTTGCCAAAAACTGCAAAAAAAAAAAATAGAGATCACAATCAAAGTAGAATTCTGAGTCTAAAAGCATTAAATACAGCAAAGAAGGACTTTTTTTTTTTTTTTTTTTTGAGACAGTCTTACTATGTCGCCCTTGGTAGAGTGCTGTGCAATAATCACAGCTCACAGCAACCCCCAACTCTTGGGCTTAAGCGATTCTCTTGCCTCAGCCTCCCAGGCTTAAGCGATTCTCTTGCCTCAGCTGGGACTACAAGCGCCCGCCACAATGCCCGGCTATTTTTTGGTTGCAGTTGTCATTGTTGTTTAGCAGCCCTGGGTCGGGCTCGAACCGGCCAGCTTTGATGTATGGGGCTGACGCCCTTCTCACTGAGCTACGGCACCACGCCAAGAAGGATGTTTTTGAATGCTGAAGGCCACAATTGACAATGACCATATAACACAACCACCTTTGTAAAGAAAAAGAAAGCATGAGAAAGGATACACATATAATAATTATGAAAGCAGAAATTAATGATGGAGAACAAGAATCAGGAATTTTTTATAAAGGGACAGAAATGTACATATTTTAGGATTTTGCCTGGCCAGACAGTTCTGTCACAACCACTCAACTCTGCCTTTGTTCGAAGAAAATTTATTTATGAAAACAGGTGACAGGCCTGATTTTGCCCACAGGCCATACTCTGCTAATCCCTGATTGGGGGGTGGGGGGAATAGATAAAATTAATAAACCAAAATCTTGGGAAATACTATAAAATAGATAAACCATTAGCTAACATATTCAAAAAAGGAAAAGAAAATGAAAAAAGGGAGAAATATTCACTGAAACCAAAGAAAATTCAAAAAATTAAACAAAACTACTTTGTAGACCAATATACAAATAAATTTTAAAATTTGGATGGGCACTTTGGAAAGTCAAGACAGGACTATCACTTAAGATTGGGAGTTCAAGACCAGTCTGGAAAACAGTGAGATCCCTGTGTCTACAAAAAATATTTAAAATTAGCTAGGTACTGTGGTGTGTACCTGTGTCCCAGCTACCTGGGAGGCTGAGGCAGGAGGACTGCAGGAGTTTGAGGTTGCAGTGAGCTACAATGACACCACTGCACTCTAGCCGGGGCAACCAGAACACGACCTTGTCTCAAAAAATAAGAATAAGTAAAAGAAATAATAATAATAAATAAAAACAAATAAAACTTAAAAATTAAACTCACACCTATTATCCCAGCAGTCTGAGAGGCTAAGGCAGGAGGACTGCTTGAACTCAGGAGTTCAAGACCAGCCTAAGCAAGAGGGAGATGCCATTTCATAGAATTTGATGAATTCTATCAAACCGTCCCAAAGCAGATAGTCCACTGCTACGTGAATTGCTCCACGAAGGAATAATGAAGGAAAACAGTCAAATGCTTTTTATAAAGCAAGGAAAATAATGGTGCCTAAAGCTTGATAAAGACAGGGCCACAACAAGAGAGAAATTATAGATCAATATCAAATAAGAATGTTGGTACAAAAATACTACAGAAAATACTAGTGAACAGAATCCAATACCACATAAGAAAATAACAATGACCAAGGGGGACATGTTTCAGGAAGGGAGAGAGGGACCGTGCACATGGGCAGAAAGGGAAAATTTTTCAATTATATCACATTTAAAAGTTACAAGTAAATGAAATAAAAAGATATCTTCGTTTTCTTTCTTCTGCAGAATTAGTGAATATTTTAGACTAAGAAGTTGTGATCTCTTCTCTGATTTCAGCCTAGGGGACAACAGTCTTGGAGCCTTTTTGTCTGCACAAATGATTGGAATATGGAGGTCCTGAAGAGAATGAGATGAACCTTTTGCCTTCAGAGCCATTTAGGACCCATTTAGTGGAGGGCTCCAATTCTAAATAACTTATTCATCTTTCTGAGTAAAGATAATGGATATGGTCCTACCTAGCTGGATTTACAAGGTCCTTATCTTTAAAAAGAATAACCATTTACTCTCTCCACCCTTGGCATATTCAGATGATTAGATATTCCAAGCAAAATACATGCCAATTTCTGACTTGACCAACTGTAAGTATGGGTTTTCAAGCTAATGGTTTATAAGAAAAGCAGGTAGACTTCAGACATAATTCTTCCACCGCAGAATACTATTACAACATTTATCATTTTGTGGGAAAACATCAGAAAAAACATTTAATTATTCATAGTCTTTATCATCTTTTGTTTGGACTTTCATTCTGTGAACAGGAATCAGTTATGGCAGAAGTTTTTTATAAGGTCAAAACAGATCTCAAGTTATGCACACTGTTAGAAAATCTGCAACAGAAAGACACCTTAAGAGTTAAGGTTTTTGGCCAGGCGTGGTGGCTCATGCCTGTAAATCCTACACTCTGAGAAGGTGAGGCAGATTGCTAGAGCGCAGGGGTTTGAGACTCTGCTAAAATAGAAATACTAAATATAGAAATAAATAAATATAGAAATAACTAAAATAGAAATACTAAAAATAGAAAAATGAGCCCAGTGTTGTGGCAGGTGCCTGTAGTCCCAGCTATTCTAGAGGCTGGGGGAGGAGGATCACTTGAGCCCAGGAATTTGAGGTTGCTAATGAGCGAGGCTGACGCCATGGCACTATAACCTGGGCAACAAAGTGAGACTGTCTCAAAAACAAAAAAAAAAGAAAGAAAGAAAGAAAAAAGAGTTAAGGTTTTCTACCAGGGCTTTATTCTCCAGAAAAAAATGTCCTGTTCCCTCTTCTTTTAATTTCTTTAAAATTTACCAACACTATTTTAGAAATATATAAATGCATGCACACTCCCTCTGCTAAAGAGAACAGATTAGCAAGCATTCTTTTATACATAAACGATACGGTTTTTAAAATCTCCAATTAGAAGTAGCCTAAATAGACAGTTGGCTTTGCAAGCTAAATATTGTCAAAAAGAATAGCTATAACTCAACTATTCTAAAAGCGAAGTTACTATTTTCATAGCTGCTCTATAAATAGCAGTATCATTTTAGTTACCCTTGCTGTATACCTTTGTGTACAGTTTATCTTTTTTTTTTTTTGCAGTTTTGGCTGGGGCTGGATTTGAACCTGCCACCTCCGGCACATGGGGCTGGCACCCTACTCCTTTGAGCCGCAGGTGCCACCCCTGTGTACAGTTTATCTAAGTGGGAATAAGACAACTGGGAGCTTTACTGTTATATTTTATTGAAATTTTTTCTTTAGACAAATTTGATATCCAGTTACAACTACCATGAAATTTTCCAGGCTAACTGTCTGTGACCATATTAGATAGAGAGGAATTCTGAGGGTTCAATCAGCCATTCATTGGCAGAACAGATTCAAACAATTCCCTTGGCTCAGTTCCCTGGGCTCAACCTTCCAACACAGGCAGGCAGCCTTCTGTTCAGACACAACCCTTTGTTATTCAATGGGCAGCACGGAACAACTGCTCTCTGGGTACTCATGAGAAAGAACATTCTCAAGCTTGATGACACCAAACGTTCATCAAATCTCAGCTGAGAGAAACGATATGTAGGCAATACTGCTTGAGAGAAATGGACTCCAGTCATACCTCCAAGTATTTAAATAACCTAAACTTACCCCAAATCAAGCCAAATCAGCAGAGAGCAGGCATTTCTAACGCATCTTTCCTGTCCACTCCATGCCAAATTGTGCTGTTTTATAATATAATAAGCCGTGTAGAAGAACAATATAAAAGTCAGCCTTAAAATCCTCATTAGTAGCCAGGTGTAGTGGCAGGTGCCTACAGGCCCAGCTACTTGGGAGACTGAGGCAAGAGGATTGCTTGAGCAATCCAAGGGTTTGAGGTTACTGTGAGCTGTGATACCACAGCACTTTACTCAGGATGATGGCGAGACTCTGGCTCAAAAAAAAAAAAATCCTCATAAAATACTGCACATACATTGCCCTATTTATGAGACAGAAATTCCTACCTAATCTTAATGTTTTGGGGGAAAATATACTTTCCCCGAAAAACACTGCTCTGTTATAACCTTATGAACATTGTAATAATTCTCTTTCTAACTGTATAAAAAAACTTACACCCAAATTTGTGAGCCATGAATAAGTTGTAAAGATATAAATTACTCTTACCCTTACTCCTACCTTTTTTTTTAAAGTCCCTGCCTTTGTTTTCTTTCTTCTTTAGCTCAGACTTCTAATCTATTACCTTTTATTTTATACACCCATGCAGATCACTTATCTTAACGTGTTTCCTAGAAATAAGATGGGACATACTCTTTAGTTTTAAAAAATTCTATATTTAATATTAATATAATAAATCACAAAGGAAAAACAATAGACTTGGCTACATAAATATCTAAAACCTTTATATATCAAAACATCATAAACAAAATTTAAAAAAAAAAAACATAAAACAGGTTGGACATGGCAGCTCATACCTATAATCCTAGCACTCCGAGAGGCCGAGGCAGGTAGATTACCTGTGCTCAGGGGTTCAAGACCAGCCTGAGCAAAGTGAGATCCCTCTCTCTACTAGAAATAGAAAAAATAGCTGGGCTTTGTGACAGACACCTGTAGTCCCAGTTACCCAGAAGGCTGAAGCAAAAGGACTGCTTGAGCCCAAGAGTTTGTGATTGCTGTGAGCTATGACACCATAGCATTCTACCCAGGGTAACAATGAGACTCTGTCTCAAAAAAAATAATAATAAAAAATAAAAACATAAACAGGAGAAAGGTTTGACAAAAGTAATAATCAAAAGACTAATGCTCTTACTATATGAATAAATTATATACATCAATAAGAATACAAAACAGACCAGGTGTGGTGGCTCAAACCTGTAATCCTACCACTTTGGAATCCAAGCTGGAAGGATTGCTTGAGGCCAGGAGTTTGAGACCAGCCTGAGCAAGAGTAAAAGCAAGAGCTCTGTCTCTACGAAAAAAATACAAAAATTATCTGGGCCTGGTGGCACACTCCTATAGTCCCAGCTACTCCAGAGACTGAGGCAGGAGGGTCACTTGAGCACAGGAGTTTGAAGTTTGCCATGAGCTATGATGACAACACTGCGCTCTAGCTCAGGCAACAGAACCCTATCTAAAAAAAAAAAAAACCCACAAAATTTGATAAATAAAATGATGATAAATCAATCAAAAACATTGGATGTTCAAATAAATGAATTTAAAGGAAGCTAAAAGTAATTTGAATTGCTCTCCTAACATAGACTCCCAGAATTACAATGTACCTTTCCTTTTCAAACCTCTAACATTACAGAAGAAAATTAATTACCTTGTTCAAGTAGGTTAAAGGTTGCCATTTACCTGTCTTCCCATTTCCATAAAGAAAAGGACTATTTTGGCTTCTCTCCACTCCCTACTCATTATTCCTCACAGGAGGTACTGTATACATGTATCTAATGGTAGGAGACTGTTGTTTCTCAAGGCACATTTCCTAGTGGACAACATTCATGTATTACAGGTCACCACCCAAACAAGATGCGGACTCTTGCTCCCTGCAACCTGCCTGTGCTTACATAGAAGGGGCATGACACATCCCTCCAGGCTCCAAGAGTAAACAGCGTCTGCTCACTGCTCTTTCCCCTGTCTTTCTGTCTGAAACGGTGTGGGTAAACCATGCAAAGCTCCCTGACAGACCCAACTGCCCACATTCCAAGGGGAAAGGAGAAGGAAGCCCCATTTGGCCACATATCTAAACCTCATCCTCCAATATAGCTTTTATCCGAAACTTGGCATTGGAGGGAGCTCCCGGGAACTTGCTGAGACTGATACTCTACTGCTCATTTATCTGTCTGTCCTGTGTCATCTCAGATGGAAAGGAGCTGGTATGATCCAGTCGTCCCCTGAAAAATATAGATGTAGCAATTGAGACCTTGAGTATAAAGACAAGAGCAGCCACAGGGAGCCAAGAACCATGGGGAAGGTGGGGGTTCTTGGTCTCTGCCGCTAGAATGCAGGAACAGATGAGGTAGTTATTCAATTATCAGGAAACCTTTGCAAACAAGGCAAACCTTTAACACAGAGACTTCTCAGGCATGAGCAGACAGAAATATTTTAGCTACCATTCTTTTTTTTTTGTTTTGTTTTTTAATCATTTCTTTGCCTATGAGGGCCTTTAAATTGCCCAAAAATAGATATGGTCTATGTGGTTAGAGCAGTGCCACTCAAAATGTGAACTGACAGCATTGGCAAAGCCTGGGAGCCTACCAGAAATGAAATTGTGGGATCCCTACTCCGGACCTACTGAATCAGAGCCTCTAGAATGGAGCCCAGAAACCTGTGTTTTAATAAGCTCTCCAGGTAATTCTTATGCTTGCTAAGGTTTGAGATGCACAAAGGTAGCATATGTAGCAGATTTTGGAAATATTTTAAAGAGCATTTTGGGGAGCTGAACAGTAGGAGCTAATACTAGATATACTGTCCAAATTCCGTTCCTTTATATCCCGTTTGGAACTTCAGGACTAAGGAGAGAATTATGAAAAGACTGGATCCTGGAAACCCTATGGTTTTTCCATAGGTTCAGGATTCACCCCTACACCACAGGCTTTCAAATTGCTTTAGATTATTTATTTCACAGAAACCCAGACCGGGGATTATACCGAAGGGATTCTTCTTAGGTTGAAATAGAAAAAAAAAAAAAAATCCAGTGGAATTATTACAAATTCAAATGTTAAGAAGGAATAATAAAAAGTATATGCCTAGATGGCTCAGCGCCTGTAGCTCAGTGGTTAGGGCGCCAGCCATGTACACAGGAGCTGGCGGGTTCGAATCCAGCCCAGGCCTGCCAAACAACAATGACAACTACAACCAAAAAATAGCAGGCATTGTGGTGGGCACCTGTAGTCCCAGCTACTTGGGAGGCTGAGGCAATAGTCACTTAAGCACAATAGTTGGAGGTTGCTGTGAGCTGTGACACCACGGCACTCTACCCAGGGTGACTGCTTGAGACTCTGCTTCAAAGAAAAAAAAAAAAAAAAAGTATATGCCTAGAACTCTCTTTTTCTAGAAGTGAGATTTTCCCAGGCTCTGGGAAAGAAATGAAATCAATGTACAAAATAGGCTTTGGACCTACAGCTAGAATAAGATTAGGCAAAAATGAAATAAAGTGAAGGCAACAGCACTAAGGAGAAGAAGAAAATTTGAAATCATATTGACCTGTCCAGAAAAATATGACAAGGAAAAGTTTTAAATAGGGGAGCCAGAATAGGCATTCATAGGGAACTCCTCCTTGATAATTACAACTGGGATAATCTGTAGTTACAGGAAATATGAACATATTTAAAAAGAGAAAGACTAGAAAAGACCACTGGACAATTCTTCAAATATTGTTAAGTGAGTTTCAGATGGCATTGTTTTTGTTTTTCTTTTTGAAACAGAGTCTCACTTCGTCACCCTGGGTAGAGTGCCAGGGCTGGGTCATAGCCTGAACTGAATAGAAATAAATACCTCCTGACAAAAGTGAGGGTGGGCAGAATTGAGCCTCTTGAAATACTTGAACCACTGGGTGTTCGTTGCAGATCCAGAACTCTCTGGCTTCATTCTCTCTCTACGGAGACCTCACAGGCAACTTCCATAGTAATGGATTAGGAGAACGAAAATCTAAGTCTGAAAACAAAAAACAAATGTAGACAAGAAAAGTACTAAGACCTAGCAAAAGGTAGTAAGTCCTGGCTGGGGATAAAAAAGGAATAGAAACAACTTCGATGGAAGGCTATAATCCTAGCACTCTGGGAGGCCAAGGTGGGTGGATTACCTGAGCTCGGGAGTTCCAGAACAGGCCCAGCAAGATTGAGACTCCATCTCTAAAAATAGCCGGGCGTTGTGGCTGGCACCTGCAGTCCCAGCTACTCGGGAGGCTGAGGCAAGAGGATTGCTTGAGCCCAGGAGTCTGAGGTTGCTGTGAGCTATGACGCCACGGCACTCTACCGAGGGTGGCAAAGTCAGACTTTGCCTCAAAAAAAAAATTTAAAAAATGAAATAAAGGCTTAAAGCTCAGTAGAACTGCCGGAACAGTAGGAACACTCGGGGAACATTGGAGGCTTATCTCTCTGATGCAGAAAAGGAAACTATGGCAGGAAGGACTGCTTCAGTTCCTACCAAAGAAGTGCAAACCATTTAAGTCTCAGAAACCCAATTTTAAGGAAAGGTGGAGACTGGGTGAAATCCTAGGCGAGTCCCTGGACCTCAGTAGGCCAGAACCTTAATAGCAGCTCAAGAAATCAGCCCAGGGCGATTCTCCATGAGAGACAAATGTGAAACCTCCTAACCAGGAATCAAGACTCAGAGGCAGACATTCAATAACAGGAGCCCAGGGAGTTCAGAACTACAACAATTCCTGGGAACTTTCTAAGGATAGAAAAATTCAGAGAAAAGAACAGGAAACTGAGACTTAAGAAATAAAGACAATGTGTTTCACTTAAAGAGTTAACTACTGTATGTGTGGGGTATGCTGCCCAGAAAGAATCTCCTTTCTTTCTTTCTTTCTTTTTTTTGAGACAGTCTCACTACGTTGCCCTTGGAGAGCTATGGGTGCAGAGCCAAGAAAGGAGATTCTTTCACTAAGCAGATACAGACCTTCAGCAATGGCAAACGGTGGGTAAAAATAGGGCTCGAGTGAGAAATGAAAATGAAGTGGTTCTAAATACTTGGAACAATCATCAGGAAAGACTTAAAGCCACCATTGCAAAAACATATGGGAAGCACAGTGCTAAAATGAATCCGGCTAACCTGAGAAGAGACTTCCTGATCTAAGTTTAACCTGACAGGGGGTGGTGGGCTCCAGACTGCTTGGTAACCTGTAGAGGCTGAATAACTGCTTGATTATGTGTAAGACTAGTAGTAATTTAGGGTCCACGTGGCAAAGCAGAAGAGAACAGGAGACTTCTTTCTTAACTTGACACCCCCCCCCACCATACTCAAGCTAGATTTAGACCTCATGTCCTACTACTGTCCCCCGTTCACTGTGCTCTACCCATACTGACTTCCTTCACATTCCTAGACAAGGCAAGGCCATACCTGCCTCAGGACCTTAGCACTTGCCACTCCCCCATACCCTGAAGGAGTAATGCTTATTACAAACAAGGTTTCTAGGGTACAACACACGAACACATTTTCCATTCCAGTAGGATTGCTCTGGCTCAGTAGAGACGACATTGGAGAGGAAAGAATTTGGGACTTCAATGCATTTATAGTTTAGTTTACAAAAAGTGTCGGGTTTTAGACTTTAATATACTCTAAGAATTTAACAATTGGAGAGAATTCACTTCAAATTGTCAGTATCATTATGCAGTTGGAAATGTATTTGGGGCTTAAGTTTATGGTGTCATGAGGTGCTCCTTGAACTATCTCTGCCCATACCGGTAGGACAAGGCAGCCCGGCACAATGTGAGATGAAAAATGGAATAAAACGTCCATCTCGGCCTCCATGGTCTTCATTAACATCCAGTGCATTTCAGAATCCTCTAATCTGTCCACCCAGAGCAGTGGTGAGTATCAGAGAGAGGCCTCAGGAAGGTTGGAGTAGGACCTTCCCTATATCTGCTGTTTTTGTCAAAGGGGCAGCCTCTTCTGGTTGCCCATAAATTTGTCTGTTAACAAAAGGATCAGAGAACAAAAGAAACTGCAGCGATGTCTGCGCCCCTTCCCACTAGAGGGAGCTGTGGAGTTAACACAGGACTTTCACAGGGCTTTCCCAAAAGGCCACAAAGGAAGTTTTTAAGGAGCCAACTGTAGGAAGACTGCTCTTCTATAGGTGGGGTTAATGTGCTTAGACACTGCAGTCATGAGGCCTCCCTGTACTGCAGGTGCCAAATACATTGGGGCTCACCTTTCTGGTCTCCTAGAAGTTGGTTCTGATTTTCCATAATGAATACTCTTAGGGATCGGTTGTCTTAAATTTGGGGTAAGAAATAAAACACTGAATTCTTGATCTAGGATCACCAGAGAGCTCTCAATAAAGAAGCCCCTTCTTGGTCTGTACCCTCTGTGGGGAGGAGGTAAGTGATAAGATTCAGGCAGAATGTGACAAAGTTTGTTAGAACTGCAGCCTGGGTCTCCTGACTCCCAGACTAGCATGATTTATGCTCCCCACGTTGTACAGTTCGGTCCATACATTTAACTTGCTGTCCCGAGGTCAACACCTACCTGCTGGTGTGGTCGTGATCTCTGTCTGCACTGTGTGTTCCTCAGCAGGTCCCAGCAGGGTGACAGTCACTGTGTAAGCAGTCGAAGGAGACAGATCCAAACACACTACTGGAGCCTGTTCCCTCGTTGTGAAGTTAAATGATGTTGCATGATAAACGTGATCCAGATACCACCTCTGACCCAGAACTCTAAACTGTGGTGAGATTTAAGAAAGCCTTGCATTAAATTTACTTTTGGCTTGCAGACGTCTACACCCTAAGCAGAATGAGGTTGAAGCAGCAAAGTTCCTTCTATTTATCCCCACCCACTCAGAATTATTTTTAATACACTAAAGAGCTGAACTGAGGGCAGACTTTACAAAGCTACCTTACCTTTCCTATTCGACGTCCCCCATAAACAGGTGTAGGACTAAGTTTAAAATGTGTAACTGTATCTCAGATGAATAGAACGCCAGGCTATTATTCTAAAGGAATCCTTTGCTGGCCACCCAAGGGAAAGAAATTGAACTGGGGTGATTAGGCAAAATTCTTTTGATTTCTTTCATTATGAGGAATCCATGGACAGGCCTCATAGAACCGAGTACTTAAACTCTATGAGGACTGCCCCTGATGATGCCTTGACAGCAACTGTGCAGTAGTGATTCATTTGATCCTTCCTATGAGAACTCTGGTTAAAGAGCTTGTGATTCATGGAGTCATTAAACACATTGTCACTCAATCGTACTTTACCCACCCAGTGCCAACTCAAGCAGCAAGTATAGGAAGTTACAGGGAAAAATCTGTTGTGAAGGTCCCATAAGTAATATGATCCACCCTTGGTCAGTCAGTGTGCTTTAGCTGGTGGAGACGCCCACGTGTTTAGTGTTTCCAATGATGCTGGCATCACTGTCTATACCACCCTCTCTCCAGCCTCAACACTGTCAATCACTAACTCTTCCCCATCAGTCTCCCACAGCTCTCCAAAACCTTGACACCTGGCTCATAAAAATTTCTTGGGCCTAAACTCTTTCAAATTCTCTTGAGTAACTTAAAGATCTTTATGGATAAGTCATCAAAACTTGACTTCAGACTTCCTTGAGCTCAATGCTGTGAAGTGCTTCCACTCCACTTTAGTCACCAGAACTAACAGCCATATTCTAGACTGTGTCTTCATCAGAGTTGCTCCCCCAAGACCTTGCGGTGGTCCCCTGTATGTCATGACCACTTCCTAGTGAGGTGTAACACGTGTTCTTGTGTGTTTGGGCAATACGTAGTTTCTCTTTTGTAAACTGCTCTTCAACGTTCACTTTTTCCAAGGGATTTAAGAGTATTTCACATATTATATAAATTAATCATCTAATATATTTTAAAAAGGAATTCCTCTTTCAGTTTTACTCTTTAATCAATTTAGCATAGGATAGGAAGTAGGAATCATTTGTTTTTTTTTTGTTTTTTTTTGCAGTTTTGGCCGGGGCTGGGCTCGAACCCATCACCCCTGGTATATGGGGCCAGTGCCCTAAGGGGCAGCCCGGAATCATTTATTTTCTTAACCTAGTAGTTAAGCAATCAGAACCACTTATTGAATAAAACCTTTCTTCCTCTACTGATTTGAAAAATCCTCTTTATCCTATACTAAAATTATTTAGGTACTTGAATATGCCTTTAGCCTTAGTGTTCTTTCTAATAAAGAAATTTTAATATTTCACTTTGCCTGCTTAAAATCCTTTACCGGCTCCACATAGACATCAAGATGAAATCTAAATTCAAAAGCACAGTGACCCATGACCTCACCATTGCCTAGATGTTTGCCTCATATTTTTCCTACTCTGCTTTGCTCTCTGTTATCCAATATGCTACTCTAACTTGCCCACAATGCCCTTCTTCAACCTCTCCCGGACTCTTTCACCTGGCTAATTCCTACTTATTTTCTCTGACACAGCATGACCTTTCCTCTTAAAAAAATACATACCTGGACACACACATATACAAACACAAAATATTCTACTCCATTATGTATTGACTTCTTATCAAAGCACTCATTACATCATATTGTAGTTGTTAACTTATATGTTTCTATTAGTCTGAACTGGAATCCGGGTCCTAACACATAATATTCTTCTAGTAAGGGGTCATTGTATAAATTACTTAATTTTAATTTAATTCTTCCTGAGTTTACTCTCTGCCAGATGATTGGCTAGGCACTAAAAATGACACAAAGATAAATCTTAGTTCCTGCCTGAGTTTATTTATAATTTTACTCGTGATGTTCAAAAAAAATCAAATGAGGGCTAATTGCCATGTGACGAATTTCTCAAAAATCTATGCTAAAATGTGAATTAGATGGCAAAATAAACTGCAATTATTAAGTACACTAAAATAAAATATAAGTGTAAAATATCAGGCATGGAAAATGCTAGCATGTCACCAAAGAAAGTGTCTTACTTCAATCGAATCCCTCACACCCCTCTGGCATCTCATAGCTGCTGTGGAAACAGCAATCACACCCTGTCTGGAGTTCATTCATTTTTAAATAGTTTGGATCCTCACTTGGAGAGCACCCAAATTTTTAAGTGACACAGTTCTTTGACAGATAAAAGATCTTCTTACTTGGTAGGTTCGTTCTGATCCAACTTTCCTAGAATGCCTGTTCAATTTCAAACAAGTTTCATTAAATATTGAAATATTGAAAATTCCATCATCTTCTGAAAGATCGTCTTCTAAAAAATAAGAGAGAAGATATTGACAGGTCACGTCATCTTAGCAAAACACATCAGAGTTCAGCACAAGTGAAGTTCTGACACCTGGAGAGTCGACTGGGTGTTTGACAGAAAGAGCATTAAATACGGCATCAGCAGACTCAGCTTCAAGTCTGAGCTCTACAAGTTCTTAATTGTAATGACCTCAGTTAAATCACTGAACTCTCCAAACCTCAGTTTCCTTATTTGTGAAATCAAACAATCCAGCTTGCTTTTCTTAAGCCACAGGCTGTTGTTTAGAGAATCAAATGAAATATTTTTAAATTACTGTAAATGAATAAAGCTGTGATATTTTTAGAACATTAATCCTATCACCTGGATAGTCCGTACTAAAATGTCATGAAGGTAAGCATACAAGTAGCCAGAAAGTCTGAGAATAAGGAAAAAAGTGAATAAAAATCAAAAATCTATGAATTGGAACTCTCCGGTCAAGTGCTTTCCAACCTAGAAAATGACCAGAAAACAGATGACCAGGCAAGGGAAAATTTGCTTTCACAGCAGACAGTATTTCAAGAGCTACTCAGCTGAGTGCTAAGGCAAAAAAATAATCTGAAAGCAGACTAGTTTCAACCATTGTATAGAAAATAAGTCATTTCATACCTCCTGGAGTCTAATTCATTCCTACAATGAATTCTCTAATGTAGTTATAAAGGAGTTTTGTCATTCATGAATTACCGAAATCACAAAGAAGGAATAATATGGGTGATTTTCAAGGAAAAACAAATTTCCTAACAAACAGGCCTATATATTTTCTACCAATGAGAAGAAGTTTAAATGTCTACCAAAAAGAAGCTGTTTTATAACTATCTTCAAAGGGTGTTTCTGCCAGGGAGTCTCTGCTACCTAAGAGTAACAATGATAATAATAAATTATTCTATTCAATACCAGACCTCTCCACAGCATTTTCAATATCACTGACATATGGGGCACAAGGCAATTAGTGGGGAGAAAATATTTCTGGCTGTAATTGGAAATGCAGAGACATGATGATGAGAGAGAATTGGAAGACTATCATCTGTGCTTTCCTTTAGCTTCAAGAATTTTAAAAATTCCATAAGGACATCATCAGAAACAAAAATTGCCATGTGCAGGCATGACTTCCAGGAACACCGAGTGCGTAATATGTAAGAAATGCCACAGAGAGCTCACGTCTGTACGTGAACGGAACAGAAGCAGAAGCGGTATGCACACGGCTTCCATCTCGTCCGTCACAGGAGACAGCCATTATGGTCTGAATTCAGGGAAGAAGGCAACCGAACAAAGGCATCTGGTTTTCACTTCCCACGCCCAGTCCTAACAGTGACTGAGAATAAATAAAAATGGGTCAAAATTTGCATCTGGGTTGGGAAGAAGGGTCGGTTGCCATACACAAGGCGGAAACATAAAGATGTCTCTGCTCAGCACCGGGTGGAAGAGACAAGGAAAAAGAAAGACCCCGACAGCTCCTGTGCCACCTGCCTTCCAAGTGAAGGAACAGGGTCTCCAAGTGTCAACGGAAGGAACGGGAGGAGAACTGACGCCCAGGGAGGAAGCAAGGCAGGCCACAGGACAACTCAGGGATGGACGCTCCATCTGGGACCGTTTAGTCCACAGGTTCTCAGATCCACCTGTTCATCCCTCAGCAGATTGGAAGTCATGCTGGGATATCAGGGGGTTTTTTTGCAGTTTTTTTGGCCGGAGCTGGGTTTGAACCCGCCATCTCCAGCATATGGGGCCAGCGTCCTACTCCTTTGAGCCATAGGCATCGCCCAGTATTTCTTTTTTAAGTTCAACAGACAACTCTGCTAGGCATCCAGAGAAAAAGTGTGCATACTAATAATACTATTGCTGCTACTGCTAATAATAATAACAATAATAGTCCTTCCTTAGCACATATAAGTAACAGGGAACAACTTCCAAGTAGAGGCCTAGGGACTTAGCAGAGAAGCTGGGTTGACAGAAGAAAGGACTTGCCTCTGTCCTACTCTGTAGGCTGAAGCGCCATAAAGAAACCAGGTCCAAGGCCAATGGCCTCACCAACCAACACAGAAAAGTGCTCAGAAATAAAGCTCAGGGGAATGGCCTTTCTTACAGCTGCTGCCCAAAGGACCCTGGATCACCCAGAGCTGAGATAAGCGTACACATACTCACATTACCCAATAAAAAGGAAGATCTAAGGAAATGTCATCTATTTTATTATGAGGAAAAATATCAGACCTAGACAGAACTTTTATCTTCCAAGGATAAGTAATCTAAAAGCTTAAAAGAAGAAAAAAAAGCCTATGAAATGATTCTATGAAGAGGAAGAGTTGAAAGAGAAACTGGGCTTCAGATGCAAAGAATGACCATGCTTTTGGAAAGGAGAATTGGGCAAAGTATTGGTCAAATTAGACAGCATTTGTTTTGCACTTTCAATAAAAACTTTTAAAAATGGATTCAAACAAGAGTGATAATAAGAGAATGTGAGAGCAGAGAGGAAACTGGTTGAGAGAGGCAGAAATAAAAAAGGAACTAGATAAGACCCAAAGAAAAGGAAACGAAAGTGCAACAACAGAATTTAAAGTGCAGCAGAAATGGTAAAGGCCGGAAATGTAAACGCAGAAGTGCAGATCTGTATAAAAGGCAGATGGAGGGCAAATGTGTTACATAAAGAAAAAAGGCAGAGGAACCTGCACATAAAAAGGGAAAAATGGAAAACCAATGTGGGCAAAAGGGAATCTGAAGAGCCAAAAACAAACTGTAAAAAAGGCAATGGGGGTGTAGGGTAGCTCACGCCCCAGAGCTTGGAGAGGCCAAGGCAGGAGGATCCCTGAAGGCCAGGAGATTGAGACCAACCTGGGTAACATAGTGAGACCCCCTATTTCTACAAAAATAATAATAAGAAGAAGACAAACTAGTCAGGCTACCATCCCAGCTACTAAGAAGGCTAAGGCAGGAGGATGGATGGCTTGAGCCTAGACCGTGCCATTGCACTTTACCCTGGGCAACAGAGTGAGATCCTGCCCCCTCAAAAAGCAATAATCAGAGATTCAATGAAAAAAAAATGTTCCTAATGTGTAAACAAATCACAACCTAAAGATCAAAATACTCAAAGGGTACTAGAAAAACTTAGTGCAAAACACGAGCATTTATACGCACTCAGGCTGAAGTTTCATGAAGAAAGGATTTGTCATTCCCATTGAATTCCAAATGCTCCCAACAGTGTCAGACACGTAGTAGACGGTCTATAAACTAGTACCAGGTGCACGAATAAATGATTAACATCTTAAGTTTTGTAGATAAAGGATGACTTTATGATACCCCAACTGAAAATCAGATTACCTATGTAGCATTAAAAACAAAAAGTCACACCTTCTTCCAGCTTCTCTTTCAAAACTTTAAATTCCCAAAGCCATTATGAAATATTTGCAGAATTCTGTAACCAAAGGTTATGATCCAAGAATTTTATCTTCACAAGCTCTTCATTCTTCTCATTCATTTGAAGGCAACAGAAAGACATTCTCAGATAATCATGGGCTCAGTGGGGAGAACAGATGTCTGTTCATAAGTACCCTATTCCCTGAGTGAAAAGATAGAAATCATCATTCAGAAACATAAATGAAGGGGTGATGCCTGTGGCTCAGTGAGTAGGGCGCTGGCCCCCTACACCAAGGGTGGCGGGTTCAAACCCGGCCCCAGCCAAACTGAAAAAAACAAAAAACAACATAGCTGGGCGTTATGGCAGGTGCCTATAGTCCCAGCTACTAGGGAGGCTGAGGCAAGGGAATCGCCTAAGCCCAGGAGTTGAAGGTTGCTGTGAGCTGTGATGCCATAGCACTCTAACGAGGGTGATAAAGTGAGATTCTGTCCCTACAAAAAAAAAAGAAACATAAATGAAAAGAGAGAAAAAATAGGGAAAGTAGTATAAAAGGACTGGCAATAAGCAATGAAACTATTAAAACACGTACTAGGGTAAATCATTGCTACAAATATTGCTAAAAATCAATATAAAATGAATTCGTTAAAGACATACGTTAAAAATAGGAAGCTGGCCAGGTACAGTGGTTCATGCCTATAATCCTAGCACAGTGGAAGGCCAAGACAGGACAATCGCTTGAGATCAGGAGTTTGAGACAAGCCTGGGAAACATGGCAAGACTCCATCTCTGCAAAAATTAAGAAAAATTAGCCAGGCATGGTAGCGCAGGCCTATAGTCCCAGCTACCAAGAGGCTAAGGCAAGAGGATTGCTGAAGACTGGGCATCTAAGGCTACAGTGAGCTATGATCATGCCATTGCACTCCGGCCTGCATGACAGAGTGAGATCTCAAAAAAAAAAAATGCAAGAAAACTTTTTAAAAATGAGAATGCTGAGCGGCGCCTGTGGCTCAAAGGAGTAGGGCACCGGCCCCATTTGCTGGAAGTGGCAGGTTCAAACCCAGCCCCGGCCAAAAACTGCAAAAAACAAAAAATGAGAATGCCATTTGGAATGCCATATTAAACCAATAATATAAGGGAAGGAAAAGGGGAGGGAATTAAAAAAGGGAGTAAAGAATGTTAACTTCCTTATCTTATTCAGGGAGAAATTAACATTATTTCAGTCTTAACATTGGAAGAAATACACACTTGAATGCAGCTGTTTTCTTTTTAATCTGATCATTTAAAGAAAAGAAAATCTATACTATGTGACTCATTAAAAAAGAGAATCTGTGGGCAGTGCCTGTGGCTCAAAGGAGTAGTGCACCGGCCCCATATGCCGGAGGTGGTCCGTTCAAACCCAGCCCTGGCCAAAAACTGCAAAAGCAAACAAAAAGAGAGAGAGAGAGAGAATCTGCGTACAAAAAGACAGGAAACAAAAGATATAGCAAAATAGCATAAAAAAGAGAAAAAATAAAATAAGACGAAAGAAAGGAAAATCATATCACAAACAATAATGTAAATTGGAGAACTTATCTATTCAAATATAAAACTTGTCCCAGAAAGGTTCCCAACATATGATATCTTCTATAGTACACCTATAACAATGTTATCTAGATAGCTTTTAAGAAGAAAAAAGTAGGCAAAGGCATGTCATGCAAATTCAAGCACAAAGAAATCAAGAAAACCACTTTTACCATCGAGTATAACTTTATGGATACAACAAATATTACATAAGCCAAGGTGGGCCATTTGTTACTAGTAAGAGACTCTTGTAATAAAGATAGCAATCATTAACATTAATATAACAACATCAAAAATGTGTGAAACAAAATAATTAGAATTCCTAAGAGAAACTGAGAAAAATGGCAATCCAAGTGAGGAAAAAAAAAAAAAAGATACAAAATCCTGAATATAGGCAGAGCCCATAGCTCAGTGGGTAGGGCGGGTAGGGCACCAGCTACGTACTCCCAGGCTGGTGGGTTTGAACCCAGCGCAGGCCAGCTAAACAACAGTGACAACTGCAAAAAGAAAAATATATAGCCAGGCGTTGTGGCGAGCACCTATAGTCCCACCTACTCGGGAGGCTGAGGCAAGAGAATCACTTAAGCCCAAGAGTTTGAGGTTGATGTGAGCTGTGACGACACAGCACTCTACTGAAGGCGACAAAGTGAGACTCTGTCTCAAAAAAAGAAAGAAAAAGAAAAAAAAAGAAATCCTATGAATAGCCTCATTGATAAAGTAGTTAAGACTAGACCTTACTCCACCTACCAGCAAACACTCTAACTTATTATCCAGTACTTGTTGAAATTACCAAACTTAGCCAAATAGTAAGGCCCAAGAAAATGTCAACAAATCCCTCCATGTACACCAAAATGTACTAAAACTAGAAATCAACAACAAAGTGTAAATGTTATACATATATTGTATAAAATACGTAAAATTAATGCTTCAATCAAAGGGGAAAACAAAATAGCAATTATATAATTCTTTGAAAGTACGGGCAAAGAGAATATATATGAAAACACTCATCAATAATTCTTCAATCATAGGAAAAATTAGAATAGCAATTATATCATGCCTTGAAAGATAAAGGAAACACGTCACTAATTAAGGAATTCTGCCAAAGCTCAACTCTGAAAGGAAGAGAGAAGCATTAAAAACTTTTGTTATCAAACAAGAAAGAATGGAAATAAGTTGAACTCAAGAATTTAGTAACAGAACAAAACAATTTAAGAGAAGCTTGGAGAAGTAAGTAATAAAAATAAGAAGAGAAATTAATGAGTTAAAAGAAAATTTTAAAACTCTGAGTTCATTCTTTGGGAAAAGAAAACAGTAAAGGCTGGGAGGGTAGCTCATGCCTGTAACCCTAGCACTCTGGTAGGCTAAGGGGGTAGATTGCTTGAGCTCAGGAGCTTAAGAGCAAGAGCAAGACCCCATCTCTAAAAGCAAGAGCATGACCCCATTTCTAAAAAAATAGCCAGTGTGGCTGGCTCTTGTAGTTCCAGCTACTCAGGAGGCTGAAACAAGAGGATCACTTGAGCCCAAGAGTTTGAGGTTGCTGTGAGCTATGATGCCATGGCACTCTACCAAGGGTGACAAAGTGAAACTGTCTAAAAAAGGAAGGAAGGAAGGAAGGGAGGGAGGGAGGGAGGGAGGGAAGGAAGGAAGGAAGGAAGGGAGGAAGAGTTAACCAATTTAAAAAGAGAGAAAAACCAAATTAGGAGTCAGAATAGGGTGGCACCTGTGGCTCAAAGGAGTAGGGCGCCAGCGCCATATGCCAGAGATAGTGGGTTCAAACCCAGCCCTGGCCAAAAACTGCAAAAATTAAAAAAAAAAAAAAAAAAAGGAGTCAGAATAAATTGGGATTATATAACCTGTGGCTCCAGAGGAAATGTGAGCAAATCTACCATATGACATTTCAGCCAACAAATTTAAAATCTCAACCAAATGAACATTTATAAGAAAAACGTAAGTTAAAAAAATTGACTTGGGCACCAGCCCCATATACCAGAGGTGGCAGGTTCAAACCCGGCCTTGGCCAAAAACTGCAACAAAAAAATAAATAAATAAAATAAAATAAATATAAAAATTAAAAATTGACTTAATATAAGAAGCTTAAACCCACATCCAAGGAAGAAATCAACAAAGTTGTTAAAGAATCATCTCCCTAAAGGGATGAAGCTTAAATGATCTTATGTGCAAAACTTTAAAAAGGGAATAATCTCAAAGGGTATAAACTGTTCTGGAGCAAAAAATATGGAAAACTCCCCAATTCATTTTAAGGAATGAATATAACTCTCCCGATGAAATGAGGCAACGGAAGGCGCAGGATCTAGACAAATCTTTGCAACAGCATGTAATAAAGAAAGGCAAGCAGATACTTAGCAAATGTAGAAACATGCCTCACTTCCAGCTGCGATGACTCACTATAAATCCTAATTCTCCCTAGATTAACTTGAAAATTTAATCCAATTTCATTTAAAATCTCAGACAGAGGAAAATAGTCCAGAGACATTAAATAACTTATCCAACTCTTCAACACAAAGGTAAAAGGTAAAACTAGATCTGCCTTACTCCAAAGACCATGATTTTTCCAGTGGAAACTAATGTGAAGAGGTAATCAGATATTAGTAGCAACAGCTGACATTGAACAGCAACCTGTCACCCTCACTGAACAGTAACAGATGAGTTTCAAGTCCTGGGATGATCTTTTAAAGAAGACATATCCCTGGAAGTCCATAGTAGTTCATTATTTTTTTATTTTATTTTATTTTATTTTTGAGACAGAGTCTTACTATTTCGCCCTTGGTAGAGTGCCATAGTTTCACAGCTCACAGCAACCTCCAACTCTTGGGCTTAAGTGATTCTCTTGCCTCAGCCTCCCAAGGAGCTGGGACTACAGGCACCGCCCAACACCCAGGTATTTCTTTGTTGCAGTTGTCATTGTTGTTTAGCTGGCCCAGGCCAGGTTCGAACCCACCACCCTCAATGCATGTTGCCAGTGCCATAAGCACTGTGCTACAGGCACTGAGCCCATAGTAGTTCATTATTAATTTCACAAACTTTCTCTAATTAGTCACCGTATTAATTTTATAATATCTTTGCCTTCCTATTATTTACTTAGAATAGAAATAATTGTTTATATGTAAGTACCAACATAACCAATTTGTATAATTTCACAGACTTTATGTTGTTAAGATTGGCAGACTTTTTAATTTTTATTTCTGCCAAATATGTATCACTTCCCGGTACCTAGAGGCAACAATATCCAAGGATTAGGTAATTTTCTTAAGTAGGACATCAAACAGCTAATTAAGAACTACCTCTTCACCCCCCCCTAAATAATAGATGCCATGAATGGCTTCTACAGTTTTATTTAATTCATCCTCATGCTCCATAACCAGAATTATACTGTTTTCCAAAATTCATTGTAATTGTCACAATGTTGTTAAAAAAATTATGTGATAATCATGTACAAAAATGTTAATTCCGGGCGGCGCCTGTGGCTCAGTGAGTAGGGTACCGGCCCCATATGCCGAGGGTGGCGGGTTCAAACCCAGCCCCGGCCAAATTGCAACAAAAAATAGCCGGGCGTTGTGGCGGGCGCCTGTAGTCCCAGCTACTCGGGAGGCTGAGACAAGAGAATCGCGTAAGCCCAAGAGTTAGAGGTTGCTGTGAGCCGTGTAACGCCACGGCACTCTACTGAGGGCCGTACAGTGAGACTCTGTCTCTACAAAAAAAAAAAAATGTTAATTCCTACTTCTGAAAGCTCCTTCCTGTCCACTCTTTTCCACCAACATCTACCCACCCCATCGGCTCTCGGGTCACTCTCATCCTGAATCTGAGGCTGTGGCGTCAGCTTCCCCAGCTCTTCCTCCATCATAGACAACGACAAAAAATGACTTTCAAGTTTGCTACCAAAAATAAGCCACATGGCTACCCTCTATTGGTTTGGATAACTGAGAACAGACTACTCATCACCTAAACTTTTCCTATTCTATTCTATTTGATTTATTTTATCTTATTTCATTTATTTTTGTTTTTATGAGTCAGGGTCTTGCTCTGTCTCCCAGGCTAGAGTGCAGTGGTATGATCATAGCTCACTGCAATCACAGACTCCTGGGCCCAAGCAATCCTCCTGCCTCAGTCTCTCAAAGTGCTGGGATACAGACATCAGCCACCACACCCAACTCATTTTCCTCTTTGAATGCCTTTTTATTACCTTCTCCCTCTACCAGAGGACTCAGCTGAGAAACAGTACATCTGAGTCCATTCAAACTGGTTCCACTGGGACAGGAATCTCTCCTACAGAGACCTGCTATGACTCTGATGCCTGGAGCAACTACATTCCCTCATTCTCCGCCCTTTCCCTCCAGTACAAATCTCAAAAAGCAAGTATGAATGGTCCTGCCTAACTGATCCTGCCAAATGTCTCCCCACATCCTGTGCTTAGCATTTTCTAGCAGGAAATGAGACTTCACCTACCAGCTGTCTGGAAACCAATGATGGCTGGCTCAGAGCGCCTGGGAGGGGCGGTGGAGATGTTGACAGTGTAGTTAGTGCCTTGGTACAGGTCTAGGCAGACTTCTGGGGTCCTGCTGTCTGTGGTCAAGTTGACAGTCTCTTCATGAACTGATTCCACCGGGTCCAATCGTTGTCCTTTTATGTGTACCTTTGTGAGAGGAAACAAGACAGCCCACATGACTGTAGTCAAAACACCCAAGACTTTGCAGTGCTGGATCCTATTTTCCTGCTCAACCTGGGAAGGTAAATAAGGTAAGCTCTACTATCAGGTATATGATGATCAAGTTTGATCATCCCAGGGATCAATAAATCCAGTGATCAATAAAGAAGTGACACAAGGCCGAGCAAGGTGGTTCATGCACAGAATCCTGGCACTTTGGAAGGCTGAGGCATGAGGATTGCTTGAGGTCAGGATTTAGAGATCAGCCTGAGCAAAGCAAGAACCTGTCTCTACTAAAACAAGAAAAATGAGCCAGGTGTGGTGGTTTGCACCTGTAGTCCCAGCTACTCAGAAGGCTGAGGCAGGAGGATCACTGGAAGTCAGGAGCCTGGGCTTGCTGCAAGCTAGGCTGAGGCCATGGCACTCTAGCCTGGGGCAACAGAGTGAGACTCTGTCTCAAAAACCAATAAATAAATAAAGATATGACATAATGAGGCAGTGATATCCTGCACACCAACGGTCAGCCACAAAAGAAGGCAGTCACCACACACGACCACTAGTTGCATCTGTCACTAAGTCAGCAGATGCTTCCAGCATTGCTCTGGGGGAGTGAACACAAGTGCTTGGAAACAAGCAATAATGATGATGCCAAATATAAATGCATCCCCCACATACACACCCTGTCCAAAGACAAATACATCAAACCCAAAATGTAAAATAACAAAATAATGCAGGTACCTTAAAAATTCTACCCACCCTTT
Organism: Nycticebus coucang; assembly: GCF_027406575.1. NCBI lineage: Eukaryota > Metazoa > Chordata > Mammalia > Primates > Lorisidae > Nycticebus > Nycticebus coucang. Next base: position 25,728,183 of record NC_069781.1, on the reverse strand, counting down.
TTAAATGCCAGTGGGATCAGACAGCAATTAGATTGAGAAGCCCTTATGGAAACAAGTCCCTCTTACTCAAATTCTCGTGAGTTACCATTTCTGCTCTAGAAGGAAAACATAAATCACTTCACTTACCACATATACGATCTTGGAGTTTATTTTTCTTGAGTTTATTTGCCACTTCACACAGGTGTTATTAAACAACTCGACATCATGAATTTCTGTCATTTTTTCTAAAATAGAACAAGAGAGTTGACTCATGAAATGTATCAATGAATACATTGGAAAAAATCCTAATGGAGATGAGTTTGACTGCACAGCTGGTATCTCCTCTGCCCACCATTCATGCTGTGATTCAGATACCAAGTCAGGCAATTCAAGCTGCCCTAGGCCAATCGCCTAACTTCTCTTCATCATGAATGGTGGAAGAAAAGGAAAGATTCCTGCTGGAGTGTGGGTAAGAATTCCATCCCAGGGCGGCGCCTGTGGCTCAGTGAGTAGGGCACCGGCCCCATATGCCGAGGGTGGCAGGTTCAAACCCAGCCCCAGCCAAACTGCAACAAAAAAATAGCCGGGTGTTGTGGCGGGTGCCTGTAGTCCCAGCTACTCGGGAGGCTGAGGCAAGAGAATAGCTTAAGCCCAGGAGCTGGAGGTTGCTGTGAGCTGTATGATGCCACGGCACTCTATCAAGGGCCATAAAGTGAGACTCTGTCTCTACAAAAAAAAAAAAAAAAGAATTCCATCCCAATAGGCCAGGGATGTCACTGGCATCTGAAACGAGGCCCAGGTCTGAGTCCCACGTTGAATCTTCCCACTGGGTGGTGGGGTGCTCTTATTTACAAAGAGGAAGATGAAAAGTATCCCCACACATTGCTCAGGAGCAGCTCCAGGTAAACTAAATAAATTCTCCACATAGTCCCTAGATACTTGTGAGACTCCTTTAACTGAAACTATTTAATCCTGGTCTATCACTGATTTCTCTGGCTTGTTCCATTTCTTTTCAATATTATTCCGTGTAATGAATTTAGTAATGTGGGTCTGCCATATTAGCGGCTTGGTTCTCTGAGCGAGCAGTTTCCAATGGCCCAGTCAACCACTTGGGTGGCTTTTCAGACGTGAAGGGGTGGGGAACCTAGCTGTTTATTTCTGTAAAGACAAATTGCCTACAGAAAAACAAGACTATCTCTATTTTCAAATGATATCATCTGGACATTTACACATATGCACACATGTGCACACACTATACCCCTATTAAAGCCAAGAAAGAGCTGGCGCCTGTAGCTCAAGTGGCTAAGGTGCCAGCCACATACACCAGAACAGGCAGGTTCGAATCCGGCCTGGGCCTGCCAAAAAATGACAAAAAAAACCACAAAACACCGAAACCAACAATCCCCCACCCTCCAAAAAAAATAGCAGGCATTGCAGTAGGTGCCTATAGTCCCAGCTACTAGGGAGGCTGAGGCAGGAGAATCACTTAAGCCCAAGAGTTGGAGGTTGCTGTGAGCTGTGATGCCATAGCACTCTAACCAGGGTGATAGCTTGAGGCTCTGTCTCAAAAAAAAGCCAAGAAAGGAGTATAGCAAAGTTACAGGTTAATGTACAAAAATCTATTGTGTTTATACAGACTAGCAATGAACAATCCAAACTGGAATTAAGGAAACAATTTCATTTACAACAGTATCCAAAAGAGAAAAATTCCCTGGAGAAGGAAATCTACATATCACCAAACAGGAAAATGCCAAGTATTCCCCCCTGAAGCAGATCCTACTTCTGAATTCTTTGAACCTCTCAGGCTCACCTGCTCACCCTTCCAGTCCTGCCTGGGCCCTAACAACACTCCCACATCTCGCCTCCCACTCTGGGTCCTCCCTGAAAAGCCTCCACACCCGTGCAATCACAACCTGTAAGTGCAGGGGAGCTAAAGCCCCAGGGGAGAAGATCACTGGATAAATCCTCCCTCCTTCTTTCCCCTCAAGGGCAGTTCTACAAAGACTTCATTTCTACAGCCTCTCGGGATGCTGTCATTCAGGGGGAGCAGTCCTTGTCCCCAGTTGAGACCAGTAAGCATGATGTGGAATCCTTCCTTCCTTGCTTTCCTGTCCTAGGCCTCCACCACTCCTGACCCATGGGGCTTTATTCCCTATTGCATATAAATATAAGCCCCCTGCCTCAGGCTCTGTTTTCCAGAAAACCCAAGGCAAGATTCCCATCAAGAAGAGCGAGAAAGATAACTCTCCATCTCAGAAAATGAATCTCCTCAGTAGTGCCTGTGGCTCAAGGAGTAGGGCGCAGTCCCATATGCCTAGAGGTGGTGGGTTCAAACCTTGCCCCGGCAAGAAAAAAAAAAAAGAAAATGAATCTCCTCAACTCAGTTCCTGTTCCTTCCTTCTTGTAAATTTCTTCTCAGCCTCCCAGTGGGAAAGGAAGCCTGAACCTTAGGCATCTGTAGGGTCAATTCATTTCTCCTATACTTGGAGCCAACCACCAACTTTGAACTAATGCTGGCTTACTGGTCTCTCTGCCCATAGAAGATTTTATGCCTTTATTAAATCATCCCATCGGCAGCATTATCTATTCCCCACATGATCTGGGCATAGGTGAGTTCAGGTCATCTATTAGGAACCGAGAATCAGTGGAGTTAGAGAGAGGAAAACAGACTCCTGCAAGGGTACCAGACCAGCCATGGCTGTCTGAAGCATTCCAGGATCTCTATATCAATATTTCTCTGAATACACATAATTTAAACTCAAAGAAATACTTCAGTTGTAGGCCTGGGTACCTTAGGAGATGCAGTGACCTCATCTGTTCACCCTCTTGGGTAGCACAAAGACGACACTGCCACTGGTCTTTTTATCAGCCTGAATAAACCCCAAATATCCCTGGCCCTTCCCTCTCCACTGCCCTTCAGCGCTCCAGCGCTCTCAGCACCTCTGCTCGTTCATACATCCCTCTCCTGCTAACTCACCACCGAGTCCAGAGGAAAAGGAAATGTCTCGCCCCCTCACCTTCTCTCCAAGTTGCCAATAAAGCAAATTTCCTCTCACTCTGCATCCCTTTGTCACCCAAGCAGAGATTAGAAAAGAGTTTTCTTTCTTGTGCTTCCTTTTTGTTCATTCACTATGACAACTGTAAATGGCATCTCAAAGAAGCCATCTGCCTCCAGCCTGTGCCACGCTCTCTACACAGATGGGACTCTGATCCAATTATAGAGATGTCAGATATTTCATCCCAAGAAGAAATGTAACAAAGTTTGGTTGTATTTCCCTCTAGTCATCTACAGATCGGTTTGGAACACTTCTTTATGAACGTATCAGATACCGAACATCTTCTACGTTAATGCTGCCCTTTTAAAAAAGATGACTTGGAGTGGTACGCTCTAATTCCAGTAGTCCTGATAAATGAAATCATTTCTGAAAGTCCTCTTTGAAACCGTCTCCAGGGCTCGTCCACTATTCATCACTCACTGAATGGCTATCAAGTGCGGCGCCTCCTGCCACGCCAGGCGCTGGGCTGTGAGGATAATCATCACAACATCGGTCCTTCTCTCAAGGAGCATGTTGTCTAACACAGCCAATAAACAGGTACATGGGAAAATTACAGCACAGTAAGTTACAGATCATTACAAAGCTATGTGTACCAAGCATCACAGGGGATCAGAAAGATACTCTCACCCGAGGGCCTGGGAAGGCCTCCTTCACAATGGACATGGCCTTGATGGATAAATGGCTAAAGAATGGGGAAGCCACATAAACAGACAGAACAGCAGGTCCAATGCCTGGGACAGTAAGAGTGTGTGTGGCACAGTCAGAGGGGTGGAAGAGTGTCACGTGCCTGCAGAGGAGGAAGGACAGAAACTGAGCAGCACAGGGAGAGGACAGGGTCAGCCCGGGAAAGCTCTCGCTGGCCAGAGTAAGTGCAGGCTGACTCCTACGAGCACAGAGAGCTGAAAGCCAGAAAATAACAGGAACAGTCTGTCTTTTAGAAAGCTCACTCTGGTGTATTTTAAAGGAAACACTAGAACACAGAAGAACCAGAGGTGACGAGGGAAGAACACAGTGCCATTTACCCTGTGATTGCTATGTCAGACAGGGATCGCTCTTTTAGACTTGAGCTCATCTCTACAGCTGTCATCAGAGGTAATAATCAACATAATAACAAGAGTGAATGTGTATTAGGTTATTGCTATGGATCAGAGATAGTGTGTGCAGTGCTTTAAATGTATCATTTCCTTTAAACTTTAAAATAGCCTCATGTGCTACAAACTGTTGTGTCCATTTCATAGCTAAGGTTTAGAGACATTAAGTAACCAAAGGTCCTACAGTTCCATAAGCAAGCAAGCCAGGATTTCACAGCTAAGCGCCTTTGCATTGAAACAGTTATTCAGTAAAAAGATAAAGAGATGAAATCAGGGGTGGCGCCTGTTGCTCAAAGGAGTAGGGCACCAGCCCCATGTGCTGGAGATGGTGGGTTCAAACCCGACCCTGGTCAAAAACTGCAAAAAAAAAAAAAAAAAAGAGAGAGAGAGAGAGATGAAATCAGATCACTGTACAACAAAACAAGAGACAATTCTGAAGAAGAATCCATAGGAAGTGAGAGAGGAGTGCAGACTGACGGCCAGCCTTTGAACTTGAGAGTCTCTGCTGCTCTCCTAAGAAATACAGGAGAAGGCAGGACATGTTTGCCAGAAAGAGACATGAATGGTATTGACAATGTGCTAAATCTGAGTTAGGTGCTAACTATTTAGGGAAAAAATAGTCTTGAAAGTCATGGACATCTGGAAGGTAGTTGAAGGCCTGGGTGCAAAGGAGACATCCAAGTAGGAGCGAGTAGCTCAAGGACAGAACACAGGAAACACCAAAACCTAGGGGCAACTGGGGAGAAGGGCATGGTGGGAGATGGGCAGGGGGCTGGCAGAGAGAGTGCTGTCAAGGAACAAAGAAACGAGAAGATTAAAGGGCATCTCTGTCTCCCTCCTTTCTTACCAATCCCCCACAACCTCCTCAGCCCCCACCCAGGAGGCCAGGAACAGGTCATCCGGGCACTGGGGAAAGCTCCAGCCCTCTCTCCTCTCATACAGTGCTGCTCTCCTGATGGGGCACTCACATGGTCATGATTAGATCTCAGCTTTGACTTTGGGTAGAGGTGGGTAGAGAGGGCTCTGGCCTGTCGTGCTGCAGAACACTTAGGCCTCTCTGGTTTTAAAAAAGTAGTTCCCACAGTATGCAATTGAACTCTCAGTAGATTTAGGGAAATAAAGCTCAACTAATGATAAAGTAAGTACCTTTGCCTTGCTTTACTGTGCGTGTGTGTGTACACATATGCACAAATATACATGTGTGTACATTTGTACATTATATATATATATAATGTGTATTTCAGCATTCTGTTGGCATCTAGTATTACTCTGTGGGTAGTTCCTATCACATTTGTGGTTAAATAATGATATATAGTTCATTATTTAATAACAAGTTCTCCTGAAAATAACTCTATGACGGCAAAAACCGCATTTATCTATTCACAGACACTGGTATAGTGCATTAGACATAGATACTAAAAAATATTCAGCCCAGGGGCGGTGGCTCATGACTGTAATCCTAGCACCCTGGGAGGCCAAGGCAGGTGTATTGCCTAAGCTCAGGAGTTTGAGACCAGCTTGAGCAAGAACCAGACCCCATCTCTAACAAACAAAAAAATAGCTGGGCATTGTGGCAGGAGCCTGTAGTCCCAGCTACTCAGGAGGCTGAGACAGGAGGATCACTTGAGCCTAGGAGTTTGAGGTTGTTGTGAGCTATGATGCCACAGCACTCTACTGAAGACAACAAAGTAAGACTCTGTCCCAAGAAAAGAAAAAAATGTCATTATTTTGGTTGATTGGTTGAATGGATGGATAGATGGAAAAATACATGATCAGCAATGATAACCACTATAGAAAGGTCAAGAGTAAAGAGAACTGAAACTAGAACATGAACTTGTCAGTGAGGTGGTCATTGTGACCTCAGTGAGAAGCCCCAGTGGAAGGGGAGTGTTAGATGCCTGATCTCCCTTCAGCCGGCTGGGAGGAGAGGGGAGGGCAGTGAACCTAGACAGTGGGCACAGAAGTCCCACTGTGCAAGGACGGGGACAGGTCTTTGTTTCCCATTTTATATCTTTTTTTCTATATTTTTGGTAACAGTAAAAGGTCATAAGTAATAAATTCAGGTGACCCAAACAGATGGTCAAGCTCGGTGTCACTTTTAGTAAAACAGCATCTGATTTCAAAGGTAAGATGACTAATCTTCCAATAACACTCAGAAACTACAGGCCATTCCCAAACAGGATTCTTAAACAAACACCACAATGCCCAGCTACTTCTAGAGATGGGGGTCTTGCTCTGGCTCAGGCTGGTCTTGAACCTGTGAGCTCAGGCAATCTACCTGCCTCGGCCACAGTGCTAGGATTACAGGCATGAGCTACCATGCCTGGCCCCAAGTTGTGGCTTCTAAAGGTGACTACTTTGAATAAATGCATGTTTGGCTATAAAAGTTCTAATATGTTTCCTCTCTTTAAGCCTTAATTTACAGTCACATAAAGCAAATAGACATCTCATGGCTTAGAGTAGTGCTTTCCTAAAATGTATCACAGCCTTTAGGATGATTTTTAGTGGCACATGGATAAAGGTCTACATGTTCACTATGTATTGGTTTTCATCTATTGTATGTTAGAAAAAATACACCTACATTATCAAACTCATTATATTACATATATTACAAAGCATTCTTTTCTTAAATTATTAGTGTTATTATTATTTTTGAGACAGAGTCTCCCTATGTTGCCCTCGATAGAGTGCTGTGGCATCACAGCTCACAGCAACATCAAACTCTTGGGCTTAAGCAATTCTCCTGCCTCAGCCTCCCAAGTAGCGGGGACTACAGGTGCCTGCCACGATGCCTGGCTATTCTTTGGTTGCAGCTGTCATTGTTGTCTACCAGACCTGGGCTGGGCTTGAACCCACCACCTTTGGTGTATGTGGCCAGTGCCCTACTCAGTGAGCTATTGGCAATGAGCCTTACAAAGTATTCTTAATCAATAAATTTAAACTGGCCTGGCATGGGAGTTCATGCTTAGAATCCTAGAACTCTGAGTGGCTGAAGTGGGAGGATTGCTTAAGCTCGGGAGTTCAATACCAGCCTGACCAAGAGCAAGATCCCCATCTTTACTAAAATTAGAAAAATTAGCCAGGTATTGTGGCAGACGCCTGTAATCCCAGCTACAGGGGAGGCTGAGACAGGAGAATCGCTTGAGCCCAGGAGTTTGAGGTTGCTCACTGTGAGCTCTGATATTGCCACAGCACCCTACTCTAGCCTGGGCAACAGAGCATAACCATCTCAAAAAAAAAAAAAAAAGATGAATTAAAATTATGAAGTTTAAGATATAAGTTGTTCTAAGAAGTAGAAATACTTTGATTATAGGAAATGTTGTCAGGATGGTGAACTAATAATTCAAGCTTGGGGGACAAATTGGCATAGGAGATGGGGCTTACAGACCTGAGTTCAAATTCTGACTTTACCAGCTGCTAGTTACTGAATGACTCCGTGAAAGTTGTTTAACCTTTATGAGTCTCCAGTTACTCAACTATGAAATGAAAATAACAATACTTTCCACACAGGGTTTTATTGAGGATGAAACAAGATCGAGTATTAAGGGCCCTCGCAGAGGACTGGGCAGGTATGTGGGTGCTCAGTCAGCAGAAGCTGTAATGCGTTATGGTCCGCAAACCGTACACACATCTAGATCCACACCAGCCATGGGGCTATTTATATAAACGTGGCCATTGCTTCCAGCTGACTTTTCTGTTCCCTCTGAAATGTGTGTGTAGCTGCAAGTGAGCACTCGCTGAGCTGGGCAGGAAGGTCCACCACCAAACATAAGGCCCAGAAGCCAACAGGAGTCAAAGAGGCCCAGAGGTGGTGCCTGGGGTGGGTTAGGGGCACAGAAAGGATCCCAGCAGATAAACAGTCTGTGTTTCCAACAGAGATATTCCCCTTCTGAGAGCACAGACTGAGTGAGCCTCAACCTTTTAATTATTAACTCAGATTCTAAACATAAAAAGCCAAATGACCCATGCCGAATGGAAGCCAGGGAAAGTCTTATCGAGAGTGAATCAGCCTCTTTGATCTTGAGGTAAACTGACTCATTAACATCAAGCTTTCACCTGGAGTTTTTCCAGACTCTGAAGTGGTTGCCTAATTCCCAGCTGTCTGGAGTTTCCAGTCCAAACTGGCCTTAAAAAAAAAAAAAGTCCCACCATCTTAAGGAGAGTTCCCACTTCACTAAAAACATACATAGAACTCTGCTATTAATAAAGGACTAGAGGCTCCAAAATTATTTTTAAGGTAATTAAAAGCAATCCAGATAAAGGGAAGATAAATTATTCCATCCAGTCTGGAACTAAACATACAATAGGGGGTAAATGGATTAAAACAGAGAACAGAGGTAGAAGGTATTCAGAGAGTAGCAGAAAATAGAAAACAAAGGGGGGAAAAAGCCCAAAGTGAACCTGGAGGAAGGTAAATATAAAATACACACAGAGGGAGTTGGGAGGTCTGAAGAAATGCAGAGGCGCAGGAAAAAGAGGGAAAGGGGGGCAGTTGAGCCAAGAGCCAAGGTTATAGCAGTTCTCACCCCATTTTCAGAAGTCTCTGCTACCTACCCACCCAGAGATCATCCCCACTGCACTATGAATTAATCAGCATGTAAATCGCCCCCTTTATCTGCGGAAATTGAATTTGGCTGCCAATCCTGATTGAGTGCATAGAGGCCTCCTCACAGAAAGCTCACAGCTCTCGGGGAGAATGCCTTCTCTTTCCTTAAATCAAAGCTTGCATAAACCCATGGCAACAGCTGCAGCTGGAGCCACAGACTTTGTGAAAGGTAGCAGGCTGAGGACAGTAATTATAATTAGCAGTTACATAACATGTTTGTTCTTCAAAGTGCTCTACAAGCATCAGCTAATTAATAGCTTACTAGGTCCCATGCAGAGCCACTGGGTTTTCCTGCAGTGACTAATCCTCACACCTCCTCCCCACCTTGAAATCTGAATAGTGGAGTCAGAGTAGCTTGAGCAATGAAGCTAATGGCTGAGGGTCCAGAAGCAAGTGACTCCATCAGCAGCTCTGTGTCAGGAACACTTCCCCAGATGTTGAATTCAGCATTCAGGGAGGCAGCTGCCTTGCCTCCTCCTAATACCTCGCAGAGGTCCTCTTAGGGATCTCAGGATAGGGTGGAGGGACCACCTGTCTAGTTCAGTCTGGCACTGGCTCCTCTCAGTCCCCTCAGTTGTTAAGTCTGGAACCCTGGAGTCTGGCATTAGTCACAGGTTAGCTCTTCCTTCTCTGTGCAAATTGGGCAAATCAATGAGACTCTCTCGGAGAAGGTTAAATTAGACTCTGGGTGCTCACTCAGGTCTGCCCTTCTTACAGTCTCTTGCCTGCATCTTCTTGAGTTTGTAATGGAAATAACTGAATGTAAAAATAGCTGAGCACAGACAGGGCTCAGCAGCAGAGCTGAACTTTCCACCCGCTCCAAAGAGACTTTCCCCAAAGACTCCAGAGGTCCACGAATGCCTTGAATTTATTTGTAAAACATCATACGTGTATAAGTATGTGCCTTTCTTTGGGGGAAAGTTCAGTTTTCCCTGATGTACTGTAAATTCCAAGAAGGTAGTGCTAACAAAGTACCTCACACCCAGTGCAAACTAAATAGATACCTACTGAATAAAAGCATAGATCTCATGAAATGCCTATCCCCAAAGTGGTTATGAGCCACTGCTATATGCACAAATAGTCGCCAAAAGTCCACACGTCCCTATGGACGATGCTCGTGAGCAAGACCCAAGACATTGCACCACAATTCTGCTGCTAGTCAAAGCAGAGGCCCAGACCAAAGCTGCCTGAAGATTTCACTCTTCAGAGATGTCTGTCTCTGGAGTCAAGTAAGTCAGCATCCAGAAATGTATCCCCAGAGACCACGGGACAACCATGTGTCACTCTCCTCATTAACCATCACAGATGGAAGAATCTTTGCTTTGCCCCACCCTGTCCCTTGGAGGCAAATTGGTTCATGAGATCTTCACGTAAAGCTAACAATTTCAGGAAAAAGACTAACTTGTGGATGGTGCTTTAAACTTTTCAAAATGTTCTCTGTAGATTATCTCATTTATTCCTTTCAACACTGAAGTAGGAAAGGCAGACTTTACTCTTATAGGGAAGGGAACTGAGGTTTATAATGCCTTGGCACTGTTGGCACTGCTAAAATAGGAACTGAAATCTCAAAAGTCCTTTTCACAAACAATTTCATTTCTGGATAAAAGTCCAAAAGAACCGATGTCTAGGTGTGGAGATTCACACCTGTAATACCAGTGCTGTGGTAGACCAGGAGTTCCAGAACAGCCTGGGCAATAGAAAAAAATAAAAAATTAGCCAGGCCTTAGTATTGGCCTATGTCCCAGCACTTAGGAGGCTGAGGCAGGAAGATTGCCTGAACCCAGTGAGCTATGATGATGCTCACTGGGCAACTCCAGCCTGGGCAACAGAGTGAGGCCCTTTCTCTAAAAGTAAAAAATATATATTTTAATTTAAGGCCAGAATCAGTGGTTCATGCCTGTAACCCTAGCACTTGGGGAGACCAAGGCAGGTGAATCCCTGGAGCTCAGAAATTCAACACCAGTCTGAGCAAGAGTGAGACCCCTGTCTCTACAAAACTTAGAAAAATCAGCCAAGTATTGTGGTAGGTATCTGTAAACCCAGCTACTTGGAAGACTGAAGCAGAAGGATCGCTTGAACCCAGGAGTTTGAGATTGCTATGAGCTATGATAACACCATGATACTGTAGCCTAGGCAATAGAATGAGACTCTTGTCTCAAAAAAAAAAATAAGAAGAAGAAGAAAAAAAAGAATTAGGCCAGGTGCAGTGGCTCATGCCTGTAATCCCAGCACTCTGGGAGGCCAAGGCAGGTAGATTACCTGAGCTCCCGAGTTTAAGACCAGCCTCAGCTAGAGCAAGACCCCATCTCTAAAAAAGTAACTGGGAGTTGTGGCAGGCACCGGTAGTCCCAACTACAGGGGAAGCTGAGGCAGGAGGATCTCTTGAGTCCAAGAGTTTGGGATTGCTGTAAGCTAAAGATGCCCTGGCACTCTACCAAGAAGGACCAAGTGAGACTCTGTTTCAAAAAAAAAAAAAAAAAAAGAATTGAAATCAGGGTCTCAAAGAGATATGTGTACATCGATGTTCATAGCAACATTCACAATAACCCAAAGGTAAAAGCAACCCAAGTGTCTGTTGACAGATAAATGGTAAACAATGGTATACCCATACAATAAAATGTAACTCTGCTCTAAAAAACAAAAGAAATTTGACACATGTTACAATATGGCTGTACCTTGAAGATGTTATACTTAGTTAGATAAGTCAGTCTCAAAAAGACAAATACCATATGATTGTACTTATTTGAGAGACATGACATTTGGCGGCGCCTGTGGCTCAGTGAGTAGGGCGCCAGCCCCATATGCGGAGGGTGGTGGGTTCAAACCCAGCCCCGGCCAAACTGCAACAAAAAAATAGCCGGGCGTTGTGGCCGTCGCCTGTAGTCCCAGCTACTCGGGAGGCTGAGGCAGGAGAATCGCTTAAGCCCAGGAGTTGGAGGTTGCTGTGAGCCGTGTGAGGCCACGGCACTCTACCTGAGGGCGGTACAGTGAGACTCTGTCTCTACAAAAAAAAATAAAAAAAAAAAAGAGACAAAATAAAATGGTGGCGTTCCAGGGCTGTGGAGAGGAGGAAGAGTTGTTCTTCAATGGGTATAAAATTTCAGTTTTGGAAGATGAAAAAGTTCTAGAGATGGGTTGTACGACAATAAAAGTATGCCTAATACTGACTGTTGAATTGTATACTTAAAAATGGTGAAGATACGATGGCGACAACTACAACCAAAAATAGCCGGACTTTGTGGCAGGCACCTGTAGTCCCCAGCTACTTGGGAGGCTGAGGCAAGAGAATCACTAAGCCAGCGGTTCTCAACCTGTGGGTCGTGACCCACAGGAACTGTATTAAAGGGCTGCAGCATTAGGAAGGTTGAGAACCACTGGCTTAAGCCCAAGAGTTTAAGGTTGCTGTGAGCTGTGACACCACAGCACTCTACCCAGGGAGACAGCTTGAGACTCTGTCTCAAAAAAAAAACACAAAACAGTGAAGATGGTAAATTTTATGTTTTGTGTGTTTTACCACAATTAATAAAAATCAACATTGAAAACCCATTTTTTGCTACACTACCTTTTCTCCAAAAAGCTGTCAACACATTAAGTTAGGAGTATGTTCCACTGAGAAAATGGTTCATGAACAAAAATGTCTCAGCCTGTCAAGCAGAGGACATAGGAATTGCTATGATTTAAGGTGAGTTTCCCAAAAATATTTCTTTCTGAATTATATTCCCAATCCACCCTCTAAATCTTCAGGATTTAGCTGACAAATGTAAAGCCAAGTGCCCACCCATGTGAATGACAGAGCCAGCCACAGAGTGAGGCAGCGATGAGATGGTTTTATGCCACAAGTTCCTGCTGGTTGTTTTGTTCCCAGACAACACAAGCCCAGCAGAACAGAATCTGTACCTGTGCATGCTAAAGTGCTTTTTCTCCAGGTACCCTTCTCTGTGCAAACGGACGTGATCTTTCCTCCAGGGCTCTCAAAGCCCTCTCCACAGACATAGTGCGCCACACTGCCCAGCCTGGAGCTGTGATTCTCCACCAAGGTGGCGTGTCGCACATCCGGAGGGCTGCCACAGTCAATCTCTGCAATGGGAAGCAACACATCACGAGGGGTGAGCCGGGCTTCAAACCCCACAACTAGTATGTTAAAGAAATACTTAATACTGATAAGGCCACTCATAAGGAAAAAGAGAAAAACCACTTAACCCTATCAAATAATCCAAAATGGGTATACAAAATAAGGTTGTTCAAAAGTACGGAAAATAGGTACATCTAAATTTAACAGTATTTCCAAACCTGCACACATAGAGAATAGCCAAATTATGAGATTATATAAAAATGCCTTGGGCTATGAAATAATATATCTTAGGGTTCTTTTAATTTCTTTTTCTTTTTTTTTTTTTTTTTGCAGTTTATTTTTTTGGCCAGGGCCGGGTTTGAACCCGCCACCTCCGGTATATGGGGCCAGCGTCCTAGTCCTTGAGCCACAGGTGCCATCCGGGTTCTTTTAATTTTTTTTTATTATTTTATTTATTTTTTTTTGGACACAGAGTCTCACTCAGTCACCCTGTGGTGGAGCGCCATGGTGTCATAGCTCACAGAAACCTCAAACTCCTGGGCTCAAGCGATCTGGTTGTCTCAGCCTCTGAGTAGCTGGGACTGCAGAGGTGCCCGCCACAACACTCAGCTAGTTTTAGAGATGGGGTCTCACTCTCACTCAAGCTGATCTCCAACTCCTGAACTCAAGCGATCTATCCGCCTTGGCCTCCCAGAGTGCTAGAATTACAGGCGTGAGTCACTGTGCCCCACCGGAGTTCTTTTAAATATTAAAATGTTCTGATACCTTTTACAGGCAGTCGCTGGGTTACAAACATCTGACTGACATACGACTCACACCTACCAATGGAGGCTATGATAGGTAATTAGTAAATGTACCTGTTACGACTTATGTAAAAATTCACCTTAAGAACAAACCTACAGAACTTATCTCATTTGTAACGTGGGGACGGCCTGTCCCATGTATCTTTAGATCCCTAACTCCGAGTAGATGATAACGCAGTTGTAGCAATCATTTTGATAACTGAATAGTAAATGAAATATATGTAAAATCCCTGAACTTTTTAAAACAAATTAGCAGACAAAGTATCTTCTTAACACTCAATGTATATGTACCTTTCAAAGAAAAAAATCAGTTGCATAGAGGGAGACAAACCTGGAATTACAAAATTCACATAAAATGTCTTCTCCACAACTCTGATCTCTAAAAGACAAAGGAAAGTTTGTAGAGAACTGTACAAAGGTTATGATGTTACCATTCCAGAGCCAGCCAAGCTATACTTCACTTAAATGCTCAAATAAGTCATTTTCAGATATTTTTTAAAAATTTCAAAATCCGTATCTATATCTTTTCTGGAAAAAAACTCAAAAAATAATTCTAGTCCAATAACAATAAAAAAAAATAATCAGAATCGATATCCTAAGAAAAGGTATAGAAGGAAGACAGGTTTTAACAGTAATAAACAATGAATGAGTTATATAGATAACTCCCCTTAATCGTTTAAATTTGACTGTAGAGTTTGATACAACTACTAGTATAATATCTTAGAGCCAAAAGATACAGTATTTAAAAAAAAAAAACTTAAAAATAAAATTCCAGGGTGACACCTGTGGCTCAGTGAGTAGGGCGCCAGCCCCAAATACTGAGGGTGGGTTTGGCCCTGGCCAAACTGCAACAAAAAATAGCCGAGCATTGTGGTGGGCGCCTGTAGTCCCAGCTAGTAGGGAGGCTGAGGCAAGAGAATCGCCTAAGCCCAAGAACTGGAGGTTGCTGTGAGCTGTGACACTACAGCACTCTACAGAGGGCGACAAAGTGAGAGTCTGTCTCTAAAAATAAATAAATAAATGAAATAACATTCCAAATTATTTCAATAAAACCAGAGCAGTGAGGTGCAGGGAAGAAGTAAAACATGCTAAATTTTTCGTATTATGCAAGCGTAGGAAGCTCATAGATGTTATTTAAGAAAGTATAATGAGACAGCCAAATATGAGACAGCCATAATAATTCCAAATTATCTAATTATTTCAATTATACCTAAAAGCAGAAAGAAAAACACAATTTGGAGCATTAATTCTGATTTTTATTTTTCTCCCCGATTTGTAGAAAGCCAAGAAAACTAAGCACTCCTGACATCCAGGCTTTGAAAACAGAAGTATGGAGACATACCACTCAAAACAGAGAAAATGGTATAATCTGTTCCCATCTCCCCATCAACCATTCCTGGCCTTCAGAATAGGTGGCTTCTCTTAAATGAGCCCCTGACACAGTAGTAGAACCCCTCTAAGTTGACCACACAATGGGCTGTAACAAACTGGCTAACTGACAGAGGTGGTCCACGTAAGGAACTAGGCTTACTGTATGATATGTACACGTGGTGCATGTCTGGTCTATGAAAATGAGGTCGACTTAAGGAGGTGGTCATTACAGGGAGGAGGTTCTGCTGTAACGGACTAAATGGGAATATACTCTTCTCCATCCCATTCTCAATTCTTGTTCTGTTGCAGGACCCCAGAGTTATTTCCCTGAGAGAGGCTTCCCAAAGCAGGGTCTCATTGTTGTCACTGGAGTTATTATGAGACCCTTCACACATTACCCCAACCCACCTGGCCAGTTTTTTGATTCTAAGTTTAAAAAAAAAAAAAAAGACTCTGGTCAGTACAGACCCCACTCAAAAGCAGTTATGAGACCAGAGACCAGAACAAGGCAGTCATTTCATAAACCTCCAACCTGTCTACCTCTCATGTCCCATGTTTGCTTATTGGGCTTCGTTCCCTTTCCATACATGTTTATGAGACACGAGACCCCGTGGCCCTCATCCTATTTTCCCAGCATTAAACCTGTAGACATGTTTGCTATCCCAAGGCATGAATATATTTGTGTGTACACAACCAACCAAACAAGTGGTTAACATGTCATAAGACTAGCCCAGTCATTGTTGACATCTAAAACATTTCACATAAGCCAGGGTTCAGTTATAGCAGGAAGTAGAGAAAACATCATTAAAGAGGTCAAAGGTGTAAGTTTATGTACCTTGAAGCTGAAATTCCAAAGAGCTCACTAGGGAGGTTTGGGAGAGAACCCAGCACAGGTAGTTAAATTAGAGAGGAGGGATGAGAGTACAAAAGATAACTAGATTGGCTTTCATCTCGGACATGACCAAGAATAAAGGAGGTGTGATGACTTGAGTTAGGACTGCAAGATCTTTTTTTCTTACAAGCTGAGGGTGGTGATGCATGCTCATAGTCCCAGGACTCAGGAGGCTGAGGTGGGAATTCTGATTGTTCACACCCAGGAGTTCTGGGCTGTAGTGAGCTATGCTGATCAGGTGGTCTGCACTGAGTTCAGGGAGCTGCTGGAAATAGATCCCCCTCTCTAGCTGTGTGGCCCCATGAAACCTTCTTAGGACTGACGTTTAACCATTTTCATGATATAAAAGTCTGGCCTGGGACTTTTCCTGGAACATAACCCTGTCCCAGATATTCCCAGCCCCCACTATCTCTATTCAGACCAAATGGAAGCTGAGAAAGTATGTATTCCTATTAAAAAAGACTCAAAAAATCAATCCAACAGAGGCTACAGTGGGTAATAAGAATATAATTTTACATGAACCCCCCCCAATCTCTTATACTATTGCAAGGAATTAAACTTTAAAAACAGTTTATACCCAAAGGAAAGGAAAAAATAAGCAGTACAAATTTGCATTGCATATGCATAGGGGCATTCATTAAAGCACATGTTTCTCTGGCTAATTACATTATTAAGCAACAACGTTTGAATCTGCATCAGAAATCCAGTCAACTAATTATGAGCATGGCTGGAAATTTTTCCTTACACTCCCATTGTCTGTGATTTTATTCAAATAATCAACTTCAAAATAGGCCTCCCTGGGGGGAAAATGTGTTGTGCTGGTTTCAGGGGCAAAATGTATAATGTAACTTTATCTCATATCCTGAAGATAAAACTGTTTATCCACACTGCTAGCTTTAATATGCTGCCCAAGAAAATATTCCAAAAGGAAATTTGTTCAATGAGAGGTATAGACAATTTATTGCATCTCATCCACAGCCGACTGTTGCACAAATGTCACACACATTAGCTGCTGTTTATCATAAGCATCAGCACAATAACATAGATTGACGGCAGAAATAACTTAGCAACACAAGCCTTCATATAAGACCATTATAGAGATCAATAAATAACAAGCTGAGAAAGGAAAAAAAAACAGTAACCAACAATGCCTATAAATTGTGGCAGACATTTTGCCACTGCCAGGGAAATGAATGAGAGGTCTATACCGCTTACTGATATTGACCCCAAAATAAAAACTTCCCAGAAAAATAAACAATTCCTAGATGTAAAACTTTGCAAAAGAGCAGAAACAAGTGTGAAAGCCGAAGAAAATCACATTAAAGTCAGTTCTCCTCTTTACCCAATGATAATAAAATCTCTTATCATGCTTTAGAATCAAATCAGAAGGTGAAGATAATCACCCAGGAATTAGTGAGATGTGGTAGGGTGCCCAGGCCCAAACGCTCTAGGCAGGGTCCATACTCATGTTCTGAAATAGATAATTCAATACAATACTTACACTTCATTCACTTCATTCATGGGAGTGTTCTCTGTACCACTAAAGGATAAGCTCTTTGTGGGCTGTGCCTAAATCCTACATATTTTTTTACAGTAAATTTATTTCAGGTTAATATGAGGGTATACCCAGAAGTCTACTTGCCCTTAAAGCAGTAGATAGTTTTAAAAATTGCTTTTTGATATATTTTGGATTCTAAAGTCTTCCATGAACTTTAGCCTTGATTGACAATATATTTTCTTCAGATTATATTCATAGAGAAAGCTCATTTGGAGGAAAAAGAATGTTCTGTTTCACACAAGAACAGTTACTGTCAATAAATAGTGCCTGGTATGGAAACAGCTAGAATCTGAACACTTCAGAAACTGCAGAGGAGGTGACAGGGTGGGTAAAAGCCTGAGTGTTAAGAGAAAAAAAGGATTTGTCAGCATATCTCTTGTAAGGATTTTCTATTTGTAGAGGTGATAATGGCTTCTGATGTTTGAGTTGCATATGAATATTTATTTCAAAAGACATTAAAACTCTTCATTACAATGTTCTAGTTGTAAACAGAACATTTGAATCAAAAACCAATAAGCAAGGTGAAGTGAAAGCTGAAGAGTTTTAAACCTTCCCATTTTATGGTAGGAAGTTTTAGGAATATCGTACTTTGTTTTTTTTTTTTTTGTAGAGACAGAGTCTCACTTTATGGCCCTCGGTAGAGTGCCGTGGCATCACACAGCTCACAGCAACCTCCAACTCCCAGGCTTAAGTGATTCTCTTGCCTCAGCCTCCCGAGTAGCTGGGACTACAGGTGCCCGCCACAACACCCAGCTATTTTTTGGTTACAGTTCAGCCGGGGCCGGGTTTGAACCCGCCACCCTCGGTATATGGGGCTGGCGCCTTACCGACTGAGCCACAGGCACCGCCTGGAATGTCGTACATTTTAACTGAAGGTATACTTACCACTAATCCCAAAGCTAGCCTGCATTAGGCACAGTGCCCACTGCTTTATTCATTACCTCATTAAATCTTCACTGTAACTCTCAGGGATGAACACCATCGTAAGTCTTTTCTTCTGAAGGAAACTGGTATTCAGGGAGGTTTGGAAGAGGTTACACAACTAGTAAGTGGCCCAGCCAAAACTCACACATCTTTCTGATTTCCAAAGTTTCTGCTTCCCCACTCCTGTAACAGTCTCCTCACTGATCCTGCAACTCAAATGACTTCAACCACTTACAAATATGAAGACATATATTAATGGCATTTACCCAACAGATTTGTTGTAGCCAGCAAATATAGAAATATAATTTTTAAGAATGATAAAAGAAGGGGTGTCCATAGCTCAGTGGTTAGAGCACCAGCCACGTGCTCCAGGGCTGGTGGGTTCGAACTGGGCTTGGCCTGCTAAACAAAACAAAACAAATAGCCAGGCAATGTGGTGGGCACCTGTAGTCCCAGCTACTGGGGAGGCTGAGGCAAGAGAATCTCTTGAGCCCAAGAGTTTGAGGTTGCTGTGAGCTGTGATGCCACAGCACTCTACTCAGGTGACAGAGTGAGACTCTGTCTTGATTAAAAAAAAAAAAAAGAATGTTAAAAGATGGGTATTTAGTGAGTTGCCAGAAAACGTATGTCAAATAAGCGAATGTCCTGACCCCTGCAAACACAGATGGTACGGGGTAAAGGTGCCCCTGCTCTGCCTCCCTCACCCATGGTGGCACCATTAGTCGATCACCGCACTCTCAGAATCCTCTCCAAATAAGAACGAAAACTCGAGGTAGGCATGTGATGAAACTTAATCTGCCACCTCTCACCTGAATGCACTAATTTGTGTTGCAATTTATGTCAGCGTTTTTTCAAACCCTTACCACCTTCTTAAAGATAGATTAGGCTCCACTAAGAAAATCTCAAAAGATAAAGAGCAGACTCAGCAACAACACCCCTCTGGCTGGGCCCTAGACCACACTGTGTGTGAAGGTACGTTTGCCCCAGCATCCCTCTCCCTCCAACCTTTTCATCATTGCCTCCCATCAGCAGGGTGCACTAGGGATGCTTTTACATGGGATCTGCCTTCTAGAAACACGCTTCGGGTTTTCACCTTGGCGCATGAGCTAATGACATAAGATAAGTCACTTCCTCACCCTGGTTCTTAAACTCCTCTGTAAAATGAGAAATAATCCCAATTTATTAACCTTATGAACCTTGGCCAAGACCTGATACCCTGAGGGGGCTCAGTTTCTTATCAGGGGACTTGAGAAACCATGTCCCATCCTTGTTAACCAACTCAAAGGAGAAACTCTGCCTCTGCAATCAGCCTACAGTGCCGGGTCATCCGCGGTGCAGAGCCACCTGCACAGATACGGGGTAACCAGAACTCGGCCCAAAGACCCCTGCTTCTGCTTTATCAAAGCATGGAGATATCACAGATGTATGGATAAACAAAATGTGATCAATCTATACAACAGGATATTATTCATTACCCATCCAATGGAACCAAGCCATCTTCTTCTTCAGCCTCCTGAGTAGCTGGGACTACAGGTGCCCACCACAATGCCAAGCTAGCTTTAGAGATGGGGTCTTGCTCTTGTTCAGAATGGTCTCAAACTCCTGAACTCAAGCAGTTCACCTGCCTCAGCCTCCCAGAGTGTTAGGATTACAAGCGCGAGCCACTATGCCTGGCCTTAATGGCAAATTTTTTTTATTTATTTTATTTTATTTTAGTAGAGACAGAGTCTCACTTTGTCGCCCTCAGTAGAGTGCTGTGGTGTCACAGCTCACAGCAACCTCCAGCTCTTGGGCTTAGACAACTCTCTTGCCTCAGTGTCCCGAGTAGCTGGGACTACAGGTGCCCACCACAATGCCCAGCTATTTTTTTGTTGCAGTTTGCCCAGGACCGGATTTGAACCTGCCACCCTCATATGAGGCTGGCGCCCTACTCACTGAGCCACAGGCACTGCCTATTTATTTTTATTTTTATTTTTGGTGACAGAGTCTCAAGCTGTCACCCTGCATAGAGTGCCACAGCATCACAGCTCACAGCAACCTCAAACTCTTGGGCTTAAGCAATTCTCTTGCCTCAACCTCCCAAGTAGCTGGGACTACAGGCACCGGCCACAATGCCTGGCTATCTTTTTGTTGTTATTGTCACTGTTGTTTAGCAGGCCCCACATACACCACCAGCATCGGTGTATGTGGCCAGTGCCCTACCCAATGAGCTACGGGCACTGCCCTAAAAGTAGATTCTTAAAGGGATTGTTCAGTGCCAGACACTTATGGTGAGAATTCCCAGCCTGAAAGGACGATGGGGCTCCATAAAGTAGAGGAGCTTATCTGGAAGACAGATGTTCTCAGAACAATCCAAGTGATCTGCCAACACTGGAAACCATAACCCACTGGACTCTTACTCAGGTAGGCAAACTCTTTTGTGCTCAAAGGACAAAGCACAAGTGTTATCTCCTGCATGGGACCAGCCTATTTCTCCATGTGGACTCCCCTAGTCTTTTGCCCATTTTCCTCACATAACACTTGGGGTCTCATCCTGATAGAACAAATAGGGGTGGCCTCATCTCTTCTGTCCTGCCAGATTCAGACCTTCCCAGTCACTGTTTTGCCAAATAAAGCATCCGGCCTGGACTCTGGATTTGTGGCTGATGATAACAATACCTTGCTCCTGGCTTGGCTGAAATTCGAAAATTTAAGTTCTTTAAGCTGCCACTGTCAACTTGCCTCTTCTCTGAAAACTAAAAATCTAATAACAACCAAATTATAGTAAATGCAACCTAGAGGTTCTATGTTTTCCAGAGAGTTCATGGAAAGGTGTAACTGACATTTCAATACATTCTGACCTAAAAGAAAGAGGGGTCGTGGAAACCCCTGCCAATGGCAGCTTTCAGTCACCACCTCTGAGGCCTGCTCAGATGGGAGACTGGGTCAGAGGCACCTCTGCCAAGGGGCAAGGGCCTCCAGGGACACGGCACCTGGGCAAACTGTACCTTCTCTGATGGGGGAAGCCCATCATGGGACACAAAAGCTGTCCCCTTCAAAAACACTCTGCCCCTCGGCAGCACCCAAGTCCACAGTTTGCTAGTGTTTTTAGTGAAATTCCCAATTCCTGTGGCTTTATAACTCTGAGCTAAAAATGCAATGTCAGCTGGCATGTGGCCCAGCTTCCAGAGTCCCAAAGAAGGCTGAAGGGTACATAGGAAGGGGTGTGTATGCTCGGAGGGGAGCAGACACAGCAGTGAGAAGCTGACCTGGCCAGGTGGTAACATGGGGGAGGAAGATGTCAGCAGACAGAGGGAGCAGTTATTAGAGGAGGAAAACAGAGGCGAAGATTTTTTAAATAACAGTTCTTGGGGGGAATGTAGCAAGTGCTTTCCTCTAAATTAACTTCCTACATTCTCAGCCCAATAATGTAGATGGTTGCTAATTTTCAAAGTAATATAATTTGTTTTACATGGAGTCTCCTATACAAATCCTTACAGGGTTCTTTGATAGGCATTATGGCACTTATTTTTGTTGGGGGAGACAAGGTCTCTATCACCCAGGCTAGAGTGCAGGGACACAATCATAGCTCACTACAGCCTCAAAATTCTGGGCTTAAGCAATCCTCTTGCCTCAGCCTCCCCAGTAGATGGGAATACAGTCCTGTGCCACTATATCCAGCTACTTTTTCTTATTTTTTTTATAGGATGGGGGTCTCACTATGTTGCTCAGGCTGGTTCCAAACTCCTAGACTCAACTGATATTCCCACCTTGGCCTCCCAAAGTACTGGGGTTACAGGTGGGAGCCACCATGCCCTACCTATATGGCACATTTTACTTCAAGTTCTGTATTTTAATTGATCCATTGACAGATAATCTTAGAACTAAAATGTACCTTTAGAATTTCTTAAACCCTTCCCCCAAATGATAATTAACTATAAAAATGTGTTTACAGCCTCAAAATCAGATGATAATGTCCAAAAGAATTAATTCGGGTACATCAGTGGGGTTTCTTAGCTATGCAATAAATTCAATGAAAATTGGGTTTTTTTCTTTTTTCCAAAATGAAACAGCTTTGTTACTTTATCTAATATATAAAAAAAAATTCTTCATGCTTGCTTTGGTAGCACATACACTAAAATTAGATTGATACAGATATAAGCATGGCCCCTGCACAAGGAAGACATGCAAATTCATGAAGCATTCCATTTAAGAAAAAGTTCCTTCAATAAAGAAAGTATATAAAAATAGTCAGGGGCAGTGGCTCACACCTGTAATCCTAGCAGTCTGGGAGGCCAACAAGGGTAGATTTCTTGACCTTACAAGTTTGAGACCAGCCTGCCAGCCTGAGCAAGAGTGAGACCTGTACCCCCACACATACGCTAAAAATAGAAAAACTAGCCAGGCCTGGTGGCAGGTACCTGTAGTCCCAGATGCTTGGGAGGCTGAAGCAAGAGGATCACTTGAGGGCCCAAGAGTTTGAGGTTGCTCTGAGCTATGATGCCCTGGCACTCTACCAGGGCAACAGAGTGAAACTATGTCTAAAAAAATATACATATACATATATATATATACACACACATATATGTCATTGGTGACATTGGGGGACATCCTGAATGATTTTTATTATATATAAAAATAGATTATAAATAAATATAAATATAAAATATATTATGAATAAATAAATATAAATATATAAATACATTTTTAAAATATTTATAAATAATATTTATGGTGACATTGGGGGACATCCTGGAGGATTTTTATTATATATAAAAATATATTATAAATATAAAATATAAAATATATATAAAATATAAAAATATATTATAAATAAATAAATATAAATATAAAATATATATTTATAGGTTATAAATAAATATTTATAATATAATATTATTATAATATTATAATATAATAAATATATAATATAATAAATAAATATTATAATATAATAAATAAATATTATAAATATTTATATATTTATTTATATTTATATTAAAATACAATATATAAATATATATTATAAATAAATATATAATATAAACATATAAAATAAATATATATAATAAAAATCATCCAAGATGCCCCACAATACTATAATAAATATTATAATATAATAAATAAATATTATAATATTTATATATTTATTTATATTTATATTAAAATATAATATATAAATATATATTATAAATATATATTATAAATAAATATATAATATAAACATATAAAATAAATATATATATAATAAAAATCATCCAAGATGCCCCGCAATGTCACCAATGACATTTTGATGTACAGTCTTCTAAACTTTTTCCTAAGCTTATCTGTACACAGGAAATTTCAAATTTGAGATTATGTTATTCATAGAGTTTGTAATACAGAAATATACTGTTAATACTTTCCTATTTTGCTAAAATAATTTTTATTGGCTACATAATATTTCTTTTAATGGACATACCATAATTCTTTTTTTTTTGGAGACAGAGTCTCACTATGTTGCCCTTGGTAGAGTGTCGTGGCGTCACAGATCACAGCAACCTCAAACTCTTGGGCTTACATGATTCTCTTGCCTCAGCCTCCCAAGTAGCTGGAACTACAGGTGCCCACCACAATGCCCGGCTGTTTTCTGGTTGTAGTTGTCATTGTTTGGCAGGCCTGGGCTGGGTTCGAACCCGCCAGCTCCGGTGTGTGTGTGGCTGGCGCCCTAACCACTGAGCTACAGATGCCAAACCAGATTTATTTAACAAATCTCTTGTTGGGTAGACATTTGGGGTTATTTCCAATATTTCACTATTATAAACAGTTACAAATATAGCTACAGAAAATCAGAAGTATAATCCTTGACACTTCTTCCTACAAACATATTTGAAGTAGATGATTTTCTAGGAACACATTAATTACCAAAATTGATTCTAAGAGGGAAAGAAAACTTACACCTACCAGTAAGTATAAGAAGAAGTTTTAAAAATAGTCCAATGGCTACCTCACCAACAGTGCCACATCCAGATGACTTTTCAGGTAAAATCTCCCAAATCTTAAAAAATACTATTTTTATTCCAGAGAATAAAAAAGGAAATGCTTGTACATTCTTTTTTTAAAATTTGGAACAATGTTGATACCAAACCCAACAAAGATGGCACAGGAAGAGATAGCAGAACAATCTAGTCAGGAACATCAGTGCAAGAATTCTCAGTAAAATTTAGCAAATATAATCTAGATTAAAAGAATAAACACCAAAGAGCTAGAATATTCATTCCAGTCATTCATCTGGTCATTATCAAGAAATCTAATAATATAATCCATACATTACTCATTACAGGGGTGTCCAACCTGCAGCCTGGGCCACGTGCTGATTTTGTGAGGACTACTTTTGCTTTTCTGTGGTGTCAGATATCATGAAATGTATACCCAGACCCCTTTTTTTTTTTTTTTTGCCTATCAGCTTTCATTAATGTTTGTGTATTTAATGTATGGCCCCAAACAACTCTTAATTCCTCCAATGTGAGGCAGAGAAAAAAATGCATGGACACCCCTGTTTTAAAAGAAGAAAATATATATAATGACCTTCATACTTGCCTAAAATGCACAATAAAAAATAATTCATTTCTAACTTTTTTAGAACATTAGTAAAATGGGAATAGATGAATGCTTCCTTAAGATTAAATATGTGTGATATATTTGTATCATCATATATACTCATATATATATTTATATTCATATATACATATCTGTGTGTATATATATATCCCAAAACTACTAAAAAGGTAATATTTGAAGATGGAGAGAAAGCCAAAAGTGAAAAACAAAAGCCAACATCTTAAAAACAGAAGCAGTTAGGGTGATGGCAAATACGACCTCTCAGGCGGGCGCAGTGGCTCCTGCCTGTAATCCTAGCACATAGGAGGCTGAGGTGGTTGGTGGATTGCATTACCTGAGCTGAGAGGTTCGAGACCAGCCTGAGCAAGAGTGAGACGCCTGTCTCTGAAATGGTGTTGTGGCAGTCACCTATAGTCCCAGCTACTCAAGAGGCTGAGGCAAGAGAAATGCTTGAGCCCAAGAGTTGAGGTTGTTGTGAGCTGTGACGCTACAGCACTCTACTGAGGGCAAAAAAGTGAAACTCTGCCTCAAAATAAAAAATAAAAAAAAGAAAAGAAAAGGAGATATGACCTCTGAAATTAGAATTCCTGGGTTCTAATTTCAGCTCCACCACTTGTTGCATGACCTTAAACAAATTACAGTCGTGTTGCTTAACAGTGGGGATGTGTACTGAGCCATTTGTCATTAGGTGATTTCTGTGTTATCTGAACATCACAGAGCACACTCACACACCTCTAGACGCTAACCTACTCCACACGGAGGCTACATAGTACAGCCCGTCGCTCCCAGGTTACAAACCTCTACAGCAGTGGTTCTCAACCTTCCTAATGCCGCACCCCTTTAATACAGTTCCTGTGGGTCGCGACCCACATGTTGAGAACCGTTACTGTGCTAAATACTGCAGACAACTGTAACACGGTGGTTAAGTATTTATGTATCCAAACACAGAAAAAGTACAATAAAAATTCAGTATAAAATAAAAAATGCCTGTATCGAGGTCTTACCATGAATGGAGTCTGCAGAACCGGAAGTTGTTGGGGGCCAGTGAGTGAGTGAGTGGTGGGTGAAGGTGAAAGCTTAGGACATGACTGTGCACTTTTATCCTCCCAGCAGTAGAGCTGGTTTGTTTACATCAGCCTTGCTGCAAACAGGGGAGTGATGCGTTGCACTACAATGTTACAACAGTTATGACTTCACTAGGCAATAGGAATTTTTCAGCTCCATTATAATCTTATGGGACCACCACTGTATGCACAGTCTGTGAATAAAATGCTTAGAACAGAATGTGGCACATGGTGCTACATCAGGGCACATAATTAGAAACACAGCACCTTAACGCCAAGACCATGAAACACTAAAACCATTTCCACAAAAGTTAGGAATAAGAAAATAATAGTCAAAGTTAACACTGCTATTTAAGCTATTGTTCTGAAAATACTAGCCAAGAGAAAAATGTAACTTTTATAAATACAGAAAAACAAAACACAGAATTATCATTATTTGCAGAATAAGATCCTACAAATACCAAGAGCATCAACTGAAAACCTATTAGAAACAAATAGGAATGAATTAGATTAATTCAACCCATTCACTACCCCCAAGTGAAATTTAAATAGAAATATGAACACAATTTCAAGATGGGATCAGCTGGAAACCCGAACCTTTTGAAAACGCACCTTGGCAATATAATTTGGGGGACTCCCATGTGCCCAGGAATGTGCAGCTTGAAACTGTATATTCTGGGACACTGAAAAATCCTTCTTTACAAGCATAACGAACTTGGCTGCCCAGCTTAGAGGTGTAATTTCCTACAATGTAGCCATCTGGAACCTCAGGAGGTCTG
The DNA here is from genome assembly GCF_027406575.1 of Nycticebus coucang. Taxonomy (NCBI): domain Eukaryota; kingdom Metazoa; phylum Chordata; class Mammalia; order Primates; family Lorisidae; genus Nycticebus; species Nycticebus coucang. Next base: position 25,701,409 of record NC_069781.1, on the reverse strand, counting down.
CCACAGTCTATTTCTGAAAAAAATTAAGGTCAAATGCATTAGTATATGAATACAAATTTTTGAAATCCATAATCTCTCTCTACCTCTACCCGATCCCTCTCACGCACACCCCAAACCATATTTTAAGTGCACTGGTTCATGTCCACATGACTTCTTTTTTTTTTTTTTTTTTTTTTGTAGAGACAGAGTCTCATTTTATGGCCCTCGGTAGAGTGCCATGGCCTCACACAGCTCACAGCAACCTCCAACTCCTGGGCTTAAGTGATTCTCTTGCCTCAGCCTCCCGAGTAGCTGGGACTACAGGCACCCGCCACAACGCCCGGCTATTTTTTGGTTGCAGTTTGGCCGGGGCCGGGTTTGAACCCGTCACCCTCGGTATATGGGGCCGGTGCCTTCCCGACTGAGCCACAGGCGCCGCCCATCCACATGACTTCTGGACACGTTTCCAGTGGGCGTCTTCACTCAGTCTTCTGGACTTCTGCAGGCAGTGGCAGCTACCCATGCACAAAGCTGATCGAATTTAGAAAGCAAGCCTCACTAATTCATACCAACTAAAGAGAAGCCTCATCAAACAAAGTAAAAAATTTGAATCGCAAAAGTACCTTAAGGTAGATATACTCTTATAATTCTCCAGGTCACTTTTGAGAGGCTGGGTCCTGACCAGAACAGCAGTATTTACTCTCCAGCATAGTGGTTAATATCAGAGTATCTATTCACTGCTAAAAATCCTTAAAGTTTTGGTTAATATCAGAGTATCTATTCACTGCTAAAAATCCTTAAAGTTTAACAATTTTAGCTTTCTTTTTTAACAGAACCGTTCTACCTGATTATGTTATTTTCTATATTTGCATGGTGGTACAAACGTGGAAAGGTTCAGATGGTCTCTGCCCACATCCCCCACACAGACAACAAACATATAAGGGAAGAAAGTCACCACCACCAGAATCTCACCTGGAGCTGCCCCAGTCTTTGGCAGAAACCCACCTGTGCATGATGTGGCATCTCTGGCCGGGTGGAAAGGTTGAGGCCCATTCCTTGGCAAGTATCCGTCCATACAGTAACATTCAAAGCTTCCATGAGTGTTCACACACCGCCCTCCATGCCTGCACAGGTCAGAAACCTCACACTCATCTATGTCTTGAGACCCATCCCCATTACAAGAAAAGGAGAGAGAAAAACAGAAAAAGAAAAAAAGGGCGGGACACTGTAACAGCCATTTTTTCACATTCTCAAGCCACCCTCAAATGATTGCATTTGTCTACGATTGTATCACTAATGTTATTTCATGCTTCATGGGTGCTTCTCATATATCCCACACCTTACAGGCACCAAAAACAGAGGAGTCCTCCATGAAACTTGTCGATGTGTTCTGGGAACTCATAAAAACCAACAACCATCATCAGCTCCCGGATTCCCAACAAAATGAACTTAAGAAAATATGCTTTAAAACATCCAATTACAGCCAGGTGCAGTGGCTCACACCTGCAATCCCAGCACTCTGGGAGGCTGAGGCAGTAGATTGCTTGAGCTCACAAGTTTGAGACCAGCCCACCAGCCTAAGCAAGGGCAAGACATACCCTCCAGACACACTAAAAATAAAAAACTAGCCAGTGTCGTGGCGGGTGCCTGCAGTTCCAGCTATTTGGAAGGTTGAGGCAAGAGGATTTCTTGAGCCCAAGAGACTGACATTTCTGTGAGCTATGATGAGGCCACACCTCTCTAGCCAAGGTAACAGAGTGAGACTCGGTCTCAAAAAAAAAAAAAAAAAAATCCAGTTACTATAAAACAATTAATGGTCCCAACCCCACACTAAAATATCTAAAGTAGAGCGCCAGATGTAAAACAGTTTACGGAGTGAAAACACCCAGAACTGACATCTTCTTTTTTCTTTTTTTTTAAGACAGAGTCTTATTTTGTTGCCCTCAGTAGAGTGCCGTAGCATCATAACTCACAGCAATCTCCAACTCTTGGGCTCAAGAGGTTCTCTTGCCTCAGCCTCCCTAGTGGCTGGGACTGCAGGTGTCTGCCACAACGCCCGGCTATTTTTAGAGATGAGATCTCACTCTGGCTCAGGATGGTCTTGAACCTGTGAGCTCAGGCGATTCACCCACTTCGGCACCACACCTGCAGGCATCTTCCCAGCTCTTGAGCACAGGATGGTAAGTCAGGTAGTAAGGGGGTTAATTTAATTTAAAAGGGTCTTGGTAAATTTCTGAAGATTAGAAGGACTTAAAACAGGTTTCAAGAAAAACAAGACATGCCCCTTTGCAGACTTCTTCGCTTGCTTGAAGATTGTAGAGACAGCAGGTATGGGGTAAAAACTGCAAAATAACTCAGAGGATGGAGAAGAAACCTCTCTACCAGTTAGCAGCATTCGTTGCCCAGAACTGAGTTTAAAATTTTAAGAATCCCATCAGCTGTGTGCAGTGGTATGTGCCTATACTACCAGTTACTCAAGAGGCCGAGGTAGGAGGATCTCAAGCCTAGGATTTCAAGGCCAACCTGGGAAACACAGCAGACCCCCATCTACTAAAAAAATTACTAACACTGCAATTTCTTTTTTTTTTTTTTTTGTAGAGACAGAGTCTCACTGTACCGCCCTCGGGTAGAGTGCCATGACGTCACACGGCTCACAGCAACCTCCAACTCTCGGGCTTACGCGATTCTCTTGCCTCAGCCTCCCGAGCAGCTGGGATTACAGGGGCCAGCCACAACGCCCAGCCTATCTCTTTGTTGCAGTTTGGCGGGGGCCGGGTTTGAACCCGCCACCCTCGGCATATGGGGCCGGCGCCCTACTCACTGAGCCACAGGCGCCACCCCCAACACTGCAATTTCTTAAAAGAAAGGAAATGTTAGCCCCCAAACAAAGGAAGAAAATAATCTCAGATTCTTCCCATTTTGTTTAACGTGACTTTATAAAAATTCACTATTGTCTTGTTTCGGGGTTTTTTTAGTCTTGGACCAACGAACGTCACTCACACTGATTATTGCTGGGAAACTAGTAATTCTATTTCATTGCTGAAGGAGCCACACATTCTCGGGCTTGAGCAAGTAACATGAGGCAAGAGAAACGTGTGGGAGATGTTAGGCATCTCCCCCTCACTCCCAAAGAGGAACAGCTGTGCCTTCGTCAAGTGCCTGGAGGGCAGGCCCAGCCTACTGCACGACACCCATGGAGAGCAAGCAGGCTTTTGGTGGAACCACGGAGACACCTGCCTGTGTCTGTGGTCACGGGCAGGCTGCTTCAAAACACAAAACAGCAGGGCAGCTGAGAAGCTTCAGGGCAATGGCTCACATAGGGAGTGAGGCTCCTGAGCTAGGAGAGAAACCAACAAACTAAATCCAGTCTTGGTAGGAGTAAGGATTTACGCCTAGGAATGAAGGCGTTTACCACACCACACGCAGACCTATGGGAGACAAGCTGAAGACAGGAGGTTCCAGGAATTGATGAATAGCCAGCATCATGCCCTCCTTCAAGATTCGTTTGGGTTTGTTGGGTGGTGGTGGTTGTTTTGTGTGTTTGTGTGGTTTGTTGGTGTTTGTTTGTTTGCCTTTATCTCACTTCTCAGCCCAGGACGAGGTACTGTTACATTTCTCCAGAAGAAATGGCATCAGGCCCCGAGCTTGCAGGAAGGGAACTTATGAAAAAGAAGTTGCTGCTGCCATCGGAGTCAGGATGAGTTCCCAAGACTCGGAGGATTCGAAACCACAGAGAAGTCATTCTGCATTTTCTGGCAGACCCTACAGGGGCCAGGCGGTTGTGGACCATGTTGATAGAGAAATAACAGCCCAGCCTCCTGCCCATGTCTCATTTTTCTCCACTTACTGTCAGCCCACCCAAGCCAAAGCACCCTGACATAGGAAGTACCACCAAGCTTCTTCCTCTGGGCTGGGACTCCTGGCAAAGTTTCTGTGATTCTCTGGAGTCACTCGGGGACAGCTCTGGGGCCAAGAACTTAAGTTGTTTCTCCAGGACTGACTGGTGCCATCCCACACTAGAACCGCTCATCCCACAGGTGCCATCCAGAGAGGCCTGCCTGCAACCAGCTACCGACCTTCCCCTCAACTCCACAAAGGACAAAAACGCCCGGGCACTGCATCCTGTGGTTTCAGGCAAACCCTGACTAATAAATGCGGATGCCCCAAAATGCTAAGCTCTGCCCCCAGCTAGTCCAGTGATGTTTCTCTGGTATTTCTGTGTTTCAGAAATAAACAGTTGGGCTCCTGTGGCTCAAGGAGTAGGGCGCGGGCCCCATATACCAGAGGTGGTGGGTTCAAACCCAGCCCTGGCCAAAAACTGCAAAAAAAAAAAAAAAAACAAAGAAACAGTTGGGCGGTGCCTGTAACTCAGTGAGAAGGGCACGGGCCCCATATACCAAGGGTGGCAGGTTCGAACCTGGCCCCAGTCAAACTGCAACAACAGAAATAAACAATTTTGGCTCAGCACCTGTAGCTTAATGATTAAGGCGCCGGCTACATACACCGAGGCTGGCAGATTCAAGCCCGGCCCAGGCCTACTTAACAACAATGACAACAACAACAAGAAAATAGCCAGGCATTGTGGCAGGCGCCTGTACTTGGGAGGCTGAGGCAAGAGAATGACTTAAGCCCAAAAATTTGAGGTTGCTGTGAGCTGTGATGCCACAGCACTCTATGGAGGGTGACAGTGAGATTCTGTCTCAAAAAAACAAAACAAAACAAAACAAAAAAGCAAACAGTTTCATCAAGAAAAATGGTCCATCAAAGTGAAACTGGAAACTACAAAAGGAAAAATCAGTGGGATGCACTGGTTCATGCCTATAATGCCAGAACTTTGGAAGGCAAAGGCAGAGGCTTGCTTGAGGCCAGGAATTGAGGACCAGGCTGGGCAACATAGCAAGACCCTTTCTCTGCAAAATTTTGTTTTAATTTTTAAAAATTATCCAGGCATGGTGGTACATCCCTGTAGTCTCAGCTACTCAGGAAGAGGAAGCAGGAAAATCATTTAAGCCAGGAGTCCAAGGCTGCAGTGAGCTATGATCACAGCATGACACACTAGCCTGGGTGACAAAGTGAGACACTGTGTCGGGGAAAAAAAAAAGGAAAGTCATAGGAATGGACTGCCAATGGATAAGGGGCTATGATGGAAATGCTCTAAAATGAAATAGTGGTGATGGTGGCACAACTTTGTGAATATACTAAAAAACACTGAATTGTACACTTCAAAAGGGAAAATTTTATGATATGTAAATTACACTTTAATCTTCTTTAAAAAATAAGAGATTGTTGATGAATAATTGGAAGAAGTAGAATACACAGAAGCAGAGCCTAGATCAAGATTTACAAGGACATTACAGATTGGTTCGTGTGTGACTCACACCTGTTTGGTCCAGACATAAAATATTTTCTTCTCTTCCCCCCTCCCTCCTCTCTCCACCTCTGCCACTTCCCTTTTCCTCCTCCTAACGCCTTCCTAACTTTTAAAAGTTGAATGCATCCCTTAGGACTGTACTCATAAACATAAAGTCATTAGTTTTTCCTGGTAAATTCACACAACCTTGCAAACACAATTTCAAATATCGCATTCTTCAGAAAGTTCCCCTGATCCCTTCCTCACTGCCAAGATAAGTGACCCCCTGGATTCTAATAAAAGGCTTTGCTAACTTATGACTAACCCTTGATACTGAAATTAGTGTCTGCCTGTCACATCCCATTAGCACAGCCTTGGCGTGGAAGAAGTGCTTAAAAACTGTGTGTCGAATGAAGTGAACACTACTGTGGTCACCATCTTTTTTTTTTTTTTGTAGAGACAGAGTTTCACTTTATGGCCCTAGGTAGAGTGCCATGGCATCACACAGCTCACAGCAACCTCCAACTCCTGGACTTAAGCAATTCTCTTGCCTCAGCCTCCCAAGTAGCTGGGACTACAGGCGCTCGCCACAACACCCGGCTATTTTTTGGTTGCAGTTTGGCCGGGGCTGTGTTTGAACCCGCCACGCTCGGTATATGGGGCCGGCACCCTACCGACTGAGCCACAGGTGCCGCCCCGTGGTCACCATCTTATAAGGGTTTTTTTTTTTGTTTTAGGCCTGGTGTTACGGCTCACACCTATAATCCCAGCATTTTGGGAGGCCAAAGCAGGAGGATCTCTTGAAGCCAGGAGTTCAAGACCAAATCTGGGCAACATAGTTAGATCCCACTTCTAAAAAAAAAAAAAAGAATTAGCTAGGTGTGGTGGTGCATGTCTGTAGTCCTAGCTATTTGGGAGGCTGAAGCAGGAGTCTTGCCTGAGTCTAGGAGTTGGAGGCTGCAGTGAGCTATGATCACCCCATTACACTCCAGCCTGGGAGACAGAGCAAGACTCTGTCCCAAACATAAATAAACAGATAAAAATGAAATGGGTATCTTTTCAGTGTACCTAATTCAATACTGCAACATTGTACTTCTGCAATCATGCCAGCCAGCCAGCAATTTGTTACCTAAAACAACAGGGTCTTGAGGGAATGTGTTCACTCAAGCCAAGAACAAACCAAATTGTATCCTTTGAGAGATTCTACCTGGACACAGGTCAAGAGGGAGAATGAAAAAATAGCTGGGCGTTGTGGCGGGCGCCTGTAGTCCCAGCTACTCGGGAGGCTGAGGCAAGAGAATCGCTTAAGCCCAGGAGTTGGAGGTTGCTGTGAGCTGTGTGAGGCCACAGCACTCTACCAAGGGCCATAAAGTGAGACTCTGTCTCTACAAAAAAAAAAAAAAAAAGAGGGAGAATGAATCAGGACATCAGTACCTGTGGTTCCTGGTAGATGAGAAGATAAAGCACGTTCTCCTTTTCTTTCCCTGAAAGCCTTTAAATATCACAAAGCTTTTAAGCAAAGTCATTAAGTCTAGGCAAAAACATGGCAGAACAGGAGTCTTTCCTGCCTTTCTTCTTCACTACTGTGCAGAGATTTTCCTAGAACGCCAAAAAGCTACATGATTGTGACTTGCTGTAAAAAGAGTTGCAATGATAGAGGGGCCACTGAAAAAGGGTCTTGTCTACCCCTGGTATGCAAACATCAGATGCCCAGAAATCAAACAAACAAAGCTACTGAGGCCTGAAAGTTGCCCTTCTCACTCAGCCTCATGTGGGAGGCAAGCCCACATTTATTACAGGGGCAGCATGCTGATTCCTATACACCAACAGCACTGTTCACATCCCCAGACCCTTAGGGAGTCGTGTGCTCGGAGCGGGTAAGGGCCATTCACTCCAAGGACTTCCCACTTGCAGTTACAGAAACCTGCAGGTGGCACACCATCTCCAGAGAGTCCCTTCTCATTGTTCATCATAAATACATTTGATCACACCTGCGTAGTCCCAGCTACTCGAGAGCTGAGGCAGGAGGATCACTCTGCCCAGGAGTTTGAGGTTGCAGTGAGCTATAATGGCACTGCACTCTGGTTGGGGTGATGGAGTAAGACTCTGTCTCAACAACAACAACAAAAAGGTTCAATCACACAGAACCAGAAAAAGAATATTATAATTAACAAAAGAAAAGTATTACAATGCACTCCCATAGACCCACATCCCCCCAAATTTAATAATTGGCACTGTAGGGTGGTGCCTGTGGCTCAAGGAGTAGGGTGCCGGTCCCATATGCAAGAGGTGGCGGGTTCAAACCCAGCCCTGGCCAAAAACCACAAAAAAAAAAAATTGGTACTGTAAATAGCTTACAGACTGACATAATACTAGATATTCATAATGACACCCCTAGATATTTCAGCATGTCCCCAAAGAGGACATATCCTATAGGCCAGAGTCCCCTTATCCCCTTAACAAAATTAACATGACTTCCTAACATTTACAACTGCACAGTCCATGTCCATATTTCCCTCACATTTATTCTTAAAGGAGACTCCCTCTCTTAAATCACACCTGTCCTGGCCCGACCTGCTCCCCGCTCCACAGCCCAGATACTATCCTGCATTATTACCAAAGTGCCACCGTCACAGTCCCCTTCTCAAGTACCTGTACAAAAGGTGCCGTCATTGGGAATGAACGTCTTGTTGTTGGTGGTGGCTCGATATCCTTCTAGGCAAATGCAATAGAAGCCCCCTGGTGTGTTATGGCAAGATGTGTGGTTCCCACAGACCACAGTGGCTCCAAACTGGCATTCATTTTTATCTGTTAATACATGGAGACAAGTCATGGAAAGGCTGTCAACCCATACCATGTTCAACAACCAGACGGTCACCCCTGCTACCGACTCGGGGAGCAATATTCGGTGACAACGGCTTCATGATCGATAGTAGAACCTCTGTAAGTTGACCACCCAACAGTTGACAAAATGATCAACGTACAGCAGCGATCAATATGAGGAATTAGGCCTGCTGCGCTGATATCCACATGTAGTGCATGTCCAGTCTGGGGAAATTAGGTCAAGTTAAGGAGGGGGTCATTGTAGGAGGTGGTTAACTACGGAGGCTCTACTGTATTTCCCTCTTTCCCTTTCACTGTGCCTCCCAGACCAGCCTTGTAGCTGCGTGCCGGGAGTACACCTAACCATACGGGCAACCTAACATTTCTATCTGGCTAAGCCACCTGATTCAAAAATGAACTTTTCTATGCTTACAAAGACCTTGTCAGAGGCCTGGGGAAATAAACCCAGCAGAATCGCATGATTTTCATGAAAGCCAGAGTAGGGCAATTCTATATCCAGTGATTCACTGAAAAATGTGTTCCTTCTGAGCTACCAGGAAACACAGTGGAATTAGTGCCGAAGCCTCATCCGGGAGCAGGGATGATAGTGTAGCAGGAACAGCTCATGCTAATCGCCAGTGACCTGGGTGAATAATGTTAGTCACCCAGAGAGGAGAGGCTGGAACAATAGACGTTTGGTGAGTCCACAGACGCCTGCCCTGAGCGTTTTTAATTAAATAACTTGAAATTGAAAGATGTAAAACACAAGGATCTCTCTTCCTCTCATCTCTATCTTCTAGCTCAGGGCTCAGCAGACATTTTCCTCAGAGTCTGTGGTACCAGTACTCAACTGTGCTTTCGGAGCACCAAAGCAGCCATAGATAACGGGTAAGCTAATGATCAATGCTATGTGCCAAAACAATTCCAAGTGCAAAAATAGGCAGTGGGTTGAATCTGGCGTGCGGTTCATGGTGTGCTGACTCTGCCTGAGCCATTAACTTCAGAGGAAACTCCTATGATCAAATTGCTTATGGATCTTTTCATTTATTTATTTTTCTTTCAGATGAATATGCGGGTATAAACAATTAGGTTACAATGTTTGTATTTGTTAGGTAAAGTCCCTGTTGTAGTTGTGTCCTGCATCCAGGAGGTGTGCCCTACACCCTTACATTGTGCCCGTCAGGTGGAGCACGCCCATCTACGCCTCCTTTTAGAGCTGACCTACTCAGCAAGTTTTTTATGGGGAAAAAACATCAGCTTATAAATTGGTAGCTTGTTTGTTATTTCGTTCATAAGTGGTTCTTCAGATCAATTTAATAGACTCTCACAATTGCACTCAATTCCTACTAACTCAGAATTAACCTCAAAAAATCTGGGTTTGGGGCTGGGTGCAGTGGCTCACTCCCATAATCCCAGTGCTCTGGGAGGCTGAGGCAGGTGGATTGTCTGAGCTCAAGAGTTTGAGACCAGCCTGAGCTAGAACAAGACCTCGTCTCTAAAAATAGTCAGGGATTGTAGTAAGCTACTTGGGAGGCTGAGACAAGAGAATCACTTGAGCCCAAGAGTTTGAGGTTGTTGTGAGCTGTGAGACCACAGCACTCTACCAAGGGCGACAAAGTGAGACCCTGTCTCAAAAAATAAATAAATAAACATAGAGAAGATACAGTAAAAATAAAGTATAAAAGATTTTTAAAAGGTAGTCTTGTAAGCTGTCCAGGGCACTTACCATGAGTGAAGCTTATAGGACTAGAAGTTGCTCTGGGAGAATCAGCAAGTGAGTGGTGAGTGAACGTGAAGGTCAACTGCCCTACTGTAAACTTTGTAAACACTGTATACTTAGGCTATACTGCATTTATTTAAAAAATAGGCCAGGTGTTGTGGCTCACACCTGTAATCCCAGCACTCTGGGAGGCCCAGGCAGGAGGATTGATTGATCTCAGGAGTTTGAGGTTGCAGTGAGATAGGACAATGTCACTGCACTCTAGCCAGGGTGACAGCGTGAGACTCTGTCTCAAAAAAAATGTATATATATTGTTCTTTCTTCAATAATAAATCAGCCTTAGCTAACTGTAACTTTTTTATTTTCTTTGAGACAGAGTCTCACTTTGTCACCCTGGGTAGGGGGCCATGGCATCACAGCTCACAGCAACCTCCAACTAGCCTCCCAAGTAGCTGGGGCTACATGCGCCCGCCACAATGCCTGGCTATTTTTTATTGCAGTTGTCATTGTTTTAGCTGGCCTGAGCTGGGTTCAAATCCGCCAGCCTTGGTGTATATGGCTGGTGGTGTAACCACTGTGCTAGGGGTGCTGAGCCAGCTTACTGTAACTGTTTAACTTTATAAACTTTGTTTTAGCTCTGGACTCTGTTGTAGTAACACTTAGGCTACAATACATTTGCTTGTGTACATGTTGTACAGCTTTACAAAAATATTTCCTTTCTATCCTTATTCTATAAGCTATTTTCTATTTCAAATTCTTTTTATTTTAAAAAATTTTTGCTTTCAAAAGTTTTTTATTAAAAACTAACACACAACACACATGTTAGCCGAGGCCTACACAGGGTCAGCATCATCAATGTCACTGTCCTCCACCTCCAGACCTTGTCCTACTGGAAGGTCTTCAGAGCAGTAACACACCTGGAGCTGCACCTCTTACGGTAACAGGGACTTCTTTTGGAAAACCTCGTGAAGGACCTGCCTGAGGCTGTTTTACAGTTAACTTCCTTTTTCTAAGTAGGAGTACACTCTAAAATCACAATAAAAAGTTTACTAGAATAAATATATGCACCAGTAATACAGTTGTTTATTATCATTATCAAGTATTTATGCTGTCCGTAACTTTACGTGCTATATACTTTTACACAACTGGCAGCACCATAAGTTTGCTTGCATCACCACAAACACGTGACTGATGTTTTGCACTAAAACATTATGACGACCATGACATCACAAGGTGATAGGAATCTTTCAGCTCCATTATAATCTCATGGGATGACAGATATGTGGACCATCATTGACAAAAATATCATTATGTGGGGCGGCACCTGTGGCTCAAAGGAATAGGGCACCTGCCCCATATGCTGGAGGTGGCAGGTTCAAACCCGGCCCCAGCCAAAAACTGCAAAAAAAAAAAAAATCATTATGTGGCACAAGACTGAATTACCTTCTTAAAATGTAACTAAACCTGGAATATAATTCATACTAAAAATTATCTGCAATAAGATGTGCAAGAAAGCTTAAAAAGGAGAGAACAGGCCCTCAAGCCATAGGCACATTGCTGGGCCAAAAAGTCAGCCCAGGTGACAGAAGACAGTGGCTTCAGACACAAGTCCAGTTGTCCATAAAATGGGATATCCCTGTCCTTTGCCATTGTTTCTGAGACATGTCTCCCCTATGGACTTCACTGGAAGGGATATTTGGGTTTCTAGAGGATTCTAGAATTCTCAGGTCCCTTGGCTTACTACCATGTTATAACATCTCTGGCACGCCTGCAACCTCTCCTGCCACCTGTGGCGCAGTCTCAGCGGGCTGAGTACCAGGAAATGCTTGTGCAGTGTTTGAGAGCAGCTCTGTGCAAAGTAAGGAAGCCTCCTCCTCCCATTCAGAGAAGTTTCGATTGTTCAAAAAGCAAAGGGCAAACAAGAATGCAACTAGCATCCATGAGGGGAAGCGTGGATTGGGAGTCTCCTCAACTCCACTTTCATTTCTATGCTACTGTCAGTAAGTGGGGTAAGGAATTGGGGGGGGGGGGAGAAGGGAGAAATTCCCTCAGGAACCTCAGACTTCAGAGCAGCCATACTTCTCACAGGTAAAATCCTAAAACAGTAAAGGTTAAAGATGGCACAATGGCAGCCTGCAGAAGGGCATGTGACTGTAAAATCTTATATCTACAAAGTGGAATGTAACTTTTTCAATGTAAGACTGAATTATTATTTTTCTTTAGGGAGAAAAAAGCACACAAGGATATCACAACAAGGCTGTATGCACCGTCTATTCACAACAGCAAGACAAAACTAAAAATATTTTTATTACGTGTAACAAGGTTGCTGGGAAGAAACTGGGAGATTATTATAACATCTACTATTCTAAAATTGTTATAAAACTTCTGTCTCTCTGAAGTGTGCTAGAACCTGGATATTGTCTAACTGTCATGGTATGGTGGATAATTCATGGTAAAAAAATAATTTCAGATGCTTCTAGCCTAAAGTGTTTTGTATTCCTTTAAGTCATGTAAATCCTCTAAGGATTATAGCTACAAAAAATTTGGAGAATGGATTCTGATAGACATAAGACCCAAAGCAACAATATTTTGCCCCTTAACCAAAAATCCTATAGGAAATTGTGTTTTGTTTTTCCTCATGGTAGTAATATAAATACAGTAGATAAAACCTCTGTAAGCTGACCACCTAAGGAACTATAACAAACTGGTCAATGTACAGAGGTGGCCAATATAAGGAACTAGGGTACGCCTACGGTACTGATATGTACATGTGGTGCACGTCCAGTCTATGGAAATCAGGTCAACTTAAGGAGATAGTCAGTGTAGGGAGGTAGTCAACTATGGAGGTTCTGGTAGTTTTATATCAAAATCCAGAGAAATTAAGAAATGCAATATTCACTTAAGTTGTTAGGTTAAACTCAAGACTTAAAACAGATTTCAAGCTGGACGCGGTGGCTCACGCTGTAATCCCAGCACTTGGGAGGCCAAGATGGGTGGATTGTCTGATCTCACAGGTTTGAGACCAGCCTGAGCCAGAGTGAGACTTCATCTCAGAAACTAGCTGGGCTTTGTGAGAGGCACCTGTCATCCTAGCTACTAGGGAAGCTGAGGCAAGAGTATCGCTTGAGCCCAAGAGTTTGAGGTTGCTATGAGCTATGACATCACAGCACTCTATGGAGGGCAAGAAAGTGAGATTCTACTTCAAAAAACAAACAAACAAACAAAAAAGATAGCTGAGCAGTTGTGGCAGGCACCTGTACTTCCAGCTAATCAGGAGGCTGAGGCAAGAGAATAGCGTAAGCCCAGGAGTTTGAGGTTGCTGTGAGCTATGACGCCACAGCACTCTACCAAAGATGACAAAGTGAGACTCCGTCTCAAAAAATTAAATTAAATGAAATGAAAATAAGATAAAATGGGTGGTGCCTGTGGCTCAAAGGGGTAGAGCGCCAGTCCCATATGCCGGAGGTGGCGGGTTCAAACCCAGCCCTGGCCAAAAAAAAAAAAAAAAAACTGCGCAAAAATAAATAAATAAATAAATAAAAATAAAAAATAAAAGAACAGATTTCAAACTTAAGTTAGATCTGAGATTCTCCAGAAATTCAAGTTCAGTGACCTCTAACCTGAGGGTACTTCCTTTGAAACACAAGGGAAAAGACATACCCAAACCTAAAGGCCAATTATCATGGACAAAATTTCTCATAATAAAAACATGTGAGCAAAATAACGTTTCACCCCAAGGACATCAACTCTTTAACACTAGAGAATCTTTTGTGTGTGTGTGTGTGTGTGTGACAGTCTCACTATGTCACCCTTGGTTGAGTGCTATGGTGTCACAGCTCACAGCAACCTCCAACTCCTGGGCTTAAGCAATTCTCTTGCCTCAGCCTCCCAAGTAGCTGAGACTACAGGTGCCTGTCACAATGCCCAGCTGTTTTTTTGTTGCAGTTGTCATTGTTGTTTAGCTGGCCCAGGCTGGATTTGAACCCACCAGCCTGGGTGTATGTGGCCAGCGCCCTGCCCTACCTATGGCTACCACCCAGAGAATCTTGTTTCTTGATTCATCTTCTCGACTTAACCCAAGATTCAGAACTTACCTACACATTGCGTCCTCCCATTGCCCACAAATCCATAGTTGCAAATGCAGATCTTCTTCCCATTTATTTGCTGGCATGTGGCATGCTCATGACAAGTGGCACAGACATCTAAACCTGAATCAGAAAGTGTATATTTCAGAAAAAGAAAAACGCGAGATGAGATACATTTAGAGCACATTTAGGAAGGAGAACCAAAATTTGAATAGGAAAATAAAATAAGACAGATCTGATCTCATCTTTAAAAACTTTCAATGCCTCTTTTTTGGCCCACAGAATAAAGTGCAAATTCTTCTGTGTGACAATCAATGATCTTTTTTTTTTTTGAGACAGAGTCTCACTTTGTCGCCCTCAGTAGAGTGCTGTAGCATCATAGATCACAGCAACCTCAAACTCTGGCTCAAGTGATTCTCTTGCCTCAGCTTCTCAAGTAGCTGGGATTGCAGGCACCCATCACAAGGCCTGGCTGTTTTTAGAGTCGAGGTCTCGCTCTGGCTCAGGCTGGTCTCAAACCTGTGAGCTCAGGCAATCCACCCACCTCAGCCTCCCAGAGTGCTGGGATCACAGGCATGAACCACCCTGCCCGGCCCTGATGATTAATGATCTTAATAGTCTCCTCCAACCACACATACAGCCCTCTTGAAAGAAGAGACCAACTACTCTTTCCCTAACAACCTACCATCATACTTGCATGCTACAGTCATGACACCCCCTTTACCAAAATTCCTCTGCCTCCCTCTCTACCCAGCTAGCTCCTCTTCATATTTTAAGACCTAGCTTAAATGTCACATTCTTCCATTCCTCCATTCGTTTTTTTTTGTAGAGACAAAGTCTCACTTTATCACCCTCGGTAAACAATTCACAACAACCTCCAGCTCCTGGGCCTAGGCGATTCTCCTGCCTCAGCCTCCTAAGTAGCTGGGACTACAGGCGCCTGCCAATGCCCGGCTATTTTTTTGTTGCATTTTGGCCGGTGCTGGGTTTGAACCCACCACACTTGGTATATGGGGCCAGTGCCCTACCTGAGCCACAGGTGCCACCCCATTCCGCCATTCTTTTTTTTTTATTAATATTAAATCATAGCTGTGTACATTAATGCGATCATGGGGCACCATACATTGGTTTTATAAACAGTTTGACACATTTTCATCACACTGGTTAATATAGCCTTCCTGGCATTTTCTTAGTTACTGTGTTAAGACAATTATATTCTATATTTACTAAGTTTCACATGTACCCTTGTAAGATGCACCGCAGGTGTACTCCTACTATCACCCTCCCTCCGCCATCCTCCCCCTTCCCTCCCCTCCCTCTCCCCATTCCCCATATTCTCAGGTTATAATTGGGTTATAGCTTTCATATGAAAGCCAAAAATTAGTTTCACAGTAGGGCTGAGTACATTGGATACTTTTTCTTCCATTCTTGAGATACTTTACTAAGAAGAATATGTTCCACCTCCATCCATGTAAACATGAAAGAGGTAAAATCTCCATCCTTCTTTAAGGCTGCATAATATTCCATGGTGTACATTACCACAATTTATTAATCCATTCGTGGATCGATGGGCACTTGGGCTTCTTTCATGACTTAGCAATTGTGAATTGGGCTGCAATAAACATTCTGGTGCAAATATCTTTGTTGTAATGTGAATTTTTGGTCTTTGGGGTATATACCCAGTAGAGGAATTATAGGATTGAATGGCAGGTCTATTTTTAGATCTCTAAGTGTTCTCCAAACATCTTTCCAAAAGGAATGTATTAATTTGCATTCCCACCAGCAGTGTAGAAGTGTTCTCTTTTCTCCACATCCACGCCAACATCTCTGGTCTTGGGATTTTGTGACATGGGCTAATCTTACTGGAGTTAGATGGTATCTCAAGGTAGTTTTGATTTGCATTTCTCTGATGATTAAAGATGATGAGCATGTTTTCATATGTCTGTCGGCTGTGTGCCTGTCTTCTTCAGAGAAGTTTCTCTTCAAGTCCTTTGCCCAGCCTGCGATGGGATCACTTGTTCTTTTCTTGCTTATATGTTTGAGTTCTCTGTGGATTCTGGTTATTAAACCTTTGTCGGAGACATAACCTGTAAATATCTTCTCCCATTCTGCATTCCTCCATTCTTAAGGAAAATGACATGCATCTTCCTCTGTGCCCCCCTAACATTTGTACATTCTCATATAAATCATGACAACTTGTCCTTATATTGTTTCCAGCTCTGTCTTCCCAGCTTGGATTATGAATGAGCCTCTCAAAGAACAAGGATGATGTCATTTGCCCGTAAATTATTTTAGCTCAGTACGGATACTCAATATATTTTTATTGACTGCCTGGATAGAGAAATCTGAAATACTATTTGTTACATCTCGAAAAGCAAATGGAGGGGAGAGGAACACATCTGCCTATTACTCCATCCATTTTCCTTTTAGAGGAAAAGTGGGTGTGTTTAAGATAATAGTGAGATAACAACCAAATCCCAGCAGGATGACCACATCCCAATTATTTAGATAAACAGCAGAACTGTTTGAGGCTAAAACTCCTGAAACATCCAAATGTACCAGATGGTGATATATGGCTCAAGATCAAACAAGAATTTCTACCCGAGGCTATGTGGAATATTGTGTTTCACTCTCGTGTCTTTGTAATTTCAGGAGTGGCCCAGTAAAGAGAACCTTGGCAGCATTGAATTTCAATTCAGTCCTGGCCCCATTATTACCCAGGTAACACAGCCCGGCCTGCAGGCTGCTCCAGGCATGAAGCCAGCTGAGACTGGGCAATTTCTAAGTACTGTTAACCACGCCTGTTGTTCTGTTGTTGTTGTTGTTGTTAAATAAAAGATAAAGCAAAAATAAGACAAACCACGGATCATCACTAACACCAAATTAACCAGGGAATATTTACAAAATTTAGTATGTCTCAGGCCATAAAGAAAAATGCAACAAATTTCAAAATAGTAAAAATGTTAAAAGATGCATTATCTGGCCAGCATGAGATAATGTGCTAGAACTATGGAACATAAGACTATCATTCCCCAAAAGAAACCTACATGCTCAGTGTGCAACAAGATGGGCTTAAAAGTAAAAAAAGAAAGAAACCTACCTGCAAACCACAGAATATTCTTCCAAATAATTCTTTTTTTTTTTTTTTGTAGAGACAGAGTCTCACTGTACCGCCCTCGGGTAGAGTGCCGTGGCGTCACACAGCTCACAGCAACCTCTAACTCTTGGGTTTACGCGATTCTCTTGCCTCAGCCTCCCGAGCAGCTGGGACTACAGGTGCCCGCCACAATGCCCGGCTATTTTTTTGTTGCAGTTTGGCCGGGGCTGGGTTTGAACCCACCACCCTCGGTATATGGGGCCGGCACCCTGCTCACTGAGCCACAGGCACCGCCCATTCCAAATAATTCTTAAGACAGAGAATATTAAAATTAAAATGTTTAACACTAGGTATAAAAATGTATACACTCCAAGAAATATGAGTTTTATTTGCTTTTATACTTTTTTTTGAGACACAGTCTCACTTTCTTTGGTGGCATCATAGCTCATAGCAACCTCAAACTCTTGGGCTCAACCAATCCTTTTGCCTCAGCCTCCCAAGTAGCTGGGACTATGCCTGGCTATGTTTTTATACTTTTTTTTTTTTTTTGAGACAGAGTCTCAAGCTGTCACCCTTGGTAGAGTGCCGTGGCGTCACAGCTCACAACAACCTCAAACTCTTGGGCTTAAGCAATCCTCTTGCCTCAGCCTCCCAAGCAGCTGAGACTACAGGTGCCTGCCATAACGCCCGGCTATTTTTTGGTTGTCATTGTTGTTTGGCATTGTTGTTCCCGTATATGTGGCTGGTGCTCTAGCTGCTTGAGCTACAGGTGCTGAGCCTATGTTTTTATACTTTAAAAGAGAGAGAGAGAAGTAGAGAGCGAGGGCAACTATGAGACCTCATCTCTACTAAATGAAAGAGAAACAGACAGCCAGGCAACCAGGAAAAAATAACATAGAATTTTAACTCTGAAAGCTTGAAAGAGGGGAAAAAATAAAATGGGGATTTAGGAATTAGTAGAGATTTTTTTTAAGATGTTAAATAATCAGAAAATACAGTCAAATGCATTAAAAAAAAAAAAAAACCTTCCCCAAAGTCAATGCATTGTAAAGACCAGTCAAGGAGCCAAAACTCAAGACTGGTAGAGAAAAAAGTAAAAGCATTTCCTAAAACTGTTTGAAGAAAATAAACAAATACAAATTTTTTTTTAGAAAAGTAAAAGTATGCACAAACATACAATATTAGAAATAAGAAAGGGCTTATCACAAAAAAAATACAAAAGATTGTTTTTAGATTAAAAAAAAAAAGGAAAAACTTCCAGTTAAACACTGCAGAGTTAATATGTTCCCAAACCACAGCACATCCCCTAAAATACATAAAGAATCAGAAAAGCATAAAACCTGGGAGAGAAGGTGATGCCGATGGAAGACGCTAGCACCACTTCAGAAGATGGGAAAGAGATGGACACGTGGCCATTGCCTTGGCAGAGAGGAAGAACAAAAAGCCATGCCCAGAAAGGCCCAGGAATCAAAGTCAACTGAGGACCTCAGAAGACAGGCATGAAAGATGGGAATGAAAGTTCAAGGAAATGGCTGACAATATCTTCCAGGAGTAGTGGATGGCCAGCTTCTCTCCCTGGTGCTGGCACAAGATAGAGAGCACAGCCTGGGGAAATGAAGCAGCACAGCTCCACATGAGAAGGACGATGGGCCAAGCTGAAAGGAGGACGGGTCCCCTCACCTCAGTTTCCATCAATGTGGGTTAAGTATATTTAACCCCTTTAACGTGCATTTTAAAACAGTGCCATAAGGACATTGTCAGTGCATATGACACGCAGCCAAAAGCTAGGAAATATTTCTTAAATAATGGATCCTAGGTCAAGTCCCAAAATTCAGCTATGATCAACCATACAAGGAAAGACATCCTCCCCAATGTAATTTAGGGAATGAATGCGATCCTATTAGAACTCCCAAATTTGAAGGAAAAAGATTCAGTTTGGGACCATGAAAAAATTCTAAAGACAGTGGTAATAATGGTTGCACAACATTGGGAACTTATTTAATGCCTCTCAATTGTATGCTTCAAAATGGCCAAAATGGCAATAATATCTTACCACAGGCTCAGCGTCCGTAGCACAGTGGTTACGGCGCCAGCCACATACACCGAGGGTGGCGGGTTCAAATCTGGCCCGGGCCAGCTGAACAAAAATGACAACTGCAAAAAAAATAGCTGGGGGGTTGAGGATGAGGCAAAAGAATCACTTAAGCACAAGAATTTTTTGTTTTTTGGGGTTTTCTTAGACAGAGCCTGAAGCTGTTGCCCTGGGTAGAGTGTTGTGTCATCACAACTCACAGCAACCTCCAACTCCTGGGCTTAAGCTATTCTCTTGCCTCAGCCTCCCAAGTAGCTGGGACTACAGGCGCCCAGCTACTTGGGAGGCTGAGGCAAGAGACTGGGACTACAGGTTGTAGTTGTCATTGTTGTTTGGCAGGCCCAGGTTGGATTAGAACCAACCAGCTCTGGTGTATGTGGCTGGCGCCTTAGCCACTTGAGCTACAGGCGCCTGAGCCTAAGCCCAAGAGTTTGAGGTTGCCGGGAGCTGTGATGCCACAGCACTCTACCAAGGGTGATACAGTGAGACTCTGTCTCAAAAAAAGAAAAGTCTTACCACAATAATAAGATAAACAAATTACATTTTTACTTTTAAAATCAACTTTATTGAGATATAATATGCATACAATAAAATGCCTGCATATTTAAGTATATACAGTTCAGTGGGTTTTACCAAATGTATACCATCATGAAACAACTAATTGCCTCAAGATACAGAATATGGGCCAGGTACGGTGGCTTGTGCCTGTAATCCTAGCATTCTAGGAGGCCAGGCAGGTGGATTGCTTGAGCTCAGGATTTAGAGACCAGCCTGAGCAAGAGTCAGACTCTGTCTCTACTAAAAATAAAAAAATTAGCTGGGCATTGTGCTTGTTATCCCAGCTACTCAGAAAGTTAAGGTACGAGGATCGCTTGAACCCAGGTTGCTGTAAGCTAGGCTGATGCCACAGCACTCTAGCTTGGGCAACACAGTGAGACTCTGACTCAAAAAAAAAAATAAATAAATGGTGGTGCCTGTACCTCAAAGGAGTAGGGCACTGGCCCCATATGCTGGAGGTGGTAGGTTCAAAACCCAGCCTCAGCCAAAAAAAAAAAAAAAACCATAAGTAGACACTGAAGTATGTGTGTAGTAAAATTATAAACACTATACTGTTGAAAAACAATGAAATGTGTTAAATAATTCAGACTCAAAATAATTCAAACTCAAAGTTGTTAGAACTGAAAATTATCCTGAGCCTCGAAAGGAAGGTGGCTTTGCAGCCCGAGTCACTCAGCGTGCAACTGCAACTTTTGCCTTTTTTTTTCTTCTTATAAATAATCAAGGCCAAATGGTGCCAGAGAAAAGACCCCTTCAGAGCACAACCCCTCCTCACAGAATAATTAAGTACTCTTCTTAGAATGTCATGATCTACAACCAATTAAATTACTGTGGCATATGAACAAGTCTTATATGGGAAATGTAATCCTGCTAAAACTTTACATGTAAGTGGAACCTTAACTACTCCATTTTACACCCTGACCCCGTTAGTCTGGAGTTGGAGTTGTTTCCTGGTGATTATCTCCAAGCTTTGAATTCGAACTCTAAATCTTATTTTCTGAATCTCATTATTTCAGGTTGACAAATGAGAAAATGTTTAATTTTTTCTTATATGAAATACTTGTCTTTACCTGGCTTATTGTACCCTCAATGAATCCCCAACAATAACAAAAAAAAAAAAAGAAATACTTGTCTTTATAAAGATGCAGTATTTCTATAGATACATTTATAGAAACTTACATCAGCTGGAAAATGACTACTTCAAGTAAATTTTGATTAAATGTAATAACATACAAAAAAATTAAGATGCAAAGAGGTGCAGGTAAAGGAAGTCCAGTCTAGGCTGGGTGCAGTGGCTCACGCCTGTAATCCCAACACTCTAAGAGGCCAAGGCAGGTGGATCACTTGAGCTCACAAGTTCAAGACCAGCATGAGCAAGAGTGAGATCCCAATCCCGTCTCTAAAAAATAGCCAGGCATTGTGACAGGTGCCTATACTCCCAACTATTTGAGAGGCTGAGGCAGAGGATTGCTTGAGCCTAAGAGACTGTGGTTTCTGTGGGCTATGATGCCATGGCACTTTATTGGAGGCAAGAAAGTGAGACTCTGTCTCAAAAGAAAAAGGAAGTCCAGTCTGAATTAGTGACAGATAGAATATAAAATGTTCTAAATATGGCCTTGCAAGAGAGCAACCAGATATAGGCGGGAAAGCATAGGTGATGAAAGCCATTCATAATTGGATCCTACATTTAGCTGCTTCTAATTCATGTGTGACCTCAATCAAATCACTTAACCTTTCTGGGTTTCAGTGTTTTTTCATCTGTAAAACAAGGGCTTTGGGTTTCTCAAATTTTTTTTTTTTTCCAGTTTGTGGCCGGAGCTAGGCTTGAACCCGCCACCTCCAGCACATGGGGTCAGCACTCTACTCCTTTGAGCCACAGGTGCCACCCTGGGTTTCTCAAATTTTAAGGTGCATTCAAACCACCTAGGAATCTTAATTTTGTTTAACTGCAAGCTCTGGTTCGGTTGGTCTGGAGTGGGGCCCTATATTTTGCATTTCTAACAAGCTACTGGATGGACTACATTTTGAATAGTGGGGGCTATAATGGCCCCTAAAGTCCTTTCTCCCTAAAGTTCTGACACTTCTTCCTTAAGGTACCTGCTTTAATGAGCCATTAAGAATAATTTAGCATACATATAACCCCAAGGACAGTACCAGAATTTGGATCCATAAATCTTTGTTCCCAGAATTTGGCTCCATAAATCTTTGTTCCCCATACTGGCAAAAAAGTCAAGGTGGGTTCCAGGCTACCTGCTAAACTACCTGGATAGGAGAAAGTAGTTTCCACAGAAAGGTGGAGGTAGAGGAAGGAACCTGAGTTGAAGCTTATGATTGAGCCATGATTAACCTATTCTGCAGGGCTTTGAAGGACAGCTTTCCAAATTCTAACAGCTTGAGAGACCAAGTAACTGCCTAGGGGAGAAAAAACTTACTCTAAGAAAGAGGGAGAGAGCATAACCCCAGTCCCCGGACTGACAAGGGGACAACTTCCGACCACACTGTTTAATAGCCTGCAGCTCAGTTAAAAATCACCTGGAGAAGCCAGGCACAATGGCTCACACCTGTAATCCTAGCACTCTGGGAGGCCGAGGCAGGAGAATTTCTTGAGCTCAGGAGTTCAAGACCAGCCTGAGCAAAAGCAAGACCTCGTCTCTACTAAAAGTAGAAAAATTAGCCAGGCATTGTGGCAGGTACCTATAGTCTCAGCTACTTGGAAGGATGAGGTAAGAGGATTACTTAAGCCCAGGAGTTTGAGGTTGCTGTGAATACCCAGGGTTACAGAGTGAGACTCAAAAAAAAAAAAAAAAGAATCACCTAGAGACATAGTGACTGACTTATCCTGGTTTTATTACAAAAAAATCCTATGTCCCCAAGAAACCCCTCAACTCATTGCAAACCAAGACAGTCTATGCTCTGTCTCAAAAAAACAAACAAACAAACAAAAAACACAGAACCCCCAGAGACTGATTCAGTAGGAGAGGGGGTGGGGCCCAAAATGTGCTCCAAGGTAGACCTCACCATGAGTAGCACTATAAGTCTAGCTCAACTTCAAGGACATGGGTCAGAATCCTGCGGAAAGAAGAAGCAATACTGAAAGAAATCTTTCACAAAGTCTAGATAGGTGCATAGCACAGCTATGGAACCATTGTGACAAAATAACCCAATGGAGAGGAATTTTCCAGGCCAATGGAAAGATTGCTAGGCCTTTGCTATGACCCATGGGAGAGCTGTGTTGGGGAGGACTGGTGTCCACATCAAGGATGGCTTTACCTCTGTCATTAGCAGAGTCAGTCCCTGAAAGCAGAGAGCGGGTAGTAACTGAGGGAACTGCTACAGAGGTGAGAGACGCCTAGAATTTCTGGCACAGAAACAGAAGCATCAGAGAGTCCAAAAGCTAGAAGGAAGAGCCTGACAAGTATTCTTTGTTACTATGATTGTATCCTCCAGCTAAGGCTGCTAAGGTGGGTTTACTTCCCTCAGAAGCCCTGCAGTGACTGAGCCAGCTGAAAACCACGTCCAGCAAAGAGGATGAGACAGGTGCTGGTGTCTCAACCAGGCTTGAGATCTCTGTTGCTCTCTAGTCATGTGATTTTAGGCAAGTTAAACTGTCAGTTTTTAGTCCTAATCCATGAGAGGGTGATCATGTGGTCAAGATTAAACGAGAAATATAAATGCTGTATGAATGTGGGCATGCTACACCAATGTGAGAGATAACTTACATGAATACTTATGTCTCTGTCCATAGACCTGGTTATTATTGCTAGAAACAGTCTGCAAGAAGCAGGGCCTGGTATTTGGCACAGTGGTTAAGAGCACTTGGGTTATAATTCTAGCTCTGCTTCTTACTAGCTGTGCAATCCTTGATAATATCTGTGCCTCTGCTTCCTGTAAATCTGTATAACAAGGATCACAGCAAACCCACTTCACCTGGTTGTTGTGAGGAGTTAATACACACAAAGCAATTAAAATATGTTAGACGTTTGTTACAATAATGACCCTTTGCTAATGAACAAGCAAGGATATTGCCACTGACAGCTAGCCAACTCCCAAATTATACTAACAGGAAGAGTGATGGGAAAATGCAGTGATATGAAAAGTCAAAGCAATACCTTTGTGTGGACAAATGCCTGTCTAGTCGGGGGCTGATGGTCTAGAAACCATAATATCCAAATTTACATAATCACTCCCTGTCTTCCCATACTGACTCAGAAGTTGAAAGTCTGTACCCGATATCTCTGTCTGTACCTGATATCACACCTTCCCAGCCTTCTGGGTAATACCTGACTCAGACGTTGAAAGTTCACTTCCTCACCTGTTCAGCCCTGCTCACCATCTCCCTCCCTTCCACAGCAACCAAGGCAAGCTATGACTCAGGAACCACAAGCCACTCTCACGCTTTGCATCAGTGGGGAGCAACAACTTACAGACAATAGCTGATGGTCTTTAACAAAATGATGAAGGGATAGCATTCACAGTCAAGGGAAGAAAGTAATTTACAAACCCAAAGGCAGTGCTTGAATTTAAATGTTTCAACCTAATCCTCAACCATTCTCACACCAAACAAGTCCACTATGTAACCGAGAGGTTAAAGACTGAAAATGAGAGATTATTCTGAGACATGAACAAAAGGCATCAGAGTCCAGGTTCTGTGTGGGCAATGTGGCCTTTATTCCACTTTGGTGTGAGTGAGCTGAGCTTGAAAAGGAAGTCAGCACATGGGTTATGGTGACATGGGATAGGAATATAAAAGTTCAGAGGGGGTAGGGATTGGTGCATTCATCCCTTTCTGGGCGGATGTTCTATTGGGCGGGTCCCTCCCTTTAGCCCTGTCATCCCAGTCTTTTTAGTCTATTATAAGGAGGTGGAGGGATGGGCATGGTGTCTCTTTGCTTGGATCGGATTGGGCGGGGAGTGAGGGGGAAGGGAGTGGTGTTTACAGGAACGCTCTTGGGTCTTCAGTCAGAACCGGTTGATAACCAAGGAGGGCGAGGATATGAATGGTTGTTTTTCGGATGACTGCCTGGTCAATAAATCAGAAGATGAGGCGGAGAATTACTGCTCTGAAACTGAGAATAAGAAAGATCATAATTAGTGGCCCTAGAATGGAATATAACCAAGGAGGCCAGGAATCGGATAACGACCAGGGATTAAATGATTCAAGATCTGTTTGTCTCTGTTTGATTCGTTCTTGGAGTTCTTTTACTTTGCCCGCAATTATTCCTGACTGCTTAAATGAATGTGAGAAAGAGTGTTTAGAGGGTGCACACCACAAGGCTGGAGTAGCATGAGGGCACAGTAAAAACCATCAATACCCACCACCGAGATCTCTGTTTGTTTTAAAGGACCTTTATAAGATGGCAGCATGGAGAAGGTGGCCCCCGTGTCTATCAGAAAAGAGACTGGCTTACCTTCCACTAGCAAAAATTCCCAGAGTTCAGTTCCCATGATTGTCCAGGGGGCATCCTGATTCTCTGGGGATTGTCACTCTTTAGCAGCCAGGCCCAAGAGGTCAGAAAATTCAGCCAGGTCCTGGGAATGGCTGCAAACTAGATCCTCACAAGCAGAGGCACCTGGGCGGTTAGACTTCTAGGGAGGACCTCCACAGGCTGGGCAAGGCTTGGGGAGAGGATTTGGATTTGGATGCTGATTTGCCCAGTGTCCCAGATCACTACATTTAAAACACGGTCCAGGGGAGATTTTCTTTCTTCAGACTGCCTAGAGGAGTTTCAAGAGGTAGCTGGGTTTTGTCTAATGGCAAATAACTGGAATCCAATAACTGGAGCTCTGAGAGGTGCTGCCACTTAAAGGCCTCTTCTGGGTTATTGAAGACCTTGAAGGCCAGGTCAAAGAGATCTCGCTGGGGGTTCTGAGGGCCCTGGGGGGATTTTTAGAGGTTGTTTTTTTTTTCAGCTATCAGGTACAGACAGAGAGATAAAATGCATGTTAATAATGAGTCTGCCTTTATTTCTCTCCAGTGATAAGGTAGTATAGCACTGGAGAGCTTCATTAAGAAGGGTTAAAAATTGGGCAGGATTTTCATCTTGTTTCTGAATTATTTCTTTTAATTTGTCATAACTGATGGCCTTATGAGCTGCTTTCTTTAGTCCCTCTAAAAGACACTGGACCATGTGATTACAGGGGCAGACTCCAGGAGTGTTAGTTTGGTAATTCCCATTGGGGTCTTCCCCGCAATGGTCCTAGTGCCCTCTGGCAGGGTTTGATCTGTTTTCCATAGATCTTTGGCGTGAACCTGGGCCTGGGTCCACAGCTGCTCCCTTGCCCCCAAAGTTAAGGCGGAGGTGAGGATAACATATAAATTATGCCAAGTGAGCTCATACGATTGGGTTAGATATCTAAACTCTTCTTTTTTTTTTTTTTTGAGACAGAGTCTCACTATATCGCCCTCAGTAGAATGCCAAGATACCTTCCGTTCCCACAACTTCTCAGAGGGAGTATAGAGGTTGTGGTGGTCCAGAAGTTGAAGGTCCAAAGGTGTGGCCAGATCGAGTATGAGATGGGGAAATTGGGTCCGCCATGATTCCTTCCCTGCCCAGGTCCACCATGCTTCCTTTCCCACCACCCAGAGACCCCATTTTTTCTTTTTCTCCCACATGTAGCTGAAGGAGGGTAGAGGGTGGTGGAGAGAGGGAGGATGGGGTGGAATTCTGCAGGTAGGAAAGAGGTTTAGGGTGTGGAGGAGCAGAAGGGGTAGGGTTGTCTGCTGGGTCAAAGGAAGACATGGAGATTCAGGGGGCTCGGGGAGGGCTGGTTTGGCCCACACAAGGAAAATATGAAAGGGTTCACAAGACAAACACAAAGAAGGGATGTTTTGGAGAAGGAGGAAGGCCTGGATGTAGGGGATCTCCGACAATTTGCCCAATTTCTGACAGTGATTGTCGAGGTCAGTGAGGATCAAAAGGTGAAAGGTGCCATTCTCAGGCCATGGTGAGCTGTTGTCAGTTTAAACATAGGTCAAGCAGTATTACAGAAGAAGATGAGGCATTTAGGTTTAAGGTCAGGATACAGCTGTAGGGGCTTGAGTTGAGTTAAAAGGCAACTTAAAGGTGAAGAAGAGGAATCTGTGACTGAGTGGTCCCCATATGGGAAACTGGAGGTAGAAAATAAATACAGTTAAAGAGAAGATGAAAGAGGAACTTAAGAGGGGGAAGAGGAAGGAAGTGGCCAAGGCTGGGGCTGGGGACGTTACCAGGCCTCCACCTATGACCTTTAACCAAGCAGAAGAGTGATCCAGGCCCATGGCAGGGCATCCCCACACACGAGGCACTGGACAGGCGAATCTGACTCTCTGGGGTTAGTCTGTGACCAGTGACAGATTTAGGGGCATGGACCACTGAGGGTTTTTTGGCCCAGAGTAGGGAAAGGGAAAAGAAGTTTAAAAGCTCAGAGAGGAGCCATATACAAATGCTCGAAAGACCCAGAGATGGAGGGAAAGGAAAAAAGGAGTTTTTGAGTGGGGAAAGGGAAGAGAAGTTTAAAAAGTTCAGAAAGGGGTTCTAGACAAATGCTCACCTCACCCTTAAATGGATGAATTTGGGGAGGGGTCAGAGGGGTGCCCCTGTTCCCTTTCGTCACATAGGAACAAGAGTCCGTCTAGTTGAGTCTGAGGGGGTATATCTTGGCACCCCAAAGGAGCTTCTCCCCGTTCCAGTTTCTCAGCACCAAAATGAAAGATTAAGGACCAAAAAGGAGAGATTATTCTGAGACAGGAAGGAGAGGAATCGGAGTCCAGGTTCCATGTGGGCAACGTGGCCTTTATTCCACTCGGGTGCAAGTAAGTTGAGTTCAAAAACAAAGTCAGTACAGAGGTTAAGATGGATGGGAGTATAAACATTTGGGGGGGCGGGGATTGGCGCATTCATTCCTTCCTGGGCCAGATGTTCATGCACTCATTCCTTCCTGGATGGGACGTTCTATTTGGGCGGGTCCCTACATTCGGCCCTATCAATAACCTTCATGAGATTTTGACTCTCAAACTTGTGCAGACAGATTAAATGACCCAAGGAAATAAGCGAAGGTGGGGGCTAAAACTCATGAAGAAAAAGCATTCCCAAGTCATCTCTAACACTATGAAAAACTGCATTGCTCTTAAGAGACTACATCAAATTCCAGACATGGAAGGAACTTGAGAAACCTCATAGTCTCTTTTTTCCAACATTTTTGAAAGAAAAAAAACCTCACTAACAAGAAGCATAACTTCTGCCTTAAAATCCTCCAAAACAGAGAGCAAGGACTTTACTCTCTCCAGCAAGGTAACCCTTCTAGGCCAATTCAAACCATTATGTATTTCCCACCCTCACTCAAACCCACGACTGACGTGGCCCATCAATAAGTCTTAATCTCTCCTTGTATAAAATGGTTCATAGATTCTTCTGTCCCCTTTCCTGTGTACTGAGACCAACACACAGTGATCTGTGTGAATCCTCACACCTGGCCTCCAGAGCAGAAACCAACCATTTTGAATTAAGCAGCCATTAATTTAGGCCACACCCTAAGGTTCTTGTCTAGCAGTCAACCACTTAACCCCCACCAATGCCTTTCACACACTGGCTCACACCTGACTCATTCTCAAGCAAGCCCTGTGTAGGATAATACTTGTTTACCCTTAATAATTGCAGGAGCGAGCTTATACCCATGGCAAAGCTGCTGTTCTCTCGCGGCTCCGGTCATGCAACAGCCCTGCACATTTTTTTTTTTTTTTTTTTGGCCCAGGTTGGGTTTGAACCCGCCACCTCCACCTCCGGTATATGGGGCCAGGCGCTACTCCTTTGAACCACAGGTGCCTCCCGGCCCTGCACTTTTTAATCCATCAATTTATTTTCCCTCTCTCCTCCACAAAGCTGAGGCCAACAGACCACTTTCTACTTTGAACTGTGGGGATCCCATTTTAGGATTTGACCAGAAGACTAAGGATATGCCCAGGGCCAAGTCCCTGGAGGTGGAAGACAGGCCATAGTCAGAATCTTCACCTATAATCTTGTTTCCTTATTCTAAGCAACTTTATTTAAACAACTTTAAATCCCCCCAGAACAATCCACTCTCAGCAAGGCATAGTGGCTCATGCTGGTAATACCAGCACTTTGGGAGGCTGATGGTTTGAGGCCAGGAGTTCAAGACCAACATGGGCAATACAGCAAGATCCCCATGTCTAAAAATATTAAGACAAAATAGTTGGGTGTGATGGTATGCCTGTCATCCCAGCTACTCAGAAACTAGGTGGGAGAATCCCTTGAGCCCAGGACTCTGAGGTTGTTGTGAGCTATGACCACACCACTGCACTGCAGCCTAGGTGACAGAGACTCTATCTCAAAAAAATAAATAAAAATCACTCTCTCCTTTTCTCCTGTGAATGGTGAATATGCTACTGGGATTCATGAAGACAGAATGAAGACCAAGCCTAGAAAATGAACAAAATGAGTGAAGTCAGGTGCACTTTATACAGTAAGAACAACCTCCCCAACTCTCCCTACCATTGGCTGCAAGATTTTCGAGGCCTCTGCTCATCCTCCCTCTGACCTTCCAGAACCCCAGCCAGGCCTGAGCCAACAAGTCCCACAGCCACTCCTAGATTCAAACAATGCCAGAGAAAGGTTAAGAAACAGGACTGACTGGTTCCACCCCTCCTGCCCTTTCCTACTTCTGGATTCCCTCCACCAGGCACCCCACCCAGCCCCCCAAACCCTCTCACCCTCCTGCTCTAACAATTATGAGCCTCACATTTTATTCACCCTCTGGCGAAGGACTTGGATCTCCTCCCCCAAACACCTTCAATACCAATTAATGTAATTATTCCGCCCAAGTTGCCAGGGGAGAAACTGAATACCCAAACTGACAATGGCCAGACCACACAAGAAAACAGAACTCTCAACTCACAATCGGCAGTAGCCGGTTCAGGAACTCTGTAGCAATCATCCCCAAATGGTCATGACTCAGTCAATAATGACCAGCTTCCCTAATTTTTCTCCCCACTTCCAATATAGGACCAACCAGAGAGAGCCAAATATGTCCCTTGCAACCAATCACACAGAACCCCTCCAGCTTCCCCAGGGTGGGCACCCCTAAAGCCCTCCCCTTTTTCCTTATAAAGCTTTCTCACCCTCCGGCTTGCCTTGAGTCCTCTGCCAAACGTTAAGTGATGGAATGGTGGTTGACTACCTTGCTACAGCAGGCCCTAAAAGAATAGCCCATGTTTGACCTCAATTGAGGGGTCTTCATTCTACACCAGAATAGCCCTTGCTT
Source organism: Nycticebus coucang (assembly GCF_027406575.1). Lineage (NCBI taxonomy): Eukaryota > Metazoa > Chordata > Mammalia > Primates > Lorisidae > Nycticebus > Nycticebus coucang. The sequence goes on along the minus strand of NC_069781.1, from coordinate 25,671,448 downwards.
GACCTCATTTGAAGGGTCTCCATTCCACACCAGATTCCTAACACAAGCCCCAACCCCTACCCCAGGAGCTCTTAGTTTAGTAAGTAATCGCATTGTAGTGTGTAAGCAAACAACACCAGAGTGGACGTGGTACCAGTGTGCTGCAGAGAAAAGTGGACAGCTCTAATGGGCGTCCTAGGAGGAGTGGAGAAAACCAGGCTGACGAGTGATGAACCGTGCAACCCTTCTCGATTCTTCCCCCCTCCTCTGGCAGACACTAGCCCTACTCCCACCTATAGCCCAAATTTACTTTTTGACCTGCTCTATCCATTAGATATCTCATTTATTTTTGCTGTTTCCATTTTTCCCTCTCTACTAAACCCCACAGGTTAAGACATGCTTGAGTCTGCTTTGATCCCCAACCGCCCCCCAAAAAAATCTTGTGCTCACCTGACTGAAGTCTGCATTCATTTTCTTTTTGACTTCTTTAAAGAGTATCCACTATCTACTCCGTAGCCAAAGTGTCTGTCCCTATTGTAAAGCCCTCACATCTGGGTCTCATGCTCACTGCTCTACAAGCCCTGGGTCGCCGAGGACCAGAGCCATCAAATCCCCTTTCCTGGTCTCCTTGGCTGTGTAGCCCAGTCTTCCTCCTGCCTAGTTAGTTAGCTGATGCCTCTTTCTCCTCTACTGATGTTTGCCGTCTAAACCTGGTCTTCCCTAAGAAGACCTTCCTTCTCTCTACCTTGTCAACCTCATGGTTTCCAGTGACCATGAAATCTACATGGCCTATTGTTCACAACCCTAACTCTCTATTCATTTCACCTCTCCAAAAGCCGGAACAGTATCTCAAATTCAAAATGTCCAAAATCGTTAATGATCTTTCTTCCCAAATATTTTTCCTCCTCCTGTGGAATCATATCTCCAAGCTACCCAGCCCCCAAAACTTAGTGTCATCTTTCCTCTTCTATTCCCTTGCACCTTCACTTCTGTTATTAAGTCCTTCCTTCCAGGTCACTTCCATCTTATCACCTACATTCAATCCCCTTCTGCTGTCATTACTATGGGCCCAGTCCTAAGAACTTCTAGGCCAGCTATTGCAACAACTTTCTCAATGGGCTTAAAGTCTCCTGTCTTTCCCTACATTGTCCACTATCAGGAAACCTGGCCTTTCGAAAACTAAATTTTCCACGATTGAAAACAAAGGGAGAAGATCTACATAGGAGAAGATATCTCCTCTCTGCTGCTAGTTTCCAAAATTCACCCCACAGCCTATAAGTAGTTGCAGATGGCCTTAGGCAGCTAAGAGCTAGGTTCAGCCATCTTAGCCGAGCAATTCAACAGGTCCACAATGGACAGTTTTCTAGGCTACGTATGGAGTCTACACACAAAGATCCCGAAATAGATTCCAAGTTTCTACAAGCTTTCACACACACTGCCGGGGGAGACTGAGTCCAGGAAGGAAGCTCAACCAGAACATTTGATGTTACAAAAATAGCCACTCCAAAAGGTTGAGCCATGAAGAGATGGTAAAAGGGCCAAGGCAGGCCTGGCACTCTGGGAGGTAGAGGCGGGTGGCCAAGATTTAAAATGAAGGGAGAATATCTACATAGGAGAGGATAATTCCTCTCTGCTGCTAATTTCCCCCCTAACCTAAAGGCAGAAGGAGCAAGGATGCACATGAGAGCCAGAGGGGGTGGCTGTGGCTTTATTTTGAATAGAAATAAAAGAGCCAAGGCAAAGAGAATTTACAGGGGGCAGAAAGCTGAAGCCAAAGCCCCCCCAACCCCCCAGCCCCGCATCTCCTCACTTGGAAATTCCCTTCCACATCAGGATCAGTATTTGGGTTTATTAAGGAAGCTGGAGTGTTCTTTAGACCCACTTTTCATATTATTCCCTGTACAAAATCCTGCAATGATTTCCACTGGCTTCCCACGACCCAGGGACGGCTAAGTTCGCTCTGACCTCCACCTTTGGCGGGCTGGGTGCTTCTTCCTGCTGTCCCTCTATCTGGATTTCATTCTACACGCCTTTGCGGAAAGCTGACTTGCCTTCTGATAGGAGCTGGGAAGCCTTTTCCTCTCTTCCCATATCCAAATAGAACCCATCCTTGATGTCCCGGCTAAAGGTCACTTTATCCATGACACCCCCCGCCGCCACTCTCCCAGCTAGAAGCAATCTTTCCCTCCTCTGACCATGCACACCTTCTCAGAGCACTTATGGCATTCCGCCTGTTACTACAGTTACTAAATTGGGTGAATGTCACGTCCCCTGCGTGTCTGGACCTTCTGTGTAACCCCGACCACGCTCAACACTGTGTTTTGCAGAGGAGGAAAAAACCAGTATTGCCTGCAAATGAGTCATTCGCTTGTCCGTCTCCTCCATACTGAGCCCACCAGGGCCACACTGCCTGCTCCGGTCCTGCTCAGGGAAGCTATAAACAGCCGTCTGCTGAATGAATGAGTGAAAAACTAACTTTTTATTCCCATAAACTTCCTTGCACTTCTCACCGATTCAACCTTCAGTTCTTCATCACGGTGAAAACTTAAAAGTAGAGAGAGAATAGAGAGAGAATTGCTTCGGTTCAAGAATTTGTCGTGGCAAAAGCCACCACACCGCCGGAAGCGCGACAGTGCCGCGGAACGCCCGTCCCCGCCCGGCGTCGCTGTCCCCAGGCCGGTGCCCGCGCCCCGCCCCCACCTCGCCACGCGTCTCCCGGGCAGTGGATACCCGGGGCGCAGCCCAGGCCGCCTGGAACTGGGTCCTGGGGCCGGGCCGGGCGGGGAAGCGCTGGCGGGGAGCGGCCAGCTCGCTCAGCGCCGCCTTGCTGATCCCAGACGGCCGGGGCACGCCGCACCTGCGCCCCACGTCCGGCCTCCGCGCCCGCCCGGCCCAGGGACAGGGAAGCGTCCCGGGCGCGCCGCGCGTCCTGGAGGACCCAGCCCGGGCCCCGCGGGGCACCAGCGCCGCGCTGGTTCCCGCCCCACTCACCGTCGGCGCGCGGCGCTCCGGCCACGCGGCGGGCCAGGCCGAGCAGCAGCAGGAGCCGCAGCAGGCGGCGAGGCGGGGACGCCGCGCCCCGGGGCCCCCAGCCCATGTCGCCGCGACCCTCCCGGCGCACCCGCGACTCCTCCTGCCCCGGAGTCGCCGAGATAAGGCAGCGGGCGCGGCAGGGAGGGGAGCTGCTGGCCGCTTCCGGCGCCACGCGGGTCCCCGGGCGGCCGCGGGGCTCCCGCCTGCCCGCCACACCCACTGCGCGGCCGGGCCTCGGCCCCGGCGGACCCTGGTGCACTCGCTGCGAGCATCTGCCGCGGGCCCGGCGCGCAGGGGCCGCAGAGACCGGGCCCGGCCCTCTCGCGCTTCCTTTCCCAAGGGAGAAAGACATTGATCCGATAATGACATAGCGGAACAGGGACCCGGGCTGTGCTGGGGAGGAAGTGTCGCCCGCGCGGGGGATCCGAGCCGATCGGGGGCTCGGGGAGGCACCCCCGGGGGAGGTGAAGGGAGAGGGACTAAGGCAGAAGGAGCGAGGAAGAGAAAGAGACCCGGGTCGGGGAGCCCTGCACCTAGGCCACCCAGGCGACAGACTTGTCCAGAGCTGTGCTGGAGCGAGCGGCCGGCAGGAGTCCCCGCTGCGGCGAAGACACCCAGCGCCGGGCGTCAAGGAGGGACCAAGACCTGAGGGAGAGAAGGACCAGGGTGAGGATTCTCAGCGGTCAGACGGGCGAGACAGTTCTAGAAAGGGGGAGAGAGACCTCCTTCGGGCGAGAACAGATGGGTGGAGAGAATACTTTAAGCTGCCAAGGTAAATAAGTTCTCCTAAACAACGTGAAGGAGGTGCTGAGAAGCTGTAACAGGGTTTTGAGCAGGGAGTCACATCGGGGAAGGCCTGTGCGCGTCTGCCCCGTGGGAGTGGGATGGGACAGGAGAGGCCAGGAGCCCAGCCTGGAATCAGGTCGTACGAGACTCGCACTGGAGTAGCAGGGCCCTGGCAAATGATTATGAGGAGGGCAGTGTTTAGGAATAGAATCCACTGGATTTTATGACTGCTAGAATGTGGGAGAGAAGGAGAGAGAAATAAGACCCTGTTCAAAGGTGTTGTTGAGCTTGTGATGTCTGTGGGGCTATCCAAGAGCAGAGGCGCCCACTGCGCCACCCTGCATCCTTGCCTGCTTCCTGTAGCCACCGTGAGCCTGACCTAAGTCTAACCGCGTGCGAACACACCCATATAAGGGCTAAACTTGTGCAGTCTTAAAACATAGTTAAAAATCAACTTCCTAGGTTCTTCTGTAGCGGGCTTTCTTGCAAACTATTTTCGTTCAACTGAGATAGGGGCCTGCTTTGGACAGGGTGGGAACTACAGTTTCTATTATTTAGACAATGTTTTTTTGTTAAGCTCAGCTCTCCATGAACTTTGAAATCATGTCATTGTTTCAGCAAATATGCCATTCATTAAGGGCAATTTTAGCCAACCTATATCTCTCCATCTCCACCATCCCCCCTTGCAAAATAAACTTTTATATGGATAAAAATTATATATTCAGAGGGTTCCAAAAATGTATGCACGTTTTAAGAAAGGAAAAACTACTTTTTTTTTTTATTTGAGACAGTTTCACTTTGTTACCCTGGATAGAGTTCTGTGACATCATAGCTCACAGCAACCTCAAACTCCTGGGCGCAAGCGATTCTCTTGCCTCAGCCTCCCAAGTAGCTGGGATTACAGGCACCTGCCACAATGACCAGCTATTTTTAGAGATAGAGTCTTGCTCTTGCTCAGGCTGGGGTCTCAAACCGGTGAGCTCAGGCAATCCACCCACCTCAGCCTCCCACAGTGCTAGGATTAGGGCCGTGAGCCACCACCCCTGGCCCAGGAAAAAACTATTAAATTTACAATTCTCAGGTCACATTTGACTTCTGCAATGTTTGCAGGAGGTGCTCAATGTGACTTACATTCATCTTTTGTTATCAGTATATGTTCAGTATTACAAAATTTTAATACAGTTTTTCCTTTCTTAAACTGTGTATACATTTTTTTCAGTACCTTCTGTATTTGTGTACACTGTAGGGGTCAAACTTTAGGCGCCAATGAGAAAAGTACCTTTTGGCCCTCTAAAGGCTTGCTGAAAAAATCAACTTGCAGGCTCGGTGCCTGTGGCTCAAGTAGCTAAGGTGCCAGCTATATACACCTGAGCTGGCAGGTTCCAATCCAGCCCGGGCCCACCAAACAACAATGATGGCTGCAACCAAAAAATAGCTGGGCATTGTGGCAGGTGCCTGTAGTCCCAGCTACATGGGAGGCGGAGGCAGGAGAATCGCTTGAGCCCAAGAGTTGGAGGTTGCTGTGAGCTGTGATGCCATAGCACTCTACCCAGGGTGACAGCGTAAGGCTCTGTCTCAAAAAAAAAAAAAGAAAGAAAGAAAAATCAAGTTGCAAAAGGTAGACTGAAGGAGAAAAACCATACGAATTTATTTCACATGTACACACAGGAGCCTTCAGAATGTTGACCCAAAGACATCGGGGAAACTCTCCATTTTTATGCTTAAAAGTATGAACAATAATATAGAACGAAATATGATTGCACAAAAAAGGTGTGATCTAGGCTCGGTGCCCGTAGCACAGTGGTTACGACGCCAGCCACATACACTGAGGGTGGCAGGTTTGAACCCGCCTGGGCCAGCTAAACAACAATGACAATTGCAACAAAAAATAGCTGGGCGTTGTGGTGGGTGCCTGTAGTCCCAGCTACTTGGGAGGCTGAGGCAAGAAAATCACTTAACGCCCAAGAGTGAGCTGTGACACCGCAGCACTCTACCAAGGGCAACATAGTGAGAATCTGTCTCAAAAAAAAAAAAAAAAGTATGATCTGAGTATGGAAACTCAGCAAGGCCTGTCTTCTTTTTTGGCTGCTCTAAGCAGGCCTGTCTTCCTTCTGGATATGGAGCAGGACTTTCTCTGGAATGGGGGTGTTAAAACTTATAGTTAAACAAGGTGGGTCAGATAATTTCCTTGTGGCCAGTTTTTGCACAGAAAGGTGAAGGGAAAGTTAGAGTAATATTTTCAGGTTTCAGCGTTGGCTTTGGAGAAAGGGGGTTCCGGTTTCTGTGACCTGCCTTGGGAAGGGGGATTCTATTTCCTTTAGATAGCCTCAGGGAAAATGGGACTGAAAGACAGGAGGGCAGGAGAAGATCAGAGAAAACTTCTGAGGACTTCATTTTGGAGAATTGTTTCTGAACTCCAACAATATACACATTTTTTTTTTTATGTTGGTGATGTCAGGAAAAATTGTCCAAAACTTGTAAATGGACAAAGGAAATTACAGGGTATCCTTTTAGCGGGTGCTGTCTGGTCAACCTTTAAGGGCTATCTGATTCTATACGTTGTGTCCCTTCAATGGATTTCCCATTGACTAGGCTATTCTACAGAATTGTAGAAGACAACTTCTAGAAAACTGATGATAATGGCAAGAGGTTCTTGTTAGTAGCAATGCAAAGGAATGTTTCCCAGTAGAAATGTAAGTGGTCAGTTCTTTTTTACCAGGTCAAAAATAAGATAAACCCCGTAACTACACTTTATCCTATATAATATTAACTAGTTAACCAGTTTAGCATCTTTTAGCAAATTCATGGCATCATTCGTGACCTCAAATTTCCTTTGAAGTTTAATATCTTACTAGTTCTCCTTTGAAGTCAACATCTTGCTGAGTTTCTCATTAATTAATTACTTGGATAGAATTTAGATTTTCATTTTATATTTATATGAGCTGTATTTTTAATATTTTATAAATTATGCTTTAATACAGTCTGTCTTACTCTGTATTCTACATTAGATTGTATGACTTCAATTATTTTTATTGGCTCATTTTTTACTTTCAAACATATGAGTTTCTTTGTTTTGGGGGGTTTTTTGAGACAGAGTCTCATTACGTGGCTCTCAGTAGAGTGCCGTGGCCGTGCCGTGGCCATGCTGTGGCATCACAGCCCATGGCAACCTCAAACTCTTGTGCTTGCTTAAGAGCTTCTCTTGCCTCAGCCTCCCAAGTAGCTGGGACTACAGGCACCTGCCACAACACCTGGCTATTTTCTTGTTGCAGTTGTCATTGTTGTTTAGCCGGCCAGGGCCAGTCTCAAACCTGCCAGCCTCTGTGCATATGACTGGTGCCGTAACTGTGCTACATAGGGGCGCTGAGCCCAAACATATGTTTTGTAAAACATACTACTAATAATAACTTCTTATTCTGTTGCAGGAAGACAAGGCCCAGTGGAGAAAAAGAGCACCCAAACACCACGTTTATAAGAGGAAGGGCTTTATTCAACAGCCAGGACCTTAGGGCAGAGAAGAATTCCAAATGGCCACACTCCCCGACTGCCTTGGTCTTTCCATTTTTATTGACAGTCAAAAAGTTCCACCCCACAGGTACCCTTCTCATTGGCCAGTTTGAATCAAGCAGGAGATGCTATCCCCACCCCTACGGAACTACAGGATTTCACAGAACTTGGAAATTTCCAAGTTTTAGGAAGTTAAGTTTACAAATTCCCAAGAGCTGAGTCACCGTGGAGAGGACCCTGAATGTGTATCCTTGTGGTCTCCTTGAGAAGACCTGTTCTCCTAGACCTCACCCTTCTCGGGTATCCTTTCTCAATTCCATGGTGAGTTCATCAGATCACTAAATGAAAAACTGTCTCCTCACCTATCTCTGTTAAAATAGAATATTGAATTAAAATAGAATATTGAACCAGTGTTAAATTTGGAGCAGTGAGATTACTACTGAGAAAGCTTAAGAAAAATATACTTTAAGAAAAATATTCTTTATTTATTTATTTTTATTTTTTTGAGTCAGAGTCTTAGTATGTCACCGTTGGTAGAGTGCTATGGCATCATAGCTCACAGCAACCTCAAATTCTTGGATTCAAGTGATCCTCTTGCCTCAGCCTCACAAGTAGCAGGGACTACAGGTGCCCAATGCCCAGCTATCCTGCCTCAGCCTCCCAGAGTGTTAGGATTACAGGCATGAGGCACTAAGCCCAGCCAAAAGTGCATGGCCAGGGCGGTGCCTGTAGCTCAGTGAGTAGGGCTCAGTGAGCTGGCCCCGTATATCGAGGGTGATGGGTTCGAACCCAGTCCCGGCCAAATTGTAACAAAAGTGCACGGTCAGCGGGCAGGGTAGCTCATTCCTGTAATCCTAGCACTCTGGGAGACTGAGGGAGGTCAAGCGCCTGAACTCAGGAGTTGGAAAACTGCCTGGGCAAAGCAAGACCTGGGCTCTATTAAAATAACAAAAATTAGCCAGGTGTCATGGCAGGTGCCTGTAGTCCCAGCCACTCCAGAGGCTAAGATGAGAGGGTCACTTGAGCCCAAGAGTTTGAGGTTGCTGTGAGCTATGATGTCACAGCACTTAACCCCATGGCAACTGAGTGAGACTCTGTCTCATAAATACATACATACATACATACATAAAATAAAAGTACATGGTCAACACACCAGCATTTTCCTCCAGAAAGAATTTGGAGAAAGCTTTTTCTTCTATGACATCTAGAATTTTGACTTTGGATTTTGAGATGGAATCCTAAACCCTGAAAGTTCTCTCTCCTACCCCAAATCCTGGTGAACTGGCTACAGATACATAGCAGTATAATAAAAAATACAGTTGACCCTTGAACAACATGGGTTTGAACTGTCCAGGTTCACTTATATGCAGACATAAATATATTAGAATATTATTTGAAGATTTGTGACAATTTGAAAAAACTTACAAATCTCATAGCCTAGAATTGTCAAGAAAAATTAAGAAAAAGCTATGTCATGAATGCATAAAACATATGTAGATAGTAGGCTATCATTCGGTACCATAAAATATATACAAATCTACCATAAAAGTTAAAATTTACCAAAACTTACACACACAAACACTTATAGATCTTGCAACATATGCATCTTGCTACATAATCAAAATATTCAAAGACAACAAAGATAGTTATACACCCACGTTTGTAGCTGCATTATTCGCAATAGCCAAAAGGTATATGTAACTCTGTATTTATTGGCATCCATATTTAATGGATAAGCAAAATGTGTTATATGCCTACAAAGAAATATCATCCAGCCTCAAAAAGGGTGGAAATTCTGACACATGTTACAACATGGGTGAAGGTTGTAGACACTGTGCTAAGTGAAAGAAGCTGTCACAAAAGGACAAAGATTGTATGATTCCACTTACATGAGGCACCTGGAGTAGTCATTTCAGAGAAACAGAAAGTAGAATTGGGGTTAACCAGGGACTGAGAAGAAAGGAGAACGGGAATTAGTGTTTAGAAGGTATAGAGTTTCAGTTTTGCAAGATGAAAAAGTTCCGTGGATGGATGGTGGTGATGGTTGTGCAACAATCAATGTGAATGAAACTAATACTGGACTTGTTGCAGGAAAACAAGGCCCAGTTGAGAGAAAGTAACACCTGAACATCTGTGTTTAAAAGAGGAAGGGCTTTATTTCTGCAGGAGGAGCCACAGCACACTAAAGTCTAAAAATGGCCAAGTTCCCTGACTGGCTCTGTCCTTTCCCTTTTATCTCCAGCCTCGGGTAACCTTCTCATTGGTCAGTTTGAATCCAGCTGGAGAAGGCGGGCCTGGGGCTTTTACAGAAGCCTAAGCGCTGAAGCAAGTGTTAGTTTCAAGGTCCCAGGAAGTTAAGTTTCTACAAATTCCTAAAAGCTGAGTCACCATGAGGAGGATTTTGCAGGAGTGTCCTCAGGCTCCCAGGAGAAAGCTTTTGCTCTTTCAGACCTTACTTTGCTGGATATCTTCCCTCATACTTAAAAATGGTTAAAATCGTTTTTGAAAAGGACAAAAAATTTTACATGCTCGTTTTTATTTTCTCAATCACTAACATATAAAGGACTTTATGGCCAGGTTGCAGTATCTCATGCCTATGACCCCAGTACTTTGAGAGGCTGAGGCAGGAATATGACTTGAGGCCAGGAGTTTGAGACCAGCCTGAGCAATACAAAAAAATTATCTGGGTGTATAGGTAGCGCCTGTGGCTCAGCGGAGAAGGGCACTGGCCTCATATGCTGGGAGGCTGAGGTGGGAGGATTGCCTGAGCTCAGGAGTTTGAGGTTGCAGCAAATTATGACAATGCCACTGCATTCTACCCAGGGTGACAGAGCAAGACTTCTTCTTAAAAATAAATAAGTGAATACATAAATAAACAAATAAATACATAAATAAGAAACAAAATTTTAAAAGAACCCAAAACAATTATTAAGATTTTCTTTTTAAAGTATTTCTAGGGCTTTTCCCCAGGCTGACCTCCTCAGTGTCAGCTCCGACTGTAAAGTTTGGGGTTTGTCCACCTGGTGCCCATCTGAGTATAAGGCCAGAAGGAGAAGAGAGCAGGGGACAGGACACCAACTATCCTGGAACGCTTCTGGAATGATCCATTGCTTGTCCACACTCCTCACCAGAAATGGTGTACAGTTGCTTTTCCCAGACACTGCTTTGGGAAGGCCACTAGCAGGCTTGCAAATTGCAAATAAACGCTTTGTGTGTGGGAACTTCAGGAACAGCCTGAATATCTAACTTTAATGAGTTTGATATGCTCATATTGCACTTATTCCTTGAAGTTCACATCAACAGGAATCATTTAAATATTTGAAGCCTTTGAATCATAGTGGCTGGAAACGTGTGTGTTTGAAACAGATAAAAGTAACCATCCCTCTGTAACAGTCCACTCCACGCCCCCACACACATCCATCCCCAGCTGGCTCTACATCTGAGAACACCCCGAGGCCACCTTGAAAAGGACCGCACTGCCCCTCCCAGAATTGAGTCCTCATCTCCAGCAGATTTGTAAAGGCTCATAACAGCCACCTGTCCCTCTGGAGAAATGCCACAGTGGTGACTGTCTCCAAGTCAAACAAAGCCAGACTTCTCATTTTTGGAAGCTCAATGACTCTGGGACACTTTATTGCCATTTGAGAAACAGTAGGATCACTCTGCCTTCTCCAACCCACCCCATCCTCCCCCAGACACACACAGCAAACACCCTACCGGGCTTAGGGCCTTGGGCAGCAAATACACTATTGGCTACTGCACATGGCTGTGCTAGTACCAGAGCCACGTAGCCCACCCAAACCGCCAGTATTCTCAGAAAATCGAAACAAGCATGGGTGGGGAGGGTCAGCCCACCCTAGCAGGCAAGTCCCCTAGACTCCGTGTGTTTACAGTAGCACCCTAATTTTATTGACACTGGCACGTGCAGGTTAATGGGCTCAGATACCCTGGGTATCCCACCACAGAAGCTGGGGCAGCAGGAGGATTCGGGCTTGGGTTTGGGAGCCAACTTGAAACACTCCAACAGACTGAAGTTTAGGGAGCAGCTAGCATAGTATACACCTAACCTCCCGCTGCGCTCAGCTTGTGGGAGTGGTGGAGACAACACCAAATGAGAGTGAGCCTCTGTCAGCCGTCGTCTACACACACACACACACACACACACACACGGTGTCACCAGCATCACTTGAGAAAGCCTCAGCTTTTAGTGTCTGTGTTGCACAAACCCTGAAAGGAAGCTGCTGTCAGCCCATTTCCAGCTCCAGGATCAGCGGGGGGAGCCTGACAGCCACCACAGCCCTAAGGAGACATGGGCCAGGCACCCAGGACCAATCAGCATGACCAGCAAGACTGCTGAGAGTGCCAACGATAGCCACGAAGGCTGAGGGTGTTAGACCTTCACTGGTAAACACCAGCTGACAGTGTGGGTCCCTGTCACTGACCTTGGCAAATAGTGCAATCTTCAAACTACAAAGACTTTAATTATTTTGCAATGGATTTAGCTACAGGCTTTATTGGTTTCTTTGTTCAGCACTGTTTTTTGTGCCCTAGATCTTCCTCTTTTCTCCCTCTCCTCTTCTTCCTCCGTGTTCTTTTAGTACAACTTTGAACATTTCTTTCAAAAGGATTCTTGAGTGGTTAACTTCCTGAATTTTTCCATGTCCAAATACATATTGACTTTTCTCTCATAATTTAATTATAGATTAACTAAGTATAGAATACTGGAGTCAAAAAACTAGATGGTGGAGCATGGCAGTATGTTTCTGTAAGCCCAACTACTCAGAAGGCTGAGGCAGAAGGATCAACATTTCTACCATTGGTGTTGTAGACAATAAAGAATCCTGGCCAGTGTGGTAGCTCAAGCCCAGAATCCCAGCACTCCTGGAGACCAAAGTGGGTGGATCACCTGAGCTCAGGAATTCAAGACCAGCCTGAGCAAGAGTGAGACCTCTCTCTACCAAAAAATGGAAAACTAACCAGGCATCCTGATGGGTGCCTGTAGTCCCAGCTACTTGGGAGGCTGAGGCAAGAGAATCACTCGAACCCAGGAATTTGAGGTTTCCATGAGCTGTGACTTCAGGGCACTCTAGCCTGGGCAACAGAGTGAGACTCTGTCTCAAAAAAATAAAATAAAATAAAGGAGAATCCCACCTATGCTAATTTGGTTATCAATCCCTTCCAGGTGATGTGTCCCCCCCACCACCACCCCAACACCCAACAAGCTTTGGGGATTTTCTCTTCATCCTAGAAATTCAGAAATTTCATGAGGTCACAGTGGTTTAATTTCTTGGGCAGCACTCATTGGGCCCTGTCAACTTATTGTCTTGAGACTTCCTATGGCAGAAACATTTTTGCCTATTAATTCTTTGATTATCTCATTCCCTCATAGTTGTGATAACTTCTGCTTCATCAGGAAGTTGTTCGTTTACTGTTGAGTCTGATGACTCTTCCGCTGGCATTTCTCAATTATTTCATGATTTTTGACTGTTCTTATTGCAACATGAGGGCCTCATCTGTTTAGAACTGGTAGTTTGACTGTATTTCCCCAGCCCAGGTGAGAATGCCAGCTTTCTTAGGAGTAAACAGAGACTTGATTACAGTGGTTCTAGAAGCAAAGCTTGTAGCAGGCAGGTGGGGAGGGCAGGGAGTGTGCTTCATGCTCCCTCTTGGCTGCCATAGCAAACCTGGGCCACTGGCTACTTTCTCTGGCCCCAGGACCTTCTCTGAGACCTTCTTGTTCCACATTTCACATCTTATTTAGTAGCAATAAACTTCAACTATGGCTCAGTCGGTAGGGTGCCGGCCCCATATACCAAGGGTGGCGGGTTCAAACCTGACCCCAGCTGAACTGCAAAGCAAAGAATAGCCGGGCGTTGTGGTGGGCGCCTGTAGTCCCAGCTACTCGGGAGGCTGAGGCAAGAGAATCCCTTAAGCCCAGGAGTTGGAGGTTGCTGTGAGCTGTGTGATGCCACAGCACTCTACCGAGGGCCATAAAGTGAGACTCTGTCTCTACAAAAAAAAAAAAAAAAAAAAAATTTTTACTTGGGGAAATAATTCACAACTAGCCACTTCCAAAGCAGAAAATGGGTACAGATGTTTGTAGCTCATTAATTTCTTTCTTTCATTTTTTTTTTTTTTTTGAGACAAAGTCTCACTCTGTTGCCCCAGGCTAGAGTGCTGGCCCTCAGCCTAGCTCACAGCAACTTCAAACTCCTGGGCTGAGAGGATCTTCCTGCCTCCGCCTCCTGAGTAGCTGGGACTACAGGTGCCTACCACAATACTCGGCTAATTTTTCTATTTATTTGTTTTTTATTTTGTTATTATTATTATTATTTTATTTATTTATTTGGAGACAGAGTCTCACTATGTCGCCCTCAGTAGAGTGCTGTGGTGTCACAGCTCACAGCAACCTCAAACTCTTGGGCGTAGGCGATCTTCTTATCTTAGCTTCCCATGTAGTTGGGACTATAGGCACCCACCACAATGCCCAGCTATTTTTTATTGCAGTTGTCATTATCGTTTAGCTGGCCCAGGCCAGGCCAGATTCGAGCCCGCCAGCCTTGGTGTATATGGCTGGTGCCATAACCACTGTGCTGCAGGCACCAAGCCTATTATTATTATTTTTTGAGACAGAGTCTCAGTCACCCTGGGTATGTGCTGTGGCATCATAGTTCACAGCAACTTCAAACTTCTGGGCTCAAGAGATCCTCTAGCTTCAACCTCCTGAGTAGCTGGGACTACAGGCACCTGCCAAAACACCTGACTATTTTTAGCAGACACAGGGTCTCGCCTTTGTTCAGGCTGGTCTCAAACTCCCGAGCTTAAGCAGTCGTCCCATTCTGGCCTCCTGGAGTACATCTGTGAGAGTTATCCATATTGTTACGAGTAGAAGTTTACGAGTAGAAGTTTGTTTTCTTCATTACTGTGTAAAACTGCCTTGCATGAATACATAATAATTTACTTTCCCATTCTATTGTTGATGGGCATTTGGGCTATCCATCAGTTTTTAGTTCCAAATGAAACTGCTGACCTTGTCTCAGAACCCCAAGCCTCTCTGCCAGGCTGAGAGGTGCTGCCTGGACGCCACCTCCAGCCCTGGGTGGCAGGGCAAAGGCAGTGCTGGTGTCCTACTCCTGCAGCTCCTCAGAGCTGCAAACACCTTGACAGCCAGAGCCCCAGAGCTCTCGTTGTTGCCTCCTCACGTGCAAACCTGGCCCAGAGGCCCAGTGGGGGAGGACTCCCCTCTGCAGTGTTTGTCCATGCCCTCCATCTTCTGGATTATTTCACACCTACTTAAAAATTATTTTCATTTTCGGGGGCGGCACCTGTGGCTCAGTCGGTAAGGCGCCGGCCCCATATACGGAGGGTGGCGGGTTCAAACCCAGCCCCGGCTGAACTGCAACCAAAAAAAAAAATAGCCGGGCATTGTGGCAGGCGCCTGTAGTCCCAGCTACTCCGGAGGCTGAGGCAAGAGAAAAAAAAATAGCCGGGCATTGTGGCAGGCGCCTATAGTCCCAGCTACTTGGGAGGCTGAGGCAAGAGAATCGCTTAAGCCCAGGAGTTGGAGGTTGCTGTGAGCTGTGTGAGGCCACGACACTCTACTGAGGGCCATAAATTGAGACTCTGTCTCTACAAAAAAAAAAAAAATTATTTTCATTTTCAACCAAGTAAGGGTCCATTTTAGCCCCAGTTTTCAGTTGTGTATATGTAGCCCTGGGTCCCCAGGGGCCTTTTTCATTGGTTGATGTTACAAATATTTATTAAACCAAGAATTGTGCTAAGGGAAGGAGTGAGGCAAGAGACCAAAGTGAATGACCTCCAGGGAAACCTGCCTGGCTCTGTCCACCATTGTAGCTCTGGCATGCTCCCAGAAGTGCGGGAGACGTGTTGGGGGAAAGGATCACTTTTACTTGGGCATCTACTATGTACCTGGCTCTGGAGTCTCACAATAGCTCTGTGAGGTCACCTATTTTGCAAAACTCTAGCTGTCTCAAAGATAAGTGGCCAACAGCCACCTACCTGACATCTGCACTTGGATGCCTCACAAGCATCTCCATGGCTGAACTCATCTTCTCCACTCAGCTAGAAAAGCCCCATCCTGACACCTCTTCTCCCTCATTTCTCCTTAGCCCAGCTGACTGTATCTCCTCAATCCTTCTCTCCCCCGGTCCATATGCCTGTTAGTCTGCATTACCTTTTACTTGGATTAAAACCATATGCTCCTAAAACGGGTCACTGCTTCCATTCTGGCCCTCTCCTAAACTGTCCTCCAACTGGTGCAAAATGATCTTTTCTTTTCTTTTTTTTTAGGCTAGTCAAGTGAAGCAGTGGGAGTGGAGGAGGAACAAAGGAATCTGTAAATGGCTTTGATCAATTAGTTGTATAAAGTGATCTTTTCAACACGTAAACCTAAACATTATCTCTTTTGTAAATTTTGCCACACTTTTTTCCACTTCCACTATTATTATTTAATATTTTAATTGATCCCATTTTGTTTATCTTCATCCGAAGTAAAAATATCTTGTCTCAAAACAGACAAACAAACAAGCAAAACAGTTATTCCAGTGACTTTCCAGCTTAAAATTTGGAGGCAAATTTTCCTTACGAGCATGTCAAGTACTAGTATCTTCAAATGTTGACAAACTGTTACATAAGTCTCACCAATTCACAATGTAGTATCATAAACACTACACACCAACATTTATAGCCCTTTGCAGCACATTAACAAAGTTATTAGGAAAATGGGACTAGCAAGACCAAAGATCTTATAGAGCACAAACCCTTCTTCTTTTTTTTTTTTTTGTAGAGACAGAGTCTCACTTTATGGCCCTCAGTAGAGTGCCGTGGCCTCACACAGCTCACAGCAACCTCCAACTCCTGGGCTTAAGCGATTCTCTTGCCTCAGCCTCCCGAGTAGCTGGGACTACAGGCGCCCGCCACAACGCCCGGGTATTTTTTGGTTGCAGTTTGGCCGGGGCCGGGCTTGAACCCGCCACCCTTAGTATATGGGGCTGGTGCCTTACCAACTGAGCCATAGGCGCCACCCCTAGAGCACAATCCCTTCTGACAGGGAGAGCCAATGTTAACCACCATGCCTGATTTATATTTTTTATTAATATTTTTCTGTAGAGATGGGGATCTTGCTATGTTGCCCAGACTGATCTTGATCTCCTGGATAAAATGATCCTCCTACCTCAGCCTCCCAGAGTTTTAGGATTACAGCTGTGAGCCACCAGGCCTGGCCTGTTGGTATTCTTTTGATTGCAAAGAGTAGTTTTCTGTAGGAAGCAATTCTACGAAAAAACAACATGGGAATAGAAGTAATTTAAAATGTTCAAGATATTACATTTGGACTGAGACTCCACATCACCATTTAGTATGCTTTGCATTATGGGATATAAAAATGAACCTCCCCATCTTTGGAATGTTAAGCTGACACCCAAGATAATTAAAGCCTCCTATAATTCAATATCCCACATTATTTTCTGATTGTACTAAATGCTAAACAACCAACAAATGCTCCTAAAAAACAGCCTTTACACTTAAAAAATGTTCCTTCTCCATTCCTAGCGCTTCATTTGACTGGCCTGCTGAAGCATGGTGGCGGCTGCCCCAGCCATGCGTCATGGCTGCAGCTAGGCTGCTGTCACTCTGGGCATCTACAGGTGGCTTTCTGGAGACCAACTCTCTACTTCAGCCAGGAGTGATGAGCCTGATGCCATCTCAGGCCAGCTCCCGGGACCTCTCAGAATGATCTAAAAAGGGAGATACCAGGCAAGGAGAGACCATAGTTCTTCACATTGGCAACTAAATAAAGATTAAAGGCTTGAATTGTGAATAGTTCCTTTTTTTTTTTTTTTTTTGCAGTTTCTCGCTGGAACTGGGTTTGAACCCGCCACCTCCGGGAGATGGGGCCGGCGCCCTACTACTTTGAGCCACAGGCGCCGCCCTGAATAGTTCCATTTTTATAAAATTATTTAGTAATTTTTAATTAAGTACTCATAAAACTAAATAAAATCCCCTTTATTTAAGTGGATCTTTGTTGGGGGGCGTTGAGACAGAGTCCTAGGATACAGTGCCATGGCATCATGGCTCATAGCAACCTCAAACTCCTGGGCTCAGGTGATCCTCTTGCCTCAGCCTCCTAACTGAGACTACAGGTGCCTGCCACGTGCCCTGCTAGTTTTTTTTCTATTTTTAGTAGAGAAGGGAGTTTCACTCTTGCTCCGACTGGTCTCAAACTCCTGAGCTCAGGCAATCCACCTTCCTCAGCCTCCCAGAGTACTAGGACTACAAGCATGAGCCACCACCCCTAGTTTATGTGGTTTTGATTTAAAATGCTGATATTTATTAATCATAATTCATAGGGTTTTGAATATTTTATATAACTTATTGAAAGTGTATTAAAATAATATAAATTTTTAATTTTTATTTTAATTTATGTATTTTGATAAAATGTATCCAAATTTTGTACCCTGCAAATATAACGCCATTTTATTTTGAATCCTACACAGACCATATCTGGCCCACCAGATTTTTTTGTGTACAAATAAAGTTTTATTGGAAAGTAGCCACACAACTCATTCATTTACATATTGTCTGTGGATGTTTACATGTTACAGTGGCAGAATTGAGTAGCTTTCACAAAAACCATATGGCTCACAAAAATCTAAAATTTTTACTGTCTGGTCCTTTATAGAGAAAGCTTACCACCATATGCTTTCAATGATTACATCCAACGAATACAAATTATATAAAAATCTTGAACATAGCAATAATATTTTTTGGCAGAAATAAATATAAGAAAAATGAATTTTATAGAATATACATTTAATATTTTGTAAATTATGTATGTCTTACTTTATTACTCACCCAAACAGCACTGACTTCTCAACAGAGAGCCAGATTTGAGCAATAATTAAATTCAGTCATCTTTAATAGCCTGCCAACTTTCAGCTGTATAAAAGCCAGAGATTTTCATGTATTTTTCAGTTTTGTTCTCATGAAGATGTATTTTCCAATACATGGCATGTTTCATTTACTCCTGCCCCGAGCTCTGCAAATGTAGGGGAGGACCTGAGGAGTATGCTCTGAAACACGCCAAGTTCTGCCGCTTTGAAGGCTGAGCCTGGATGCCAGCGCTGGGGAGCTGGTGCCTGTGCCTTTGATGGTAGTTTGTGAAGACAGCACATTTCCAGGGCTGAACATGCCTCATTTTGTGCCCTGATTCAGATTTGCTACCCACCAAGATATATGAACAGACACAGTGCCCAGAAGGCTTCCTCTCCCTTCGAACAACTGACCTGGTGGAACTAGCTGTGATCCTAGAAGCCCAGGTGAACGTCCAGGCCCAGTGCATGGAAGGCTCTGGCTTTGGCGAAGGGCTCCTGAGGGACAGTCAGTGCAGAGACAGCTCTCCTGGCCACACCAGCAGCCCCACATTTCCAGTAATGCCTGTGGCCTTCTGGCCACTTACTGGGGTTCTTCTCTGCCTGCCCCAGTAGGACCTATACCCTAGAAAGAACTGTGCAAGTGGAAATGTCAGGCTGATGCTCAGCGCCTGTCCATCTCTGGTGCAGGAGGTGGCAACTGCTCCTAAAATACTGGAAACCTTTCCTTAATTAATGCTGGCTTTACCAAATGAAACGACAGGATGCCCAGTTAAATGTGAATTTCAGATAAGCAACAAATAACGCTTCAGTGCCTTTTAATATTGGTATATTCCATGCAATACTGTAACTATTGTGTTTGTAACAAATACTGCATAGGCTATCTTGATACTGAAATATTATTCATTGTTTTTTTCTGAAACACAAATTTCACTGTGCATCCTTCCTTTTATCTGACAACATTAATTTCAGCTCAATTCATCAGGCCAAGATGGGCTTTACCTGTGCTACAGTTTCAAGAAGATGGAAAAGGTCTTCCAAGCACACCCCATAGCTGCTGGGATTTGGGCCTAACATTTATTAACAGAGGATGGAGTTTTTTGTTTTGCACATTTGATCTCATAGGCTGTACAGAAAACAAGGATCTGAGGGAAAGAAGATGACAAATCCTGAAATAATGAAAACCACTAAAAGTTACATAGCACTTTATCCCCTTTTTTAAAGCACCTTACACATTTTAACACATTAAATCTGTACAATCACTTTATTTATTTTAATTTTTTAAAATTTCTGGCTTGGCACCCATAGCACAGTGGTTATGGTGCTAGCCACATACACCAAGGGTAGTGGGTTCGAAACCAGTCTGAGCCAGCTAAAAACAATGACAAATGCAATAAAAAAATGGCCAGGCGTTGTGGCAGCCACCTGTGGTCCCAGCTACTTGGGAGACTGAGACAAGAGAATTGCTTGAGCCCAGGAGTTTGAGGTTGCTGTGAGCTGTAATGCCTTGGCACTCTACCGAGGGCGACATAATGAGACTCTGTCTCAAAAAAAAATAGAGACTCTGTCTCTATTTATTTTTGATTTTTGAGACAGTCTCACTCTGTCACAATAGGTAGAGTGCCATGGTGTCCCAGCTCACAGCAACCTCAAACTCTTGGACTCAAGCAATCCTCCTACCTCAGCCTCCCAAGTAGCTGGGACTACAGGCGCCCACAATGCCTGGCTACTTTTTAGAGATAGGGTTTCATTCTTGCTCAGGCTCGTCTTAAACTCCTAAGCTCAAGCAATTCTCCTGCCTTACCTTCCTAGTGTGTTAGGATTATAGGTATGAACCATCATGCCCAGCCTGTACAACCATTTTATAGAAGCTATTATTCTGATCTTCCAGATGAGGAAACAAAATTACAGAAAAGTAAATTACCCAAAGTCTCACTGGTAAGCAGCAGAACAAGTGGCCAAAGCCCAGAATCGATGCTCTCAACCACCCTGCTATGACAATTCTCAGAGACAGCACCAGGATCCAGAGACAAAAGGTGGTTCAGAATGAATCCAGCTGGCCTATGAAGACTTTGTGTCAGGAAGGGGACTGAGAACAGTTTCCATGAATCTGGGCACCGTGAGTCTGGGGAGATAAGACTCCAGGCATCTCTGGCTGGTGGGATCTGCCTTTAATCATCCCTTTGAGGATACAGGGAGTTAGCAAGAGACTTCTGGACCCCAAGAGGAGGACAAAAACAGTGGAAAACTGGCACAGGAACTTAAAGAGCAAGAGGAAGTGAAAGGAAAATTAGGGCAAGGAAACAGATACAAGAAATCACTCATGAGGAAGAATCAGCAGAAAACTCCAGGCAACACGAAGAACCAGTCCAGAACAACCCCTCCAAGGGACCATGAGGTAGCTACCGCAGAGGATTCCACCAATAAAGAAGTGTTAGGAATGACAGAAAGGGAATTTAGAATACACATGATGAAAACAATGAAGGAAATGATGGAAACAATGAAGGAAACTGCTAATAAAGTGGAAAATAACCAAAAGGAAATCCAAAAACAGAATCAAATAAGAGATGAACAATATGAAGAATATAGAAAGGATATAGCAGAGCTGAAGGAACTGAAACAGTCAATCAGGGAACTTAAAGATGCAATGGAAAGTATCAGCAACAGGTTAGACCATGCAGAAGAAAGAATTTCAGAGGTAGAAGACAAAGTTCTTGAGATAACTCAGATAGTAAAAGAGGCAGAAAAGAAGAGAGAGAAAGCAGAACATTCACCGTCAGAATTATGGGACTTCAAGAAGCGTTCCAACATACAAGTTGTAGGACTCCCAGAAGTGGGAGAAGAATGCCCCAGAGGAATGGAAGCCATACCAGAGAATATTATAAAAGAAAATTTCCCAAATATCACCAAAGATTCTGACACACTGCTTGCAGAGGGATATCGGACCCCAGGTCACCTCAACTCTAAGCAAGCTTCTCCAAGACACATTGTGATGAACCTGTCCAAAGTCAAGACAAAAGAAAAGATTCTGCAAGCTGCCAGGAGTAAGCACCAGTTGACCTACAGGGGCAAATCCATCAGAGTGACTGCAGACTTCTCTAATGAAACTTTCTAAGCAAGAAGACAATGGTCATCTACCTTTAATCTACTTAAACAGAACAATTTCCAGCCCAGAATTTTGTACCCTGCTAAGCTAAGCTTTAAAATTAACGGAGAAATCAAATCATTTACGGATATACAAACATTGAGGAAATTCGCCACAACAAGACCCACTCTACAGGAAATACTTCAACCTGTTCTGCACACTGATCACCACAATGGATCAGCAGCAAAGTAAAAACTCAGAAATTAAAGGACAGACCCTAACCTCCACACTGATGCAAAAGATAAAACTAAGTAATGGACTCTCACAAAATAAGATGAATATAACACTACCACACTTATCAATTATCTCAATAAATGTTAATGGCTTGAATTCCCCACTGAACAGACATAGATTGGCTGACTGGATTGAAAAACACAAGCCATCCATTTGCTGTCTGCAAGAAACACACCTGGCTTCAAAAGACAAATTAAAGCTCCGAGTCAAGGGTTGGAAGAAATTTTTCAGGCAAATGGAATTCAGAAGAAAAGAGGAGTTGCGATCTTATTTGCAGATACATGTGGATTTAAAGCAACTAAAGTCAAAAAAGACAAAGAAGGTCACTTTATATTGGTCAGGGGAAAAATACAACAAGAAGACATTTCTTTTTCTTTTTTTTGTAGAGACAGAGTCTCACTGTACCGCCCTCCGGTAGAGTGCCGTGGCGTCACACGGCTCACAGCAACCTCTAATTCTTGGGCTTACGCGATTCTCTTGTCTCAGCCTCCTGAGCAGCTGGGACTACAGGCGCCCGCCACAACGCCCGGCTATTTTTTTTGTTTGCAGTTTGGCCGGGGCTGGGTTTGAACCCGCCACCCTTGGCATATGGGGCCAGCGCCCTACTCACTGAGCCACAGAACAAGAAGATATTTCAATTCTAAATATTTATGCACCCAATTTAAATGCTCCCAGATTCTTGAAACAGACCTTACTCAGTCTGAGCAATATGATATCCGATAATACCATAATAACAGGGGACTTGAACACTCCTCTTACAGAGCTGGACAGATCCTCTAAACAGAAATTAAACAAAGATATAGCCTGTAGTCCCAGCTACAGGGAGGCTGAGGCAAGAGAGCTGGACAGATCCTCTAAACAGAAATTAAACAAAGATATAGCCTGTGGTCCCAGCTATGGGAGGCCAAGTCAAGAGAATCGCTTAAGCCCAGGAGTTGGAGGTTGCTGTGAGCTGTGTGAGGCCACGGCACTCTACCGAGGACCATAAAGTGAGACTCTGTCTCTACAAAAAACCCCCAAAAAAACAAAAATACAAGAGATTTAAATGACACCCTAGAACAACTGTGCTTGATAGACGCATATAGAACACTCCATCCCAAAGATAAAGAATACACATTCTTCTCATCACCCCATGGAACATTCTCCAAAATTGATCATATCCTAGGACACAAAACGAATATCAACAGAATCAAAAGAATTGAAATTTTACCTTGTATCTTCTCAGACCATAAGGCACTAAGAGTAGAACTCAATTCTAACAAAAACATTCGACCCCACACAAAGACATGGAAATTAAACAATCTTCTGTTGAATAACAGATGTGTGCAGGAAGAAATAAAACAGGAAATTATTAACTTCCTCGAGCATAACAACAATGAAGACACAAGCTACCAAAACCTGTGGGATACTGCAAAAGCAGTTTTGAGAGGAAAATTTATCGCTTTAGATGCCTACATTCAAAAAACAGAAAGAGAGGGTGGTGCCTGTGGCTCAGTGAGTAGGGCACCAGCCCCATATTCCAGAGGTGGTGGGTTCAAACCCAGCCCGGGCCAAAAACTGCAAAAAAAAAAAAGCATTGAAAAACAGAAAGAGAGTGCATCAACAAACTCACAAGCCATCTTACGGAGTTGGAAAAAGAAGAACAATCTAAGCCTAATGTCAGTAGAAGAAAAGAAATCTCCAAAATCAAATCAGAGATCAATGAAATTGAAAACAAAAGAATAATTTAGAAAATTAATGAAACGAGGAGTTGGTTTTTTGAAAAACTTAATAAAATAGATAAACCATTGGCCAGACTAACGAGAAATAGAAAAGTAAAATCTCTAGTAACCTCAATCAGAAATGATAAAGGAGAAATAACAACTGATCCCACAGAGATACAAGAGATCATCTCTGAATACTACCAGAAACTCTATGCCCAGAAATTTGACAATGTGAAGGAAATGGATCAATATTTGGAATCACACCCTCTCCCTAGACTTAGCCAGGAAGAAATAGAGCTCCTGAACAGATCAATTTCAAGCACTGAGATTAAAGAAACAATAAAAAAATCTTCCAACCAAAAAATGCCCTGGTCCAGATGGCTTCACACCAGAATTCTATCAAACCTTCAAGGAAGAGCTTATTCCTGTATTGCAGAAATTATTCCAAAAAATTGAGGAAGAAGGAATCTTCCCCAACACATTCTATGAAGGAAGGGGATTGAGAAGGGCTGGACAAAAGCTGTGCCCCTGCTTGGTCATGGTCCCGCAGTTCTAGGAGGTGGGGCCCTAATTCCTGAGTGTTGCACTGCATTGGCAGTCTTCCCCCTCTGAGGTCCAGACACTCTCTTGCCTCCTGTCTAGCATCTATGCATTGCTGCTCCCCGAACCTCCCACACGTCTTTATTCCACTTCCTCACCTTATTCTGTTCCCTGGCATGTCACTCTGTTGCCCTGGATAGAGTGCCATGGTGTCATAGCTCACTGTAATCTTCAACTTCTGGAGATCAAGCGATCCTCCTGCCTCAGCCTCCCACATAGCCAGGCCTATATGCATGTGCCGCCACACCCAGCTATTTTTTTTCTATCCTCCTTTTAAGAGACTGGGTCTTGCTGTGTTGCTCAGGCTGGTCTTTAACTCCTGGCCTCAAGTAATATTCCTGCCTCAGCCTCCCAAAATGCTGGGATTCCAGGTGTGAGCCACCCACTAGTGCAGTGGTTCTCAACCTTCCTAATGCCGTGACCCTTTAATACAGTTCCTCATGTGGTGCTGACCCCCCAACCATAAAATCATTTTCATTGTAGTAATTTTATGGTTGGGGGGTCATCACCACATGAGGAACTGTATTAAAGGGTCACAGCATTAGAAAGGTTGAGAACCACTGCTCTAGTGTCTTCTAAATTCCTTCCTTATAAAGCTTAAAAAATACCTGCTTAGGCTCAGTGCCCGTAACTTAGCGGTTAGGGCACCGGCCACATACACTGGGGCTGACGGGTTTGAACCAGGCCTGGGCCTGCCAAACAATAATGACAACAACAAAATAGCCAGGCATTGTGGTGGGCACCTGTAGTTCCAGCTACTTGGGAGGCTGAGGCAAGAGAATCACTTAAGCCCAAGAGTTTGAGGTTGCTGTGAGCTGTGACATCACGGCACTGTACCGAGGGCGATGTAGTGAGACTCTGTCTCAAAAAAAAAAAACAATAAAAACACACCTGCTTAGATATCTTTCTGCCACTGATTGTGGTACAGGAGACTTCCCTTATTGACTCTGTGATCATACCAATGAATAAATGACCAATAACTTCCTGAGTTTACCAGGATTTATCTTCAAGTTCTTTTCAATCTGAGAATGACTGTGGTGGAAGTGCCTTGGTCATGCAAAAGACGTTACCTCTCCAGATGTTATCTCTGCTATTCCTTAAATAAAGGTTGGCCTTCCCTTTAATTAACTCTGAAGTCTTTTGAAATTCAATTACATGTAGCTGTATTATGTGTATAGTGGCTGATAATCAGAAGAGAAAGAAATTGTGGGTGATAACATTCATTCTTAGTCACACAATTAAAGGAAAATATGACAATGACATTTCCACTGTGAGAGAAAAGGTCAGCTGGCATTGAGAAGCCCTAATTGCAAGGCTGTGTTTGCATTCCAATCACCTATACTTCCTGGGGATGTCATTGCTACTGGAGTAGAAAAGGCTAGGTCCGTGGTCTAATTAGGAAAAAGAAGGAACATAGGACTATTATTCCCCTAAATATTTACTATCTTGAAATCAGAGATTCTCAGCTGGGGGGTGAAAAGCACACATATCAGAATCTCAGAATGGGAAAAACATAGAAAATTCATTATACATTTATTTGGAGACAATCCATTCTATTGCCTGGGCTAAAGTGCGGTGGCATCTGCATAGCTCATAGCAACCTCAACCTCCCGAGCTCAATTGATCCTCCTGCCTCGGCCTCCCGAGTGGCTAGGACTACAAGTGCCCACCATAACTCCAGGATGGATTTTGTATTTTTTAGTGGAGAAGAGGGTCTCACTTTTGCTCAGGCTGGTGTTGAAGTCCTCTCACGTTGGTCTTCCAGAGTGCTAGAATTACAGGCATGAGCCACTGCACTAGGCCTGATTTTATTTTAAAAACTCACTTTTCTTTAAAAAAAAAAAAAAATATATATATATATATACACACAGAGAGTAATATGCATGTGGACAATATGGCACGAGAAAGCGTCTGAACGAGTTGCAGGGCCACGGAGGGGCTCAGTGTAGATTTCTCAGCCAAGGGCATCACGGGGATTCTGAGTTTGCTGCCCTATGTGCCAAATACAAAGCAAGTGTCTCTGTCTTAAGGGGACCATAGGTTTTTATTTTACAGCAAGTTCATCGCATCTCGGCCTTTTGGCTAAGATCAAGTGTATTTTACAGCAAGTTCTGATTTTGAGTTGCTATGACGGGGCGAGAAAGGAGGGGCTTCAGTGAAGGTAGGAAGATAAGATGTAAAGATAATTCCCTTTGGAAGTTCGACTGTGAGGAGTAGGAGGAGAGATAGAAAAGTAGGCAAGGGAGCTTTGGGGATTTTATTTTTCTGTTTTAAGACTAAGCATGTGGAAAAGGCTGACAGGAAAATCCAGCAGAGCAGAGGAGGTGGCAGAAACATACAAGAACAGTCAATGGGCTCAGTGCCCGGCGCTCAGTGGTTTCGGCACCAGCCACATACAGGGGGCCTGGCGGATTCGAACGTGGCCTGGGGTTCTAATGAGACTGCAACAACAAAAACAACAACAACAACAGCAGCAGCAGCAGCAAAATAGCCACGTGTTGTGGCAGGTGCCTGTAGTCCCAGCTACTTGGGAGGCTGAGGCAAGAGAATCACTTAGCCCAAGAGTTTGAGGTTGCTGTGAGCTGTGACACCATGACCCTCAAACACCTGGGCTCAAGTGATCCTCCTGCCTCAGCCTCTTGAGTAGATGGGATTACAGGGCTACCACTCTCAGCTTTGGGTCATTTATAAAGAACAGAAATTGGTTTCCTGACACTGCTGAAGGCTGAAAAGTCCAAGATCAAGGCTCCAGCATCTAGCAGAGGGCTTCTTACTGCATTCTCACGTGGCTAGACGGCAAATAGACAAGAGAGAGAACAGAAGAGCAAGCTCCGGAACTCAGGGGAGGCCTCTTTTATAAGGGCCTCAATTTAATTAATGAGGAGGAGCCCTCACAGCCTAATCATTTCTTTTTTTTCTTTTGTCATTATTGGGGGGAGGGAGGTAAGGGGCTAGGAACAGGTTCTTGTTCCGTTGGCACCGTTATAGCTCACTGCAACCTCAAACTTTTTTTTTTCTCACTTTATCTTTATTTTATTTTTTCTTTCTTTTTTTTTTATTGTTAAATCATAGCTGTGTACATTAGTGCAATCGCCTGTATCCATTCTAAGATGCACCATAGATGTGGCCCACCCATTACCCTCCCTCCACCAAAACCTCCCCCCTCCCTTCCCTTCCCTTTCCTTGGCCCTTTCCCCATAGTCTTGTGCTATAGTTGGGTTATAGTCTTCATGTGAAAGCTATAATTTAGCTTCATAGTAGGGCTGAGTACATTGGATACTTTTTCTTCCATTCCTGAGATACTTTGCTAAGAAGAATATGTTCCAGCTCCATCCATGTAAACATGAAAGAGGTAAAGTTTCCATCTTTCTTTAAGGCTGCATAGTATTCCATGGTATACATGTACCACAATTTGCTAGTGCATTCGTGGGTTGATGGGCACTTGGGCTTCTTCCGTGACTTAGCAATTATGAATTGGGCTGCAATAAACATCCTGGTACAGATGTCTTTGTTATATTGTGACTTTTGGTCTTCTGGGTATAAACCTAGTAAAGGAATTATAGGATTGAATGGCAGGTCTATTTTTAGGTCTCTAAGTATTCTCCAAACATCCTTCCAGAAGGAACGTATTAGTGGGCATTCCCACCAGCAGTGTAGAAGTGTGCCCTTTCCTCCACATCCACGCCAACATTTCTGGTTTTGGGATTTTGTTATGTGGACTACTCTTACTGGGTGCAACCTCAAACTTTTAGGCTCAAGTGATCCTCCCACTTCAGCCTCCCAAAGTGCTGGGATTACAGGCCCTTTTATTATTTTTTTTAGTGGATACACAATAATTGTACATATTTATGGGGTAGAATGTGCTATTTCGGTACAAATGTACAATGTGTAATGATCAAATCAGGGTAATTAGTATATCCATCACCTCAAACATTTATCATTTCTTTGTGTTGGGAACGTTCAAATCCACTGTTCTAGTTATTTAGAAAATATACAATAAGTTGTTGTTAATTATCGTCACCCTACAGTCCTATATATATTGATATTATTTTGTGTATTTTCTTTAGTGTTTTTTTTTTTTTTTGAGACAAAGTCTTACTCTGTTGCCTAACTTGGGTAATGTGGTATGATAGCTCATAGCAACTTCAAACTTCAAACTCAAGGGATCCTCTTGCCTCAGCCTCCCAAGTAGATGGGGCTCCAGGTGCCAGCTATGATGTCCAGATAATTTTTTTATTTTTAGTAGAGATGGATCTCACTCTTGATAAGGCTGGTCTTGAACTCCTGAGCTCAAGGCATCCCCCTGCCCGAGCCTCCCAGAGTGCCCTACCGGGCTATAGAACGCTTGAACTGAATCTTCCTATCCGGCTGTACTTTCGTCTGTTAACCAAACTTTGGCTGTTGGTCTAATCACCTCTTAAAGGCTCCACCTTTTAATACAATTACACTGGCAACACTTGGCCAGGGATTAGAGCACGATCTCTGAGGTGGGAAGGAGGAGAGCCTGAACACAGCAAGGAAAGAGGAGAAAAAGACTGTTCCACAATGGGCAGGTAAAACCTACCCCCACAGGCTGAGGAGCCGAGAGACTGAAGAAAGAGGCTAACAAATCCAGTTTCTCAGACAGAAACATTAACTAGGGACTTAAACTTCTCAGGTGGCCTCAGGACAGTAGATCCTTGCACTTGCCCTCCAGAAAATATCCTTTATTAGAAAGTTTTTAGGGTAAAGACATCAGCACCTGGTCATAACTTAGACTTTCTTGTGACACTCATGACCACTGGGGAGGTTCAATAAGAATCTTTATGAGGGGTTACCTGTGCTACAGGCATCATTTTTTTGCGAAGAGACACTTTGATATACAGGAATCAAACGTGGGTTATCATGGTGGTTTTAATCCACAATGGTGTTACATTGTGAGGCAGGCTGTTTTCCTTCAGGGACAAAGAATTACATGCTGCAGTAAGCTTTAGAGTCTCTGGTAGGTCGCCGAGGGCCTGCATCAGACCATCAAGGCAATTAGAGCACAGGTAGATAACAACGGATTCATATTCTTGTCTTTGTGTCTAAATGCCAATGACACATTTGTTCAAAGTTCTTGGGTTCCATACTAACGTTTGTGAGTGGTCAAAGAAATAGTCACTTGGTTAAATTTAGAAATTATTGCCCTCCTTTGGGGTGAGGCTAACATTTTCAAACCTTTCAAAAAAGGCTAATTTGCAATTGAATTTACTTTGCAATGTAGAGTTGAAGATCTAAAGACATTTAATCTGAAACACAAAGGCTCAAATACCAACCTTGTTGTTCCTTTCAACATTTGCAAGAAAAATCCATTTCTGGATTTTTCAAGCTGATATTAAAAACGTCCTTTCATTTTTTTCATCTTGATGATTCTCTAAAGGACAAAGATTTTGAGCTTGGTTACCAAGAAAAACACATTCCAACCTCATCTAGTCCAGCTGCAGGATAAATGCAAGCTATCGTTTTTCCTGGGGTCAGGGGTAGACCCAAATCTTCTCTGTCTGCCAAACTCCAAGGGAAAATTCTTTCTTCCTGATATTCAGTCTTTGCCAGGAAAAGCCTCAAGAAAGTTTTAAGTGACACAAGTTTGAGTCAGTTGCATAAGAAAACATTTAGAAAAGCACATTGGGGAATTCAGGGATAAAGTAGTTCCCTCTTTATAACTTGGTATGCCATTATAACAGTACCTTCTGTGCACACTTGCTAAGCTGATTTGCCTGCACCATGGCTATGTTAACCAAGCAGTGGCAGGCTCGACTTTGAAAATGCTGTGTCTTCCATATTACTATGGCTTTTGACAATCCAGTACACTCAGTAATGACATTGATACTGTATTAGTAAGATTAAAAGACATGCATTTTTATTTATTATTTATTTGGAGACAGTCTCACTATTTCCCAGGCTTGAGTGCCCTGGCCTTAGCATAGATGGCAGCAACCTCAAACTCTTAGATTCAAGTGATCCTCCAGCCTCAGTCTCCTGAGTACCTAGGACTACAGGTGCCCACCACAACGCTCAGCTAATTTTTCTATTTTTAGTAGAGACGGGGTCTCACTCTTGCTCAGGGTCGTCTCAAACACCTGGGCTCAAGCCATCCTCCCTCTTTGGCCTCCCAGAGTGCTGGGATTACAGGTGTGAGCCACTGCAACTCACCAAGATGTATTTTTTAAAAAAACTAAAAATACATTTTTTTCAAAAATTGCCATTGCTTTCTTTTTGTTTTTAGCCATGATGTTTACATTATTTCAACCTTTTTGTAATGTTAAAAACAGTCATCAGATTTATATGTTTCTCAAAGGAAAATAAAATAAAAAGGAGTTAAGAAAAACTGCTCCACCTGGAACAAATAGTGCTGAGAACAAAGATGCGAGTAGAAAAAGATAAAGAAAGATAAAGAATAGCTGTCTGCAAAGGGTTCTTCATGCTGGCAATTCATTTAAATTCTCATTCTGAGTTCGAGAGTGACTTTTGGAAGAACAACACGGTAGGCTTCTCAGATCTCAGGCTTTGGCTTTGAGACGGATGGCCGGGTTTCCCCTTACCCACCTGAACTTTTTATCATTCCATATTTACTTCCCAGACCTTCTGTGCACTGGCTCCATGTCAAAGTGGGAACATGGCAAATCACATTGATCCCCCCAGAAGCAGGCACGCCATCTGTCCCTGTCTGGCCATTTGGTTGAAGGCACTATTTATTTGAGTGACACTTTCCTAAATTGATGTTATATTAAGACCTGCACCCCGAGTTTAGGACATCCTTGACTTCTTCTAAAGACCTAGTGGAGACAATTATCTCTTGATAAAGAGCCCCAAAGGAACCCAGCAACCATTCTCCCTACTGAGTTCTGTGGCTTCATCCCTGTATCAATGGCTACATCCTGGGGCTCACAGGACAAGGGGAAATACCCACTCAATGAAGAGAAGTTGGAGCTTCTTGATCGTTTCCTTACGGGAGAGAAAGGTCATGCGTATCATTTGAGAACCAGACTGTTAGATGACTGTTCAGTAATAGACAACTTTTAGATTATATCTGTTATGTGCCAGGCACTATACTAAGGGCTTTGTGTATAGGAAAGCTTTGTGTGTATTTGTTCCTCACAACAGTTCTATCAGAAAGAAAGGTATTACTATTATCCCCATATTATAGCAAAGTAAACTAGGATCCCTGTGTTACAGACTGAATTGTGCCTCCTGCAATTTATATGTTGAAGCCTTAACTCACAATGTGACTGTGTTTGGAGATAGGGCTTTTTTTTTTTCCTTGGGACAGTGTCACTTCAGTAGAGTGCCGTGGCTCTCTCTGAAATAGGGGTCTTATGGGCCAAAGTCTTGGGCTCAAGTGATCCTTTTGCTTCAGCCTCTCAAGTAGCGAGGACTACAGGTATTCACCATGAGGTACCTCCATTTTTTGGAGATGGGGGTCTCGCTCTTGCTTAGGCTGGTCTCAAACTCCTGAGCTCAAGCAGTGCACCTGCCTCAGCCTCCCTCCCAGAGTGCTGGGATTACAGGCGTGAGCCACCGTGCCCTGCCATTAGTATGTTCTTCCTTTATCCAGTGGTCTAAAGCAGCACTGTCCATAATGTGAGCCACAAATTGGAGCCTTGTGTATAATTTTTTTTTATTTTATTTGTATCCATGTATGAGATTTGAGTGTAATTTTGTTACATGGATAGATTGTGTAGAGGTGAAGTCAGGGCTTTTAAGGTATCTGTTGTATTCATTCTCATATAGAATTTAACATTTTATAGCAGCTACATTTTAAAATTGGTGAAATTAATTTTAATAATATATTTTATTTAACCCAATTACGAAGCATTATCATTTTATTTTTTACATTTTATTTTATTTTTGAGACAGAGTCTCACTTTGTCACCCTCAGTAAGAGTGCTATGGCGTCACAGTTCATAGCAACCTCCAGCTCTTGGGCTCAGGCAATTCTCTTGCCTCAGCCTCCCGAGTAGCTGGGACTACAGGTGCCTGCCACAATGCCTGGCTATTTTTTTTGTTGTTTGAACCTGGGGTCGGGTTCAAACCCACCACCTTCAGTATATGGGGCCTGCGCCCTACTCACTGAGCCACCGGCGCTGTCCAGCATTATCATTTTAGCATGTAATCAATATGAACGGTTATTAATGATATATTTTACATTCTTTTTTTTGTACTAAGTCTTAGAAATCCAGTGTTCATTTTACACTTACAGGACATCTTAATTTGAACCATTTATATTTCAAGTGCTCAGTAAGCCACATGGGGTTAGTGGCTACCATATTAGATAGCATAGATTAAAGCGTGCTCTTCATAAAGCCTGTCCTGGGCTGGGCGTGGTGGCTCACGCCTGTAATCCTAGGACACTGGGAGGCTGAGGCAGGTGAATTGCTTGAGCTCATACAAGCCTGAGCATGAGGGAGACCCCATCTCTACTAAAAATAGAAAAACTAGCTAGGCATTGTGGTGGGCGCCTGTAGTCCCAGCTACTCAGGAGGCTGAGGCCAGAGGATTGCTTGAGCCCAAGAGACTGAGGTTTCTATGAGCTATGATGACACCACAACACTCTACTTAGGGTGACAGAGTGAGATTCTGTCTCAAAATAAAATAATGAAATGAAATGAAATAAATAAAGACTGTCCTGATCCAGGCATATGACCACATATTTCCTGACAAAAGGTCAGAGAAGATTCCTCCTTCCTCCTGGAAGCTGGAGCAGAAGGGTTGTGCTGTTTCTAAATTTTTCCATCCAGTCTTCTCCTTTTTCAATCTAAATCAAATTATAGGTAGCTTGGAAAATCATTTCTTTGGATTGGGTAATTTAATCAATTTACACTGACAGTTACTATTGATATACAGTTGTTAGGACTCAGAAAATAATACCACAAAATGAAGACCTCAGATGCAAAAGTTTGTCTCTGGTTTTCTCTTGATCTCCTCTCTCTCAGTCCCATTTTCGCTAAGGCCAGCCATAGAAACTAGAATCCCTCTTCTCCAAGGCAGGTCACAGAAACTGGAATCCTTTTTCCCCCAAAGCCAGCCATAAAACCTAAAAATATTACTTAACTTTCACTTCACCTTTCAGTGTAAAAACTGGCCACAGGGAAATTTTCTGGCCTACCTTGCAGATCCCTATTCCAGTTAAGAACCTGCCCCATATCCAGAAAAAAGGAAGGCTTGCTCAGAGAAGCCAAGAAGAATCCAGAAAGACAGGCCTTGCTGGGTTTTCCCTCTCAGTTTAGTAGCATTAGATCATACCTTTTTGGCCAATCACATTTCACCAAGGTTGTCCATACGTTGTTGAACCTAAGCATAAAAATGTAGTTTCCCCTGTATCTTTGGGTCTTTGTTCTGATGGCTTCTGTGTATACAAATGAAATAAAGTTGTATGCTCTTCTTGGCTCTGCGCCTGTGGCTCAAGCGGCTAAGGTGCCAGCCACATACACCTGAGCTGGCAGGTTTAAATCCAGTCCCGGCCCACCAAACAACAATGACGGCTGCAACCAAAAAAAAACAATAGCCAGGTGTTGTGGCAGGCACCTGTAGCCCCAGCTACTTGGGAGGCAGAGGCAGGAGAATCGCTTGAGCCCAGGAGTTGGAGGTTGCTGTGAGCTGTGATGCCATAGCACTCTACCCAGGGCGACAGCTTAAGGCTCTGTCTCAAAAAAAAAAAAGAAAAGAAAAGAAAGAAAGAAATTTAAGTTGCCCTTCCTCTTATTAACCTGAATCTTAGTGATTTTTAGTAAACTTTCAGAGGCCCCAACACAGTTAATTCTCATTATTCACAATTCTTTTTTTTTTTTTTCTTTGAGACGGAGTCTCACTCTGTCACTCTGTGTAGTGCCGTGGTGTCATAGCTCACTGCAACCTCAAACTCTTGGGCTCAAGCGACCTCTTGCTTCAGCCTCCCAAATATCTGGGACTACAGGTGCCTGCCACAAGGCCTAGCTAATTTTCTATTTTTAGTAGAGATGGGGTCTCACTCCTGCTCAGGCTGGTCTCCAACTCCAGAACTCATGCAATCCACCCACCTTGGCCTCCCAGAGTGTTAGGATTACAAGCATGAGCCACCGCACTTGGCCATTATTCACAATTCTTTATTTGTGAATTTGCCTGTGATGGGACTGAGAAAGGGGCTTCATGAAGGATGGGAGGAAAGCCTGGCCTTTTGAAGAAGGAAGTCTGGAGGCCCATAGAAACATGCAATAGTTAGATCACCACTCAGCCACTCTCACCAAAAAAGGGAAAAGAATGTGGGTATAAGGTAACCTAGGTAACTGATGACCAATAGAAAAAGACAATAATCAATGAGCAATAGAAAAGCACAAAGGTGCTCTGAAGCACAGAGAGATTAATGAAAGAGTTACAAATAATTTCAAATGAGAGAAAGAGGATATTTATACTTCTACACTGCCCTTGTTTGCAGTCTCTAGGGACCCACTTCCAACTCTCTTTGGAAGTGCTCTAAGCTTTCCCTTTGTTGTTAAATAAAATTTCTCTTTGTTATACTAAAGCCTGTGTGAAGTTAGTTTTGCTTTCTATTCACATTGCCTGTGCAGCTCCAGTTTTACTTTTGGTTTCTACACATTTTTGTTTTTGATTTGTCTGTGCCTCAGTTAAACTTTCTGGTTCCGTCAAGTAGTCAAACCAGGACAACTAGATTCAGGGAACTGGGCCTCTCAATCCCATCTTTGCCTATTTGCTGAAAGTTTATAACCCCCCAATCAATATTCAGGGCACTTTTGTGGTCATTTACAACATGCACACAGTGGCAACAATATTTGAATTGCTTAACATACAGTTCCTAGCTGAGGTTGAACAAGGTGATACTCTGCCCTCTGTTTTCAGCTCTTATACTATAAATAAGCATTTTTCCCATGGTCTTTTTAGTGCCATGGTTTTTGCATTTTTGTTTGTTTCACAGTTTACAGTGCCTCTCCCCACCAACGGTAGTGCTGAAGTGCTATGTAGAGTTTCTAAATGCAAGAAGACTATGAGGTTATTTGCTTTTAACCTGAAGAATGTCCTTTAGTATATCTTCTAAAGTAGGTCTGCCAACATCAAATCCTCTCAGTTTTTGTTTTTCAGGGAAAGTCTTTATTTCACCTCCATTTTGAACCACAGCTTTGCTGGAAATAGGATTCTTTGTTGACAGTTTCTTTCTTTGACTCTTTAATGTTATCCCACTGCTTTCTGCCCTCCATTGTTTCTGCCAAGACAGCCATTAATTTTATTGGGGTTCCTTGCAAGGAATGAGTCATTTTCTCTCCCTGTTTTAGAGATTTCCTCCATGTCTTTGACAAAAGACATTTTTCTTATGATGCATCTCACATTTCTTTTTTTTTGGTAGTTTTTGGCCAGGGCCAGGTTTGAACTCACCACCTCTGGTATATGGGGCTGGCGCCCTACTTACTGAGCCACAGGCGCTGCCCCTGCACTGCACATTTCTAAGGCTCTCTTCACTTTGCGTCACTCTTATTTCTCTCTGTTCTTTAGCTTGTCTAATCTCTATTAGTCTATTATTCATTTTTCCTGTCAGTTCAAATCTATTACTGAACCCCTCCTCAACAGAATTTTTTGTTATTGTGCCTTTCAACTCCATAATTTCCATTTTTCTCCTTTTTATAATTTTGTTGATATTGTCTATTTGATGTGATATTATCATTGTAGCTTCAATTATCTCTTCAATCATGGCTTCCTTTAGTTCTATGAACATGCTTGTAATGCCTAACGTCTTTTTCTGATAAATGCACCATCTGGTCTCTCTGTTTCTCTTTCTGTTTTCTGCTTTTTCCCTTTTATCTATGGGTTATGCTTTCCTGTTCCTTTGCATGCCTTATAACTTTTGGTTTAAAACTGGACATTTAAGATACTATATTGTAGTAACTCTGGGTATTGGTCCCCTTTTCTCTGGGGACTTTTACTGTTTCTTGCTTGTGTAGTAGATGGTTAGATCATTTCGGTGAGCTACATTTTTTTCTGCATCTCTTCTAGCCTTTAATGTTGTTCCTTCAGGAGGTATGGCTTTGAGGATGCCCACAGTCACTCTGGAATCAGTTGTTTAGGTAGGGCTCTCTCTTCCACTATTCCCTGACTATACCTGTTACACTAGTATCAACTGATTGCTCTATTGTTTTCAAAAATGCCTTGGGGCATAAATTGCTCTACAATTTATCTCATTGAATTCTGGCTTCTTCCAACTGAATAATTTTTGAGATCAAAAATTGATTTTGTTTGATTTTTGTTCTTACCCCAGGAGAGCTCTTTGAGGTGTTTTATTCCCTGTTCTCCCTGATATCCAGCCATCTAAAATTCAGCCTATATTTTGAATCTCCTCCCAATTAACACATCTCTCTGTCTCTGAAAGTACTTTTAGGCTTGACATTTTTCACTCTCTGTTGCAGCTCCTTCAGTAAAAAATTAAAAGCTGTCTGTTTTTTGACCTGTTTCTCCCCCAGGCACAATCTCTGAGGGGCTCTGGAGCTAGAAGTGAGGACAGTGGTAAGTTGCCGAGTGGCACCCCCATTCCAGGGGCTGAGCTCTTGGTTGTGAGGGGATTGTGAAAGAAAAATGTATTCTGGCACTCATTAAAACAGGAAAGCAGACTTTATTCAT
Organism: Nycticebus coucang; assembly: GCF_027406575.1. Taxonomy (NCBI): domain Eukaryota; kingdom Metazoa; phylum Chordata; class Mammalia; order Primates; family Lorisidae; genus Nycticebus; species Nycticebus coucang. The sequence continues at coordinate 25,634,951 of NC_069781.1, read as the reverse complement.
AACCATCATGATCTGTGTCAAGATTACTGAAATAAGAGAGATTGAGCTCAACTCCTAATATGAGAGGAACAAGTAAGAATTTATATGCAAGGAGAAGGTTGGGAGAGGATTTAGTAGCTGAAAAATTAGTAAGAAAAGACATCAACAGTAGGGAAAATTCTTGCTAGACTGACCAAACAGGATTTTTTATTTTTACTTTTCAGGAAAAGAGTCTCACTGTCAGCCAGGCTGGAGTACAGTGGTATCATAGCTCACTGTAACCTCAAGTGATCCTCCTGCTTTGGCCTCCCAAAGTGCTGGGATCACAGGCATGAGCCACTGAGCCTGGCGGGGATTCTTGCTGAAAGTAGGTCAGAGGGATCAGATATCAAGTGTGGGGGAAGAGGAATTTAATTAGATTTTGAGAGCATTCCCGATATCAAGGGTAGGTGGGCAGGCTCCTCTCTAAACTGACTTAGAATTCTTGCTGTTAAGGATGAGGTCTAAGGATGAGGCCTAGCCAAGAAAAGAGCTTAGAGAAGCCTGACTCAAGTTTGGTTTGTCAGCAGGGAGCAGCTAGGGTCCTCTTGGCTTGCCTATCTTGGCATGGAACTGCCCCCTCACAAGCCAAACAGTGACCAGAGCTCCAGTATTCTCAGTATGTCATGACCAAGGAAAGCCTCCGTTCATGAGTGGAATCTGGACAGAAGGAAGCCCCTACATCTTGACTACACTCAGGACATAGCCTCAGCATCAGGTGGCTGCAGGAAGGATGAGAAAAGCTGTTTTGCTCCTCCCAGGAAGAAAGTCCTCTGTTGGGAGATATTCCAGGCTATAGCAGTGGGGGTGGGACTGGGGGGAGACAGCTGTCTCTGTCCACACACCATGGACTCTTTTCTTGCCATATTATTGTAGATGTTCTTGAATAAATGCTTCTTCATATGCTGTTTGCCCTTAGGAATAAGAGGTTTTAAACGGCTATTTTTATAGTTTTCACATTTCCCCAAGGAGGCATCAGTGGAGCTCCTCAGGCTGTCTTGTCAACTTTCAGAGGCATTTCTTAAAAGAGCCGAGGCTGGCAAAGTTTTGAAGGAGACTCAAGATGAATTTATTTATTTATTTATTTATTTTTTCTTTTTCGTAGAGACAGAGTCTCACTTTATGGCCCTCGGTAGAGTGCTGTGGCGTCAACACAGCTCACAGCAACCTCCAACTCCTGGGCTTAAGCGATTCTCTTGCCTCAGCCTCCCGAGTAGCTGGGACTACAGGTGCCCGCCACAACGCCATTTTTTTGATTGCAGTTCAGCCGGGGCTGGGTTTGAACCCGCCACCCTCGGTATATGGGGCCGGCGCCTTACTGACTGAGCCACAGGTGCCGCCCTCAAGATGAATTTATTAAATTCAAAGTGTTAATTTTCTTTATGCAGGAAAGGTATATAACACTGAAATAATACTAAATTCTTATGTGACTTACGATGCTCAAATGTGAGATATTACCTTGCAGAAAACTGTTAAGGGTGTGATTTTTTTAAATGTCCAGTAGAGAATCTCAAATTATCACGGTTTAATTGCTTGCAGAGCAACTGGTTTTATATCTAAGTTAGAAATCTGATTTCAGGGCAGCACCTGTGGTTCAGTGGGTAGGGTACCTGCCCCATATACCAAGGGTGGAGGGTTCAAACTTGGCCCTGGCCAAACTGCAACAAAAAATAGCTGGGCATTGTGGTAGGCAAATGTAGTGCCAGCTACTCGAGAGGCTGAGGCAAGAGAATTGCCTAAGCCCAGGAGTTGGAGGTTGCTGTGAGCCCTGTGACACCACAGCACCGAAGGCGACAAAGTGAGACTCTGTCTCTACAAAAAAAAAAAAAAGACATCTGATTTGAGAATTCCTTTCCCCCTAATTATATGAAATCTACTTCTTCAAATTCTTTTCTATCCAGTTTTGTCATTCTTCTAGACAGTGTTTTTCAGCCTTTTTCTCTCATGGCACACTTGAACCTATAAACTTCTGCAACACACTTGATAAAAAAAAAAATGTATATATATATATACTTACTGTGCTTTGAATTTCTTTCAAAAATAATTTTTTTCTATTTTTTTTTTTTTTCTTTTGCAGTTTTTTGGCCAGGGCTGGGTTTGAACCCGCCACCTCCGGCGTATGGGGCTGACGCCCTACTCCTTTGAGCCACAGGCGCCGCCCTCAAAAATAATTTTTAATTAATGGTCTTTAAAATGTTTCACAGCACACCAGTTATAAATCACTGTTCTAGATCCTTCATTAATGAATTAAAGTTTTAACTTCTGTTCACTATTTTTGTATGAAAATTATGTTTTTAACAATTTAAGAATTTTACTTTTCAAACTCATTGAGTCCCAATTCCCTGATATTTTTTTCCCGTACAGATAGTACAGACCCCAGTGAGATGAAGGAACAGACTTTTTGGAGGGTTTGTCACCTAAAGTTCTCAAGATTCTCTTAACTGGGTCCCAGACTCCTAAGGAGAAAACGTGTGTTATCATTGTGGACTGAATTGTGTTCTCCCAGAGTTTATATGTTGAAGTCTATGATGATTAATTTTAGCTATCAACTTGATTGGATTAAGGGATATCTAGAGAGATGGGAAAACATTATTTTGGGTATGTCTGTGAGGGTGTTTCCAGAGATAGGCTTGTGAGTCAGGGGGAGAAGATCTGCTCTCAATGTGGGTAGGCACCGTTCAATTGGCTAAGGACCCAAAGAGAACAAAAAGGGGAATGTAAATTTGCTCATCTCCTGGAGATGAAACACCCTCCAGCAGTCCCTTGGACACTTGCACCAGCAGTCCCTTGGTTCTCAGGTCTTTGGCTTGGGACTAAGAGTTACACCATCAGCTCTCCTGGATTCTGAGACCTTCAGACTTGCCTGAGCCACACCACACTGGCTTCCCTGGTTCTCTACTTGCAGACAGCCTGTTGTGGGACTCCTCATCCTCCATAATCACCTGAGCCAATGCCCTTAATACATCTTTTTTCATATCTATCTATCTATCTATCATCTATCTACACAGTCATCTATCCTTGGGTTCTGTACTTCTGGAGAAGCCTGAATAATACAAAGTCCTAACCCACAGTACCCTGAAATGTCACTACATTTGGAAATTGAGCCTTTAAAGAGGGAAAGTCAAATGAGGTCATGGGGTGGGCCTCATCCAATATAACTGATGTCCTTATATAAGAGGACATTAGAATGTGGACAATCACAAACAAATGACAACCACATGAGAACACAGGGAGAAGGGGGCTATCTGTTAAGTCCAGGGGAGAGCTCTCAGAAGAAGCCAAACCTGCTGATCTCAGACTTCTAGCCTCCTAAACTTGGAGAAAATTAATGTCTATTGTTTAAGTTGTCATCCAGTCTGTGGCAGTTTGTTACGGTAGCCCTACCAAACTAATGCAATGTGCAAGGGACCATTTTGGCCTCTTTGGGATTGCCCCTATCTGGGAAATCTGTTTCTGGGGGATGACATGGAAGAAGTTATGCCTACCCCAAACATGTATAGGCCAGAGGCAATAATTTTTAGCAAGGGTATGGATCTACGGAGCCAAAAGAGATTTGTGCTATTGGAGTGTGTCTCCACATTCCCAAAGCTCTAAAGTGGAGTTCAGAGTAGGTTATTTCGTAGGGTGAGGAGGGCCTCCATTTCCTTCTGTATATCCACTCAGCTCTCTGTGTATTTCATTGACAAGCTAGCAGCTTGGCCTAGAGAAGATGCTAGTTTACAGTAACCCCTCTGCTGTCCATGAAGTCTCCAGAAGCACCAGGGTTCTATCCATAATGGTCTCAGTGGTTCTGTTTCAGGGGTGGAGAATGAGGACTGTTGGGGGAAAGAATTTGGTGTTAGTTCTATCAGAAGTTCTTATCAGCTGAAAGGAAATGACGAATATTTCTATACAACAGATAACCTACTGTTCGCTATCTCTGCATGAGTGCTATATTTCTTACAAAGAACATTCTATTTTTCTTAGTAAAGAAGGGTTATCACCAGACCTCTATAACCACTTCAATCATTATACCTTTATTTGTAAGAATTTAGAGAAGATTCAGTCTAAAAGCAAACTAACTTGTTATATGCCAAGCATGTAAGCTCGTGGTTAATTTTGTAGGTCTAAGAACTATATTCATTTATTATTTATTTTTTAATTTTTTTTTTTTGAGAGTCTCACTATGTTGCCCTCAGTAGAGTAATGTGGCGTCACAGCTCACAGCAACCTCAAACTCCTGGGCTTAAGCAATTCTCTTGCCTCAGCCTCCCAGTAGCTGGGACTACAGGTGCCTGCCACAAAAGCCTGGTTATTTATTTATTTTTTTTAATGTAGTTGCCATTGTAGTTTAGCAGGCCCGGGCTGGGTTCGAACCACCAGCCTTGGTGTATGTGGCCAGCGCCCTACTCACTGAGCTATAGGTGCCGAGCCTAAAAACTGTATTTAAAAAAAAAAAAAAAGAAACAACTAGAAGTGTTCTGGAAAATTTGGGGCTGATAGCCACCATATTGGACCATCCTGAGAGATGCTTAAAAACAATAGATGTCGGGCGGCGCCTGTGGCTCAAGGAGTAGGGCACTGGTCCCATATGCCAGAGGTAGTAGGTTCAAACCTAGCCCCAGCCAAAAAAAAAAAAAAAAAAAAAAAACACAATAGATGTCAACGAATCAGATAAATTCTCTAGATTTTGTTTGTAAGCTAGTACCATGCTGCAAGAAAGAACACACCCGTGCCTTCCATCTTTATCGTAATGTTCCTTGATCACCTGGCTAGAAGAACTTTTACAATTTTGGATCCTCTGACAAACATAGTTATCTATCAAATCAGGCTGATGCAGAACAGGAAGAGGTGCTTTATTATTATGGGGGTGAAGGAACCATTAAGATTCTCCTAAACCTTGTGGTTTTTTCCCCAGGTACTTTCCACCTAAATAAGTTTTTATTCTTACCTTGATCTTAGTCAAAAGGCTGAGAATTGATTTTCCTACCTTATATTATTTCACTCTCAAGTGCATATCTATTGTTTTTGTCATAAGGGATACATGTGCATTGAAAATCCATAGTATACATAGGCCAATCTAAGCAGGCATCTGTGATTAACATATCAAAAGTCTTTTGCAAAAAAACACTGGAAAATAAAATTAAGAATAAGATAAAACATTAATAAACTAAAAATCAAACAGATTTGAGAGGATCAAAACAAGTGAAAGGCAGGTTCTTTGAAAATACTTCTACATGATGGCTTAAGAAAAAGAGAAAAGCCACAACAGGAAAAAAACAGCAACTAAAAAATGTGTATAGGTTGGGCACAGTGGCTCATGTCTGTAATTTCAACTCTTTATGAGGCTCAGGAGAGAGGATAGCCTGAGTCCAAGAGTTTGAGGCCAGCCTTGGCAAAACAGTGCGAACCTGTCTTTAAAAAAAAAAAAATTAGCCAGTTGTGGTGGTATGTACCTGTAGTGCCGAGTACTTTGGAGACGGAAGCAGGAGGGTCAAACCCAGGAGTTCGAATGCAGTGGGATATGACTATACCACTACACTCCAGACAGAGTGAGACTCTGTCTCAAAAAAAGGAGGGGAGGTATAATTACTGAGGCAAAGATTTAAAAACATTATAAACTTTAAAAAAATACATCATCGTCCCAGTAGAGGGGAATAAGGGGCAGGGGGACAAAAGCTACAACACCAAATATGAATTGTGTAAGTTGGATGACGGAAACAAAGTTTCATTTACACTACTCTACCTTTATAAACACTTGAAATTTTTCATAAAAACACTGGCTTAAAAGATAAAAGGTAAACACATTAATAAACTAAAAATCAAACAGATTTTTCCGTAGCTCAGTGGGTGGAGTGCCGTAGCTCAGTGGGTAGAGTGCCAGCCACATACCCCGAAGCTGGTGGGTTTGAGCCTGGCCTGGGCCTGCTAAACAACAATGAAAACGGCAACCAAAAAATAGCCAGGCTTTGCGGTGGGTGCCTGGAATCCCAGCTACTCGGGGAGGTGGAGGCAAGAGAATCACTTAAGCCTAAGACTTTGAGATTGCTGTGAGTTGTGACACTATAGCACTCTACCGAGGGTGACAAAATGACTCTGTCTCAAAAAAAAAAAAAAAAAAGAACTTATTGGGGATGACAGGTAACCAAATAGTTATTTTTAAAATAGATAAGGGGCTCTTCCCCTAAGCGGCCTGAGGTGATTTGTGAAAATGGTTTGCTATTCACTTGACCCAGAAAACCCCACAAAGTCATGCAAGAGGCTCAAAATCTTCGTGTTCACTTTAAGAACACACATGAAACTGTCCAGGCCATCAAGGGTATGCATATACGAAAAGCTACCAAGTATCCAAAGGAGGTCACTTCAAAGAAACAATGTGTACCATTCCGACTTTACAATGGTGGAGTTGGTAGGTATGCCCAGGCCAAACAGTGGGGCTGGACACAGGGTGGGTGGCCCAAAAAGAGTGCCGAATTTTTGCTGCATATGCTTAAAGATGCAGAGAGGAATGCTGAACTTGAGGGTTTAGATGTAGATTCTCTGGTCGTTGAGCATATCTAAGTGAACAAAGCACCCAAGATGCGTTGCCGAACTTGCAGAGCTCATGGTCGCGTTAACCCATCCATGAGCTCCCCCTGCCACATGGAGGTGATCCTTACTGAAAAGGAACAGATTGTTCCCAAACCAGAAGAGGAGGTAGCACAGAAGAAGAAGATATCCCAGAAGAAACTGAAGGAACAAAAACTTACGGCACGGGAATAGATGCAACATAAAATAAACACAAATAACAGTAAAAGGAAAAATAAAATAAAATAAAATAGATAAGGGTCTTAGGAAGCTGAGGCAAGAGAATTGCTTAAGCCCAAGAGTTTGAGGTTGCTGTGAGCTGTGACATCACAGCACTCTACCAAGGGTGACATAGTGAGACAATGATACAATAATAATAATAAAATGGATAAGGGGGGAAAATTCAAGTGTTTATTTTGTCTTTCCCATAGAAATTACCTCAAAGTAACCAAATAGTTGACATTGCAAAGTTTCTCTTGTATAAAAGAAATCCAATTAATACAGACAAAAAGAATGCTAGAGCTTTGCTGCTTACAGCCCTTAAAAACAAGTGAATCTAGGCAATGACTGTCAATGGCTGCTGCCATTTGCAAAGTACCTACTGCCATTTGCACAGTACTCTTTTTTTTTTTTTGTAGAGACAGAGTCTCACTTTATGGCCCTTGGTAGAGTGCCGTGGCCTCACACAGCTCACAGCAACCTCCAACTCCTGGGCTTAAGCGATTCTCTTGCCTCAGCCTCCCGAGTAGCTGGGACTACAGGCGCTCACCACAACGCCCGGCTATTTTTTGGTTGCAGTTCAGCCGGGGCCGGGTTTGAACCTGCCACCCTCGGTATATGGGGCCGGTGCCTTACTGACTGAGCCACCTTAAAAAGAAAAACAAAGAGGCTGGGCACAGTGGGTCACACCCGTACTTCTAGCACTCTGGGAGGCTGAGGTGAGTGGATTGCTTGAGCTCTCCAGTTCAGAGACCAGGCTGAGAAAGAGCAAGACCCCGTCTCTAAAAATAGCTGGGCGTTGTGGCAGACGCCTGTAGTCCCAGTTACTTGGGAGGCTGAGGCAAGAGGATCACTTGAGCCCAAGAGTTTGAGGTTGCTGTGAGCTACGATGCCAAAGCACTTTACTGATTGTGACAAAGTGAGATTGTCTCCAATAAATAAATAAATAAATAAAAAATAGGGAGGCAGGAAGAAAAGAAACCAGAATCTGAGTAAGCTACTAATTTACAGAAAATGTGAGGGAGATACATTGAAAAACTAACATCATGGGGATGTAATTAGTGAAGTTTCAGAAAATCCAGATTAGAATATACGTAGGTGTGTGTATCACATACACAATATACATGTAAAACCCCAGGGACACGGATTCTAATTGCCCCAACAATATGCTCCCTAGATTGTTAGAAGTTTTACAGGGCAAATAGTTCAATTTCTTCAATAAATAAATCGCAAGGGAAAAAAAGGATGAAAGGGTAACAGACTTTATTAACAATTGCAACGTTATGTATGGGCTTATGAACTGATATGTTTACAGATGAGATTATAAGGTAAATGAGATTTGTGTAAAAATAATACTGGGAGGAGTGAAGAACAGATGAAACAAGATTTACCACCAGTTGCAGCTGGGTACTGGGTACAAGGGGATTTATCATACTATGATTGAGAATCTCAACAAGTTTTGTTAAGTATTTTGCATAAAGTCTCCTTTTAGGAAGTTAGAGGGCTGGGTAAGTCTTTCTGGGTTTTCTTTCTTTTTTTTCTTTTGCAGTTTTTGGCCGGGGCTGGGTTTGAACCCGCCACCTCTGGCATATGGGGCCGGCACCCTACTCCTTTGAGCCACAGGCGCCACCCTCCTTTTTTTTTTTTTTTTTTTGAGACATCGAGTTTATGTCACCCTGGGTAGAGTGCCATAGTGTCACAGCAACCTCTAACTCCTGGGTTTAAGCGATTCTTTTGCCTCAGTCTCCCAAGTAGGGGACTACAGGCACCCACCACAATGCCCAGCTATTTTTTGCTTGTAGTCGTCATTGTTGTTTGGCAGGCCTGGGCTGGATTCGAACCCGCCAACTCCAGTGTATGTGGCTGGCACCTTAGCTGCTGAGCCACAGGTGCTGGGAGTCTTTCCGGGTTTTCTTTTTTTTTTTTTTTTTTGTAGAGACAGAGTCTCACTGTACCACCCTCGGGTAGAGTGCCGTGGCGTCACACGGCTCACAGCAACCTCTAACTCTTGGGCTTAAGCGATTCTCTTGCCTCAGCCTCCCGAGCAGCTGGGACTACAGGCGCCCACCACAACACCCGGCTATTTTTTTGTTGCAGTTTGGCCGGGGCTGGGTTTGAACCCGCCACCCTCGGCATATGGGGCGGGCGCCCTACTCACTGAGCCACAGGCGCCACCTGGGTTTTCTTTTTTTTGCAATTGTTGGCTGGGGCTGGGTTTGAACCTACCACCTTCAGCTTATGGGGCCAGTGCCCTACCCCTTTGAGCCACAGGCGCCGCCCTCTGGGTTTTCTTGATAAATGACTTATTAGGAGTTAGACATCAAATAGCCTATCAGATCAGGGTTATCATTTCAAAACCAAAACTAAAGTGCATTAATTAAGTCTTTCCTGAGTCTGACAGTTGGGTGTAAAACTGCTTACAATCAGGTAAATTCTCTAAATTTAGTTTGTAAGCTAGTCTGTCATGCTGCAAGAAAGGATGTACCAGCCCTTTCCATCTCTATTGTTCCTTGATGGCATAACAAGAATAACATGGTGTTTGTTGTCAGCGAACATTTTTTCTGTAGGTAACCCATGGTTAGAGAAATGCAATACATACTCACAATGAGACTCAGCCCATGGTATCTTGGGTTCTTTATAATGGGGTCTATAATTCCTTGGTAGAATAACCTGGTGATTTAAGAAACATGGGCATCAGTTTATAGCTTCTTGCTCAATTATAATCAGTTTTTAAAAAGATTCCTGGTTAATTGAGATAAAGTTTAAGAAATTAAGCATTGGCTCGGCGCCTATGGCTCAAGTGGCTAAGGTGCCAGCCACATACACCTGAGCTGGTGGGTTCGAATCCAGCCCAGGCCTGCCAAACAACAATGACGGCTGGAACCAAAAAATAGCCGGGCGTTGTGGCGGGCGCCTGTAGTCCCAGCTACTTGGGAGGTGGAGACAGGAGACTTGCTTGAGCCCAAGAGTTTGAGGTTGCTGTGAGCTGCGATGCCACGGCACTCTACCCAGGGCAATAGCTTGAGGCTCTGTCTCGAAAAAAAAAAAAAAAAAGAAATTAAGCATTAACCAAACACCAGAAATCTTTCCTCATATTGTCTCTTAATTACCTTCTCAAACTATCCTATTTCTAAACTTGAAGTAAATAAAATCATAAATTATGTCTTTTTTTGTATATGGCTTCCTTTGTTAAATATCACATGTGTGAGATTTTTCTGGGTAGTTTTATTAGCCTCACTTTATTCTATATCATGGAGTACTTTCCATGATATAAGTACATCATTATGAAATCTCTCCTTATCTCTAATAATGCCATTTGCTCTAAAGAATACTTTGTATAACATTAACATCAATATAGTTAATAACAGCTTTCTTCTGGTTAAAGATAATCTCTTAACAGTCTAGAATTTGTTGTCTGTATTTTTCAAGATCAAGGGATTTAGTAGATAGTTCCATAACCTTAGGTATAGAAAAATGCTGTTTGTGCTTATCAATTTAACAGAGGGCAATTTATTCCAACAGCACTATTGAGGTGAATTTTTCCTGTTGCCCTGCTATATCCTTAGAGCAGATGTAGGGGTGAAAAAACAGATAGCAATCTTTTTGGAACATTATAATTTTTAACCTTTTATGATTTCTTTATACTGGCAGAGTTGAAAATTCTGTATCAAAACTCAATAGCTCAAGAATGTGGTAATTCCAGCAAAACTGTTACTAGAAGTTTATCACTTGAGCATAAATTGTTTTGGTAGAAACACATAAGGAAATAGTGATGAATTTCCATTAGAAATTGAAATAGACAATAGAAAAAGGAGCTTTGATGTAGGAACAATCACACAAGTTATAAACAAAGTGGGCCTATCACTTCTAACGACACCTAACCCAGCATCCCAGTTCAATCACCAACTAACACTAGGCATTAAAAATTGGGCACAGCATGATGGTGTGTCCCTGATGATTTCTGCACCTGTTCTTCAAGGAGTGGCATTTGTCTTAGAAATGATCATTGCCTCAATTGGCTATTTCTATGAGTAAAAAGTACATAATGATTGCAGGATATATATTCATAAGTAGTTGTAAGAGAATTTTAGTCATGTACATTCTGATGAGAATTTCCTAAGAGAGGCCTCATGATCCATTTTTGGGACTTTCTATTAAAGGGGGGGAGTTCATTACATCTTTTTAAAAGGTAAGTTACTATGTGCTTTTTGTATTTTTCCTAGCATCTAGCTCAGTTTCTGGTACAATCAGTATTTGGGAAACAGAATGCATTTCATTTTCTTTTTGGGGGGAGACGAATCTCACTCTATTGCCCTGTGTAGAGTGCCATGGCCTCAGCCTAGATCACAGCAACCTCAAACTCTTGGACTCAAGTGATCCTCTTGCCTCAGCCTCCTGAGTAGCTCAGACTACAAGTGCCTGCCCCAGACCCAGCGAGTTTTTCTATTTTTTAGTAGAGTTGGGATCTCACTCCTGTTCAGGCTGGTTTCAAGCTCCTGACCTCAAGCAATCCACCCTACCTCAGCCTCCCAGAGAGCTAAGATTACAGGTGTGAGCCACAGTGCTCAGCCAGAATAATTTCTATTTAACGTTCTTTGGGCTGAATTGTGTGACCTCCCTCCCCAAATTAATATGTTAAATGCTAACCCTCAGAATATTCAGAACAGGCCCTTTAAAGAGATAATTAAGACAGGAGGTGGGAAGGAGCTTGAGACCAGCCTAAGCAACGTAGTGGGACCCTGTCTCTATCAAAAAATTAGAAGATAAAAACATGACCCAGGTTTGGCTGTGCAGGCCTACAGTCCCAGCTACTCGAGAGGTCGAGGCAGGAGGATGGCATGAATCCAGAGAGGCTGCAGTAAGCTATGACCATGCCACCACATGCTAGCCCAGGTGACAGAGACCTTATCTTAAAAGAAAAAAAAAAAAAGACAAAATGTGGTCATATAGGTGGGCTCTCATCCAATTATGACTTACATCCCATTAAGAAGAGATTAGGACACAACACACACACAGAGAAGAAACTGTGAAAGCACAGGAAGAAGTCAGCCATCTACCAATCAAGGAAAGCACTGGGGAAAAATTTACACTGCTGACACCTTGATCTCGGAACTCTAGCCTCCAGATCTGTGAGAAAATAAATTTGTGTTTAAGTCACTCAGTTTGTGGTCCTTGGGTATGGCAGCCCTTAGCAAAGTGGTTCAAACAGTAACCACATTTTTAAGAGTCCGTTTGCTTACATTTACAATATAAAATTATGTATTTTGAAATTTCTTAGAAGTAGGCATTTTTACCCTTTAGCAGAAACATTCCCACCACTTACTCAACGTTTGTAAGTTGATTTTGGTATTTTTCAGAAGCATTCCAGTACCACATCCAGATCCTCCAGATCTTAGAAGGGCAGCACGTGGGTGCAGTAGTGCCTGGGGTCAAGACAAGAGACCTGGTTTTAGTACAGACTGCAAATTAAATGGAAACCGAACCAGGTGTTCCTTAGGTCCCCGTATGCTCAAAATTGTATGACTTGTAGTGACAGTTATAAGCCCTTGCTTTGTAAATAAGCATTTCACAATCAATTTTATAAAAGCCTGATTTGACCACATGGTTTTATTTTTTCCTGATAAAAATGCCTCTTTAGCTAAAATAAGTACTTTTGATTTATCCAGTGGCATTTATGGAGATGACAGATTTTATAGGCAATTAGTAGTGATTACCTAATTTTCTATTCCTTCAGTTTTTCTACTTTTGTAAGTATAAATTTATGGAGTGCAGGAGTGATTTTGTTACACACACATAAACTGCATAGTGGCAGATTTAGTGCTTTTAGAATATCTGTTAACTGGATAATGTGCATTCTAACTGTATTAAGAGTGTACTAAAAATACATTCTTACTTTTCTTTTTTTTTTTTTGTAGAGACAGAGTCTCACTTTATGGCCCTTGGTAGAGTGCCATGGCCTCACACAGCTCACAGCAACCTCCAGCTCCTGGGCTTAAGCGATTCTCTTGCCTCAGCCTCCCGAGTAGCTGGGACTACAGGTGCCCACCACAGCACCCGGCTAACATTCTTACTTTTCTATTAAAAATAAATTCCCACTTCCAAAAGATTAACATAAATACGACTGGACTCCTGCAATCCAGCAAATTTTTAAAGAACTGAGAAGTAAAACATTAGTCCAAGGCAAGTAACATATAATTAGCTGGAACTGTGTTACTCTTTAATTAAAAAGGACATGAACTTGGTTTCAATCACACCTCATGTCTCAAAATGTATGTATACTAATCCCACTGGGAAGCCACATACTAAACTGGGAAAAGTGCTCCAATTCTTGTTTGGCTTTGTACATATGGGAGGAGAGGAAGAAAGAGAGAGAGGAGGTGGGAAAGGGAGAGAGAAGAGGCGCATGTCAGTGAGCACGCTACATGTACTTGCACTCACGGGGGACGCCACAGCAGGCACATTACAGGAAAATTAGAAAGGCACTCTGCTCTTCAAAATGAGAATCATTCCTAAGTTAGAAGAGACGTAGTAGTAGATTTAGGGCATTCTCTTTTGAAAGCTGTTTGAATATACGCTTGCTATTATCTAACTATGACATGTTTAGATGGATGGCTATGAAAAAGAAAATAAAAAACGACATCATTAGAATTACAGATAAGACAAGGGGAAACCCAAAGTACAGACAAGAACACAGAAAAATTTTAAGAGAGTACAGATGTCATGACATTTATTAAAAGGCATGCTACAATGCTATACTTGATAGGAAAAGAGATTAGAGATATTAATAGCAAATTTACAAACGGAACAAAAATGGGATATACTGTAGTGTACACAAGCTTGAATTAACCATGCAATACTCATTTAGAAAATGTTTTTTAATATTTTATCTTCTCTTTGCATTTATAACATAATTCACTTCAAAAATCACAGAATCCTTTTCTTCCAATGCCACAAACTCTGTTACAAATAAAAGCTGGTACTGTTCCTTATCAAAATATACAAGACAATTGCTGTTTTATATAAAACCACTTTATATGTTAACTTGTTCCCCAAAACCTCTTTTTCTTTTTTGGTCTGGTTAAAAAGAATGTTGTTAGAAATATTTACAGCATTTTCTTCTGTTAGATGAACATTCTTACAAACCGAAAAAAGGAACTTTATGAACAGACCACATAAAAAACAAGACAATGTCAGAGGCTCCTAGCTGTGCTATTTTTTTTTCTGAAATACAGTACTGAAAATGCCCATCAAACCATTGTCATCCTAATCCATTCTGTCCACATTTACACTCCCATTTTCTCTAGTAGTCTATTCACCAATAGGATATAGAATGTAAAGGTGCTCTGCACGGGTCTTCTTTCAGAAAGGAGCTTGGGGAATATGCTTCACAGAGAAGAGTTAAAACTAGAACAGTCAGTCTTTGGTCAGAGCAATGAGGTGACATTTTAATGCAAAACTTTGTGTGGTCAGTAATCTTTATAATTAGTACTTTCTAGATATTGGATGAATTTTTAAAAGAGCTGGGTAACAATGATAAGGGGGGAAAAGGCCAGAGTATGATTCTTTTAAAACGGCATCAAAAAATAGTTATTTAAGTATCTGTCATTACAACTACACACAGATCCAAGAACTGAAAATAATAATGAAGAAACAAAACAAAACAAAACTGTTGACAATGCAGATTTAAGCTTGCCACAAGCAGCTCTCAATCATGACTATTATCACAAAGGTTACTAGATCAGACAACTATCCCTGTTCTCTGGAGCATTTGCCTCAGGTTATAAAAACTGAGGTAACTACCACAAAGACCTAGAGCGGCGCTGCTCTGGGACCTGCTCAATGCTCTGTAATGAATATTATGTGATAAAGGCAGAAGTGTAACTGAGACTTCATTTATACAGCTAAGATTCTTTGCTTATATAGTTTGTGGAACAACATTCTTTAAAAACTGTATACTACATATTTCCTGAAAACCAGAATACTGATACTACCTTAGTCTCAAATAGGAAGAAAAGATTAAGACTACTGAAGAAGGCACATAAACTTTGGTCCTGTTTTTCCTCCCTCTATAAAACTTCCAAAACTAAGATTTTAATAATTTTCTATTTTTAAAACCATTTACAACTGGCTGTTAGAATTTGCTCTGAAAAAAGACTGCAAATAGTCTTGTAGGTAACAATACAACTCTTTTAAAAGACAGCTGAGTTATATTTTTAAATATTGTGCAATCGACGTAGTTACTTCGTTCAGCACAATAGTAGAATATTTTAAGTCTGGCAGTTTTGTTCTTGTTAACAGATCAAGACAAAGGAAAGGCTAAGAAAAATGCTCGATGCATAGTCATGCTGTCTCTTTTTGGTTTTAAAAATAGCAGTACACATTAGGTTTGCTAAGAGATAGGTGATGGTTTGGCAAACTTAGGTTTTTAAGTGACTCATTGGGGGCAAAGATGTGTACTTCTGAGTTTGTCTTTTTTTGTGTCTAAAAATATTTAGTGGGAACAGAAGAGAAAATGCTTGATAATATACCTGATGTATAAACACTGCTGAACAGTGACATTCATAAGAGCTACTCAAATACTAAAGTAGAACCTAGGATAGTCATAGTAGGCAGAGCCAAAGAAGGCCTTCTCCCATAAGGAATTAGGCAGAATTGTCTATAACTAAACTGTGAGTTCTGCAACTTTCAACAGTAAATCAGAAACATTACTTCAAATAACTCATTAAAATATTTTGTCTTAAAGAATTTATGGCATTCTGTAAAAGCTACTGGGTCATGTTGATACTCTCCAGTAAGTATCAGTTAAGATACTGGGTCATTTTTCTACTTGTATCTTACATGAAACACATTTTACCACTATGCAAGTTATTCAGATCTCAAAGTAAAGTATTTTGGCATAGATTGCTTGCTTCTGTTAAACATGTACTGCTATTTTTTAAAGTCCTGAATATATATATTGTGTAAAAGTCAAGATAACTTGAAGTGATTAAGACAATACTCTTTAAAATAAAGTAAATAAATTTAAAAATAGCATACTATGATAGATTAACAGCAAAAATAAACTACTGTTTTGAAGATACTGAATACATGCATGCCAAAACAAAAATACAAAGATCTAGTTTTTCCACCACCCTGGTAGTTTTAAATCTTTTTACAAACACTATGCCAACACAAATACTGTAGATCTCTATAATTCAAACAGCAAACAGATCAATATGGACAACACTCTTGTGCTATAGCTAATTTTAAACACAAACTGATGGTTTCAAACATGCTATTTTAAAACAAGAACATCCCACTTTTCCAAATCTTAGTTTGGTTAATTTTCTTTGTCAATAAATTAAAACGTATGTAATGTGCACATGTATATACAACTTCAGAAGAGTGTATGTATGTATATACACTTATCTACACACACGCACACACACACACACCCCCTTATACAAATCCCTGAAAAGGATCCAACTGTTCTCTCGCACAGATTTAAAGGCCATTCCCTACTTCAACACCATTATGTTCTTCCTTCTGCTATTCAACAAAATTACATTCAACACCATTATGTTCTCCTTTCTGCTACTAGTAACTTTTGCTACACTTACACTGAATGTTATGTGAGTCATGAATTAATAAATTATACAGTGATTCCGAACTCAAAGCAAATGTAATAATCCAATTTAACATGTCACTGAAAATTATAATAGCGCTCATGTGGAAGAAAAAAAAAACTGGGGATCTTTCTCAAAGAAAATTTTTTCCTCCTCCCCCTCCCAGTGTTTCATAAGTAAAAACAAATAAAACCTCAACACTACATACAGGATTACATCTATCCACCCAACCAATACTAAGTGGATTCATTTGAAAGACTGTAACTAAGTATCCTCCTTCCTACTCTAACAAGTGTTGCTCAGTGTTGAGTGAATTCTGATTTTTAATACCTCTTGTAGTCTCTAATGTTTGCTTTCTTTTGTAACAACCTCCCTATGCTCAATTTAATGTCTAGAACATAAGAAAGAGATAAAGATACTCTCACTATCTTGCCCAGGCTGGAGTGCAATGACTGTTTATGTATGTGCTCACTATAGCCTCGAATCCCTGGGCTCTAGTGATCCTCCTGCCTCAGCCTCCTGAGTAGCTGGGGCTACAGGCACATTCCACTATATCTGGTAAGATTTTCTTTTAAAAATTGAGAGGAGCCATTTTCAGAATCTGCAAAGTATAAAAGGAGTGGACAAAGATGACCCTTTTAACAAATTCAGCTTTAAAAAAAATTTGATCATACATGAAGGAAAAATTAACAAAATCAAAATTTACATTTTACAATCACTGAGGCAACATTAAAATGTACTCATACATTCAACCAAAAAGAGAGAGAGAGAGACAGAATATGAAAAACAACCCACCTTCTCATACCCCAAATATGTGGGCACTCAGTTATGAAATTACATTAACAAAGAAAACTAGGTTGTCATTTGAGTACTGAGAAAAACCAAGTAATCCTGAGATAAATTCTGATGGACAATAAAGACAAAACCGAGATTGCATTCTATAGCCCCAAAGTGGTATGCAATAACTGCCAATAACTGCTATCAGTCGCAATGTAAAGAGGCCAACAGGTGTGCACTGAATTATTCCCGAAACCTTCCACCCTTCCCACCCCATCTCTACACCAAAGCACCAAAAATTTGAATATAAACTATTACTTATTGAAAATCACTTAAAATCGCAATGAAAAACATTTTTAAATCTTTACCAAAACAGAGAAAGAAAAAACAAAATGCTCACCAAGCCCACAATATAGCTTTCAAGATATTTAGATAAAACTCTAACCTACTATATCTTAAGCACGTAATAAGGCACATAATAAGAAATTAAGTAAATACACGGTAATTCTGAATAAGTATTAGAGATTATAGTGGTACAAAAAACCCTGGAGATTATTTTTTTTTTTAAAAGAAGACCTTACCAAAAATAACTTTTAAAAAATCTGTCAAACCATATGATAGACCTGAATATTTTCCTTAAGACTGTAAACTTTTTTTCTGAAAACAATTATAAAAAAGTAGTTTATATGTAGGATTTTTCTTTTAAAATGTTCCAAGATTAGATTATTGACAAGTAAGTATTATGTTGAAATTTAAAACATGATTTTTCCTAATAAAATTATTAATTGTTCTGATATCTTAATAGATTCTAGTTGGATTCTGCTTAATTTCCCTGGGGACAGCTAAGAAACTTCATTTTTCCAAATAGTCTTGAAAAGTTGAAGATAGGCATTATTCAAAGAAGTGTCTTCCAGTGGAAAAAAGCTATCACTGAAAGAAAATATGTAGGTTTATAAATCTGCTTCTGATACAACTTAATATGGCAAATATTTGATATAATTAATAAGTGAACATAATTTCCTACAGGGGTCAAGCTTCTGAATAACAAGGTTAAAAACTGGTTGTAAGTGATTTAAATTACATTGAATAATTTTAGAAGTCCATAGGTTTAATTTTTCAAAGTACAAAGGAGTTTAGAAATGTTGTATAAGGCTGATATGGACCCTAACTAAAAATTCATTTCATTTTCTTGAAATCTAATTTAATATAGGGATTTAAATTATTGAAAAAATATTTTTTTCCTGAAGCTTATTTTCATAGAGACCATGGTACAAAGAAAAAACAAACCTCTGATCACATACTGGCAGGGAAAGAAAATAGAAAAAAAGAACATCCTTTGATTTTTTAAAATATACTTGAATATCAAATTCAGAAAGTTATTTTTGTCAGAGAGGCAGAATTGGTCTTGAGCTTCTTCAGTCTATGTCTGAAGGTTTTACTGAAATTGTGGTCCAGTTTCAGGAGAAAGATTCACAGAAAAGTCAGATTGTAGATTTTGAGAAAGAAACTCTGAGGTGGTGATTTTCTCCAAGATCATGGTTATGAAGCTCAATGAGGGCCTGGATTGCTTCTTCCACAGATCCCAATTGAATGAGTGCCATTTTGCGATCTTTCCTGAAAATAGTGGAAGAAAAAATAAAAGGATTTCAAATTAATTTTGCTTACAAACTCCTTCCCCCACCTGAAGACTTTACTGAATTATCTTAAAAATCTGCATATAATGTTAAACAATGTTAATGTATTTCTTGAAAGCAAGGACTTACTGAAAGAACTTAAAAGCCTTCACTGAACATCCAGCATCTATGAAAAGGCTCTTCAGATCATCCACTGTAACAGAAGGGCTGTGGAAACATCAGAGAGAGTCAACTACCTTCGCCCCAATTTTCAAAGGAAGCAAAGATTAACTCTTGCAATCATCTAATCTGTAGAATATTTCTTCAAGTTAGAAGCCATGTAACAAAAACGTGATTTTGAAGTATCCCAAAAGATGTCCAAAAGTAACACATCATGTATTTCCTCAAGCAATGGAATTCTGTCTCAATGTTTGTAGAAGACACAGGCAGGTATATAAAAGGCAAGAAAATTTTTCTATATGTATGATTTGAAGTGATTATTATTCATACCACTGGCTTCAGTAATTAACTCTAGCACTTTTAATTTTTTTTTTTTTTGTAGAGACAGAGTCTCACTTCATGGCCCTTGGTAGAGTGCCGTGGTCTCACACAGCTCACAGCAACCTCCAACTCCTGGGCTTAACCGATTCTCTTGCCTCAGCCTCCTGAGCAGCTGGGACTACAGGCGCCCGCCACAACACCCGGCCATTCCTTGGTTGCAGTTTGGCCGGGGCCGGGTTTGAACCCGCCACCCTCGGTATATGGGGCTGGCACCCTACCGACTGAGCCACAGGCACTGCCCAACTCTAGCACTTTTAAAGTACTTTCCTAGCTTTGATTTGTCTGCTGTAGTCTGGAGTCTATATTTTTAACTATTTTCAGGGTCATTCTTAATGTGTGTTGTATAGTAGCCAGGCTCTAAGATGGCCCTCAATTACTCTTGCTTCCTAATGTTCACATCCCTGGGCATTGTTCTCTGTAACACTTAAGATACTGTAGAAATGACAACATGTGAGAAAACCTGAGAGACCCTGTGGTTTCTATGTCTTCTCCTGAATCATGAGCTTTAGAAGAAGCCAGTTTCCGGGCGGCACCTGTGGCTCAGTCGGTAAGGCGCTGGCCCCATATACTGAGGGTGGTGGGTTCAAACCCGGCCCCAGCCAAACTGCAACCAAAAAATAGCCGGGCGTTGTGGCGGGCGCCTGTAGTCCCAGCTACTTGGGAGGCTGAGGCAAGAGAATCGCTTAAGCCCAGGAGTTGGAGGTTGCTGTGAGCTGTGTGAGGCCACAGCACTCTACTGAGGACCATAAAGTGAGACTCTGTCTCTACAAAAAAAAAAGAAGAAGCCAGTTTCCATTTCATGAGGACACCATGGAGAAGTCCTCATGACAAGGAACAGAGACTTTCTGTCAACAAACAGGTCCATGACTCATGTACTTTGGAAGTGGATTCTCCAGCTCTAGTTACAGCCTTCGTAAGATCACACACTTACTTGCCCAACAGCATCTTGTCTGTAACCTTATCAGACTCTCAGTCAAAACCACTCTGCTGAGCCACTTCTAGATTCCTGACTCACAATAGCAGTATGAGATAATGAACATTTGATATTGAATTAAGCTGTTAAGTTTTGGGGTGATCTGTAATGCAGTGGTATATGACACAGTGCCTATCCCACGGGAGTCAACTGCCCCTAAGCAGATACAACTTTTCACAACTGCTCGCCAGGCTGGTGCTGCAGAACAATCACTGGCTCTGAAGGGAAACAGATACGAGTTCACTCACTTGGTATTTTACTTTGTGTAACTTACTCTACTTGAGTCTTAGTTTCATTAATAAGATGAAACTAATGACCTTACTTAAAAAACTATTATGGATAAACTAACAAAAACTGGGAAAAGTGATTACCAGAAGCAGAGAGTTAGGGGGAATAGGGAGTTGATCTGCTTAATGGGTACAGAGTTTCAGTCTGGCATGATGAAAATGTTAGGTAGATGGACAGAGGTCATGGTTGCATAATAATATGAACGTTCTTAATCATAATTTCTTAAAGAAAAAGTTGTTATGGAAATTAAGTTAGCTGTGCCCAGAACTTGGAAGATAGTTAAAAAATACTCATGTTGTTTCCTCTTTTTTCCTACCTGTCCTATATATGTAGCAACTGGCAATCAGGTCCTGCATGATGCACCATGTTTAAGAAGCTAATTATGACAGAGGCCTGCCTTGATAACTAATTGTTCCCCACACATATTCCTCAGTGATGGGTTGCTAAATTTCCACATCCAGGTATTTTACTTTTGTTTCTTTTGAGACAGGGTCTTATCCTGTAACTAAGATGAACTGCAGTGGCCCAATCGCAACAGCCTACTGCAACCTTGAACTCCTGGATTTAAGTGACCCTACTGCCTCACTGTCCCAAGTAGCTGGGACAACAGGCCCAGCTAATATTTAAATTTTTTTGTAGAGATCAGGTCTTGTTATTGCCCAGGCCAGTCTTGAACTCCTGGCGTCAAGCAATCTACCTGCGTAGGCCTCCCAAAGTGCTGAGATTACAAGAATGAGCCACTGCATATGGTCTATTTTTTTTCTTAAATGACTCCTCCAGTTTCCTGGCTGGCATGAGCTTTGATCCACTGCTGAATTCAGATTCAAGGTTTCTCCATGTAGACTAAGACCTGCCTGGTGGCTAGGCATTCAACTTATTAGGGGCAATTCTTTCTACTCCTATTCAGCTCTCACTCTCAATAATGTTCCAGAACCTTGTCCCTCTATACACTCAGTCTTTACATTTTTATACACACCCTATCCCACAGCTTTTATCTCTTTTTTCCAATGCTTACCCCATTAATGCTTAAACGCATTAGCTTAAACTATTCAAAATTGCCATTTTTGTAGATCAAGGACTTTGAGAGTTAGAACAGGAATTGTCAGGTATTTTCTGCAATATCTTAGGCTCTGTAGGCCTTAGTCTTTTCTGCAACTCTTCAGCTTTGCGGTTGTAGCTCAGAAGCAGACGCAAGTAATAGCTAAATTATTGAGTGTAGCTGTGCTGTAAGAAGTTTATTTATAAAAGGTGAAATCTGAATGGTATATAATTTTCTCACATCAAAAACATTTTTTCTTTCATTTTAAAAAGTAAAAATCATTTTTTTTAAGCACATGGGTCATACCAAAGCAGCCATGGGCTATAGTTTGTCAACTCCTGGGTTAGGAGATAAAGACCATCTAATACAACACTGGTTAATAAAGAGACCTGTAGAGTAACCACAGGAAAATAACTTTTAGCTTTAAAGTCTTTAACATACATAGGGCTCTACAATTTACAGATAAAAAGTACAGCATTCATTTTTACCAAATTCTTAGATATATAAATTATTTGCTTTTGCCATATTGGTTATGTATGAGTCATTACTTGTACTAAGGGGATGGACAAAAATATAGCAATACTTCTGCATACATGCATTTTTATGACCTTTTATACCTAGTAACTAGTTCCTAAATTCTCTTTTGAAAAGAAAATTTTAAAACACTGGTATCTTTGAATTTTAGAGTGTATGGCAAGAGATATAACCTTCTGAAGGCATGATGACAGATTATCTTACAAGAAACTGTTAACCAGGACAACTGCTATGTTAAGAGTTTCAGAGATTTTCCTCTCCCAAATCACATATTGTAGATTATTAGTGACCTAATAACCTGCAAGTTTACAAGAAAAATACAAAGTAAAATAAAGATTAATTATCACAATAAATAACAATTCATTAGGTACATACGGAATGTTGGAAAGATGCAAAGTGGCTGATGGTGGAAAAATATTTTGGAAGTTTTTAGAGCCAGGCTTTTTAAAGCGATGCAAAGGACTATTGCTGAAATCCTTCGTCAGACCTTGGTCTTCTTGTCCCTCTCGAGGAAGCTGAACTGCTTGATGTTTCGACAGTGTAGCACGAAGCACTTTCCCATAAAGTCTCTGACCACTTAGATGGTTCATTGCTAGTATATAGCAGGAAAAGAAGGAAAGTTTGGATATTAAGAAAGATTCTCAGAAATATGTTTAAATTATCATAAATTATTTTTATTTAGTCAATTAAAACTACTCTGTAAGTCAGAGGGTTAAAAGGGTTTTAACGTCCAAAAACTCCAAGGGAATATATTAAATGACTTCATTTTACTATTCAGGTTGGTGCAAAAGTAACTGTAATTTTGGATCATGAATTCTAAATCATCATAATTAGGCTCAAAATATCTTTATTAATCAAAATAGGAACCACTACAATCAATTTGCTGTTGCCAATGAGAAATAAATTTGTTTCTTCATGTAGCATAAAAATCCATGCAGGATTCAATGGACTCTTAGAGAGCATTTTCTACATTCTGCTAGTTGAGGAAATGTTTTCCCAGCAAAAAGTTGTTGAGATGCTTGAAGAAGTAAGTGGTAGTCGGTGGGCAAGAGGTCAAGGTGAATATGGCAGATAAGGCAAAACTTCATAGCCTGATTTGTTCAACTTTTTTTTTTAATTCTTTTATTTATTTATTATTATTATTATTATTATTATTATTATTATTATTATTTTTGTAGAGACAGAGTCTCACTGTACCGCCCTCGGGTAGAGTGCCGTGGCGTCACACTGCTCATAGCAACCTCTAACTCCTGGGCTTACGCGATTCTCTTGCCTCAGCCTCCCGAGCAGCTGGGACTACAGGCGCCCGCCACAATGCCCGGCTATTTTTTGTTGCAGTTTTGGCTGGGGCGGGTTTGAACCCACCACCCTTGGCATATGGGGCCGGCGCCCTACTCACTGAGCCACAGGCGCCGCCCTTTGTTCAACTTTTGAAGCATTGGTTGTACAATGTGTATTCCAGTGCTGTGGAGAAGAATTAGGCCCTTTCTGTTCATCAATGCTGACTGCAGACACTGCAGTTTTAGGTATATCTCATCAAGTTGGTGAGCATACTCCTCAGGTGTAATGATTTCACAGGGATTCAGAGAGCTGTCGGGGATCAGACTGGCAGCAGACTGCCAAACAGTGACCATGACCTTTTCATGGTGCCAGTTTGGCTTTGAGAAGTACTTTGGAAGTTCCTCTTGGTCCAACCACTGAGCAGGTCACCACTGCCGGCTGTCATATAAAATCCACTTTTCGTCTTACATCACAATCTGAGAAGTGGTTTGTTGCTGTTGTCCTGAATAAGAGAAGATGACACTTAAAAATGATAGTAGCTCTGATTTTTGGTCAGCTCATAAGGCATCCACTCATCGACCTTTTTCACCTTTTCAATTTGCTTCAAATGTCAAATGACCATAGAAAGGTCAGTGTTGAGTTTTTTGGCAGCTTCTCGTGTAGTTGTCACGAGGATCAGCTTTGATGGTTGGTCGTTGTCAACTTCCGATGGCTGGCCACTATACTTCTCATCTTCAAGGCTCTTGTCTCTTTTGCAAAACTTCTTGAACCACTACTACACTATACATTTGTTAGCAGTTCCTGGTCCAAATGTGCTGTTGATGTTGTGAGTTGTCTCTGTTGCTTTACAACCCATTTTGAACTCAAATAAGAAAATTGCTTAAATTTGCTTTTTGTCTAACATCATTTTCATTGTCCAAAAATAAAGCAATAAGTCATTAGCAAAAAAAAAAAATAATAAAATAAAGTGAGAAATGCACATTAAAATGATGTGTAACATAAGCACATTTATTTAAGAATATTCCAGTAACAAAAGGAAAAAAAAAAAAATTTTTTTTTTTTTTTTTTTTTTGAGACAGAGCCTTAAGCTGTTGCCCTGGGTAGAGTGCCAGGGCATCACAGCTCACAGCAACCTCCAACTCCTGGGCTCAAGCGAGTCTCCTGCCTCTGCCTCCCAAGTAGCTGGGACTATAGGTGTCCACCACAACGCCTGGCTACCTTTTGGTTGCAGTCGTCCGTCATTGTTGTTTGGCGGGCCCGGACTGGATTCGAACACGCCAGCTCAGGTGTATGTGGCTGGCGCCTTAGCTGCTTGAGCCACAGGCGCCAAGCCCAAAAGGAAAATTTTAACAATGCAAAAGCTGCAGTTACTTTTGTACCAACCTAGTAGAATGAGAGCAATCAAGAAAAGAAAAAAAAACCAACCAACCAAATAAACAATAACTACTTTCTTAGTACTAAATAATGAAATTCCAGAGTGCCTAGAACATAATAAGAGCTCATAATGGTTATTGAACATATTAGTTTTATCTCAAGCAAAGAATTTGTATAAAAAATCTGAGCAGTAATGTTTTAATACCCTGTATAACAGTGAGGCCATGGAATAATACTTTCTTGCACCATCGTTACCAGCTATGACCAAATTTTTAAGTTAGTCAACAGTTCTAGAAAACTTACTTTGGAAGGAAAAGAAACAAATAAAATGAAGCAAAACAAGTCATGTTTATTAATTTAAACTTAAAGGAAAAATCCTAGAGTCAAAGTTCTAACCATTAATAAAACATGTTTACGTATTAAGTAGATAAATGAACTTCAGACTTAAAAGAGTAATGAATATTTTTTAATCTTAAAATTTAAGCAGGTGCAAGTAATAACGAAGACATCACCACAAGGAGGTACTCTTGTAAAATTATGTTTCTACTAGCTATATGTTTATTTTGAATGAAAATTCACATGCCAAAGGGGCAGGTTATCATCATTATTCATTATTAGTACCTAGCTGAGCTTGATTTGCATCTGCCATCTGAACCAAGGCATTTTCTTTCTTGTTAAACATAATCTTCACTCGATGAACATCACCATATACTCCTAATTAAAATAAACAAACAAACACACTGTAATGCTTAGCTGTGTAGTTTAGTTAATTTTACTAATATATTTAAAGACTTCTTTTCTCATACTATACACTCTCCCTTGGCAATATCATAATACAATCCCAAATTTTTCTCTCTTCCAAGCTTGGGATCTATTCATCTACTCACCCTTTTTCACTCAGACACCCCATAAACACTTTAAATTTAATATGTCTCAAACTCTGATTCATCCCGCCTCTCCTTTCTGTGCTTCCAGCAACTCGGTTGCTCCAGTCACTGGAAGTCACCTTTTGATGTTTCCCTGTCCTCAAATCAGTGACTTTCAACTAGTGTGCCACAAAAATCTTAAAGATCATTAATTAAATTATTCTTGAAAGAAGTTCAAAGTGCAGTAAGTAGATTCTGTTTTTTACTCTTATTTTTGGATCAACATAATTAAGAGTGCCATGGAAGTTTAACTATAGGTATGTGCTGTGAGAAAAAAAGGTTGTTATACCCACCTAGTCAATCACTAGCACCCACTGACTCTACGGCCTAAGTACTCCCACATTTGTCTCTCCCTGTCCTCACTACCATCAAAGCTATCATCACCATTCACACTGGGAATACTATAACCTAACAGGTCCTAATTTCATTACATTCAATTTTTCCTTTTCCTTTTTTTTTTTTAAGAGGGAGAGAAGTCTCACTGTATTGCTGGGGTTGAGTGCTGCAGTGTCATAGCTCACAGCAACCCTAATCTCTTGGGGTCAAGTGATGCTCTTGCTTCAGCCTCCCAAGTAGCTGGGATAACAGGTGCCTATAACTATAATGCCCAACTAGTTTTTCTATATTTTTTAGTAGAGATGGGGTCTCGCTCTAGCTCAGGCTGGTCTCAAACTCCTGAGCTCAAGTAATCCACCTGCCATATGAAAAATGTATTATTAACACATAATCTTATTACTGAAAATTACAAAAATGTATTATTGATAACAACTTTTGGTCAGGCACAGTGGCTTATGCTTGTAATCCCAGTGCTTTGGGAGGCTGAGGTTGAAGGATTGTTCGAGCCTAGGAGTTTGAGACCAGCCTGAGCAAGAGCAACACCCTATGTCTACTAAAAAATTAAAAATTAACTGATCTTGGTGGTCCTACTTAGGAGGCCAAGGTGGAGGACGACTTGAGTTCAGCACTTTGAGGTTATAGTGATCTACACTGGACTACCACACTCCAGCCTGGGAAACAGAGCTAAATTGTAATTTAAAAATTAAAAAAAAATTTTTTATAGTGTCTACAAATGAACATGAGGGATTTCTCTGGAGTGATGGAAATTTTCTAAAATTAAAATTTTCTTTTTTTTTTTTGAGACAGAGTCTCACTATGTTGTCCTCAGTACACTGCCGTGGCATCACAGTAACATCAAACTCTTGGGCTTAAGTGAGTTTCTTACCTGCGCCTCCCAGGTAGCTGGGACCACAGGCACCTGCCACAATGCCTGGCTATATTTTTTTTGCAGTTGTCATTGCTGGTTAGCTGGCCCTGGCTGGGCTTGAACCCGCCAGCCTTGGTGCATGCGGCTGGCGCCATAACCACTGTGCTGCAGGTGCCAAGCCAAAAATTGAAATTTTCTAAAATCAAACATGGTAATGGCTGCACCAATGTGTAAATTTACTAAAAATCATTGAACTGTATACCTAAAACAGGTAAATTGTATGGTTATAAATTAAACTTTAAAAATGCTGCTTGGAAAAACCCTACTGCCATTCAAATAATTTGGAAACAAATTTCTAAGTTATTAAAAATAATCTTACAAATGTACCAGTGAGTTTTAACCCCTTTTGTTAAGCATATTCAAATACAACAGTTTTGGAACTTTCCTAGATAAAGTATAAGAATTAGTGGATTTGATGAAAAAAATAGTAAAATATTAAGTACGGCAACATTAAAGACTTTCATTTAGATCACATCTTTAAGGGCTAGGCGTGGTGGCTCATGCCCGTAATCCTAGTATTCTGGGAGACTAAGGTGGGTGGAT
Organism: Nycticebus coucang; assembly: GCF_027406575.1. Taxonomy (NCBI): domain Eukaryota; kingdom Metazoa; phylum Chordata; class Mammalia; order Primates; family Lorisidae; genus Nycticebus; species Nycticebus coucang. The sequence goes on along the minus strand of NC_069781.1, from coordinate 25,607,390 downwards.
TTCCTGAGCTCACAGGTTTGAGACCAGCCTGAGCAAGAGCAAGACCCTGTCTCTAAAAAATAGCAGGGCATTGTGGCAGGCACCTGTTGTCTCGCTTGAGCCATGGTGTTTGAGGTTGCTGGCAGCCGTGATGTCACAGCTCTCTGCCAAGGGCAACAAAGTAAGACTCCGTCTCAAAAATAAATAAATAAAATAAATAATAAAAATCAATCACATCTTTATGACCTGTATTTTTCAGTTATGACAAAGATGAAGTGCTGAAATAATCAGCACTTTGAATACTGAGTCAACATGAAAAATAAAGACTTTTTAAAAATAATAAAGCCTATTCAATTGTATTTCTCAGTAAATATTAATAGTTTTTATGGAAAAGCAGAAAAGCGTCATTAATAAAAATCCTTAAAATATTAAAGTGCTTATTTCACTACAGTGAAATTTCGATGCTATTTCACATTTCTATTCTTGTGTATATAGAATACCATATATAGTAAGTATAATAAAAATTGTATGTAATTTGTAAATGATTAGTTATGTAAAAATTTGGAAAGCACACTAATTTTACTTTTTTAACTGAGAGAGGAACACTCTTAGAAAATGTGGAGATGGTTTTAAAAATTTGAATCTCACTATGTCACTCTTTTGCCTCAAAACTGTTCAATGGCTTCCTGTTGTTCTTAAGTTAAAACCAAACTCCTTCACACTGCATACAAAGCTCTACATGACCTTGTCCCTCATGCATCTGTCCAGCTTCAACATGTCCCTCTCGCACTCTCTGCTGGGGCTCTTTACTTCCACGTACCAGGATATCGCTCTCTCTCTCTCTGCTAGGAACTATGAAAAGACAGCTGCCTTCCCTTTCTGCTTGGCTGACTCTTACTCATTTGTCACAAGCCAGCTTAACTGTCACTTCTAGGTTGTGGTCTCTGCTTACACACTCCCCTTTACAATTCTCTATTTCCCTTATTATAAAACATTACTATAATAATTTATTAAGTCTCTTTTTTAGAACATAAAAGTGTAAGTTTATTTTATATCAGAGAGGGGGAAGAGAATGAAGGGAAGAGTTGAGACAAAGAAGAGAGCAGGGAGTGAGAAAAGGGCCAGAGAACGGCACGGCATCCCAAAGAAGGAAAGGGAGACTGCCAGCCGCTGACTAGGCCTTCTGCCGCTCTTCTTCAGTGTCAAACACAGTATCTGGCGCATCAAGGTAATCAATAAAGACATGTATTACTAAAGAAAATGTGCTTAATTCACCTCTACAGACAGTATGAAACAGAAGTGAACTTACCAAAGAGGATAAAAAGCCCATGTGGTGTGATAAGCTGTTTGAAAAAGATAACACAAAATATAAATGTCTGACTAAATAATTTAAGTAAAAATTAAAAATAAGTTCATTTATAACGTAGTAACATTTGATTTTGTTTAAAATGTGGTTTTATATGCTTCTTCTATATATGCCAGCCAGTGATGAATTTTAACAAAAATCCTTAAAACAAACAAGCATTTTATTTTATAATATTATTATTTTTTGAGACAGAGCCTCACTATGTCACCCTCAGTAGAGTGCCGTGGTGTCACAGCTCACAGCAACCTCAAACTCTTGAACTCAAGTGATTCTCCTGCCTCAGGCTCTCCTGTAGCTGAGACTACAGGCACTTGCCACATCATCTGGCTATTTTTGTTTGTTTGTTTGTTTAGCAGGCTTGGGCTGGTTCAAACCCACAGCCACATGCAGATGGTCAGCGCCCTAACTGCTGAGCTACAGGCACCAAGCCAAATTTAAACATTTTAATTTCAATATAACCCTAGATCAGAAGCTACCACTCTTGAAAGACTATTTATAAAATAAACAATATTTTTCAACTCACATCAGGATTGAGATTGGTGACAAGCAGAACAGAATTTCCTGGTATACCACCAGTCCCAGAAATAGCCATCCGTCCAGTGACAGCAGAGGAAGTGATTGCAAGAGGACCAAGAGCTCCAGGAACAGCTGGAACGGACAGACCTTTAAAAAATATCAAAAGCATTTCATATTCTAGTTATCTGAAGAATTGATTAATACTTGATATAATTTAAGCAAATAAATGAAGATAAAATTAAAAATATAAAAAGAAAATGCGTCAAGACTAGCATAAAAATATTAAAGGTCACTTTTTTGCCCCACAGAGGCTATCTGGAAGCGGAGTTCCTCATTTGTTGACATTATTACACCAGTATTCTATTATTTGTACTATACTCTGCAGAGCACCTGAACTCACTGGTTTTCAAGCTATTAGGCTTTTCAGAGGGTCTATCAACTAAAACCACTTTCTGTTTCTTGAAATGAATGTATTTTAGCATCTTTCAATCAAGTGTATATAATTTTCATATTGACTTCTATCATAAAATCAGAAATACATTTTCGAAAAATCCTTTGGCACTCACAAACATGCATGCTATGTAGTGCTATATGATATTCTATATAGGAAAATATTTTATAAAGTGCTGTATAAACATTATCATGACCAACAATATTTACAGAGTTCTATATTCTTTCACAGCAGAAATTTTCAGAGTTCTCTACTTCTACTACGGAACTTCTGAAAGCTCAATAATACTGTACTATTGACACTATACTTAAAACAGCAGTTTCCCACTATTTATTTGTATTCTCAGCTTTAAAATTATCTAAATTCTAAGCCAGGTGTGGTAGCTCACACCTGTAATCCTAGCACTCGAGGAGGACGAGGCAGGTGGATTGCTTGAGCTCACGAGTTTTGAGACCAGGCTGAGCAAAAGCGAGACTCTGTAGCTACTAAAAATAAAAAAACCGAGGCAAGGGCAGCTCCTGTGACTCAAAGGAGTAGGGCGCTGGCCCCATATGCCAGAGGTGGCGGGTTCAAACCCAGCCCTGGTCAAAAAAAAAAAAAAAAAAAAATGAGGCAAGAGGATTGCTTGAGCCTAAGTTGGAGTTGCTGTGAGCTATGATCCCACAGCATTCTACCCAGGATGATAGCCTGAGACTCTGTCTCAGAAAAAAAAAAAAAAATTATCTATACTTTCGACTATGTGCAGTGGCTTAATCCCAGGAGGCTGAGGCAGAAAGATCACCTAAACCCAGGAGTTTGAGGTTGCTATGAGCCAGGATGCCATCACGGCAATCCAGCCTGAGTGACAGAGTGAAATTTCTGCCTCAAAATAAATAAATAAATTACTTTACTTTATTTTTTGAGACAGAGTCTTATTATGTTGCCCTCGGTAGAGTGCGGTGGCATCACAGCACACAGCAACCTCAAACTCTTGGGCTTACTCGATTCTCTTTCCTCAGCCTCCACAAATAGCTGGGACAACAGGTGCCCGTCACAACACCTGGCTATATTTTGGTTGCAGTTGTCAATATCGTTTAGCAGGTCCAGGCCAGGCTCTAATCCACCAGCTTCAGTGTATGTGGCTAGTGCCCTACTTACTGAGATAAAGACATGGACCCTAAATAAATAGTTTAAAAAACTTATCTAAACTTTACTAAGAATTTAGAGGTCCTAGTTTATTGGCTTTATTTTTTTTTTTTGCAGTTTTTGGCCAGGCCTGGCTTTGAACCCACCACCTCGGGTATATGGGGCTGGCGCCCTACTCCGTTGAGTCACAGGTGCCGCCCAGTTTATTGGTTTTTTAAGTTCAAAATTCTTTGTAATAGTCTGGGCTCATTACCACATATCAAGTAATTAAATGGTAATATATAAACTGCAATATATTGTACATTTTGTCTTTTCTTTCTTTTTTTTTTTTTTTTTTTGGACACAGAGCCTCACTTTGTCACCCTTGGTAGAGTGCTGTGGCATCACAGCTCACAGCAACCTCAAACTCTTGGGCTCAAGTGATTCTCTTGCCTCAGCCTCCCAAGTAGCTGGGACTACAGGTACCCACTACAGCGCCTGGCTATTTTTAGAGATGAGGTCTAGCTCTGGTTCAGGGTGGTCTCAAACCTTTGAGCTCAGGCAATCCACTCGTCTGGGCCTACCAGAGTACTACAATTATAGGCATGAGCCACTGCATCCGGCCTTGCCTATTTTTTTGTTAAGAGGTAAGATCTTGCTATGTCACCTAGGCTAAAGTGCAGCGGCACAATCATGGCTCACTGCAGCCTCGAACTCTTGGACTCATGCAATCTTTCTGCTTTAGCCTCCCAAGTAGCTGGGACTAGAGGCAAGCATCACCATGTTTACCTAATTTTTCTTATTTATTTATTTATTTTTTTGTAGAGAGAGGGTACTCAGTCTTTTATATAGGCCAATCGCAAATTCCTGACTTCAAGTGGCCCTCCTGCTCAGCCTCCCAAATTGCTACAGGATTACAGGCATGGGCTTACAATCAGTCTATTTTGCTTGACAGTCTAAGGTTATTACTATTATCATCCACACTGCTGAATTTTAAAACTGTAGACCACATTCTCAGGCTGAATTCTATTCCATCAAATCAGTATCCAACAGTCCTGCACATGACCTCTTTCCATAACCCTCCAATCCAACCTGAAACTTGTACAAAACTTTTGGGACTATTTGTAGGTCTATTATATAGGGGCTAAGAGCACAGCTTAGGTATACTGAGGGGTTTGTGTGAATCCTCTACTAGACTTAAAAGTCTTATCAAGTCAGGAGCCCTCTTTATTCACTTTTTAACTTTCTTTATATCTATAACTGTAGATGTACCTACAGTAAAGTGAATAAATTTCTTTTAAACATACTCTGTATATATATATATATGAGTGTTATATATACACAGAGTATGTTTAAAAGAAATACCTAAAATGAAGGGAAATGTGTATCACTATTTCCAAATGTCCACCAATGAAACTTTAGAGAGCTTCAAATCAATAAAATGATGTTTCTAACAGAATAGGTAAAATATTCACTTAATTAAAACTATGCTAGGATACACACACGCATTTGGGTTAGGGTTAGGGTTAAGGTGCCCCAGGTGAGAGTGCTGTGGCTTCAACCTAGCTCACAGCAACCTCAAACTCTGGAGTTCAAACAATTCTCTTGCCTCAGCCTCCCACATAACTATAGGTGCCAGTAGTCTATTTTTCTATTTTTAGTAGAGATGGGGTCTCACTCTTGCTCAGACTAGTATCGAACTTCTGAGCTCAACCAATCCTTCTGCCTCAGCCACCTAGAGTGCTATGATTATCGGCATGAGCCATTGAACCTGGCCCTATGTTAGGATATATTAAAACCATCAAAATACTTAACCTTAAAACTACAACCCTCTTATCACTCTTTCCTTTTTAGTTGACTCCATTTTCTACATTAAAAAGATAGTAGTTAAATTCCTAGCACTAGAAGATTAGGATATAAAGATTATTGCAAGAAAGTAGATTGCTGTAGTTTTTTTTTTAAGACAGAGTCTCAAACCCAGGCCGGGTTCAAACCAGCCAGCCCCAGTGTATGTGCCTGGTGCCCTAACCACTGAGCTACAGGCAGGCACCAGATTGCTACAATTTTAAAATGCAGTTACATTCATGAATCAGCTGGAAGTTGCAAATGTAATATGCCACTCCCTGAATCATTGACTTCTGTGTTTTCTTTAGGCACCAGAGATAAAAACATAAAATAATAATTTTTTTCTTCTCCTTAAATCATGATTAAATTAATTTTGTTTACTTTTTGGAAAAGAATAGAGTTATTATCAAATATTCATTAACTTCCACCTCTTAATTACCTCCATTTGCTAAAGAGGAAAAATATTCCCTCTAAAATAAATGGCACGCATACCATTCTACGGTAATCTTTTCCAATTTCTAAAGAAGTTGAACAGTAAACATTTATTAATTTAAATACTTACCAATACTTAATTCAAACACTTATACTATGTGTTAAGTGCTGTCAAAGGCATTGAAGACACAACATAAGGCAGGTCTATTCAACACATAATTGATAAATTTATCAGTAAAGACAAAAGTAGCTCATCTATTTTATATAACTGATAAGGCAAATCTAAGGTTATTTAATGTAGATAACCTATAGTTCTTTGTGCCAATGGCAAGTATAAATATAGAGAATACTTAACGGAATTAATGGAACCAGAGAAAATTATTTGTAAATACAAAGAAACTGCATCATATGAGTAACTTCTATGGCTGATAAGCATAACATCATTGTTTCTAGAAAACACAGAACTTCATTCTATAAGATCATTTCAAATTGAACTTAAAAGAATTACCTGTAGCTTGAGGAAATCCAATGGTTGGGGCAAATCCAGCAGCTCCTGCATATGGTGAAGAAATTATACCTGGTGCACCTAATGGAGAAAAGAAGACAAAATAAATACACTATCTCCTGTGATGATCGAAGCAATATATTCTTGATAAGGAGATTCTGTTATAAAGATCGTTCAACAGGTAATCTTTAATCTGTAAGGAAAGAATCTCTGCCACTTTCAGAGGCTAACTAGCCCCTTTCAATGGAGTTCAGGGATAAAGAGGATGGCTTAGCAGTTGTTTAGTTTTGGATTAGGCTGAGATTCATGCCCTTAACTAGAGCATTATTTCTATAAGAAAATCTATTGATCCTTTATGAAATCCATTTACATCATACTCTATCTATGGGGTACTCTGTTGATTTAAAAAAATGAGATAAAATCCTTCCCTTTGAGATGTTTACAAACTAAAAGTATAAATTATAGGAGATTCATATGCTGTGAGTTAAATAGTAGAAATTTAAACGATTACTGCAAGTGTTCTAAGAAGAAACGGTCACAGAAGATTCACTGTGATTGGAGAATTTTTCTCTGGAGGTAAGACTTAAGCTAAACATTCAAAAGCACAATGTTTAGCATGTACCAAACGCTAAACAAATGCTGATCTTCTTTCCTTTCCTTTGAGAAACCTGGTGTCTGCATAACATCAACAAAAATAAGAGTTTGTTCCAATGGAGAAGTCAGCTATAGTAGAAAAATGATTAATGTGGATCAGAGCATGTCGATTTGAGGTGATGGTAAGACAGAAATGACTACAAGTGGAAATAAGGGGGCCAACTCAGAATAATTATTGTAAGTAAACACATAAATTTGTAAATCATCTGTATAGAAACAAATGTGAAAGACATAAAAGGGAGAGCTCCAATAAGAAAGGAAGAGAGCTACAGAGAGAGCCTGGGACTTATCAGTACACTTAAGGAATATCCTACAGAAAGTGAAAGAGAAGAGCCTCAGTGAATTATAATACTCTGGAATCTAGAGGAAGAGAGTTTCGAAAGGGAAATGGCAAGGACCTTCCATAGAGGTCACAGAGAATGAGAAATGAAAAAGGTAAGCAATAATAGTTTTAGACAAATAGTGAAAAGTCAGATCGCAAAAGTCAAAGGGAGGCCTTTGTTTTTTAATAATAAGGAAATGAGCATTATTTACAGGCAGAAATACATAGGCTATTTTTTCCAGAGAAACTAAAAATTAGTATAATTTTATTCTCTTCATTAAATAGAATTATCTAGCATAATTTGTTAAGTATGTAATTGTAATTCATTATAACAATTCAAGAAAGTATAGTTAAAAGAGAATACAAGGATAGAACTAATGGAAAAATTAAGAGTAAGTGAAGATACAAAAAACTAGAATAACTGACAGAAATCAAAGAAGGGAGAATGAAATACACTCAATAAATACATGTTGAAAGTATATCATGAGCTAAGCATTCTACCAGTAAGGAATTACTGAACAAAGCAAGCAAGAATCTATGTCCTTGCTGAACTTACATTCACATAGGCTCAAGATCACAGGTAAAATGACTCATTTTTTAAAAAGAAAGAACTGAATTTAAGCATAAAGGAAGACTAACAAAGAGGATTCAAAATAGATACCAGTAATTATGAAAATATCCACAAGAAAGACTAAACATAAAGTTAAAGATAAGGAAGAATATGGTGGAGCTTGTATTACTGTTGACCAATAATACTTGCCCCTTCCATATAATTTTGGCCGGCTGTAGGAGCTGCAGTACCTTCTGTGGGAGAAGCATTCATTCTATGCAATCAAACTGGGGTTAATTATGTCACGTGTTTTTTTTCAAAAAAAAAAAAAAAAAACAAGGACAGAAATTACATTTGCCACCTCTATACAGAACATTAAAGAAGCAATATGAATTAATACTCCCCCATTATTCTTTACTCTCTGCCGCAAGAATGGCATGTCACAAATAGGAGTGACATCTTTAGTCTGGACTCTAGATGCAAATTACTGACTTCGGGGAGGAGAGAGGATTAGTTTGTAAACGCAGCAAAGTTGCTAATATGGATGGTTATGGGGGAGGAGAGGGAGGCAGAACACTGGCAGTAGTAGGCTTTAGAGAAGTAAGGAAAATTTTTGAGATAATAATCACAGAACAGTCAATAGAGATAAATAAAAGAACTGACAAACAATTATCAAGGCCAAATTTTAAATAATTGTTTCCATGTAAAATATGATTAATAACATTTATTAAAATTTGACAAAAGAATAATTTTTAATGTTGCTTTGAATCTACCCTCCACAGATAAGCAGAAACAGAAACATTTTAGCAAAGTAACTTGTTAGACAACGGATTAGTATCTTTATTTTAAGAAGTGATTATCTAAACCTTTAAGAAAACAGTTGGAAGCTTTGAATGGCTAAGAATGCAGCGCCTGTGGCTCAGTGAGTAGGGCGCCGGCCCCATATGCCAAGGGTGGCGGGTTCAAACCCAGCCCCGGCCAAACTGCAACCAAAAAATAGCTGGGCGTTGTGGTGGGCGCCTGTAGTCCCAGCTACTCTGGAGGCTGAGGCAAGAGAATCGCTTAAGCCCAGGAGTTGGAGGTTGCTGTGAGCCGTGTGACGCCACGGCACTCTACCCGAGGGCGGTACAGTGAGACTCTGTCTCTACAAAAAAAAAAAAAAGAATAGATATTTTACATTTGGAAAAGGCAATAACAAATTAATACATGTGAACATTTTAATTTATGAAACCAGTTTATCACAGAATCATTTATAAAAGCAAAATCCTAGAGAAACAAAGTTAATGTCCAAATTGGAGAATGAATGATTAACATAAACCTACTTTAATGACGAAAATGCCTGATGAATCAATGTAAAGATCTTTAATAGCCTGATGCTGTGGCTTATGCCTGTCATCCTAGCACTCTGGGAGGCTGAGGTGGGAAGATCACTCGAGTTAAGGAATTCCAGAATAGCCTGAGCAAGAGCGAAACCCGGTTTCTACTAAAAATAGAAAAATTACCCAGGTGTTGTGGCAGGTGCCTGTAGTCCCAGCTACTTGGGAGGCTGAGGCAACAGGATCACCTGAACCCAGGAAGTTTGAAGTTGCAGTGAACTAGGATGATGCCACAGCATCTAGTCTAGGGCAAGAGTGAGACTGTCTCAAAAGCAACCAACAAAAGCTTTCCTTTAAGAAATCTAAAAGTTGGTAAGATGATGAATAACTAGGACAAAAATCTAATTCTGAGATGCTGAGCTTTGGTTTAGTCTTCATGGACCAAGTAAGCCAGAGGCAATCCTGGATGTTTCCCAAGGTGAGAAGTCAACAGAATACTCTCATTGCATTAGCCTATCAGAATAAGTCAACCCACCCATTTATCCACTCCTCCTGCCTTCAGTCTATGAGGAAAGTTTCCAGAGAAGAGAGAAAAGTCCTTGAAAAGTTCTAAAGAAAAGGACATTTCCTAGTAGTCAAAAGAAAAATCAATCAAACTATGAATTTAGGTTGAAATGATAGCAAGCATAGAGACTTGAATGTTACAGAAAAGCAAACTGTCTCTGGAGAACACACACCTTGATCCTAAGCCTTAAAGAACAAACACAATTAATTCTCCATGTAAAATTAGTAACTCATGAAAAAAAATAAGGGCAAAAGGCTCGTCGCCTGTGGCTCAAGCAGCTAAGGCGTCAGCCACACACACCTGAGCTGGTAGGTTTGAATCCAGCCCGGGCCTGCCAAACAACAATGACGGCTGCAACCAAAAAATAGCTGGGCATTGTGGCGGGTGCCTGTAGTCCTAGCTACTTGGGAGCGGTGGCAGGAGACTCGCTTGAGCCCAGGAGTTGGAGGTTGCTGTGAGCTGTGATGCGATAGCACTCTACCCAGGACCACAGCTTGAAGCTCTGTCTAAATAAATAAATAAATACAAAAACATTTAACCAGAATGACCACTTCAAAAGATATCAGATACTGGATTTAGAAAATGAAGGTTTAAATAGCATGTTTGGAAAAAAAAAAAAAAAAGAAAGATAAGAAGCTTGAGACCAGCCTGAGCAAGAGTGAGACCTATTTCTACAAAAAAAATAACCAAAAAAAACAATTAGCTGCATTGGTGATGCTACTTTCTTTTTTTTTTGTGGTTTTTGGCCGAGGCTGGGTTTGAACCCACCACCTCCAGCATATGGGACTGGCGCCCTATCCCTTTGAGCCACAGGCACCACCCTGGTGATGCTACTTTCAACACTAAGGCAGGAGGACTACTTGAGCCAGGAGTTTGAGGTTGCAATAAGCTATGATGATCACACTACACTCTAGCCAGGGTGACAGAGCAAAACTTTGTCTGAAAAAAAAAAAAAATAAGAAGAAGAAGAAGGGAAGGGGAAAGGGGGAAGGGAAAGAAAAGAAAACAAAAGAAAAGAAAAGAAAGAAAACTTAAAAAGAACCAAATAAAATTTTAACAAATTAAAAAACACAACTGGTACAATCTAAAATTGAAAGTTAGGCCCTAAGAAATTACTCAGCAGCTCAGACACGGAAGAAATGGAAAGTATGAAACAAAGTTTGATCCACTGAGGACAGAGTGAGAGGGTGTAACAGGTCTAATTAAAGTTCCAGATAAAGAAGAGAAATAGTGGGAAAGGAAATACATATATGAAAGGACAGTTCCTAGAACCAATAAAAGATAACAATCAAGCAACTAAATCAAGAAGCCCAACTGAGCTCCAATCAGCAGAAATAAAAACAAATCATTAAATAGACATATCATACTGAAATTACAGGACACCAAAAAAAGAGGAAAATTCCTAAAGGAAAAAAAAAAGAGCAGTAGCCAGGTTGACAGCTAACTTCCTAAGAGCAACAATGAAAATTAGAACACTATGGAAAGATCTCTTTAATACACAGAAAGAAATTTATCTTTCAACCCATAATCTTATATTCAGCAAAAATATCTGTTTAAATTAACAAAGACTTTGACAAATAAAAACTTCAAATATATTGCCATAAACCCTCACTAAGTGAAATATGAAAGGATGTCCTTCAGTAATCCCAGCACTGTGGGAGGCTGAGGCAGGTGGATCACCTAAGCTCAGGAGTTTGAGATCAGCCTGAGCTAGAGCGAGACCCTGAGACCCCATCTCTAAAAATAGCCGGGTGTTGTGGCTGGGACTATAGCCACAACAATAAAATAAAATAAAGGACATCCTTCAGACAGAATGTAAGTGGACACCTGAACTCCTTTTACTTCCTAACTCATGATGTTATTATATTTTTACATTATTTGACTTTAACCATATGATTTGCTAGGACTGTTTGATATAATCAATATTCATTTAGATTAAGCCATGTTTAACTCTTTAGGCTTTTCATTCCTTTTTACAACTTAGACATACCATGTCTAAAGTTCTTATGTAAGAAAAAAGTATACCTATTAACTTTAGACTTTGGTAAAATAAGCATGAAAGTTAAAAATCATAGATGAGAACAGAGAATATAGAAACAGTATTAAACTTCAGAACCAATGAAGTTTAAGGAAAAAAACAGAATAAATATTCATTCAGCAATTGATTTTTACATAGTTATATTGTGTCAGGTACCAGGAAAAAATTAGTAAACTAAATAGATATCCTCCCCATCCCCCCAAAAAATATCTGCCCCAGTAAAGTTTTTTTTTTCTATTGTTTGGGATTCATTGAAGGTACAAAGAATTAGGTTATACTGAATGCGTTTGTTAGCCCAGTAACGTTTTTGTTTCTTAAATAGGGCCCTACTCTGTCACCTAGGCTGGAGTGCACTGGTATGACCATAGCTCATTGTAGCCTCAATCTCCTGGGCTTCCCACCTCAGTTGTTCAAGTAGCTGGATTATAGGCATGCACCACCATCCTGACTAATTTTTTTTTTTTTTACTTTTTTTTTTTTATTGTTGGGGATTCATTGAGGGTCTGACTAATTTTTAAAGTATTTTGTAGAGGCCTGGTCTTGCTATGTTGCCCACACTGATCTCGAAATCCTAGTTTCAAGCAATCCTCCTGCTTCAGCCTCTTAAACTGGTAAAGTTTAACAGAGATGAACAATACACATATTAAACAATACACATATTAAATAAGCTAATTGTATAGTATGTAAGAAAGTGGCGAACTATGAAAAAAATAGAACAGAGAAAATCAGAAGTACCAAGGGAGGGCTGGGCAAGAAAGGTCAAAGAACACAGATGAGAAAATTCTCTCCAAGAATAACTGGGAGAAAGGCATTCCAAGTAGAAGGAATAACTACAGGAATGGTCTAGAGATGAAAACATACTTAACATGTTTAACAAACAATAGGGATGTCAGTATGAGTGGACAGGAGGAAGTAGGGGACCACAAAGGAGGTCTATTAAAAAGGTAAAACCAGGGTAGATACTCTGGGTACAGTGGCTTATGCCTGTAATCCATCCAAACACTTAAAGGGAGGCTACAGGATTGTTGAGGTCAGGAGTTCAAGACCAGCCTGGGAACATAGTAAGACCTCTTATCTAAAAAAAAAAAAAATAATAAGAAAAATTAGCTTAGTGTGGTGGTGCACACCTGAAGTCCCAGCTACTTAGAAGACTGAGGCAGGAGAATCACTTGAGCCCAGGAGTTTGAGGCTGCAATGAGCTATAATGATACCACTGCACTCTAGCCCAACCAACAGTGTGAGACCCTATCTCAAAAAAAAAAAAAAAAATCCCCCAAAAGTTAGATGGTATAGTGCTTTGTAAAGAAGGGGGGATCTACTCAAAAAGAAATGAGAACCTTTGAGGGTTGGTCACCATTAGAGTGAAATAACTCCACTTATTTTTCTCTTCTAATTTTCATATAATAGGGTATACATATATAAAAGGTACACGTATGTCTACTATATGATATAAAAACTATATGATGTGTGTACAATGTGATGTTTTGATATACTAGCATGTACTGCATATTGACATGTTGGTCAATGATGGACCACATATATAATTGTAGTCTTGTAAGATTGTAAGGGAGCTGAAAAATTGCTGTTGTGTGGAGATAATGGAGTCATTGTATATGGGTCATTACGAAAGTTTTGAGATACACAAAAATCAAGAAACGCAGTACTTACGTTGATATAAACAAAGCCATACTAGCAACACCAATGACCCAAGCAAGTTGAAACTTGCATGGGTGAATCAAAAAGGACATTGCTGACTTATCTCTTAGAAGTGAAATAATAAATCATAACAGAATCTCTCTCAAAACTCTCTTAGTGACCCATGTAACATTATGGAGCAATATGTTACTCATATGTTTGTGGTAATGCTGGTGTAAACAAACAGTCATATACAGCTGTGGTCCCCAGGAACTGAGAACAAAGCATCACCACCTAAGCTCTATCACTCTCTCTCCCTGGTCCATGGAAAATTATCTTCCATTAAACTAGTCCCTGGTGCCAACAAGGTTCATTGTAGCCTGTTAAGAACTGGACCACACAGCACGAAGTGAGCGGCAGATACAGCAAAGCTACATCTGTATTTACAACCACACCCCATCACCTGCATCCTGGCCCAACCCCATCTCTCTCATCTGTGGAAAAACTATCTTTCAAGAAACTGCTCACTGGTGCCAAAAAGGCTGAGGACCACTAATACACAGGTATAGCAATACAATTATGTACAGTGTATAATACTTGATAATAAATGACTTTGTTACTGGCTTATGTATTTACTATATACTTTTACTGCTATTTATTTTTTTCTTTTTGAGTCAGTATCTGATTTTATCACCCTCGGTAGAGTGCTGTAGCATCACAACTCACAGCAATGTCAAACTCCTGGGCTCAACTGATCCTCCTGTGTTAGCCTCCCCAGTAGCTGGGACTACAGGTGCCCAGCACAACGTCCTGCTATTTTTGGAGACAGGGTCTCATTCTTGCTTAGACTGGTCTCGAACTCCTGAACTCAAGCAATCTACACACCTCGGCCTTCCATAGTGATAGCATTATTCTTTCTGAGTAACCCTACAGAGCGTGAGCCACCGCGCCTGGCCTTATTTTAACTGTACTCCTTTACTTATTAAACAAAATTAACTGTATAACAGTCTGAGGTACGTCCTTCAGGAGGTATTCTAGAAGGCAGCACTGTTACCATAGGAGATGACAGCTCCATGTATGCTCCAGCCCCTGAAGATTTTCCAGCAGAAAGACACGGAGAGCTGGAAGACAAGGACACGGACGACCCTAACCCTGTGCAGACCTAGGCTTCAGTGCGCCTTAGTTTTTAATAAAAAAGTACAAAATAAAAAATATTTTTAAAAATGAAAAAAATTAAATAGAAAAAAACATTTCTGCACAGCTATACGATGTGTACAAATACTAATACATTTCAACTAAATGTTATTACAAAAGTCAGAAATTTTTCAAAAATTAAAGTTTATGAAGTAAAAAACTTACAGTATGCTAACGCTAATTTACTGTTAAGAAAGAAAAATAATTTAAAATAGTTTAAAATTATAGTACAGCCTAAGCGTACAGTGTTTATAAAGTTTATAGTAGTACACAGTACTGCGCGGCCTTCACATCGGTTCATCACTCTCTCACTGATTCACCCAGAGCAACTTCTAGTCCTGCAAACTCTATTCATAAGTTCCCTACACAGGTAAACCATTTTTAAAAAAATCTTTTATACCATACGTTTTACTGTGTCTTTTCTATGTTTAGATATACAAATACTTACCATTGTGTTACAAATGCCTACAGTATTCAGCAATGTGCTGTACAAATGGATAGCTTAGGAGTCAATACTGTATCATACAGCCCAGGTGTGTGCAATAGGCTGTACCATTTAGGTTTGTTTAAAGACTAGTATGTTTGCACAATGATAAAATCACCTAATGATGCATTTCTCAGAATGTATTCCTTTGTTAAGTAACACATAATAATATTTAACATGTCAAACTATGATAACAAATATTTTCATCACTCACAGAAATATACTTGAGTCCCTTTGCAATCCATTTCTATCGTTAAACCTTGTTGCTAAGCATCACTGATCTGTCACTATAGAATATTTTGTACTTTACAGAAATATATAATTGTTCTTTTCTGCCTTGCTTCTTTTGTTCAGCATTTTTTTGCCCTTACCACTAGTTCATTCTTTTTTATTGCTGAATAGTATTTGATTGCATAGATAGACATTTTTTATATAGTCTCTTCTTTCTAGACTGCGCTCATTATAAATAAAACTACTATGCACATTTATGTTTAGTTAACATTTACCATCGAATAACACGATTTATTTGTTTATTTATTTTTGAGACAGAGTCTTATTTTGTCGTCCTCGGTAGAGTGCTGTGGCATCACAGTTCACAGCAACCTCAAGCTCTTGGGCTTAAGTGATTTTCTTGCCTCTGCTTCCCAAATAGCTGGGACTATAGGCGCCTGCCACAATGCCTGGCTATTTTTTTTGTTGTTGTTATCACTGCTGTTTAGCAGGCCTGGGCCGGGTTCTAAACCACTAGCCCTGGTGCATGTGGCCAATGCCCTAACTAACCACTGAGATACTGGCACCAACCCAATAACACTATTTATTTAATTTATATATCTTTTTACGAGTTTCACTATGTTGCCCAGGCTGGAGTGCTGTGGTTACACATAGGCTTGATTATAGCACACTAAAGCCTTGAACACATGGGCTTAAGGGATCTTCTTACCTTGGCCTTTCAAGTAGCAGGGACCACAGGCACATGCTACCACATCCAGCAATATTTTTTAAATTTTGCAAATTACCAAGCTAGGTAAAACTCAGAGATTTTGCAAACTTTGAGTGATGTTTGCCTTTTAGTTTTCTTGATGGTATCTTTCAGACAGCAAAACTTTTAAATTCTGATGAACAATATGTAAATTATTTCCTTTTACGGTTTGTGGTTCTTCTATTCTATGAAATATGCATATTCCTAAGGTTGCAAAAGATTTTCTCCTATGTTGTCTTCTGGAAATTTTACAGGTTTAAGTTTTACATTTCAAGTTAATTTGTCAGTATCGTGTCAGATATTGGTCAACACTTTATTTATTTATTTATTTGCAGTTTTTGGCAGGGGCTGGGTTTGAACCCGCCACCTCCGGCATATGGGGCCAGCGCCCTACTCCTCTTAGCCACCCGGTCAACATTTATTTTTTCTAGTACCAATTTCCACTTGTACAAAAACCACTTGTTGAAAAGATTTTCCTTTCCCTATTGAATTACAATGGCAATTTTGCTGAAAATCCATTGCGCACAAATATGTGGATGTATTTCCAGACTCTCTATACTGTGCCATTAATCTACGTATCTATCCTTTTCACACTGCTAAATGGCCTGACTATTGCAGCTCGATGTTAATCCCGTGATTAGAATTTATTTTTTTTTTTAAATGGTTTTGGCTAGTCTAGATGCTTTCTTTCATCATTTCTCTATATATTTTTAGAAGTTTGATACATCTTACTAAAGCAAGAAAAAGAAATAAAAATCTTAGGGATTAGGAGAAAGGATATAAACTAACATTATTTGTAGATTATATGACTGTATACTTCAAACTATGAAAAGACTCCACACGCAAATTATTGGAACTAGTGAGTTTATCAAGGTTTGTGAATATGAAAGAGATAACAATCTGTATAATCTATAATCAACTGTTAGAAAAAAATAATTATGATAGTTGTTGAAACTTACATTGCACTTGTGTCAAACATAATTTTAAACTCTTCATGTACATGAGCACGTTTAATTTTCAACACAACCCTACTGGTTAAGTACTATTATAAACTTGCTCATGTCACATATGTCACATATGTGACTACAGAAACAGAAGCGTAGAGCAGTTAAGTAATTTCCTCAAGGTTACACAGCTCATAATAGGTCAAGAATTTAAATCCAGAAAGTATGGTTCTTAACAAATAACATTACATCGTATAAAATAAAATCAAAAGTATAAAGTTCTTAGGAATAAGTGCAACAAATAGACATGTAATCCTTTAAGAAGAAAAGTAACCAAACTTTATACTCTTTGGGGGATTTTGATTGGGATTACAATGGATTTATAAATCAATTAGAAGATAACTACCTTCAGTTTTAAATCCAAAACCACAATAGCTTTTAGGGGGGAGGAAGAATTGACAAGCTGATTTTAAAATTTGTAAGAAATAAAAATGGCCAGGAATTACCAAGATACTCTCAAAGAATAATGAGATTAAAAAAGACTATCACATATTGAGATGGGTGGTTTGAAAAAAGGCAAGACAATAGAACAATGCCTAGAAAAATAAGCAAATATGAAGTTCAAGTCTGTGTTAGCAATTCTGAAACTATTTTTGCATATTCTGGGTCTTAATCTGGATGGTAATGATATAGGTGTAAAAAATGTAAAACATGTAAAAAATATATTTACATGTTTTATAAAATTTCCTACAGATATAATAAATGTCACTAAAAAGAGGGGGCAGAGTGCTTATGATTCAACCCTAGAAAGTAAAAGGGCAGCCTTTAAAAGCACAAGAACAATTAATAAGTTAGGAAGACGGTATGGAGAGTGTGGTGTTTCAGAAGCCAAGAGAAAAAAGAAGGGAGGGCTAGATGCGGTGGCTCCTGCCTATAATCCCAGCACTTTGGGAGCTGAGGTGGGAGGACAGCTTGAGGTCAGAAGTCTGAGGTTGCAATAAGCTAGAAGGATACCACTGCTTTCAAGACCAGGCAACAAAGAGGGAGGAACGAAAAAAACAGAAGGGAATTGTGTCAAATATTAGGCAGAATAGAGAAACTTTTAGACAATACATAAAATACATTGTTTTCTGTCTCATCAATCACTTACCTTAGGATGTAGACATTATTTTGCAATGACTAAGGATTTATTAATACGATGAAAAAGAATATGAATATTCTGATATTTTATACTCAGAAACCAAACTTAACTACACTTTAAAAATGTTCTTCTCCTACAATGCAGAACACTAATTATACCAAAAGTATTCAAGTACTGAAATAAGTGCAGTTCTGCATTTGATAGCTAAGTTTTAGTAAACCCAAATTTGACCCAATTCCTATCACCTATTATTGAAATAGTAATGACAAAGACCTTTGACTCTGCCAATTCAGACATAAGTAAGTTAGGAGCTGATAATGAATATAAAACATAAACATTTTTGACCAGGTATGGTGGTTCAGGTCTATAGTCCTAGCACTTTGGGAGACTAAGATGGGAGGATTGCATAAGCCCAGAAATTCGAGACCAGCTTGAGTAACATAGAGACATCCTATCTCTACAAAAATTAAAGAAATATAAAAATGATCTGAGCATGGTAGTATGCACCCATAGTTCCAGCTACCTGAGAGGCCAAGCCAGGCAGATCTCTTGAGCCCAGAGTCTGAGGTTACAGTGAGCAATGATGTCACCAATGCACTCTAGCCCAGGCAACAAAGCAAAATCCTACCTAAAAACACTAAAAAACCAAAACAAAGCAAAACAAAAAACCCCAAACACAAAAATTTGGTCAAAGAGACCAAAAAAGAAATGTTAACAATAATAGGAATATAAACCGAAAAACTCACTTGGCTTTTAAAATTATAAATAATGAAAAAGCTTTTATTCTACAATAGACTATGAACTATGTTCTAGAAAATTTTGGACAACCATTTGTTTCTTTCAGTTCTTTAATTTTCTCATCTGTGAAAGCCAATCCATGATATACTACTTAAAGTCTCAATTAGTTTCTTTTATGGTATCATTTGGGAAAGAAAAAAAATCAATCACAAAGAGTAATAAAACTTAATACTTTATCTAAATAATAAATCACAACTAAAGAGTAGCATATATTAACCTAATAACAAATTCACACTGGGATATCCATTGCTTTTCCTTTATATACAGGTTTACTTTAAATAAAAGAAGAAAGCTCTTAAAAGCAACACTTGCAGAGACAGAAAGCTATATTTTTACCTGTGCAAAATGCAACTTCACACAAACTTCAGATACAAAAGTTTCAAAGTTTAAAAAACAAAACAAAGTAAACTTTCTTTGAATAAAAAGGAAAAACATAACATTAATTTAAGCTCTTGATTTAAAATATCGCTGCTTAAAAATGGGAAAAGTATTTTTCTCAAGAGCATATATGACAAAATCTGTTGGCTATAAACTAGCATGTTAAATCGATGTTAATATGTAAGACTATTAATTTGAAGCAAATGATTGTGTAACCTAGGAAGAGTAATAATGATGTTAGAAAATAAATTTGTAACTCAATTTCAGATATCCACTGATTTGACAACTAATATTCCTAACACTAAGATTTAATTAATGGGCATACTTTGTTCCATGATTCTCACTTTCCTTTAGAAATCACAAGAGAACTCAAGAAGGAAAGGTGAACTGACATAAATAGATTAGTACATAGTTAACTTAAACTTATAACTTTGGAAAACTTGCTTTGTGACCCAAAAGGAACTACTCACCAAAAGCAGCAGCCATAGGGGGTTCAAGGGATGGCTGGCCATCACCAGTAGGAAGGTCTAAGCGAGTGAAGTCTCTGCTTTTATCATTATTGTATTTCACATTAAGGCTGGTGAGCTTGGAGAAGTCAATACGCAGAGTGCAGCATGCATTATAGATATTCTGGCCATCCAGAGCCTAAAGCATGTAAGAAAGGGACTGGTTTTGGCAAGACAACAACACTGATGAATCAAGTAGCCTCTATGTTGACACAGAGTAGCATTCAGGTACAAAGCAGAGGGCACCAGACTAAAAGCCAAAGACTTGGTTTTGTGACTCCATCACTATGAGTTTAAGGGAGAAAAAGAAAATCTCTAAGTCTCAGTTTTCATCTGTAAAGTAAGATTAATAGTATCTATATTGACTACAGTAATGTCAAATGAGAAGAGAAATGCAAAAGCTTGGAAAATGATTGGGTATTATAAAATATTAGCTGTTACCATGATTATTTTGCCTATGGCCAATGTTTAAAGATATTTTAACTTTACATTCCATCATTAATTCATTTTAGTATGGTTCACATAGGTTAGGATGAAACAAAGTCTGTAAAATGGTACTTACCAGAGCTACAATATGTAAAATATCATCTACCGCTTTCTTTTAAATTGTAAATTTATTTTTGTAATATTTGGAATAACAAGCTGAGAGACATTTGGAGTCAGTTGTAACCAAAGGTCAGTAACCCCTACCTTTGAAAGAATAAAAATTTACCAAAGGGTTATGGCCAATTATAACTTCCACAAGGGCTTGAATTTATAAAAACAGATAGCAGAAACCAAACCATATAAAAATAAAACAAACAAATATGTGGAAAAACACTTTGATTTATAATGTTATCGATAAATATGCTGTCAAAAGGTTCAAAATAATATATGTATGTGGAAAGAGGGTATAGGAAATATAACAGCTATATTCCCAATCAAGTGCCAGATACTGTGTGGTACACAAAAGTATCATAATACTGGTATAAGATAAAATTAGGGTTAGGGGTAGATCTCAATAGTGTGTCTAATATAACCAAAGTGAAAGTGGAGTTTTGTATCTTAACAAAAAATTCAAGTATTTGTATACTTAAAAAAAGAAAACATGAATTGACAGCAGCATAATTCCTGAGATTTCGTATCTTCACCAACTGAGAGCTCAACAGGAATAAACATTGATTATGGTTGCAAAAATAGTAAAATCAATCTTTGGCTGATTAACAGAAATAAATGAAGGTACAAGGGTAAAGGTAATTCAACTTTATTAGTCAGATTATATAAGGAATATGATGCACAACTCTAGACTTTAAATATGACAAACAGGAATGAGTCTCATAGGTCTAAGGTGTTAGGAGATTTGAAACCATTTCATACAAGGAAAGAAGCGATAATTTTCAGCTCAGAAAAAAGAACACAGGAAACTCTACACTTAAAAATAATTAATAAAGTAAATACTATGCTATGTATATTTTATCACAATTTTAAAAACCAGTAAACTGTTTGAGAAAGACATGGTGGCTTCCTTCAGCTATCAGTGAAGTGAATGATTGACAATTAAAAAATGAAAAAAGATCATAATTACCATTTTGGCATAATGTGCATTCACTGGGTCAGCATACTGAAGCAAGGCTTGAAACTGATTATTCTTTGTAAAGGTGATAATCTTCAAGACTGTGCCAAATTTAGAAAATATCTGGGGAAAAGTTCATATAAAGTTAAATCTAAGAAAAATATTAAACTAATCTATCTTTATAAACAAAACTTGGTTCATGAATCCCATTTTTAAATGAAAGCAATTTTCTCTTTTAAACTGTTGATACCAAAATGACTTAAATCAAGCCTAAGTGTTAATGCACCTGTGCCTGTCTTAAATCAGTGCCTGGCACACAGTAAGCACTCCAGTACTTACCCTATTTTACATCCTGTATAAATGGCACAATGCTAAATAAAATAGGAGGCTACAACAAAAGTTGTATGGTATGGGATAGTGGTGTCACAAAGCAAACGAATGAAAAGTGGGAATAGGGGCGGCGCCTGTGGCTCAAAGGGGTAGGGTGCCGACCCCATATGCCAGAGGTGGCGGGTTCAAACCCAGCCCCAGCCAAAAAAAAAAGAAAAGTGGGAATAAGCATCTACTTCTTAAGAATTCTGGTGACAGAAAGTAGAATATGTTTAATTAGAGGTTGCTCTATTCACTCAGATGTTTACAAGGCATTGTTTGAAGCACTGGGAAGTCAGCAGTGGACAACAGACAAAGTCCCTTATAAAGACAGACCATAAACAAATAAGAATCAAATGTCATAATGTCTGTTCATAAAAAAGTGGCAAGAATAAAAAGAAATACAGGGATGAGAGTGAACGGGGTGCAAGATGAGATAGTTCTAGAGTGGTCAAGGAAGGCCTCAGCACAGAGTGAGGGCAAAGCTTCCTTACAGATCCGTAGTTACCAATGCACCTCTGCACCACAAAGGTTCATGGCTACTGTTACTAGTGACTGATTTCTGAAAGACTAAACAAAGAACATAAAACAATACATTTGTTCTCCTTTATCATTCCATTTTACATTTGGATCTTAATGAGCAGAAACTTGTCCTCCTTCCAAGAATATAAAGTATTCTCCATGATGATGATGATTTTGTTGTTATTATGCACTATGTGTAAGTGTAATTAATAGGTAATTGGTCCTGCTTTTAAACTATCAGAAAGAACACTCGAGAATATCCTAAAGCACAGGTAACAAAAGAAAAAATAGATAAAATAGGCTACCTCAAAATTAAAAACTTTCATGTACCAAAGGACACAACCAACAGAATGAAAGGCAATTCACAAGATGGGACACAATATTTGCAAATCATGGATCTGATAGGGGGTTGATATCTAGAATACATAAAGAACTCCTACAACTCAACAACAAAAACAATAAAATTTAAAAATAGGCAAGGGATGTGAACAAATATTTTTCCAAAGAAGATAATCAAATGGCCAAACAATGCTCAACATCACTGATCACTAGAGAAAAGCAAATCAAAACTATGTATCACTTTATTGAGATAGCTATTATCAAAAAAGGAAACAAAATAACAAGTGTTGGAGAAGAGGTCGTGAAAATGGAATCCTTGTACACTGTTGATGGGATGCTGTAGCCTCTGTGCAATTTTTTTCCTCAAAGAATTAAAATAGGCTGGGTGTGGTGGCGGCTCATGCCTGTAAACCTAGCTATTTGGGAGGCTAAGCCAGGAGGACCGCTTGAGCCCAAGTGTTAGAGATCAGCTTGGGCAACATAGTGAGATCCTATCTCTTAAAAATGAAAATAGAAATTACTATGTAACTCAACAATTACACTTCTGGGTATATACTCAAAGACCTGGAAAGAAGGTCTCAAAGAGATACTTGCACCCATGTTCACAGCAGCATTATTTACAACAGCTAAAAGGCGGAAGCAACCAAGCATTCATCAATGAATGAATAAACAAAAGACAGTACAATGGAATGCCTCACAAAAGAAGGAAATTCTTTTTCTTTTTTTTTTTTTTTTCCCCCAGACAGTCTCACTCTGTTACCTGGGTAAAGTGCCGTGGTATCATCATAGCTCATAGCAACTTCAGATTCTTGGGCTCAGATGATCCTCTTACCTTAGCCTCCTGAATAGCTAGAACTATAGGTACCTGCCACCATGCCCAGGTCATTTTTTGTTTTGTTTTGTTTTTTCCCCTATTTTTAGTAGAGATGGGGGTCTTGCTCTTGTTCAGGCTGGTCTCAAACTCCTGAACTCAAGGAATCCTCCTGCCTCAGCCTCCTAAAGTGCTAGGATTATAGGTGTGAGCCACTCCACCCAGCACAAAGAAAGAAAATTCTGATACATGCTACAACATGGATGGATCTTTAAGACATCAAGTCAAGTAAAATATAACAGTCACGAAAGGACAAATACTGTATGATTCCATCTCTATGAGGAAACTAGAATCAAATTCATAGAGAAAGAAAGTAGAATGGTGGCTGTAGGAAGATGGGAGGAATGGGGAATTATTGTTCAATGAATATGAAAGTTTCATTTGGGAAGATGAAATAAATTCTGGAGAATAATATCTGTGATGGTTGAAAAACTTTAAGTGTACTTAATGCCACTGAACTATACAATTAAAAACAGTCTCAGCTATAAACTGTGGTATATGTATACCAAGGAATACTTACTATTCAGCCATAAAAAACGGAGACTTTGCATCTTTTGTATTAACCTGGATATAGCTGGAGAACATTCATTCTCTTTAGTAAAATATCTTTAGTAAGAATGGAAAAGCAAGTATCCAATGTATTCAATATGTATGTTATCAGGCCCAAGGGCCTCTTCCATCCTTGTCAAGGGTGGTGCTAACACAAGGGGAGTGCTAACCCTCTCTCCTTTCATACAACACCCAATGTATTCAATATGAAGCCATTAGACAAACTAATACATACCCACAGAAGAGAAAAATTCAATTTAATTCAGGTTGGGGGAAAGAGGGGAAGAGGAAGGAGTTAAAAGCGGAGGAGGGAGAGGACTTGGTGTGCTCTCACCTAATAGACACAATGTAAGGATATATAGTACATCTCCTGGGTGAGGGGCACAATTACAACAAGGACCTTACCTAATAAACACAAACACTATAATCTAATTATTTGTACACTCATATTAATCTGAAAAATAATCCCAGTTTCTTGGGAGGCTTACGTGGGAGGGTGGTTTAGGCCCAGGAATTCAAGGCCAGCCTGTGCAACCCAGCAAGACCTTCCTCTAAAATTAAACAAACAAGTCCATAATCCTCACTTCCAGTGCCAACGTCCCTCCTACCTCTCATTTGAACTGTGAGCCTTCACTTATCCCTACAGTTTATTCTTAACACAGCAATAAGTGATTCTGTTAAGACACAAATAATGTATCTTGCTGTTCTACTCAAAATTCTCTAATTATTTCCCATCTTACCCAGAGTAAAAGATTAGCCAAGCTGTGCATCATCTGGCTCCTAACCCTGCTCTGTGGCTATCACTATGGGATTCCCACTACATTCTTATCTTGCAGTGAAACTGGTCTTTCTGATTAGTGAACACGCTAAGCACAGTTCCACCTTAGGGACTTTGCATTTACTATACTTTTTGACTGGATCACTATTTTTCCACATACACACATAACTTATAGCCTCATATCCTCTGGTCAAATGTCACCATATTGGAAAGACCTTCTCCAATTTCCCTCATCTAAAATAGCACCCCTCCCATCTCTGTCATTCTCAATCCTCTTACTATGAACCAAAGGAAGAACGCTAACTTCTGTATCTTTTACACCAGCTGGCATAGTGCCAACTTTTCAGCAAAAGACATAACAAAATAATCAGATAACAATTAACCAAAATAATTAGACAGGTACAACTAACTTTATATTTTTCTATATTCTTCAATCACGACATTCATCATATTTTATGACATTACTTATTATGAAATTATTATCTTCCCCACAAGACTACAAGAGCAAGGACAAACTTCTTACATTACAATTTACTAACATTCAATAATTAGAACATTTGATGAACACTTAACACGTACCAGGCATCACTCTAAGTACTTTAAATGTATTAATTCATATAATTAACACATCAAAGTATAAAACAGATACCATCCTCATATTCATAATAAACAAAAAACAAGGAGTAAGTTTACTGTCCAAGTTTATAAAGACAGTTAAAGTGGTAACACCAGGACTCAAACTAGGTCCAAACCCTGGTATCCTTAGCCATTCATTATGCTATACCACCTCTTTGTTAGTGGGATAAAGTGCCAGGGGAGAGGGTTTGTTAATGTAATTGGATTAAGATTCCCTTAGGAGGTAACATTTGAACTGAGAATTGAATAAAGTAGATTTATCCAAGTCACTACCTAGGAACAAGTGTTCTGGGCCTAAGAAATACAAGACAAAAGGGAACTAAGGAAAAGGACTAAACTGAGGAATAGGGAAGGCAGGAAAAGACAAAGTGTGCCAGAAAGACAGGTATCAAATAAGCAGAAGTGGGTTAGGTAATGAGGGTGAAGAGGTGGCAGAGAAATTTGCATGTGGGACTCTTAGGAAGGAGCTGGGTTAGCACTAGGAAAGAGGGTTAACAAAAGTGCTATGCTTGAAAGATACGGTCCTACCCCCGACGGTTGCTGCTGAGGACTTCCAGAATTCGTTCACCTGAAGGACATCATGAGCTCTTGGAGGACAGTTACAGTGCTTAGGAAAATGATGAATGGAACAATAGGACAAGACCCCATGACCCTGGCTAAGCTCACTGCCTAGAAACCATGGACATGTCAAAATTTTGTGCTGTTTTCAAATACGAGTTCTGTTGTGGAAAGAATACAGTACAGACACACTTTCTCTTCAGGATTCTTAAATTAAAAATACTCAAATGTAAGGGGCCAATGGAGATAAACTTTTAAACGCAACTACGTATTACTAGCTGGGCTTTTCATTGTATTCTGTGTTTTGTTCATTTTCATGCTTAGTTATTAAAAAAGCTAAAAAGTTTAATAGTTTTTTAAATCAGCATTCAAATTAGGAAAAGGAGGTTGTTTATCTCTAAGTGACAGAGTAAAAAAAGAAAAAAAGAAAATGGAAAAGGAAATGAAAAAGAAAAAGGAGGCTGTCAAAAAATTATATATAATTTATACCGTCTCTTGTATATAATAGAATGCTTAAGTTTTTTTTCATTATTTAAACAAATATATTAACCAAAACCAGCAGGCAAAAAAACTTAGAAATAAAATGTAATACCACATTACAGATACCATAGTTGATTCTGCTTTCATATTAGTATTCCTTCTTACCTGATGAAGAACTTCCAGAGTAACAGGATAAAAGAGGTTTTCAATAATTATTCGGAGCACAGGGCTCTGCCCGGGGAGGACTGGGCTTTCATTAGAAGAAGCTCCAGGAAGGGCCAGGCCTCCTGACTGGACAGCACTGACAGCCTGCAGTGCAGCTTGGGCTCTCTAAAGAACAATCCAAAATGAGAAGCTTTGATTATTTAAAAGCATCATATGCATCCTAAAATTTAGCTGATGTAGAACAATATGAAGTAATATGGTTAAATTAAAAAAAAAATATATATCTACTCTATCTGGATATACACATACTAAACATGTAATCAGTCAAGAGTTCAAGACCTGCCTTCTTATCACAATGACACCACGTTTAAGAAAGTTGCTTAAATTTACTTTAAAACAAAACAGGAAAATACAAGAAAATTCAGAAATAATTTTTTTTTTTTTTAGAGACAGAGTCTCACTGTACCGCCCTCGGGTAGAGTGGCATGACGTCACACAGCTCACAGCAACCTCTAACTGTTGGGCTTACGCAATTCTCCTGCCTCAGCCTCCGGAGCAGCTGGGACTACAGGTGCCGCCACAACGCCCGGCTATTTTTTTTTGGTTGCAGTTTGGCCGGGGCTGGGTTTGAACCCGCCACCCTCAGCATATGGGGCCGGCGCCCTACTCACTGAGCCACAGGCGCCACCGAAGAAATAATTTTTATTTCCTAACTTTTAAAAGACAATGGGGAGAAAAGACATTCTGAAAGCAACATTACAGACCATAGCATAGGGTGTTAGAGCCCAAGCAGTAATAGGCAGACAAACTTTTAACTATCCTTCATTTAAAAAAAAATCCCTCACTAAAAGGATGTAGAGCACTGTAAAAAATACGGCTGGTTCCAGAACTGGGGCAGAGATGAGTATAAACAGTTTTCGTTTCTGTGGGGTCTTTTTGGGTCAGAATGCAAGGAAGTGTTCAATGAATGCTAGGAACAAGTCAAACAACATAAAAGCCTCCAGCATGAAGAACAGGGCACAATGGCTCATTATCTACAATCCTAGAACTTTGGGAGCCTAAGCCCGAAGAATTGCTTGAGGCCAGGAGTTCTAGATTAGCCTGAGCAACATAGTGAGACCCTGTCTCTACAAAAAATGAAACAAAATAGCTGGGCATAGTGTCACACGCCTGTAGCAGCAACTACTCAAGAGGCTGAGGCAGGATCACTTGAGCCCAGGATTTTGAGATTGCAATGAGCTATGATGACCATGCTGTACTGTAGCTCAGGCAATAGAGCAAGACCCTGTCTCAAGCAAACAAACAATTAAACAACAACAAAGTAACTTTACAGTGGAGAAGCCTGGCAAACACCAGTCTAATCAAAGAACACACTATCAGTAATGCAACAAACTGAAATCATGTGCTACCTAATAAGATGCAATAAGAGCACAGCATTATTTCTGTGATGTTCCTGTCAAAGACACACAGATAATTCTGAATTGAATCTCTAAAATTGAAAAACATTCTTAAAAATAAATTTCCTGTAATTTCCAACAATGTTAAGGCTATGAAAGTCAAAAGAGACTAAAAAGACATGATAAACAAATGAAACATGTCATTCTGATAAACAAATGAAACATGTCATTCTGAACTGGATCATTTTGCTATAGCAAATATTATTGGGACAACTGGCAAAAATTGAATGGGGTCTGAGGACTAGAGAGAAGTAATATATCAACGTTAACCTTTTAACACTGATTTTATACCCTAGTTGGTGGAAGAAAGTACTTGTTTGTAGAAAATGCACACTAAACAGTATTAGACAAAGGACAAGGTTGGTAATTTATTCCCAAATGGCTTAAGAAATCAAAACTTCATTGTACTCTGTGGGCAACTTTTGTCTAAGCCTGTGACCATCCCAAAATTTAAATCAATTACTTAAAAAATGAAGTGAAGGCTCGGCGCCCGTAGCACAGGGGTTACAGTGCCAGCCACGTACACTAAGGGTGGTAAGTTCAAACCTGCCCGGGCCAGTTAAATAATGACAACTGCAACCAAAAAATAGCTGGGTGTTGTGGGGGGCACCTGTAGTCCCAGCTACTTGGGAGGCTGAAACAAGAGAATTGCTTAAGCCCCAGAGTTGGAGGTTGCTGTGAGCTGTGATGCTACAGCACTCTATCCACGGTGACATAGTGAGACTGTGTCTCAAAAAAAAAAAGTGAAAAGAGAGAAAATTGAGAAGAACGATCACTGAAATAAAATGCATTTTTCTTATCATTTAAGAAAGGTGATAACTAGTAAAATATTTGTGCAACACAATGAAAAAATCCTACCACTTTACTGTAGCTATTTTTTTACATATTGTATTCAGTTGCAATTTTAAAGATCACAGCATTTGTGTACTATTTTGAATTGCAACACTTTGTATGTTTTGTTTCATGATTGTAATTTTGGGGTTTTTTTTGTTTACTATTTACTATTTAATTTCATACCACCTCTCTAATATGAGACATCTAAGTAGTTTTCAATAATTTGGTAGGCTAAGTAACAGGAAAATAAATACCTTTCTGAAAACTATCAGTCTTTTACTTTCTGTATGCTTAACATCTGAACAACTTCCACTTTTATATTTGTTTATATCCTTTTTTATTATGTGTGTATATAGCCCTTTTAATAACATCATTTTTATGATATATAGTTGTTTTTTTTTTTTTTTTTTTTGAGACAGAGTCTTAAGCTGTCACCCTGGGTAGAGTACCGTGGCATCACAGCTCACAGCAATCTCAAACTCTTGGGCTGAAGCTATTCTCTTGCCTCAGCCTCCCAAGTAGCTGGGACTACAGGTGCCTGCCACAACGCCTGGCTATTTTTTGGTTGTAATTGTCATTGTTGTTTGACAGGCTCAGGCTGGATTCGAACCTTCCAGCTCCCGTGTATATGGCTGGCACTCTAGCCGCTTGAGCTACAGGCACCGAGCCCATATACAGATTTTTATGTATCAGATAATATTCAAACTGCCAAGTGTTCAAGTTTCCAAAGCATTATTATCTTTGCAAATATATGAACAATTATTTGAGTATCATTAATTATCAAAACTATGCTAGTACACACTCAAGTGTATAGGATACTGAGCACCCCAATCCCACTTAAACCATGGCAGTTTATCTCATCTATTTTACACTTTACACTGGGCTTGCCAGTAAGATTTTTGTGGACAACAAGAGTGCTACTGCTTTTAACAGCTTAAAAACTAATTCGTACTTCTCCAGTAACTATGGAGAAAGAGTAATCAATTAAAAAAGACCCAGAATTGACAGAGGGGTTAGAATTAGCAGACAATGTAAATCATTTACTGTAACTGTATTCCACACACTGAAACAGTTTAGAGACATGGAAGATATAAACAGTGCTGCCCAAGAGAATTTCCTGTTATGATGGAAATGTTTGCTATCTACACTGTCCATTCTGATAACCACAAGCCACAGGTGGCTAGTGAGCACTTGACTACTGAAACTGAGAAACTGATTTTTAAATTTTTATTTTAATTAATTTAAATTTAGCCAAATTAGTTAATGTCTATCATATAGGATCTCACAGCTCTAGAATGTCTAGGGGAAAACATCATCACAGGGACGTTTTTAGTGTAATAACTATTTCTATTTCTCTTAAATTGATTAAAAAATCTTCTCAAAACTAATCATATACAATCAAAGTAAATTTAACCTCGCTGGCCTCTTTACTTCCTTATGCCATGCATCATTCCATCAATTCTTTTTATTAAA
Source organism: Nycticebus coucang (assembly GCF_027406575.1). Lineage (NCBI taxonomy): Eukaryota > Metazoa > Chordata > Mammalia > Primates > Lorisidae > Nycticebus > Nycticebus coucang. The sequence goes on along the minus strand of NC_069781.1, from coordinate 25,577,105 downwards.
CAATTCTTTTTTTTTTGTTTTGTTTTTTAGAGACAGAGTCTCACTTTATCACCCGTGGTAGAGTGCCATGGTGTCACACAACTCACTGCAACCTCCAACTCCTGGGCTTAGGTGATTCTCTTCCCTCAGCCTCCCGAGCAGCTGGGACTACAGGCGCCAGCCACAATGCCCGGCTATTTTTTTGTTGTAGTCTGGCAGGGGCCGGGTTTGAACCCGCCACCCTCGGCATATGGGGCCAGCGCCCTACTCGCTGAGCCACAGGTGCCGCCCTTATTAAACAATTCTGTATGAGTATTTGCTGTTGCTAGTACTGTTTCCGTTATACTGTCCTTTCTTTCACCCCTTCCTCTTTGGTATAAGGGATATCATAATGGAAAAAACTGAGAAGCTGTGGTATTATCCTTCTGGAGATGTCAATATACTCTGGAATGGTACTTCATAGAGCATTAAGTGCAAAGCTCTCTATATAGCAGGCATGAAGGATATAGTTTTGACAATAAAAATCTGGGAAAATATCTGAAAAAATAAGTTGGATTTTGTAAAACATTCTATAGTTTGAATTTTTAATTGGGCAAAAGCTAAAAAGCTAAAAATTATGAAACAGAACTTCTATGTGGAAAATAAATGTTTGCACAACAAACTCTCTGTAATGATTACACTGTTAATAAAGGGAGTATCAATGGCAGTATAATCAGGAAAACAGGTTTTATTTAGGTGGGATAAGGACAGATATTTCATGTAAAATGTTAACATATCTGGGTAATACAAAGACATTGCTCAAATTTAGAAGATGGAAATTAACTGAAGTACAGCTTGTAAGTGTTCAGTCTGATGATTTTTTAGGAAATATTTAGGGGAAAATCTTTCTCTGTGCAGATGTACAAACTTCCATCCACTAGGTCAGGAAAAACAACACACACACACACACACACATATGTGTACTGTATTATACTAATCCAATAATGACTATCATTAACACAACCGTTTCTCAAACGCTTTACCTCAGAATATGTTTAAACTTTTGTAGTTATAATTTTAGCTTGAATCAAGAAGAAAAAAATACCTGATATTCACCTAACTTTCTGGCAAGTATATCTATAAGCTGTCCATAGCTGCAACAGCTTGCTATTCAGAGAACATAAAGAAAATGAAACACTAATCTATCAGCTTTGTAAGAAAATATACGGTACTTTCAAAATATGCAAACAGGTACCTTCAATTTTGATGTCAGATTTCGTGTGAGACTTTGAATAAAAGAAAAATTATTACATTTTATCAAACATTAATGTATACAAATTGCACAAAAGTAACAAAATGGAAAGGGTACTGAGAAGAAATGAAGGCTAAGATTAAACTAGGTCATTTAGGCTGGCTTTGGTTGCCAAGCAACTGGGATTTCTCAGTTTCTCTTTAGAATAATCCAATCTTTAACAATTTTATTAAATTGTTTTTTTCTCCTTTAAGATTTACACAAACATACTCAGCAATAGCACTAATGGGAAAACTGCAGGACTTAACATGAAGGAAAATTAAACACTCTACTGAAGGACATAAAAGAAAAACAAAATACAACTTCCTGTGCAAAAGGATTAGAGAGGGCCAGGCATGGTAGCTCAAGCCTATAGTTCCAGCTACTTGGAAGGCTAAAGCAAGAGGATCACTTGAGCCCAAGAGTTTGAAGTTGTTGTGAGCTATAACACCATAGCACTCTACCGAGGCCAACAAAGTAAGGCTCTGTCTCAAAAAAAAAAAAAAAAAATCAGAGAATAATATACATATGCTAATAATACCCCAAATTAATCCATAAAATCAACTCAATAATTCCAGTTATGTTTAGGCTGGGTAGAAATTGCAAAAAATTCTAAACTCTATCCAGAGAAACAAACAAACTAGTTTTTGAAGAGACAGTAACAAATAGAGCCTTGACAGACACTATATTAAGCTATAGGGCTCACAAAAGCATGAATGGAATCTAGGCTTTTAGAATCCAAAAGCTAGCCCAGGTCAGATACGAAGTGCATATCATATGAACAGCATACATGATGGCAGAATCTACAGCACGTCTAACAAGTGTGTGTGCTCATATACACCATATGCATGCTATAAACAAGTACATCATGTGTATGGAAAACCAGAATATGATTAAGAGAAGTTTCACATCGGTGGACAATAAACACGTTATTCAAAAAATCATGCAGGGAAAACCGTTCTCTTAGAGTAAAAAAGGCCAAAGCCCTATCCCTACTCCAAACATCCAAAAAATTCCTAATAGAACAAATACTTAAATAGCAAAATAAAGATAAGTAAAACATAATAGTATTGGAAAAAAACATAAGTGGATTCTTTTTTTTATCTTGGTGTGCTAGGTCTTGCTCAGCATGGTGCCAAAGTCAGAAAAGATTATATTATGGCAATCTTAAGAGATTTCACTATATGTATAAAAACATTTTAAAATGGATTAGCAGAAAAATTCATAGAGCCTGGAAGTAGAATGGTAGTTGACAGAAGCAGGAGAGAGGAGGAAGCAGGGACTTAACTGTTTAATAGGTAGAGTTTCAGTTTGGGATGATGAGAAAGTTCTAGAGATAGATGGTGGTTATAATACAATAATGAGCATGTACTTAATGCCTCTTGACTGTACATTTTAAAATAGCTGAAATGGTAAATTTTATAGTATGTACACGTATATTTTAGCCCAATAAAAACATTTACAGGCCAGGCACAGTCATTCATGCTTGTAACTCTAGCACTCTGGGAGGTGAAAGTGGGAGGATCCCTCGAGGACAAAAGTTTCACACCAACCTGAACATAGAGGCTCTGTATCTACAAAAAAAAAATTAGCTGGGCACGGTGCACCTTTAGTCCCAGCTACTAGGAGGCTAAGGCAGGAGCAGCACTTGAACGAGGGAGTTTGAGGTTGTACTGAGCTATGATTGTTGCCACTGCACACCAGCCTGGGTGACAGAGCAAGACCTTGTCTCAAAAAAAAGAAAGAAAATAAAAAGAAAAGAAAGAGAAAGATTATGTGCAGGAAATGTCGCTGTTATAATAATATGGAAAAACTATAATTTAATCTCAAGTAGCTTGCATAATAATGCCTTTCAACAAGGAATCATAGTGGGGGTGGGGGAACCTATAGCCTTGGGGCCACATGTGGCCTTCTGGATCCTCGAGTGCAACCTTTTGACTGAAACCCAATTTTACAAAACCAATCTTTTTAATAAAGGGATTTGTTCTATGAAGTCTAGATCTGGAGGGTCACATGTGGCCTTGAGGTCATTGAGGTTCCCCAGCAATAATACAGGGGTCAAATATGCCTTTAACATAATAAAAACCCAGTTTCTTAAAAAATATACTTGTTCTGCAAATAACGTTTCTCTATCCTTAAGTAACTTCAAATTACTATTTTTAACTACTGAAAAATGAACCTGGAAAGACACAAAAGACTCAAAATGAACTATACTGAAATAAAAACAGAAAATTGAGGTAAGCAATGTTGATAATGCTACATTCCACATTCATCTTAAGGAGTCAAAAATCATTTAATGAACAATTCTGACCAAATTCTTATTAACATCTTAAGTTTGGTTACTTAACATCACAAATCTCATCATCTGTTCAACTTCTTAATGCCTTTGTTATATATTCTATAAAAAGAGACTGAAATGAATGCCTTCTACAAGTTCCTTTTAGATCTGAGACCTTAAAATATAAATTTTTCTTTTTTACAGTGAAAATTTCAAAGGACAAAATTAACTTCAAACATGCTTCTAAGTGGCACTGCTTTATCATTTCTATGCCTTGGGAGAAGAATCCACATACACAATCCTGACTAGTCAAGGATGCTAAAATGAAGAAAAGCACATAATTTTTCTGCACCTGTAAAGCATAAAAAATTAATTTTTAAGTTATGTCATACATTCTTATGCTTATTTTTAAGAACACCTTTAATACTTACAGCTTGATTAGGTAGATTGTCAGTCTTAAGTTCTCTGTGATTAGAATACTGAATATAAACAGGCTGGCTTCGAAGCTGAGGAGCAACAGGAGTGTAATAATTCACCATAGTAATAGCAGCTTCCTCAGAAGCCATTTCTAAGAAAGCCTGCAATAAATACAAGAACGTTAAGTAAAAGCTCATCTTTTTTGAAAAACAGTTAAGAACTATTTTGTTGTTCTAACTTGCTCTGAACTCATGCATGCTCTACAAAAATGATATTTATCCCCAAAGGGATGAAAAACCGTTTGCTTCAAAGGGTATCTTGGATATTAATTAGACACGTATTTGAAAAGTTGGGTTCAATAAAAGATTTGGGATTGGGAAACTGCCAGTTGATTAAATGATTTTATGTGGTTTTTAGCTTTCCTTTTGTTTCTTCTAAAATCTAGATATAATTGGAAAGACTAAAATGAGGGTGCATCACCACTGTAAATGGACGCTTTCAGAGACCATAGGCCTAAAACACATAAACAGAGACACTAAAATTTCCTGGGGGCAACTGGGAAGGTTAAAAAAAAAAGTCTAAAAAGCCTCTGTAGGGGGGTGATAGATGCAAAAAAAAAAAAGAAAAGAAAAAAAAAGCAAGGTTGAAAAACAGAGAAATGCTGTTCTAACTACCTAGATTCTTTGAGACTCTTTTTTGTGAGGCTGGGTCTCACTCTGTCACCCAGGCTAGAGTGTAAGTGGCATGATCATAACTCACTGCAACCTTGAACACCTGTGCTCATACAATCCTCCTACCTCAGTCTCCCTGAGTAGCTGGGACTACATGCATATGCCACCAAGCTCACCCAATTTTTTAATTTTATTTTTTTTAGCAACAATGTCTTGCTATGTTGCCCAGGTTGATCTCCAACTCCTGGCCTCAAGCAACCCTCCTGGCTTGGTCTTCAAAAGTGGTAGGATTACAGGCCTAAGCCACTGTGCGCCAGTCCACCACCCACATTCTTAAACAGGGATGGGGCATAATGTTTTGTTCTCCCTTATCTTTTCTTAAAACATTTATTTATGAATAAAATTAAATTTCCAGTAGGAATTGTATTACCTCACACTTTGTCAACATATCTAATAGCAGAGAACGAGAACTGCTGTGATATGGTAGGAAGGGAACCTGATTACAATCTATACCTTGCTATCACCTTGGTCACTGATACCTCTGAGCCTTGGTTTCCCCATCAAAGACTTGAAATCCTGCCTAATATGATCTTTAAGTCCCCTTGCACCTCTAACTTGAGATGATTTTAGGCAGAGTTCCTCTTAGGTGGACTGACTGGGATTTTTCAGAATAGAACTATTAAATCTCAGTTTCTGAAAGCATCCATTTAAAATGGTGGTGCCCACATTCAAATTTGCTTTTTTAACTACTTCTAGATATTAGAAGAAACAAAAATAAGAGGAAAAAACCAAGAGCTACATAAAACTAGTTAATTAAGCAGCAATTTCCTAATTCCATATCCTTTACTGTATTCAACTGTTCAAATATACTTCCAATCAGCATCTATATTACACTCTGAACAAAGTTACATATAAAAATATAAATTGTATACACACATACGTACATATGCATAAACACTATGTCTACACCTGTATGTCACATGTATTTATTTGTACATACACAATCATACAAAAGTAAAAGTTCTCCAAAGTAAGAATTACATTCTCGAACATTTCTTGAAGAGGCATTTGAAATTTCAGTCTAAAATGATAGGAAATCAGGCCTGCAGCACTGACATTATCTTAAGGACCAAGACCTCTTCCCCATACCACGTGCTCTCTATCCCTCTACCCACAAAAAACACAGTGAAAAAATTCTTCTGTCTGTCATCTCCTTCTATCACTCATTACACCACTGGCTCCCATCCCATAGATTCTTGGGGCTTTGCCCAGTGTTTCCAGGGCTTAGATTAATTTTTTAAGTGTTGTGGCTTCCTTCAAAATACAGATGTACACAAATCTATCACATTTCACATACAATTTGGAGATGCAGGTTGAGTATCCCTTATCAAAAACCTTTCAGAAGAGCAGGGACAGGGCAAGATAGCCAAACAGAAACTTCCAGGAATTGTCCCACCACACAAACACCAAATTCTATAACTAGTCATGCAAACAAGGATCTTCAGAAGAACCCAAAATCAGGCATGGTTTCAGAAAGCAGAACCAGGAACACTGAATTAAAGTTGTTACTGAAAAAGAAACAAATTTCAGCTATGAAGAATGATATGAAAATCATTCTTCCTATTTCTTCCTATAAAAAGTTATTAATAAATAATGTACACACAATAAAAGATACCAAACCCCCACAACAACAATAAAAAAAATTGGGAACAAAAATGTTTGGAATTTGGCGGTGCCTGTGGCTCAGAGGAGTAGGGCACCAGCCCCATATGCCGGAGGTGGCAGGTTCGTACCCAGCCCCGGACAAAAAAAAAAAAAAAAAAATGTTTGGAATTTCAGGTTTTAGGATATTTGCCTTATACTTACTGGTAAGCATCTCTAATTTGAAAATCTAAAATGCTGCAATGAGCATTTCCTTGGAGCATCATTTCAGCACTCAAAAACTTTTAGATATGAGAGAATTTCTTCTTTTAGAATATTCAATTTGTATTATAAGATAAAATAGCTTCGAATCCTCCAAATGTAGGGTATTTTTTAAATTAAAGAGCAAAGGATCAATTGTTCAAATTATGGAAATAGGAGAACTTTCTCTATAAAGTCAGTATTGATTTGAGTCATGGAAGTGACTTTCGATCTGTAATCACTGTGCTAACATTAGATATCTCAAGAATGACATAGGAAAAGCTGAGATGGAAGATGTTCCTTGATATTTATATCTTATTCTACATATGGCTTCTGCTTACACAAATAGTATACTCATGAAGCTTTAAGGCAAGGATCCTCAAACTACGGCCCACGGGCCACATGCAGCCCGCCGAGGACATTTATCTGGTCCGCAGGGTGTTTTTGCCACAGCTGCCTGTCTTGCTTAGCAGCCGACTTGTCCCAGCCTGCAGGGTGTTTTAGCCACCCTGCCTGTTGTGCTTAGCAGTTGACTTGTCCCCAGCTGCAGTGTGTATGTGTGGAATGTGCGCCAACTCTCCGACTCCGCTCCTTCTCTCTGTCTCTCCCGGCCCCTCCTTCTCTCTGTCTCTCCCTGCTGGGTGTTTTTGCCGTTCTGCTTAGCAGCCTATTAGTCCCGGCCCACAGTGGGTATGTGTGGAATGTGCCCCACACTCTCCCCGCCCCTCCTATTCTCTGTCTCTGAGTCCTCTTCTCAGTCTCTGGTGTAATCAGTGGAGTCACCAGGTTGCCTGTGCAGAGCCTGCTGCTGCCTAAGGACCGAGGTAAGAACAAGTTAGGATTTATTTTATTTTATTTTTTGAAGTCAGGAGGTCTTTTTTTATTTTGCAGTTAGTAGGGCCTTTTTTTTGCAGTTAAGAGGGCCTTTTTTTCTGAAGTTAGGAGGTCTTTTTTTTTGCAGATAGGGAGCACCTTTTTTTTTTTAAGTTGTTAGTTGGTTGGGGGTGGTTTCTAGGGAGGTTGCATCACAGTGATAACACAAATAGTCAGTGCTCAGAGGTAATGCAAATGGTCAGAGCTCAGAGGTAATGCAAATAGTACTCAGTGTTAATGCAAATTGTTAGTGCTCAGTATTAATGCAAATGGTCAGCAGTCAGTGTTAATGCAAATGGTCAGTGCTCAGTGTTATCGCCTGGGGGCCCCAAACTGGTAATCTGCCTAAGGCCCCATGGGAACTTATTCCGGCTCTGCAGACAGCCGAGGAGTAGGAAACCCAATTTAATTGCCAGTAAGTGCATTTATATTCTGATTGCTATTCAGTTGTGTATGATGTTGTATGTTGTGTTCTGTGTAAGCCCTGGTTCACACTGTTGTGATCTCTGAGCAGTGCGAGTTCAGCCATGCAAGCATATGGCTGAACTCGCATTAGATTTGGAAGAAAAATGCATACGTGCCTCCTTTTTTCCTGCAGTGGAATCTGATCGCGTGGGTCTTCTCACCCATGCGATCAGATTCCTGTGCGAGTTCACAGATTGCAATGCACTTCTCACAGGGTAGTGTGAACTGGAAAGGTGGTGGAGGAACCAGCTCTATAATCGTGCCTGTTCCCACACCACACCAGTGTGGGCCTGAGGTAAAAGCAGACTTCCACCATATGGGCACTGGCAAGGCTGAAATGATGGACACTGATCAGACTGCATTGATGGGCAGTGCAGTCTATATGTCTCTGTGTGGGCAAAGTTAATGTTGGTATATTGTTTTTGGAGCACTGTATATGGTATGTATATTGGTATTTTACTAATAGCAATTTGAAATTCCTAGGAAACAGTGATATCAAGAAAGAGAAAAATTGACTCGGAGTGTAGGAACAAAGAACAGTGGACTTAAGATTACTTTTTCGTGCAGTACAAGGAAAGAGCTGTGTGTTTGATATGCCAGAATATAGTGTCTGTGTTCAAAGAATACAATTTGCATCAACACTATCAAACTCAACATAAAGATAATTATGATTGGTTGGTTGGAGAAGTGAGAAAAGATAAAATATTAAAACTGAAATATACATTGGGCGGCACCTGTGGCTCAGTCGGTAGGGCACCGGCCCCATATACCGAGGGTGACGGGTTCAAACCCGGCCCCGGTCAAACTGCAACCAAAAAATAGCTGGGCGTTGTGGCAGGTGCCTGTAGTCCCAGCTACTCAGGAGGCTGAGGCAAGAGAATCACTTAAGCCCAGGAGTCGGAGGTTGCTGTGAGCTGTGTGAAGCCATGGCACTCTACCGAGGGCAATAAAGTGAGACTCTGTCTCTACAAAAAAAAAAACAAAAACTGAAATATACATTGACAACTCAGCAAAATACTTTTGTGAAGTAGAAACAGCTAAATACTTCATCACTGCGAGCAAGTTTTCAAGTTGCCAAGCTAATAGCGTGCACTGGCAGAACATTCATGGAGGGAGAATTTGTTAAAGAATGCCTTCTTTCTGTTGCCAAAGAGATGTGTCCAGAGAAGGCTGATTTATTTAGTACAGTAAGTCTTTCAGGACCCTCAATTACACGAAGGATTGAAGAAATGGGAGACAATTTGCATCAGCATTTGCAAAACTCCGCAAAAAAACTTTCCTATTTTTCCTTGGCACTGGATGAAAGTAATGATGTTTGTGATTCTGCATAACTTCTAATTTTTATTTGTGGGACGAATGACTATTTTGAAGTCACAGAAGAGCTTGCTGCACTGCAAAGCATTAAAGGAACAACTACAGGAGAAGATATCTATGAAAAGGTTTGTCAAACTGTGAATAGTTTGGAGCTGGACTGGGAAAAACTAGCCAGTGTGACAACTGATGGTGCTCCTAGGATGGTGGGGTCTAAGAAAGTAGTCATTGCTCGCATTAACCAAGAGATGGACAAACATAACCATTCTCATCCAATAGCCATACACTGCTTCATCCACCAACAAGTGCTGTGTAGTAAGTCACTGAAGTGGGACTCTGTTATGAAAACTGTGGTATCTTGTGTTAACTTCATTAGAGGTAATGCACTAAACCACAGACAATTTCAGAAATTTCTGTCTGAGCTAAATGTTGCCTGTGAAGATGTTCCGTACCACACAGAAGTCTGTTGGCTGAGTCGAGGGAGAGTTTTGAAACATTTCTATGACATACTTCCACAGATTACAGCTTTTCTGCTTTCAAGAAACAAAGAAGGACCAGAGCTCAATGATGCAGAAAGGAAATGTCACCTTGCCTTTCTGACAGATGTAACAGAGCTACTCAACAGTTTCAATGTGCAACTTCAAGGAAAGGGGAAGCTCATCTGTGATATGCAATCACATGTGAAAGCATTTGAAGTGAATTAGGCCTCCTCATCAAACAAGGGAAGGAGGAAAATTTCTGCCATCTCCGCACAACTCAAAATCTGTTAGCAGAAAATCCATTGGTTGCATTCCCGAATAAAACATGTGTGGATTCACTGGAAAAGTTGCAAAAGGATTTCCAATTTAGATTTAAAGAGCTTCATCTCCATGAACAGGACATACAGCTTTTCCATAACCCATTTTCTATTGACATTGAACATGTGAATACGATTTACCAAATGGAACTGGCTGAACTGCAGAATTGTGACTCTCTGAAAGATGCATTTAAGTCAAGCAGCCTTCCTAATTTCTATGCATCTCTCCCCTCTAAGACATATCCTAATCTCAGGAACCATGCACTCAAAATGGCAACCATCTTTGGCAGCACTTACGTCTGTGAACAGACTTTTTCCAGAATGAAACGTCTGAAATCTCCAACCAGATCTAGACTAACTGATGAACACTTGCATCACCTGTTACGACTAGCAGAGACAAATATGGAACCAGACATTGACCATCACATTAGCCAAAAGCAGGCCCATAGTTCCCATTGAAATACTGGTAAGTTTGTTGATTTAACTTTACCTGTTCTGCATTTTAAATATTGTATTTGTTCCCATTTTGTTTTTTTACTTCAAAATAAGATATGTGCAGTGTGCATAGGAATTTGTTCATAGTTTTTTTTTTTTAAACTATAGTCCGGCCCTCCTACAGTCTGAGGGACAGTGAACTGGCCCCCTATTTAAAAAGTTTGAGGACCCCTGCTTTAAGGTAACAGGTTTTGTCTTCCTAACTTAATAGTTGGTAAGGAAGATAAAAATATAGACATATACTAACCATTCTGAACCCTCAAAACTACCTATAAGATCATTTCAGATTTAAAACACAGGAACCACTCTTGAACCAAATTAACACAAATTTCTTATTAAACAATTCAATTCTTCTTTACTACAAAACAACATTTTATTGCTTTATTTTTTCAGAGATGGGACCTTGCTATTCCGCCTGGCTGGAGTGCAGTGGGTATTCACAGGTGATCACAGGAATTTTAACTTGCTCTGTTTGGACCATGGGCCTCCTGAGGCAACCTAATGGTCCCCCACTCCCAGGAGGTCACTACACTGATGCCAAACTTAGTGTGAACACTGAATCTGTACCATAGCCAAGAGCTCCTGGACCAAGCAATTTTCCCACCTTAGCCTTCCAACTAGCTGGGACTACAGGCATGTACCACTGAACTTAGCCAAAAGAGTATTTAATTAGGAAGCACATATCAATTACTTCAACTTATGTGTAAAACATTTATGATTTATTCATAAAATATACATTATTAACAATACAAGTTATTCAACATAGGGAATAGCAAATACCTATAAGTCAAATTATTTATTTGTTTACAGTTACTTTACTTGTCCAATGTTTCCATATACAGTCCAGTAAAGCTGTTATTAACTGGACAAATGTTAAACACGATGTGTAACTGTATCAGCTGAATGTAACAACTGAACCAATTAAACACTCCAACTAAGCTAACAATATCCTATGAAACAGAGATGTTAGCCATGTCAATAATCAATCAATCCACAATAAACAAATAAAATTGTAAAAACAGAAAAATAAAATTCTACTCTTTTTTTTGAGACAGAGTCTTGCTCTGTTACTCTGGGTAGAGGGTCATAGCGGTATCGTAGCTCACAACAACTTCAAACTCTTGGGTTCAAGAACTCCTCTTGCCTCAATTTTTCTATTTTCAGTAGAGACAGGGTCTTGCTCTTTTGCTCAGGCTAGTCTTGAAGTCCTGAGCTCAAACAATACAGCCACCTCAGCCTCCCAGAGTACTAAGATTACATGTGTGAGCCACCATGCTTGGCAAAATTCCTCTATTTAAAAGGAGTAATTTTATATTATCTAAGAGGTAAAAACGTCCACAATTTACTTCAAAGCCACTGTTCAAAGATAGCAGTAATATACGTTTGAGTTTTTCTAAGATAATAGGATAAAAATGACTATAGTAAGAAAAAACTGGAAACTGTTGCCAAGTGATTTTTGTCTTTCAACAAAGAATTTGTGAATATTACTCTAATAATATTTGCTAAATAGCACATTTCTGCAAACTCCTTGCTGAATGTTAAGAAAATTCATCACCCACTTTCATATCCAATACTATCAATCTATTTATTTATATTATAAATTTATTTATTTATTTATTTTTGAGACACAGTCTTCCTTTGTCACCCTTGGTCGAGTGTCATGGAGTCATAGCTCACAGCAACCTCAAACTCTCAGGCTCAAAAGATCCTCTTGACTCAGCCTCCCGAGTAGCTGGGACTACAAGTGCCCATCACAATGCCCAGCTAGTTTTTTCCTATTTTTTAGTAGAGACAGGGTCTTGCTTTTGCTCAGGCTGGTCTCAAACTCCTGAGCTCAAGCAACCCACCCTCCTCGGCCTCCCAGAGTGCCAGGATTGCAAGTGTGAGCCAGGGTGTCCAGCATAGACTTATTGTTTACCAAAAGGAGAAGAAACATACTGAGACTCATCACAATGTACCCCCAAATTTCTAGGGCCTAGATCTTTTATTATCTTTATTATAGTGTCACATGAAGAAAAAGTAAAATAATGTCTTTGGAATATAATTTTTGTCAGAGAAAGTTTTTTCTGAAAGTATTTAAAACTTAAAATTTCATGTATAAAAATAAATTTTTCCACATGGGATCCACGAAAATATTATTTGTGTTTCTCCAAAGGTTTGTTGTTTATTTTTCCAAAGTATTTATCAAAGGGTTTAATTTTCATAATGTGGGATAGAGAGACAACCAAGTTACTGCCCAGAGGAAGGGTAGTAAAAATAACCCCCACCCAGCACCCAACACTACCTCCAAAAGCCCTGGGAAAGGTTACTGCTCACAAGTGGTTGTTGTGACTAACAGAATCTCATCCTCAAGTATATTATGAAACAGATGTTTTTTAACCAGAATTCATAATCAAAAGGCAATGAACTGGATGGGCATAGTGTCTCACTCCTATAATCCTAGCACTCTGGGAGGCCAAGGCAAGAGGGTCCCTTGAACTTAAGAGTTAGAGACCAGCCTGAGCAACAGCGAGGCTTTGTTTCTACTAAAAATAGAAAAATTAGCCAGGCATTGTAGTGGGCACCTGCAGTCCCAGCTATGTGGAAGGCAGAAGCAGGAAGAACACTTGAACACCTGAGGTTGCTGTGAGCTAGGCTAACACCATGGCACTCTAGCCTAGGCAGGAGAGTGAGACTCTGTCTTAAAAAAAAAAAAAAGCAACCATTTATATAACAGTTACAGTTAACTTACAGATAGATAAACCCAGAATGAACAGTAGAGGCAAAGAAAATTGTGACATTACCTCCTGCCTCTCATAAGCAATTAGCCATTAGACATGGCCATATTTGCTCTGTTCAAAACACACAAATTATACCATTCTCAAAAGCAGCAACTGTGTTAAATATCTAAGTGCAGGAATGCAGTCTCCAATGAATATAAAATAAATGTGTAAACACAACTAGGTCCAAACACCTAAGGTATATTACTTTCTTCAGATCTTATTTACCTCATCTAAATTAAATGGGAATAACAAGTAAACTAAAGAGAGGGGACTAATCAGATATCATTACCCAATCTATTTCATGACCAACATTTATCAACCTATTTATTTATATTATAAATGTATTTATAATGTGTTTCTTAAACTTATTTACCAAAAGTAGATGAAACACACTGACACATCACAATGTACAACAAAATGTCTAGGGCCTAGATCTGTTTTCTTCTTTATAGCGGTGCTCAGTGTAAAAGATTTTTAGGCCAACCAAACAAAAACGTGGAAAGAACTAATAAAAACGTCAATCTGCGTGGGGTCTGAGTTGGAACAAGGGACCACATGATTAGCTTACTCAAATCAAAATATGTAGTATTTTGGTCATCACAGAAATGTTTCCTTATTTTTCTTAATAAAAACCTATTAACTTTCAAGATTCTCTTACAGTCTTTTTTAAATTATTAAAGAAGCCACATCTTAATTCAACAACAAAAAATATACTGTTTAACGAAATTTTGGGGAGGCCTTTGTTTTGGACCAGCTTCTTGTACTAGGCCCCAGCAGGTTAGTCCACACCAAGATGAAGTCACTCATGCTAAATGAAGAAGATAAATACCCAAATAAACCAGTTTTTCCTGAAAACAGAAGATTTACAGCAACCAATCAGAAAGGGCCCAGTCTATCTGAATCAATGTACTAAGTCCTCTTTGCTTTAACCCTTATAAGATAGTAAGTAAAAATGTTAACCAATTCATTTTTATTTTTGTGTTTCCTTGTTCTTATAAAACATGTACTTATGTTATAGAGTATGTTGCTCAATTCTAGAATCACAATTAAAAGGCAATTAAGTGATCTTTAAATGTGTTGTAATTTTGTCTTTTGACAATACTATATATTTCTATCTAGAGTATGGAAATTAAACTGTTCTTTAACTTGCCATACAAGTCATAACTTATATCCCCTCTATAAGGATCTTCTGATAATCATAGGCTATCTTATAAATGATCCTGTAAGATAAAAAATAAACAATAAAAATAAATAATAAAATAAAACATAAAGTAATATTAAATGTTTCTTGTTAAGGAGGAGAAAGACCAACGCCAAGATAATTGTCCTTCTTGTGTTGATTTTTGTTTGTTGCTTCCTATTACCAAAAAAAAAACAAACAAAAACAAAAAAAAAAAACCCTCTACTTTAAAAATTAACTTACGTCTATAGGATGAAATTCAGAAAATATACCAGTAAGATCAAGAAAATAAAAATAATCTCTAACACTAGCACCTAGAAATCATCTTTAAATATTACATACCTGGCTTTTTCCTTTCAACATCAAAAGATTAGTTACTTTGCCAAATGGTAAACCTAATGATATGACCTCTGCTTCGGTGACATCACATGGAATTTTGCGAAGATGGAGAACACGGGAAGGCGAACAGGGAGGTCTATCTCCTTTAAATTTCTTGTTGTCATTCCCATTAGCTAAAAAACATAAGATTTTTTTTAAATTACTGAAACTAATTTGGGTTGACACACTACATTAGCCATCTTGTCACACTCTGGGTTTTGAAATTGAGGGAATCATGAGATTGACTGGAGGAGGGGGCAAAAGGAGAGCAGGGAACTAAACCAACCACCTTTCAATGAATAGGGTTTTTGATTTTTCACTGTGGGAATTAAAATGTTTTAAAATTGAAATCTGATTTAAGTTCATGGAAAAGTACTAGGGTATGTGAATTACATTATTTTAAATACTTCTATAGATAATCAACTTGTTCTTATGATTAGAGAACAATATTTATAATGTCTTTAATGTATTTTTCAGAATATTTTCCTAATTTGTTTCACTGCTAAACAAATGTAATTAGAACAATTAAGTTTTAGGAAACACAATGATAGAAATCCTGTATTTTCTGCATCCTAAGGAGATTTGTATTTGAACTATGTGTTTATAAAAAGTAAATTTCTCAGGCATTACAATCTCCATTTGTTTTTTAGAAACTAAATCATTGTTTCCTATGCTAATCTTCCTTAGGCTGTAACAGTAGTTCTTAACATAATCACCACCTAGTTGAAAATACAAATTTCCACTCTCTCCCTAGATCTACTGAAGCAGAAGCTTCAAGGGTGGCACCGACCAACCTATTCTAACAATCCCTCCAGGTGATTCTGATTCACCTTGATTTAAGAACCACCACTGTAAAATTAAGAAATTCATCATGCATTAAATCTCATTATTTTAACACTGACAATAACTTGCATTGATAAGCCTGTAAGTTTATAAATGTAAGATTGAGAAATCTTTCTTTCAGAAATAGAACTATGGGAAATTGAATGCAATAATCTTTCCAAACAACTAAAAATGTAATTTTTCTAAACACTAATGAAACTTTAAAATCAAATATCTGTGATCTTAAATAAACAAATTTCATGAAGACCAAATAAAAATTAACATGGCAATATTTTGTACCCACATCTGTGGCATAGAACTCAACCTTTTTTTTTTTTTTGTAGAGACATAGTCTCACTTTATGGCCCTCGGTAGAGTGCCGTGGCCTCACACAGCTCACAGCAACCTCCAACTCCTGGGCTTAAGCGATTCTCCTGCCTCAGCCTCCCGAGCAGCTGGCACTAGAACTCAACCTTTTTATAGCTAAATAGGTTGACTTAATATCCAAACCAGCACTTGCTCTCAAATTTTCTGAGTGCAGCTAGCATTCTTCCCAGACACAAAAGACCATTCCTAGAGGTCCATAAAAAAAATTGTGATAGTGACTTTTTGATCTCAATATCTTTATTTGGCAAAATTAAGACATTGACGAATAATTGTAAATATTATTCTGTAAAATCTCAAAATCTAAGAATTACTGGCTTAGATGACCAGAAAAAGGTTATATCTAAAAATCTGATAAATAAAATGAAGAATGTATATAAGCAATCATATGGCCATAATTTTAGAAAAACCAACAGAAAACTCGGAACTTCTAATGCATGATACACATAAATTTAAAGAATTAGTCTCTATGCAAAAGAATATACTTAAGAGTGTACAAAAAACCAACAGAAAACTCGGAACTTCTAATGCATGATACACATAAATTTAAAGAATTAGTCTCTATGCAAAAGAACATACTTAAGAGTGTACAAAAATGCTTTTTTTTTTCCCCCAGTTTTGGCCGAGGTTGGGTTTGAACCCACCACCCTCGGTATATGGGGCCGGTGCCATACTCCCTGAGCCACAGGCACCGCCCCAGGTAGAATGCAAAAATCTTAATATAAAAATAAGTGTTCAAATACTTTGCTTGGGTCAGCACCTGTAAGCTCAGTGGCTAAGGCACCAGCTACGTATACCAGAGCTGGCAGGTTCAAAACCAGCCCGGGCTGCCAAAACAATAATGACAACTACAACCAAAAAATAGCCAGGCGTCGTGGAGGGCCCATGGAGTCCCAGCTACTTGGGAGGCTAAGGCAAGAAAATAAAATAGCTTAAGCCCAAGGCTGCTGTGAGCTGTGACACCACAGCCCTCTACCGAGGGCAACATAGTGAGACTCTGTCTCAAAAAAAAAAAAAACTTTGCTTGTGTAAACCTTACAGTATTTTCCTGAATATACTGAAAACTACCAAATGCCTATTAGGTATTAGTCATGTTCTAAAAGATAGAACACATGGAAGAGGGTTTCACAAAATTCATACATTACCACCTCAAAACTGGAAGAACCTGTCAGGAAAACGACCTGAGAAATATGGGTTCTTTTTTTATTTATTTTAAAATATGGATTCTTTTTTAAAACATTATTTTTATGAGTGTATACTTTAAATATAATAAAATCTACCCACATAAATGCAGGGTTTGATGAGTTTTGACAAACGTCTACAGCTTTAGAACCACCCCAAAAATCAAGACATAGAACATTTCCATCATTCTAAAAAGTTCCATATTGCTCCTTTGCAATTAGTTCTCTCTACAAAACCCCCTAGCCGCAGGCAATCCAGACCCTAGCCTGATTAATCTACGTATCTATCATTTGCCACTACTATCTCTACTGTCTTGATTACTACAGTTTTATAACAATTCTTGAAACCAGGTACTTATTTGGGGAGAATTCACATCTTAACAATTTTGAGTCATCTCAAGGATAAACATCATGATATCTCTGCATTTATTTAGATCTTCCTTAATTTCTCTCAGCAGCATTCTGTGGTTTTCAATGTTAACGGTCTTATACATATTTTGATATATTTATCCCTAAGAACTTCATACTTCATAGACTTGTAAATAACATCATTTAAACATTTTATGTTCTAATTAATCAATGATAGTATACAGAAATACAACTGATTTTGGTATGTTGACTTTATATCCTGCAAACTTCCCAAATTCTTTAGCATTTTTTATAGATACAGTTTTATTTCTTACTTTCTGATCTATATGCCTTTTATTTCTTTTTCTGGCTTTACTGAAGCAGCTAGGACTTTCTGTACAACGTTAATTAGAAGTAATGAGACTGGACATCCTTGCCTCATTCTAAACATAAGAAAAGCACCACCTTACACTATTAAGTATAATGCTAGTTGTAGTTTCGTATCTTTTTTTTTTTTTTTTTGAGACAAGAGTTTTATTTTGTCGCCCTCGGTAGAGTGCTGTAGCACCATAGCTCACAGCAACCTCAAAATCTTGGGCTCAACCAAGTAGCTGGGACTACAGGTGCCAGCCATAACACCTGGCTATTTTTTGGAGACGGGGGTCTCGCTTTTGTTCAGGCTGGTCTTGAACTACTCCTGAGCTCAGGCAATTCGCCTGCCTTGGCCTCCCAGAGTGCTAGGATTACAGGTATAAGCCACCATGCCCAGCCAATTTCATAACTTTATCAGAATGAAAAGGTTCCCTTCCATTCCAAGTAGGCTGATGGTTTTGATTATTATGACTGAAAATTAAATTATTTCAAATGCCTTTTCTAGATCTATTAAGATGAACCTAGACCCACAGACTCCTGGTCTGAGCCCAATAAAGACTTTATTCCTTAAAAAAAAAAAAAAGATGAACCTAGGTTTTTCTCTTTTATTCTGTTATAGTATATCACACTGATTAATTTTCAAACATTAAAGCACTTTGTGTTCTTCAGATAAACTGTACTTGGTCATGATATGTGACCTTCTTTCTCAGTCTTCGTACATGTACATACAGGGTGGACATAAAGTATGTGTGCAACTTAAAACAGTCTAACGGTAAAACGCACACGAACTTTAAGGACACCGTGTACATTTATAGCTTGAATTTATTTTAGTTTAGGTATAATTATTACAAAAGAGACATTTAAATGTTTAAATGACAAAAGATTTCAGAACTTCAGTGGAATGGGCAGGTTAATGTTGATGGCATTTTCAATAGTGATTTCCCTCCATGTACTAATGAAGAATGTTACTATCTCCAAGTAAGAAATAATCCTTTTTAGAACTATTTTGGTGTTTCCATGTTTTAGGACTATAACTTTACCTCCAATTTTCACACTAACTGTTTGAATCGCTCTACCCTTTCCTTTAGAGCCCAATCTGACACCTACTACTTTGCTTTACCATACTTTTCCTTGAGATTTTTCTGGAAGCATGGTGCCTCTTTTGCTTGCAGTTTGAGTATTGCTTGAAAGGACTGCAGCTAAAAAAGTAGAAGAAACTTTGTAAATGCTAGTCTTACCAAGAATGATGCCACTGCAGCTTGTACTCTGCTCTGACACTGCTGCAGCAAAGGAAAAACCCTTGAATTTAATTTAATGTCTTGCTAAATATTTTTTATGTCCATATTCCTTGAGGGATATTAATTTGTAGTCTTCTTTTCCTACAACAATGTACTAATAGCCTCTTAAAATGAACTGTAAAGTGCTCCCGCCTTCTCTATATTCTGAAAGAATCTGTGCTCTCGAGTTGGTATTTATTTGTTATATTGTTTGATAGAATTCCACCAATGAGGCCACCTTAGGTCCGGAGTTTTTCATTACCAATTTGATTTTTTAAAGATACAAGGTTATTTGCATCAGTTTGGTAATTTATCTTTAAAAGAATTTGTCCACTTCATCTAAAACTGTCAATTTATTCATAATTTTCACTTAATCCGCTTAGTCTGTGGGTGAACATCAGGGAAGTTAGGATTATGAGAGTAGAGTCAGATTGATATACTAATGAAATGATTGTACAAAAAGTTTTGTGATCAGGGTCAGGGATGCAGGATAATGGGAGAGGACATGAGCCTCCACAAAGAACATACTATACTGGGGGCTTCACAAGACAGGTTGGCATGAACATCAAAGGACTTCAGGAAAAGGCCTGGAAAGGCTTGGCTAAAGTTGGGGAGGGCTTCAGGAAAAAGGTCTGTAAGGGCCTGGCTGGGGCCTAAAAGGGCTTGGGAAGACATCTGAAGATTAACTAGGACAGCACGTGCAGCTGACTCATTGAGCAAGAAAGACTAGTTCTTGTGAGTATGAGATAAGAGGATTCAGCTTTTTTCTCCCTGGCTCCTGATAGGAGTAGGGCTTCAACTCATCTGCCCTGCAGGAATAGAGGATTAACTGGGTGTCATCTAGCTCCAAAGTCATGCTCCCCTTTCCTGTGTTTTCTGTAATCCTATTGGTGATTGATAAATCTGTTAAAGAAGTAAAGCAATGAAAGTAGCTAAAGGACAATTGGTTGGGTAATGGAGAATTAGGGCAGGACAAACTGCAAGGATGATATATATTGTTGTTGCAACACACCCATTTGTGTCTTTATTTTCTTCAACCCCTCATCACCACCAAGCATTGGGGACACTCATGTGTGGGTGTGGGGGTTGGTTCCCTACAGATACCATACTAAAACACCACAGATTAGATGGCTTAAACAACAAAAATTTACTTTCTCCCAGTTGCAGAGGCTAAGTAATCCAAGATCAAAGTGCAGCTTGGTGGGTTTTTGAAGAGAGCTTTCTTCTTGACTTAGAGGGGGCTGCCTGAAATGTTACTGTGTCCTCACACAATACGAGAGAGGGCACACAGGCAAGCTCTATGGTGTCTCTTCCAGTAAAGGCACAAATCTCATTATGAGGTCCCCACCCTCATGATGTCATCTAAACATTTTTTTTCCCTAAAGGTCCCACCTCTAAATATCATCACACTAGGAGTAGGGCCTCAACATAGGAATTGTGGCAAGAAACATTCAGTCCATAACAGCATCCTTTTGTTTTCTGTCAATGACTTTTGCTTTCATCATTAATATTTCCTTTCTTCTATCTACTTAGGGTTTAACTTGCTCTTTTTATTATAGGTACAGTTGGAAGCTTAGATGACTCATTTTAGACATTTTTTCCTAACATTTAAAGCTGTAAATTTCCTTCTAAAATAGCTTTAGCACGAACCCCACAAATTATAGTAAGTTGTGTTTCCATTTTAATTCAGTTCGAAATACTTCCTAATATCCCTTGTGATGGCTTCTTTGATCTATGGGTTAAGCACTGTTTTCTTCTTAAATATATGGAGCTACCACCCCCTAAAATATCTGAGGATCATGGGGTTTTTCTTTATTTCTAGTATAATTCTAATGAAGTCAGAACTTAAACCATATAATTTAAAACCTTTCAAACTTATTCAGAATTATTTTCGGACCCAGCCTATGCAGTGGTCTTCAAACTACGGCCCGCGGGCCACATGCAGCGGTGTGAATGTATTTGTTCTCGTTTTGTTTTTTTACTTCAAAATAAGATATGTGCAGTGTGCATAGGAATTTGTTCATAGTCCAGCCCTCCAATGGTGTGAGGGACAGTGAACTGGCCCCCTGTTTAAAAAGGTTGAGGACCCCTGCTGGAGCCTACCTTCTTGGTGTGTACTTCATATGAACTTCAAAATAATACATATTACACTGGTGTTGGGAAGACTATTCTATATTGTCAATTAGATCAATATGGTTGATATTTTGGAAAATTATATAAAATAGAGATGTACCAACTTTTTCTTAAAGGGACACAAATATTTTGGACACTGTAGGCTATATGATCTCTGTTACAACTACTCAATAATATAATTATAACATGAAACAACCATAAATAAATGACATGATGTTTCATGTGTCACAAAGTATTATTCTTTGGGTTATTTTCATCATTTTTAAATTTAAAAATCACTCTTAGCTCATAAAAAATAAAAATATAGGCAACACAATGAATATGGCCCACAGGCCAGAATTTGCCAACACTTAATGTGTATCCTCACTGATTTTTTATATAGTATACTATCAATTAGCGAAAAAGTTGAGAAAGGAGTGATATCTCATTAAAATTTTAGATGTTAGAGGCCAGGTGCAGTGGCTCATGCCTATAATCCTAGCACTCTGGGAGGCCAGGGGAGGTGGACTGCCTGAGCAAAAGCGAGACAGGGCCTCTAAAAAAAAAAAAAGAAATAGCCAGGCATTGTGGGGGGTGCCTATGGTACCAGCTACTTGGGAGACTGAGACAAGAAAATTGCTTCAGTCTAAGAGTTTGAGATTGCTGTGAGCTATGATGCCACGAACTCCTACCTCTTGTCTCACCCCCAAAAAATTTTTTTTTAGCTGTAGATCCAATTCTCTGTTTAGTTATACTAGTTCTTAGCTTTTCTATTTTGAAGTTCTATAGTTAGGCAAATATTCATATTTAGATTATGTCATCTTGATAAACTGACCTATCATTATGAAATGTCTCCACTGGTAATATTCTTTTTCCCAAAATCTACTTTTTTCTGATAACTAGTATAGCAACTCCAAATTTCTTCTTTTTTGGGGGGTGGAGGGGCAGCGTCTCACTTTGTTGTCCTCCGTAGAGTGCGGTGGCATCACAGCTCACAGAAACCTCAAACTCTTGGGCTCAAATGATCCTCTTGCCTTAGCCTCCCAAGCAACTGGGACTATAAGCGCCAACCACCACTCCCAGCTATATTTTTATTTATTTATTAATAGTTTATTTATCACTCATATTCATAGCTCAGGAACACAGGTCAGTGACAAACATCTATGTTAATCAGCCCAAAGAAATTCTTTATATTCCAAAATCACTTTACGCTCTGAAAGACACCAGCCTTCCTCATCTCCTCAAAATATTTCATAGAATCATAATTTCTGTAGAAATCTGCATCATTTTCCGCAAGTTTGAAGAATTTACCATTTCATGAAACAGAAGTCAGCTGGTAACAAATACCCTCAGCTCTTTTGTGCCTAAAAGATTTTATTTTGATTTCACTTTTAAACTCCATACAGAATTCCAGTTTGATAATTTTGACAGCACTTTAAAGATCTTTCGTTGTCTTCTGTCTTGTACGTTTTTTTTTTGTTGTTGTTGCAGTTTTTTTTTTTGGCTGGGGCCGGGTTTGAACCCACAACCTCTGGTACATGGGGCCGGCGCCCTACTCCTTGAGCCACAGGCCCCACCCTGTCTTGTACAGTATTTGTTTTTTATTAAATTTTTTTTTATTTTTAATTTCAGTTTGCTTGTTCATTCTTCTTTGTTTGAAGTACTCTTTCTTTTTTTGTTTATTTTCTTCTTCCTGTGGCGATGCTCTTTCCTGTTGCCTCTCCAGTAGCTGGGATTACGGACGCCCACCACAACGTCCGGCTCTTTGATGTTAGTAGAGACGGGGTCTTACTCTGCCTCACTGCTGCTCATACTGGTCTCGAACCTCTGAGCTCAGGCAATCCACCCACCTCGGCCTCCCACAGTGCTGGGCCTACAGGCATGAGCCACCACGCCCGGTGAAATTAAAAATAAAAAAAACTGAAATTAAAAATAAAAAAAAATTTAATAAAAAACTGTCTTGTACAGTTTTAAGTAAGAAATTACTCTTGTCATTCCTACCTCTGTTTCTTTGAATGTGACTCTTTTTTCCTCTGGCTACTTTTAAGATTTGCTCTGCATTCCTGGTTTTCAACAATTTGATTATGATGAGCTTTGGTGTAGTTTTCACTGTGTTTGCCCTGCTTATGGTTCACTGAATTTTTTTAATATATGAGTTTACAGCTTCTACCATATTTGGTATTTGGGAGATTTTTGGATCATTTATTTCTTCAGATATATTTCTGTTTTGCTCTTCTCCCCACCTTTTTCTGTTATACATATATTTAGAATGCCTGGCTTTCTCCTAGAGGTTATTAAGGCTCTGTTCATTTCTTTTTCAGTAATTTTTGTCCGTATGCTTTAGTTTTTTTTGCTATCTTCAAATTCAGTGATGTTTTCTTCTATAGACTATAATGTGCTACAAATGCCATCCATGTATTTTTTCAGGTATTGTATTTTTATCTCTAGATATTCCATGTGATTTTTTTTCTTCCCCCTTGAGATAGGGTCTCACTCTATTGCCTGAGTTTGAGTGCAGTGGCATGATCATAATTCATTGCAACCTTGAAATGCTGGGCTCAAGCAATCTTCCTGCCTCAGCCTCCCAAGGGTGCCACCATACACAGCTAATATAAAATTTTTTTGTAAAGACAAGGTCTCTATATTACCCAAGCTGATCTCAAACTCTTGGCCCCAACCAATCCTCCCACCTTGGCCTTGCAAACTGCTGGAATTACAGACATGACTCACATACCTAGCCTCCTTTTGACTTTTATCTTTCATTTTTCTCTTTACTATTATAGGGACTTAGGAAATTTCACCCCAAAATATGACTCTCTATATATGAGAAATAAAAATAAGGAATACTTTTAATTGAAGGCCATTCTGGGTAAAGAAACACTGAAGAGAGGGGCGGCGCCTGTGGCTCAGTCAGTAAGGTGCCGGCCCCATATACCGAGGGTGGCGGGTTCAAACCCGGCCCCGGCCAAACTGCAACCAAAAAATAGCCGAGTGTTGTGGCGGGTGCCTGTAGTCCCAGCTACTCGGGAGGCTGAGGCAAGAGAATCGCTTAAGCCCAGGAGTTGGAGGTTGCTGTGAGCTGTGTGAGGCCACGGCACTCTACCGAGTGCCATAAAGTGAGACTCTGTCTCTACAAAAAAAAAAAAAAAGAAAGAAACACTGAAGAGGACTTCCCTCAATCTGAATAAACTGGACTGACCTGATGGGAAGATCGAAGGGGACAACTCACTCCCCTTCCCGCTTCCTGTTTATCTCAATAGATTTCAGTTATGAAGGTCAAGTATGTAAGCAGACCTGACCCAAATCATTCAAGTCATAATAAATACATGGCTTCCAGGTTAATTTACAAGACAATCTATTTCTCCACCATCCATTCATTCTCCCTAGCAACTTCCCTAACAACCATCTATCACCCTATACTACTCAATTTCCCCCTCCCCTCTAAAGGCTTGTATAAAGATATCTGAACTTCATTGGAAAATTGAGTTATCACTCTGTGATTTCTCCCCATGCACAAGGTAAATATATCCTTCCTCTTATTAATTTGCCTTAATTATGAGTTGATCTTTCAGTGAACTTCCAGGGTAAAGGGCAAGTTTCCTCTCACCCCTACATTATGCTCCCATTTTCCTTTAAATATTCTGACATATTTTTAGTATTTCAAGGTTCACATCATCCAATTCCATCATCTCAATAATTTCCTAGGTTTGTTTTTGTTGACTTATTTTTTTAATACTTATGAGTCAGATTTTTGTGGCTCTTTCCTTATTTGATAATTTCTGATTGGATGCTTGATGGTGTTAGCATTAGAATTTGTCACATTCCTGTAAAGTGCTACGCCTTATTTTAAGAAAAATGTAAGTTACTTTCAGATCAGCTGCATCATTTTGGAGCTTCATTTTAAGTTCCAATGGGAAGGTTCGGAGTAGCTTTTATGCTAGAGCTAGTTTAGCCCTACTGGTAAGGGTTTCCTCCTCTGGAGTCACATGTCCCTGAATGTGCTTCAAGTACTCAGCAAGACTCCCTCCTCTAGTTGGTTGTCACTCAAATGTCCCCCTGCCCTGTCCTAGAAAATTCAGTTTACAGTTCTCTGGCTGTTCTTTCCCTAACTCCCTAGTTTCATCCTACACACGTACAGATAATAATATTCTACAACGGTAGCTACTTGGAGCACTTTTTCCAAACAGGCCCTTCTCTCTCAGTGCTTCGCCCCCATACGTCCCAGTGGACTGGCCTTCCCACACTCAGATCTCTGTCTCATCAACTCCACAGTTCCTCCATGCTTGCTTGGATCTCCCTTTCCCCCTAACACAATGTAGAAAGAAAGCCAAAGTGAATATAGGGTTTTCCTTGTTTGCCTCCCTTCTAAGATCATAATTCTCTTGAACCACTGTCTAAAACAGTAAGGCTGGTCCCCATCAGCCTATCACTGTCGAAAGCAAAAGTCTGTACATATTTTTCAAATCACAAATTACAAAATTTATATCACAAAATTTACATGGGTAAGCATTAAGACTTCAGGTAAATTTTCTTTCAACTTATTCTCAGAGCTGACTTAAGATATTGCTTAATCATTCAATGCATTTAAGAACTATTTATTCTTAGAAGTTTAGAGATTAGTGTTTACATCTCTTCGTATGATTTTATTTATAGCAATTTCCATGCATTTCTTTACTATCAAAAGCCAAGTATTCAGTGCTTGTTAAGAAATCACAGTAAATATGCAAAAACAGTGGCAGAAAATACATATCTGTGTTTTGTTATTGTTTTCTTCACAGAACTACCAATTTTAGCAGAGCACATGCCTGCCAGAAAAAGGACTACATTCTTGGCCTCCTAAAGCAGCTAGGAGTAGCTGTATGACTAAGTAAATAGGATATAAATAAAAACAACATGTGCTACTTTTTCCCCTCTCAGGCTGGTCTCGAACTCTTGGCATCAAACAATCCTCTGCTTTGGCCTCCCAAAGCCCTGGGATTACAGGCTTGAGCCACTGCAGCCAGCCTAAAGTATATTTTTAACAAGATACAAAAAAGTATTAGTCATAAAGAGAAATAAAGCGGGCTACATTAAAAAGAACAACTTCAGCTTATCAGAAACCATTTCTAAGCACAAATGTGCAGTCTATTAGTGTCAGAGGATATCTGCAACATATGTTTAACAAAGAATTCATATTCAGACTATATAAAGAACTACTACAGGACCAGGCGAGGTGGCTCACACCTGTAATCCCAACACTCTTGAGAGGCTGAGGGGGATGGATTGCCTGAGCTCAGGAGTTCAAGAGCAAAAGATCACCTCTAAAAATTAGTCAGACATGGTGGCGGGCATGTGTAGTTCCAGCTACTTGAAAGGTATTCTACCATGAGAGATGGTCTCAAAAAAAAAAAAAAAAAGGAAGAACTACTACAAATCAATGAGGAAAAGAGCAAACAACCCAACAGAAAAAAAATGGGTGAAAGATCTGAATAAGCACTTTAGTAAAAACTACCCAAATGCTCAATAAAGATATGAAAATATGATCAATTTTGTTACTATTCAAGCAAATGAAAAAGTCACAACAACCTACGAATGTACCACTGGCTTTTAGTTATCAGAATAAATAAATTAAAAATTCAGTAAAACATCTGTAAGTTGATAAACGCAGGGACTGTAACAAACTGGTCAAAATAAGGAACTAGGCCTACTGTACTGATCCGCACATGTGGTATCTACAAAAATTAGGTCAATTTAAGGAGATGGTCAATGTAGGGAGGTGGTCTACTATGGAAGTTCTACCATATACAATACCAGGTACTGGCAAAATTCTACAATAACTAAACTAAAAATTTCTGGTAAGAGTGTAAAATGGTATTTTAATTTTGTAATTTGATAGATTTGACTAAAGATAAACACATGCATATCCTAAGACTTAACGATTCCACTTCTAGATACATATGCAAATAAAATGCATTCATTTTTCTACCTAAAAGTATACCAAAAATGTCCATAATGCAAAGACACCCATGTTCATGGATTTAAAGACCTGAGTATCCTTAAAAAGTCCATAATATCCAAAGAGACCTACAGAATCAATACAATCTCTATCAAAATCCCAATGGCATTTTTTGCAGAAACAGGAAAAAAAAAAATTCCTAGCTAGATTTGGTGGCTCACACGTGTAATCCTAGTACTCCGGGAAGCGGAGGCAGGAGGATTGCTTGAGCTCAGGAGGAGTTTGGGACTAGCTTGAGCAAGAGGTAGACCCCATCTCTATTAATAACAGAAAAATTAGCCTGGCAAGGTGGTGTTTACCTATAGTCCCAGCTACTCTGGAGGATGAGGCAAAAGGATCGTGTAAGCCTAAGAATTTGAGTTTGCCGTGAGTTATGATGATACCATGGCACTCTAGCTTGGGCAATACAATAGAGTGAGACTGTCTCAAAAAAAATAAAATAAAATAAAAAAATCCTAACATTTAGGAAATTTCGAAGAACCCCAAATAGCCAAAACAATCTTGAGAAAGAAAAACAATGCTGAAGGACTCATACTTCATAATTTCAAAACATTACAAAGATACACTAATTAAAATAGTATTTTACTGGCATAAAGACATACTGGTTGCTAGGGTGCAGAGAAAGGAAGAAATGAGGATACAATGTTAAATAGGTATAAAAGTCAGTTTTGAAAGATGAAAAAGTTCTAGAGATCTGTCCAGGAGTTCAAGGCTACAGCCATGTACTCCCTCCATCCAGCTTAGACAACAAAGCAAAAATAAATAAATAAATAAAATAAAAAGACAAAGATAGTCACATTTACCACTATTAGTCAACTTATTTGGGGAGGTTCCACGGAATACTTAACAAATTAATAAAATAATCCATATATTTGAAAGTACATCATTGGATACAAAATTCAAAAGATTAATAAAACACTGCTACATTTTTGTAGTTGTGCACGAAGTATTCAAAATAAAAAGAACTGTACTGAACTACACACACACACAAAACAACTGCTGTTCGCTGTACTAGCAGTATCAAGTTACAAATGAACAGGGAAAAAAATTCCCATTCATAATAGTAACAAAGACTAAGTTAATTTTAGCTGTAAATACTAATATTTGCCATAACAGTTGCAGTTGCTTAGGAAGTTAGTTTTTTGCTCATGTAAAGTGTAAATGTAGGAATTCCAGATCTGGAATGGCGATATACAAAGTTATTAGACTCAATCTATCTGTTAGGAAAAAAGGTCCCAAACTCACTCAGGCAATTTAAAAAAAAATTTTTTTTTAAAGGAGAAAACAAGGGTGGCGCCTGTGGTTCACTGGGTAAGGTGCCGGCCCCAAATACCGAGGGTGGTGGGTTCAAACCCAGCCCTGGCCAAACTGCAACAAAAAAATAGCCAGGCGTCATGGTGGGCGCCTGTAATCCCAGCTACTCGGGAGGCTGAGGCAAGAGAATCAATCGCCTAAGCCAAGGTTTGGAGGTTGCTGTGAGCTGTGACAGCACAGCACTCTATTGAGGGTTAATAAGTGAGACTCTGTCTCATATAAAAAAAAAGGAGAAAACAATATATCCATGCAGATATGCACCAACAGTTCTATACTTCTATACAACACTTCTACCTACATCTCATTTGCTAGGACGTAATTACATGACCACATCTACCCTGTTTCCCTGAAAATAAGACAGTGTCTTATTTTAAGGTGTGCTCCCAAAGATGCGCTAGGTCTTATTTTCAGGGGACGTCTTATCTTTCCTGTAAGGAGGTCTTATTTTCGGGGAAACAGGGTAGCTATAAGGAAGAATAGAAAAGTAGTCATTTAATCTGCATGGCAATGTGCCCAGATAAAAAGTAGAGTCTGTTACTAAAGAAGATGGAAAGAATTATATTGAGCTACACAAAAAATACTCTCTACCATTAATTCCTAAGATTAAATTTAAAAGGAAAAATCATATGTTTTATAAAGTATGAAACTTTTTATAACTGTCAATGGACATAAATAAAACCTAAAAAAACATGGAATCACAGGTCGTATTTCCAGATGGAAAAATCATAAAATATATATATATATATTTTTTGTAGAGACAGAGTCTCACTTTATCACCCTTGGTAGAGTGTTGTGGCGTCACACAGCTCACAGCAACCTCCAACTCTTGGGCTTAGGCGATTCTCTTGCCTCAGCCTCCCGAGCAGCTGGGACTACAGGCATCCGCCACAACACCCGGCTATTTTTTTGTTGTTGTTGCAATTTGGCCGGGGCAGGGTTTGAACCCATCACCCTCGGCATATGGGGCCAGCGCCCTACCCGTTGAGCCACAGACACCGCCCACAAAATACATTTTATATTAACATATAACTTTAATATAAGTCTAATCAGAATCCCTCAGATGTTGTGAGTAAAGGTTAGAGGACGAGAGATTCTTTGTTTCAGAGCTAGACAAAATAATTTACAGTTCACATGGAAGAAGACATATTCACAACAAGCTAAAAGAATTTTTCCCAAGCTATATTAATAACACCTAGGTCGGCTATGGTGGCTCATGTCTATAATCCTAGCACTTTAGGAGGCTGAGGTATGAAAATTAATTGAGATCAGGAGTTGAAGACCAGCCTGAGCAAGAGCAAGACCGTCTCTACAAAATAAAAGAAAAATTAGCTGGGCATCATGATGCATGCCTCTAGTCCCAGCTACTCCGGAGCGGGGAGTAGTGGGGAAGTAAAACAGGAGGATCACAGGGCCCAGAAGTTTTGAGTTTGCAGTGAGCTGTGATGATGTTCACCGTATTCTAGCCAGGCAACAGTGTGAGACCCTGTCTAAAAAAAAAAAAAAACCCACTTAAATAGAATGACATTATGTCCCAGTGTGCCTGAGACAGTTATGATTCAGAACAACTATTCCAGCATCCAGTATAGTTTAACAACTTCATTAAAAAATTATTAATAGTTACACTGAAATAAACCAGAATGAATTTAACAGATCAAATTTTTCTCCTTTACTCTCTAGATTTGTTTGTCCCACACATCTTCTGTTTTGTATCCTTTGGTGTTCATCTTTTTGCCTTAACTGAACCTGGTCCACTTCTCTCAAGGAGTTCTCATGACAGGCTGTTTATTATCCTCCCAAATACCTACATCCACATGGTCCCAAACACCATGTCATCCCATGGTCTGGAAAGGGAGGGCCACTCACCCTATAACTCACTTAACCCCAAAAACATACACATAAAAATCACACCTTTTCTGAAACCTTCTATTCTCATGGCTTCAGTTGTCAACTGTGTATGATACTGACTACTAAATTTCCCTAGTGACGTTAAAACCACTGATATTTCCACATG
The DNA here is from genome assembly GCF_027406575.1 of Nycticebus coucang. Taxonomy (NCBI): domain Eukaryota; kingdom Metazoa; phylum Chordata; class Mammalia; order Primates; family Lorisidae; genus Nycticebus; species Nycticebus coucang. The sequence goes on along the minus strand of NC_069781.1, from coordinate 25,546,512 downwards.
GATGTTTCAGAGGAACCTCAAACTCTATATAGAACGCTGAACCTGCTGTGTTGTCCAACTCTGATCTTTCTACATTCTCTAATAGAAATGAATGGCACTACCATTCACCTATCCAATTATCCAAGTTCAGGTCCCAAACCTGGAAGTCACTGATAAAATCCCTTATTCAAATGCTCAATTAATCATCAGTTACTATCAATTTTACCTTCTATAAGTTCTCCAATTCCCTCCATCACAGTACCACTGCCAGAGGGCCAGTTACCATCCCTTACTAGATAGGATTACAGCAATAACCTCTTAACTGCTCACTCTCCTTCCAACAGTGCATTCCTCTAATTCATTTTACAACCACCAAATTTTAAGAACATTTATTTTTAAATCATGTGTTACCTTATGGTATATGACTTACATTTCAATTTTTAAACACTGTCTGATCTTACAGCTTTATTATTTCTATTCTAAGGCCATCATTATTCAACACAATTTTTTTTAAGTTTTACATTAATATGAAGGTACAATTAGATTACATTGTTCATGAGGTAGAGTACAAATTGTACTTGTGCCCCTCATCCAGGAGGTGTGCCATATACCTTTACATTGTGCCTATTAGGTGAGAGTGCACCAATCCTCCTCCCTCCTCCCCTCTTCCCTCACCTCCTATCCCCCCCACTTGAGTTTAATTGTGTTTTTCTCTTGTGTGGGCGTGTATTTGTTCCTCTACTGATTTCGTATTAGTATTGAGTTCATTAGATACTTGCTTTTGTATTCTTATCAACACAATTTTTAAATCTGTAACTTTAACTCTATTGTTCTGGGTTCCCCAACTTACTGACAGCACTTATATCACAACTATGTATCACAAAGAACATCAGTCAAAAAGGGCATCATCAAATTAAATCCAAATGTATCCTTATAAAGAACTGTTTCTAGCATTTCATAAACAATATATAGTACTTAACTACAAGTTTTAGTTTTTGCTATAAACAGTGCCACTTCAACATGTTCATAAAATAAGAAATGTAAGAACATTGTAGGCTCGGCTCCCAGTAGCACAGTGGTTACAGCGCCAGCCACATGCACCAAGGCTGGCGGGTTCAAACCCAGCCTGGGCCAGCTAAACAACAATGACAACTGCAACAAAAAAATTGTCAGGCATTGTGGCGGGTGTCTGCAGTCCCAGCTACTTGGGAGACTGAGGCAAGATAATAGCTTAAGCCCAAGAGTTTGAGGTTGCTGTGAGCTGTGACGCCACAGCACTCTACCAAGGGCGACATAGTGAGACTCTGTCTCAAAAAAAAAAAACATTGTAAAAAAAAAAAAATTTTAACTACAGGAAAAGAAGACATCTTTTTTTTTGTTGTTGTTGCAGTTTTGGCCGGGGCTGGGTTTGAACCCACCACCCTCGGCATATGGGGCCAGTGCCCTACTCACTGAGCCACAGGCGCCGCCCCAGAAGACATCTTTTAAAAATTTAAACTCACCATACACACCTGTAAAAGAAGTAGAATTGCTCATGGTAAAAGGTCCGTTATTGATGCCAGAAGAAAGAAGCTCATCAGATCCCCGCTGAAAAACAAAACCAATGTTTAGTTAATAAAATAGGTTTCAGTATTTACTACTATAAGTATTAAAAGCCAACAATGGGGGAATTCCCCAAGAATCACAAAATCTAAAGGTTACAAGTAAATTATATAACAAGGAAAAATTACTGCACATTCCACATGATTGTTACCTATTAAAAAAATAGAAATGCCACCACAGACAGGAGGGTATAATCTTGCAAACCTTCTGGATTAAACCCAAAAGGTTATATTTGAAATACCAAAGTGTATGCCTCTGGCATTTTTTTTTTTAGTATGTTATTTACATGTGAATAATTGATGTAGCCCTCAAGAATGTGTTTTTTTAAGTAGTACACAGACACAGTTTACTTCTTTTTTTTTTTTTTTGAGACAGAGTCTCACCTCCTCGCTACTGGTAGAGTGCCATGGCGTCATAGCTCACAGCAACCTCAAACTCTTGGGCTTATGCAATTCTCTTGCCTCAAACCTCCCAAGTAGGTGGGACTACAGGCGCCCACCACAACACCTGGCTATTTTTTTAGAGATGAGGTCTCGCTCTAGGCTCAGGCTGGTCTTAAACTCCTGACCTCAAGCAATCCACCCACCTCCGCCTCCCAGAGTGCTAGGATTACAGGCACGAGCCATGGTGCCCAGCCACGATTTACTTCTGTTAGCCAAATTCTTTATAATCAGTGATCTTTTTATCCATTAATCCTCAAAATGATCTTTAATGTGTACTACTTTTTAAACAACTACTGTTTAAATAATTTACTCTTTTTTTCTGAAAAGTTTTTTTTTTTTTTTTTGAAAAGAGTTTTAATCAAATTCCAAATCTGAAGTGTCTATACTAAAAGGAAAGTCAGAAAAGACTTTCATTGTAACCATAAAATCTACTACCAAGATTTAAAAGTTTACTTTTAGGAAAGACAAATACCATGTACAAGGTTAAACTCCACCTATTTGAAATGGTGCTATTTGTTTAGCTTAATCAGTCAATTTCCAAGAATAAGCATTTTAGCCCACTGGATAATAAAACTTAACACCAGACAATACTACAAATGTTAGAACAGCAATAATGCTACAGCCAACATTTAATGTAAGTAGCACTTTGCACTGAATCACGTTAGCCGCTGCTGAAGAAAAACAAGCCAATTTGTTTTGCCTAATAAAAATACAACTATGTGAACAATTCCTGTATTAAACATTCAGAAATTACTTCCTTTGGATCTTTTACCAAAAGTTTATAGATATAACTTGGGACGGGGGAAGAAATCAGCCAGAACACTCAATCCTATAATCCTAGCACTCTGGGAGGCCAAGGCAGGAGGATCACTGAAGTCAGGACTTTAAGTCCAGGTAGAGTGACAGCAAGACCTCATGTCTACTGAAAACAGAAAATAATAGCTGGGCATGGTTGTGTTCGCCTATGGTCCCAGCTACTGGGGAGACTGAGGCAGGAGGATTGCTTGAGCCCAGGTATTAGATGTTGCAGTGAACTATGATAACATCTCTGTACTCGAGCCCCGCTGACAGAGTGAGATTCTATCTCTAAGGAGAAAAAAATGAGGAAAGAATCAAGTAAGCATGGAGATGAAAAAAAAACTGAAAATCTCTACTCAAAAGATTACAACTGCAGCCTCACTTAAAGCACAGGTCTTCCTGATAATACCTGAGAGGGAGATATGAAGATCTGTAGCCTGGTAATTGGGACAGACTTTGTAGTTTGCTGGCTACCTACAGATATACCAGGATAAAATTTTATAGTTTTAAATGGAGCAAAAATGTAATGTGCATAAGACAATATTTATATATGAGGAATTTGGTAAAATATGTTACCAACAGATGTATCTACTATAAATAAATGAATTTAGCACTAATATGTGTCTATCTATAAATCAAGTTAATTTTACATAATTAGATCTTAGAAACTACTTGCAGGTCACTTTATCTTTTTCTAGGCTTAAAGAAATGGCACTTAAAATGCAGCTAAATGTTAATTATAGGTGGATTGTACACTTAGCAATCTCAAAAGATGACATGCTCTATGATTTGACTTACAGCATTCTTGAAATGACAAAATTACAAAGATGTGAAACACATTAGTGGTTACCAAGAGGCAGGGATGGACAGGTAGAGGTGGTAGGTGGATACGATTATTAAAAGGCACCATAAGGGAGATCTCTGTGATGGTAGATTAGTTCTATATCCTCATGGTGATGGTATACATGAATCTACACATGCAATAAAATGAGATCAAACTACATATATAGGCATTGTGAAGGATATGCAGAACCTTTGTATAGAATCCTTAGAACTTGCCAGGAATGTCTAGTTGTTTCAAAAGTATAAAGTAAAAAAAAGAAAGAGAGAGAAAGAGAAAAAAAAATCTATGACAACAGATATCCCACTGGCCTGAGTGTCTTCTTGCTATCTTAGAACAGAGTCATTACAAACCCCTGTGCTCTAGCCTCCCACAGCTCATCCCTACATTATGGATACAATGGTGGTCCAGAAGTCTTTCCTTGAAAGATAAGCAACATTCAAAACAAAACCCTATGAATTCCTTATGGGAATGTATATGGAAGGAAAAGGAAGAAAGGAAACATTACAAAAGATGACAACAGACACAAATATTATACAACTTTGAACTATGAGCAAATAACTATGTAAAATGGAAAAAAAGAAAAAAAAAAAGGCTTGGCGCCTGTGGCTCAAGCCAGCCACATACACCTGAGCTGGCAGGTTTGAATCCAACCCAGGCCCGCCAAACAACAATGATGGCTGCAACAACAACAACAACAAAATATATATATATAGCGCCAGGCGTGTGGCGGGAGCCTATAGTACCAGCTACTTGGGAGGTGGAGACAGGAGACTCGCTTAAGCCCAGGAGTTGGAGGTTGCTGTGAGCTGTGATGCCATAGCACTCTACCCAGGGTAGAGGCTCTATCTCAAAAAAAGGAAAAAAAATTTTTTAAACCATAATATCTTTTCCTAAATAAAAACACAAAGTGATAAGATAGCTCAAAAGAAAAGCAAATAAGAAATCTACCAATGGAGTTGAAAGAGAGAGTGGTGAGAAAGATTAATGCATTGTCTCCAAAGTCATTATTATTTTTTTTTAGAGACAGAGTCTCACTTTGTCGCCCTCGGTAGAGTGCTGTGGCATCACAGCTCACAGCAACCTTCAACTCCTGGGCTTAGGTGATTCTCTTGCCTCAGCCTCCTGAGTAGCTGGGACCAGAGGCACCTGCCACAACGCCTGACTATTTTTTGTTGCAGTTTGGCGGGGACTGGGTTTGAACCTGCCACCCTCTGTATGTGGGACCCGTGCCCTACTCACTGAGCCACAGGCGCTGCCCCAAAGTCAAGCATTTCAAAGAGAACGATTAAGAAGTCAAAAGTGCAAACACCTTTCCACTATCCAAACACGTTAACTGCCGTGAGCAACCAACTCTTTATTTAATTTTGATGTCAAAAAACTAGAACGAAGAAATGTTCAGGAAACCACTTTCTTGAAGGCCCCTGAGATTTCCTGAAAGGCATCCAGAGAAGACATTAAATTACCACAGGTAAGGTTTGCCAGCTAAGAATATAAAAAGTTGACTATAGTGTTCTTTTTTTTTTTTGCAGTTTTTGGCCAGGGCTGGGTTTGAACCCACCATCTCCAGCATATGGGGCCAGCGCCATACTTCTTTGAGCCACAAGCACCACCCAAATATAGTCTTCTTAACGCACACATACCATTTCCGTTTCAATGTGGGAAGAGAAGTCACTCATTTTTCTTTCCTATTTCTATCTCATTCAATAAATTTTGTTAACCTAGTTTCCCACCAAATAAACCTCCAATCAACCATTAACGTGAAATGACCCTGTTGCTTGCTGAATCAAATCTAAATGTACTGTGATGGTAATTAAAAGCTCTTTCTAATCTAGACCTCCTCCTCACAGTAACATTCCCCTGTCATATAATTATCCCCAAATACAGCATATTTATTCTGCACTTTTTATGTTATTCTCCTGCCTCAAACATTATCCCTTTGCTATGTATCCACCCTACCTACTGGACACAGACAAAATGGCACCACATCCTTAAAAATCTGTCTATCCAAGGGCAGTGCCTGTGGCTCAAAGGGGTAGAGCGCTGGTCCCATACGCCGGAGGTGGCAGGTTCAAACCCAGCCCTGGCCAAAAACCACATGTACAAAAAAATTTGTCTATCCAAGAGTAAAGAAGTTCAACTTAATTCATAATTAAAATGTATATAGTTCTAGAATTTTAGGTCAGTTCACATAATGTTTTTCCTATGTGTGTAATTATGGTATCAATATCACAATTTTGTCAAATATGTACTTGCAGTTCTCAGCTACTGACAGGGTTGACCTGTCCAGGTAGAACTGACCTGCCCAGGAAGAATCGAGTGTATGTCCCTCCCAGAAAGTGGCAGACAGACCAATCCCAGCTTCTCTAACCCTTTAAATCCCCATCTGCCATAGCCATAGCCCACGTGTGGATTTCTTACTGATCAGGAATCTCACCCCACCTGCACCCAGGATGAATAAAAGCCATTTTAACTGCAAAAACTGGGACTCCACCTTTCTTTCATGTTGCACCTCAGAATAATCATTTATCTTTGGGTCCCGAACATTTCAGCTACCTTGAGGTCTATTCACATGCCTTATAGTATATTATATTCCTCCATAGCCTGAAGCAATCATATCAGGTACAATATAATGTCCCTCTGCCTTAGCTGCATATGACACTTGCACATCCAATTTAAAAACAAATACTATAATATAGGTCCCACCCCAGAGATTCTCAATGAGTAGGTCTAGGTTGGAGTCTAGGAATCTACATATTTCCAAAGCTCTAGAGCTGACTGTAATATATAGTCAATTGAGAGCTACTATAAACAGAGGATGTAATGACAAAGGCAGAGTAGTATAGTTATAAAGGTAGTCTTAGAGTAGACTAGGTCTAAGTTTGAATTCAGACTCCACAAACTTATACTATAAATTATTTAATCTAAGACTCAGTTTGCTTATTTGTAAAAAGTGGATCATAATGATATCCACTCTTACGGGTTGCTCTGAAGATAAATATTTCTAAAACATAGGTCTAATTAAACACTGGCAAAAAATTACTCATTACCAGTGCTTTTCAAAAGCTAATGTAACAACAGTTACACGTATTCAATGCAATTAATATGGGACAGCAATTGCCTAAAATTTACAGAGATTCTTTCAAGAAAGTAAACTTTCAGAATGGGCGCCATGGCTCATTGCCTGTAATCCTAGCACTCTGACGAGGGTGGATTGCCTGAGGTCAGAGCAAGACTCCAATCTCTACTAAAAATACAAAAAAGTGAGGCAAGAGGACTGCTTGAGCCCAAGAGTTAGAGGTTGCTGCGAGCTATGATGTTGCCACAGCACTCTATACAGGTCAACAGCCTGAGATTGTCTCAAAAAAAAAAAAAAAAGAAGGAAACTTTCATGTTTTAAAAGGAATTGCCACCTTACTATCCTAACCACTCCTCCAAAAGGTCCTCCTCTCATACAAATTCATAGGAGATGTGATTTTTTATTAAATTTACTTTAAAACCAATAAATAATAAAACCATTATATAATATGTAAAAGTAATAACTTTTACATATTATATAATAAACTCTTCTCTTTTTTTTTGAGCCTTTTCCATGTTGTTACACAGTCTTTGTCACAATTATTTTTAATAGATCATTAAAATGCTATATTGGCATCCTCAACTATTCCCCTATTCTTACATACATATATTGGTATTACTTCTGACTCATTTATATAGATTATGCTGCAATAACTCCTGAATATAGCATTTCCCCCAGATTTTGTATTTTATCCATAGAATAAATATTCAGAAGTGAAAGAGATTTTTCCTTGTTGAATGAAAGGTAAAACTTCAGGAAATCTCAAACCCCAGCTCGGTGCCTGTAGCACAATGGTTACAGAGCCAGCCATGTGCACCGAGGGACGCGGGTTCGAGCCTGGCCCGGGCCAGCTAACCAAATGCAACCACAACAAAAAACAGCCGGGCATTGTGGCGGGTGCCTGTAGTCCCAGCTGCTTGGGAGGCTGAGGCAAAAGAACCGCTTAAGCCCAAGAATTTGAGGTTGCCGTGAGCTGTGATGCTATGGCACTCTACCCAGGGAGACATAGTGAGATTCTGTCTAAAAAAAGAAAGAAATCTCAAATCCCTGTAGAACAATGAAGGCTAATGTCAAGTTACTACTGCAATACAAGTGACTACTAAGAAGAATTTTTATTTCTACAGAGGTCTTTCAAAGTTTTTTAAACTTAGCACATGACCACCTCATTTTAATATGACTCAGAGTTTGTACAGCAAAAGAATTTAGCCTTGCCCAACAGAGGTGTGGCTTTGGCCCTCTCCTTCCTGGAGTCAATCTCTAAGTCCTTGGAATGTCATGCCTGAGAGGACAGGGGCCTTGGGTCAGTCTTAGGGTAGTGGCTAGCCACACCAGAAAGATCAACACTATGATCTTTGGTGCAGGGGGCTGTGGCCTGGAAGGGCTGGAGACGAGACTAGCAAGCATTTAGTATGCCTGCATAATGGAGTCCCAATAAAAACTGTAAACACCAAGGCTCAGCTTGGGCAGCTTTGCTGGCTGATAATACTCATGCTTGCAGCCACACTGTCCTGGGAAAGTTATGTGTCCATGGAGAGAGAACAAAAGCTCAGGTCAGGACTCTACCTCAGGCATTTCTCCCCTTGGCTGATTTTAATCCGTATCCTTTCCTTGTAGTAAACTATGTCCTGAGTGTAATGGCTTTCAGTGAATTCTGTGAGTCCTTTGAGCAATTTATCAGATCTGAGGGTAGCTTTGGGAATCTCCCAGACTTTCAAATAGTGTCAGATGTGAGGGCAACTTGTGTGGACTGTGTTCCATAACTTCACATTTGGCTTAATTCCTCACATGGTTAAATGATGAATCAATAGAATAAATACAATAAAATTATTCATTTGTTTAATAGTTTTTAAAAACCTAATCTTTTAATTCCTACTGGACTTCCAACAATAAAAATATTTTAATCTGAAAATGTGACCAAATATTCAAGTACAAAGCCCAGAAAATTAACTTAAATTTATATATCTTACATTAATGCAACATCTTAACTGTCATATTAAAAATATAAAGTGTCATAACAATGAAATGAGGAAAACCGAAAAAAGTCTTCTTAGAGAATATATATATATATATATTTTTTTTTTTTGTGGTTTTTGGCCGGGGCTGGGTTATACCTCCAGAATATGGGACTGGCGACCTACTCCTTGAGCCACAGGCACCGCCCAGAAAAAAGTCTTCTAAATAAACACTTATGCTCAATAATTCTACTTCAAGTATATTTTAATAACAACAAGAAAAAGCTTTAGTAAAGACAAACCTAAAATAATGCCTAAGTAAAGAGGAATTCTGTAGTATCAAAAGAAATGTTAAAATAGATATTTTTATTACCTTATTTACATGGCAAGGACAATTAAAATACAAGATCATGAAGCTACATATCTGGAAATTCTGTTTTCCATCCAAGGTTGGTTTATCATGATCATATAGAATAAACAAGACATTTCTCAAGTAATTGTAATATTTTCCCCTAATAATTTCAGAATATTATAAACAAATGACAAAGAGAAGAACTTACTTCTAAAAATATAATCATAAAAAATATTCTGATAACAAAAACTTAATGGCTGAGCTTTTTTCCAAGAATTCATTTTCAACTCAGAGGAAAAAAGGTTCTTTTGATATTATAAAGCTTAAAACCAAGAGTCATATCACTTTGTAAAACTTTATAAAACATGAGTAAAACAGAATAATATTAGTTCTCTATTACTAAACATTCTTTTTAATTAAAAAAAACTTTTCTTTCCTACACATAACTTCTTTCTCCTGAAAACATTATCACTACACATAATTATAGACTACTTCAGTACAATACACATACAAAAAAAATTTCTAAAAATTATACTTAATATTTATTTCCTGGAAGAACAACACATTTATAAGTGGGACTTTGCCTGACAAAGGCAATTAGTATAACCTGGATCTTTGTACCCTCAATGAATCCCCATCAATAAAAAATATATGTATTTTGTTCTAAGTGTCTAGAAAGCAATTCTCCACTATAGCAAAGGAGAAACAATGAAGACCTAGGTAAAATTGAATCCCTCTCTTGTAAGGTTTGGCTGCTATGATGAGAGATTATGGTTTAAGGGCAGAATGGAAGATGATCAAGTAAATTAGAAGACAATAAAAAAATGAAGGAAGGGGCAGCGGCTGTGGCTCAGTTGGTGGGGCGCCGGCCCCATGTACCGAGGGTGGCGGGTTCAGACCCGGCCCCGGCCAGACTGCAGCCAAAAGGTGGCCGGGGGTTGTGGTGGGTGCCTGTGGTCCCGGCTACTCGGGAGGCCGAGGCAAGAGAATCGCTTGGGCCCAGGAGTTGGAGGTTGCTGTGAGCTGTGTGGGGCCACGGCACTCTACTGAGGGCCATGGGGTGAGACTCTGTCTCTACAAAAAAAAAAAAAAAAAATGAAGGAAGGCCGTGCACAGTGGCTTATGCCTATAATCCCAACACTCTGGAGGCTAAGGTAGGACAGTCACTTAAAGTCAGGAGTTTGAGACCATCCTAGGCAACAACATAGTGAAACCAAACTATAACTTAAAAAAAGAAAAGAATTAGCTGGGTATAGTGACACACGGTCTATAATCCCAACTACTCAGGAGGCTGAGGAGGGAGGATGCATGAACCCAAGAGTTAGAGGATGCAGTGAGCTATGAGGATTCCACAGCATTCCAGCCTAGGTAACAGAGTAACACCCTGTCTCAAAAAAAAAAAAAAAAAAAAAGACCCAGATGGGTTGGCAGTGAGACTGAGGTGGGAGGATTACTTGAGCCCAGAAGTTCAAGCTCAGCTAACACAATAAGCCCCCCACCCCCCACCGCCTCCTGAACAATAAATACATTTTAAAAAATGAAGACACTGGGGCTGGGGGTAGGGTGGTTGTTGGTTTTTTTTTGGGGGGGGGGAGAGACACAGCTCACTATTGTCACCCTCAGTAGAGTACTATAGCATCATAACTCACAGCCCCAAACTGTTGGCCTTAAGCAATTCTCTTGCCTCCGCCTCCTAAGGAGCTGGGAGTATAGGTGCCTTCCACAACGCCCAGCTTTTTCTGTTGTTGTTGTAGTTGTCATTGTTGTTTGGCAGGCCCAGGCCAGGTTCGAACCCACCAGCCCCGGTTCATGTGGCCAGCGCCCCGGCCCCGCTGAGCTGTAGGCACCAAGCCTGGGGGGTAGAGTTTTAAAGTGAACAAACACCACTGGATCAACTCCTTAGAAATATACGGTAAATTTATATAAATCCAGCAGTTGTTCTGTGGACTTAATTAGCTCTCTGGCTAAGACAACACACCAATCGGTTTCACTGCCTCAAGTATGAATTATTGAAGTTCTCTCCAGTTGAAGAATTATTCAGAGGGCCAACAAATCAAACAAATAACGTAATTAAGCAGCACAAATAAAGTGTTTCATTGTAAATTTAATGGACTTGGTTTTATTTAGCATTAAAGTGATAGTTTTAATATGATAAAAGGCAATCAACATAACTGAGCAACAGCCACTGAAGTAACATGTAAAGAAAATTCTGAAAATAAACCATTAACTCATGGGTATACTTCAGATCACACACCTGAAATGCATATGAAACTCAAGAATATCATTTGTTTAGGTTTATCAAGATACTATTGACTATGAAAAAGGAGGCTATCAAAATACTACTTCATGGTGGTGCCTGTGGCTCAAAGGGGTAGGGCGCCAGTCCCATATGCCAGAGGTAATGGGTTCAAACCCAGCCCTGGCCAAAAAAAAAAAAAATACTACTTCACAATTTTCCAGGATCCCAAAACTTTTTTTTATCTAATAGGATCTTAAATACTACAATAAATACCCAGGTCCAACCCTGAGCCAAGGAAAAATTTCTAGCAGATGGTCTGGTGACCAGTGCAAACACCTCCCAGAACAGAAAGTCTCACCATACAATATATACATATACTTGCTGATTATAGTCTCCTGATTACTCATCTTTACATATTCCTCCACAGAACCTGCTACATTGTTTTGTACAAAATTTTTGACTTAAAAAATGAATAACTATAGAGGCAAGGGAATAAACAGATATTTATTGAGGGTTTCAGATTAATTGTGTGGCACTACATGAAACTCAAAGGTTTTCTTGAACATTTAGCCTTTTGTTAACATTCACCCTTCCACAGCCTCCTATAATTGTAAATACATCTAGACCCCAAAGACTCAATAGTTGGAACTCAACCAAATGACCCTTACAAATCACTCTGAGATCATATCCTCACCTACACTGTGGCCCCCTCAACACCCTACATCTACTTAGTGAGTGTGATTATCTCTAAACATATTTCCTAAAGAACAGTTATCAAATTGTTTATTTGTGACTTTTTTCTTTCCAAGGCTGCTGCTGTTGAGATTTTAGAATGGTGACAATAAAAAAGTCCTTGAAGATGGTAGAAACTCTTCAAACATGCAGCTGGGGCAATATTTAAAATCCCCGTTTATGATACAGTTTCAATAAAATGATTTTGACTGCCTTTGTTTTATATGGGCATCTTAACAACAAAATAATACTTCAATGACTAGCAAATTATTCTTCTGAAAAGCCTTCTAATTTGTGACATGCAACCAAAATGCCATTCACTGAATATTCATTCAATTCCTACTATACAGGCATAGCCCATACATATTAAAATCAGTATGTATAAATGACTCGGCAATAATATTCAGTAATTTAACAAATTCAACAAATATTTACTGAGCCAACTTATGTACCAGACCTTTAACCACTGGGGAAAATCACGGAATAGAAATCCCTGCCATTAAAAATAGCCGGGCGTTGTGGCGGGTGCCTGTAGTCTCAGCTGCTTGGGAGGCTGAGGCAAGAGAATCGCGTAAGCCCAGAGTTAGAGGTTGCTGTGAGCCGTGTGACGCCATGGCACTCTACCTGAAGGCGGTACAGTGAGACTCTGTCTCTACAAAAAAAAAAAAAAAAAGAAATCCCTGCCATTACCATAATGGAGCTTATCTTATAGAAAGAAACAGCTAAATGTCAGTAAATAAATTATGTGGTGTTTCAAAGTAATAAGTGCTTTTTAAAAAGTAGGATAAAGAGGATCAGGAATGCCAGAGGTGGAGAGAGGAAATACAATATTAAATAGGGCAGTCAAGGTAAAATTTAAGAAAAAAAATCTTATTTAAGCAAAGTCTTAGTAAGACATAAAGAGTAAGCTATGTGGATATCTGAGAGATTTATACCGTAGGTAGAGGAAACTGAACTAGAATACCTTGCATGTTCTAGAAAACAGTGAGGAGGCAATTATGGCTGGGAGAGAGTGAGCAGGAGAAGAGATTAGAAGGTTGTGTCATACAGCAATGTGGGCCTTAAAGGCCATTCTAAAGAATCTTAATTTGGGCCAGGTGTGGAGGCTCACATCTGTTATCCTAGCACTCTGGGAGGCTGAGGTAGGTGAAATGCTTGAGACTCTCAGGAGTTCAAGCCCAGCCTGAGCAAGAGCAAGAGCAAGACTTGGTCTCTATTAAAAATGGAAAAATTAGGCCGGGCGTGGTGGCTCACTCCTGTAGTCCCAGCACTGTGGGAGGCCAAGGCGGGTGGATTGCCTGAGCTCAGAGGTTCGAGACCATTATGAGCAGCAGTGAGCCAGCGTAAGACCCGTTCTCTACTAACATCAAAGAGCCGGACATTGTGGTGGGCGTCTGTAATCCCAGCTATTGGAGAGGCAACAAGAAAGAGCATCGCCAGAGGAAGAAGAAAATGAACAACAACAAAAAAAGTATTTCAAACGAAGACGAATGAACAAGCAGGCTGAAATTAAAAAAAAAAAAAAAAAAAAAACTAAAAAAAAATTTTTAAATTATAAAAATAGAAAAATGAGGCGCTGGCCCCATATGCTGGGTTCAAACCCAGCCCTGGCCAAAAAAAAAAGAAAAATAAGGAAAGAAAAATTAGCCAAGCATTATGGTGGACACGTATAGTCTCAGCTACTCTGGCAGCTGAAGCAAGAGTATCACTTGATGACTTTGAGGCACTCTATCCAGGGCAACAGAGTAAGACTTTGTCTTAGAAAAAAAAAAAATCTCAATCTGAGCAAAATCAGGAACAAAGGGTTTTGAAGAAGTGAAATGATCTAACTTGCACCAGCTACTACTGCTCCTTACTGATGGTTGCTGATGTTGCTCCAACATATCCTCATTGGCAGTACAGCTGTTGAATCAAGTTACTGTCTGTAATAGTAACTGAGCACAAACTATTGTCATTCTGCCAGTATTCTCTCTGTATGAAAGGGAGGAAACTTCGCTGGTGCTAGTCTCAGCTATTGTTGCTTCTAACATCTCAAAGTTTTGGGTTTTCAAATTCTATATATTCATTCATATACTCATTCTCTCTCGCTTAAGCACAGGCACGCACATACACGTCCCCATCGCCCAAATGACAGTCAACACAGTCAGCGTCCAGAATGAGCCCAAGACCACATCAGACTCAGTAATTCCCTAGAACAGCAGTTCTCAACCTGTGGGCCGTGACCCCTTTTAACTGTATTAAAGGGTTGCGGCATTAGGAAGGTTGAGAACCACTGCCCTAGAAGGACTCATGAGACATGGCATATAATTGTATTCAAGGCCAAGATTTATTACAGTAGCAGAATACAAACCAAAAATCAGCAAAGAAAAAGGCACATGGGGTAAGGTCTAGAAGAAACCAGGCACAAGCTTCCAAGAGTCCTCTCCCAGTGGAGTCACACAGGATACACTGAATTCCTCCAGCTACGCATTGTTACAATACATACAAAATGTTTCGGGTGAAGGAAGCTCATTAGATTTTAGTACTTGGAGCTTTTAATAGGGATGGTCACAAAGGCACCCTCTGCCTAGTATGCACCAAAATTCCAGATTTTCAGAAAGAAATCATAAACTATCAAACATAGTTATATTATCATTTAAAGAAAGGTCCATCTCAATGTAGAAAAAACTGTTTAGCAGCCAAGTTGCTAAGCTCCCCCACACCAACCTTAAACAAGCAGCCTTTCCAAGGCTAGCAGTCTCAAGCCTGTTACATCAACTCTTTTCTGCACACTTGCCAAACCCAAAAGACCAACCAAGTCAATTTTTCTTGTAGTTATCTGGTAAGACTGGAACCCACACATTACTTCCTTAAAGTTAAGGTTCTATTTCCACAGCTACTGCTGTTGCTACAATGCCCAATCAGCAATAGATTTGAGAAGGTGGAAAAGATGCTGCCTCCCTAGATCAGACACAGGATATAGGGTTGCTCACAGGGTTCAATACAACAGGCTATAAAATCTGACCTCTGGATTCAAATCCTGCTTCTGTAACTTACTGTGTGATAGTTATTTGGTCTCTTTGTAGCTCCATTTCTTCATCTGAAATGGAGGAAAAAAAAGATATCTTCCTCATAGTATTGCAGTAAGGATTACATTACATGAAGAAATACACATAGAAGACCTGAAAGCTAATATTATTTTAAAAGAAATTTCCTTTCCTCCTCCAGTCCCTATGTCTGGTGATTTTTTTTTTTTTTTTGAGACAGAGCCTCACTCTGTCACCTTTGACAGTACCATGGGTCACAGCTCAAACTCTTGGGCTCAAATGATTTTCTTGTCTCAGCCTCCCAATTAGCTGGGACTACAGAAGCCTGCCACAAATGCCTGGCTATGCCTGCTGAATGCTATCTGAAATTAATAGGCAATTAGAATAATTAAGGTCTTACATCCATGGTTATGACACAATACTAACAACAGCTCAAAGTATTAAAGTGTATCACGAATTTACATTTTAAAATGCTCCTTATAATAAATAGTATTTGAACAACTGTGTAGCCATTTGGAAAATGATAAAATTGACTTTAATACCTCACACCACACACTAGAATAAAGCCCACGAATCAAGATCTAAGTGTAAACAATAATAATACAAGGATTATGGCTCGGTGCCCATATCTCAGTGGTTAGGGAGCTGGCCACATACACCAAGGCAGGCAGGTTCGAACCCAGCCCGGGACTGCTAAACAACAATGACAACTACAACAAAAAAATAGCCGGGTGTTATGGTGGGCACCTGTAGTCCCAGCTACTTGTGAGGCTGAGGCAAGAGAATCCCTTAAGCTCAAGAGTTGGAGGTTGCTATGAGTTATAACACCACAGCACTCTACTGAGGGTGACACTGTGAGACTGTCTCAGAAAAAGCAAAAAAAAGTGGGCGGTGCCTGTGGCTCAAAGGAGTAGGGCCCTGGCCCCATATGCTGGAGGCGGCGGGTTCAAACCCAGCCACAGCCAAAAAAAAAAAGAAAAGAAAGAAAAAAAAAGTATTATAAGATTATAGGAAAATACAGGCTTGGCGCCTGTGACTCAAGTAGATAAGGCGCCAGCCATATACACCTGAGCTGGCGGGTTCGAATCCAGCCTGGGTGTGCCAAACAACAATGACAACTACAGCCAAAAAATAGCTACAGCTACAGCCAACTACACCATTGTGGCAGGCGCCTGTAGTCCTAGCTATTCAGGAGGCTGAGGCAAGAGAATCGCTTAAGCCCAGGAGTTGGGAGATTGCTGTAAGCTGTGATGCCATATCACTCCACCCTGGGGGATAGCTTGAGGCTCTGTCTCAAAAAAAAAAAATAATAATAATAATAATTGAAGAGGAGACTTTGAGTAAAATTCCCTATGTATTGCTGAAAAATCAAAGTAATAGAACAGCTTCCATAACTATGCTGCCTTTTATATAAGAAGGGGAAGAAAAATACATGTCTTTTGTCTTTACTTGCATTAAAAAAGGTACAAGAAGGATAAAAAAAATTAAATGGTTACATTTGGGGGAACGAAGGGGAATGAGGACAAGGCTGAGTAGGCTTAGAGAGTACTCTATATACAGATAGTTGACTTTGTTTTACGTTTAATTACTTCTATTATTTCAACTTTTATTTACATATACTATAATAAATCAAACATTACAGGAGAGTTTACATGATAAAAGCAAATCTCTCCACCCCAATGCCAACAGTTCTCATTTATGCCAATGGTTGTCTCCATGCCCCCAGATAATATGCTTATACCACTATTTTTGAGTTATCAACTCTAAAAATAAATGAACTGATCTCTAATATGAAAACACAATTTATCTCTTATACTTCCTCCTTTCCCTGTCCTCTCAAGGTTTGAAATATATGCTATAACTTTAACTGTTCTGTAAGTACCTTTGAACTTTAATAATACTTTTTTTTTTTTTTTTTGGAGACAGAATCTATGTCGCCCTCAGTAGAGTGCAATGGCGTCACAGCTTACAGCAACCTCAAACTCTTGGGCTTAACCTACATAGCTGGGACTACAGGCACCTTCCCACCATGCCTGGCTATTTTTTTGTTGCAGTTGTCATTGTTGTTTAGCAGGCCCAGGCCAGGTTTGAACCTGCCTGCCTTGGTGTATGTGGCCAGCACCCTAACCACTGAGCTACAGGTGCTGAGCCTTTAATAATACATTTCATAGTTTACCTTGTCAATTCAACATTACCTCTAGATTCTCCATTCTGAAAAAGCTATTAGTGCTAGTAATCTCTTTTCCACCCCCTTTTTCCTACCAGCTTCACTTTTATCTTTATAGTTGTTTCATTCTACCCTGCAAAATTCTGGGGTTTGTCCGCTCATGACCTGTCCAAAGGCTAACTCAAAATTCAAAATCAATAGCAGGCTCAGCGCCTATAGCACAGTGGTTACAGCACCAGCCACATGCACTGAGGCTGATGGGTTCGAACCCAGCCGGGGCTAGCTAAACAATAATGACAACTGCAACAACAAAAAAATAGTTGGGCATTGTGGTGGGTGCCTGTAGTCCCCGCTACTTTGGAGGTTGAGGCCAGAGAATCACTTAAGCCCAAGAGTTTGAGCTTGCTGTGAGCTGTGATGCCAAGGCACTCTACCAAAGGCAACAAGAAACTCTGCCTCAGAAAAAAAAAAAGAAAATCAATAAACAGTATTTACATCTTTATAACTATGTAAACATTGTTCAAGGAAACATACTAGCATGCTTCACTTTTTTTAACTCTATGGTCCCATGTTATAACCTTAGGACCACTTGGAAAAAACTGTTCTGAGAATCAAGGTCAAATGGATTCTTTCTTACATTCTCATTAATTGTTTAACATTACACCACATCCTAATTTAATTAATAGTATGACCACGATTTTCTTATCTAATTAGTTATTTTTGTTTATCATGACTTTTTTTTTTTTTTTTGAGACAGAGTCTTATTCTGTTGCCCTGGATTGAGTGCCACAGAGTCATCATTGCTCACAGCAACCTCAGTCTCTTAGGCTCAAGCGATCCTCTTACCTCAGCCTCCCGAACAGCTGGGACTACAGGCACCCACCACAATGTACAGGTACTTTTTCTATTTTTAGTAGAGAATGGGACTCACTCCTGCTCAGGCTGGTCTGGAACTCCTGAGCTCAGGCAATCCACCCACCTTGGCCTCCCAAACTGCTAGGATTACAGGCATGAACCACCCTGCCTTTGTTTTTTTTTCTGAGACAGGGTCCTATGCTATTGCCCAGGCTGGACTGCAATGATGTGATCACAGCTCACTACAGCCTACAACTCCTGAAGGGATTGTTATGTTGTCCAGGCTGGTCTTAAACTCCTGGCCTCAAGTGACGCTACCAGCCCAGCCTCCCAAAGTGCTGGGATTCCAGATGTTCTGCCTCCTCCATGAGACTTTTAATTGCTTTTTATTTTTCCTTACACTCCTGTGTAAAAAAAAAATATTTTCAGGAATAAAAAACAAACCAGATTTGTCACACAAAGGTACACGTTAAAAAACTTTGGGGGGGCCAGGCATGGTGGCTCACATCTACAATCTTAGCATTCTGGGAGGCCAAGGCAGGTGGAATGCTTGAGCTCAGGAGAGCTCCCTGAGCAAGAGTGAGACTCCAATCTAAAAAAATAGCTGGGCGTTGTGGTGAGTTCCTGTAGTCCCAGCTACTCAGGAGGCTGAAGCATGAGGATTGCTTGAGCCCAAGAGTTTGAGGTTGCTGTGAGCTATGACAGCACAGCACTCTACCAAAGGTGACATAATGAGACTCTGTCTAAAAAAAAAAAAAATTAGAAACAATAACAAAATGATAAATTACATTTGGCAATTAAATTTTAAAAACTAATAATCTAGGTCAATCATGAGCCACTGAGCCTGGCCTGGATTAGAATAAATTTAATAAATTAATAATGAAATGAATGTACTCCTAGAAAAACAGAAAACACAAAAATTAGTATGAGAGAAAATACCTCCGTGTGGTGGCTCAAGCCTATAACACTAGCACTTTGGGAGGCCAAGATAGGAGGATTGCTTGAGCTCAGAAGTTCCAGACCAGCCTAAGCAACTGTAAGACCCCATCTCTACAAAAAAATAGAAAAATCAGCTGGGCATGGTGGCACCCACCTACGGTACCAGCTACTTAGGAGGCAAAGTCAGGAAGATCCCTTAAGCCCAGGAGTTTGCAGTTGCAGTTAGCTATGATGACACCACTGCACTCTAGCCACAAGGAAAGAGATTCTGTCTCAAAAAAAAAAAAAAAAGAAGAAGAATTAAAAACAGCCAGGCATGGTGGTGCACACCTGTAGTCTCAGCTACTTGGGAGGCTGGAATGAAAGGATTACTTGAGCCTAGGCTTTCCAAAACCAGTCAGGACAACACAGCAACATACCAAGACGCTGTTTCAAAAAAAAATAAAAAAGACAAAGAAAGAATTAAACATGGTAAGACCATTCATCTTTCCATCATTCACCTCCAAAAAAACAACTCAGACCCAGATGGTGAGGTTAACCAACTTTCCAGAAAAAGTTATTTCATAAAATATGATTTCCCAGTTCATATTAAGTTAATGTAATCTTAATTCCAAAACTAAAATTAGAAAATCACCACTTTGCAACTTCTTTTTTCCTGAGGAGACAAGGTTCTTGCTCTGTCACCCAAGCTAGAGTATAGTGGTGCAATCATAGCTCAGTATAACTGTGAACTCCTGGCTCAGGCAATCCTGCCTCTGCTTCCTGGATAGTTACTACAGGCTCATGCCACCACACTTGGCTAATTTAAAAAAATTTTTTGTAGCTATGAGGTTCTTGCAATGTTGTTCAGGCTGGTCTCAAACACCTGGCCTCAAGCAACTGTCCCACTTCAGCTTCCAAATTGCTAGGATTATAGTTGTGAGTGATCCCACCCAGCCACAACTATCATTTTAACAACTCATTCAGGAAGAATCATCAGTAGATGCTAAAAGTAACAGTAAAAGTTTAAGTGTGGTCTCAAAGTATCACTCCACAAACTACTTAGGGAAAAATAGTAAATTTGTAGTGGAAAACTGAGCCAGCACAGTGATCGAAGCTAATATCACAAGTAATAGGACAAATTAAAAACATCACTTTTGTGGTACTTCTGCCAAAAATACAAACCTAAATCTAGCTACGAAGGAAAAGAAACGCAGAGCAAGGGACATCCCGCTCAGTAATAAGCCTGCATTCCTAAAAAATGTCAGAATGAAATTAGATTCTTATCTCATACCATATTAAAAAAAATCTCAAAATGAATTAAAGACTCAAATGCAAGACTTGAAACTATAGAACTACTACTAAAAGAAAACAGGGGGAAAGCTCTATGACATTAGCTTGGGCAATGATATTTTGGATATGACCACAAAAGCAAAAATAGACAAGCAGGATTACATAAACTAAAAAGCCTCTGCACAGCAAAGGAAACAAAAATTTGCAGAGTGATGAGACGACCTACAGAATGGGAGAAAATATTTGCGAACCATACATCCAATAAGTTATTATCCAAAACATATAATGAACTTAATAGCAAAAAAACAAATAGCCTAATTAAAAAATAAGCAAATGACCTAGGTAGACATCTCTCAAAAGACATACACATGGCCAACAGACACATTAAAAAATGCTTAATTTTACTAATCATTAAAAATTAAAAACACAAGGAGTTAATCACTTCACACTTTAGCTATTATCAAAAAGATAAAAGACAAAATAAGTATTGGTGAAGATGTGGAGAAAAAGAAATCCTTGTACAGAGTCGCTGGGACCATAAATTATTAATAGTACACCCTTAATGTATTCCACAGAATGGAAGTTTCTCAAAAGATTAAAAATAGAACTATCTCATGATCCAGCAGTCCCACTACTGGGTATAATAACGAAATCAGTACGTCAAAGAGATATATTGTACCCCATGTTCACTGCAGCATTATTCATACCCACCAACATGTGGAACTGACCAAAGTGTTCATCAGTAGATGAATGGATAAACAAAATCGAATACTCAGCCTTTAAAAAGAAAGACATGCTATCATTTGAGACTGTATGGGTGAATCTGGAGATTATGTTAAGTGAAATAAGCCAGGCACAGGAAAACAAATACCACATGATCTCACTTATATGTGAAATCTAAAAATGTTGAATTCATAGAACCAGAGTATAGAACAGTGGTTCTCAACCTTCCTAATGCCGCAACCCTTTAATACAGTTCTTCATGTTGTGGTGACCCCCAACCACTACATTATGTTTATTGCTACCTCATAACTGTAATTTTGCTACCGTTATGAATTGTAACGGTAATATCTGATATTGGAAGATCCCTGTGAAAGGGTCGTGTGAGAACCAATGGTATAGAATGATTGTTACAGGGCGGCGCCTGTGGCTCAGTCAGTAAGGCGCCGGCCCCATATACCGAAGGTGGTGGGTTCAAACCCAGCCCCGGCCAAACTGCAACCAAAAAATAGCCGAGCTTTGTGGCGGGCGCCTGTAGTCCCAGCTACTTGGGAGGCTGAGGCAAGAGAATCGCTTAAGCCCAGGAGTTGGAGGTTGCTGTGAGCTGTGTGAGGCCATGGCACTCTACCGAGGGCCATAAAGTGAGACTCTGTCTCTACAAAAAAAAAAAAAAAAGAAAAGAATGATTGTTATAGGAGGGGGCACAAAATGGGGAGATGCTGGTCAAAAGACAGTATTTCAGTTAGACAGCAGACGTAAGATCAGGAGATCTATCATATGCCATGGTCAGTATAGTTAATACTATATTGTATACCTAACAATGTATTGTAACACTGTATTGTATACATTTAGGTAACAATGTATTGTATACCTAAAAATATCTTGAGTATATTTTAAGTGTTCTCATCACAAAAAAGATTAATATGTGAAATAATACTCGTTAATTACCTTAACCTAACCATTCCATAAAGTACATACACATATTTCAAAACACCACAATCAACCTACACAATTTTTACCTGTCAGTTTAAAATTTTTAAATAAAGAAAAAAATTTTTTAAAAGATAGTTGAAATGTCGGGCGGCTCCTGTGCCTCAGTGAGTAGGGCACCGGCCCCATATGCCGAGGGTGGCGGGTTCAAACCCAGCCCCGGCCAAACTGCAACAAAAAAATAGCTGGGCGTTGTGGCGGGCGCCTGTAGTCCCAGCTACTCGGGAGGCTGAGGCAAGAGAATTGCGTAAACCCAAGAGTTAGAGGTTGCTGTGAGCCGTGTAACACTAAGGCACTCTACCGAGGGCGGTACAGTGAGACTCTGTCTCTACAAAAAAAAAAAAAAAAAAAAGATAGTTGAAATGTCTATTGATTTACAGATTTTAATCAACCCCAGTCAAAATCCCAACTTCTTGTACAGAAAATGACAAGCTAGCCAAGCACCATGGCTCACGCCTATAATCCCAGTACTTTGGGAGGTTGACGTGGAAGGACAGCTTGAGGCCAGAACTCTGAAAACAGCCTGGACAATATAGCAAGACCTCATCTTTTCCAAAAAAAAAAAAAGAAAAAATTTGCCTGCACAGTGTAGTGCAATCTGTAGTCCCAGCTACTCCCAAGGCTGAAGTAAGAGGATCCACATGAGCCTAGGAGTTCAAGGCTGAACTCTGATCATGCTACTGCAACAGCCTGGGTGAGACAGGGAGACACTGTCTCAAAAAGCAAAAAAGGAGAAACAAAATCAACAGCTAATTTTTAATTTTAAAATGAAATTCAAATTACCTCGGAGGACTAAAGCAACTTTGATAAAGAACAAAATTGGAGGACCTACACTACCTAAGCCAGTTATCTAGATTGATATTAACATAAGAATAGACAACTCAGATAAAGGGATAAGAATAGAGTAAGCAGAAATAGACCCATTCACATATAGTGAGCTGACTTTCAAATAATAGTGCCAATACAATTCAGTCCAGAAAGGGAAATCTTTTTAGCAAATGGTGTCAAACTAACTAGACTGTTTACTCACACTATACACAAAAGTAAATCTGAGGTTCATTTTAGATCTAACCATAAAAGCTAAAACTACAAGGGTTGTAGAAGCAAATAAAAGAGAGTATCTTTCTTTAGATCCTTAGGCTAAACAGATTTCTTAGACAAGATACAGAAATCTATGACCAAAAATAAAAAAGAAAATAAACATATCAAAATTAAATTCTTTTTATCAAAAGATACAATTAAAAATTACTGGACAAGCCATAAACTGACTTTATCCACAATATATAAAGAACACTTGTAACTCAATAAAGATATAAACTCTATTTGAAAAATAAGTAAAGAGTTTGGAAGTTGTCACTTTTATCTCCACAAAAAGAAAAATACCTACCAAATAAAATCACCAGCTATTTTTAGACTCATCAGAAAAGTGAGGTCATGGCCGGACGTGGTGACTCATGCCATTAATCCTAGCACTCTGGGAGGCTGAGGAGGGTAGGCTACTTGAGCTCAGAAGTTCCAGATCACCTTGAGCAAGAGCAAGACTCCATCTCTACTAAAGATAGAAAAACCGGTGTCATGGCAGGCGCCTATAGTCCCAGCTACTCAGGAGGCTGAACTAGCCTAAGAGTGAGAAACCTCTGGAGCCTGTAGTCTATGGAAATCCCATACTTTCCTTCAGGAACCCCACCAAGTTCTCAAGGTGAAAAAATAAAAGAAAGATCCCTTCCAGTCTCTAGCAGGAGGAGGGGTAAATTAACCACTGTGAAATATGCCCAAGAGGAAAAGTATTCTCCAAAATTAAACACTTGCCTTGTCTGATCTAGGGGAAGGGCTTTATTTCCTCAACTCCAGCCCCCTCTAATCTTCTAGTCTTACCTAAAGAGGGAAAAACACTATGATACACTCAGAGAAGGTCACTGATCAGGGCAAGGGACACAGGCCAATTAAAGGAACGATATTTAATCATAAGATTACAGTACCCTTCCTCGCTCCAAAACCTTACCATATTACAAAGATCCAATATTAACAGCATTGGGTTACAACTGAAAGAGCAGCAAGTATCAGACTCTGAGGCGGAGACAAAAACAAAAACAATGGAGAAATTCTTAGCCTGAATAACATTAAGACTCACACTAAAGGCCTTTTACCTCAGTTCCTATGCTCTGAAACATCATGTCTGCCTTTCAACAAACAATTGCAAAGTATATTAAAAGGTAAAAAAACAAAAACACAGACTGAAGAGACAAAACAAGCATCAGGACCAGACTCAAATAACACATGGATTTTGTTGTTTGGGTTTTTTTTTTGTTTTGTTTGTTTTTTGAGACAGAGTCTCACTCTGTTGCCTTGGGTAGTATCCTGACCTCAGCCTAGCTCACTGTAACCTCAAAAAGCCATCCTCCTGCCTCAACCCCAACAAGTAACTGGGACCACAGGTGCCTGCCACAACAGCCCAGCTAATTTTTCTATTTTTAGTAGAGACCAGTCCTGCCCTTGCTAAGGATGGTCTCACACTCCTGAGCTCAAGCAATCCTCCTGCCTTGGCCTCTAGAATGATTATAGGCATGAGCCACCATGGGTCTAAAATTCCTATGATCAATAGGTTAAAGGACCTAATGGAAAAAGGTGCTAACATGTAGGAAAGATGGATAATAATACAAAGAGATGGAAAATATATAAAAGAACTAAATGAAATGCTAAAAATTAAAAACACTGTAACAAAAATGAAGAAGGCTTTTCAATGGGCTCATCAGTAGACTGGAACAGAATCAATGAGCTTGAAGATAATCCAATACAAACTTCCCAAACTAAAATGCAAAGAGAAAACAGAATAAATACATTTAAAAGACAGAACAGGGCGGCGCCAGTGGCTCAAGGAGTAGGGCGCCGGTCCCATATGCCAGAGGGGGTGGGTTCAAACCCAGCCCCAGCCAAAAAAAAAAAAAAAAAAAAAAAGGCATAAAAGACAGAACATCCAAGAGCTGTGGGACAATTTAAAATATACAATACAGATATAATTGGAGTATCTAATATTTTCTAGAGAAAAGAGAACATAGACAGAAGGAACATGAAAATAATAATGGCCAATAATTTTTCATAATTAATAATAAATAAACATCAAACTACAAATCCAGGAAGCTCAAAAAAAAGCAAGATAAATAAAAAAAAATTAGCATCTTGGCATATCATTTAAACTGCAAAAAACTAAAGACAGTGAAGATCATGAAAGAAACCAGAGGAAAAAATATCCTACCTATAGAGGTAGGTATAAGGACAAGAATTACAGAGGTTTCTTTCTCTGCGCCAAACCATGCAAGCTAAAAGAAAATGGAATAAAAATATTTAAAATGTTAAAAAAAAGCGCTAATCTAAAATTCTATATGCAGGGAAAATATCCTTAAACTAAAGAAGAGATAAAGATTTTGTCACATGAAGGAATTTATTGCCAGCAGACCTGTTCCACGAGTTTGTTTTTCTTTTTCTTTTTTTCTTTTTTTGAGACAGAGTCTCACTCCATTACCCTTGGTAGAGTACCCTGGTGTCATAGCTCACAGCAACCTCAAAGTCTTGGGCTTGAGAGATCCTCTTGCCTCAGTTTCCTCAGGGCTAAGACTACAGGCCCCTGCCACAATGCCAGGCTAGTTTTTCTATTTTAGTAGAGACAGGGCCTCACTGTTGCTCAGGCTGGTCTGGAACTCCTGAGCTCAGGCAATCCACCCACTTCCGCCTTCCAGAGTGCAAGGATTATAGGCATGAGGCACTTTGCCCATCCCCACAGGAGGAGAAGGGCACCGGCCCCATTTGCTGGAGGTGGTGGGTTCAAACCCAGCCCCGGCCAGAAACTGAAAAAAAAAGAAGGAAGAAGTTCTTCAGGGAGAAGAAAACATAGATCAGAAACTCAGATCTGCATAAAGGAACACTGCTGGAAAATTAATAAATGAAAATAAAATCTTTTATATTTATTCTGTTTTAGTAATAATAGTTTCCAAGTCACTGCAAAAATCTATACAATAAGTAAAAGTAATAATTGTACTAGATGATCATCATATATGATTAGACAGAAAGGAGGAACTGGGAATATTCTTATTGTATACCTACAAAGGAAACAGTGTAGCATTCTTTATTTATTTTTTGTTTGTTTGTTTTTTTGAGACAGAGTCTATGTTGCCTGTGGGGTCACAGCCCACATCAACCTCAAACTCTTGGGCTTAAGCAATTCTCTTGCCTCAGCCTCCCGAGTAGCTGGGACTACAGGCGCCTGCCATAACACCCAGCTATTTTTTGTTTGCAGTTGTCATTGTTGTTTAGTAGGCCTGGGTCAGGCTCAAACCCACCAGCCTTGGTGTATGTGGCTGACGCCCTACTCACTGAGCACAGGTGCCAAGCTGAGTGTAGCATTATTTGACAGTGGATTTAAGTGAATTGTAAATGTATAGGCCTACCACATGTTTAAAGAAGTATAATTAATATGCTGAGGGGAAATAAATGGAATCATATAAAACACTCAGTTTAAACCAGAGAAAGCAGTAAAAGAGTGAAAGAACAACTGCAATAAATAGAACTGCTATGAATATGGTAGAAATTAATCCAAGTACGTTAATCATCACTTGAAGTGTGAATGATCTATATACACTAATTAAAGAGACTGTCAAAGCAGATTGATAAAAAAAAAAAGACCTAACTATAAATTATCTATAAGAAACCCACTTTAAAAGAATAAGCAAAATATTTAACAGACATTCACAGAAGATATGTGAATGGCTAATAAGCACATGAAGTAATATTCCCCAGTCATCAGGTCAATATGCAAATGAATACTAAAATGAGATAATACTAGCACACAAGATGGCCTAAAAAGTAAAGACCGGCAACACCAAGAGTTGGCAAGGATGTGAGGCAACCTGAACTAAAATATTAGTACAAAGCTGGTCAGAGTGTAAAGTGGTATTACACTTTGGAAAAGTTTTTTATGAAGGTAAACATATATACAATGTATCCTATCATCCAAGGATTCTAGTCCTAGGCATGGAGTAAAATGAAACATACATATATCCAAAGACTATAAACAAATGTTCGTATCTTTATTCATAATAATCCCAAATAAGAAAAAACCCAGATACCTCATCAACATGAGAATGGTTATTTAATACTGTGACGTGATCCTATAATATAATATTCACAGAAATAAAAAATAAACTATTGATACATATAATATCATAGATGAATCTCAAAATCATCTTGAGTAAAATAAGTCAGACATCAAAAAGCTTATGCTCTATGATTCCATTTATATGCCGTTCAAAACAGGTAAAACTAATCTATGATGACAGTAATCAGAACAATTGCCTACACTGGGTCTGGGAAAAGGCAACAGGGAACTTTCTGGAATGGTATTCTATTATCTTAATTAGGTGTAGGAAATGTTAGTGAATAAATTTGTCAAAATTTATCAAACTGCCATTAAGACTTACACATTTTACTCAGTGTAAATTATAGCTCAGTTTAAAAGGAAAAGGATTTGCAGCAAAGGCCTTCTACATTCCCCATAGTTCAAGCACAGTAGTACACTAACTTTTTTTCCTGTAAAGGGCCAAAGGGTAAATAGACTCTGCAGTCTCCACTACCACTACTCTACTCTGCTGCCGAATGAAAGAAGCCATAGACAATGAATGAGCATGACTGTGTTCCAATGAAACTATTTATAAAAACAGGTGGCAAGCTGGATGCGGCCAACAGGCTGTAGTTTGCTAACCACCGGTCAAGCAAATAGACAAACAATTTTCAAAATTAATTTAAATATGCTATACAGGGTGGTGCCTATAGCTCAAAGGAGTAGGGCACTGGCCCCATATGCCGGAGGTGGTGGGTTCAAACCCAGCCCTGGCCAAAAACTGCAAAAAAAAAAACAAAAAAAAAAACAGTCAAATAAATAAATATGCTATACTTATTATCATTCTCTCTGTGGCAGGCATGATAATTACTGGAAGCCAATTATGGTCTTTCCTGCACATGTGAGTTTTTCTATACTCATCTACTCAAAATAGATTACCCAGAAAAGACTAAAATATATTTAAAATCAAAGAACATAATTTTTAAAATCATGTTTTAATAAGTACTATAGTATTCTGAAAAAATAACCAAGAATACGAAAAATATTAAAGTTTAAAATAAGCCAGTTAATAATAAAGTATAAACCAGAAATCTAAAATACACTTAGCTACATACACAAAAAGCTATGTTAGCCCACAATGCTGACACTTTAATTTATATAGTATAATAAAGTTCTTGAAACATGTGCAGTTATCACTTGATTCTTCATTTAGAAGGATTTAAAATTAAAGACAGCATTTATTTCTTATTGTTTCTCAATAAACAATTCAAAATACAAAACTTATATGAAGAAATAAAATATTTCCTAAGTACCAAAATCTATTTTTCTTAATTTTGGCAAAGCTCAAAAATTGATACCACCAAAGAACATCTAAGGTATATAACAAGGTATAACATAGTATCGGCCCTAAACTGCCCGAAAATGTCTGCCCGTCTTCAAGAAAATTCCGATCTAAAATACGCAGTGAATTCTTTCCCACCACGGTATTTACCAAACAGAAGACACACTAGCAAAATTACAAGGCTTGGGCTCTAGTGTGAGTCTGCTACCTAACTAACTGTGTGACAATCTGGTATTCATTTGCACATCAGGTATTTCTGAGAGCTTATTATATGCCAGACACTGGAAACTTAAGAGTGAAGAAAATATCAAAAAATCCTGCCCTCATGACACATTGTAGCGAATCACACAATTTCTTAAAAAAAAAACTCTTTTTTTTCCTTCTCTAAAATCACAAGTTTTACACTAAAGAGTATTTTCAATTCTTTTTTTTTTTTTGAAGCCCATATTACTTTCTGGAAAGCAACTTGTGGAACGTAACCTGAAATCCACTCTTGCCATTGGCTAAAATCATTTGTTGTGTCATCACATTCAGACAGCAAAGAGAGGAAGTAACTAACTGTTGGCTTATCTCTCATACAATTGACATGAAATATAAGCCTTATGAGCCTATTAGTATCTATTTGGTAACTAAGCTTCCTTGGATGGGATCCAAGAAAGAACAATCTTATGAGAAAT
This sequence comes from Nycticebus coucang, assembly GCF_027406575.1. Classification (NCBI taxonomy): domain Eukaryota; kingdom Metazoa; phylum Chordata; class Mammalia; order Primates; family Lorisidae; genus Nycticebus; species Nycticebus coucang. Next base: position 25,517,397 of record NC_069781.1, on the reverse strand, counting down.
TTCTCCAGATAAAATAAATAATTTTACATTCCCAGCATTTAACTCTATAAAAGTACCGACTGCCACTGAGTCAACTAATCAGTTTATCTTCTCTTCAGAATGTGAGCTATCTTTGTTTTCAAAGTGCTTCCTACAAAAAAGGTAGTCAGAAAACCAAATCTCATATTTAAATATGATTTTTATGCCTAACATTTAAATTTCCTTTCAGTTGTCAAGACATTTTTCTCCACAATGAAACAGTCATGACAGTCTTCAAGCATAATTCCTTAACTCCTAAATGATAAGTTTTTAAAATGCCTCATGGATTCATCTTTGCCAGATAAAACTCAAGAATTACAAATTACATTTCTAGAGTTTTATTGACCAGAACAATATCCAAATAATTTTCTCTCTCATGCACCTGAACTTTAAGAGACACCAAAAGTGATCCTACTTATAGTTGAACCTGCAGTTTACAATCTCCAAGTACAATTCCCAAATGGGTAACTGACTTAAATATCTACCCCAAAGGGGGGCATATTTCACCAAAAGGAGCCACTCAACTTACTTTTAACTCATAAATATGTTAAAAGTTTGCCAAAGCAGGACATCACCACAAAACAACAAAAGACAGTATAAAATAATCCCAAATTATGCTAGTCTTAGACATGTTTCTTAGTGTCAAGTGCTGTCTGCTATATTTATTATTTTTAAGGTGTTTTGAGACTATGAGCACCACAATTCGATTCAATAAATGTAAATGAAGCAGGAACACTGAAATCGTTAACAAGAAGGGATGATGAAGAGATAAAGACAGAAAGTGATGATACACTTTACATAAGTCAATCTGCAATATGTAAAATATGTATAATAAAAAAATGAGGCTGGGCGTGGTGGCTCACAGTCCCAGCACTGTGGGAGGCCGAGGCGGGTGGACTGAGCTCAGAGGTTCGAGACCAGTATGAGCAGCAGTGAGCCAGAGTAAGACCCCCGTCTCTACTAACATCAAAGAGCCGGCCGTTGTGGTGGGCGTCTGTAATCCCACTACTGGAGAGGCAACGGGAAAGAGCATTGCCAGAGGAAGAAGAAAATGAACAACAACAAAAAAAGAGTACTTCAACGAAGAAGAATGAACAAGCAAGCTGAAATTAAAAAAAAAAAAAAGAACTATTTCTTCCTATGGTAATCTGAATTTGTAAGTGGCCTCTAAAACTACCTTCTCAATTCAGCTATATCAAATACTAAATTACTAAAGGCAATCTTAGAACACTCAGTTATATTTTAAAAGCCTCATATAATAAATAAATCATTTGCTAAAAACTGAAATGATTAAGAATCATTATAAAACATAAAACAGCTCTCTGGCTGTTCACATTGTAGACAGAACCCTCATTACTGGCAGATAGGTATAATGAAAAAAGTCAGACTTTGGAACCAGGAAGACAAGAGTTTGAACACTAGCGTACCACATCTTGTACACTAAAATGGGAATTACCTACCTTGAAGAATTGTTATAATGATTAGTGAAAATATACACAAAGCACTTGGCATATAATAGCCACTGAAAAAATATTAGCTGCTATTATTTTATTTCTTCTAAGCACATCCATGGAAGAGGATATAAGAAAGAATACAATGGAAGACAAATCAGGTCAGGGCCTAGCTTAAACTGCTAAAACGAAAACAAACAAAAAACATCTTGATTAAGCGAAACTTCTGTTCACATTTTATATATATGATACTACAGTTTCTCTCCTTATAAATATATAAAATCCAAAATTAGCTACAGTTCTGCTTGTTTTAGGGCTAAAAAAAATATTATTATCACACAGTAAAGCACATAATTTTAAGAACAGGTGAGAGGGCTTCACCACTGAGGGGGAAAAATGCCAAAACTAAGATATAAAAATGCTAATGAAAGGAGAGTAAAAGATTCCTACCTTTAAACCGACTGCTATAAGATCTGTAACAACACTGTATGGAAAAAGTAAAAAGAGAAAATGGAAAACAAAGTTAGAGAACAAGTTTTTAAAAGACAGAGATAATAAGATTAAAGGAAAAAAAAAACTACAATAACCAATAATAAAAAATAAAGAATGTGATGAGTTGTGAAATGTTAATACAAAAAAGAAAAATGATGGGACAGTCTAGCAACAAGAAGAGTGTAAAAGCAAACCCTTAATAGCAATGTAAAAAATAATTACCTTTTAGTATTTAGAAAAACATAGTTGTGCTCCAATGAAATGATAATGTGTTTATCCATTTACCTCTATATAACAAATATAAACCAAAACTTAAAATCACCAAATTCTTTCTTTTAAATCATTGGCATGAATTATCAGATCTAAGATTTTAAATGAAACAAAACCAGTGCTTGCATTTTACAGAAATAGAAGGCATCTTGCAAATCTGCATTTACCACCCAAATTGCTCACCAAAATATAGTGAAAACAGTCTCTCAGAACTAAAATAAATACAAACACCAAATTTCAGACATCAAAATTTTCAAAGAGTTGTTTTTTTAAAAACTCTACCATGTAAAAACGGTGTTTAAGTATAAATTATCTTTCAGGAGGAAGTGAACACACACACACAGAAGACAGTTGGGATTTGAGGAGGAACTGGAAAGATATGTTGACTCGTGGTTTGTGGTTTGTTTTTTAACTATCCAAAATAAGGAAAAAAGACCTCTTAGAGGCACTGAGAAAATGCAGAAATTTAATTACTCTCCTGGAGGTAAAAATTCACTGTATTTGAAACCACACCTTTTAAGGCCAAGGTGTAAAAACCCCTGTAACCTCCTGCCACACAAAGCTTCCTGCCCTACAAACCTTCATCTCCTCTAACTCCAAAGAAACAGTTTTCAAATAGTTTATCTCCTAAAAGAAAGCTACAAATAATCGCTACATATTGTTAATAACCTGAAGGTCATTGTTACTTTATAAATGCAAACAAATATATAACTCTTGGGTCAATGATGCAAACTGAATTGTTTGAAACAATAGCCATGTAGATATTTAATTTCCCTAACTTCTGAAACTTGACATTCATTTGTCTAAAATTTTAACGTGATAAGTAACTGATGTTTTCTGCATAAAAAGATTGTGCATTATTATGGTTATTGTCCAGATGCAAAGAACAAATCATGCTCCCACTTGAACTTCCAAATAAACTTACCTTTCAGTATCTGTATCACTGCCCTAAATATGTAAAGCAATAAACTCAATCTTAGCTTTAAAACCACAAAAACACAATCAAAAAGTTTGCACTTCATAGTTATCCAAGAGTGTTAACAGCCAAGACACAAGAGTCCTCCTTATTTTAACTATAAATTTTATGACACAAGAAGCTAGCCTGGTTCCATATTTAAGTCAAATCTTCTAATGACAATAACCTATACATAAATACTAATTTCAGTCTTTCTCTTCTGAAATATTGGCATAACACAAATCACCAAGATTACAAAATTTTGCACATATAAAATGTACATTTACATATAAAATGTAACTGAATAAGGTAATTAATGTACAGTAAGACTTCGACAATATTCTCAGAGAAGCTTCAATATTGTAAGAACAATATTTTAAATAACATCACAACCCATTAGAACATAAGATTAGTATAAAAAAATTTTAGGTAGAAATTTTAAAAAAGATCACCATCTAAATAAGACTAAAACTGCACTTTGTTGTGTATAGCAGTGCGCAATCTGCATTCAAATGAGTTAATCCTGTCTATCATATACACTTAATACTGTGAAACTAAAGTAAATGACATCTAATGAGGGCAAAATCTGTTGGAAAATTCCATCCTCTTTACACACCATGACAAAAACCATCAACTGCATGGCAACATGTAAACAGCTTTTACTGTTCAAGCAAGTTCCATATAATCCACAACCAGAAATCTCGTACCCAAAAGCAGGTTAAAAAAAACATCAAATGCATAAAGGGAATAAATAAATGGATTTATAATCTCTAACAAAGCTGGACAAGTTAAAAAAAAAAAAAACCTTCATGTACACATACTTCAACCAAGATCCTAAAACAACTGTTTCTTTAATTACTAAAATATGTCTGGTTCCCACCTTAGATCCTTGGGTCCCGGAAGAACTATTTCTATAGGTGATTCTAAATATTTTAATTTTAATCGTGGACCCCATTAAATTTTTGAGCATTCGAAATCTCTCCCCAAATTGCACGTACATAATACTTTACATAAACAGCAGCAAATTCACTAAGTTCTTGGGGTGGGGGGAGTGGTGAAGGAGAAAGCGCCCGGGGTCACTAAGTCCAGACTGGCTGTTGTACAGAAATCGTTAACATATCTCACAGTACAAGTCAGGAGACCTGGGTCAGTCACCGGCAGCGCCGGTCCCCGCCTAGGGCCGCGGCTGCAGATCAGGTCGCCGCCCAGACGTGCACCGACGCGTGCACTCGCCTCGCCGCCCGGGAAAGCTCCACCGCTCGCCCCACCTCTCCGATAAACAGCAACTCCCCCAGCGGAGGACGCCCGCCCCGAACGCCGCCTCTGCTTCCCCCACCGCCGCGCACCATTTTCTGAGAGGAAGTGTCGGAAGGCCGAGCCGGGCTCGCCGGGCTCCACGGGCTCCCCGGACTCTGGGCGCGCAGGGCTGACCCCGGCGCCGGCCGTCAGACCGGGCTCTGCTACACCTCCCGGTGTGCGGCGTTAACGCTGTGAAGGAGCGGACATTACAGACCAAACGCAAAGGAGAAGCTGAGGCGGACGGCGCCTCGGCGATGCGGGGATCCCCGCCGTCGGGCTCCGCTGGGGCCGCTTTCCGGCCGTCGGCGCCCGGCTCCCTAGTCCCGGCGCGTCCCGCCAAGACCCTGGAGGAAGGAGGGCCGGGGCAGCCCGGAGCAGCCGCCGCGCCGCCCAGCACTTACCCATCCATGGCCCAGATGGAGGAGCGCACAGTACAGGGACTGACGGGCTCACCGCGAGCGGAGAGTGCGGGTGGTGGCAGCAGGGCGATTCCGGGGACAGGCGAGAGGCGCTTCTCCCGAGCCCCGGCGGGTCGGAGGTGGAAAGAGAGTGGGAAACAGGGGCGGGGACCGGGCACGCTCCCGCCACCGCCGCGCCCCCGCCTTCCCCTCCCCGCGGGCGCGTCCCCGCCTCGCCTGACTCCGCCCCTCGGCGTCGCGCCCTCCCTCGGAGCACGCCCCTACGCTCGCGCCCACGCTCGCCCCACTAGCTGGCGGTCTCCGGCTCGGCTCCAGGGCGCCCTCTTCCGCCGTCGCTGAGAGGCCCCGCCTCCCGCGCCCCATCCCGGCGCGCGTGCGCGACCCCTAGCTTTTCGCCTGCGTTAGCGGGAGCGCGCGCCTTGTGCTTCTCACTCTGCCGACCACCCCGCCCGCCCTCGCGCGGCCCCGCGGGCCTTCCGGCTTCGCGGACCGGGCAGCCAGGTTTGAACACCTCACTCTGCTGGCAGGAAAAGCCTTGGGGTCCTGACTCCCCAGAGTAGGTAGGAATGTCCCTCCAGAAGCCTAATTTCGAGGTGAGATTGCCCCGGGTGTGCGCGGATGTAGGTGGCACGTCCCAGCAGCCAGAGGCTGGCTGTGGGCTTCGGAGCCCGGGCTCGAGACCCGGGAGGGGACGCCGGTCTACCGCCCTGCGCTCGGAGTCGACCACCGGGACCCGCGCCGGTCCAGTAGGGGGATCAGGGACGATGCATGACGGGAGATTGCCCGGACTGGAGAACGTTGGAATTTTTATACAGTTTTAGTCTCCGTGCTTTTCAACCTGACCGCCTGGTATTGAGTTTATATGAAACATTCATTTCATAACTATAGAATGGGCATTATAGTGCCAGCATTTTATAAAAGTTTACTCATTCCCTTGGGGGCGGGAACTCTGAGGAAGGGATTATTCCTGTTTTTCAGATGAAAATACAGTCACGAATACAGGGAGTTGTTCCCCACTTCACAGCCAGGAAACGTTTGCACAACAAACGGCCCTTTCCTCTCGTCTGAGCAAATTATATATATACACGTTTATGTATTGTATATATACACACCACTAATAATAACAGGCTTGCTTTTTCCCTTTTATAGTCTGGTTGTGAATTTGAATGAATTTTCAATTCACACATTACCAAAACGTAAACCACTAAACGCTGTGCTTAACAAATTCTTAACTGCCTAAGTAGCAAGACTGGGCTCCCCATCCTCTCCCTGGTCTCATTTGAAAGCTCGCAGCAAAAAAAAAAAAAAAAAAGAAAGAAAGAAAGAATTAAACTGTATTCATCCGTCATTCAGTATTTATTGAGTATCTACTATGTCCCAGGCATTACAGGGAATACACAAGAGAATCAAGTTCCAGCCTTCACTGTTGAGTGGATTTCTGTCCTTTTGTTTGTTTCTTTCTTTCTTTTTTTTTTTTTCTTTAGGACAGAGTCTCTCTATCGCCCTGGGTAGAGTACCCATCCTGGCCTCATCATAGTACACAGCAGCCTCAAACTCTTTGGGTTTGAGCAATCCTGCCATCTGGGCCTCCCAGAGTGCTAGAATTACAGGTATGAGCCACTTTGCCCTGCCCTTTATGTCTTTTTTCTTAAACAATTTTCAAATAGCTGGGATATCTAATTTTGTGAGATCATTGTTGTAGTAATGTATCTAACATAAATCTATCCAACCTGTCAAACATATTTGTTAAATTGCGTTTATAAACATTGCTACCCTAATATATTGCCAGATAGAAATCGAAAATATCAGCAAGATAAGCCGTGTCTGCAGTCCTTCCATTGCTGTATTTGAAATATATTCTGTTGATGAAATTTCCTTAAATTTTTTTGTTACACAAGTACTATAATCATAGATGCTCATTCTGAAAAATTCAAGCTATTAAATATTTAAAAGTTATCGTTATTTTTCTTCCCAAACCATACCCTGCCCAGGATAACTGCAACAATATTTTATGCATCCTTCTAAATCTTTGCCATTTCAATTTCCTTTTTTCACCCATAAATCCTGGGTACTTTTTCATTACAGTACTTTTAATCTAATTATTTTAATACTGCATAGTATTTCACAGTTTCATAAATTAACCTTTTCCAAAATAGTAGAAATTTACATTGTTTCTAATTATTTAGTATAACTAACACTGTCACAGAAAACATGTATGGATGAACATCTTTGCATACATATGATTACATTTGAACAGATTCCTAGAAGTAGAATATCAGAACAAAGGACATAAACATCTCAAACTTGATAAATATTGCCAGAATGATTCCAAAAAGATTGTACCCATTTATAATTTCTTTCTTTAAAAAAAAGTTATGTCTGTCTTATCTCCATGCCTTCAGATGACTAACACATTTCAATATTAAAAAATAAATGTGAAGTCTGTCTAAAACTCATCCATATTAATGATAATTGTGAAAAGTCAACAATATAAAGAGAGTGCACCAGACTGAAATTAACAAAACTATATGACATTTTGTAAAAACTTAAAAGTCTGATTTTATTTTTTATTATTATTATTATTATTTTTCTTTTTGTGGCAGAGCCTCAAGCTGTTGCCCTGGGTAGAAGGCCATGGCATCACAGCTCACAGCAACCTCCAACTCCTGGGCTCAAGCAATTCTCCTGCCTCCGCCTCCCAAGTAGCTGGGACTATAGGTGTCTGGCTATTTTTTGGTTGCAGCCGTCTTGTTTGGCAGGCCTGGGCTGGATTCGAACCCACCAGTTCAGGTGTATGTGGCTGGCACCTTAGCTGCTTGAGCCACAGGTACCAAGCCTAAAGTCTGGTTTTAATACAGAAGCCTAGATATAAGGAGACAGTTTACAACAAAAAACAAGATGAAAGCTTTTCCTTTTCCTGCCCCTTGGTCCTAAATTCAAAGAGCTTCTTATGGACTGAGTAGGTAGCACAGAGTTTAGTTCTTCAAGGACCACTTTTAGAACCATATCTGTTCCCATAGCCTATATGACATAGAAGAGCCAGCGCCTTGTATAATCTTAGCAGAAGTTTGAGTTTCTATAATCAGATATCCATGTGTGATCTGGCTTGATGTGAGAGCTTTCTGTTCCATGTCCTTTTTTTTTTTGTAGAGACAGAGTCTCACTTTACTGCCCTCAGTAGAGTGCCAGGACAGCAACCTCCAGCTCTTGGGCTTAGGCGATTCTCCTGCCTTAGCCTCCTGAGCAGCTGGGACTACAGGCGCACGCCGCAACACCCGGATATTTTTTTGTTGCAGTTTGGCTGGGGCTGAGTTTGAACCCGCCATCCTCGGTATATGGGGCTGGCGCCCTACTCACTGAACCACAGGCACCGCCCTTTAAGACAGAATCTCACTCTGCTCCCCAGGCTAAGTGCCATAGCATCAGCCCAGCTCACAGCAACCTCAGACTCCTGGGTTCAAATGATCCTCCTGCCTCAGCCTCCCAAGAAGCTGAGACTACAGACACCTGCCAAATTCTCCCCTCCCCCTGTAATTTTTCTATTTTTAGTAGAGATGGGGTCTCACTCTTGCTTAGGCTGGTCTCAAACTCCTGAGTTCAAGGTTTCTCCCACCTCAGCCTCCCGGACTGCTAGGATAACAGGCCTGAGCCACCATGCCTGGCTTCTTAATGGTGAAAAGGGTACATTTTCCCTATTTGCTGATTGCTATATATAATTTCACATAATTTAGTTTATAAATTTTGTAACATTTTATCTTCCTTAATGTTTTTGTTCTAATTTGCCTGAGAGATTACCCTAAAACACCTTTATCTGAAAAGAACCCCCCACACACACACTATGTTTGGACAAAATGTAACCTTTGAACACTTGCCTTAAGGCATTCCAGTATGCAGTGGTTAGTTAACATTTAACCATTGCCGTATTTATGTTTATAAGTAAAACTCATAAGTTATAAAGTAATATAAAAATGCTAGTATAAGTCAGAAATAATACCAGCCATTAGGTGTATCTGAGAAGATGGACATTTTAATATTTTATCCCATAACAAATACAAAATTATAATGATAATTTTTATTCCCTAATATAGATACCCTTGAAATCATACTGAGGGAAAAAAGCCAATCTCAAAAGGTTACATACTATATGATTCCATTTCTATAACACTCTCAAAATGACAAAATAGCAGAGATGAAGAACAAATGAGTGGGTGCCAGGGATTAGGAACAAAAAGAGAGGAAGTGGAGGGGGAAGGGAATGGCTGTAATAAAGGAGTAGCAAGGGAAATATTTGTGGTAATAAAACAGTTTTGTATCTTGATTAGGGGGCGGAGACTATATGAATCTGCACATGATAAAATTGCATAGAGCTTTAGATACATACAAGTGCATGTAAAAGTGGCAGTATCTGGCAAGCACAGTGGCTTACCTCTCTAAGCCCAGCACTTTGGGAAGCCAAGGCAAGAGGATTGCTTGAGGCCAGGAGTTTGTGACCAGCCTGGGAAACCTAGCAAGACCCCGTATCTTTTTTTTTTTTTTTTTGTGAGACAGAACCTCAAGCTGTCGCCCTGGGTAGAGTGCCATGGCATCACAACTCACAGCAACCTCCAACTCCTGGGCATAAAGCGATTCTCCTGCCTCCGCCTCCCAAGTAGCTGGGACTACAGGCGCCCGCCACAACGCCTGGCTATTTTTTGGTTGCAGCCATTATTGTTGTTTTGGCGGCCTGGGCTGGATTTGAACCTGCCAGCTCAGGTGTATGTGGCTGGCGCCTTAGCCGCTTGAGCCACAGGCACCAAGCCAAGACCTCATATCTTAAAAAAAAAAAAAAAAAAAAAAAGAGGGCAGTGCCTGTGGGTCAGTGAATAGGGCTCCGGCCCCATATACCGAGGGTGGCATGTTCGAACCCAGCCCCTGCCAAACTGTAACAAAAAAATAGCTAGGCATTATGGCGACCACCTGTAGTCCCAGTTACTCGGGAGACTGAGGCAAGAGCTTGCCTAAGCCCAAGAGCTGGAGGTTGCTATGAGCTGTGACGCCACCGTACTCACTTTACCTGAGGGCAACAGAGTGAAACTCTGTTTCTAAAAAAAAACAAAAAAAACAGAAAGAAAGAAATAGAGATTAGCTATGCATAGTTCACATGTCTGTAGGCTCAGCTATTTGGGAGGCAGAGGTAGGAGGATCACGTGAGCCTAGGAGTTCAAGGCTGCAGTGAGATATGATGATACCACTGTGCTCCAGTCTCATGACAGAGAGATACTCTATCTTTTTTTTTTATTTTTTTGGAGACATTGTTCTCAGTATGTCGCCCTTGGTAGAGTGCTGTAGTGTCACAGCTCACAGCAACCTCAAACTCTTGAGCTTAAGTGATTTTCTTGCCTCAGCCTCCCAAGTAACTGGGACTACAGGCACCCGCCCCAACACCCTGCTATTTTTTTGTTGTAGTTGTCATTGTTGTTTGGCAGGCCTAGGTGGGTTTGAACCCGCTAGTCCCGGTGTATGTGACCAGTGCCTTAACAGCTGAGCTACGGGAGCCAAGCTGAGATACCCTGTCTTTAAAGAAAAAAAAATCTGGAGATTTATGGATTGTACCTATATTCATTTCCTGGTTTTGAAAGTATAAAATGTAGGGCGGCACCTGTGGCTCAAGGAGTAGGGCGCCGGTCCCATATGCCGGAGGTGGCGAGTTCAAACCCAGCCCTGGCCAAAAAAAAAGAAAGTAGAAAATGTAGTTATTAAGACGTCTTCATTCAGGGAAACTGGGGAAGGGTACGCAAACCCCCTTTGTATGATCTTTTAAACTTCTCATGAATCCATAATTATTAAAAAATAAAACAATGTGGGTGGTGCCTATATTCAGTGGGCAGGGTGCCGGCCCCATATACCGAGGGTGGTGGATTCAAACCCGGCCCCTGCCAAACTGGAACAAAAAAATAGCCAGGTATTGTGGCAGGTGCCTGTAGTCCCAGCTACTTGGGAGGCTGAAGCAAGAGAATTGCCTAAGCCCAGGAGTTGGATGTTGCTGTGAGCTGAGATGCCACAGCACTCTACCGAGGGCGATAAAGTGAGACTCCGTCTCTCTAAAAAAAAAAATCGATTAATTAATTAAAATAATAAAATAATGAAAAATGAAAAAAAAAAAAAGAAAAACAATGAAAAATGAAACCTTAGGGTGGCACCTGTGGCTCAGTGGGTAGGGCACCGGCCCCATATACCCAGGGTGGCAGGTTCGAACCTGGCCCCGGTCAGCTAAAAAAAACAGCAGTGGCAACTACAACAAAATAGCCAGGCATTGTGCCGGGCACCTGTAGTCCCAGCTATTTGAAAGGCTGAGGCAAGAGAATCGCTTAAGCCCACGAGTTGGAGGTTGCTGTGAGCTGTGATGCTACAGCACTCTACTGAGGGCGATAAAGTGAGACACAGTCTCTAGAAAAAAAAGAAAGAAAAAGGGCACAATTTAAGTTAGAGGAAGACCTCTGCCTAGGCAATGAAGTGAATAGTACTCTATGGTGGTGAAGAAGATAATCTAGAGCTAGACTAGCAAGGTTAGAACCTCAATCTCCAGCACTTAACTGAAAGTATGAGTTGGAACAAGTTACTTCTTCTGTACTTCAAGTTCCTTACCTATAAACTGGGGCATAATAACAGTAACTAATAGCTTTTTTGAGAGGCTTAAATGAGTCAATATGTATACTTAGAATGGTATTTGGCATGTGGTAAGTACTCAATATGTACTTAATAATTATTTTTGTATTATCGTTATGGATTTACAAAGCAGGAAAATTCCCTGAGAGCGCAATTTGAGAAGAATCATTTATTTAGTGTATATTGTGAAATGGTGCTAGTCCACAGAATGCAAGATAGGAATAGAATAATAGAATAAGTGTCTACAAACTTTTATGAAAAATTGACAGGAAGGGCGGTGCCTGTGGCTTGAAGGAGTGGAGCCCTGGCCCCATATGCCGCAGGTGGAGGGTTCAAACCCAGCCCCAGCCAAAAACTGCAAAAAAAAAAGAAAAAAGAAAAATTGACAGGAAAATGTTTCTGTTGCTTCTAATACTAAAGAATTATTTTGCTTTTTTTGGCTACAGTCTCACTTTGTAGCCCTCAATAGAGTGCTATGGTGTCATAGCTCACAGCAACCTCAAACACTTGGGCTCAATAATCCTCTTGCCTCAACCTCCCACATAGCTGGGACTACAGATGCTGCCACAACACCTGGCTATTTTTTAAGGATGGGTCTCCCTCTTGCTCAGGCTGGTTTTGAACTCTTGAGCTCAAGCCATTCATCTGCCTTGGCCTCCCAGAGTGCTAAGATTATAGATGTGAGCTCCCCATACCTGGCCCTAAAGAATTTGGATTCATATTCTGTATTTGTTTTTATTTCAATTGTCAGTTATTTACAGTCTTACTCAATATCTTGGCATGTTTGTTTCATCCACTCTCTACCACTTCACTCAGTATTTTTTTTTTTTTGAGGTAAAATGTACAGATGTTGAAATGCACAGATTTTTAAGTCTACAGTTTTTTTCTTAAAGGATACCCTTTTAGAATTTTTTTAAAGAAAATACTCTCCAGCATTGGCTTAAATACTTTTATTATAATGGCAGTAAATATGTAAACATATAAAACTAAATTCTTATGCAACTGTATACCAAAATAGTATTTTTTTTATTTTTGAGACAGAGTCTCACTTTGTCACCCTCAGTACAGTGCCATTTTGTCATACTGCATAGCAACCTCAAACTCTTGGGATCAAGTGATCATCCTGCCTGAGCCTCCCCAATAGCTAGGACTACAGGCACCTGCCACAACACCTGGCCCACTAAAATAGATTTAAAAGTTAAATGTTGTGTGGTGGTTTGTGTCTGTAATCCTAGCACTCGGGGAGGCCAAGGTGGGTGGATTGCTTGAGCTCACAAATTCGAGATCAGCCTGAGCAAGAGTGAGACCCCATCACTACTAAAAATAGAAAAACTAGCCAGGTGTTGTGGCAGGCACCTGTAGTCCCAGTTACCTGGGAGGCAGAGGCAAGAGGATTGCTCAAGCCCAAGAGTTTGGAGTTACTGTGAGCTATGATGCCACTATACTCTACCAACGGTGACAGAGACTCTGTCTCCAAATAAATAAATAAATAATGAAACATTTATATAAATTATTGAGCAGTAATTAGACCTGGCACGGTAGTTCACGCCTGTAATCCTAGCATTCTAGGGGGCCAAGGTGGGTAGATTCATTGAGTTCAGGAGTTCAAGACCAGCCTGAGCAAAATGAGACCCCATCTCTACTAAAAGTAGAAAAACTAGCTAGATATTACAGCGGGTGCTTGTAGTCCCAGCTACTCTGGAGGCTGAGGCAAGAGAATCACTTGAGCCCGAGAGTTTGAGGTTGCTGTGAGCTATGACGCCACTGGCATTCTACCAGGGTGGCAGAGTAAGACTCTGTCTCAAAAAGAAAAACAAGAAAAAAGGCATAGTAACTAAAGGGCCATCGATGAAAACTTAAGAACTTGGGAAAGAGAGTATCAATACAATCAGTACAAGTGAAGGTTATTTTGTGGCCTTTTCTAATCCTATTTCTAAACTGTCCTATTTTACTGCAACCAGTGGTAATCATTATCCTGAGTTTTATAGCCTATTATTCGCTTACTTGATTTTTTAAAACTATGTCTAAATTCCTAAACCAGGAACTTTTTATAAATAGTGTCATATTTTTCATATTCTTCTGTCACTTAATGCATGTAGCCTCCACCTCCTGGGCCCAAGTAATCCTCTCACCTCTGCCTTCAGAGTAGCTGGGACTATAGGCATGTGCCACCGCACCTGTCACTTAATTTTTTTCACTCATTATTATGATTTTGTGATAAATTTCATATAGTTCCTTAATTTTCAGTGTTGTGTATTTCTCTGTGAAAATACACCATAATTCATTTATTCTTCTCTTAATAATTGAGTTTTTTCAAGTTTTTATTATTTGTTGTTTTGCTGTTATAATTCTCTATGAATTTTTAAAATATATAAACAGTTCGCCTGTAGTCCCAGCTTCTCGGGAGGCTGAGGCAAGAGAATCGCTTAAGCCCAGGAGTTGGAGGTTGCTGTGAGCTGTGTGAGGCCACGGCACTCTACTGAGGGCCATAAAAGTGAGACTTTGTCTCTACAAAAAAAATAAAAATATATATATATATATAAACAGTTTATTTACTCTCAGTGCTCTGTATATTCAGAGAAACTTTTTTAGTAACAAACTATAGAAATGATCCTTGAAAATACAGTCTTTCTATGAATATTTTTATATCTGTCTCCTAAGGCACTTACAGAGATTTCTTTGGGCTCTATAGTCTGTTATATGTCCAGAGTGGAATTGCAGGGTTATAGAATTTGCCAGTCTTCATCTTTGCTATGTTTTCAAAATGATTTTTACCAATTTTCACTACCACTACCAAGTGCTAGAGAACTTCCATTGCTCGTGTACTCAATAGGTATTGTTCAAGTTTTTTGTTTGTTTTGTGAGACAGAGTCTCACTCTGTTGCCCTGGCTAGAGTGTAATGACGTCATCATAGCTCACAGCAACCTCAAACTCTTGGGCTTGAGCAATCCTCTTGCCTCAGCTTCCCAAGTAGCTGGGACTATAGGCATCATGTGCCACTATACCCAGCTTCTTTTTTCTACTTTTAATAGAGGTCTCACTCTTCTTTAGGCTGGTCTAGAAATGCAGAGCTCAAGTGATCCTCCCGCCTTGAGCTCAAGCCACCAAGGGTATATACTTATATCCTCTGAGTATAAGATGACCATATGAAAATCCACCTAGGATTACATGTGTTAGCCACTATGCCCAGCCTTATCCAAATTTTAAAATTTTGTCAACCAGTGGATTTAAAATATGTGCCCTTAATTTTCACTTTTGTTTATTAATGCAATTAAATTTCATTTCACATTTTATTTTTCATGAATCTCCTTCATTAAAGTACCTTTTTACTTTTTTTTTTTTGGACAGGCTGTCTCACCTTATTGCCCAACCTGGTCTCAAACTCCTGGCCTAAAGGGATCCCCTCAGCCTCAGCCTCCACCATGCCCTGCTCCTATTCATGTATTTTGCCCATTTTTTTTTTCCTGTTTGACTATATGTTTTTTACTTATTGATACACAGGCTTCTCTTTTTATTTTCTTTACGATGTCTTCTGATAAACAAAAAGTCTTAAATTTTTTTTTGGCAGTGCCTGTAGCTCAGTCAGTAGGGTGCTGGCCACATACACCGAGGCTGGTGGATTCAAACCCAGCCTGGGCCAGCTAAACAACAAGGACAACTGCAACTAAAAAATTGCTGGGCGTTGAGGTGGGTACCTGTAGTCCCAGCTACTTGGGAAGCTGAGGCAAGAGAATCGCTTAAGCCCAAGAGTTTAAGGTTGCTGTGAGCTGTGACGCCAGGGCATGGCACTCTACCCTGGGCCACAGCTTGAGACTCTGTCTCAAAAAAAAAAAAGTCTTAATTTTTTTTTTGAAACAGAGTCTCACTTTGTCGCCTTTGGTAGAGTGCCATGGCCTCTTGCCTCAGCCTCCCAAGTAGCTGGGACTACAGGTGCCTATCACAACACCCAGCCAATTTTAGAGATGGGATCTTGCTCTTACTCAGGCTGGTCTTGAACCTGTGAGTTCAGGGCAATCCACCCACCTTGGCCTCCCAGAGTGCTAGGATTATAGGCATGAGCCACTGTGCTAGGCAAAAATTCTTAATTTTAGCAAAGTAAAATTTATCAATCTTTTTTTATTTATATTTTGGGCCTTTTGTCTATACCTCCGTGAAGTATTATACTGTAGTTCCCATGCAGTAAAAGAAACAAAAGATTTTTGTTTGTTTGTTTTAAATAAGATTTGTCCCCTCCAAAACTCATATTGAAATTTCATTGCCATTGTATTGGGAGATGGGGCTTTTAAGAGAGATTAGGTCACTGAAAGGGATCAATCAATGCCTTTCTAGCTAAAGGGGGTTAATTATCCCAAGACCAAATTAGGTTTCTTCAGCTTTCTCTTAGTTCCTCTCTCATCAAGTGGTCCCTTCTGCTTTTCTACCAGGCTATAAAGCAGCACAAGGCCCCTCACCAGATACAGCTGCCCAATCTTGGACTTCCCAGCTCCAGATCATGACTTAAATAAACTTTTCAGTGGTGTCTGTAGATCAGTGGGTAGGGGGCCGGCCACATACACCCAGGTTGGAGGGTTCAAGCCCAGCCTGGGCCTGCTAAACAACAATGACAACTGCAACCAAAAAATGGCCAGGCATTGTGGCAGGCGCCTGTAATCCCAGCTACTTGGGAGGCTGAGGCAAGACAATTGCTTAAGCCCAAGAGTTTGAGGTTGCTGTGAGCTGTGATGCCATAGCACTCTACCCAGGGCGACAACTTGAGACACTGTCTCAAAAAAAAAACAAAAAAACTTTTTTTCTTTAAAAATGACAGAAAATGGACTAAGGCAATATTGAAAAGCAAAAAGTAAATTGCCATTATTTGCAGTTGATATGCTTATCTAATGTAGAAATTCAAAAGGTATGTCAAATTATTAAAATTAATGATAGACTGGATGTGGTGGCTCATGCCTATAATTCCAACACTTTGGGGAGCTGAGGCAGGAGAATCACTTAAGTTTGAGAACAGATGGGTAATGTAGCAAGACCCTGTCTATTCAAAAAAACATTTTTTTTTAATTAACCTAACCAGGCATGATGAATGTCTACCTGTAGTCCTCGCTACTCCTGAGGCTAAGACAGGAGAGTTGTTTGAGCCCAGGAATTTGAGGTTACAGTGAGCTGCGATTGAGCCCCTGTACTCCAGCCTGGGTAAAAGAGTAAGACCCTGCTTCTTTAAAAAAATAGTAATAATAATGATGAGAGCGTTTAGTAAGAAGTCTAAGATGAACATATGAAAACCAGTTGCATTTCTATATAATACAATACCAGTTAGATTAGAAAATACCATTTAAAAATCGACATCACTGCCACCGAGCTATATACTTAAAATTGTTAAAATGGAAATTTTTATTTTTATTGTTAAATCATAGCTGTGTACATTGGTGCAATCAAGGGGTACAATGTGGTTTCATATACAATCTGAAATAGTCTCATCAAACTGCTCAGCATAGCCTTCATGGCATTTTCTTAGTTATTGTATGTAGGTAGACATTTGTATTCTGCATTTAGTAAGTTTCGCCTGTATCCATTCTAAGATGCACTGTAGGTGTGGCCCCACCCAGTACCCTCCTTTCACCCTAACCTCCCCCCTCCCTTCCCTTTCCTTGCCCCTTTCCCTATATTCTTGTGCTATAGTTGGGTTATAGCCCTCATGTGAAAACTATAAATTAGCTTCATAGTAGGGCTGAGTACATTGGATACTTTTTCTTCCATTCCTGAGATGCTTTGCTAAGAAGAATATGTTCCAGCTCCATCCATGTAAACATATACTGTGTATATTTGACTACAAAAAAAACCCAGAATGGATGCTATTTTTTTTTTTTTGAGACAGTCTCACTGTGTCACTTGGGTACAATGCTGTGGCATCACAGCTCACAGCAACCTCCAACTCTTGGGCTTAAGGGATTCTCTTGCCTAAGACTCCCAAATAGCGGGACTACAGGCGCCAACCACAACGCCCAGCTATTTTTTGGTTGCAGTTGTCATTGTTGTTTAGCTGGCCAGCACCAGGCCCGAACCTGCCAGCTTCGGTGTATGTGACCGGTGCCCTATTTACTGAGCTACGGGCGTCAAGCCCAAATGGATACTATTAAATTTGGTTATAATAGCAACAAAAATGTAAGATACTCTGAAATACTTTCAATCAAATATCTGTAAATCCTTAAGGAAAGAAAAATGAAACTGTATTAGGGAAGACCAGACTTAATGAAACTATATACTACATTAATGGATTAGAAGATACTAAATTATAAAGATGTCATTTCCAAAATGATCTATAGACTCAAAGCAATCCCAACAGATTTTCCCAAGAATTTGATGAAATGACTTCTGGAGTAGCCAAGATAATCTTGAAGCATGGTAATGTGGGGATCTGCTTCATCAAATATTAAAATGTATATATTAGAAGGCTTTGCACGGTGGCTCATATCTGTAATCCTAGCACTCTGGGAGGCCAAGGCAGGTAGATTGTTGAGCTCAGGAGTCCAAGACTAGCCAGTCAGGCTCTAAAAATCTCTAAAAATAGCCAGGCATTATGCTGGGTGCCTATGGTCCCAGCTATTCAGGAGGCTGAGAAAAGAGAATCACTTGAGCCCAAGAGTTTGAGGTTGCTATGAGCTATGACACCATGGCACTCTACCGAGGGTGACAAAGTGAGACTCTGTCTCAATAAATAAATAAATAAAAATAAATAAATAAGTAATAGCTGGTGGGCGGCCCCATATACCGAGAGTGGTGGGTTCAAACCTGGCCCTGGCCAAACTGCAACCCAAAAAAAAAAAAAAAATAGCCGGGCATTGTGGCCAGCACCTATAGTCCCAGCTACTTGGGAGGCTGAAGCAAGAGGATTGCTCAAGCCCAAGAGTTTGAGGTTGCTCTGAGCTGTGACACCAGGGCACTCTACTAAGGGTGACAAAGGGAGACTTTGTCTCAAAAAAATAAGAAAATAGGGCGGCGCCTGTGGCTCACAGGAGTAGGGTGCCTGCCCCATATGCCAGGGGTGGGGAGTGCCAGCCCCTACCAAAAACTGCAAAAAAATAAGAAAATAAAAATAAATAGATAAAATAAAATGGTGTTGTGTTATAATAAAAAATATATTTGGCTTTTGGATCTAGTGCACGTCATAGATTTTCTTAAATCTTTGGAATTTCTAGAATAAGAGCAGTATCTTTTGTTGTTCATAATGAGCCCCTTTGATAACATCTAAGTTTGTGCTAATGAAGTGATTTAGGATTGGTGCCTTTAGATAGCCTCAGGATGGGGTCTGTCACCGAAAGTGAGGTAGCTAGAGAGTACAGGCTTGGAAATTTCTGCCTCCAAGAAGGAGGTGGGGGATAGGTATTCAGCTGTATAAAAACTCTTGGACAACCAGATTTGATGAGCTTCCAGGTTGCTGAACACAGGGAGGTGCTGGAAGGGGTAACCTGAGGAGGTGCTCATGGGAACCCTCAATTTATAGCTAGTTGGTCAGAAGCATGGTCACAACATGATTGCGATTGTCATTATGGGACTGAGCCTTTAACCTGTATAACATGACCCTACCTCTATAGAGATAGTATCAAATTCAATTGAATTGTAGGACACCCATTTGGTGTCAGAGAATTGCTGGAATGGGGGGTAGAAATTTCCCACATATCTGGTTGTGGAAGTGATCCATGTTTTATGAGAGTATAGAGAAACAAACATGTTTTCCCTAGATGTTGTTCTTTCTTTTTCTTTTCTTTTTTTTTTTTTTTTTTGAGACAGAGCCTCAAGCTATCACCCTGGGTAGAGTGCTTTGACATCACAGCTCACAGCAACCTCCAACTCCTGGGCTCAAGCGATTCTCCTGCCTCCACCTCCCAAGTAGCTGGGAATACAGGCACCCGCCACAACACCTGGCTATTTTTTGGTTGCAGGCATCATTGTTGTTTGGTGGCCTGGGCTGGATTCGAACCCGCCAGCTCAGGTGTATGTGGCTGGCGCCTTAGCCCCTAGATTTTTTTTTTAAATTTGTGTAGCATTTAAAGATTTTTAAAGTTTTTAAATAAACTTTTTTTTACAGGAATTCTATATTTATAGAGCTTTATAATTTTTATAGAAAAATTGTGGCCTGGCACAGTGGTTCATGCCTGTAATCCAGGCATTCTTGGAGACCAAGGCAGGTGGACTGCCTGAGCTTAGGAGTCTGAGACCAGCCTGAGCAAGAGCAAGACCCACATCTCTGGTGGCGCCTGTGGCTCAGTGGGTAGGGTGCCGGCCCCATATACCAAACTCAGCGCCAGCCAAACTGCAACAAAAAAATAGCCGGGCGTTGTGGTGGGCGCCTATAGTCCCAGTTACTTGAAAGGCTTGAAGCAAGAGAATCACCTAAGCCCAGGAGTTGGAGGTTGTTGTGAGCTGTATGACACCACAGCACTCTACAAAGGGAGAGTGCCATAAAGTGAGACTCTGTCTCTACAAAAAAAAAAAAAAGACCCCCTCTACTAAAAATAGAAAAAGCTAGCCTGGCGTTGTGGTGCACACCTGTAGTCCCAGCTACTTGGGAGGCTGAAGCAAGTGGATTGCTAGAACCCAGGAATTTGAGTTACTGTGAGCTATGATGCTATGGCACTGTACCCAGTGAAACTCTGTCTGAAAAATTAAAAAAAAATAAAAAGGGTGGCACCTGTGGCAGTGGTGGATTCAAGCCCAGCCCTGGTCAAAAACTGCAAAAAAAAAAAGACAGAAAGAAAAATTGTGATAGCACAGAGAGTTCTTATATATCCTACGCCCAGTTTCTATTATTAGCATCTTATATCAGCACATTTGTTACAGTTAATGAACCAATGTTGATAGATTGTTATTAAAGTCGACAGTTTATTGAGACTAGATTAGTTTTTACCTAATGTCCTTTTTCTATTTTAGGATCTCATCCAGGACATCCTATTATAGTAAGTCATGAACTCCCTTTAGTATCCTCTTGGCCTCGTTTGTAAACTATAATAAAATCTTAAGGCCTCCCCAGCTGACTGAATAGACACCCCTCTTGGCCAAATACCCTAAAGCAGAGTTGCTGACCCTGAGAAGGGATGTCAGACTTGTCTGTCTTGCCTCTCCTCTGGGAGATATCTTTTGTAACTCTTTAACAGGCCTAAGGCTATACAAGACAAAGCTTAAACCTCACTTTCTGGTCATCAATTTACTTAGTGGATCACTTGTTGGTGGGGTGGCTTGTCTCTGATTTTAAAATATTCCAGGCCTTTAGACAACACTTTATTTCTTTAATCAATTGCAAATCAAAGAATTTAAAACCATCTATAACCTGTGATGCTACACTTTGAGATGTCCTGTCCTGCCTTTTCAAACCAAACCAAGGTAACCTTCAGGTATTGATATGTGACTTTACCAGTAATTCCTGTCTCTCCAAAAGTTATAAAACCAAACTGTAATCCAACCACAGTGAGACCTCTTGCTCAAGGCTTCTTGGATGTGGCTTTCTGGACCATGGTCGCACATATCTGGCTTGGAATAAAACTCTTTACATTATTTTACGATTTGGGTTCTTTTCCATTGACAAGTTTCTTAGACTTTGTTTTTGATATAAAGGTGTACTGCTCAGGTATTTTGTAAAAGGCCCTTTAACTGGAATCTGGTTTTCTCATAATTAAACTAGGGCTATAGGTTTTTGGGAGAAAGACTACAGAGAAAAAGTACCATTTTCAACACGTCATATCAAGGGTACATATTATCAAAATGACTCATCATGGTTGATGTTGACCTTGATCACCTGACTGAGGTAGTGTTTAGCAGTTTTCTTCACTGTAAAGTTATTTCTCCTCTCCTTTCCCTATTGTACTCTTTGGAAAGAAGTCATTTTGCATAGCCCACACTTAAGGACTGGGGAGTTATGCCCTATGTCCTTGAGTGGTCATTATTTACCTAAATAATTTAGAATTCTTCCGTACAAGTGATTTATCATTTCTCACCCATTTATTTATATATTTGACCATATTATTATATCAGTATGGGCTCATGAATATTTATTTTATACTTTCATTATACTCCAATACTACTTTATTTTTGACCAAAGTTTTCCATCTTAGGCCATTGGGAGCTAGCTCTTTTAGTTGATTTAGGTATTCCTTTGACATACCCCGATTAATGTAGGGGTTTTGGTTTTGTCTTTTGAGCACTTTCTTACTTTATGACACTATAATATGCTTTTTTTTTTTTTTTTTTGCATTTTCCTAAGCTGCCATCTTCCATGGAAGTTTTTTGATTTTTTTTTTTTTTTTTTTTTTTTTGAGACAGAGTCTCACTCTCCTGCTGCCTAGGCCAGAGTACTGTGGCGTGAGAGCTCACAAGCAACTTCAAACTCCTGGACTCAAGCAATCCTCTTGCCTCAGCCTCCCGAGTAGCTGGGACCACAGGTGCCTGACACAATGCCCGGCTATTTTTTTTGTTGTTGCAGTTTGGCCGGGGCTGGGTTTGAACTCTTGGTATATGGAGCCGGCGCCCTATCCACTGAGCCACAGGCACCGCCCTTGGGTTTCTTTTTTTGAGACAAAGTCTCACTATGGCACCCTGGGTAGAGTGCCATGGCGTCACAGCTCGCAGCAACCTCAAACCCTTGGGCTTAAGCGATTCTCTTGCCTTAGCCTCCCACATAGCTAGGACTACAGGTGCCCACCACAACACCTGGCTATTTTTTTGTTGTAGTTGTCATTGTTGTTTTGCAGACCCAGGACAGATTGGAACCTGCCAACCTGGGTGTATGTGGTGGCACCCTAGCTGCTGAGCTACAGGCGCCAGGCCATGGAAGTTTTATTACAATATTTTCACTCTTCTCAAGCAGCCACAATTCCTGTCCTTGCACCAGTCCTTAACCTGATTCTCCTCTAACTTACCTACCCCTAACTAGTTCACTAATTTGTGATTTGCAAATCATTTCTTTTTAAAGAAGTGGAGGTAAAATGAATAACTATGAATAAAATAGCAGAGTAAAAGGGACAACTCCCTTCTTTTCCTTTTTTTTTCTTCTCTTTTCTATTTAACCTGTTATATGTAACTCTTCCTCCCCGACCTAAAGTTAGCCTACTGTGCTTGATTTGCTTTTCCTGCCTTGGCTTATATATGAAGCCGGTAAATATTATAGATGCCCATAATATTATAATTGTTCTCATATAGGACAAAATAGTTACTTTTCAGGCACTTGAGACCATACCACTAATAGGAAATATCAATTTTATTTGCCTCTGGAACAAAGCCTTCACTTGGGCCACCAATTCAAACCTCTCCTCTAAACCTTCTGACATATCTGTTTAACAAGGAGCCAGATAGCTTGGTTAGAGTGTGTCTATTTTCTTTCTCCTGGTTTACCTTTATTTGAAATAATAGCCCACTGCAAGAAGCAGATCACAGTCTCCAAGGTCAGTGGGGAAGTTCCTGGGACGTCAAACAATTGGATAAAGCCACTGTACTCCCTTCTGAATATGAATCTGAAGAATGTTTAACTGCAGAGGATCCCACAGGGCATGGACAGATGTCCAACCTTGAGCAGGCAAACAAGCAAAAGGTCAGTAGCAGAAAAAAAAAAACACAACAAAAATTAAAAAAAAAAAAAAAACAATCTGGAAAGCTTCTTCCTGAGAATATGTTATTTATGTAACTGGAAGAGCAAACCTCCTTCCCACGCCACCCCCGTGGGGGTGGAGGATTACTTGTTTCAGAGGATGTAAGTCTTTACATTGCCTCTCTTCCACTGGAGCAGTGGGAGTATGAGACTTTAATCAAGAATTTAATTTAGTAGAAGGTAGTAGGAGGATGACACCTACAAAAATGTAATTGGCACAGAGTACAGACATAGGGTATTTCCAAAGCTTGGTGTTTGTGTAGCAAAGCAGTAGCCAGTAAGAGATAGCTGGATTGTGGGGCCCGATGATTCTAAGCTAGTTTCAAACGTCTTTTTTTCTTTTACTGTCTGATTAGGCATGGTCTGTAAGCTAGGAGATAAAAAATAACTTACATTGTTTTCCAAAATAAATGCTATCTTTATAGAGAGTAGGGGTGAAGCTCTGTTGATTATAGAAGAGTCAAATGTTTCTCTTTCTCAGCATGGAAAGAGAACATGAGAACATGTACTCTCAGTACAGCGCTGTGCCTCAGAATTAATGCCTGCCTTCGGGAGATGTGGGTGTGTTTGGCATAATAGTTACTTACTGGACACCAAGAAGAATTAGGTATAAATATCTCCAAGGGAACTAAACTTGAACTACCCACATTCACCCTGCACTTTCTTGCTAAAGTCCTATTCTAAATAGAATAAATAATTCAGACTTGGAAAACTGAATTATTGGGAAAGGAGGATGGATCCTGGTGTAAGAACAAACCCTGTGAGTGGAGCCCTGGGCTGGTCCTGAAAGAGGAGGGGAGCTATCAAAAGCAGTTTTAAAGAAGGAAGTTTGAACAAAGGAGATACTGGCAGAGAAAAAAGAAGATATGAAGAGAAGGGATTTGGGTATGCTCAAGACCATTGCTATGGTTTATATTCTTTTGATGTTTTGTCTTGAGACGGGGAGTATCATTTAAGAGTTACGTCTGGCTATATATAATAGAAAACGCAAAGTCAGTAGATAAACTAGATACACATCCATTTTTCATGTAAAAGAATTCCAGAAGTGGGAATTTCAGGGCTGGTGTGGCACTGGAAACTCAGACTTGTTTTGGTTCCACTGTGGGGGTGTATGGCTTTCACTCATAAGATCACAAAATGGCTGGGAGCTCTTTTGAATTTTTAATTATTATAAGTACATAATAGTTGTATATCTTACTAAAGCTCAGTTAAGAAGCTCTCACAGAAATTCTTCTTACCCTCTTCCACTTATCTCTTGTTAGCTTTCCTTCCAGCATGTGGTTATGTCTGGGAGACACAGTGTTTTCACTGGATGTTTTGCCACCTCTAATAATAGAGAGGTACTGTTAGCGGGAAGTGGAGAAGGAGTAATGACATAGCAGTCATGTAAAGTTAAGATTTTTTTTTCTTAGATAATTAATTCTCTCAAATAAGCCTTAACTCTTTGGCAAAGAGTTTGTGGGGATGGTATAGTAAGTAAGGCAACAGAGCAAAAAAGGTGAAATATAGCATGATCCACATAGCCACGCCACTACCTGTGCTCATGCAAAGGAGGAGTTATCCAGGAGATGTCAAGCTGCAAATGGAGAAAAACCCACAGTGTACCTTGGAGCAGGGGGAATGTCAGAAAGCTAGGTGGAAGACTTAGCAGGGTTCTGAGACAACTGCCCCCAACCCCAGCCTTTCCTTTGCATACATTATAGGAGAAAGTTCACCTCTGGAGGAGCTGGGCAAAAGGGGAAGCCTAGTTCCCCTATGGTTGCAAGATAGATGCAGTTGTTCTAAGCAACACATCCAGAAATAACATCTAGAAGAAAATCAGCAATCAATTCTGTAACCTCTCTTTTAAAGTGAGGAAACCTTTCCCAGAAGACCTCTCCGCATTTGCCACAACTGGATCTCGTGCCCACTTTTTTTTTAAGAGACAATGTCTGGCTGTGTCATCCAGGCTAGAGTGCAGTGGTGCAATCAGAGCTCACTGCCATAGCTCACTGCAGTCTCCAACTCCTGGGCTCAAGGGATCCTCCTGCCTCGGCCTCTGGAATAGCTAGGACGACTACAGGTGCAAACCACTATGTCCAGCTATTTTTTAAATTTTTGTGGAGACAGGGTCTTGCTTTGTTTTCCAGGCTAGTCTCAAATTCCTGGCCTTAAGCAACCCTCCCACCTCAACCTCCCAAAGGCTGGGATTACAAGTGTTAGCCTCTACACCCAGTCATGTGCCCACTTGTAAACAAGACGTTGGCAAGGGAAATGGGACTATATTGGCTAAGGTTACTGATCCTCAACCTTGGGTGCATATTAGAACTGAAAGAGTTTTAATACTATTTCTTGTGCCTACCACACATACCAATTTCCTTAGGATCCTTAGGAATATGACGGAGATATCAGCATTTTTAAAGGTCCCCTACATCGTTCTAACATGCAAATAAAGTTGAGAACTACCGTGGCATCCCACCCTGTGGCGCTGCCATCACCTGGGAGCTTATGGAACTACAGGTTGGTTTGTTCCACTGCCCAGACCTAATGAATTAGAAACTCTGGGGGTTGGTTCCATTAGTCTAGTGCACCCTAAGATTTGTGGACCACTGACCTAAACTTACCAAGATTTTACCCTAAACTGCAGTTATGGTTACCTTTTCTGAAGCATGGTTAAACGAAATTAGCAAGGAACTAGGAGTTTGAAGAGGATGGGCAGGTAAGCAATTGTCTCAGCTATAAGAATTCTCATTCACTTAAACAAGAAACAGCAAACAAACAAAATGTACTTTGAATTAATTTTAAGCTAGCAGAGAAGTTCCAAGAAAATACAAGGAACTCTCCTATACCTTTACTCCAAATGACCAACTTTTTTTTTTTTTGAGATAGTTTTACCCTGTTGCCCTGGGTAGAGTGCTGTGGCGTCATCATAGCTCATAGCAATCTCAAACTCTAGGGCTCAAACGATCCTCTTGCCTAGTTTTTCTATTTTTTAGCAGAGATGAGGTCTCACTCTTGCTCAGCCTAGTCTCTAACTCCTGAGCTCAAGCAGTCTACCCACCTAGGCCTCCCAGAGTGCTAAGATTATAGGTATGAGCCACTGTGCCCAGAGAAGCAAGCAAATTTTTCAGAATTTCCCCAAATTTGTTTTGGCATCCTCTCTCTATAGAATATGCACACACATATACACATGTCTGTGCACATACACACTTTGTCCTCACCCATTTGAGAGTAGGTGCATACTCCTTTCCCTCTGCCTGTTCATACTAAGACCATAGGCATTCTCTTATAACATAGTACAATTGTCAAATCAGGGAATTTATTTATTTATTTGCAGTTTGTTGTTGTTGTTGTTGTTTTTTGCTAGGGCCGGGTTTTGAAACTGCCACCTCCGATATATGGGGCTGGCACCCTACCCCCTTTGAGCCACAGGCACCCAAATCAGGGAATTTATTATTGATACAATAGTATGCAGTGACTAATCAAATTTGTCAGTCATGCCAATTGGGTTCTGTATAGCCTTTTTTTTTTTTTTCCTATACAGGAAACAGGCATTTCATTGTCATTTTTTTTTTTGAGACAGAGTCCCACTATGTTGCCCTCGGTAGAGTGCCTTGGCGTCACAGCTCACAGCAACCTCCAACTCTGGGGCTTAAGCGATTCTCTTGCCTAAGCCTCCCAAATAGCTGGGACTACAGGCGCCCGCCACAATGCCCAGGTATTTTTTGGTTGCAGTTGTCATTGTTGTTTGGCTGGCCCGGGCTGTATTTGAACCCGCCAGCTCCAGTGTATGTAGCTGGCATCCTAGTTCCTGAGCTATAGGCACTGAGCCTGTCATTTCTTTTTTAATCTGTTGCATTTTCTCAGACTTCCTTAAAAAAAAAAAAAAAAGACATGGACATTTTTGATTTCTTATTTCCTTCTGTGAAAGTATAAATACCCAGGGAAATTTTGCCCTCCAAGAGACATTTGTTGATTTCTGGAGTTATTTTTGGTTGCTAAAACTGGAAGGGCAGGGCGGTGCCTGTGGCTCAAAGGGGTAGGGCGCTGGTCCCATATGCTGGAGGTGGTGGGTTCAAACCCAGCCCCGGCCAAAAACCACAAAAAAAAACAAAAATAAAAATAAAAACTGCAAAAAAAAAAAAAAATACTGGAAGGGCTGGAGGTGGATGGGGTGATGACTCTATAAGAGTGTCAGTGTACTTAATGCTGCTGAACTATATACACTTGAATATGGTTATGGTGGTAGCATTTATGTTAGGAATATTACATAACAATAAACAAAACTGGAAGGGAGCAGGCCAGGAATGCTGCTAAACGTACTATCATGCACACAACAACCTCCCACAACAAAGGATTATTTGCCCCAAAATGTCAGTAGTGCCAAGGTTGAGAAATCCTGGTATAAATTAACACAACCTTGCTAAAGGGTATTAAGTGTACAGTTCCACTGAGCAAACAGTCTCACTTCTCGAAATGTATTCTAGGGAAATATGACCAGCGAGCAATGATGTATGCACAAAGGCTTTTATTGCAAATACTATTTATAATAGAGACAAATTTGATACTATTAAGTGTCTGTCACAAGAGCTGGGATTGGTGGCACAATTATAGTTCCAGCTACCTATGAGGCTGAGGCAGGAAGATCCCTTGAGGCCAAGAAAGTCCAGCCTTGACAACAGAGCAAGACCTATCTGAAGAAAAATAAATGTCTACTACAAACATTAATTTAGAATATATTCATATAAAAGAAAACTATACACGTACTTTTAAAAAAAAGGTTGCCAGGGCTCAGTGCCTGTGGCTCAAGTGGCTAAGGCACCAGCCACATACACCTGAGCTGGCGGGTTCGAATCCAGCCCAGGCCTGCCAAACAACAATGACAGCAGCAACCAAAAAATATCCAGGCATGGCGGGTGCCTGTAGTCCCAGCTACTTGGGAGGTGGAGGCAGGAGAATCCCTTAAGCCCAGGAGTTTCAGATTGGTGTGAGCCATGACACCATGGCATTCTACCCATGGCGACAGCTTGAGGCTCTGTCTCAAAAAAAAAAAAAAGGTATCTAGGTGCGGTGGCTCACGCCTATAATTCTAGCACTCTGGGAGGCCAAGGTGGATGGATTGCCTGAGCTCACACCTGAGCCAGAGCGAGACCTCATCTCTAAAAATAGCCAGGTGTTGTGGCAGGGGCCTGTAGTCCCAGATATTTGGGAGGCTAAGGTAAGAGAATCACTTGAGCCCAAGAGTTTGAGATTGCTGTGAACTTTGATGCCATGGCACTCTACCAAGGGCAACAAAGCGAAACTCTTGTCTCAAAATAAATAAATAAATAAAATTGAATAAAAAGTTAAGGTAGAATTTTAGATGTAAACTTGGAAAAATGTCTATGATATACCACATAAACCAAAAACAGGTTTAAAACAATATAGTGTATATTATCTCCCCTATGCTCTAAACAGTATGAAAATTAATGTAAACATTTCAAAGTCTTAAAGGATACATTTCAAACTGTTAATAATAGTTATCTTTGAAGGGTGATATTAAAGGGAAATTTTCATGTTCTCTAGCTTGTTGGAATCATGTATCATCAGAAAAATAGAGACATTAAAATATAATGATGAGATTAATATCCCACAGTTACTAATTAAATAATAGCTGGCAATTATTCATGGAGCTAGAAAAGCACAGCTAGGTGTCCTTTGGGAAACTTTGGTTATCAAAAGCAACCGCCACACCCTCAAAACCCTAGGGATTTCTCAGAAAGTGATACTGAGGGTGAGCTATCTTGTGGGTGAAGGAAATAGAAATTTTCAAGCGATTCCTGACTCTCCCAAAACCACTGAAAGCGTCTGCTCTTGGTTACATTATTTTGCTGGCCTCAGACCATTAATTTGAAGTTTTATATTTGACGGGATAAGCCTAAAATACCTTAAAAAGCAAGCTGAAATTATAACACTACTAAAGCAGTGTTTTTCAAATAGTAAGTTATGATCCAATGAGTCATCAAATTTATCCAGTAAGTTATGACCAACTTTTTTAAAAAACAAAACATTCAAATTCAAATAAAATAGAGTTGAAAACCATGTTTGTACTGGTCTGGATTAAAAAATTTATTTCTTTGTGTGGGTTGTGGTCTACAAATTTGGATGTTACTTAATTACACAATTTAGAAGAATAAATTATTATGCAAGCTTAGGCTTAAGAGAGTCCTTGCTTGATAACTTACAGTGTTTCAACATTGTCTTTAATGTTTCAAGTTAGTGAAGGTGTTTACAATCTCTTATACACTTGAAAATTACTTTTTAATACTGGAGAATTAAATTTAGTAGATTTTAGAGGTCACAAACAATTGAATATAACTTTGACCATTTTATACCTTTGAAAGTATTAAAAATATAAAATGAATTAGAGTATCACATCCTGTTTCAATGATACCAAGTATTATTTATTTAAGAAATTAAAAATGTGTATACCACCTCTTATTTTTCTTTTATGAGAGTCCAATAGAGAACTTTGGTTATATTTTCCTTAATCAAATTAATTAAAATAGTATATCCTAATGTTATTAAATTAACATTTTGCAAGATTGTAAAATTTTGACTTTTAAAGTAACAGTGCCACCTGGTGGTTATTCTAAACAAATGCTTTTATTTCTCCTGGATGCATACTTTGAAGAGGGATTGCTCTTTGGCCTGTGATATCCTGTAGCCGGTAACTATGTTTAACCTGAGAGACTACCAGACTGTTTTCAAAACTGCTGCACCATTGCAATGTATGAGAGTTCCAACTTTTCTACATCCTTACCCACACTTGTTATTTTCCATCTTTTTGTTTATAGCTATCCTAGTGGATTTACAGTAATATCTCATTGTGGTTTTGATTTGTATTTCCCTGATAAATAATACTGTTGAGCATCTTTCCACATGCTTGTTGGCCACACACACACACACACACACACACACACACACACACACACACACATATATATTTGCTTTTAAGAGATAGAGTCCTGCCGGGCGTGGTGGCTCACACCTGTAGTCCCAGCACTGTGGGAGGCTGAGGCGAGTGGATTGCCTGAGCTCAGTATGAACAGCAGTGAGCCAGAATAAGACCCCGTCTCTACTAACATCAAAAACATCGCCAGAGGAAGAAGAAAATGAACAACAAAAAAGAGTACTTCAAATGAAGAAGAATGAACAAGCAAGCTGAAATTAAAAAAAAAAAAAAAAAGAGATAGAGTCCTGCTTTGTCACCAAAGCTCGAGTGCAGTGGCATGACCACAGATCACTACAGCCTCCAACTCCTGGGCTCAAGCAATCTTCCTGCCTCAGCCTCCAGAGCTCTAGGACTATATGCATGTGCCACCAAGCCTGGCTGATTTTTAAAAACTTTTTTGTAGCGATGTTGTTTAGGCTGTTATGGTCCTCCTGGTCTCCAGTGATCCTCCCACTTGGTCTCCCAAAGTGCTGGGAGTACAGGTGTCAGCCACCATGCACCCGGCTCTACTTATATATCTTGTTTAGAAAAATGTCTGTTCAGATCCTTTGCTCACTTTTAATGGAGTTGTTAATCTTGCCATTGTTGTGTTGTAAGAGTTCTTTAACATATACTGGATACTTGAGCCTCATCAGATACATGTTTTACAAATATTTTCTCTCCTTCTACAGATTGTCTTTTCACTTTCTCAATAGTGTCCTGTGATACATAAAAGTTAATTCTGATGATGTCTGATGTATCTTTTCTTCCTTTTATTCTTTGTTCTTTTGGTGTCAGATCTCTAAGAATCCATTGTCAAATCCAAGGTAATAAACACTTATTCATATGTGTTCTTCCAAGAGCTTTATAGTTTTAGCTTTTACATTTAGGTCTTTGATCCATTTGATCTTTTGTTTGTTTGTTGTTTTTTTTTGTAGAGACAGAGTCTCACTGTACCGCCCTCGGGTAGAGTGCCGTGGCGTCACACGGCTCACAGCAACCTCTAACTCTTGGGCTTACGCGATTCTCTTAACTCAGCCTCCTGAGCAGCTGGGACTACAGGCGTCCGCCACAACGCCCAGCTAATTTTTTTGTTAGTTTGGCCGGGGCTGGGTTTGAACCCGTCACCCTCGGCATATGGGGCCGGCGCCCTACTCACTGAGCCACAGGCGCCGCCTGTTTGTTTGTTTTGAGGCAGAGTCTTATTTTGTCACCATAGCTAGAGTGCAGTGGCCTCATCATACCTCACTGCATCTTCAAACTCCTGGAGTTAAGTGATTCTCCTGCCTCAGTCTCCCTAGCAGCTAGGACTACAGGCAGGTGTATGACACCATGCTTCCTCGATAATTTTTAGCTCACAGCAACCTCAGACTCTTGGGCTCAAGCAATTCTCTTGCCTTAGCCTCCCAAGTAGCTGGGACTATTAGGTACCAGGCTAGTTTTTCTATTTTTAGTAGAGACCAGGTCTTTGTCTTGCTCAGGCTGGTCTTGAACTTAGAGCTCAAGCAATCCACTCACCTTGGCCGCTCAGAGTGCTAGGATTGCAGGTATGAGCTACCGCACCTGGCCTAATTTTTCTATATATATATATATATATGTATATTGTAGATATAGGGTCTGTCTTTTGCTTAGGGCCCATTTTTTAGTGTTTTGATAAGATCTGGGGGGGGGGGACCAATACCATTCTTTTGTGAATAAGAACATCCTGTGAATAGGAATATCCATGTGAATATACAGTTGTCCCAGCATCATTTGTTAAGTGGACTATTCCTGCCCCATTTAAGTCTCTCCTGCTCAGGCTGGTCTCAAACTCCTGAGCTCAAGCAATCTGCCAGCCTCAGCCTACCAGAGTGCTAAGGATTACAGGCATGAGCCACTATCCCTGACCCTGTTTTGCTTTCTTATCATTTGGGTGTTCACTGGAGTAGCATGTTTAACTTCTTTTATGAACTTCTTTGCATTCACAACTTGGCTAACTGGCACAAGAGGCCTAACACTTTTCAATGTGTCTTCCTTACTAAGCTTAATCATTTCTAACTTTTGATTCATAGTCAGAGACATGCAACTCTTCCTTTCACTTGAATACTTACAGGCCATTTTAGGGTTATTAATTGTTGTGTCTCAGGGAATAGGGAGCCTAAGAGAGAGAGATGGGGTAATGGCCAGTGAAACAGAACACTCACCATGTTCATCAATTAATGTTTTTTCTTTTTTTTTTGAGACAGAGCCTCAAGCTATCGCCCTGGGTAGAATGCCGTAGCGTCACAGCTCACAGCAACCTCCAACTCTTGGGCTTAAGCAATTCTCTTGCCTCAGCCTCCTGAGTAGCTGGGACTACAGGCACCCACCACAATACCTGGCTTTTTTTGGTTGTAGTTGTCATTGTTTGGCAGGCCCCGGCCGGATTCAAACCTGCCAGTTCTGGTGTATGTGGCTGGCACCTTAGCAGCTTGAGCTACAGGCGCCACCCTCATCACCATCTTATATGCGCATGGTTTATGATGCCCAAAAATAATTATAATAGTAACATAAAAAAGTCACTTTATTATATTTAGCTTAATAAATATAATAATAATGAGTTTGAAATATTGTGACAATTACCAAAATGTGATAGAGTCACATAAAGTGAGCACATACTATTAGAAAAATGACATCAGTTGACTTGCTTGACATAAGCTTGTCATAAATCTTCAATTTATAAAAAACACAGTAAAGCACCATAAAGTGAAGCTCAATAAAATGAGGTATTAGATTTCCAGAGTTTGTCTAACTGAAACTTTGTACCCTTTAACCAATATCTCCCCATTCTCCCACCCCGTCCCCTGGCTTCTCTCTGCCTGTGTTTGACTTTTTTAGATTTCACATAGAAGTGAGATCATGCAATATTTGCCTTTCTGTTTCTGGCTTACTTAGCGTAACGCCTTCCAGGTTCATCTTTGTCACAAATAAAAGGATTTCCTTCATTTTTAAGGCTAACCTTACATGTACCTTATATGTACATGTGTGTATATATATATATATATCCCACATTTTCTCCATCCCCTCATCCACTGATGACACTTAGGTTGATCCCACATCTTGACTATTGTGAATAATGCTGCAGTGAACAAGGGAGTAGGGATACCTCTTTGATAGGCTAACTTCATTTCCTTTGTATATATCTATAAACTTCCTGGAACTCCTTTTGCCGCAACTCATTGATAAGTTAAAAACAGAAAGGAGAGAACAAAACACTCAAGACCAAAGTGTAACAAAGGCCTTTATGTTTATGTTGACACTTGGGTGCAAGTGGGCTAAGATCAAAAGGAGATTAGGGAGGGAGGCAATTCTTTTTATGGCAGGCTGAAAAGCAGCTGGCTTACAGACAAGTCTTTCTTATGGGAGGGCCAAGGACATGCAGCTCATTATTAGGTCTTTCCGGGCTGACTTTTCTTATCAAGATGTCAGAGGCTTCCAAGTATAAGCATATAAGCATAATAAGTTTCTAACTGGACCAGTGTCAGGAAGCAAGTGACCAGCCTGTGGCATGTCTCTCTCATCTGAGTTATGACCATCTGTAACAGAGTCTCACAGAAAGTTTTTTTTTTCTTTCCAGATCTAAGATGGAGTTAGCCTGGCCAACCTAACACTCATAAGTTTTGGCATGTTGTGTTTCCATTTTCATCTGTCTCAAGATATTTTTTTTATTTCCCTTTTGATTTCTTCCTTGGTTCATTTAGGAGTATGTTGTTTAATTTCCACGTATTTGTGCATTTTCCAAATTCCTTCCTGTTACTAATTTCTAGTTTCATATCATTGTGTTTGGAAAAGATATTTGATATGATTCCAATACTATCTTCTTGAATTTTTTACACCTTGTTTTGTGCTCTAACATGTGATCTATCCTGGAGGATGTTCTGTGTGCACTTGAAAGAATGTGTATTTGCTGTTGTTGTTAGAGGGACCAAGCCCTCAGTCCCCTAATGGTTCACTGAAAATCACTGACATGAGGTAGACAGACTAATAGGAGAAAAGGCTTACAAATTTGTTTACCATGTATATATAGGAGCCTTCAGAATGCAGACCTAATGGTACAGGGAAAATTGTCCCTTTTTATTCTAAAGTTCAGTAAAGTCTAGACAGTTGTATAG
The DNA here is from genome assembly GCF_027406575.1 of Nycticebus coucang. Lineage (NCBI taxonomy): Eukaryota > Metazoa > Chordata > Mammalia > Primates > Lorisidae > Nycticebus > Nycticebus coucang. The sequence continues at coordinate 25,483,139 of NC_069781.1, read as the reverse complement.
AAATAATATTGGACAAAAAGGGTATGATCTAATGCTAATAGACCTAATGGGGAGACCCAGCAAGTCCTGTCTATCTTTGCCTCTCTGGGCATGCTTTCCTTCAAAGTGTGGGGCAGTGCCTCTTTTGAATGGAGGTCTTACACAGTCTAACAAAGTAGGTTAGATAATTTCTTTTTCTTTTCTCTTTTTTTTTTTGAGACAGCCTCATGCTACTGCCCTGGATAGAGTGCTGTGGCATCATCATAGCTCACAGCAACCTCATACTCTTGAGTTCAAGCGATTCTCTTGCCTCAGCCTCCCGAGTAGCTGGGACTACAGGCGCCTGCCACAACACTTGGCTAATTTTTCTATTTTTAGTAGAGATGGGAGTCTCAGTCTTGCTCAGGCTGGTCTCGAACTCTTGGAACTCAAGCAGTCCACCCTCCTTGGCCTCCTGGAGTGCTAGGATTACAGGCATGAAAACACCTTGCCTGGCCAGATAATTTCTTTATGGCAAATTTTTTAAAATTTGAGATTAATATGAAGGTATAAATGATTAGGTTATATTGTTCGTATTTGTTAGGTAAAGTTCAAGTTGCCCATCAGGTGAGAGGTTACCAATCCCTCTATCCCCTTTTCCCTGCCCCTCTTTCCCTCTCCCCCTCTTGAATTTAATTGTGTTTTTTTCTCCTATGGGCATATAGTTATTTATCTATTGGTTCATATTAGTATTACATATGTTGGATACTTGCTTTTTCATTATTGTAATACTTAACTAAGAAGAATGTTCTTCAACTCCATCCAAGTTAATACAAAAAATGTAAAGTTTCCATCTTTTTTTTTTATTGTTAAATCATAGCTGTGTACATTAGTGCAATCAAGGGGTACAATGTACAGGTTTCATACACAATCTGAAATATTCTCATCAAACTGTTCAACATAGCCTTCGTGGCATTTTCTTAGTTATTGTATGTAGACATTTGTATTCTGCCTTTAGTAAGTTTTGCCTGTACCCATTCTAAGATGCACCATAGATGTGGCCCCACCCATCACCCTCCCTCCACCAAAACCTCCCTCCTTCCTTCTCCTTCCTTGACCCTTTCCTCATAGTCTTGTGCTATAGTTGGGTTATAGCCTTCATGTGAAAGCTATAATTTAGCTTCATGGTAGAGCTGAATACATTGGATACTTTTTCTTCCATTCCTGAGATACTTTGCTAAGAAGAATATGTTCCAGCTCCATCCATGTAAACATGAAAGAGGTAAAGTCTCCATCTTTCTTTAAGGCTGCATAATATTCCATGGTATACATGTACCACAATTTGCTAGTCCATTCATGGGTCGATGGACACTTGGGCTTCTTCCATGACTTAGTAATTATGAATTGGGCTGCAATAAACATTCTGGTACAGATATCTTTGTTATATTGTGACTTTTGGTCTTCTGGGTATAAACCTAGTAAAGGAATTACAGGATCGAATGGCAGGTCTATTTTTAGGTCTCTAAGTATTCTCCAAACATCCTTCCAGAAGGAACATATTAGTGTGCATTCCCACCAGCAGTGTAGAAGTGTGCCCTTTTCTCCACATCCACGCCAACATCTCTGGTTTTGGGATTTTGTTATGTGGGCTACTCTTACTGAGGTTAGGTGATATCTCAAAGTTGTTTTGATTTGCATTTCTCTGATGATTAAGGATGATGAGCTTTTTTTCATGTGTTTGTAGATTGTGTGCCTGTCTTCTTTAGAAAAGTTTCTCTTCAAGTCCCTTGCCCACCCTGAGATGGGGTCACGTGTTCTTTTCTTGCTAATACATTTGAGTTCTCTGTGGATTCTGGTTATTAGACCTTTATTGGAGGTAAACCTGCAAATATTTTCTCCCATTCTGAGGGCTGTCTGCTTGTTTTACTTACAATGTTCTTGGCTGTGCAGAAGGTTTTTAGTTTGATCAGGTCCCAGTAGTGTATTTTTGATACTGCTTCAATTGCCTGGGGAGTCCTCCTCATAAAATATTCACCCAGGCCGATTCCTTCAAGAGTTTTCCCTGCACTTTCTTCAAGTATTTTTATAGTTTCATGTCTTATGTTTAAATCTTTTATCCAGTGAGAGTCTATCTTAGTTAATGGTGAAAGGTGTGGGTCCAGTTTCAATCTTCTACAGGTTGCCAGCCAGTTTACCCAGCACCATTTGTTAAATAGGGAATCTTTTCCCCACTGGATGTTTTTAATTGGCTTGTCAAAGATCAAATAATGGTAAGTAGCTGGATTCATCTTCTTGGTTCTCTATTCTGTTCCAGACATCTACTTCTCTGCTTTTGTGCCAGTACCATGCTGTTTTGATCACTATCAATTTATAGTACAGTCTCAGGTCTGGTAGCATGATTCCTCCTGCTTTGTTTTTATTGCTGAGTAGTATTTTGGCTATTCAAGGTTTTTTCTGATTCCATATAAAACGAAGTATTATTTTTTCATGATCTTTTAAATATGACAATGGAGCTTTAATAGGAATTGCATTAAAATTATATATTGCTTTGGGTAGTATGGATTTTTTAACCATGTTGATTCTTCCCAGCCATGAGCATGGTATGTTTTTCCATCTGTTAACATCTTCAGCTATTTCTTTTCTTAAAGTTTCATAGTTCTCTTTGTAGAGATCTTTCACATCCTTTGTTAGGTATACTCCCAAATATTTCATCTTCTTTGGCACTACCGTGAAAGGAATAGAGTCCTTGACTGTTTTTTCAGCCTGGTTATTGTTGGTGTATATAAAGGCTACAGATTTATGGGTGTTGATTTTGTAGCCTGAGACATTGCTGTATTCCTTGATGACTTCCAAAAATTTTGTAGTAGAATTCCTAGTGTTTTCCAGATATACGATCATATCATCTGCGAAGAGTGAACGTTTGATTTCTTCTGACCCTATGTGGATACCCTTGATTGCCTTTTCTTCCCTAATTGCAATAGCTAAAACTTCCATTATAATGTTAAAGAGCAATGGAGACAATAGGCAACCTTGCCTGGTTCCTGATCTAAGTGGAAATGATTTCAATTTAACTCCATTCAATACGATATTGGCTGTGGGTTTGCTATAGATGGCCTCTATTAGTTGAAGAAATGTCCCTTCTATACCAATTTTCTTAACTGCTCTGATCATGAAGGGATGCTGGATATTATCAAAAGCTTTTTCTGCATCAATTGAAAGAATCATATGGTCCTTATTTTTTAGTTTGTTTATGTGTTGAATTACATTTATAGATTTATGTATATTGAACCAGCCTTGAGACCCTGGGATAAATCCCACTTGGTCGTGGTGTATAATTTTTTTGATGTGTTGTTGGATTCTGTTTGTTAGGATCTTATTGAGTATTTTAGCATCAATACTCATTACTGATATTGGTCTATAATTTTCTTTTCTTGTTGGGTCTTTCCCTGGTTTGGGGATCAAGGTGATGTTTGCTTCGTAGAATGTGTTGGATAATATTCCTTCTTTTTCTATTTTGGAAGAGGTTTAGTAATATAGGTACTAATTCTTCTTCAAAGGTTTGGTAGAATTCTGACATAAAGCCCTCTGGTCCTGGGCTTTTCTTTTGAGGGAGATTTTGTATAGTTGATGCTATTTCTTTTTTTTTTGTAATGAGACAGAGTCTCATTTTATCACCCTTGACAGAGTGCTGTGGCATCACAGCTCACAGCAACCTCCAACTCTTGGGCTGAAGCGATTCTCTTGCCTCTTTCTCCTGAGACTCCCTCATTCCTGGGACTACAGGTGCCCGCCACAATGCCCAGTTTTTTTTTTTATTGTTGTTACAGTTGTCATTGCTGTTTTAGCTGGCCAGGCCCAGGTTCAAACCTGCCACTCTCTATATATGGGGCTGGTGCCCTACCCACTGAGCCACAGGCGACACCCCAAGACTCCATCTTTTTATGGCTGAATAGTATACCATGGTATACATATATATATGTATATATGGCCAGTTTTTGCACAGAATAATTTTTGGTTTTATGGCTGGCTTTCTGGAAAAGAGGTTTTGGCTTTTATGGCCTGCCTTGGGGAAGAGGGATTCTAAATTCTGTGGCTCACCTCAGGGGAGACAATGGGACTGACAGGAGAAGAAATGTCGTGAAAAACTTTTGCTTTTGAGGGCTTCATCTTGGGGTATTTTCTGCACCCCAACAATAGAATATTTTGTATATGTCTATTAGGTTCCTTTGGTCTGTAGCAGTGGTTCTCAACCTTCCTAATGCCATGGCCCTTTAATACAGTTCCTGTGTGTCATGACCCACAGGTTGAGAACCACTGGTCTTTAGTGTTGATCAAGTCCACTGTTTTCTTATTGGTTTTTTATCTCTAAGACATTGTTGACAAAGTATGGTATAGCCTGGCACTCAAAGCTCGATGGTTAAGGCACCAGCCACATGCACTGGGCCTGGCAGGTTCGAACCCAGCCTGGGCCTACTAAACAACAGTGACAACTACAACAAAATAGCCGGGCATTGTGGCGGGCACCTGTAGTCCCAGCTACTTTGGAGGCTGAGGCAAGAGAATTGCTTAAGCCCAAGAGTTTGAGGTTGCTAGGAGCTGTGACACCATGGCACTCTACCAAGAGCGACATAGTGAGATTCTGACTCAAAAAAAAGGCTCAAAGGAGTAGGGCGCTGCCCCCATATGCTGGAGGTGGCGGGTTCAAACCCGGCCAAAAACTGCAAAAAAAAAAAAAAAAAAAAAAAATATATATATATATATATATATATATAAATAAAAAGAGGAAGAAAGTATGGTATAGCTGTGCTCTGCTGTTATCACTTTGCTGTCCATTTCTCCCTTCAGTTCCCTTAATATTTGATTTATATGTTTAAGTGCTTTGATGCTGGATGCATATATATTTAGCTCACACCTGTAATCCTAGCACATTGGAAGGCTGAGAAGGGTGATCACCTGAGCAAGAATGATACCCCATCTCTACTAAAAATAGAAGAGCTGGTTGGGCGCCCATAGCTCAGTGGTTAGGGTGCTGGCCACATGCTCCAGGGCTGATGGGTTGGAACCTGGCCCTGGCCTGCTAAACAAACAAACAAAAAAATAGCTGGGCATTGTTGCCTCAGTTCCCTATAGTCCCAGCTACTAGGAAGGCTGAGGCAAGAGAATCGCTTGAGCCCAAGAGTTGGAGGTTGCTGTGAGCTGTGACACCATAGCACTCTACCAAGGGTGACAAAATGAGACTCTGTCTCAGGTGGCGCCTATGGCTCAGTGAGTAGGGCGCTGGCCCCATATACCAAGGGTGGCGGGTTCAAACCTGGCCCTGGTCAAACTGCAATTATAAAAACAAAAATAGGGAGGTGCCTGTGGCTCAGCGAGTAGGGTGCCAGCCCCATATACTGAGGGTGGCAGGTTCAAACCTGGCCCTGGCCAAACTGCAACAACAACAACAAAAACAGTGGGCGCCTGTAGTCCCAGCTAGTTGGAAGGTTGAGGCAAGAGAATTGCCTAAGCCCAAGAGCTGGAGGTTACTGTGAGCTGACACCACAGCACTCTACCAAGGGCTATAAAGTGAGACTCTATCTCTAAAAAAAAATGAGACTCTGTCTCAAAAAAATAAAAGTGTTTTGTATTTTGGAGCAAATTTTTGGATTAGTGATACTCAACCTATTCTGACATTTAATTGTTCTCTGATTGTTTTGTAGTTCTCCTATTCTTTCTCTTCTGCTATTTTCCTTTGCAATTTGATTGGTTTTTGTAGTGGTATGCTTTGCTTTATCTTTTGTGTATATATACAGGTTTTTTCTTTGTTGTTACTGTTAAGAGTTTGAGCTAGTGAAGATTTCTCCAGACAAATCTGGAGAAATTTACTTTTCTTAGATGGAAAAAGACCAACAGGGTGAAAGAGAACTCCAGAAGACGATTAAGTTGATTTCTGACTATAGGCAAATTAACAGGGTACTGTGAATGCTGCATCCCCTCCTTTTCTTAGGTCAGGCAGGCTGATAACAGAAGCTGATGACAGAAGGGGCAGATAAGTTTATCATTCACAATTGTGGTCTTGCCACTGATTCTGCCTCTGGGGCAGAAACTAAGGCCTAGAGCTATCCCTCCAGGAACTTTCCAAGGCTGTAAAAAAACAAAAAGGCAGTTTTTGGTGAATGTAAACAGAAAAATTATACTTTTTTTTTTTTTTGCAAAAAATACATAATTTATTTTTATTTATTTATTTATTTATTTATTTTGAGACAGAGCCTCAAGCTGTCGCCCTAGGTAGAATGCCATGGCATCTCTTGATGCTCTCTTGAGCTCCTGGGCTCAAGCGATTCTCCTGCCTCCGCCTCCCAAGTAGCTGGGACTATAGGTGCCCGCCACAACGCCGGGCTATTTTTTGGTTGCAGCCATCATTGTTGTTTGGCAGGCCTAGGTTGGATTTGAACCTGCCAGCTCAGGTGTATGTGGCTGGCGCCTTAGCTGCTTGAGCCACAGGCGCCAAGCCAAAAAATGCATAATTTATAAAGACTTGTTATCACTAGAATTGATTTCAGGAAGGAATAAAACAGATGAAAAAAAAACAAAAGCAGACTCTGGAGTGAGACCTGAATTCTTAGAGCTCAATCTGTGTCTGAAGTAGGGAGCAGCTGCTCAAGCAGGAAGCCTTTGGGCACTCTGGCTCCATGGATACCTCCCTTGAGAATCTGGGGAGGAGAGTATACCAAGGGCCAGTCCCTTCCTCAGGCAGTATCCCACTGGGAGCTCAGCCTAACCAAGACTTGTTCTCTGCTCCCTGGACCTTCATCTTAAGGTCAGAGAGAGGACAATGAACCCAGAGCTGCTAGAGGTAAATCATATTCAAGTAGTACAGTCCCAGGAGAGAAGGTAGAGGACAGGCCAGAATGCATCAGGTGTCCTGGGCAATGTTTGCTGTGTCCCAGGAAGAGGCCCAAGCCTCAGGGTATGAGGGAGTCAAAGTGGGTCTGAACCACCAGCGGGCAAATTCTGGGTAGAGGCTGGACCAGGCTGGTAGGTCTCTGCCTCATCCCAGGGGTTCTTGAGTCTGGCAAGGACATCAGCTATCTTCACTCCCTTATACTCAGTTCTTGTAAAGAGAGAGCTCAGAGCCTTCTAAATCCTGTTCCTGCTAGAAAACCAGGAAGGTCCTAGGGGCAGAGAGAATAGATGCTGACTTTGACCTTGGGGAATAAAGACCTCATGTCCAACTGCTTTCTACCTCCCCAGCCCCAACTCTTATCCCAAAGTGCTTGCCACCTGCAATAAATAGCCAGGAGTCTTGATAAATAGTAAAAATCTTCTGAATACTGTGTGGAGAGAGGGAGGAAAAAGGCAAGTACATAAAGTCCCAGCAGCATCCAAGGAAAAGCTTGGTAAAGGAGCCACCTGGGGGAAGGTTTTTCTGACCCACAGCCAGGCCTGGAAGGGCAGCAAGAAGTTCCGCCTGCCAGACTCAGAAAGGCTGCGGGGGCCTAGCTCCAGCTGGACTGTCTGGAAAGAAGATGTGGACCTGGCTTCCAGACCCAAACCACCTTCCCTGTCCAAAAAAGGAGGGAGAGGTGTTGGTCAGAAGCAGCCCTACCTTCCCACAGCTGAGCGTAGTTACACTGGCCCCTGCTCAGAGTGCACCTGCTCCAACCCTGCGAACAGCCCAAGCAGGTGCCCAGAGAAGGGCCAGCAGTAGCCTCAGCAGCAGTACGGTATAGAGGGGCACACAGAGGCACAGCCATGGCCCTCCTGGCACTGATAGGCTCAACTGATGCTCAGCTGCACCTGGCCTATGGTGTGCCAGGTCCCAACTGCCCTTTTCAGGTCTCACCACCCTGGGCTGGGGCCTGGAGGCCAAGGGAATTCTTTGAAAGTACTTGGATTCTAAGCCTGGGTATCACCTTAATGTCCTTCTCCTTTGTGACAGGAGGATCTTTGCGGGCACTTCCAGAAAACATAGGTTTCCTTCTTCTTTATCCCGCCCTGGGCAGAAAGCAGGGGCAAGAGGCTCAAAGCCTCGTCAGTGTTTGGTTTCTAAGATTCCTGCTATGAGAAGCAGGTTCAGGGCCCTCCAGTGAGGTACTGAGGACTTCCCAGTCCGGGGATCTGGGAGCCTTCAGGCCAAGGTTGATCACCAAAGGCCCTGGTGAGAAAGATGCCTCATTATGTCTCCTAGGTTCAGAGGAGTGGGGAAGAGGAAAGAGGATAACAAGGCGGCATCTGTAGCTCACTGAGTAGGGTGCCAGCCACATACACTGATGCTGGTGAATTTGAACCAGCCGGCCCAACTAAAACAACAATGATAACTGTAACAACAACAAAAAAATATTTTCTGATTTAACATATTGAGTAATATTTGGAAGAAGATAGATAATGAAGCTCTCAAATTTCCATTTTTAATGGTAAAAACATACTATGGTGAGGTAATTTCTTGCAGGGGGTGGAATTTATGCAATATAAAGGACATGCCAGCCTGGGAATCCAACTGGGACTATCTGTGGTGTGATAAGAAGGCAAGGCAAATTTCCATGTAGTATTAGACTCTTGTAAAAATAATTTGTGAGGTCTCCAATTCTCATAATTCCACTTATTAGGTAATCATACTTGTGTGAAATTAGGGGAATATATAATAATTTCATATAATGTGGGGAGGATCATGATCACCTGGGGGACGGCCTTTACATAAAGGTATTGATAATCTGTGAAATGAATGTCCATGAATTAGTAGTCCATCAATACCTACTGCTCCGATAAGTGTTTGATGTTATACCCCCTCTATGCAAGAAAAATAATTATGAATATGTCATATATGATTGGGGATTAAAAAGGAATACAATAAATTGTGTTATTTTAGGTATCCCTTTAAAAAAAAATAGCTGGGCATTGTGGCGGGCGCCTGTAGTCCCAGCTACTTGGGAGGCTGAGGCAAAAGAATCGCTTAAGACCAAGAGTTGGAGGTTGCTGTGAGCAATGACGCTGCAGCACTCTACCAAGGACGACAGCTTGAGACTCTGTCTCAAAAAAAAAAAAGAGGGTAAGAGGCTCAGAATAAGACACCCCAAGAGAGAAGGGCAGAGAAAGAGTAATGGAGAGAGGAAAATAGAGCAAGAGAGGTGCAGACACCTGCTGTGACAGAGGTGGAGGGAGACAGTGGTAGACAGGCAAGGAAGGAAAAGCAGAGAGACCAAGTATGATTCAGATGGTCTTCCCCTCACTGCCCCCATCCCTGGGAATTCAGGGACATAAAGACAAAACCAGCACCACCAGACTAACACATGCTTAGTAGGAGACACACAGAGGGTGTGACCTGGGCCTGGCAGCTGCTTAGTGCCCTCAGGGTCACTTTCCCCAGAGATAAGCATAAGTACTAACCCTCAGAAGTTGTTTCTGGCCCATTTGCTAAGCACGTCCTGACCAATGCCCAGGAGAAGACCAGAGACAGGAACTGAGGCCCTTGCCAGCCTCCCACTAGCCCAAGAACCCCCACTAGCCCTGGAAAAAAATAACTTCCTGAGCCCCAACCTTGCTCAGAGGCCTGGGCAAAGGCTCCCGGGACTGAAGAGCAGGCAGGGAGCCAAGGCTTGGTGGTTAGGGAAGGAGTATGGCACAGTGTGCCCCCAGTAGGAGTGTCCTGCGTCAGGGAAGCCAGGGAAATAAGGAGCAGGAAATAATCAGCAGATTAATCCTGCAGCTTCCTCCTGGACTGGGGTCTCCATAGGCTTCTGCATATCCCAGAAGTCAGGGCACAGGGGCCTGATGGCTGCTTTCCCAAACCTTGGCCTCTGGCTGCCAGGCTACTTTGAATCTTGGAGTTCCTTGGCTTTCTGTAGGATCTGGCACACATCTGTGATGGTGTAATCCTGCAGAAGCCACATGTTTAGGTAGAGTCCCCTTCCAGCAGTTGTCATCAGCGAAAAGGGAGTACCAGATCAGGATGTCAGACAGCAAGAACTCCCAGGACAGCAGCAGTGACAGCCAGCAGAAGGCAAAGAACTGGGGCTTGATCTTCTGCTCTTGCAGTTTCAAGTAGAGTTCCATGCCCTTATCCTTCAAGGTGGAGTACAACTTTTCCATATTGTAGGTGATGCAGCATTGGGAGTTAACTTCTTGAAGTTGTCCTGGATCCCAGCCAAAAGGCTGGCAAGGCAGAAAAAGGTGTCCGCCTCGGCATGCTCTTTCCACTCCCTGTTGGGGTCAGTGGCAAAGGTATAGTAGAGGGGCCCCACTGTCTCATTCATGTCCTGCACCTAAGTGGTGCCAGGATTGAGTTTGGCGTAGACGAACAGGATCCTCTCCACCACCTCCCAGTGGACCTGACAGACGTCGGGCAGCACCTCAGACTCGTTCAGGGACTATGGTGAGGAGTTCTTGTGCCGGGAGCTCATATTTGTAAGCCGCTCCGGTTCCGGGCCACTGTCTGGGATTTCAGTATCGCCTGCGCCACTCACTTACGAAAGGTCTCAAGTTCATTCTGAGGGTGCAGGAGGAGGAGGCCGGGGTATTCGGCGGCCCTCTTAGGGGAGGGTCTGTCTGGGCACAACCTTCGCACAGCCTTGTTGATCTGCAGCAGCCCGTCATTGTCAGGCTTCAGACGGAAAGTCAGTATCTGCCGAAAGGGGGGGCAGCGTCCGGACGGCGCCCGTGAGTGGGGGGAGAGGACCTGAGCCAGGTCAGGGCCTGCCGAGAAGTCTGTCCTCACTGCAAGGTTTTTCTAGCGCACTACTCCTCAGTCACGCTCCTGTTCTGGAGCTGGAGCTGAAGCTAAGTGGCTAAGGAGTACGTAGCGGCTGACGCAGCCAACAAACCAGCCGCCAGCCAGAGACCGATTGTCAGCGTAGCACTCCGCGAGAGGGGCGGGGCCGTGTCGTCTCTCAAAGCGCTTGCGCAGAGAGTAGCTGTCCTGTTCCCGGTCTAAGGTGGCGGAAACTAACGCCGAGCGCCCACGGCCCACTGCGTGCGCAGGCGCACTCAGCGATCTCCGCCCTCTCTGAGCACCTCTTCCCGCGCGGGCCTCAGGGCGGGACTGTGGGGGCGGGGCTTCAGGAGGGGCTAGATGCGCAGGGAAGATCTACCATTTGCACTCTGCTTGCGGCCGCCAAGTTCTCTGGTCTGCGAAAGTCATGTTACCCAACACCGGGTAAGGGATGGGGGTCTCGTGCACGGCTTTCTGGGCCCGCGGTGGCTCGCCCAGGGATGTGGGAGGGTTATTGAAACTGCTTGGAGCGCTCTCTGCTCGTCTGCTCTGGACGCTGCGGACAGAGAATCTGCGGTAACGCGTGAGAAGTAGCCTAAAGTTGCGAACTGTAGGATAGCGGGAGTGTAAAACCTCTTCCACAGGTAAAGGGATCGAGAGTCGGTTACCGCGCTCTCCTGGTGCTGGTCCTGCTTTGAGTTTAGCAATAGCTGCGTGGCTAGCTGAAAGCGTGCAAGTTCTAGGTGAAAGGTCACTGAAACAGCTCTTGAACTGCCACTTAATTCTGGACGCTCAGTTCTGGAATGATAAAATCGTAGGGTGTTTAAAAACTAATTTCCAAATTCGTAACAAACTGATCTTAAAATATGGGTATCTTTTGGGGATTTTCACCTTAAAAAATTAAATGTGGCGAAATACACATAAAATTTGCTATCTTAACCATTTTTTACGTGTACATATTAGTATTCTTAAGGATATCCATATCGCTGTGTAGTCCATCTCCAGAACTTTTTCACTTTTTTTTTTTTTTTTTGGTAGAGGCAGAGTCTTACTTTATCGCCCTTGGTAGAGTGCCGTGGCATCACACAACTCACAGCAACCTCCAACTTCTGGGCTTAGGCGATTCTCTTGCCTCAGCCTCCCGCGTAGCTGGGACTATAGGCGTCCGCCACGACAACCGGCTATTTTTTTGTTGCAGTTTGGCCGGGGCTGGGCTTGAACCCACCACCCTCGGTATATGGAGCTGGCGCCCTACCCACTGAGCCACAGGCGCCGCCCCAACTTTTTCACTCTTAAAAGTGAAACTTTGTATCCTTTAAATAACCCCTCATTTCTCCCTGCCTCCAGCCCCTATCAGCCACCATTCTACTTTCTGTTTATAAGAGTATGGGTATCTTGAGCTGAATGAAGTGTGAAATTCTGTAATTTGCCTGAAACATAGGTACATAGCCAAAAGACTTTACAACAGTTCCCGTGGGTGTAAAGTTAAAAAGTGAGACACCCCATTCTTAAAATCCAGTACTCTAGTTCCTTTCTGATATGTTTTCGTTCTGTGCATTTATATAAGTATTTTGTATACCATTCAAACACACACACCATCTTTAAAAAAATAGTAGCAAACTCTATTCATGACCTTGCTACTTTTACTTAATATATCTTGGGACAGATTTTTTTTTTAAAGACAAAGTCTCCTATGTTGATTTCTGGCCTTCATTCCTTTGTTCAAGTGATCCTCCCTCCCCAGCCTCCAGAGTACTGGTACTATATATAGCTCACTGCCCCTGGGGAGATACATTTTTAGTACATCTAGGTCTTCCTCCTCCTCTTAAATGATTGTGTAATATTTATTCTATTACAGCTTGAGTATCTGTTATCTGAAATTCTTAGAACCAGAGTGTTTTTGGATTTCAGATTTTCAGATTAAGAATGCTCAGCCTGGGCAGCGCCTGTGGCTCAACAGAGTAAGGCGCTGTTACCATATGCCAAAGGTGGTGGGTTCAAACCCAGTCCCGGCAAAAAAAAAAAAGAATGCTCAGCCTGTAAATGTATGTACCTTTATTTATTTAACTTACTCCCTATTGTGAGCTGCCATATCCTTTCTAGTTGGTTTTTTGTTGTTGTTACACTGTCTTTACTTTCATGATTATATTTCTGTTTAACGTGATTGTATCTGTTTGTACATATCTAAGTGTGTCCTGGAAGTGAGATTCCTGGATCAAAGAGTATATGCACTTTATTTATTTATTTTTTTGAGAGAGGGTCTCACTATGTCCTCCTCGGTAGAGGGCCATGGTGTCACAGCTCACAGCAACCTCAAACTCTTGGGCTTAGGGGATTCTCTTGCCTCAGCCTCCCGAGTAGGTGGGACTACAGGTGCCCACCACAGCGCCCGGCTATTTTTTTTTTGTTGCAGTTGTCATTGTTTAGCTGACCCGTGTCAGGTCCGAACCCACCACCCTCTGTGCCTGTGGCCAGCACCGTAACCACTGTGCTATGGGCACCGAGCCAAGTATATACACTTTAGTAAATACTGCCAGATGACTCTCCAAAAGGGTTGCACACCAATGAGATTTCCTAATCTAACATGTTGGCAAACAGTAACATTTAATAAAATTGTAATTAGAGAAAATAATGGCACTTTAGTTGAAATTTGCATTTTGAGGATCTCTTTTTACATATATTTAAACCAGGGACAGTTTGGTAGAGGACATTTGGTAATATCTGAGAACATTTTTGATTGTCACAGTTGAAAGGGGATGCTAATGGCATTTAGTGAGTAGAGTCCAGGGATGCTGATGAACATCCTGCAATGCACTGGCAGCCCCTTTCAACAAAGAATTATCTAGTCCAAAATGTCAATAATGTTGAGAAACTCTAGTTTAAAGTCTTCTGTGTATCTTTTTATTTACCTGGCTTAACCAATGAATTGATCTCCGAGGGCTCTGTATATTTTAAAAATTTGTCCTTTATTGTGTTACAAGTATTTTTTACAGTTTTTTGTTGCATCTTGACTTGATCATACTATTTGTTTAAAGTGAAGAAATCTGTTTCTGAAGCCAGAGTTAGCAGTCTTTTAAGGCTTAAAAGCTTTTTTGTAATAACCTTGTAAGTCCATCTTAAACCAGGATCTTTTTTAAATTGGTATTCCCTAGTATTTTAAAATGTTTTTATGTTTTTAGAATACTGTACATACATTTTTTTGCACTCAGATTTTTTTTTTTTTCAGTTTTTGGCTGGGGCTGGGTTTGAACCCGCCCCCTCTGGCATATGGAGCTGGTGCCTTACTCCTTTGAGCCACAGGCACCGCTCTGCACTTAGATCTTATTATTCATCTTGGATTTAATTTTGTTACAGGAAATGAGTTAGGAAGCCCACTGGATTTTGGTTCAGATGACTGAACCAAAGTCCCCGAAGCATTGACCTAATAGTTAATCCTTTCTCTTCTGTTACAGATTCCACCTCTATCGTATGTTAAATTCTTGTATGTATAAAGATCCGTTTCTGGGCTTTCTTCTCTATCAAACTGGATTTGTTGCTCTAGTTTTATAAAATGTTTTAAAATCTGGGAAGGCTGGTTCCCACCTCATTTGGATTATTTTCCTGAATTTTCTTGGTTATTCTTGGGTGTTTATTTTTCCAAATGAACTTTAGAATAGTTTGCATAATCTTTTTTTAAAAAATTGTTCTTTTTTAAAGTATTTAACAAAAAAATTTCATGACATTTACCTGATTTTGATGAGGGAATTCTAGTAAATTAGAGTGTAAGTTAGCTCTGCATTAGCAAGTTTTAGCCTTCTGTCAATAATGCTGAGAAATTTAGAACCTTTCTTTGAGGTGCTCCTGCCTTCTGTATTCTGGTACTAATGCTTTGGAGCTGAAGGATGTCCTCGTAGTTGTATAGATCCAGGATACCCTTGCCTTTTTTTCTGTCAATGCCAGAAACTCTGAGAATGGAAGAAAGTGCCCTTTATCCTACTGGGAATCAATCCAACTATGCTCAAGGCAAAAGGATAAGACTTTTGAAGCAATAGTTAGGACATTATCTTATTAGTACATTAAAACATACTTTTGATATTCTATGTATGTAACCTTTTGTGTAAAAGAGGGAAACTTAAACCATACAGCGTATTTCATATATGTATATATGTCTGGGTGTGTTTGCATGTTTTTGGAAAAAATACAAAAAGAATAAACCAGAAATTAATGAAGCATGTCACCTATGGGTAGGTGAGAAGTCAGGCTTCTTTGAGTGTACTTTTTTTTTAAATTTATTAATTAATTTTTTTTTTGGCCAGGGCCGGGTTTGAACCCGCCACCTTCCGTATATGGGGCCAGTTCCCTACTCCTTGAGCCACAGGCGCCACCTTGAGTGTACTTTTTTGTTGTTGTTGTTGTTGTTGAGACATAATCTCACTCTGTTGCCCCAGGCTGGAGTCCCTAGGCATCATCCCAGCTCACTGGCAATCTCAAACTCCTGGATGTGAGCAATCCTCTGCCTCAGCCTCCCGAATAGCTGAGAATACAGGCACCTGCCACTGCACCCAGCTAGTTTTTCTATCTTTTGTAGACATAGGGTGTTACCCTTGCTCAGGGTGGTCTCAAGTTCCTGAGCTCCAGCAGTCCTCCCACCTTGGCCTCCAGAGTGCCAGGATTCAGGTGTGAACCACCATGCCCAGCCTTTTTATATCTCTCAACCTGCCCGAGGAAACCTTGTCCTTTGTCTTCTAGAAAAGTCATGCCACTTTTAGTATCCTGTGTTTGTCACAAAAACTTTCAAGGTCTAGAATTTCTATTTATCAAGTGTTCAACCAAGAAATTTTAACATGTATATTTAAGTTACTGATGTCTAAAGTAAATAGAAATGTACCATTCTTCCATACAATACAAGGACTTCGAAAAGCTAAACTCTGATTGCCGATGTATTTTAATTCTACCATTTTTAACCCAAGCATTATTTATTATTAATTATTACTTTTTGAGACAGAGTCTCACTATGTAGCCCTCGGGAGGGTGCCATGGCAGCCACATACACATGTCACAGCTCACAGCAACCTCAAACTCTTGGGTTTAAGAGATTCTCTTGCTGGGCGGCGCCTGTGGCTCAGTGAGTAGGGTGCCAGTCCCATATGCCGAGGGTGGCGGGTTCAAACCCAGCCCCAGCCAAACTGCAACCAAAAAATGGCTGGGCGTGGTGGCGGGCGCCTGTGGTCCCAGCTGCTCGGGAGGCTGAGGCAGGAGAATCGCGTAAGCCCAAGAGTTAAGAAGTTGCTGTGAGCCGTGTGACGTCACGGCACTCTACCCGAGGGCGGTACAGTGAGACTCTGTCTCTACAAAAAAAAAAAAAAAAGAGATTCTCTTGCTTCAGCTTCTGAAGTAGCTGGGACTATAGGCACCCACTACAATACTCGGCTATTTTTTTTGTTGCAGTTGTCATTGTTGTTCAGCTGGCCCAAGCGGGGTTTGACCCACTAGCTTCAGTGTATGTGGCTGGCGCCATGACTACTATGCTATAGGCACTGAGCCAATTATTATTATTATTATTATTATTATTCTGTGCCTTTTTTTAGCTTTATGTACTTATCAGTATCTATGATTTTCATACTGTTTTTGCATCTCAGACCTTCCATCTAGGAATACTTTTCTTCTGACTGAAGTATATATAGTATTTAAGACATAAGAATGAGGTGGTGCTCGTACTCCCAGTGGGTAGGACACCGGCCATGTACACCCAGGCTGGCAGGTTTGAACCCGGCCTGGGCCAGCCAAACAACAATGACAACTGCAACAAAAAAATAGCTGGGTGTTATAGTGCGTGCCTGTAGTCCAGCTACTTGGGAGGCTGAGGCAAGAGAGCCTTCTGTTGGGAGGCTTAAGCCCAAGAGTTTAAGGTCGCTGTGAGCTGTGACACCACAGCACTGTACCCAGGGCAACAGCTTGAGACTCTGTCTCAAAACAAAAAAGACATAAGAATGAAAAAGTGTATGGATTGGAATGAAATAAATAATGCTGTTATTATTTGCAGGTGATAGGATTATTCTGTACCAAAAGCCAAAATAAGACCTGGCACGGTGGCTCATACCTGTAATCCTAGCACTCTGGGAGGGTGAGGCAGGTGGATTGCCTGAGCTCACAGGTTTGAGACCAGCCTGGCACCTGTAGTCACAGCTACCCGGGAGGCAAGGGAATCACTTGAGCCTGAGAGTTTGAGATTTCTGTGAGCTATGATAATGCCATGGCACTCTACCAAGGGCGAGAAGCTGAGAATCTGTTTCAAAAAAAAAAAAAAGCCAAAATAACATATAACTGAATTATTAGAATTAATAAAACTTGACAAAGTTGGAAGACATAAATGTCAACGAATAAAAATAATTTAGATTTCTACATGTGAATGAAAATCCACAAGAAATATAATACATAGCAATAAAAATGAGAAGTTAAAAGTCTCAAATATGGACTCTACCACAGGACACGTGCTCTATTTTCCAAATAAATGGCAAATAGAATAGGCAGGAAGCTGATAAAAGAGAACTTGATTAAGATATAACAACTAGGCTCGGTGCCTGTGGCTCAAGTGGCTAAGGTGCCGGCGACATACACCTGAGCTGGCAGGTTCGAATCCAGCCCGGGCCTGCCAAACAACAACGACGCCTCTAAAAACTAGCCAGACGTTGTGGTGGGCGCCTGTAGTCCCAGCTACTTGGGAGGCGGAGGTAAGAGAATCGCTTGAGCCCAGGAGTTGGAGGTTGCTGTGAGCTGTGGTGCCACGGCACTCTACCCAGGGCGACAGCTTGAGGCTCTGTCTCAAAAACAAACAAACAAACAAACAAAAAAGATACAACTAAATGCAATGCCGAGGTCCTTATTGGATCTTGATTTTATCAAGGCCAACTCTAAAAAGACATTGAGAGTGTTATGAAAGTTTGAATATGGACAGATATTGTATGATTCTACAGTTATTGTTAATTTTCTTAGGTATTCAAATGGCATTGACATAAAAACTTATCTGTTAAGAGAGTAAATGCTGAGGTATTCATAGGTGAAATTATATGACCTCTCGTATTTGAATTCTGATAACTGCTTTCAGAGTTTTATAATTGAATAAACATGAGGGTTTATTATACTCTTTTCTGTACTTCTGAATAAATTTGAAAATCCCATGATAAAGATTTAAAAATGGTCTTTAAATGTATTTATATTGATTATTCATTATTTGCAAGGGAAAGAATAGTGACTACAAGTGGAGAGATACGATGACACTATGACTAGATGATTAAAATCAGCGTTGTTAGTGAGTACGTATGAACTTCGTGAGCTTCCTGATATGACACACTGAGAAAAACACAATAGTACATATTCTGGTTGAGAATAAATGACCTGAATCTAGTTATGAGGAAATACCAGTTGAATCCAAAGTGTGGAGCATTATCTTTTTTAAAAAAAGAGTAGGAAGGATGGCACCTGTGGCTTAAAGGAGTAGGGCGCCAGCCCCATGTGCCGGAGGTGGCAGGTTCAAATCCAGCCCCGGCCAAAAACTACAAAAAAAAAAAAAAAAGAGTAGGAACTGTATTTTTCAAAAAGTTAATATTATAAAATACAAGAGAGGCTGAAAAATGTTGCAGATGGAAGGAGACTGAAGACATGAGAACTAAATGCACTATTTGATCCTAAACTGGGTCCTGTACTGGAGAGCAAAAATTGTTGTAAAGGGCATTATTGAGTCAATTAACAAAATTTAAAACTGATGGTATGTCTATTAGATAAAAGTAGTTATTATACTGATGTTACATTTGTTGAAGTTGAAAACTGTAGAGTGGCTACATAGCAGAACAAGCTTTGATGTATTCAAATCACTCTTAAGTGGCTTGGAAGAAATAAAATATATAGACGGAGAAAGGGAGAGAAAGAATAAGTACAAATATTACAACAGTGGGATAAAATATTTACAATATATGAATCTGGGCGAAGGATATATGTTATTTCATGTACTATTCTTATTCTTGCAACATTTCTTTAAGTTTGAAATTACACATTTAAAACAATTTCTTTTTTTTGAGACAGAGCCTCAAGTTGTTGCCCTGGGTAGAGTGCCATGGCATCACAGCTCACAGCAACCTCCAACTCCTGGGCTTAAGTGATTCTCTTGCCTCAGCCTCCCAAGTAGCTGAGACCACAGGCACCCGCCACAACGCCCAGCTATTTTTGGTTGCAGTTGTCATTGTTGTTTGGCAGGCCTGGGCTGGATTCAAACCCACCAATTCTGGTGTATGTGGCTCGTGCCTTAGCCACTTGAGCCACAGGCGCTAAGCCTTAAAACAATTTCTTAAAAAGTTAAAAACAATGGGGTGGTGCCTGTGGCTCACTGGAGTAGGGCGCTGGCTCCATATGCCAGAGGTGGCGGGTTCAAACCCAGCCCTGGCCAAAAACCACAAAAAAAAAAAAAAGTTAAAAACAATGGAATACGGGTGGCACCTGTGGCTCAAGGGGTAGGGCGCCGGCTCCATATTCTGGAGGTGGTGGATTTAAGCCCAGCCCCAGTCAAAAACTGCAAAACAAAAAAACAAAAAAAAACAATGGAATACCCAGGAATAAAGCCAACAAAGATGTACAATACCTATACAATTACATTGAAAAGCATTATTTATTCTAAATAAATAGAAAGTAATACCATGTGCATGGATTGGAACACTTAGTGCTAGAAAGGTGTCACTCCCCCCCATTTTCAATTATAGATTCAATACAATTTTTATCAAAACCTCTACTGACTTTGCTTGTGCAGTTGGATAAGATTATTCTGAAATATGACAGGCGCCACCCGTTATCTTCTATTCTTAACAATAGCTTCCCCCCGCCACACGTACATCTCTTCAGATACAGTGAAACCAGGTGTGGGAGAATGATATTTAAGTAAATCGAATTAGGCTAGGCGACCTGAGGTGGCTCAAGCCTGTAATCGCAGCACTTTGGAAGGTCTAGGTGGGCGGATCGCTTCAGCTCACTGAGTTGAGTTCCCTAAAATTTTTTGGTTGGTTTGTTTGTTTGTTTTCCAGTTCTGGCGGGGTCCGGGCTTGAACCGACACCCACGGTATAATATGGGGCCGGTGCCCTACTCCTTGAGCCACGGGCTGCGCCCACTCACACGCACACGCATTTCTGAAATGAGCAATGCCCCGCTGAGGCCCCAGCACCTGTGTAGGATAATATTTAGAAATAAACTTATCCTACATCAAGCACACAAAGTAAATTCAGTGTGAGTTTAAAATGACTTGCTTTTTTTCCAGAGGCTTAAAGAGACCTGGACCTCCCCTGGGTTACTCACAGAGTTAGGCTTTTTGGAGTTGGAAAATTCCTTAGGCCTTTTCTCTGAAGCTGTATACCCCGTGAAGCCTGAGATCCAAGGGCATGACCCCCTTCCTCAGAGATACGGGCCAGAGGGTTGACATATGTTAACAACATATTGTCAGAGTTCTATAGGTACTCTGCCCGAGAAAAGGACACAGTCATTACTTCATACTGAGTAACCTGAGTGAATGCTTGAAGGTATTCTTCTATCAACTCTGTTCCCCTATGGCTACTTTGGTCTTTGTGACCTGCTCGGAAACTAGTCACTGTTTAGAGGAAGAGATTTACTACACAGGTAATTGCATCGATATGATAAATATTTCCTTTGAAGTTAAATTACAGATATGTAAAAAAGAAGATAGGATGATGAAACTAATAGATAATAGATTAGGTGTGTACGTGACTGGAAGAGTATAAAACTAAAACTTGGAATAAAGAATTTTGCTACATGCCATTTCATCTCAAAAAAAAAAAAAAGATTATTCTGAAATATATGTGGAAGAACAAAGGTCCAAGTCTTGCCAAGAAATCTTGAAGACCAAATTGGAATTATTTGCCTTACCAGTTATCAAGACTGATAAAACTATTATAAAGGTGGGGGAGGGAGGGCTTGTATACCAATGGAGCGAAATAGAGGGCCATATTTGATAGAGCTGACGTTGAAAAGTTGTAGGAAGGATGGGCATTTTAGACTTGGACAGTTGGTTATTCATATAGGGAAAAATGGTTTGGTCCCCTACCTCAGTTCATACATGAAAATTAATTCTAAATGGATTAAAGACCAAACTTTAAAAGGTAAACTGTAAAACTTTCAGAAGACAACTTCATATGCTTATAGGTAAGAAAAGATTTTAAGACCCTAAAAGCATCTACCATGGAAGATTCAAGTTCTGCTACATTAACATAAAGAATTTCTGTTCATCAAAGTATTCTATAAAGACAGTGAAAAGGCAAGCCACAACTGATAAGAACTGCATATATAGACTTGTATGAGTCAGTAAGAAAAAAGGGCAAAACAAATTAATAGGAATTTCATGGGAGAAGGAATGTGATCATTAACATGAAAATAAGCTGAGCAGAAGCAGCCCAGGATTTTGAAGATGTGGTGTGCAGTGATCACACCTATAAATAGCCACTGCATACTCCAGCCTGGGCAATATAAGAGACCCCTGTCCCTAAAAACAAACAAACCCATAAGGAAAAAAAAATACACTCAATCCCATTAGTAATAACAAAATTCAAATTAAAACATTATTGAGATATTGTTTCAGACTACCAGATTGTCAACAGTTTTTCAATGTCAGATATTACCAAGTGTTGGGGGAGGTTGTAGAGCTCTGGGAACTCTCATTCTCTGCTGCTGGTCGGCTTATTAACCACTCTGGAAAGGGGATTGGCATTACTTGGTAAAATTGAACTTCCATGTGTTAAATATTGCTATGTAACAAATTACCCCAGAATTTAATTGTTTAAAACAACAACAACATACAATTCTTTGGATTGACCAGGTTCTGGTGTACCACACAATCATAAGTTGAGGTCATTCACGTGCCTGGGAGCTTGCCTGGAGCTGCAGTGCCCTACGTAGCTTCTTACCCTCTCTCTAGGTAGCCTCTCATCATTTGGTGATCTTTATTCACTTCCTCATAGCATGGTATCTGGCTTTCAAGAGAGAAAATAGAAGCTGCCAATCCTCTTATGGCTTGGAAATCCCAGAATGTCACTTCTATCACATTTTATTCATCAAAAAAATTGATAAACCTAATCTAGACTCAGGGGGAGGGGAAAATATATTCCTCCTCTTGATGGAAGGAATGTCAAAGAATTTGCCATCAGCTGGGTGCAGGGACTCACACCTGAAATCCTAGCACTCAGAGAGGCCGAGGCAGGTGGATTACTTGGGCTCAGGAGTTCAAGACAAGCCTGAGCAAGAGTGACTAGCCGGGCGTTGTGGTGGGTGCCTGTGGTTCCTGCTACTCAGGAGACTGTGGCGAAAGGATCACTTGATTCCAGGGATCTGAGGTTGCTGTGAGCTATGATGCCGCAGAACTCTACCCAGTGTAACAGAGTGAGACTGTCAAAGGAAAAGAAAGAGAAAGTATTTGTGATCATCTTTGATCCACCATAATGTCCCAGAAGCCAGCAGTTTCACCAGTAGATATATGCTCTAGAAAAACTGTTAGACACATAACAGACCAGAAAATCTGCACTAGAATATTTATAACAGCAATGTTCATAATAGAAAACAACAAAAAACTCTTGAGAACCACCCCCAAAGTCCATAAACAGTAGAACGAATAAATACAGTATGTTCTTATGTGGAATATTGTATATTGATGAAAATAAAGTAAGTGTTATTTGCACCAACACGGATCAATGTACAATCTGTGTGTGAAAGAAATGAATCATAGAGTAACAAATAGTGAACCTATTATATAAAGCTTGAAACAGGCAAAACCTAATCAATGTATGTGCTTAGGCAAGATTTTCTTTTTTCTTTCGTTTTTTTTTTTGAGACAAGAGTCTCGGTTTGTCACCCTTGGCTCACAGCGATCTCAAACTCTCGGGCTTAAGTGATTCTCTTGCCTCAGCCTCCTGAGTAGCTGAGACTACAGATGCTTTTTGTAGAGACGGGGTCTCGCTCTTGCTCAGGCTAATTTCAAACTCCTAAGCTCAAATGTTCACCCACTCTGGCCTCCCAGAGTGCTGGGTTTACAGGTGTGAGCCACTGCCCAGCCCAGCAGGGTTTTTCTGTAAGGGACCAGATAATAAATGTTTTAGGCTTTGTAGACCAAGAGGCAAAATTGGAAATATTATGTAGATATTTGTATGTTACAACAAGAGCGAAAACCAATTTCCACAATATTTTTTATTGTTGAAATTTAAAATAATTGAGTACAATTTATATATATATATATATATTTTTTTTTTTTTTTTTTTTGCAGTGTTTGGTCGTGGCTGGGCTTGAAACCGCCCCCTCTGGCATATGGGGCCGGCGCCCCACTCCTTTGAGCCACAGGCACCGCCATTGAGTACAATTTATTTATTTATTTATTTATTTTTTGAGATAGAGTCTCACTATGTCACCCTCAGTAGAGTGCTGTGACGTCACAGCTAACAGCAACCTCAAACTCTTCGGCTTAAGCAATTCTCTTGCCTCAGCCTCTTGAGTAGCTGGGATTACAGGTGCCCACCACAACGCCCGGCTATTTTTTTTATTCTGACTTTTTTTTTTTTTTTTTGGCCGGGGCTGGGTTTGAACCCACCACCTCCGGCATATGGAACCGGCGCCCTACTCCCTGAGCCACAGGTGCCGCCCGCGGCTATTTTTTTTGTTGTTGTGGGTATTACTACTGTTTTTAGCAGGCCTGGACCGGGTTTGAACCCCCCAGCCCTGTTGCATGTGGCCAGCGCCCTAATTGCCGAGCCAATTTTTTTTTTATTGTTTGGACTTCATTGAGGGTACAAAGAATTAGGTTACGTGGATTGCATTTGTTAGGTAAAATCCCTCTTATAATTGTGTCCTGCCCCCAAGAGGCATGCCATACACCAGTGACCCTCCATCCCCCTCTTCCCGCTCCCCCATTCCTCTACCCCCCCCTTGTATTAGATCATGGCCTGCCTTCATATTAGAATTGAGTACATTGGATTCTTTTTTTTTTTTTTAATTAAATCTTAGCTGTGTACATTAATGCAATCACGGGGCACCATGCACTGGTTTTATATACAATTTGAAATATTTTCATCAAACTGGTTAACATAGCCTTCCTGGGATTTTCTTACTTATTGTGTTAAGACATTTATATTCTACATTTAGTAAGTTTCGCATGTACCCTTGTAAGATGCACCGTAGGGAGTACATTGGGTTCTTGTTTCTCCATTCTTGTGATGCTTTACCAAGAAGAATGTGTTCTACCTTGAGGACAATTTTTTATAATACGGGTCTACTAAAGAAAGGAATGGAATCTATTTTGGCAGGGGGTGGTAGTGTAGTAGTTTCCTAGGGCTGCTATAACTAAGTATCACTAGCTGGGTGGTTTAAAACAGAAGTGTATTCTCTCATAATTGTGGAAGCTAGAATTCTGAAATTAAAGTGTCAGCAGGACTATGTTCCTTCCATTCTGGTAGAATCTTTCCTTGCTTCTTTCTTAGGTTGGCTGGTGGCCAGCACTCCTTGGCATCCCTTGGCTTGCAGCCACATCCCTCCAATCTCTGCACCTGTCATCACATGGAGTTCTGACTATGTGGTTGTCTTTAGTATTCCCTCTTGTAAGGGCAACAGTCACAATGGATTGAGGGCCCACCCTACTGCAATGTGACTTCATCATCACTAATCACATCTGCAACATCCTATTTTCAAATTAAGATCACATTATGAGGTACCAAAGGTTAAGACTTTCCACATAGCTATTGTGGGGGCGCAATTCGGTCACTAATGGAGATAATGTTTCACCTGATTAGTATTCAAAACTAGTGTTTCCTGTCATCAAGTGGATCACAAAATGTTCATCTGTAAAAATCATACTTAGCTTTAGGGCCATACAAAACAGGTGGTAGGTCTGGTTCACCCTGTGGGTCATAGTTTGTTGACCCAGACTTAGACAAAGAGACACTGTTATTTGGAAAAAACAAAAAACAAGGGAATGAGTAATAATATATTTAAAGTAGTTTTTAGTTTGTTGGGTGGGGAAGGGAAGCATAGAGTTGGAGAGGAATAGACAGGTGGCTCCCTGGGTATCAGTAATATTCTATTTCTTGGCTTAGGTAATAAGTACACAACTATTCATTTTAATTTTGTTCTTTAAACTGTACACACTCGGGCAGCTCCTGTGGCTCAGTGAGTAGGGTGCCGGCCCCATATACCGAGGGTGGCGGATTCAAACCCAGCCCCGGCCAAACTGCAACAAAAAAATAGCCGGGCGTTGTGGCGGGTGCCTGTAGTCCCAGCTGCTCGGGAGGCTGAGGCAAGAGAATCACGTAAGCCCAAGAGCTGGAGGTTGCTGTGAGCCGGGTGACGCCACGGCACTCTACCGAGGGTGGTACAATGAGACTCTGTCTCTACAAACAAACAAACAAACAAACAAACAAAAAATAAACTGTACACACTCATTTTACATGGTTTTTGTAAAAAAAAAAAGCAACACAGCAACCTCCAACTCCTGGGCTCAAGCGAGTCTTCTGCCTCCGCCTCCCAAGTAGCTCGGACTACAGGTGCCCGCCTCAACGCCCAGCTATTTTTTTGGTTGCAGCCATCAGTGTAGTTTGGCAGGCCTGGGCTGGATTCGAACTTGTCAGCTCAGGTATGTATGGCTGGTGTCTTAGCTGCTTGAGCCACACAGGTGCTGAGCCTGTAATCTTACTTTTTAAATGTTTCCTTCTCACCTAACAACTGAATAAGTTGAATAAGTGGAATATTTAAAGTTAAGGTGGAAGGAGATAAAAAAGAAATTAGCCGGGTGTAGTGGCGCATGCCTGTTAATCTCAGCTATTCGGGAGGCTGAGGCAGGAGGATCTCTTGAGCCCAAGAGTTTGAGGTTACTGTGAGCTGTGATGCCACAGCACTCTACCCAGGGTCACAGAGTGAGATAGTGTCAATAATTAATTAATTAATTAATAAAGAATGAAATGGGCACAGGGAACTGCCAGTACAGTAGAATCAGAGAGTATTTCAGATCCACCCTTAGCTCATTCAGAGCCTTCTAGGTTTGTTTAACAGTTCTCCTGAGATACATTCACAAATATTTATAATACACTGTTAGTGGCTTTTCGTATATTCGTAAAGTTGTGTAACCATCACCACAGTGAATTATAAAACTTTTTCATCATCCCCAAAAGAACTCCCTTGCCCTTCAGCAGTCAGCCCCGAGGCCTCCCATTCTCAGCTCTAGGCAACCACTAATCTTTGTATTTCTGTAGATTTGCATGTTCTGGGTATTTCGTGTAAATGGAATCATATACTATGTGATCCCTTGTGACTGGCTTCTTTGACTTAGCAAAATGTTTTTGGTTTGTCTATATTGTAGCCCGGATCAGTACTTTGTTGCCTTTTACTGCTGAACATTATTTTACGGTGTGGCCACATTCTATTTGTCTATTCATCGGTTGATGGACATTTGGATTGCTTCCACCCTGGCTATTAAGAGCATCCATCGTTTTCAGATAATTTCTTTTAAGTGGTCTGTAGTCATTGTAGAAAATTTGAAAAATATGAAAGAAAATAAAGCATATGATAAAATGTATGCATAATCCCACCACTCAAAAATCAACCTTGTTAATACTTCTCCTGTGGGGGAAAAATACATGTTTATGTAGCTTAGTTTTTAATTTCTCCTTTCTCTTTAGGATTTACTTGCATTTGAACAGATTTTGTTTCTCAAATCATAGCAAGAGTAGCCAACTGCCGTTGTCATAAATAATTCATAAGTGCAGTGGGAGTACAGTGGAATTATCAGCTATCAGATGGGCAGGGGAAGGATTTAGAGAAAATTTCGTAGAAGAGGAAATATGTATATTATGAAAGTATGCATGAGCTCCTGATGCTGGTTAGTAAATAAAATATTGAGGTTTCTAATAAGGTCATGTTTGTTCTATTCTAGGAAGCTAGCAGGATGTACCGTGTTTATCACAGGTGCCAGCCGTGGCATTGGCAAAGCTATTGCATTGAAAGCAGCAAAGGATGGAGCAAATATTGTCATTGCTGCGAAGACCACCCACGCACACCCAAAACTTCAGGGCACAATCTACACTGCTGCTGAAGAGAGTGAGTGTGATGATGCTATTTCATGAAATATCCTTGCAGTGCTTTTAATATATAGTGAATTTGCTAGTTTAGTTAAAGCCATTGGAAAGCGTCTCTAAAAATAATTGTACCTAGTTGAAGAAGTATCTGTTTTGCCACTTTATTTAGTTTTCATTTTTATTTTATTTATTTATTTTTTTGAGGCAGAGTCTTACTATGTCACCCTCGGTAGAGTGCTGTGGCATCACAGCTCACAGCAACCTCTAACTCTTGGGCTTAAGCAGTTCTCTTGCCTCAGCCTCCCAAGTAGCGGGACTACAGGCACCCGCCACAATGTCCGGCTATTTTGTTGTTGTTGTTGTCATTGTTGTTTAGGAGGCCCGGGCCGGGTTCAAACCCAACAACCTCAGTGCATGTATCTGGCGCCGAGCTTATTTACTTATTTATTTATTTATTTATTTAAGATAGAGTCTCATTCTTTCGCTTTGAGTAGAATGCCATGGTGTCATCATAGCTCGTGTCAACGCCAACTCTTGGGCTTAAGGGATCCTCTTGCCTCAGCCTCACATTTAGGCTGGGACTACATGAGCCTGTCACAGTGCCCAACTAATTTTTCTATTTTTAGTCGAGATGGAATCTCACTCTTGCTCAGACTGGTCTTGAACTCCTGAACTTAAGTACTCCTCTCACCTTGGCCTCCCAGAATGCGAGGATAACAGGCAGGAGCCACCACGCCCTGTACCTCACAGCAGTGCTTCTGACCATTTTTCTTTTCTAGCACTTTTAAGTGATTTGAGAGACTCCAGTGAAAAGTCGTGTCTCATGAAGGCATTGGTTCTTGGATAGGAGAGGAATTTGGGGGAGTAGAAATGGAGAGGAGAGAATTTGAGGGGTGGACTGTGTGAACACTTTGAAAATCCTTACCATGTTATTTATTCTCTGCACAATTTGCAAGTCATTATTTTAATACTTTTAATTGCCAACTAATTATTGTGAGCTTATATTCAAGGCATTGTGCTAGGCACAGTGCCAAGAGGGTTAAAAACTCAAGTTCAGTTGATATAGCAAGTTTTGTTAGTCATCAATAGCATTGTGATTATGTTAACAGAATATATATGAAGTGCTTATGAGTGAAATGATGCCAAATATTTGTTTTAAAATACACTAGCAAGGTTGGGCGTGGTGACTCACGCCCGTAATTCCAGCACTCTGGGAGGCCGACGTGGGTTGGATCACCTGAGCTCAAGAGTTCGAGACCAGCCTGAGCGGGAGTGAGACCCCATCTCTAAAAATAGTTGGGTGTTGTGGTGGGCGCCTGTAGTCTCAGCCACTGGGGAGGCTGAGGCAACAGAATCACTTGAGCCCGAGAGTTAGAGGTTACTGTGAACTATGACACCAGAGCACTCTACCAGGGGCAACAAAGTGAGACCCTGTCTCAAAAAAAAAAAATAAATAAATAAATAAATAAATAAAATACACCAGCAAAAAACAGGAGAGGGAAGATAAACAACTGACAAAACAGTAACAATTACTGAAGATAAGTGATGGATCCTTGTCAGTTTACTTAGATATTTTTGTGTACTTATGAAGTTTTCTATAATAAAAATTAATTTTTAATTGCTTTCCCTTTTTTTGTTTTATAATGGAATTTTAAAAAACTTCTCTTTTTAATGGACCCAGCCTAGCTACTCTGTCCTATTCTATGGTAGAGTCACTGGTAGAAAGACAGAGGGGTATTTTGGTTTGGTTTGGTTTGGTTTTTTGAGACAGAGTCTCACTCTGGTGCCCCGGGTTAGAGTGCCATGGTGTCAGCCCAGCTCACAGCAACCCCAGACTCCTGAGTTCAAGCGATCCTTCTGCCTCAGACTCCTGAGTAGCTGGGACTACAGGAGCCTGTCACAACCCCAGGCTGGTTTTTATATTTTTAGTAGAGACGGGGTCTCACTCTCGCTCAGGCTGGTCTCAAACTACTGACCTCAGGCGATCCTCTGACCTTGGCCTCCCAGAGTGCTGGGATTACAAGTGCGAGCCACCACACCCAGCCAGGCAGAGTTATTGAAGTTGATTTTCTGGAAATAGGATATACTTTTTTCTTTTGACTGTTATGTTAGAATGAAGGTACAATATTTGAGTGCTTTAATGTTCTTCTCTTTGTTTATCCTTCGTAGTTGAAGCAGTTGGAGGAAAGGCCTTGCCATGTGTTGTTGATGTGAGAGATGAACAGCAAATCAGTGATGCAGTCGAGAAGGCGGTCAAGAAATTTGGAGGTAGTACCTCAATTTGGAAATAATTACTGAATATTGGTAAAATATAGGGGTATCTATAATTTTAATTTATTTGGATTTTTGGGTTTTCTGAGTCTTCGGACTATAACCAGAAATAAGTATTTGCTCATATGGAAACATGGCTGAAAACCATCTGATGACTTTTTAAAAAAATTTTTAAAAGTTACTTCGAATGACATAATAAGCCTACTACCCAAAATAAAGTTAGGACCTTACCAGTAACCTGCACCTAACCAGTGGTTCCCCAGATCCCATTCAATCCCGGAAACATTGAGGTTTCCAACAGAGAAAGGATTTATTCATGGGGCAGTCAAGTGGGGAGAGTGGATGGTGAGACTCAGATTCATTTCCTGTACCAGCCTTAAAGGAGAGATTTTGGGAGGAGGGTTTCAGAATCAGCGAGTGTTTGGGGGAAGGAGAGGGGAAGTTTGGAAAGTTCCTTGGGTATGCGTTACCGTCTCTTTATGTTTGTTCATGGGTCACATGTGTAAATTCGTGAGACTCAGTATAAAATGTGCCCTGGAAATTCTAGCTGTGATGTCAGAAGGTCACCTATCAGACAATCGTGTATACTCAGAGGAAGGATGCATGGTCTCTACCAGTTTGAGCTGACTTTAGGACTGGGTCTTGAGTTCCTAAAAACAACATAGCCAACACTTGCGATCTGTAAGTCAGAGTAAGGTGCTGTCTGTAAGAACACTGTGGGAACTATGTTTAGGCTTTGTGACATTTTTAAGATTAAGCAGTTTGGTTAACAATGAGTAAGCAAACAGTTAAAGGTTATATAGTTAGTGATTGCCTGGAGAAATTTCTCTATAGTCACTGGCTAGCTAATTATTATTGACCATCTGGCCACCAGTTTCATAAAAATTACTTGATGACTTTTTGATACTTATAGGGTAAAATGCACATTCCTGTTGACATTCAAGATATTTCACACTGTGAACTCACTAGACTTTTTTTGGTTCTATCTTTCTTCAGTACCCATGTATAAACTCTCTACTCCAGCCAAAATAGTTAACTTCCATCTTCTTGAATTTTCTGTCTCTTAACTTTTTCCCTTCCCTTCCTGAGGCTCCCTCAGTGCCCATCCCTCCACCTGTGATCTTTCCTGATATGCTCCCTTCTCTGTCTTTAAAATCCTACCTTTATATACTTAAATCTCATCTCCTTTAAATGAAGGCAGTTCCTTCAGTGTGCCAACTAATCAGAAGCATATTTTTCTTTCTCTAAATTCGTAAGACATTCCTTCGATCCTTATATTACTTTAGCTATTAGTATTTCTTTTTTCTCCCCAGTTAATTCATAAGCTCCTATGAGATAGTTGTTGGGGATTGCGTACCTAAGAGTATCCAAATCCTGCCTAAATCATTCTTACTGTCCCCTAATAAAGTACCCCTGCAATCATCCAGTTTTAGTTCTTTCTGTTGATCCATTATGTCTATTAGCTGAGGTTAAGTTTATCCTCCTCGAATGAGATCATGAGAATACAGAAGAGGACTGTGACTACCTGTCAGGGTCCTTCTCAGTCTTTATTTCTGTCCTGAAATTCTACTGGAGAATTTCAGCAGTTTAGCTACTGTCTGATGTTGTCCTAAGAAACCCCTGAAATTGGTTAGGAGAGGACATTAGCTAGAGGTATACAAGGCCATATTATGCAGGCCCAGAATTTGCTCCCTGTTGAATCTCCTATCTTGAATTGTCCAGCCTGGATCACAGAAGAGTTATACATTATATACTATGCGATAGCACAGCCAAATAGCATGGCCGAGTGTCAAAATGTGAAATGCCTCTTAACTACCAGCATCTGGCTCCTACAGAGCAATAGAAGTTTCACAAATTAACTTCTCCTTTTGTTGAAACTGAGTTTGCTGAAAACTTAAAATCTCAACTAGAAATTTCAAAGTCTCAGATAGACATCTCCCCTTTCCTAGAAAAATTAAAGCCCAAAAATCTCTTTTCCACTTTTCTTATTCTACTTGGTCCCAGCCAAGGAGTTGTCACTCAGATGCATGGGTGACCTGGATTTGTTCTTCAGTCACTGTAACTTCAGTCATGTTCACTGGACCAGATATCATCCCTTCAGCATTTTCAACATTGGATGACTCCAGCTTTGCCTGTGGTATGATCTGCTTTCCCGGGAACAGTCAGAGAAAATGGAAGGGACGAAAGGAAATCTTGGTTTTTGTTTTCTTCAAATGCCAGTTGATCCGTGTCATTGATCTGGCCTTTGTGACCCAGGAATTTAAATTCAGTTAGTAGACATCTTCAGTTAAGGGAATATGATTCCCTTATCTTTGGAGGGGGAAATCTTTCATGTAATTTTTACCTGTTGTTGAGAGAGGCATCTAAAATGCTTCTATCTTCTTGCTAAATTTATAAATTGGCACTGGAATTATCTCTATTTTAGGGTTTCTTTCTCCCCTCTTTAGTATCCACTTTGATGTATTATTAAAACGTTTTGTTCTTCATTTCTGCATTAACTTCTGCTTGTCTGGTGCTGTAGCACAGAATTAAGAGTGAGTTTGGTTCAGCAACTCAGTCTTTATTCTCTGCTAATCATGATGGATGCCACATTTGTAAGATGATTTACAGCCTGCTCTTTCAGTTTGTTTTTGTATTTTTTTTTTTTTTTTGTAGAGACAGAGTCTCACTGTACCGCCCTCAGGTAGAGTGCTGTGGCGTCACACGGCTCACAGCAACCTCTTAACTCTTGGGCTTACGCGATTCTCTTGCCTCAGCCTCCCGAGCAGCTGGGACTACAGGCGCCCGCCACAACGCCCAGCTATTTTTTGGTTGCAGTTTGGCCAGGGCTACAGGCGCCCGCCACAACGCCCAGCTATTTTTTGGTTGCAGTTTGGCCAGGGCTGGGTTTGAACCCGCCACCCTCGGCATATGGGGCTGGCGCCCTACTCACTGAGCCACAGGCGCCGCCCTGTTTTTGTATTCTTTTTTCACAGAGATTCAACCCTTTCCTTTGTTTGTTTATTTGTGTCTGTCTATTTTCCAAAGAAAAGCCTTTCTGTTTTGTTTGTTTCGTTTTAGTCCTACACTATGGTAGATGCTGCTATGGCTTTCTGATTTGGAATTCTGTAGGATTTTTGAATTCTACTTTTTAGGGAAGACTTTATCCTGAAAAAGAAAAAGAAAAAAATTTTTTAAGACAATCTCACTCTGTTGCCCCAGCTAGAGTACAGTGCAGTGGTGTCATCATAGCTCGCTACAGCCTCAAACTCCTTGGCTCAAGGGATCCTCCTGCCTCAGCCTTCCAAGTAGCTGGGACTACAGGAGCATACCACCATACCTGGTTACTTTTTCTATTTTTTTGTATAGGTGGGGTCTCACTCTCACTCAGATGAGAGTGGGTCTCTTGGCCTCAAGTAATCCTCTGGCCTCAGCCTCCCAGACTGCTGGGTTTATAGGCATGAGCCAAGGTGCCCCTCCTGTGAGGGGCAAAGTGAGACAGGGTCTTACTTTGTTGCCCTCAGTAGAGTGCTGTGGCATCATAGCTCACAGTAACCTCAAAGTCTTGGGCTTAAGTGATCCTCTTGTCTCAGCCTCCCAAGTGGCTGTGACTGCAGGTGTCTGCCACAATACCTGGCTATTTGTAGATGCAGGGTCTCGCTTTTGCTCAGGCTGGTCTCCTGAGCTCAAGCAATTCACCCGTCTCAGCTTCCCACAGTGCTAAGGATTACAGGCCTGAGCCACTGCACCCGGTCTTAGTCCTGATACTTGTCTCTGCTGGAGAGTTCTCCTTAACAAAGCTCTGAGCAGTTGATGATGTTTTCCAGCCTGTGCCCGTTGGGTTCTTTGTTACATGGTACTTCCTATCACCTTGCCTCTTTCACACACCAGAGGAGCATTCTTTCCTCCCACTTTTTGTTTCCCTTCAACAGGTGCATATATGCTTTTGTGTATTCTTTCTCATATTGTTTCCTGATCCATTGTAATCTGGCTCATCTCAGTTTAGAAATTTTAACCTGTTTCTTAAATTTGACCCTTCCCCCCCCTTTTTCATGACTAAATCTAATAATCCAGTTTATCAAATCAGCATATCTGCATTTCTCATCCGATTTATTTGCTTTAAGGCTCAGGTGCTTGCTTTGTTAAGGTTTTTGTCATTTGTTATCTTAATGTGAGAGAAGCGAAATCAGTAAACTCTGGTTTTGCCCAAGGTGTCCTTAGATTTGGAACAGTCCTCACTCGCTTCATCGCCCCAAATAGGATAATTCTACATGGGTGATGTGTATGCTGTCAGCCCAGTGTCTCACCAAACATACACTCAATTTGCTCTGGTCCAACTCGGCTTCTCTGGTGACTGTCATCCTCCACAGTCACTCAGTGATCATCTCATGGGAATGTGGTTGAGCACCTCTCAGGTTTGTAGGCCAAGACGCATGCCCTGGGCTTAAGAATTATTTTCATGACTCTTTGCCACTTATAGAAGCAACCATCATTATGACGTTCATTCTGGAAAGTTAATAGTCACAGGACCTGGAACTTAGCTCAGATACACAAATGATTTATGTTAAGTGTGAGTTTTATTCTGTGAACCTATAAAATGCAATATAGTTGAATCTAGAGTTATGCTATAGATACATTTTCAGAAAACATCAACACTGCAAACTCAATTGATGCTGGTACATGGTGGGGGCAGGGAAATTGGGGAGGGAAAAGAGGGAGGGAGGTGTGGGGCCTCAGTGTGTGACACACCTCTTGGGGGCAGGATATTATTAATAGAGGGACTTCACCCAGCAAAATGCAACCAGTGTAACCTGGCTTATTGTACCCTCAACGATTCCCCAACAATTAAAAAACAAACAAAAAACACTGTACTTTCTACATAAAGGATATGGGAATTGAATGAGGATAGGATCAAAATTTCATATGACGAAAGGGTGCTTATGACTGAAATATTTTAATGAATTTAATAAGCTTATTTAAATCATTACCTGTGAATTTTGAAAGAGGAGGAGAGAAAAGTTAAGAAGAATAATAAAAAGATGTTTATTGCCACAGTCCAACCCCAGAATGTAGAAATTGTTGTATTTCTACTTGATGGAATAAGTACCCTTTTACTTTGCTTTTTTTTTTTTTTTTTTGAGACAGAGTCTCACTCTGTTCCCCAGGCTCACAGCAACATCAGTCTCCTGGGTTCTCATGATCCTCCTCCCTCAGCCTCCCAAGTAGCTGGGACTACTGGAGCCCACAACACCTGGGTAGTTTTTTCTATTTGTAGTAGAGACGAGGTCTCCTAAGCTCAAGCAATCTACCCACCTTGGCCTCCTAGAGTGCTAGGATTACAGATGTGAGCCACCATACCTGGCTTTTTGCATTTGTTTTTTAATTTTTTAAAGTTATGGTAAAATACACATAGCAAAATTTACCATTGTGATTATTTTAAGTGTACATTTGAGTGTCATTAAGTTCATTCATGTTGCTATTTAGCCATCATTAAGTACCCTTTAAAAAATTTCTGTTTTACCATTTTCTTGTCTTTTCTTTCTTTTTTTTTTTTTTTTAGAGACAGAGTCTCACTTTGTCCCCTTTGGTAGAGTGTTGTGGCATCACAGCTCACAGCAACCTCCAACTCCTGGGCTTAGGTGATTCTTTTGCCTCAGCCTCTCAAGTAGCTGGGACTACAGGCGCCTGCCACAATGCCCAGCTATTTTTTTGCTGCAGTTTGGCTGGGGCTGGGTTCGAACCCACCACCCTTGGTATATGGGGCTGGCGCCCTACTCACTAACCCACAGGCACCGCCCTTTTTGCCATTTTCATTTAATGTTATTTCACCCAGCATGTAACTATAAATAAAATATGTTGTATATAGATAGGAACTAAATAGAATATACAGTAATAGGCCGGGTGCATGACTCACACCTATAATCTTAGCACTCTGGGAAGTCAAAGTGTAAGGATCCCTTGAGCTCAGGGGTTCAAGACCGGCCTGAGCAAGAGTGAGACCCCATCTCTACTAAAAACAGAAGAAATCAGCCAGACATTATGGCAGACTCTGTAGTCCCAGATACTTGGGAGGCTGAGGTAGGAGGTTCACTTAAGCCAAAGAATTTGAGGTTGCTGTGAGCTAGGCTGATGCCATGGCACTCTAGCTTGGGCAACAGAGTGAGACTCCGTCTCAAAAAAAAGAATATACAGAAATAATAGTTATTCTAGATTGATTTTTTTTTTTTTTTTTTTTGCATATGAGTCATTAAAACAAAATTGATCCACTTTGATGATTTGCCTCTTGGGCATTGAAACTCTAGGTCTTTGTCTTTTTCTAGTTCCCAAGGCCAGAAAGAAACCCTTCCCTTGAAGTAAGTGGTCTTGGGAGGGGAAGAGAGACTAGTATGTTTAGAGGTGGGACAGGCTGTAGGAACATGCTAGAGAAGAGAGAAGAATTTAAGAAATTCGACCTAAGGTTCGTGGAGACAGAGAGGAAAGACCAGGAGGCAAGAGAACAGAAAGGAGAGGAAGCCACAGACCCTAAGGACTAAGCCTTTTTATAGTTTCACACAGAGCTCTGACGATTGGCCTGAGCTCCATTGTGCCAGTGAAAATCATGCAGGTTCCGTTTGGATACAGCTACTGGTTTTACATTGGTATGTTAATTAGTCAGTCATTATCTGAAAGAAGTTGAATGTGTTGTTTAGTGACAGGGATTCATTCCGAGAAATGCGTTTTTAGACAATTTCATCTTTGTGTGAACATGATAGAGCACACTCAGGCAAACCTCGATGGTCTCACCTACTACACACCTAGGCTATATGGGACCCCCTCTTGTTCTTAGGCTGCGAATCTGTACAACATGTTACTGTACTGAGTACTGTAGGCCTTTGTAACACGATGGCAAGTAATTGTGTATCCAAGCATACCTAAACATAGAATAAGTAAAGTAAAAATACAGTACTATGATCTTATGGGGCTGTGATTGCAGATGTAGTCTGTCATTGACTGACATGTCATTACAAGGTGCATGACTGTACTTGTGAACCAATCGAAAGTTCAGATATATAGGGTAAATGCTTTTTAATTTTGTGATAAGAAGTCTGACATATTAAAATGAAACTGATTATTTTGAAAACAGGAATTGATATTTTGGTCAATAATGCCAGTGCTATTAGCTTGACCAACACATTGGAAACACCTACAAAGAGAGTGGATTTGATGATGAGTGTGAACACCAGAGGCACCTACCTTACGTAAGTTTGAAGAGCTGTATGGGGGGATGTTACAGTGTTTTCCAGAGAATTAGTAGTTAACAGATTTTTTTTTTTTCCCGAGACAGAGTTGCCCTTGGTAGAGTGCTGTGGCATCCCAGCTCACAGCAACCTCCAACTCTTGGGCTTGAGCAATCCTCTTGCCTCAGCCTCCCAAGTAGCTGGGACTATAGGCACCCGCTACAACATCTGGCTAGTTTTTCTATTTTTAGTAGAGAAGGGGACCTCGCTCTTGCTCAGGCTGGTTGCGAGCTTCTGAGCTCAAGCAATCCACCCACCTTGGCCTCTCAGACTGCTAGGATCACAGATGGGAGCCACCGCACCCAGCTCCATAGATAGTGTTTTAAATGGTTTTATTATGTGTTCCTTTTCTTTGTGAATCTTCTAAAAACTGAAGTATAGTTCAAACATTTTCAAATCATTGTGTGTTTAAATACATACATGTATATATGCACACACACACAGTATCTTTCATATTCTTCTGATTACTCAAGCCAGCAATAGTCTGAAAAAAGACATTAAAAAAAAGAAAAAGACTTGGGTGAAGCCCAGTAGCTCACTCCTATACTCCTAGTACTTTGGGAGGCAGAGGCAGGAGGATCATTGGGGCCTAGGAGTTCAAGACTCGCCCGGGCAACATAGTGAGGTTGCATCTCTACAGAACATTTTTTTTTTTTGCAGAGACAGAGTCTCACTTTATGGCCCTGGGTAGAGTGCCGTGGCATCACACAGCTCACAGCAACCTCCAGCTCCTGGGCTTAAGCGATTCTCTTGCCTCAGTCTCCCGAGTAGCTGGGACTACAGGCGCCCGCCACAATGCCTGGCTATTTTCTTGGTTGCAATTCAGCCAGGGCCAGGTTTGAACCCACCACCCTTGGTATATGGGGCCGGCGCCTTACCGACTGAGCCACAGGCGCCGCCCTCTACAGAACATTTTTAAAATTAGCTTGTGGTGGTGGTGCACACTGGTAGTCCCAGCTACTCAGGTGGCTGCAGCAGGAGGATCCCTTGAGCCCAGGAGTTTGACATTGCTGTGAGCTATATAATGATGCCACCACACTCTTGCCCAGGCAATAGAGGGAAACCCTCTCTCAAAAGAGAAAAAAGAAAGACTTGAGTTTTAGTATATAAATAATGGTAAGGTTATTATAGAATGAAAGAGAATATAATCTTGATCTATGCTGGATTAGTCAGACAGTCTACCTTTTTATCCATTTGTTTCTTTGTTTTTAATTTTTTTTTTTTAGAGACAGAGTCTCATTCTGTTGCCCTCAGTAGAGTGCTGTGGTGTCACAGCTCACAGCCAGCTCCAGCTCTTGGGCTTAGGTGATTCTCTTGCCTCAGCCTCCCTAGTAGCTGGGACTACAGGCCCTACCACAACGCCCGAGTATTTTTTTGTTGCAGTTTGGCCGGGGCTGGGTTCAGACCCACCACCCTGGGTATATGGGGCCAGTGCCCTACTCACTGAGCCATAGGCACTCCCCTAGACAGCCTTTTAAAAAAAATTTTGAGACAGTCTCACTTTGGCACCCTCCATAGTGTACCATGGCATCATAGCTCACCACAACCTCAAACTCATAGGTTTAAGCGATCCTCTTGCCTCAGGCTCCCGAGTAG
This sequence comes from Nycticebus coucang, assembly GCF_027406575.1. Taxonomy (NCBI): domain Eukaryota; kingdom Metazoa; phylum Chordata; class Mammalia; order Primates; family Lorisidae; genus Nycticebus; species Nycticebus coucang. The sequence goes on along the minus strand of NC_069781.1, from coordinate 25,445,294 downwards.
CTGGGACTATAGGCACCTGGCTATTTTTGGAGATGAGGTCTGGCTCTTGCTCAGGCTGGTCTCAAACTCCAGAGCTCAGTCAGTCCACCCACCATGGCCTCCCAGAGTGCTTTAGACGGAGTCTTGCTGTGTTGCCTGGGCTAGAGTACAGTGATGTCTTTCATTTTATATTCTACATTTCCCCTGATAATGCCCAAGATAGCATTAGCCTTTCTGTTGGTTACATTAAAATATGATTCATAGTGATTACTGTTATTTATATCCTAAAACCTAAATCTTTTTTTTTTTTTAAGACAGGGTGTTGTGCCAGGCGCGGTGGCTCACGCCTATAATCCCAGCACTTGTGTGGCCAAGGCGGGTGGATTGCCTGAGCTTACAGGTTTGAGACCAGGCTGAGCCAGAGGGAGACCCCATCTCTAAAAACAGCTGGGCGTTGTAGTTGGTGCCTGTAGTCCCAGCTACTTGGGAAGCTGAGGCAAGAGGATCACTTGAACCCAAAAGTTGGAGGTTGCTGTGAACTAAGATGTCATGGCACTCTACTGAGAGTGAACAAGTGAGACTCTGTCTCAAAAAAACAAAAGAAAAAAAAGGACAGGGTGTTGCTTTATTGCCCAGGGTAGAGTGCAATGGCGTCATCATAGCTCACTGCAACTTCTGACTCTGGCTCAAGAGATCCTCCTGCTTTGGCCTCCTGAGTATCTGGGGACTACAAGCATATGCCACCACATCTAGCTAATTTGTTTTTTGTGAATAGGATGTCTCATTATGTTACCTAAGCTGATCTTAAACTCCTGGGCTCAAGTGATCCTTCCACCTCTGCCTCTCAAAGTGCTAGGGTTCCAGACAAGAGCCACTGTACCTGACCTTGTTTGTTTATCCTCAGGTTCTATCATTTTCCATATGGATATAAGGATACATCAGCATAGAACTTGCTTCTCTGCCTTATAGGTATCTTGTTATGCACAGAACAGGTGGTTAGGAACCTAAGCTTTGGAGTGAGACCATTTGGATTTAAATCCTAACATCGACCTCTCAGAACCTGCTATCTTTTCAACTTGTGCAAGTAACTTAACCTCCTTGCACACTCAGTTTCCTTATATGTAAAATGGCTAAAATAAAGTAGTATGTTACAGGGTTGGTGATGAGTTACATGGTTAAGTTCTTAAGTTAGAGTCTGGGCTGGGCACAGTGGCTTATGCCTGTAATCCTAGCACTCTGGTAGGCCATGGCGGGTGGACTGCCTGAGCTCACAGGTTCGAGACCAGCCTGAGCAAGATCCCATCTCTAAAAATAGCCGGCCGTTGAGGCGGGCACCTGTAGTCCCAGCTACTTGGGAGACTGAAGCAAGAGAATTGCTTGAGCCCAAGAGAGTTTGAGATTGTTCTGAGCTATGACACCATGGCACTCTACCGGGGGTGACAAAGTGAGAATCTATCTCAAGAAAAAAGGAAAAAAAGATTAAAGAGTCCTGAATTTTGCCCTCAGATTTGTTTTGTTGGGTCTGTAAAACTTCTTTTAGACAGTGTTAAAAACTTTGTTTTCATTAATTACCTACATTCAACATTTCGTTAGTTCTCTGTGTTAAAAAAATTAGAAGATTTACAGAAAAGTCCAGATTTTTGGCTTTTTAAAAAGTGCTACAAAATCTGGCCACGTACAGATAGCATTCCCACATGGCAGCTGTTCTAGCTGAGTGCCAGATGATCCTCAGCTTTGTTTGATGGGGCCTGAGCTTGCTTGTTTGTCTTCTGGATGTTGAGGAAAGGCTGAAAAGTTACCACTTATTCATCGTGCTTGCCGTGTTGTTTTTCTTATACAAAAGAGGAAAGTAAAATATTTTTCATAATTATGTCTCTATCTGGAGTGGGAAAATGAGACTTATGCCAAGAGAGCCGTATGTTCAAGTAAAATGGGTGAGAGCTTACTTCTTTGTAGATGTGAGGCATGTTTCTATAAATTCAGTATGTGAGGTATGCTCTACTCAACAAAACCATATTGAATCAAACCATAGTGAGGATTATAGCAAATGTGTAGAAAAGATTGTGATGAAAACCTTAATGATCTAAAAAAAGGACTCATTGGCCAGGCACGGTGGTGGCTCACACCTGTAATCCTAGCACTCTGGGAGGCCAAGGCTGAAGGATCACTTGAGTTCAGAAATTCAAGACTAGCATGAGCATGAGCAAGAGCAAGACACTCATCTTTACTAAAATAAAAAATTAGCAGCATGTGGTGGCAGGGACTTACAGTCCCAGCTACTTAGGAGGCTGAGCCGCAAGGATCACTTGAACCTAGGAGTTTGTGGTTGCTGTGAGTGAGGCAGACACCATGGCTCTAGCCTAGACGACAGAAGGAGGACTCATTTTTCAGTATGTTTATATTCATTTTCACATAAAATAGGCAGTACTGTTATGTTTTTTAAATCTTTTTTTTTTTTTTTTTTTTGTAGAGACAGAGTCTCACTTTATGGCCCTCGGTAGAATGCCGTGGCCTCACACAGCTCACAGCAACCTCCAACTCCTGGGCTTAAGCGATTCTCTTGCCTCAGCCTCCCGAGTAGCTGGGACTACAGGCGCCCGCCACAGGCAGTACTGTTATGTTACATGCAAAAAATTATCAGGACATCAAAACTTCTTCCAACTGGCAACTTTGTGAAAGAATTTCAATTAGATGGAAATACTTGTTTAAACAAATGTTTAAAAAATATAGACCCAAACAGGAATACCACCCCTCAGCATGTTGAATTAAGGTTTAGAAGGGCACGTTGTGTGAGTAAGTTTAATGATTTGTGGCAGTGTCTGTTAATATATCTTGAAGCCACAAATACAAATATGTAGGTTGAGTATCCCTAATCTGGAAATCTGAAATGCTCTAGAATTTTATGATGCACTCAAAAATACTCCAATGAGCATTAAGGATTTTGGGTTTTCAGATTAGGGAATACTGAACTGGTAAGTAGAATATGAATATTTCAAAACCTGGAATCTGATCACTTGTGGTCCCAAGCATTTCATAACCCAACCTAGATAAGGGTTACTCAATCTATACCATATACCTAGTTAAATTTATTTATGGTATCAGGAGAACTTTGATGTGATTAAAAAGTTTTTAGAGTGGGTACTCATGAAATGACTTGTTAGGTATTGAGAAATTTTTTTTTTTTTTGAGATAGAGTTTCACTATGTGGCCCTGAGTGGAGTGCTGTGGTGTCACAGCTCACAGCAATCTCCAACTCTTGGGCTTAAGCGATTCTCTTGCCTCAGCCTCCCAAGGAGCTGGGACTACAGGTGCCCACCACAACACCGGCTAGAAATATTTTTAAAAGTTTATGATAAATTTGCGAAAATTAGCAACTATAGACAGTGCTATTATAGTGTTAACTTCGGACTTTTTAAAATCTAAACTAATGTAGATATGTTTTGCAATGGTGAACAATTAAGCTCATTCATTTTATTTTTCACTAGGAATTGCTCTCTGCTAAAAACATTAAAAATGGACATATTGGGGCGGTACCTGTGGCTTAGTCAGTAAGGCACTGGCCTCATATACCAAGGGTGGCGGGTTCAAACCCGGCCCCGGCCAAACTGCAACCAAAAAAAAAAAAAAATAGCCGGGTGTTGTGGCGGGTGCCTGCAGTCCCAGCTACTCGGGAGGCTGAGGCAAGAGAATCGCTTAAGCCCAGGAGTTGGAGGTTGCTGTGAACTGTGTGATGCCACGGCACTCTACCGAGGGCCATAAAGTGAGACTCTGTCTCTACAAAAAAAAAAAAATGGACATATTGGTTGGGCTCAGTGCCTCATAATCTTGGCACTCTGGGAAACTCAACTGGGGGGGAATCCCTTCAGCTCAGGAGTTTAAGACTACCCTGAGCAAGAATGAAATCCCATCTCTACTGAAAATTGAAAAACTTAGCTAGGCATAATGGCAGGCACCTGTAGTCCCAGCTACTTAGGAGGCTGAGGCAGAAGGATCACTTGAGCACAGGAGTTTGAGGTTGCTGTGAGCTAGGCTGATGCCATGGTACTCTAGTCTGTACAACAGAGTGAGACTCTGTCCCTCTACCCCCCCAAAAGATATATTATTGTCTTCCTAGAGATGGTCAATACAAGTAAAGCATTGAATTGTGTGTAAATTTGTCAAAATTGGCAATCATAACTATAGACTTGGCTTTTTTAACTGGCATTGTGACTTATGTATACACAAACGTACGCTTCTCTTTGTTCCTCCTTTGTGAAGTTACGTCTTTGGAAAGCCATTTGGCAAGAGCATTCTGGTTCATTTTCCTAGTTTGAGATAATTTTCCAAAAATGGGAGTGATGGCCTAACTCACATTTCTAGATTTGAAGGTTCAGTTAAAAAAGAAAAAAATCAAAATCACACTAACTTCAAATTATAGGAAAATGAACTAACCTTGTTCAATTACCTTTCTCAATGAATCTTCTTGGTATAGTTGAAGGACTACAAACAGAAATTATAAGCTATTGGACACTAAAGTGCTAAAAACGAAATATGAGTAGATTAGAATAACAGATCTGGAAATATCTGAGTAGATACCCCGAAAAGAAAAACTCTTCCACAAAGATTCTATTCCCTGTGAAAGTTCCTACCTTTTTGAAGAGATTTTTTTAAAAAAATAAAAATAGTATTAAATGAAATTAAATCTTGTTCCCAGGTGGCACCTGAGCTCAGTGGGTAGGGTGCCGGTCACATACACTGGGGCTGGAGGGTTCGAACCCGGCCTGGGCCTGCTTATACAACAGTGACAACTGCAACAACAAAAAAATAGCTAGGCATTATGGCGGGTGCCTGTAGTTCCAGCTACTTGGGAAGAAAATAGCTTAAGGCAAAGGGTCCGAAGTTGCTGTGAGCTGTGACACCACAGCACTCTATCCAGGGTGACAGCTTGTGACTCTGTCTCAAAAAAATAAAATAAAATAAAAAAATAAATCTTGCTCTGAGTCACAGTCATACTGCAATGCTAGATGGAGGACCTCTCATTGACCTTTGGGTTAAAGAAAAATGTCAGTTTTTTTAAAAGCCTTCTGTGAAAGGTTGGTTGTAAAATAAGAATTTGTAATAAAATACTTCTATTTTAATTTGTATTTTTTTTTATTATTGGGGATTCATTGAGAGTACAAAGAACCAGGTTACATCGATTGCCTTTGTTAGGTAAAGTCCCTCTTATAATTGTGTCCTGCCCTTAATTTGTATTTTTCAATTTTAATGTAGCATATACTCCTCATTAGTATATGTGTTTGTTGAATTCTTAAGGAAATTTAGTAATGAAGTTCAGTTCTTTTTTTTTTTTTTTTTGTGGTTTTTGGCCGGGGCTAGGTTTGAACCCGCCACCTCCGGCATATGGGACCGGCGCTCTACTCCTTGAGCCACAGGCGCCGCCCTTTTTTTTTTTTTTTTTTGTAGAGACAGAGTCTAACTTTACCGCCCTTGGTAGAGTGCTATGACGTCACAGGACTCACAGCAACCTCTAGCTCTTGGGCTTATGTGATTCTCTTGCCTCAGCCTTCCGAGCAGCTGGGACTAGAGGCGCCCGCCACAGTGCCTGGCTATTTTTTGGTTACAGTTTGGCCAGGGCTGGGTTTGAACCCGCCATCCTTGGTATATGGGGCTGGCACCCTACTCACTGAGCCACAGGCGCCACCCTGAAGTTCAGTTCTATTTCTGAACAGTTGATTTTTCTTGCTTCCAGCTTGCTTTATTTGTTTACCCAAATACCCTATAGGCTTTTGAGTTTGCAAACCTGACTGTGTAAAATAATTCATGAAAAGTAATAAATGCAGTGCCTGGCACACAGTAAGTTTTCAGTAAACTTATTATTTTATTAAGTTGAAGGGCTTAGTCTCTTTAAGTGTGGTTTTCAATGTAATACATGAGATATCAGGCATGTTACCATGACAGGTACATCTGATATAAGACTAGCAATGTGGAGGGCCAGTTGGCAAAGAGCAGATGGGAAGATTCTGTCTACTAGATCAAAGGAAAGCTCATGTTTTAACATAAATGAAATGAGCTCTTCCTTTGAGTGTAAAATATGATCTTATTTCCTGGAATAGATTTAGTTTGTTCCTTACTGATGCTTTGAGGTGCAGTTTCACTGTTTTAATGAGAATCAGCTGTAATATTGCTTGTCCCTTTCCACCTCACTTCCATTAAAGTGGAGCACCTTTGGAAATGAAAAAACAATATGTATGAAAAACCTTTAGTGATATGTATTACATTTGGTCTGTAAGCTTGAAATGATGTTGCAATTGGTTATACCAGTATTATACATTTGGTAATTAAAAAACTGATTTGAATTAAGAATGGACTAGTTCAAAGTGCAAGAAATCATTGAAAGTAAAACAAAGCTATAAATTATTTAAACTATATTAGTTAATGACACATTATCACTTAATATTTAAAAATTTTAAAATATTGGACCTGAATCTTTTATAAAATAATTTGCCTACTTTTATGAGTGACTTTTAAAAATTAAAACTATATGTTGTTCAAAGGCATGTTGTAGTTTATATTGGTACAAATTAAATTTGGGAATGTATTAGAAGCTACACTACTGACCTGCAGTCCCAATGTAGTAGAAGTACTATGATGCCTACTTAGATGAAATCAATCAGCATATGAAATTTTTTTTTTTTTCAGCATATGAAATTTAACAACAGTGATTGTTCATTTCATGTTGACATATGCACCATCCTAAGTGTTGCATCTGTGTCATCTACTTTTAATCCCATGGTCAATCCTAGATGGTAGCTGGTATTATCAACATTTTCAGAGGAGAAAACTGAAAATTAGAGGGCTATATAATTGGCCAGAGATTATGCAATGAAGGGGCAGAAGTAGGCTCTGAACCCAGGTCTGTGTGAATTGAACACCTGTGTTCTTTATCACAGTGCTGGCTGACAAGTTCATGAACTGTCACTCAAGACCGTGTGCGTGTGTTTTCAGGGAGAATTTGGGACGGTTGTGGTTGAGTGGGGTTTAAGGCTGTGTCTGTTTATTTTCATCAAGCAAATTTTGTTGCCAGGCCATGAAACAGAATTTCAGAAGATGAAAATCAGTTGCTTTTCCTATTTTCATTCTAGAAAGCAAAAAAAAGTACCCTACAAACAAAACGGAATGTCCCTTACAGATTACTGAATATGTTCAGTGATTCTGTATTAGTTGTTTAAAGACTAACTTTAAAAAGTAGAGAAGTTGTTAGAAAGCAATTAAGTTGACATGTGTTTTCTTTCGTTTTCAGATCTAAAGCATGTATTCCTTATTTGAAAAAGAGTAAAATCGCTCATATCCTTAATCTCAGCCCACCGCTGAACCTAAATCCAATGTGGTTCAAACAGCACTGTGGTAGGTGGAGGGCAAGGGGATGGTTTGCGGTTAATTTGTTTTGATCTATGATGCAGTCACAACCTGCACATAGCATTCAGTGTTGAATTCCCTATGCCAAATTCATAATAGCATTTTCGAAAGAAGATGCCTAGTTTTTTTTTTTTTTTTTCATTGCAACCATCATTGATGTTTGGCGGGCCTGGGCTGGATTCTAACCCGCCAGCTCAGGTGTATGTGGCTGGCGCCTTAGCCGCTTGAGCCATAGGCGCCTGGTTTTTTATGTGTAATTTAAAAAATTGAGGTATAATTTACATTTAGTAAAACACACAGACGGTTCTGTTTGTTGAGTTTTGAAAAATGTGTATACCTGTATAACCAACATTCAAGTTAAGGTATCGATTTCTATCATCTCAGAAAGGCTTTTCATGTCCCAACGGGTGTATTTTATTATATGTAATTTGTTCTTCAATAAAGTTGGTTAAATACTATACATGAAATACTTTACCTGACATAGCAAAGTCATGAGGGTGGAGAATATGCCAAGTAACAAGATGTATGTATAAGTGCCTCCTTTAAAGTAGTCATATCAGATATTTCATTTTTATTTCAACATAATTCTCTAACATTTGGGAAGGCACTTAGAATAGGAACCTGCAAAGAAAAACAGAAATTCTGCTTTAATCAACTAAGTTAAGTGAATTTGCAACTTTTTTTTTTCTAACTAATATAGTTTCCCTTTAAATAATCACTTTCATTCCTTAGCTGGGCGTTGTGGCAGGTGCCTGTAGTCCCAGCTACTCGGAAGGCTGAGGCAAGAGAATCGCTTAAGCCCAGGAGTTGGAGGTTGCTGTGAGCTGTGTGAGGCCACGGCACTCTACTGAGGGCCATAAAGTGAGACTCTGTCTCTAAAAAAAAAAAAATAATAATCACTTTCATTCTTTAAAAAGAAAAGAAAAAACAAATTAAGAAATAATAATGGGCTGGGCATGGTGGCTCACACCTGTAATCCTAATACTTTGGGAGGCCAATGCAGGTGGATTGCCTAAGCTCACGAGTTTAAGATCAGCCTGAGCTAGAAGAAGACCCCCATCTCTAAAAATAGCTGGGTGTTGTGGTGGGCACCTGTAGTCCCAGCTACTTGGGAGGCTAAGGCAAGGGGATCACTTGAGCCCAAGAGTTTGAGGTTGCTGTGAACTATGACGCCATGGCACTATACCGAGGGTGACAAAATGAAACTCTGTCTCAAAAAATAATAATAATAACAACATAATTTACCTTCATACCGTTAAGAAAAATGAAAGTTTATTACTTTCTCTTTTCCAAATTAGGATGGAAATACAGATGGAAAACCTAGTTGATCTCTGTTCAATTATTTCCATAAAAACTATTCTTTTAAAAAGAGTACTTTTAGGCTTGGTGCCCATAGCACAGTGGTTAATGGCGCCAGCCACATGCACGGAATATGGTGGGTTCAAGCCTGGCCCTGGCCAGCTAAACAACAATGACAACTGCAAAAGAAAAATAACTGGGCGTTGTGGCACCTGTAGTCCCAGCTACTTGGGAGGCTAAGGCAAGAGAATCACTTAAGCCCGAGAATTGAGGTTGCTGTGAGCTGTGACACCACGGCACTCTCCGGAGGCAACATAGTGAAACTCTGTCCCCCTGCCCCCCGAAAAAAGGGAGAATACCTTTAAAAAATATTTAATTTGTTTTCTGTTACTGAAAGTAATTCTCAAAAATAGGAAAAAATAGTAATAGAAAGAAATTGGTTATTTCTATTCAAAAACTAATTTGTTTCTTAATTAAATTATTATTCTTTGTGTTTTTTTCCCAGCTTATACCATTGCTAAGTATGGTATGTCTATGTGTGTACTTGGAATGGCAGAAGAATTTAAAGGAGAAATTGCAGTCAATGCATTGTGGCCTAAAACAGGTAAGCATTTACAAAAATTCACTTATTAGGTTTTTACTTACTGTTTTTTTTTTTTTTTTGTAGAGACAGAGTCTCACTTACTGCCCTCGGTAGAGTGCCGTGGCGTCACACGGCTCACAGCAACCTCTAACTCTTGGGCTTACGCGATTCTCTTGCCTCAGTCTCCCGAGCAGCTGGGACTACAGGCGCCCGCCACAACGCTCGGCTATTTTTTGTTGCAGTTTGGCCGGGGCTGGGTTTGAACCTGCCACCCTTAGCATATGGGGCTGGTGCCCTACTCACTGAGCCACAGGTGCCGCCCTACTTACTGTTCTTGATGCTTGTGAGGTATATCTGGGTGTGGTGAGGTGGAAGGGAGGAGATAGTCAACCGTCAATCTCTGTTGGAAAACAAGCTAAATTTTGTTGTACAGTAAGACGCTTTTCAGTCATCTTCCAGCTTTGATTTGGATTGCGTGACCGAGTCTTCAGCTAGTAGCTCTAGTACTGTGGTTCTCAACCTTCCTAATGCTGTGGCCCTTTAATACAGTTCCTGTGGGTCGTGACTCACAGATTGAGACTGCTGCTCTAGTAGGACCGTTGACCACCAGGACACTTGAAGAGTCTCCTGAGGGCCACCAGGAGACATTGCACTTCCCTGACCCCATCTCCAGCTTTGTCTTTGGAACCTCCCTGAATTCTGCAGATTCCCATGCTTTTGTTTTCTCCTCACACCTCCCAGCAAATGCTTTTTTTTTTTTGCAGTTTTTTGGCCGGGGCTGGGTTTGAACCCACCACCTCTGGTATATGGGGCCGACGCCCTACTCCTTGAGCCACAGGTGCCGCCCCCAGCAAATGCTTTTAAAACTTTCTTATATTCTTACTACCTTTGTCTTTTTCCTTTATAAAAAACTAGATTACCTGTATTTTCGCATAACTTCTGGGTTCACAGAGTGCTAGAGCCCTGTGAGATGACAGAGGAAGCTGCATGTGCCTGATTTACAGTTATGGTGTAATACAAGTTGGTGGCGTCCATGCTGGAAAAAAAGATGTATAAAAATGAAGGGGAGGCTATCTTTCTTTTCTTTTTTTTGAGACAGAGTCTTAAGCTGTTGCCCTGGGTAGAGTGCTGAGTTATCATAGCTCACAGCAACCTCCAACATGGGCTCAAGCGATCCTCTTGCCTCAGTTTTTCCATTTTTAGTAGAGACAGTGTCTCAGTTTTGCTCAGGAACTGGTGAGCTCAAGGAATCCACCTGCCTCAGCCTCCCAGAGTGCTAGGATTATAGGCATGAGCCCCCAAGCCCGGTGGGAAAGGCTTTCTTTTGGTTTCTTACTTTCCACTTCTGTATCAAAATAGCATAAAGGGAAAAAAGGGAAGCTAATTTACTTTTCTATCCATTTTTTCCATATACTTTATAAGTAATGCTCATGAAAATATTAACTTCTTTCATCTTAAGTCTAAATGGTGATCTCATCCCAGAAAAGTGTGTCTAATGACAAATAGAATGCATAGTCAGAACTACTTCTTCATTTCACTCTTTAAAAATCTAACAGAACCTTTATTATGCTGACAGTGGAACTGAAACAGAAAATCAGTGTGGCCCCTTTCCAGTGAGTCGCCTTCATCAACACTGATGTGTCTGCTCGTGGGGTAGAGCCTTGTACACAGTGGTCATTCAGATGCGCGAATGACACTTTGGATTCTTTTTGAAAGTTTCTTTAATTGTTCTTCTTTACGTTTTATGGAAACACTTATATTAATGGAAAATTGGAATCTTTTAGTTAATTTGAGTGCAGAGGGAGTTTCTGGGAAGATGACTTTTGGAACTCAAGTGCTTACCGTCCTCCCTTTGCAACTACCACCATCCCGCCGCCCAGTGGAGCCACTGAGAGGGTGGTGAGCAGGTAGGACTAGGAAGGAAGGAGCAAGACTTTGATTCTGTAAGAGAAGTGAGAAGCTTGTGAAGGACTTTTGTTCCCTACTGTGCCGGAGGACAGGCAGGGGCTGGTAGAGAATGAATGCTCCAGAGTTCCTGGAGAGAGCGTGGACCAGGGAGATCTGAGGACTCAACAGCGTGGCTCAATAGCTGAGATAAGTATCTGCTGCCCTTAAGGTATAGATAGTGAGCAGACCTAGAAGAATTTTTTATTAGGCCCCAAATGGACTGGATAACTGGCATCTGGTTTGTTAACTTCCTGTTGCTAACAAGGCAGGCATCATTGAAAGTATCTGAGCAGTGTGCCATGAGGAGACAGGAAAATTGCAGAACACCTAAGGAGGCTGAATACCCAGACACAGAAAGAATAAAACAAAACACCCAGAATTGCCCCTTTCAGGGAAATAAAATTCCTAAAGAAACAACAGAATACTTTGATTTAAAAACAACTATGTGGCTCGGCGCCTGTAGCACAGTGGTTACGGCACCAGCCACATACACTGAAGTTGGCGGGTTCAAACCAGGCCCAGGCTAGCTAAACAGTAATAACAACTGCAACAAAAAATAGCCAGGCATTGTGGCAGGTGCCTGTAGTCCCAGCTACTTGGGAGGCTGAGGCAAGAGAATCGCTTAAGCCCAAAAGTTTGAGGTTGCTGTGAGCTGTGATGCCACTGCACTCTACCAAGGGCAATGTAATGAGACTCTATCTCAAAAAAAAAAAAAAAGGCACAATCTCAGTGCATTACAGCCTTGAACTCCCTGCCTCAAGGGATCTCTCTTTTCTTCTATGGGCTCCAGGAATAAATTTGCTGATATTCCTTTCTTCTGTAATTTGCCCAAGACTCCTTTCTTCCCTGGTCCACTGTGGGACCAGAATATCATTTTATTGCTTCTTTGTTTCGCTTAACATTTCTGGAGCACACACAGTTTTGAAGAGTGATATTCTTTGCAATAGGGAAAAGATGAATAAAAAAGGCTCTTTGCCAATATTTTTCAAACTATATGTCAAAACTCATTGGTGAGTCATGAAATCAATTTATGGAGGCATGAAATCAATTTAGTGGATTGTGAAATTGGTTTAGTGGGTAGCAGCCAGAGTTTTTGTATTGTTGTTTTATTTCTGATGAAATAGAATGGAAACCATTAGAGTGCCTTGCACATAGGAAGGATCAGTACTATGGAATGTTTCATAAACTTTTGTTTCTTATGTAAATGTCATATATAAATAATATATGTATGTTTATGAGTGTATTTACTTGTATATTCTTAGTCATGTTGGTAAAAGTGTTACCTATTGGGGAGCACAGTCAAAAAATTTAAAAGCTGACTCTTCACTGTGTCTCTTCCTTTCAACTTCCTCTCCTTTCTCCCCCTTTCAATCTCCTCCTAATCACTGTTACTAAAATTGATAAATAAAGAGAATTAGGCAGCTAGTTAGAAAGAGAAATCTCTAGGTAACAAAATTCTTTTTTTTTTTTTTTTTTTTGTGGTTTTTGGCCGGGGCTAGGTTTGAACCCTCCACCTCTGCACATATGGGACCGACGCCCTACTCCTTGAGCCACAGGCGCCACCCGGTAACAAAGTTCTAACACAATATTTTCCCTGTTTGTACCTTCCTTTTACTTGGCTCTTTCCATTCATTCATTTTCCAAACGTTCGTTCTTATATGCCCAAACTCAGTTCTCTGCACTATTCTTTTGTTATATATTCAACAGATAATTTAAGTGTCATACTAAGTGTTAGGCAGTGTGGGTTCTAAGATGAATGTGATGTAGTCTTTACCCTCAAAGAGTTTACCATTTAATGTGGGAGAGGTGAGGATTTGTTACCATTGTTTGCTCTTTTTTCTCCCCACCCTTTACCTACACTCTTCTAACCTGTAGATCTTTGGGATCCTGGGGTAACAAAGTTAGAAAAAGCCTAGTCTGGAAATAACATGTATATGTTATTCTCTCTCTGTATATAAACGTGTGTGTGTGTAAAGCCTCATCTGACTCCAAGGAATCAAATTTTATTCATACAAACATATGTTGAGCCAGGTACAGCGGTGTGTGCCTGGATTCCCAGCTACCTGGGAGGCTGAGGCAGGAGGATTGCTTGAGCACCGGAGTTCAAGTCTAGCCTGGCAACACAGCAGGACCTTTTCCCTAAAATCAATTTTTTAATGAATTGGATGCTTATTATGTGTCAAGCGCTATTCCATTCTCTTAAAATATACTACAAAGCAGGTAACAATCTCTGCCCTTACGGAACTTACAGTCTACTTGGTGAGAGAGACACAATAGACAACATAAATGAATAATAAAATATAGAGTATGCTGGAAGATGATAATTCTATAAAAAAAGAAATAGAATAAGGGGAATTGGGAGGGTCAGGTGTGGGAAGGGAAAGTTGCGATTTTAAATAGGGTAGAAAAGTTTGACTTTTTTGAGAAGGTGACATTTGAGCATAGACTTAAAGGAGGTAATGGACTTAAACTCTTGGGGATCTGTTTGCTGCCAGTGCAAAGGTCCTGTGGACAGACATGCCTGGTAGATCAAAGAGCAAGAAAGTCAGTGTCACTGGAATGAGGGGAGAGTAGTAGGAAATGAGATAATATCTGAACAGATGTGGCAGTCATGGTGTAGGTCCTTGCCAAGGTTGAGGTTTTTTCACTGAGTGAAATGAGCTGTTGTAAGGTTTCGGTCAGAGGAGTGACCTGATCAAACTTAAATGTTTAAAAGGATCTCCCTGGCTGCTCTGATGGGCCTAGGTTCATGGGAGGCAAAGGTAGAAATCAGCGGGATGCATTGTGGTAACCTAGGCACAGATAATTGGCAGCTATGACCAAGATGATAGCAGTAAATTTGGTAGGAAATGGCCAGATTCTGATACATTTTGAAGGTAGAATTAACAGGATCTGTTGATGGATTGGATGTGGAGTTTGAGAGGGGAAAAAAAAGTCAAAATCACTCCAAAATGTTTGGCTCAGGTAACTAGAACAGTGGAGTTATCAGGAACTGAAATGGAGCAAGCTACAGGCAGAGCAGGTTGGGGAGCAAGGTTGGCAGTTTGGTTTGAGGCAATGCTTCTGAGCACCCAAGTGAAGATGGTCATGAGGGAGCTGGTCTTGTAAGTCTGGGGGTCAGATCAGAGAGCTGGACTGGAGATGTAAACTTGTGGGTTATCAGCTTATAGATGGCATATAAAACTTGTGTTAATAGATGGTGTATGAATTTATGACATGTGGCCGGGCAGTGGCTCATGCCTGTAATCTTACCACTCTGGGAGGCTGAGATGGGAGAATCACTTGAGTTCAGGAGTTTGAGACCAACCTGAGCAAGAGCGAGACCTGACTCTGCTAATAATAGAAAAATTAGCTGGGTGTTGTAGTGGGTACCTATAATTCCAGCTACCTGGGAGGGTGAGGCAAGAGGATTGCTTCAGCCTAAGAGTTTGAGGTTGCTGTAAGCTAAGCTGATACCATGACACTCTAGCAAGGGCAACAGATTGAGACTCTTGTCTTAAAAAATAAAAATAAAAATCTAGGGAATGAATAGAAGAGAAAGGACTATTGGCCATTGCAACATTACAAAGTTGGGAAAGGCTCGATGCCTGTGGCTCAAGCAGCTAAGGTGCCAGCCACATACACCTGAGCTGGTGGGTTCGAATCCAGCCCAGGCCTGCCAAATGACAACAACAAATGACAACAACCAAAAAATAGCTGGGTGTTGTGGCAGTTCCCAGCTACTTGGAAGGCGGAGGCAGGAGAATCTCTTGAGCCCAGGAGTTGGAGTTTGCTGTGAGCTGTGATGCCACGCACTCTACCCAGGGCAACAGCTTGAGGCTCTGTCTAAAAATAATAATAATAATAAGAAAACAAAAAGTTGGGAAAAATAGGAAAACCCACATTGAGTAAGAAAAAACCCAAAGAGTAGATGAAAGTCAGCTGAAGAAAGTGTTTTCAAGAAGGACAGAGAGTGACAGTTCTCATAAGACTGACCATTGAATATAGTGATCTGTACATCTCCTTGACATCACTTAACAGCATTTTCAATTAAATTATTAACTATGGTTGTTTAATGTCAACTTCTTGAGGATAAGTACAGAATCTGCTTTATTCATTTTATTATGGTCACTGGAGACATTCAGTAAATATTTGATGAAGGAGTGAGTGAATGCATGGATTGCAGTATGATTCCCTTCTGCCTAGCTCTAGAACTGAACTTCTGGACAGAGCTTACATAAGAGAGAGAATACTGGGTGGCCCGGAAGATATGGAGAACGTTATCAGGCTCAGCAGGAGAAACAGGATCTTTGCTTTAGCTGGGAGATGTTTGTTTTAGAAAGTTTTACTAGACATCTTGGAGCCCATGATATCATTTGGTTCAAGACTTAATACAATAAATCAAATTTACGATCATGTTCCTTGTGATACATGGTATGATAAACCATGTACAGGGTGCTTTTAAAATGTAACAGGAGGGCCATGTAGCTCAGGTTAAAGGGCCAGAGAATGAGAGTTTCAAAAGGAGGTCAAGAGGATGGTCAAGGAGTTTCAAATAAGATCTCAAGAGGATGTTGAAATTAGCGGGAAGGAAAACTAGCCAAGACATTTCTTCCACAGAGGGAACAACGTACTCAAAGCCTGCTAAATATGGGATATGGTGCTTGTATGATAGGGCGTGGGCTTATTATTTCCCACTGAACTTGAGCAACTCAAGTTGTTCAGGTAACTGGAATGTTGGGTGGAATGTGAGGGTGTGGGAAAAGATGGATGAAGTAAGCCTCCGGTCTTGTTTGCCAAGTTTAGGAGCTTGAATTTTAACCTAGATTCGGTGGAAAATCCCTAAACAATTTTGAAAGCAGGAGAAGTAATAATAAATAAAGGGAAACATAGGAGCAATGAAGTAATACGGTTATTGATGAGGTTTACGAAGTTTAATTTGGCATCTGAATGCAGGATGGCTTGTAAGGTAGTAGAGAGAGGAGGCAAGAAAGCTAGAATATTACATTATGCATGAGTAAGGCAATGAAAAGAGAGAAATGAAAATGGTTTTGAGAGGGTGTCCATGCTCTTGGCTGCTGGAGAGGCCTCTATCTAAGAAAAAACACACTCATGTTAGACCGTGCTCTGTTAGCTGGAACCAAAGGTAATCTCCCAACATCATTGCCTTTGAGGGAAAAGATTTATTGTACTTAATGGAAGGGATACCATGTGACATGTATTCTCTTCAATCAGAGCAGCGTCCTGGTCCACTGTTCGGTCTCTCTCTGCTCAGTGTTTCTTCTCTAAATGAGCTTTCACTCTGCTGAATTCAGCACATCCAGAGGGATCAGAGGGCCTACCTCTAAAGGTTTCACAACATGAAGATCTCAGGCCCTCAACTAGATGACCTCTCGAGGGTTGTTACTTTTTCTTCTTACAAGATCCATTTCATGGCAGCACCCTTAGTTCAGTGGGTAGGGCGCTGGCCACATACACTGAGGCTGATGGGTTCGAACCTGGCCCAGGCCAGCTAAAACAACAATGACAACTGCAACAACAACACCAAAAACAGCCGGGTGTTGTGGCAGGCGCCTGTAGTCCCAGCTACTTGGGAGGCTGAGGCAAGAGAATCGCTTAAGCCCAAGATTTGAGGTTGCTGTGAGCTGTGACGTCACGGCACTCAACCAGGGTGACAGCTTGAGACTCTGTCTCAAAAACAAAAAAATCCATTTCATAGTTCCTGCCGAAATGGAAGGTGGAGAGGAAGCGAGGATTGACACCTGCTATTCAAAATACCTGCTGCCTCTGAGCTCCTGACCAATGTGTACAGGGGTGGTGGAAGCCAGAAAGTCCACTTTTGTGTGGATTTTATGTGGGCTTGGGTGGAGAGTCTGGGAATGGCAGCTACTGATTTAGTAATGGCAGCAGAGGAGAAGGTAACAGAAGTATCTCAGAAAGGTCACAGTGCTCTCACCTAAACCACATTACAAAGAGATGTTGGGACTCAGGTAAGCAGTGAGGGTGAGGAGACAGGTTGGCAGCTAGCCTCCTTCTCTCTGGTGCTGGAAACCAAAACTAGTTTCCCTGTTTTTCAAGGGACCTAGTCACTGCCTTACGTTAAACCGTTTACACCATATTTCATTGATTCTGAGATGCTGTGTTTCACTTTTTTACATCTGATAGCGAAATGTTTAGCATTTTTTAAATCTCCGATGTCAGTATGTATCTTATAATGAATGATATATCATAGTTTAATCAGCACTTTTTTGTTTCCTTAGTGGTACGTAGAGTAATGGTACACTTTATAATTAGCAGTTTCATTAGTTCAGTGGAACACATGTTGAGTTGTATGTGCGCTTGGTGGGAGCTGGCAGGTGTTAAAGAGGTGAGACAGGTTTTCTCCCTAAAGGAGGAGTCAAAGGCAATGGTGCTATTTTCAGCCTGACATGCACTCTGTATGTTTATGTAAAAGGAAATCTTTTTCTTGAAATGGTATCTCACTCACTTTGTTGCCCCCGTAGAGTGCTGTGATGTCATAGCTCACAGCAACCTCGGACTCTTGGGCTCAAGTGATTCTCTTGCCTCAGCCTCCCAAGTAGCTAGAACTACAGGCGCCCCCCACAACGCCCGGCTATTTTTTAGAGACAGGGTCTGGCTCTGGCTCAGGCTGGTCTGTGAGCTCAGGCAATCTACCTGCCTCGGCCTCCCAGAGTGCTAGGATTACAGACATGAGCCACTGCACCCAGCCTGAAAAGGAAATCTTCAATTTTTTAAGACTGTCACTTTTTTGATTAATTGCTTATTTTTGAGATAGGATCTTGCTCTGTTGCCTGAGCTAGAGTACATGATCGTAGCTCACTGTAATCTCACACTCTAGGGTTCAAGTGATCCTCTTGCCTCAGTCTCCCAAGTAGTTGGGATTACGGGTATTTGCCACCACACCCAGCTAATTTTAAAAAATTTTTTTTGTAGAGATGGGGGTCTAACTATTGCCCAGGCTGGTCTTGTACTCCTGGTCTCAAGCCATCCTCCCACCGTGGCCTCCCAAAGTGCCAAGATTACAGGCATTAGCCAGCCCACCCAGTTATCTCTCACTGTTTGAAGTAAACTATAATGAGCAGAACCAATCGGAAGCTATCAGATGTCTCTCCAATTATTCTTTAATCAGACTTAAGTTTTAGGCTCACTCATATGCTTCTTGTGATCCAAGGCTTATTTGCTTTCATTACAAATCCTGCTTATTTTCTTTCCCAGAGACCAGTGAAATTGATCCTACTGTTAACCTGTTTTTATTGTTATCAGTTTTTTGTTTTGTTTTTTTTTGTGGTTTTTTTTTTTGGCCGGGGCTGGGTATGAACCTGCCACCTCCGGCATATGGGACCGGTGCCCTACTCCTTGAGCCACAGGCACCACCCTATTGTTATCAGTTTTTATAACCTGTTGCGTTAGCTAGCTTCTTGGCATTGCAACATCTTTGTTGAAAAGAACTGTGTGGCCCACTTCTTGATTTTGAATATTAGTTGTATTTTCTTTGTATCTTCCCTAGAAAGATGATTAAAGTAATGATAGGGGCCAGGTGTGATGGCTCACGCCTGTAATCCCAGCACTTGGGAGGCCAAGCCAGGTGGATTGCCTGAAGTCACAGGTTTGAGACCAGCCTGAGCCAGAGCAAGACCCCTGTCTCTAAAAAAATAGCCCAGCATTGTGGTGGGCACTTGTAATCCCAGCTGCCTACTTGGGAGGCTGATGGAAGAGGATCACTTAAACCCATGTGTTGAGGTTGCTGTGAGCTAAGACACTACAGCACTCTATGAAGGGTGACCAAGTGAGACTCTGTCTCAAAAAGAATAAAAAATAATGATAGGAGAACACATGGCATATACATGCGTGTATGTTATATATTTTTATTAGTCTTCTAGGAGTTTTTAAGGATTCTCATGCCATTCATATTTTCTACATTAAGACCCAAAATGTGCATATTGTCTCAAATGTCTCAAAATAGACAATATTGAAATATTTATAGAAAAACTCTGTAGTTTATGAGAGTACAATGATAAATGAACTCCAAGAACTTTGGTTAACAAAATGTGACCCATGAGTTGTATGATGGATAATAGCCCGGCTCTAAAGTCAAGCTGCCAGGTATTTGAATTTTAGCTTCTATGACCTTGGACAAGTTACTTCACACCTCTGTGCTTGAGTATTCCCATCTGCAAAATGGTACAACAGTACATACCTTGTGAATTCAAAGAATTAATTCAGATAATGTGTGTAAATTATGTAATAGCATGCCTACCACAGGGTACAACTAATGAATATTAGCTGCTATTTTTAGTTAATAAGGGATCACTTCAAGGGTGAGGCCAGAGCTCTTAAACTATTGGTCAAGTTAAAAAAATTATTCCTAGCAAGGAAAATATAATTATGAGATCAGAAAGGATCTCCTAACTCAGTGCTTTTAGGAAATTCCCTTAGTTTATTGATCATGTTTTTATTTTTATTTTATTGTTATTATTATTATTTGATACAGAGTCTCATTCTGTCACCCTCGATAGAATACCATGGCATCATAGCTCACAGCAACCTCAAACTCCTGGGTTCAAGTGATCCTCTTGCCTCAGCCTCCCAAGTAGCTTGGACCACAGGCACCCACCACAACACCCTGGTATTTTTCCTATTTTTAGTAGAGATGAAGTCTCACTCTTGCTCAGGCTGGTCTCAAACTCCTGAGCTCAGGCAGTCTGCTCTTCTCAGCCTCCCAGAGTGCTAGGGTTACAGACATGAGACACCATGCCCAGCCTACTTAGCATGTTTTTAAATAGGGATGTAAGTTCCATGAAGATAGGTGCTTGGTCTCTGTTTGGCCCACTCGTTTGTTCCCAGTATCTAGAATTAGCACCTTATAGTAGGTACCCAATAATTATTTGTTAAATGAATGAAAAGGGTCCAGTGGTGCTTAAAACCTACAAACTTCATCTTGTAGATCCACGTATATAAGTTATTCTAGTATGTAGTAATTTAAAATGATGTTTTAGGCTTGGCACCTGTAACTCAGTGGCTAGGGCGTCAGCCACATATGCCACAGCTGGTGGGTTTGAATCCAGCCCAAATCTGCCAAGCAAAAATGACAACTCCAACCAAAAAATAGCCAGGCGTTGTGGTGGGCGCCTGTAGTCCCAGCTGCTTGGGAGGCTGAGGCAGGAGAATCACTTAGGCCCAAGAGCTTGAGGTTGCTGTGAGCTATGACACCACAACACTCTACCCAGGTGACATAGTGAGACTCTGTCTCAAAAAAAAAAAAAGAGATGTTTTAATGATGGGTATGGAAAGACATTTATCTAAAGTACTAGAAACTCTGAAACCTAACATGCATTTAAACACATTGCCTTTCATTCCTTTGTATGTAAACAAAAGTATGTGTAAGCAAATTGAAATGTTACTGTTGACAGTTTTGACAATGCATAATTACTAATTTGCTGTTTAAGAGTTTTGAGGTGCTTCATATAAGAGACATAAAATTTAGGAGCAGGCACAGTGGTGGCTCATGCCTATAATCCCATCACCTTAGGAGCCCAGGGCAGGAGGATTGGTTGAGGCCAGGAATTGCAAACCAGTTAGGGCAACACAGCAAGACCCCATCTCTAGAAAAGAAATTTTTGAAACAAACCGGGTGTGGTGGCACATGCCTGAAATCCTAGTTACTCAGGAGGCTGAAGCAGGATAATCGTTTTGTTTGAGCCCAGAACTATGATTGTGCTACTGTACTCTGCCTGTGTGACACAGTGAGACCTTATCTGAGAAAAAAAAAAAAAAGCCAATGGGCCAGGCACATTGGCTCATGCCTATAATCCTAGCACTTTGGGAGATTGAGATGGGAGGATTACTTGAGGTCAGCAGTTCTAGACTAGCCTGGGCAACATAGCAAGAACCTGTCTTTACCAAGAAAAAAAAGGTAGAAAAATTAGCTAGCCATGGTGGCAGGTCCTCAGGAGGCTGAGGCGGGAAGAGTTTGAGATACAGTGAGCTATGATGACACCACTGCATCTTAGCCTGAGCAATAGATCACAACCCTGTCTCCAAAATAATAAAAAGTTACCTATACCTAAAACTGATAATTATATGCAAATATTAACGGTAATTATCCCTGGGTATGGGAATATACTTAATTTAAAAACTCTTGCATTTTTTCCTCCTTATCTTTTAATATTGTCTGAATTTTAAAAGGACTCCTCAAAACCCAACCCATGCCTATTGAGTCCTTATGGTACTTTGTCCTTTGGGGCACTAGGGATACAGTGATGAAGAAGAAAAACAAGGTCTCTTTTTTCTAGTACCATGGAAGAGAGACAATAAACTTAGGAAAGTGAGCTCTATGTTTTAGAGGAAGAAACTGAAGCCCAAAGAGGTTAAAGTGGCTTTCAAAAAGTCCTGGCATGGTTGGCATAAAAATCCCATTCACCCAACATTTAGCCCAGTGCACTTTCTGTTATACCTTGGTGGCTTTTTTGACTCTTAAACAGATGGCATGCAAATTCTCAAACTTTCTAAATGAGAAGTCTCATGGAACTTTGCTTTGAGTCTGGTGAAGGAGTTCTGCAGTATAGGGCCGTGTTGGTAGAGTGAGAAACGTGTGTTTTCTACCCAGTTCTGTGGGATACTTGACAAATCCTTAAAGCTCTCTGGACCTTGTCTTTCTCATCTAAGAAAAGAAGAGATTGATCTTGATAACTGTGAAGGGTCATGCTGGCTTGTTAATTCCATAGTTTCCTGGTTGGATTTGGAATTGTGTGTGTTTTCTCTGCAGCTATACACACTGCTGCCATGGATATGCTGGGCGGATCTGGTATCGAAAGCCAGTGTAGAAAAGTTGATATCATCGCAGACGCTGCATATTCCATTTTCAAAAAACCAAAAAGTTTTACTGGCAACTTTATTATTGATGAAAATATCTTAAAAGAAGAAGGAATAAAAAACTTTGACATCTATGCAGTTAAACCAGGTAATGTTTACAGTTTTTTTTCATGCTTACAGTTTTTTAAAGTAGTGACATGTTGTTCCACATTTTGTGCAATGAATACATTTGTTTTGTGTGTGTGTTTATGTGATAATAAAATGAATGTGTTCTTTTAAAAGCTGTCTTCCCAAGGAAGGGAAAGTTCCATGGCAATGTGCCTAAAAAAAGAGAGAGAAATGAAAAATAGAAGTGAATTCGGGGCTTTTGGAGTGATAATACGTATACTAAATGCAGAAGATCGTATCAGCTACTTCTAAATCTTAAAATAAGGAATGAAAATTAGTTTTTAAAGTTGGCCCTAAAATCACAGAGTAAAAATTGTATTCAAGGATGTGGTAACGGATGATACAATTAGTAGGGTTTTCATAAATTATTTTTTAACATTGTGAACTCTTTTCAAAAGTTTGTCTCATCATAAGAACATGGAATTTCAGCATGGTGGTTACAGCGCCAGCCACGTACACCGAGGCTAGCGGGTTCAAACCTGGTCCAGGCCTGCTAAACAGCAATGCCAACTGCAACAAAAAAATAGCCGGTTCCTGTGGCGGGCTCCTGTAGTCCCAGCTACTTGGTACTGGGGAGTCTGGGGCAAGATAATCGCTGAAGCCCAAGAGTTTGAAGTTGCTGTGAGCTGTGACGCCACAGCACTCTACCAAGGGCGACATAGTGAGACTCTGTCTCAAAAAAAAAATAAAAAAAGAACATGGAATTTGGGAAAAGACAACCCAAGTTCAGATTCCAGCTCTGAAGCTCACTTAGCTGTGTAACCTTGAGCATGTCCCCCACCCTGAGCCTAAATGTCCTTATTGGTAAAATTAAGAGAATGATACTTCTCACATAGGATTTCTGTATGAACTAAGGCAATAATGTGTATGATGTGTTGGGCACAGTGCCTGCCATATAGAACACTGACAACATTTAGTAGTTAATATTTATAAATGGAAAAACAGTCTCAAAAAGTCCTTGCCTAAGAGCTGATGGCTAATAAGTGGCAGAACCTGAACCAGATTCAGGTTTTCTGGGAGCTGCTGCAGTGTAATTATGACTTTAGGCTTTTTGTTTTTGTTTGGTTTTTAGAAATGGGGTCTCACTCTATCACCCAGGGTAGTGTGCAGTGGCATGACCATAGCTCACTGTAACCTTGAACTCCTAGGTTCAGGTGATCCTCCTGCCTCAGCCTCCAGACTATAGATATGCCCCATTTCTTTTTAGAGACAGTCTCACTATGTTGCCCAGGCTGTTCTCAAACTCCTGGCCTCAA
Source organism: Nycticebus coucang (assembly GCF_027406575.1). NCBI lineage: Eukaryota > Metazoa > Chordata > Mammalia > Primates > Lorisidae > Nycticebus > Nycticebus coucang. The sequence goes on along the minus strand of NC_069781.1, from coordinate 25,421,855 downwards.
GCAACCCTCCAACCTCTTCCCAAAGTACTAGGATTATAAGCATGAGCTACCACACTTAGCCTACTTTAGATTTTAAAGACACAGTGTCATTGTGCACAAAAGCTTAAAGTTGATTTCAATTTAAAATCCTAAAAGGTGGGCGGTGCCTGTGACTCAGTGAGTTGGGCGCCAGCCCCATATACTGAGGATGGCTGGTTCGAACCCAGCCCCAGCCAAACTGCAACAAAAAAAATAGCCGGGCATTGTGGTGGGCACCTGTAGTCCCAGCTACTGGGAGGCTGAGGCAAGAGAATTGCCTAAGCCCATACGGAGGGCAATGGAGTGTAATTCTGTCTCTAAAATATAATAATAAAATCCTAAAAGGACTGAGAGCTTAATATGACCAAGAACTGTGATATTAGGATATAACAAAGATCAATTCATCTCTACACTCCAGAAGTTAAGAGAGAAAGAAAGATGATAGGCTCTAAAGCAGCGGTTCTCAGCCTGTGGATCGTGACCCACAGAAACCATATTAAAGGGCTGCTGCATTAGAGAAGGTTTCTGCTCTAGAGGCAGAAACGCTTAAGCCCAGGACATAGTAATCAGCCTGGGCAAAATAGTGACCCCATCTCAAAAAAAAAAAAAAGAAAAGAAAAGAAAGTAAATAGAGATTGAGATTGTTAACATTTAACTTTACAACAGTTTTGAGAGCTTTGTGGCCTTCGGATCCCCTAGTGTGAACATGTGTTGGAAGTATCAGTGTTATGTTAAAACAGCTAACTTGGGGCGGCGCCTGTGGCTCAGTGGGTAGGGCACCAGCCCCATATACCGAGGGTGGCGGGTTCGAACCTGGCCTGGGCTAAACTGCAACAAAAAATAGCCAGGCATTATGGTGAGCACCTGTAGTCCTAGCTACTTGGGAGGCTGAGGCAAGAGAATCGCCTAAGCCTAGGAGTTGGAGGTTGTTGTGAGCTGTGACGCCACGGCATTCTACCGAGGGTGATAAAGTGAGACTCTGTCTCTAAAAAAACCGAAAAAACCCCAGCTAACTTCTTTTCTAATTACAACTGTTAGTTGAAAATAAGTAGAATGGATAGCTTAGTTTTCACGATGATAAAGTGAGAGAAAGAAGAAGAGATAAAAGGACTCACATGCATTAGTGCTGGAAAACAAGCCTTTCTTAATGAGGGACCCCTAGCTCTGGAGCCAGGTAAGAAATGAGTTTTGAGGCGGCGCCTGTGGCTCAAGGAGTAGGGCGCCGGTCCCATATGCCAGAGGTGGCGGGTTCAAACCCAGCCCCGGCCAATAACCAAAAAAAAAAAAAAAAGAAATGCGTTTTGAGTACTTTAGAGGGATATTGGACAAAAGGGTTGTAAGGATGAGGAAGGCAAAGGCTCCTGGGAGAGTAGGTACAGGCTTTACGGAACGGGTGATTTTTTTATTCAATCTTGAAGATGAAATTTGTCATAGAAAAGGAATATAACTGAGCTACAGGAAAATTAATTTAATGAAGATCAAGTAGTTTGACAGTTCTCATGGGGGCGTTTCCCATTGCATCAGAATAATCTTAAAATAAAAACAGATAAATGTTTATTAAACAGCTATTAAAATCTTAATATTTTATAGTTGTTACATTAACCTGATTATTTTGGGGTCAATTTTTCAGGCCATCCTTTGATACCAGATTTCTTCTTAGATGAACACCCAGAAATGGTTACCAAGAAAATGGAATCACAGGGTAAGATCTAAATAACATATATATATATATTTTTTTTTTTTTTTTTAATCTTGGAAAATGTAAGTACTGACTTGGTATTTCTTTTTTTTTTTTTTAAGATAGAATCTCACTATGTCGACCTCAATAGTGTGTGTAGAGTGCCGTGACGTTACAGCTCATAGCAACCTCAAACTCTTGGGCTCAAGCGATTCTCTTGCCTCAGCCTCCCAAGTAGCTGGGACTACAGGCACCCGCCACAACGTCCAGCTATTTTTTTTTGTTGCTGCAGTTGTTGTTGTTAGCTGCTTTCGAACTCTCCAGCCTCAGTGCATGTGGCCAGCGCCGTAACCACTGTGCTATGGGTGCCAAGCCAGACTTGTTATTTCTTGTAAAATGTAGAATGGATCTTAGAACAGTGACACTTCTGTCTTTTGAACCATCTTCTTTTTTTTTTTTTTTTTTTTTTTTTTTGTAGAGACAGAGTCTCACTTTATGGCCCTCGGTAGAGTGCCGTGGCATCACACAGCTCACAGCAACCTCCAACTCCTGGGCTTAAGCGATTCTCTCGCCTCAGCCTCCCGAGTAGCTGGGACTACAGGCGCCCGCCACAACGCCCGGCTATTTTTTGGTTGCAGTTTGGCCGGGGCCGGGTTTGAACCCACCACCCTCGGTATATGGGGCCAGCGCCCTTCTGACTGAGCCACAGGCGCCGCCCTGAACCATCTTCTAATTTAAACTAAACAAGTAGTGTGAGTTTTCAGTTAATTCTAGTAAAGAACATTTTTTTTCATCTGCTAGTAAATTAATATATTCTTTGCATTTGGTTAAAAAAAAGTTGTCTGAAAAAAATAACTTTTTCTTCAGATTTTCCTTACCAGCATTTAGATATTTCATGTTGATATTTTATTTTAAGGAAAAATGTGTCATCAATTACCTCTAAAACCATTTTCGCAGTTTGTGCTGTGTGACTACTTTACAGAAGAAATTAAAGGATGTTTTGGTTTGGTTTGGTTTCTGTAATTCGAGAAGAATAGCCTTGCTGAATTGGTCCAGAGTTTACATTTCAGATTTTGTGTTCTGGCAGTATGCCAATGGCTTATTAAAAGAAAAAGCATTCTTGGGGCACTGCCTGTGGCTCAGTGAGTAGGACGCTGGCCCCATATACTGAAGGTGGCAGGTTTAAATCCAGCCACGGCCAAACTGCAACAAGAAAAATAGCCGGGCATTGTGGCGGGCACCTGTGAGTCCCAGCTTCTTCGGAGGCTGAGGCAAGAGAATCGCCTAAGCCTAAGAGCTGGAGGTTGTGAGCTATGATGCCACAGCTGTCTACCGAGGGTGACAAAAGAGACTCTGTCTCTAAAAAAAAAAATAATAATAATAATAATAAAAGAAAAAACATTCTTTAACAAATAGCTGTGGGAAGAATTTCTCTGATGGTTTACTAATAAGAATTCTTCTGGGCCCTTAAGTTATTTTTATCTCAGAGATGCTGTTGATTTCCTAAGTGATAATAGATTTTTTTAGAAGGCTGATAGAAAATTTAGAAACAAATTTCCTTGATAGCTTTAGCAAATCTATAGAGCCTTACTGAAATATATTTTAGTGCTAAACATTATTTCCAGCTTAATCTTATCTTTTCCATGTCTGTCTCTTTTTTCTCTAAATTAAAAAAAAAATGACTTAAGTAATAAAAAGGACATTTTTCTGTATTGTAGAAAATTTGAGAAATATAGAAAGGAAAATAATTGCTCATAATCCTACTTCCCAGAGATAGCTCTTTTTAAAAATTAAATCTTTGGGCTTGCCACAGTGGCTCACTTCTATGATCCTAGCACTCTGAGGGCTGAGGAGGGTGGATTGCCTGAGCTCAGGAGTTCAAGACCAGCCCAATCAAGAACAAGACCCCGTTTCTACTAAAAATAGAAAAAGTGAGGCAAGAGGACTGCTTGAGCCTAAGAGTTGGAGGTTGCTGTGAGCTTTGATGCCATGGCACTGTACTGAGAGCAACAAAGTCAGACTCTGTCTCAAAAAAAAAAAAAAAAAATTAAATCTTTGATTTAGTTGCCTTATGGACGTATCAGAGTATTTATTAAAGCCAGAAAAAAAAACAAAGCCATCTGTCTTTTTCTCAAAAGTTCTTTTACCAAATGACAGAAATAACTGAGAGGGCCTGTCAAAGTCTAGAAGATTCTGGTGTTTAAGTTAAGTAAATACAAAATCCTGATGTTCGCCCAACATCCTAAAATCGGATCTGTCTTTTGGAGGAAGACAGATATGAACTGAGCTTACTTAAATTCCAAAATTTAAAAAACTTTTTTGGGGGACAAGATCTCACTCTTTCACTGGGGCTGGAGTGGTGCAGTGGTGTGATCGTAGCTCACTGGAATCCTGAACCCCTAAGCTCAAGCCATCCTGCCACCATCCTCGAGGTCAGAATACTTAGATTCTTGGGCTGTCTTCCCACATGATGCTGGAGAGAACATTTACTTCTATAGCTCTCTTTTTCTGTTTCTTTCAAGTTTAGCCAATAGCAATTCTACTTGATATCTTCTGTAGATATATTAGTATTAATATATTCATATGGATGGTAGTCCAATATATTTGGCCTAGGATCTAACTTACTCTTTTCAAGTGGTTTTTCACGCTCAGACCCATTGTGTGTTCACTTTGCAGTTTACCTCTCAGAGGTTGGTGTGTAACCCTCATTTCCAAAGGAGGAAATGTACTACTTGCCATTGTACTCAAAATGTATGATAACCCCGGTTAACATTTGGTTGTATCTTTTCCAATATTCATCCTATGTATGATAGTTTATATATGTAATTAGTGTAAATTATGTACATGGTTTTAAATTAATGTGTTTTTTTTTTTCTTTCTCATAAAAGCAATACCATCATTTCTTCTTTGGCTTCCCCCACCCCCTGACCCACAGAGAGCCCATTCATTCTTTTTTTTTTTTTTTTTTTTTTACTTTTTAACTTTATTTTTATTTTTATTTAGTTAGAGTTTTAATTACTTCTTTTTGAGACAGTCTCACTCTTGCCAGAGCTAGACTGCAGTGATGTCGTCATAGCTTATAATACCCTCAAACTTAGGGGCTCAAGCAATCTTCCTGTCTCAGCCTCCCAAGCGACGAGGGTTAGAGGCATGTGCCACCACGCCTGGCTAATTTTAAAATTTTTTATAGAGTTGGGACCTCCCTGTATTGCCTAAGCTGGTCTTGAACTCCTGGGCTCAAGCAATCCTCCGGCCTCCCACCGTGCTGGGATTATAGGTGTGAGCCACCGCACACCGCCAGAAAGCCTTATTCTTGGCTTGGCAACCCTTCTCCTTTCCCTGTAGTTAGCACCATCTCTCTTTATTTTTATCTTTTTGGTTTTGAGCAAGAGGACAAGGTTTTCCAGAGCTTCATTCCTGTTCCAGATCGCCTCTAATGGTTACTTTGGTTTTGTATTATGCTTTTGCTTTTCATGTTGTTCACTTTCTTTTTCATCTTAGCCAGTTGTCTGTGACTTTCTGCCTCTGTTTAGTACAGTCCTTGTTTTGGAGACTTTATTTCTAGAGCAGTTTTAGGTTCAAAACAAAACTAAGAGGAGAGTACAGAAAGATCCCCTACACCCTTTACCCCCAACCCCCTGCGTGCATAGCCTCCCTTATTATCAGCATCCCCCACCAGAGTGGTCCATTTGTTAAAACTGATGAACCCGTACTGACACATCATAATCATATAGTTTTCATGTGGAGGCATGTTTGTGGGTTTCATAGTAGATTCTGCCCTTCAGAATAACCTCCATGACCCTCGTGGTACATTATTTTTTCATAGACATCAGGTTGGTTTTTTCCCCATTAACTCATTCTGGTGTTAAGAAGTATCTCTAGAACTGTGTAGTCCAATGGAGGGATGTGTAGGTTGCTTTTTGGCTCCACCCCCTGTCCATCTTCTGGAGTTCCTTTCTCTGAACTCGGTTTCCAATGTGGCACCTGTTAGGCACGCAGTTTATGCTGGTATGCCAGGCTGACATCGGATCTTCCTTTACCTCCCCTGCTTAAACTGCTCTGTCCAGCATGCCCAGGGTTCTTCCCGCCTTATCTTTATCCGTCCTGCTTCCCAGGGTGCACCACCACAGGACTCCCACTGCTGTCTGCTCTCTGCTACTTGGGAGCTACAAGTTCTGAAACTGTATTTGAAAGATGGGAATGTAGTCCCAGCTACTCGGGAGGCTGAGGCAAGAGAATCGCTTAAGCCCAAGAGTTGGAGGTGGCTGTGAGGCTCTGTCTCAAAAAAAAGATGGGAATGAGGAATCATACTGAGTGTTTCTTATAAAGCAGCATCAATAAAACAGAAGGACAGCTCTTAGTGTTGTTGGTGCAAGCACAGACTGATCCAGTGGCATAAACACATTGGTTATTCTCTTCTCCTGTGGTTAAGTGGGCAGAGCAGTTCTTTTGAGATCTTTAATAAGGCAAAACATAGGCAGTCCTGTCTTGGTTAGGTTGACTCTGTGTACCTTAGAGTTGCTGAACATCTCTTTGTAGATTCTGACAGTAGGTTGTGTGGCAGTCTAGGCAGTGTTTAGTATATTTTTATATTTGTGTAATGTTCAGTTAGGTGAGGCTATGTCAGGGGCTGCTAGCTATATGTCTTTTTAAGTTATTGAAATGCTCTGAGTGTCTCTTTTTTTTGGAGACAGTCTTACTTTGTTGCCCTTGGTAGATTACCATGGCATCATAGCTCACAGCAACTCTTGGGCTCAAGCGATCCTCTTGCCTCAGTTTTTCTATTTTTAGTAGAGACGGCCGGCGGGGGTCTCACTCTTGCTCAGGCTGGTCTCAAATTCCTGAGCTCAAGCATTCCACCAGCCTGGGCCTCCCAGAGTGCTGGGATTATAGGCGTGAGCCACCACACCTGGCCTGAATGTCGCTTTTCTATTCAAGCTGACATATTTGTAGTCTGTTGGCCACACCTTTCAAATACACACGTATTACAGGTTTGTCTTTGGTCTCCTGAAGTTTTGTTCTCTTGTTCACAGTCATCATGCTTATGTCTAAATATCCCAAATGACAAGTTGCATAATTTATCTCTTGGGAAATGTCTATCAGGGCTTAAGTTTTTGCCATGATCGCCTTGGCACCTCAGACGCAGGTGCTATATCTTGATTAATACACACATTACCCGAAGTAGTCAGTCACTAGTAAGGGAGTGGTTCCAGTGTTTATTTATACAACCAACCTAGTTCTCCCTGATGTAACTACTAAAACCAAATACACTGTCTTCCTATGGAAACATGAAGGAGGCCTGTGTCTTTGCTGCCCTTGTTATGGCAGCCTCTGCGTGGTCAAGTTCTGGTGAGTTCAGCACTATCCTCGACCTTTATGTTGGCTATATAATAATTAGAAAATAAAGAGATAGTTAGACAAAGGAGAAAATAGGGAAGAAGTATTACCCAGTGCATAAAATTGCAGGCTCTGGAGTCAGACTACCTAGATGTAATCTCAAATTGTGTTTATTTTATTAAGTATATCGAAAATTTTTTTGAAACAAAGCAAGTTAAAAATAAAAAGGGGGAAACTAATTTGTGTATATTTTGTATCTGGTCACCATCGTGAGGTTTTCTTGTTGTTTAAAGACTTCTAATAGTTTGTGATAGAGAGACAGTAAACTCATTGAAAAGCATAAGCTTTGGGGTAAACAGATCTGGGTTCAAATTCTGTGTTTGCCACTTATATCTGTAACTTGGGCAAATCACGTCAGCTCTCTGAAATAGTTTTCTCATCTCTTAACTTTCTTTTCTAAGTATTGTGAGGAGTACTGTGATAGTACATCATATTGGGTATTTGATGCAGCAAGTTCCCTATAAATATTGGTTGCTGTAATTTATCATGAATTAACTTGAATTTTCTAAGTGGCCAAACTTCTTGTCTGCATGTAATAATAATAATGTCTTTCTAGGATTATTTCTGGCATGTCTCAGTATATTAACTGGAACTTCCAGGAGGTTCATTGAAAAACAGACTTTTTCTTAAAAAATCAAAGAAGTTAGATTGATATCTAGACTTTTTTAGGGTAATATTACATTTTGAATATGGTAAATGAAGTAGCTAACTTTGTTTTTCTATGCTATTTTTTTTGAAGGGTTGAAATATCTCACCTTTGAAGGTTTGAAATATCTCACCCTGTTAGGGTCTTTTCTGAAGTTATTTCTTTGAAAATGTTTATTTTCTCATTCAATTATAGGCTTTTTAAAAATAAAGAACTGTGCACAGTGGCTCATGCCGGTAATCTCAGCACTTTGGGAGGACAAGCCAGGAGGATCACTTGAATCCAGGAGTTTGAGACCAGCCTGGGCAACATAGCAAGACCCTGTCTCTAAAAAAATAAATAAATAAATAAAAAATAATAAAAATTAGCTAAGCATGGTGGCAAATTCCTGTACTCCTAGCCATTCTGAAGGCTGAGGTGGGAGGATCCCCTGAGTATAAGAGTTCAAGGTTACAGTGAGCTGTAATCATGCTACTGCATTCCAGCTTGGGAAATGGAATGAGGCCCTGTGTCTAAAGAGAATAAAAGTTATAAAACAAAAATCATCCATTTGAAGTTTCCAAATTTATTGAAGGGTTGACATGTAGTATTTGCATATATATATATTTTTAATTTTATTTATTATTTATTTATTTTTTTGTTTGAGACAGAGCCTCAAGCTGTCGCCCTGGGTAGAGTGCTGTGGCATCACAGCTCACAGCACCCTCCAACTCCTGGGCGCAAGTGATTCTCCTGCTTCCGCCTCCTGAGTAGCTGGGATTATAGGTGCCTGCCATAGTGACCAGATATATATATATATGGCTGTATATATACATATACACTATATGTATGTTGTTGTTGTTGTTGTTGTTGTTGTTTTTGGGTTGCAGCCATCATTGTTGTTTGGCGGACCTGGGCTGGATTCGAACCTGCCAGCTCAGGTGTATGTGGCTGGCATCTTAGCCGCTTGAGCTACAGGCGCTGACCCTATATGTATATATATATATTTTTTTTTTTTTGGGGGGGATTCATTGAGGGTACAATAAGCCAGGTTACACTGATTGCAATTGTTAGTTAAAGTCCCTCTTGCAATCATGTCTTGCCCCCATAAAGTGTGACACACACCAAGGCCCCACCCCTCTCCCTCCTTCCCTCTTTCTGTCCCCCCCCAACCATAATTGTCATTAATTGTCCTCATATCAAAATTGAGACCCTATATATTTTTAAACTATCATACTTATTTTATCCCTTTTCTCTTTTTAAAATGTATTTATTTTCTTATTTTTTTTTTCTTGGTTAAATTTGCCAGATGGTTGCCAATTTTATTTTTCCCAAAAGTACCAAATTTTAATTTTACTTCATTTTTAATCCTGCTTTTTTCTTTTCTGATTCATTATTTTTTAATAGCAACTTTGTTGAGATATAATTTACATATACCAAAAATTCAAGGCCGGTCACGGTGGCTCACGCCTATAATCCTAGCATTCTGGGAGGCCGAGACAGGTCTGAGCTCATAGGTTCGAGGCCTGAGCCAGACTGAGACCTAATCTCTAAAAATAGCCAGGCGTTGTGGTGGGCACCTATAGTCCCAGCCACTTAGGAGGCTGAGGCAAGAGAATCGCTTAAGCCCTGGAGTTTGAGGTTGCTGTGAGCTATGACACCACGACACTCTACTGAGGGCGACAAAGTGAGACTGTCTCAAAAAAAAAAAAAAATTCATCATTTTAAAGTGTATAAGGTAGTGATTTTTAGTACATTTACAGAATTTTGTGACCATCTGATTCATGTTTTGCTTTAGCTTTCAGACCTGTCTCGGCCTCCCAGAATGCTTATCTTCTCTTTTCTACTTGCTTTCTTTTTTTTTTTTTTGAGACAGAGTCTCACTGTGTTGCCCAGGCTAGATTGCCATGGCATCAGCCTAGCTCACAGCAACCTAATACCCCTGGGTTCAAGTGATCCTCCTGCCTCAGCTTCCTGAGCAGCTGGGACTATAGGTACCTACCACGACACTCAGCTAATTTTTCTGTTTTTAGTAGACTCTTGCACAGGCTGGTCTTGAACTCCTGAGCCCCGTACCCAGCCTCTTTTCTGCTTTCTTTGAAGCTATAAGCTTTTGTTCCTCACTTTCATAGTAAGCTTTGTTAGCACACTTCTTGGGCTAATACTTTATTTATTTATTTTTTTTTTATAGAGACAGAGTCTCACTTTATGGCCCTCGGTAGAATGCCATGGCGTCACACAGCTCACAGCAACCTCCAACTCCTGGGCTTAGGCGATTCTTCTGCCTCAGCCTCCCGAGTAGCTGTGACTACAGGCACCCGCCACAATGCCCGGCTATTTTTTTGTTGCAGTTTGGCCGGGGCTGGGTTTGAACCCGCCACCCTCGGTATATGGGCCGGCACCCTGTTCACTGAGCCACAGGCGCTGCCCGCTAATACTTTATTTTTATTCATTTTAAAATAATGAAATAATTTTAACTGTGCATTTACCCCTTATAGTTTTGGCCATATCCAATAGATTTTATTATGTACTCTACTCAGTTTTTTGTTGTTTTGTTTTTTGAGACAGAGTCTTATTGAGTTGCCCTTGGTAGAGTGCCGTAGCGTCACAGCTCACAGCAACCTTTAGCTCTTGGGCTTAGTCAATTCTCTTGCCTCAGCCTTCCGAGTAGCTGAGACTACAGGTGCCCACCACAACACCCGGCTATTTTTTTGTTGCAGTTTGGCTGGGGCCAGGTTTGAACCCGCCACCCTTGGTATATGGGGCCGGCGCCCTACTCACTAAGCCACAGGCACCACCCTCTACTCAGTTTTGATAGTATTTTAGTCTACATAGAAAAGCTTAGTATAAAAAAATAGAAAAGCTTAATGAAAATTTTTTAAATCACTTGTACTCAAAATATAAATACTGCTTATATTTTGATTTATTTCCTTCCAATCACGCTTTTTTCTTCACAAGTATAACTATATTCAATATATTTTATGTAACTTACTTTCTACTAGGGAGTATCTTTATGTCATCAATTATATTTCATTTTTTAATCTTAGCCGAATTGTATTAGACAAGATGGTTGGGTATAATTTGAGCTGGGGAATAGTTAATTTTCAGCCTAGAGTATAGATTGACCTTGGAATTAATTTAATTAATGGAGTGTTCTTCTCTCTGTCTGGGGGCAACTACTAAGCTACTGCCATAGGATTCCAGAAGGGTAAATAAAGGAACAGAAACAGTACTGGGGGACAGCATCATGATATGGGAACAGAACAGTCCTATGAAACTGTTACCTTCTTCCCTGGCTGATCATATGCTCAATTGTTATATGTTGCAGATAATTGGGCAGCTCAGTGGGTAGGGTGCTAACTCCATATACCGAGCGTGGCAGGTTCAAACCCAGCCCTGGCCAAACTGCAACAAAAAAATAGCCAGGCGTTGTGGCGGGTGCCTGTAGTCCCAGCTGCTCGGGAGGCTGAGGCAAGAGAATCCCCTAAGCCCAGGAGTTGGAGGTTGCTGTGAGCTGTGACGCCATGGGACTCTACTGAGGGTGACAAAGTGAGACTCTCTCAAAAAGAAAAAAAAAAGAAATGTTGCAGATAACCTTCATTCTACTTCCCTAGCCATTTCCAAACAGGGAGCCTTTATGGGACTAGTAGTTTGACCTCCCTTTTTAGGCATTGGGAGGGACCAATCTGAATAAGTGAGATGGGGAGAAGAAACTGAGCCTGTATAGTTCAGACCTTTTTGCACGTTCTCTGTTTTGGGTCAGGCTGTCCTCAGTTTTAAGATGGTATCTACACACAGAGCATTTCTAACTCTTGATGGGAGGATGCAGGTTCAATGTTTGGGTGAAGGGATGAAGTGAATAAATTTAATTTGGGGGTAAAGTGATAAGGAAGTTCATGTGGATATTGATTCAAGCTACAATCTCCAGCTTAGCTCCAATTCATTCCACAGTTGATATTTTTATCTTTTTTTTTTTTTTTTTGGTAGAGACAGAGTCTCACCTTATCGCCCTTGGTAGAGTGCCATGGCGTCACACAGCTCACAGCAACCTCTAAATCCTTGGGCTTAGGCAATTCTCTTGACTCAGCCTCCCAAGTAGCTGGGACTACAGGCGCCCGCCACAACGCCCGGCTATTTTTTTGTTGCAGTTTGGCCGGGGCTGGGTTTGAACCCGCCACCCTCGGCATATGGGGCTGGCGCCCTACCCGCTGAGCCACAGGCGCTGCCCGATATTTTTATCTTCTTTTTTTTGAGACAGAGCCTCACTTTGTCCCCCCATAGGGTGCTGTGGCATCATAGCTCACAGCAACCTCAGACTCTCAGGCTGATTCTCTTGCCTCAGCCTCCTGAGTAGCTGGGACTACAGGCGCCTGCCACAACATCTGGCTATTTTTAGAGGCAGGGTCTCACTCTTGCTCAGGTTGGTCTCGAACCTGTGAGCTCAGGCAATCCACTGCACCCAACCTTACTTTTGGTTCCAATGTCCTTCTTTCTCATTTGGTTTTAGAACTTAGAGGGGCTGGTACAGGAGTCATTAAATATCACCTTTAAAACTCCAAGTTTTGCTTAAGTCTTTTCATTAAAAACATTTTATAGTTTAATAGTGTTTTTTAAACCTTATCTAAAAGTCAGCCTTTTATTTGGAGAGGACAGAACCTTTACATTTATAATCGTAATGGATGTTATGTGTTATAACTGTGTGTGACTGTTATCCCATTAGTTTGATACATGCTTTTAGGTGCATTTACTTAATGCTTTTAAAGCAATGTTAGTCTAACTGGTAAGAAGTGTATCCTGCTAATTAATTAATTCTGTGTGACCTACACTGCCAAAGCTTTAAGTCCATTTACATGAATAATATTTTACAGGTGGTATTCCAGAGGTCAAAGAAGAAAAGCCACAGCCACAGCCACAGCTGCAGCCACAACCAAAAGCACATGCTGGAGCTGTGGAAGAAACATTTAAAATTGTTAAAGACTCTCTCAGTGATGACGTGGTTAAAGCCACTCAAGCAATCTATCTGTTTGAACTCTCAGGTAAGGATCATATCTGGTAGTCTGGGTTTGTTTTTTTTTTCTGTTGTTGCAGTTATCATTGTTGTTTGAGCTGGCCAGAACCAGGTTCGAACCCGCCAGCCTTGGTGTATGTGGCCGGCGCCGTACCCACTGAGCTATGGGCACTGCCTGGTAGTCTGGGCTTTTATGAAACAAAGTAAGATGTTTCTTTTGGAAGAAAATCAGCCTCCACAAGTGATCACCTGGGAATTGACTTTATCCCAGGACCCTTGTTCTTGAATGTAGATGTTCAAGAATAACAAATAACTATGGATTTGTATTTTTAACTTTAGTACATGTGAGACATGTAAAGTACAGTTTTATTACAAATATTTCCAGTGTTTATTAACTCCTTGGCATATTTAGTTGAGAGACAGTCAGTCCAACTTAAAAGGGCGTATGGATGATGACGGGTAGTATAATGCAGTAATTTGTCAACATGGGCACCTTGCCATTTTTATCTTGTGAGATAAGTCTGAATGTAGTCAGCTTTTTAATAACCTCTTAAAATTTTTGTTCTTATATGAAAATAACATTTATTAATAATACTTTAAGAACTAGCTGCTGGGCTAGGCACAGTGGCTTACATCTATAATCCCAGCACTTTGGGAGGCTGAGGCAGGAGGATCAGTTGAGGCCAAGAGTTCAAGATCAGCCTGGGCAACCCAGCAAGACCCCATTCCTACAAAAATAATTTTAAAATATTAGCAGGACAGTTGGTACACATTTGTAATTCTGTCTGCTTTGGAGGCTAAAGTGGGAGGATTATTGATTGCTTGAACCCAGAAGTTTGAGATAAGCCTGGGCAACATAACAAGACCTCCAATTCTTTGTTTTTTCTTTTCATGAGTCAGAGTCTCACTTTGTCACCCTAGGGAGGGTTCCCTGGCATCATCATAACTCACAGCAACCTTAATCTCTTGGGCTCAGGCAATCCTCTTGCTTCAGCCTCCTGAGTATCTGGGACTACAGGTGCCCACCACACCTCTGGCTAGTTTATTTATTTATTTATTTTATTTATTTATTTTTGAGACAGAGCCTCAAGCTGTCGCCCTGGGTAGAGTGCCGTGGCATCACAGCTCACAGCAACCTCCAACTCTTGGGCTCAAGCAACTCTCCTGCCTCTACCTCCCAAGTAGCTGGGACTACAGGTGCCTACCACAATGCCCGGCTATTTTTTGGTTGTAGCTGTCATTGTTGTTTGGCAGGCCCGTGCTGGATTCGAACCTGCCAGCTTAGGTGTATGTGGCTGGCACATTAGCTGATTGAGCCACATGCGCTGAGCCAGTTTTTTTATTTTTAGTAGAGATGGGGTATCACTCTTGCTCAGGCTGGTCTCAAACTCCTGAGTTTAAGGGATCTACCTACCTTGGCCTCCCAGAGTGCTGGGATTACAGGCATTAACCACCACTGTTTTGTCTTAATCCGTTTTTCCTTCCTGGTTTTACTTCCTTGTTACCCTTAGAATCTATGGCCCATTGCTTTAATCACTTGCCTGGTCTAAGCTTGCTGGACTCTTTGTGCTTATGTCAAAACCTACTCCTAGGTGAATCAGATTATCTGGCTGCCCCACAGTTTCATCCAGGCTGCTAAGTTTGGGGGGAAGAAAGGAGGAAAAAAATCACACCATTTGGTGGACCTATACCCATGGAAATTCCCCATTGCCCCTTTTCAACTGGGGTCCAAGCAGCACCTTAGAACTTCTGTATTTTTGTGGTCCACTTACTGCCATGTGTTCCAGTTATTGTTTTGTTTTAAACTTTTTCAGTGTTCCTAAAGTCTCCCTCTGTCCCTTCCTGCCTGTGCTAGCAGATAATCTCACTTCCACTTTGATAGAGATTATCAAACCTACAGACAGAAATCGCTTCAGTTTTCTGCCATTAGATATGAAATCAACCATTATAGGCACCACCCTCCCTTCCTTCCCTCCCAGTAGGATGGAGCTCAGTTCTGGATCAGAGCCCAAGTTCTAACGTCTGCACTGAGTACTGACTCAGTAGGTCTAAAATGTAGAATCCGATTGAGTAGGTCTAGAGTAGGTTCTGAGATTCTGCATTTTGGACAGGTGATGACAGTATTGCACTCCACAGATAGATCACACTGGAAGGAAAGTTCTAGACCCCGTTTCCCTGGGCCTTCTCGGGAGCTCCGAGCCTTCTTATCCACCTGTTCATCTTGCATCCTCCCTCTCAATGTTATTTTCATGTTCTCAAGTCTTTTCTGTCTTTACAACAGAACCTAACAACAGTAACAAACTACTTTCCTCCTTTCAGACTCAAATTTCTTTTCATCTACAACTCACTGTCCTGGATATACTCTACCTGAGTGTCATTGTTCTGCATTCAACTGAATTGCTTTCGCCAGGGTCTTCGGTGACTTCTGTGTCACTACTGGGCACTTGTCATTCCTCCCTTTGTGAACAGTCTGCAGCATTGGATACTGTTGACTAGTTCTTCCTTTTTTTTCTTTTTTTTGCAGTTTTTGGCCGGGGCTGGGTTTGAACCCACCACCTCCAGCATGTGGGGCCAGCACCCTACTCTTTTGAGCCACAGGCACCGCCCACTAGTTCTTCCTTTTGGAAATGCTCCTTTCCTTGGTCCTCCCTGGTAGCCTCTTTGCTTTCCTTCTCTGCCTGTGTTCACACTTTTCTGTCCCCTCTGCTGAATGCTTTTCCTCTGATGGTCCCATAAATGATGTTCTTCAGGTCCCTGTCTTAGCACTTTTGACCCTCTGCAGACTTTCTCCAGGAAACCCCAGCCATTCACATGGCTTCAGTGACCACGTGAATTGATTGTGTGTCTCTGTTTCTAGCTTAGCCAGACTGCATTTGACATTTCTCTTTGACTGTCGCAAAGATGATTCAATCTGAAAATGTCCAAAACAACTTCTTGCCATTCCCAACACCTACTTTTGCCACCACCCATTAAATTTGCTGTTTTTTAGTAGTCATCTCTGAGATTAAAAAAAACACACACACAAGGGACTTTGCCTAACAAATGCAGTCAGTGTAATCTGGTTTATTGTACCCTCAAGGAGTCCCCAACAATTAAAACACACACACACACACACACACACACACACACACACACACACACCCCTATATTTACCCAGATTGTCAAACCAAAAACTAGAGAATCATTCCTGTGTACCTTACCCCCTTTTTCTTCATACTCAGTTGCCTAGTCTATGGTTCTGCCTTAAAATGCTTTGTCAAATGTGCCCACTTTTCTCTATCTCACTGGCATGACCCTGATCCTGGGACACATCGTCATGTCTACTAGCACCATCTTTACTGGCCTTCTGCATCCTCTTGATCCCACTACAGTATGTTATTAACACTGCATGAAAAATGAAATATTTAAAATGTGCAAACCATGCAGGTGGTGCACTCCTTCAGTCTCACTACTTGGGAGGCTAAGGCAAGAGGATCGCTGGAACCCAGGAATTGGAGACCTGCTTGGGCAGTGTAGTGCGAGTTAGTCTCAAAAAAATAACATAATAAAAATAAGAAAACTTTAATTCATCATTCTCCTTCTACAGCATATCCTGTGGACGATGTCAGTAAATGCTTTGCATGGCTCACTGTGCTTTGTACCTAGACTGCCTCACAAACTCATCTGATGCCATTCTCTAACCCCTTTCTGTCTTCCAGTTCTGCTATGTATTTTTTCAGTTCCTGACACATGCTACACTCTTGATTCTGGCTTTTTTGCACATTTTCTTCCCAGTTTCTCTCTGCCCTGTCCATCTAGCTCAATGTTTTTCAACATATTTTATCTTATGGTACATTTGAACCAATAGTTAAACTTCCACAGCATACAAATTATGTTAATAAAAAAAAAAGAATTGGCTCAGCACCTGTAACTTAGCGGCTAGGGCACCAGCCACATACACCAGAGCTGGTGGGTTTGAACCCAGCCCAGGCCAGCCAAACAACAATGACAGCTGTAACTAAAACATAGCGAGTGTTGTGGTGGGTACCTGTATTCTCAGCTACTTGGGAGGTTGAGGCAAGAGAATCGCTTAAGCCTAAGAGTTTGAGCTTGCTGTGAGCTATGACGCCATGGCACTGTACCCAGGGCAACATAATGAAACTCTGTCTCTAAATAAATAAATAAAAAGAATATACTTAATGTGCTTTGAACTTCTTTCAAAAATAATTTAATTAATGATCCTTAAAAATTTTTGTACCACACCTAAGATCTTCTCACAGCATACCAGAGTGTTGTGGAACACTGATTAAAAATCACTGATCTAGGCAGCACCCGTAGCTCAGTGTGTAGGGCTCCAGCCAGGATTCAAACCCAGCCCAGGCCTGCTAAAACAACAATGACAACTGCAACAACATAAAAATAGCCAGGCATTCTGGCAAGCACCTATTGTCCCAGCTATTTGGGAGGCTAAGGCAAGAGAATTGCTTAAGCCCAAGAGTTTGAGGTTGCTGTGAGCTGTGACTCCACGGCACTCTACCCAGGGTGACAGCTTAAGACTCATGTCTCCAAAAAAAAAAAAGAAAAAAAATCATTGATCTAGCTAATTCTTACTTAACTTTCAAATCTCAGCTTCAATTTGGCTTTCCTGACTCTTTATTTCTTAATTTAGATTTTTATTGTGGTAAAAGATACAGAACAGAACATAAAATTTGTCCTTTTACCCGTTTCTAACCATATAGGTCAGTAGCTTTAAGTGCATTTACATTGTTGTGCAGCCAACACCACCATGCATTTGCACTTTTTCATCATCCCAATACAACTCTGTACCCATTAAACAGTAACTCTCTATTCCTTCCTCCTCCAGACCCTAGTAACCACTCTCTTCTTTCCATCTTTATGAACTGCACCACCTGATCCTTTATTAATATGCTCCCATATCACCCTCTACTTCCTCTATTGTGAGAACATGTTTTTCTTGTTTATTAAAGAATTGTTAGGGCAGTGCCTGTGGCTCTAAGGAGTAGGGCGCTCCCACCCTATGTACTGGAGGTGGTGGGTTCAAACCCAGCCCCAGCCAAAAACTGGAAAAAAAAAAAAAAAAAAGGAGTTATTAGAGCCTGGCAGAATACCTGGAACATAAGTGCTTAATACATATTTGCTGAATTTGATTGATAATGGTCTGGAGATTCTAACCTGATAAAGAGCATTTTGTAAGATTATTCTAATTGGGCTGGGCAAGGTGGCTCATGCCTATAATCTTAGCACTCTGGGAGGCTAGAGCAGGTGGATTGCTTGAGCTCAGGAATTCGAGACTAGCCAGAGACCCTGTCTCCACTAAAAATGGAAAAACTAGCCTGGTGTTGTGGCGGTCACCTGTAGTCCCAGCTACTTGGGAGGCTGAGGCAGGAGGATCACTTGAGCCCAGGAGTTTGAGGGTGCTGTGAGTTATGACACCACAGCTCTCTACCCTGGCTGACAGAGTGAGACTCTGTCTCAAAAAAAAAAGAGTATCCTGATTGTAGTAATTATTAAATTTAAGAACAGGGCTTCTTTGGCATTTATTTCTCTTAATTATCTCCACATAGGTGAAGATGGTGGCATATGGTTTCTTGATCTGAAAAGCAAGGGTGGGAAAGTCGGATATGGAGAGCCTTCTGATCGGGTCGATGTGGTGATGAGCATGTCTACAGAAGATTTTGTGAAAATGTTTTCAGGTGAGTTTTTAATTTTTTTAGTTGACATATTGTTCAAGGAAAATTTAACCCCAACATTGTATTTTATCCCTTTCCAAATAATCAAGACTTTTAAATGTTTTCAGCGGTGGAATCTTAGCAGCTATTTATGTTGAGGAACACTTAGTTTAGGGAACACTTAGTTTAGGGAAAGCCATTCCTCCTGTTGACTGTACTGATCCTTCTACCTGTCTACCAAATGGGCAGTAGACATCATAATTTCCTTTTTGAAAACAAATTTATAATCACTCACACTTTCATATGAGAGATGAATCACAACTATAGCCCAAGATGAAGGAGGGAAGGGAAGGGGGATGGGAAGGGAGAGCCGTGGTTCGCTAGAGGAAGGGTTAATGGTGGGACTTCACCTATGAAGGACATTGCAAGGGTACAAGTCAAATCTATCAAGTATTGAACACAAATGTCTTAACACTGTGATTAAGTAAATGAGGTGAAAGCTATGTTAATTAGTAGGATGTAAGCACTCCCATTGGTACAAGTAATCAACACATTGAATCCCACAAAGGCATAAATGTGTTCATGATCTATGTATGTATGATTTAATTACAAAAAAAAAAAGAAAAGAAAAATTTCCTTTTGCATGACTGAGAAGCTAATATAATGTTGGGAATAGAAAGATAATTCGGAGGAACTCCTATGTGGGCTTCTTTATATTAGCTGGCCTAAGATACCATGTTTCCATTAATGCCATGGTTATTGGAGGTACTGAATCTAATACCGACTTAGACTATTGAGAGTAAGGTCATGCTTCGGTCTTGCCAGCTGTTGTATTAGGGAACAGATACCGGCCCTCTGCCATGGCCCGATGACCCTGCTTTCTGTAGAGTCCCTGACTTAGAGAACCTTTTGCACGATTTTCTATTCTGCCCATTTACCTCTAACTGTGCCAGAAAAATTTTAAGGGCAATTTTCTCTGTTTCCTAGTCTCAGAACGCTACTTCAAATGATAACACAAAATCTAAAAACTTAAAAGCAGTGCTTCCAAACTAAAGCATTAGAACATTCTGCTCTGGAGAGTTTTTCATATAATGAATTATAAATGTCCTTCACGCTTTGTTCTGTTTTAATCTTGAGAGACAGGATCACAGGATATTCTGTGCCCTCTACGTCTTGTTTTCCAGTTCCAATCCCAGATGCTAATTGCCTACATTCTATCTGAGCCAATCTGTATATGATGTACTAACGATCAAGGTTTCTTTAAATGTTCCCGTTTTTAGTAATATTGTTAATGGTTTATCATAGAAAAATTAGAAAATATACTTAAGAAAAAAGAAAAAATTTTTCTTTGAAAATCACTGAAAAACGACCATCAGTTAATTTGGTTTGGCGTCATATGTATGTCTATTTGTGTGTGTGAGTGAATATATGTAAATACAGATGTGTGCTTATAAAAACAGGATCATAACATTACGCCTGTTTGCTAATCTCTTTCAATTAATGCATTATAAGATCTTTCATTATTAATGAATAGTTCTCTCTTTAAGGATTTTTATTATTAATAGTTTATTGTTTGCTTCTTGTTGCAACTATTTCTCCATACAGCTTAAACACGGTGCTTTGGACACACTTAATAAATGCTTAATAAGTGTTTGATAAATCTGAATCATATATATATATATATATATATATATTTTTTTTTTTTTTTTTTTTTTTTTTTTTTTTTTGTGGTTTTTTTTTTTGGCCAGGGCTAGGTTTGAACCTGCCACCTCCGGCATATGGGACCGGCGCCCTACTCCTTGAGCCACAGGCGCTGCCCTGAATCTTACATATATTTTTAAACTTAAAGACTGTTAAAAATAGGCTTGGCATTGTAGCTCAGTGAGTAGGGCGCCAGCCACATACACCGAGGTTGGTGGGTTTGAGCCTGACCTGGGCCTGCTAACCAACAATGACAACTCTAGCCAAAAAGTAGCCGGGCATTGTGGCAGGTGCCTGTAGTCCCAACTACTCAGGAGGCTGAGGCAAGAGAATTGCTTAAGCCCAAGAGTTTGAGGTTGTGACACCAAGCTGTGAGCTGTGACACCAGAGCACTCTACTGAGGGCGACAAAGTGAGACTCTGTCTCAAAATAAATAAATAGATAAATAAATAAATAAAAATTTATTGCCAACTTCTAAACAGAAATAACAATAACTGTATGTAATATTTATTATGTGGTTGCTATTGGTTAAGTAATACTCCCAATAGTTCTTTCAGATAAAATAGTTTCTCCATTTTATAGCAGTAGAGACCGAGGCTGATGAATTAAATAATAAATTCAAGATCAGGCTCTGTGCCTGTGGCTCAAGCAGTGAAAGCACCAGCCACGTACACGTGAGCTCCCGGGTTTGAATCCGGCCCTGGCCCACCAAACAACAATGACAGCTGCAGCCAAAAAATAGCTGGGTGTTGTGGTGGGTGCCTGTAGTCCCAGCTACTTGGGAGGCTGAGGCAAGAGAATCGCTTAAGCCCAGGACTTGGACGTTGCTGTAAACTGTGACGCCACGGCACTCTACCCAGGGCAATAGCTTGAGGCTGTGTCTCAAAAAAATGAAATAAAATAAAAATAAATTCAAGATCAGATAGTGAATAAATGGAGCTAGGATTTGAATGCTAAAGTTCATGCCCTTAATTATTATACTATTCTGCCCTACAAAGGTGAAAATTTAAAAATCTTTAATTCGCATTTTACTTATGCAGCATAAACTTGAAATAACGGGCTCTCCATTTATATATCTTTCTATGAATGTCCTCTTGTATTGACTGGAGAGGTCAGCCAGCTGTATAAATAATTTTTTTTAAACCTAAGTTTTGTTCAGATTAGGAGCAAGTGAGTTTGCTTCTGCTTCTTACGTCCTTTCACTCTTCCTGTTCATCCCATCTGCTTTCCTTTAAATGGGCACGATTTAGACCTTATATGCTAACAACTCCCTTTTAGGAAACCGTAGCCATTTCCATACTAATTTATATGGTCGTTATAAATATAAAAACTTAAAGCAACTGGTAACCCAAAATAATCAAAATCTCTCCTTTTGGCCAGTACAGGCCACTATATGGTAAAGCAGTACGATAGAAATTAAATTGAGCAAGAATGGACAGAAGGTGCCAAAAAATGTATATGCCTTTTAAGAGATATTATCTATGTATTACTTTTCAAAGTTGAATTGAAGTTACTGTTACTGGTCAAGTATACCTAGACACGCTACACACATCCATTTTACCTACAATTCATACACTTTTTGAGAAGGATAGATTTTACTTCTAACAAGATTTCTTTTTTTGTGCCCTCGGTATATCTATGTATGTATATATATGTAATAGCTTTTTGTAAGTCTTTGAGACAGAATTGTTGAAGTATAATTTATTTCAACATGGTGAATACAGTAACATTCACCATTACAGGTATACATGATTTTTAGTAAATTTATAACTGCATAGCTCTCACTACCAAGAACATTTTCATCACACAAAAAAATTCTCTCATATTAGCCAGGCACAGTGAAAATGGAAAAACTAGCCAGGTATCTTGGCAGGCACCTGTAGTCCCAGCTGGTCGGGAGACTGAAGCAATACGATCACTTGAGCCCAGGAGTCTGAGGGTGCTGTGAGCTGTGATAGGAGAGTGAGTACTAGGTTGCTGTGAGCCCTGTACCCATGGCACTGGAGTGAGACTCTAAAAAAAAACTTTCTGGGCGGCACCTGTGGCTCAAAGGAGTAGGGCACTGGCCCCATATACCAGAGGTGGCGGGTTCAAATCTGGCCCTGGTCAAAAAAAAACTTTCTCTCAAGTCTCTTCATAGTCGATCCTCTTTCTACCCGGACTCTTCTGCCAGCCAAACACTAATTTGCTTTCTTTCTCTATAAATTTTCTGTTTCTGGACATTTCTTCTAAATGGAATCAAACAGTATATAGCTGTTTGCATCTGGCCTTTTCCACTTAGCATGAGGCTTTTGAGATACATCTATCTATATATTGTAGCTGGTCTTCGTAGTTCAGTTCCTTTTTACTGCTGAAGGGTATTCTGTTGTCTGGATATACCACATAATGTCTGTGTACTCACCAGCTAATAGACATCTGGACTGTTAAAGTTTTTTTTTTTTCTCCCGATTATTTTATTATTATTTATTTATTTATTTTTTATTATTAAATCATAACTTGTACATTAATGCGATCATGGGGCACCATACATTGGTTTTGTAGACCGTTTGACACATTTTCATCACACTGGTTAACATAGCCTTCCTGGCATTTTCTTAGTTATTATGTTAAGACATTTATATTCTACATTTACTAAGTTTCACATGTACCCTTGTAAGATGCACCGCAGGTGTAATCCCACCCATCACCCTCCCTGTGCCCATCTTCCCCTCTCCCTCCACTCTCTCTCCCCCTTCCCCATATTCTTAGGTTATAACTGGGTTATAGCTTTCATATGAAAGCCATAAATTAGTTTCATAGTAGGGCTGAGTACATTGGATACTTTTTCTTCCATTGTTGAGACTCTTTACTAAGAAGAATATATTCCAGCTCCATCCATGTAAACATGAAAGAGGTAAAGTCTCCATCTTTCTTTAAGGCTGCATAATATTCCATGGTGTACACATACCACCATTTATTAATCCATTCGTGGATCACTGGGCACTTGGGCTTTTTCCATGACTTAGCAATTATGAATTGGGCTTCAATAAACATTCTGGTACAAATATCTTTGTCATAATGTGATTTTTGGTCTTCTGGGTATATACCTAATAGAGGAGTTATAGGATTGAATGGCAGATTTATTTTTAGATCTCTGAGTGTTCTCCAAACATCTTTCCAAAAGGAATGTATTAATTTGCATTCCCACCAGCAGTGTAGAAGTGTTCCCTTTTCTCCACATCCACGCCAACATCTCTGGTCTTGGGATTTTGTGATATGGGCTAATCTTACTGGAGTTAGATGGTATCTGAAGGTAGTTTTGATTTGCATTTCTCTGATGATTAAAGATGATGAGCATTTTTTCACATGACCGTAGGCTGTGAACCTGTCTTCTTCAGAGAATTTCCTCTTCAAGTCCCTTGCCCAGCCTGAGATGGGATCAATTGTTCTTTTCTTGCTTATATGTTTGGGTTCTCTGTGGATTCTGGTTATTAAACCTTTGTTGGAGACATAACCTGCGAATATCTTCTCCCATTCTGAGGGCTGTTTGCTTGCTTTATTTACTGTGTTCTTGGCTGTGCAGAAGCTTTTTAGTTTGATCAGGTCCCAGTAGTGTATTTTTGAAGCTGCTTCAGTTGCTCTGGGGGGTCCTCCTCATAAAATACTGCCCAGACCAATTTCTTCAAGGGTTTTCCCTACACTCTTTTCTAGTATTTTTATAGTTTCATGTTTTAAGTTTAAATCTTTAATCCAATGAGAGTCTATCTTAGTTAATGGTGAAAGGTGTGGGTCCAGTTTCAGTCTTCTACAGGTTACCAGCCAGTTCACCCAGCACCATTTGTTAAATAGGGAATCTTTTCCCCACTGAATGTTTTTAATTGGCTTGTCAAAGATCAAATAATGGTAAGTAGCTGGATTCATCTCTTGGTTCTCTATTCTGTTCCAGACATCTACTTCTCTGTTTTTGTGCCAGTACCATGCTGTTTTGATCACTGTCGATTTATAGTATAGTCTGAGGTCTGGTAGTGTGATTCCTCCTGCTTTGTTTTTATTTCTGAGTAATGTCTTGGCTATTCAAGGTTTGTTCTGATTCCATATAAAACGAAGTATTCTTTTTTCAAGATCTTTAAAGTATGACAGTGGAGCTTTAAGAGGGATTGCATTAAAATTGTATATTGCTTTGGGTAGTATGGACATTTTAACAATGTTGATTCTTCCCAGCCATGAGCATGGTTTGTTTTTCCATTTGTTAACATTTTCAGCTATTTCTTTTCTTAGAGTTTCATAGTTCTCTTTATAGAGATCTTTCACGTCCTTTGTTAGATAAACTCCCAAATATTTCATCTTCTTTGACACTACTGTGAATGGAATAGAGTCTTTAACTGTGTTTTCAGCTTGACTATTGTTGGCATATATAAAGGCTACCAATTTATGAATGTTGATTTTGTAACTTGAGATACAGCTGTATTCCTTGATCACTTCTAAGAATTTTGTAGTAGAATGCCTGGTGTTTTCCAGATAACAGTCATATCATCTGTGAAGAGTGAAAGTTTGATCTCTTCTGACCCAATATGGATACCTTTGATTGCCTTTTCTTCTCTAATTGTGATGGCTAAAACTTCCATTACAGTGTTAAAGAGCAGTGGAGACAATGGGCAGCCTTGTCTGGTTCCTTATCTAAGTGGAAATAATTTTAATTTAACTCCATTCAATACTATATTGGCTGTGGGTTTGCTGTAGGTGGCCTCTATGAGTTTAAGAAATGTCCCTTCTATACCAATTTTCTTAAGTGTTCTGATCATGAAGGGATGCTGGATATTATCAAAAGCTTTTTCTGCATCAATTGAGAAAATCATATGGTCTTTGTTTTTTAATTTGTTTATGTGCTCAATTATACTTACAGATTTACGTATATTGAACCAGCCTTGGGACCTTGGGATAAAACCGACTTGGTCATGATGTATAATTTGTTTGATGTGTTGCTGGATTCTGTTTGTTAGGATCTTGTTGAATATTTTATTCATTAGTGATATTGGTCTATAATTTTCTTTTCTTGTTGGGCCTTTTCCTGGTTTGGGGATCAGGGTGATGTTTGCTTCATAGAACGTGTTGGGTAGTCTTTCTTCTTTTTCTACATTTTGGAACAGGTTGAGCAATATAGGTACTAGTTCCTCTTTATAGGTTTGGTAGAATTCTGACTTGAAGCCATCTGTCCCAGGCTTTTCTTTTTAGGGAGATTTTGTATGGTTGATACTATTTCAGAACTTGATATTGTCCTGTTCAACATTTCCACTTGATTCTGGCTAAGTCTTGGAAGGTGACGTACTTCCAAGTATTGTTCAGTTTCCTTCAGATTTTCATATTTCTGAGAATAAAGTTTCTTGTAATATTCATTAAGGATTTTTTGAATTTCTGAGGAGTCTGTTGTTATTTCATCTTTGTCGTTTCTGATTGATGAGATTAGAGATTTTACTCTTTTTTTCCTGGTTAGGTTAGCCAAAGGTTTATCTATTTTATTGACCTTTTCAAAAAACCAACTTTTTGATTTATTGATTTGTTGTATTATTCTTTTGTTTTCAATTTCATTTAATTCTGCTCTAATTTTGGTTATATCTTTTCTTCTACTGGGGTTGGGGTTGGAATGTTCTTCCTTTTTCAGTTGCTTGAGATGTCCCATTAACTTGTTAACTTCTTCTCTTTCCGTTCTCTTGAGGAAGGCTTGCAGTGCTATAAATTTCCCTCTTAGGACTGCTTTTGTGGTATCCCAGAGGATCTGATAATTCGTGTCTTCATTGTCGTTTTGTTCCAAAAATTTGGCAGTTTCCTTCTTAATCTCATCTATGACCCAGCTATCATTCAGCATAAGGTTATTTAACTTCCATATTTTTGTATGAGTATGCAGATTCCTGTTGTTACTGAGCTCAACTTTTATTCCATGGTGGTCCAAGAAGATGAAAGGAACAATTTCTATTCCTTTAAATTTACTGAGGTTAGACTGTGACCTAAAATGTGATCAATTTTGGAGTATGTTCCATGGGCTGATGAGAAGTATGTGTATTCACTTTTGTTGGGATGAAATGTTCTGTAGATGTCTGCTAAATCTAAATGTTGGATGGTTAGGTTTAAATGTAAAATTTCTTTGGTCAGCTTCTTATTGGAGGATCTATCCAACACTGCCAAAGGAGTGTTGAAATCTCTGACTATTATGTAGCTGGAAGAAATCAAGTTGCTCATGTCTGTTAGAGTTTCTTTTATAATTATAATGAGGCGCATTCTGGTTGAGTGCTTAAATATTAATAATTGAAATCTCATCATACTGAGTATTACTGTTAACAAATATTAAGTGACCATTCTTATCCTTCCTTACTTTTGTTGGTTTAAAGCCTATTGTGTCTGCAAATAGAATTGCAACACCTGCTTTTTTCTGATTACCATTTGCCTGAAATATGGACGACCATTCTTTCACCCTGAGTCTATATTTATAATATTTCAGGGTAAGATGTGGCTCCTGTATGCAACAGATATCTGGCCTGAATTTTTGTATCCAGTCAGCTAACCTGTACCTCTTTAGAAGACAGTTTAAGCCATTCACATTAATGGAGAATATTGATAACTTTGGTGAAATTTGGGGTATCAAGTTTTTCGAAAGTCCAGTGGACATTTTTAATCCTTTTGCCACTGTGGAAGTTGGAGTTTGATCCAAAATTTCTGAGTGAGTTTACTTTTGTGGTAGAGGATTGTGCTAGTCATTATGGAGGATAGGTCTGAGAATATCCTGAAGAGCTTGTTTGCTTATGGCAAATTTCTTCAACATATGAATGTCATTAAAGTATTTAATTTCTCCATCATAAACGAAACTCAGTTTAGCTGGATACAGGGTGAAAGTTATTTTGCTTTAGGAGATTAAAAGTCGATGACCACCCTCTTCTGGCTTGAAAAGTTTCAGCAGAGAGATCTGCAGTCATTCTAATATTCTTGCCTTTGTAGGTAATGGAGTTCTTATGTCTGGCTGCTGTCAGAATTTTCTCCTTCATATTAACTTTAGTGAAGTTAATTATGATATGCCTGGGGGATGTCTTATTCGGATTAAGTCGAGCTGGGGTTCTGAAACTCTCTGCTATCTGAATTTCAGCATCTCTTGGCATGTCTGGAAAATTCTCCTTCATAATTTCATGGAGAAGGGCCTCTGTGCCTTGCAAGGCCACTTCATCATTATCAGGGATTCCAATGAGGCAGATATTAGCCTTCTTCGAATTATCCCAGAGCTCCCTGAGAGAATGATCCGTTTTTGCTCTCCATTTCTCTTCCTCTTTGAGAGTTTAGGAGCGTTCAAAAGCTTTGTCTTCAATGTCAGAAATCCTTTCTTCTCCTTGCTCCACTCTG
Organism: Nycticebus coucang; assembly: GCF_027406575.1. Taxonomy (NCBI): domain Eukaryota; kingdom Metazoa; phylum Chordata; class Mammalia; order Primates; family Lorisidae; genus Nycticebus; species Nycticebus coucang. The sequence continues at coordinate 25,394,397 of NC_069781.1, read as the reverse complement.
TTACTGAGGGATTCTACTGTATTTTTTCAGATCTTTGAGGGCTGCAAATTCTTGCTTCAGTGCATCAAAATCTTTAGTGGTTTTGTCTTTAAATTCGTTAAATTCTTGAGACAACTTTTGAATTTCTCCTCGAATTTCTAATTCTGACTTTTGAATTGCTCCTCAAATTTCTAATTCCAAATTTTCCTCCATTCTATTAATCTTGTTTGCAATCCAACTTCTGAATTCAATTTCTGACATCTTGGCCAGCTGTTTGTGAATGGGATCTTCATTTACATCTGCCATATCTTTCCTTGGGGGGGGGGGGGTTGATCTATTCTGGTTATTCATGTTACCACAGTTTTTCCACTGATTCTGCCCCATGGTTTTATACCGTTTGACTTTTCCCCTGCAGCTTTGTCAAGGACCCGTACAGTGCTACAGCCTGAGAAACTGGGACCTGTTTGGTGTGGTGGGGCTAAGTGGCTCTGTCTTGTTTTCAGCTGGTCTCTGTCAGACCCTAGTGAAACAGTCTGGGTTGAGGTCTCAGCTGTGGAGAAATACCAGCAATTAAGTCACCCTGCCCCCCACAGGCAACAATTGGAAAAGGAAAATCAAACCTTCCTACAACCACACATCCAGGGCACCACTTGGATAGTCCTCAGGCGATTGGCTCAGTTCAAAAGGTCCAAATCGGGCGGCGCTTGTGGCTCAGTCAGTAAGGCGCCGGCCCCATATACCGAGGGTGGCGGGTTCAAACCCGGCCCCGGCTGAACTGCAACCAAAAAATAGCCGGCCGTTGTGGCGGGCGCCTGTAGTCCCAGCTACTCGGGAGGCTGAGGCAAGAGAATCGCTTAAGCCCAGGAGTTGGAGGTTGCTGTGAGCTGTGTGAGGCCACGGCACACTACCGAGGGCCATAAAGTGAGACTCTGTCTCTACAAAAAAAAAAAAAGGTCCAAATCAGTTGTCTCAGTGAGCACCTGTCTGAGGTGGGAGAGTTTAAAAGGTCTCTGGCAACTGGATCGCAGGGGTCTGCTGACGAGTCAAATATGACTTGTCCGGTGCTCCGTGAAGTCAGGAGAACCCACCCAGAAAATAGATTTGTCTGGAATGGTTGATGTCTCCTTCCCCACCTTGCACCTCTGTCACACCCAGTCTCTGATAAACCCCGCAGGCCTGTGACCCAGTTGCCTCCAGTAAGCAGATACTCCAGGGGTTTGCACCTGCCTGGATCACAAGGAAATCTATGTCTGCTCAGCCAGACTGCTGCTCTCTGCCTCTATCCAGCAGGGGGAGGTGAGGCCTGACAACCTCGGGCGCTTGACGGAGGCTGGGGGGTGTTCACTCAGTTCCAGCTTCGCCCCTGATAGATGTTACTGACAGAACAGAACAACTTTGCAGGAATTTGTTTCTGTCCCTGCTAAATTCCCCTGCAGAAGAGAAGCTGTTTTGAGTTCCCAGAACCTGCACCTCAGGCCCTGTCTTTGCTCCTGTAGATTTGCATTCGCAGCACAGTTTGCTGTAGTTCTAGCCTCCTGCCTTCCTTTGTCTATAGGCTGATGGTTTCCTGAGGGCCGGGTGCGTCTTAGGCTCAGTAAAGCTATCCTCTGGGTCAGCCCTGCCCTGGGCATTTCCTGCCTCTACGCGTGCATTTTCTAGTCCCCGGTCTCCACCCAGGCCTGTACCACCTCTGGCAAATTCTTTACTCACGGGGCCTGCATTTCAGTCCCAGATCTGTTCCGTGGTGGTTGCCACCTGAGAAGATGCCCGGCCTCCTCTGGTTGCTCAGGGTAACAGGGGTCGTGGCTTTGGACTATCCGGGAGTGAGCCCTATTGTTGCCAAAAACGGCTGCTGCTCTGTGCCTCAGGGCACCGCCGCTACAGCACGGTTCCCTGTCAGCCGATCGTCCTCTCCTCACTCCCATGCTGCAGAGTCAGCACTGACCAGCTGTAGTCTAGGCCCTGTCCACTCCCCTTGAGAAATCACCCAAGAATCTGGACTCCTGGGGGACAGGCCTCCAGACCTCAGAGTGAGAGTGGAGGGCAGTGCTGGGAGCTAAGAATTGCAGGTAGAGAATATATACAGTTTTATACAGTTTTATGCCTGGGAGGAAAATGCCATGGCACCGTAGTAGGGGAGGTAAGTCCAGTTTTTAGAGGGTCTCTCCTGTGGAGTGTAGTGAGAGGACCTTTGAACTTTGCTCGTTTGTTTGTGGGGCAATCCAAGCCATTCTCATGGGGGAAGGGACTCACGTCCACTTGGTGATGGATTTTGTACCTTTTTTTTGTATCCTTGAGGTCGCAGCTTGCCTCAGCGGGGTTGATGTGCCTTCTTCAACCTTCTCCCCTGGTGCAGCTCTAATCCACCAGGTTACTTGCTAAATTTCTGTACTTAACTCTCCTTCTGGATGGGAGCCTCTGTGAACAGCATCATGGCACTCTTGTGCATGACTTAAAAAGCCACACACGGTAGCCTTGGAAGTCCCAGTCTGGGGGAAACAGACATATCTGACGAGTCCAATGTAGGCTGGTGAGAAGTGCGTCCAAAATGTGGTGGGTGAGAAGATGAAGTCAGCCTACGGGCACTTGTCCTTGTCTAGAATCGTCTCCACGCAGCTTGCAGGAGAGCATGTTGTTGGATGGCATCGAGGTCCCGCCTATCCCATTGTTGAGGCCTTTGGCAGCCCCGGAGGTCAGCAGTGAGACCACTTCCCCGGTACCCTGGACCATAGCCACTAAAGTTTTTTTTTGTTGTTGTTGTTTGTTTTTGTTTCTTGAGACAGAGTATCACTATGTCACCCTGGGTAGAGTGCTGTGGTGTCACAGCTCACAGCAAACTCAAACTCTTGGGCTTAAGCGATTCTCTTGCCTTAGCCTCCTGAGTAGCTGGTACTACAGGTGCCTGCCACAACACCCAGCTATTTTTGTCATCGTTGTTTAGCAGGCCCAGGCTGGGCTCGAACACGCCAGCCTCGCCAGCCTCGGTGTATGTGGCCGGCTCCCCACTCACTGAGCTACGGGCACCAAGCCAGGATTGTGTTAGAGTATTGCTGCAGTGAACACTCTGATACATGTATTTGTGTATGTTTTCATTTCTCTTAGGTAGATTCCTAAGAGTGGAATTGCTGGGTCATATGCTAAGTTGATATTTAAATTTTAAAGAAACTACCAAACTGTTTGCTAAAGTGTCTGCACCGTTTTTATATTCCCATCTGCAATGTGTTAGGGTTCGATTTTCTTTATATCCTCACCAATACTTTTTATTTTTTTTATAATAGCTATTCTAGTGGATATATAAAGGTATCTCATTGTGGTTTTAATTTGGAGTTCCTTAATGATTAATGATGTTGGGCATCTTTTCCTGTGTTTGAATGCTTTCTTTTTTCTTCTTTGTTTGAGACAGGGTCTTGCTCTGTTACCTGGGCTAGAGTGCAGTGGTGTCATCATAGCTCACTGCAACCTAGACTCCTGGTCTCCAGCTATCCACTGCCCTCAGACTCCCAAATAGCTGGGACTACAAGTGGAGGTCACCACACCTCGTTAATTTTTCTATATTTTATAGAAACTGGGTCATGCTTTTGCTCACACTGGTCTCAAACTCCTGTCCTCAGGCAATCTTCCTGCTTGGCCTCCCAAAGTGCTATGATAATAGGCATGAGCCTATTATCAGGACACCTAGCCTTGATAGCTATTTATATTTGGTAAACTGCCTATTCAAAGCTTTTGTTCATTTTATAGTCAGTTGTCTTTCGTTCAAAGCCTTTGTTTCATTTTATAGTGAGTTGTCTTATTGTCAACAATAAGAAATTGAGATTAGATTAGATTTTTTTGTTATTGAGTTGTAAGATTCTTTATAAATTCTGAGTACAGACTGTGTATCATAAATAGGATTTGCAAATATTTTTTCCCTATCTGTGGCTTGTCTTTTCATTTTAATAGTATTTTTTGTATTACAAAAGTTCTTTTTGTTTTTGTAGAGACAGAGTTTCACTGTACCGCCCTCGGTAGAGTGCTGTGGCGTCACACAGCTCACAGCAACCTCTAACTCTTGGGCTTAGAGCGATTCTCTTGCCTCAGCCTCCCAAGCAGCTGGGACTACAGGCACCCACCACAACGCCTGGCTGTTTCTTTGTTGCAATTTGGCTGGGGCTGGGTTTGAACCCGCCACCCTCGGCATATGGGGCCGGCGCCCTACTCACTGAGCCACAGGCGCCGCCCCAATTCTTTTTTTTTCTTATTTCCTTTTTTTTTTTTTCTTTTGAGACGGAGTCTCGCTTTCTTGCCCTCAGTAGAGTGCTGTGGCATCATAACTCACAGCAACCTCAAATTCTTGGGCTGAAGAGGTCCCTGTCTCTTACGGCCTGGCACAGTGGCTCACATCTATAATCCTATCACTCTGGGAGGCTGAGGCAGGTAGATCACTTGATCTTACCAGTTCCATACCCACCTGAGCTAGAGTGAGACCCTGTCTCTAAAAATAGCTAGGTGTAGTGCTGGGTGCCTTCTGTGCCAGCTATTTGGGAGGCTGAGGCAAGAGGATTGGTTGAGCCCAAGAGTTTGAGAGTTACTGTGAGTTGTGACACACAGGGAACTCTACTGAGGGCAACAAAGTAAAACTGTGTCTCAAAAAAAAAAAAAGTATTTTTTATATTACAAAAATTGTTATCCTTTTTTTTTGTTTGTTTTTTTAAGACAGAGTCTGACTTGGTCACCCTGGGCAAAGTGCTGTGGTGTCATAGCTCACAGCAACTTCAAACTCTTGGACTCAAGAGATCCTCTTGTGGCCAGGTGTTGTGACTCACACCTATAATCCTAGCACTCTGGGAGGCTGAGGCCAGTGGATTGCTTGAGCTCAGGAGTTTGAAACCAGCCTGAGCAAAAGCAAGACATATCTCAAAAGCAAGACATATCTCTAAAAACTAGCTAAAATCTAGCCAGGCATTGTGGCAGGCACCTGTAGTCCCACCCACTCAGGAGGCCGAGGCAAGATCTCTTGAGCCCTCAAATTTCAAGTTGCTCTGAGCTGTGACAGAATGGCACTCTACTCAGGGTGACAGAGTGAGACTCTTTCTCAAAAAAAGAGAGAGATCCTCTTGCCTCAGTGTCCTGAATATCTGGGACAACAGGACAGGCCCCTGCCACAACCCAGCTGATTTTTCTGTATTCTATAAATTAACCAGTGAAGATGTTTGGAACTGGGATTTTTCAAGAGAAAAAATAAATAAAGAAAAACAAAAATATATATATATATTTTGCGGTTTTGGCCGGGGCTGGGTTTGAACCCACCACCTGCAGCATATGGGGCCAGTGCCCTACTCTTTTAAGCCACAGGAGCTGCCCTCAAGAGAATATTTTTAATTTAAGAATTCAGTTTCTGGTGGCTCCACAGCTTAGGGGTAGGGCACCAGTTACATACACTAAGGCTGGCAGGTTCGAACCCAGCCTGAGCCAGCTAAAACAACTGCAACAACAACAAAATAGCCGCTAGGGCAGCTCCTGTGGCTCAAAGGAGTAGGGGGCCAGCCCCATATGCTAGAGGTGGTGGGTTCAAACCCAGCCCCAGCCAGAAACTGCCAAAAAGAAAAAAAACCCTGGGTATTGTGTTAGGCACCTGTAGTCCTAGCTACAAGGGAGGCTGAGGCAAGAGAGTCGCTTAAGCCCAAGAATTTGAGGTTGCTGTGAACTGTGACACCACAGCACTCTACCCAGAGTGACAGCTTGAGACTCTTATCTCAAAAAAAAAAAAAAAAATTCAGTTTCCTTCATGGGTTCAAGAGCAAGAGCAAGAGCAAGACCCTGTCTCTAAAAATAGACAGACATTGTGGCCGGCGCCTGTAGTCCCGCTTACTCAAGGGCTGAGTTTGAGGCAAGAGAATCGCTTGAGCCCAGGAGTTTGAGGATGCATGAGCTATGACGCCATGGCACTCTACTGAGGGTGACAAAGTGAGACTCTGTCTCAAAAAAAAAAGAAAAGAAACTCTCCGCCCATCAGCTGTTAACTAACCCCCTATCACTCTAGATCCCCACCCCCATCTCTGAGGAACCACTGATTAGCTTTCTGTCTCTATTGTTTTCTCTATTCCTGCCTTCTGTATGAACTGAATCATGTAATATGTGATCTTTTGTAACTGGGTTCTTTGACTTAATCATAATGTTTTCAAGTTTCATCCTTGTAGTATCATGTATTAGTACTTCGTTCACTGAAAAATATTGAGGCTGGGCACAGTGGCTCATACCTCTAATCCTAGCACTTTGAAAGGCCAAGTCAGAAGGATCAGTTGAGCCAGGAGTTCAGGACCAGCCTGGGCAACATAGTAAGACCCTGCCTAGGCTCAGTGCCTGTGGCTCAAGTGGCTAAGATGCCAACCACATACACCTGAGCTGGTAGGTTCAAATCTAGCCCTGGCCCGCCAAACAACAATGAGAACTGCAACCAAAAAATAGCCAGGGGTTATGGTAGGCACCTGTGGTCCCAGCTGCTTGGGAGGCTAAGGCAAGAAAATCACTTAAGCCCAGGAGTTGGAGGTTGCTGTGAGCTGTGATGCTACGGTACTCTACCCAGGGCAACAGCTTGAGGCTCTGTCTCAAAAAAAAAAAAAAAAAAAGACCTGTCTCTACAAAAACTTTTCTTTTTCTATTTTTTTCTTTTTTTTTGAGACAGTCTCACTCTGTCACCATAGGTTGAACTCCTGAGCTCAAGCAATCCACCCACTTCAGCTTCCCCAGAGTGGTATAATAACAGGTGTGAGCCACCACACTGTGCCTCTACAAAAACTTTTTTAAATTAGCCAGCCATCACCGTGTGTGCCTATAGTCCCATCTACTGGGAGGCTGTGGTGGGAGGATTGCTTGAGCCCAGGAGTTGAGGCTGCAGTGAGCTATGATCACAATTCTGAACTCCAGCTACACAATAAAAAAAAATTGATATGAAATTCACATAACATGCAGTTAATCATAAATGTACAATCATGATAGATAATGCATTCATAAGGCTATGCAACCACTTCTCTCCAGTTTGAAAACATTTTCGTCACCCAGAAAAACACTCGTGGTTGTAATCACTCCTCATTCCTGCCTCCCCAGCAAACACTAATCTGCTTTCGCTTTCTATTGATTTGCATACTGTGAATATTTCATATAAATGGAATCATGTAATACAGGACCTTTTGCATCTGGCTTCTTTTTCTTATTAGTTCGGTTTTTTGTGTTCTTTTTTGTTGTTGTTGTTGTTGTTGATTGTTTTTGAGACAGAGTCCACTATGTCACCCTCACCGTTGGTAGAGTGCTGTGACACCACAGCTCACAGCAACCTCAAACTCTTAGGCTTAAGCGATTCTCTTGCTTCAGCCTCCCAAGTAGCTAGGACCATAGGCGCCCGCCACAATGTCCAGCTATTTTTTTTGTTGCAGTTGTCATTATTGCTTAGCTGGTCCAGGCTAGGTTCGAACCCTCCACCCTTGGTGTATGTGGCTGGCACTGGAACCACTGTGTTGCGGGCACTGAGCCACAGTTTTTTGTTTTTGTTTGTTTGGTTTTTTTTTTTGGTAGAGCCAGAGTCTCACTTTATCACCTTGGGTAGAGTGCTGTGGTGTCACACAGCTCACGCAACTTCCAACTCCTGGGCTTAGGCAATTCTCTTGCCTCAGCCTCCCGAGTAGCTTGTTTTTGTTTCTTGTCGTTTTTAAAGAGATGTGGTCTTGGCTCAGTGCCCATAGTACAGTGGTTGTGTCTCCAAACACATATTTTAATGCTCAACTTTTTTGTACTCTGTCATTTCTGAGGTCAAAATAATACTAACACATTATTTCATTCACTGATTTTTTTTTTTAATTTAAACTTGAAATGTTAAAAATGTAATGAACTTTAACAGATTGGAAAATTAACTAAATGAGATAGTATTTGTTTACCAGAATTCATGTGAGAGCCATGTCCCCGTTAGTGTATACAAATCTTTTTAGTGTAAAAGGATTTGCTGTACACTTTCTCTGATTATTGTTTTATATTCTCTCTTATAATACAGGATTTTGTTAACATCTAAGTCTAGGAACTGGGATTCCCAAGATACTGATGTAAAAATCTGTAATAGAAATGTGTATGCCTCAGATTTATAGAACTCAAGGAGACCCTTTTTATAATGCATGTTCTTGAAGCAGTCTGTCCCTAAGGGCACTAATGGTTGCTTTTCCCTCTCTCATTTTCTCATTTTAGGGAAACTAAAACCAACAATGGCATTCATGTCAGGAAGATTGAAGATTAAAGGAAACATGGCCCTAGCAATCAAATTGGAGAAGCTAATGAATCAGATGAATGCCAAACTGTGAAAGAAAAGAAAAAAAATATGTCGACTGCTATGTTCACAAAGTAAAAAACTCAAAACTAAAATCTATTGTTGGTTTTCTTCCCTATTGCATTATAAGGATATGCATGTTCGTTCTGGAAAAAGATAGAATTTCTGTATCTGTAAGACTTGAAATTGCAATTAAAACAGTTGGCTAATTAAACAGAAGCTTCATTAAGTGGAATTCTAAGACAGTATGTTTTATTTCGAGAGTTTTGCTGAGCCTTGTATCTAATTTACTATCTTCTGTCAGGAAAAGTATCATTAGCAAGTAGTCAGGCTCAAGCAATAAAATTCACTCCTTTGGAAGCACCTGCTCATGTAAAATGATTGAGTTTGGGATTGTATATTAATGATGTTTTAGATTTTTAAATACTTATAAAGGAAATTTTCTGGCGACGCCCATAGCTCAGTGGGTAGGGCACTGACCATGTATACCGGAGCTGGAGGTTTCAAACCCAGCCCGGGCCAACAGTGACAACTGCAACAACAACAAAAAAATAGCCAGCAATGAATCCTCAACAATAAAAAAAAAATTTTTTTTTTTTGAGACAGAGTCTCACTATGTCCCCCTTGGTAGAGTGCTGTGATGTCACAGCTCACAGCAACCTTAAACTGTTGGGCCCAACCGATTTTCTTGCCTCAGCCTTCCAAGTAGCTGGGACTTGTCATTGTTGGTTAGGTGGCCTAAGCCAGGTTCGAACCTGCCACCTTCAGTGTATGTGGCTGGCACCCTAACCACTGTGCTGTGGGTGCTGAGGCAAAAAAAAATAGCCGGGTGTTATGGCAGTCACCTATAGTCTCAGCTACTTGGGAATCACTTAAGAGAATCACTTCAGCCCAAGAGCTTGAGGTTGCTGCGAGCTGTGACACCACAGCACTCTACCCAGGGCGACGCTTGTGACTCGACTCAAAATAAAAAAATTTTTTTTTTTACTACAGTGTATTTCACAAAAATCACATTATCTACTTAATAAACACTACTTGTAGAGACTAAATGAAACAAAACCATTTGTTAACTAGCTTTCCAGGTGCTGTTATCTATAGGAAAATATTATTAATGTATTAATAATTTAACTAATGGGAGTATGTATCCTATTTAAAACTATGCAAATAATGTCCTAAAATAAAATAATTTTTTCCCTAAAAATACGCATTTGGTCAACATTTTGAAATGAGAACCTTAGAAATAAAAGGCTGGGTGCAGTGGCTCACACCTGTAATCCCAGAACTCTGGGTAGGCCAAGGCGGGTGGATTGCCTGAGCTTACAGGTTCAAGACCAGCCTGAGCAAGAGTGAGACCCCATCTCTAAAAATAGCAGTGCATTGTAGCAGGCACCTGTAGTCCTAGCTACTTAGGAGGCTAAGGCAAGAGGATCGCTTGAGCCTAAGAGTTTGAGGTTGCTGTGAGCTGTGAGAACACAACACTCAACCTGGGTGACTGAGACTCAGTCTCCAAAAAAAAAAAAAAAAAGAAGGTTGGTGTGGGCTGAATTGTGTACCCCCCTTCCAGATTCATTTGTGGAAGTCCTAACCCCCATTCCCTTCAAGTGTGACTGTATTTGGAGATTACCATTAGCAGGGGCTCAAATCCAATCTGATGTCTTTATAGAAGAAGTTTGGACATAAAAAGAGATACCAGGGATATGTGCACAGAGTAAAGAGCATGAGAAGCCACAGTGAAAATGTGGTCATCTGTAAACCAGGGAGACAGGCCTCGGGAGAAACAGTCCGACACCTTGAGCTTTAACTTCTAATCTCCAAAACTGTGAGAATAAGTTTCTGTTGTTAAACTACCCAGTCTGTGGCATTTTGTATATCAACCTTAGCAAAGTAATCCAGTGATTTGTGGGGAAGGGGGAGCTAAACTTTAAAAAAGCCCTTTTCATTTCTGTCGGTTAAAAGTACTGGCCAGGCTCGGTGGCTCATGCCTATAATCCTAGCACTTGGGAAGGCTGAGACAGGAGTTCAAGACTAGCCAGAACACGAGTGAGACCTTGTCTCTACTGAAAATAGAAAAAATTAGGGGGCATGGTCGCACATGCTCATAGTTTCCACTACTCAGGAGGGATCCCAGGAGTTGGAGGTTACAGTGAGCTGTGATCGCACCACTGCACCCCAGCCCAGGGGACAGAGCAAGACCCTGTCACAAGAAAATAATAATAAAAACTTGTTTAGTGTAATTCTTTTACTTCTCATCTTCTACTCTCTAAGATTATGGTACTAATAAGCAATTTAGCTAATTCTGGTATTTCTCAAAATTATAATGTTAGGAGCATTTTAATCTGTATTTTACAATTGAGGAAACAGGATCAGAGATGGGAAAGGATTAACCCAAGGCTAAAAGTAACAAGGCTTATCCAACAAAAATCTCCCAGTACATTGACCTTTAATGGAATTTGAAGATATCACCACTTCCTCTGTGAAGCCCAGCTAATTGACTTTGGGGCATAACTTCCCAACTCCCAGTCATTTCAGGTACATGAGGATCCTGGTCAGACTTTCTCAGCAGGCTCCTTTTCTACCGAAGTAAGACTTCTATCTCTGCATTCTCCAAATGGTCTCGTTGTGCCCAGGAGTTCCACAAAGACCACACTGCCAAACAAGTTAAATTTAAAGAGAAATCCTTTTATTGAAGATCGGGCTGGCGACTGCCTCAGTGTCCCAACATGAGGTTTCTGAGAGCAGCCCTGAGTGCTTAAGGGGTCGGGTTTTTAAGGCCTGGTCTGCATCCTGGTTGGCACGCAGGCTGGTCAGGTGCATCTAAGTAGGGTAGCAAGCAAGCATTGTATAGAAGCAGAATTTTGCAATTGGTCAGTCATACGTCATATATCTTTGTTTAGTATTTTCCCCTATACCTCTTAGTTTCAGTACTTCCCCCCCATACTTCTTAGCCTCATTGCTTTCCCCACCTGGTATTGTTTAAAGGTCAGTTCGGGGACAGTTGGTGCCTCCCGGCTAGTTTCCCAGGGAGTTAGCCAAGCAAGAAACTGGGAGTGAACTAGAAGCAAGAAATCAATTAGTACTTTCTCATTTATCTTGGGGGTGAACTAGACTTATTTTATTTCTTTTTTATTGAAAGCTTGCAATCCTGAAATTTGCCAGGAGTTAACAGTATTTTTCCATTATAGCCTAGGCCTGACACCTTTCTATCTTAGCCTAGACCCACTAGACCTAAAGAATCCCCCACTGATTCTAGGACCATAAATTGAATCATTAATTTTATCTCGAATGTGGTTTGTTGTCTGTTTTAGTGGTGTGGGTACATAGATTACACCTTTCTCTCTTCCTTTCTTAAAGTTTAAAGTTTAATTAAGACAAGTTCTGCAAGGAGTTTCCTCAGGCTTTAGTCTTGCGTGGACCAGCCAGCTTCCAGTATGTGGCTGGAGCAGGGCACATTGACCATTTTAAAAGCCATTTTTGCTTTCTACGGGGTAGTGAAGTTCTCTTTAGTTAGCTGTGAGGAATTTAGGTGAGGGTTTCTTTCATCTTGGCTGCCTTAAATAGAACATGGTTAATTATTAATGACGGAGGTGAAGTTAAGGTTGGGTTTAGGGTAAGAGAATGAAACTATTTAGCAGTTATTTACAAACATTTACAAGTTCTGGATTTCAAGGCTAAGGTTTACATAATGAGAACATTAGTGTTCTTATTTATAAACTTAGCACGGTTTTTAAGATAATGCATAGTTGTAAGAGTCTCTACAGAACCGATTTAAAGTTCTGGATAATTCAAATGAATATTCTTGAATGCCAGATGGGTGTGGGGCTACTTATGAGGCTATGTTACAGTTACATTATTTACTAGGAAATTCTCATTCAGGTTCCAATTTTTCCTGAGGTATTTATATAGACACAGTAGATAATGTTTAATACTGTACAAATTTTCTAGTGTGGCCAATAGGCAATTCTTGTTGAGTTTCAAGGTTTCAGAGGAAATACGATTACTGTATATAATTCTATACTCATTGGCTGTTTTTTTTTTATTTCATTTAACAGATTTACATGTAATCCAGTTAACTATGTATCATCTTTAAAATATTTTAATTTGTAATTTTGTTTAAAGAAATATTTTAAACCTTTGATATTTGACAAAACTTCCAAAATCAAAACTCTAAATTTAGTCTTTTTGAAAAGACATATTAGGGTTATTTGGAAATATATAGGAAACATTGTCAAATATGAAATGGTAATTAATTTTATATAAATTATATTTATATATATTCCAATATTATAAAATAATATTGTCAGAGTCGCACTCTGTCATCCAGGCTTGAGTACAGTAGCATTATGATAGTTCACTGTACCAACTCCTGGGCCCAAGTGATGCTCCTACCTCAGTATCCCAAGTGGCTTGGACTACAGCACATGCCACCATGCTGGCTAATATTTTCTATTTTTGGCTCTTAACGCTTCTTGGCCTTTTGGCTAAGATCAAGTGTATTTTTGGCTCTTGCTCGGGCTGCTCTACAACTCTACCACAAATGATCCTCCCACCTTGGCCTCCCAGAGTGCTGAGATTACAGGGATGAGCCACTACCTACCCTGTTTCCCCGAAAATAAGACATCCTCCAAAAATAAGACCTACTTACAGGAAAGATAAGACGTCCCCTGAAAGTAAGACCTAGCGCATCTTTGGGAGCACACCTTAAAATAAGACACTGTTTTATTTTTGGGGAAACAGGGTAGCTCCAATCCACTTTTTTCACTATGCTATCTCCTTATTCCTACCAACACTGCCTTACAAAAGCTGACCATTCTGTAACACCTTGTGGGGCTCCTATTTTACAGGCTGGACGCTGCCTGATTCATGAATTACTAAAAAGATAATTAAGTTTATTGACATTCTTTGACATTCTCAAATGTTTGGGAAAATGAAAAATATTGTTAGGCAGAGATTGTGGGTTCTTTTTTTTTTATTTTTAATTTCAGTGTGCTTGTTCATTCTTCTTTGTTTGAAGTACTCCTTTTTTGTTGATTTTCTTCTTCCTCTGGCGGTGCTGGCTGTTTTTGATGTTGTTAGTAGAGACGGGGTCTTACTCTGCTCACTGCTGCTCATACTGGTCTTGAACCTCTGAGCTCAGACAATCCACCCACCTTGGCCTCCCACAGCGCTGGGACTACAGGCGTGGGCCACCACGCCCGGCCAAGATTGTGGGTTCTGATCACTAAAACATGAACTTGCTAAATATACTATTCCAAGAGGTAAGTTAAGTCAAAGAGACCCTTTCTCTTTTCTTGATTTACCTGCCTGATTATTGCCCTAAGCAATATTAGCTAGGTTACTCATTGTAATCTTTGCCTCCAAACTTTGGGGGTTTTTTTGAGATAGAGTCTCACTCTATCACACGCAGTAAAGTGCCATGGAGTCATAGCTCATAGCAACTTCCAACTCCTGAACTCAAATGATCCTTTTGTCTCTGCCTCCCAAGTAGCTGGGTCTATAGGTGCCTGCCATAACACCTGACTAGTTTTTTTGTTTGTTTGTTTTTAATAGACAGGGTCTTGCTCTTGCTCAGACTGGTCTTGAACTCCTGACTTCCAGCAATCCACTGGTGTCAGCCTCCCAGAGTCCTAGGATTACAAGTGTGAGCCACCGTGTCTGGCCCTACTTCCCAGCTTTTTAAATTTTTCCAACCTGAGGTAAATAAAGTTGACTGATTTGGGGCCTTGTCATGTTAGGGGACCAGCAATAGTTTCCTGTAGTCCATCTAACTGTGGGTAGATTAAACCTTCATTTTAACCTCATTGCTGTTCATTATTCCTCCCTTTTAAAGTAACCACCTAAAAACTTTCTACCCTAAATTTTTATTTCTAAAGGATGGCTCCTAGGTAACACAAGGTAGAAAATGTATATCTCAAAGGCACAGGACTTAGATTTCAAGCCTAAATACTATTATTCGCCTAGAGAAAGGAAAGATAGGAGGCTCAGTTAAAATAAAATGATCAAAAGTGAAGCTTGTTGAGACTGTTGCTCTGTCCCATTGTAAAAATTTGTAGTGATTTTCCTTTATACAGGCAGTCCTCAGGTTATAAACAAGATAGATTCTACAGGTTTGTTCTTAAGTTGAATTTGCATGTTAAGTTGTAACAGCTACATTGACCTACTATTTGTAATAGCCTCTGTTCCTAAGTACAAGTTGTACATCAGTCCAATGTTTCTAACTCGGGGACTGCCAATAGATAAAAATTTTTACAAAGCATATCAAAATAACTAATTACCAGAAGGTCTTACTTCTGTTTCTGTTCAAGGCAGAACCCGTTAACAACAGGACAGACAAAAATCATTTTCATGCCTGGACTCGGCATGAATAGATAGCTCTGAAAAAGAAGCAAACCTCTTGACCTGAGGGCCTAACTTTTATACACACCTTATCTAGCTGTGTACAACTTTGGAGTAGAATAATAACTAAATGAAAAGGTTGACAATCAGTTTTCTTATCAATTAATTGCTTAAACTTTTTATTTGTCTTCTATAAGGGGTCTTTTCAAGAGGCAAGAATTTAAAAAATCTTTTTAGATGATTAGACACATCCATAGGTATTCCTGGGTGGGCCTGATTCAGAAGCCCTCTTTTTTTTTTGAGACAGTCTCACTCTGTTGTCCCAGGCTAGAGTGCCATGGCATCATAAGTCACAGCAACCTTAAACTCTTGGGTTCAAGCGATTCTCTTGCCTCCACCTCTCAAGTAGCTGGGACTATAGGCGCCTGCCATGACACCTGGTTAAGTTTTCTATTTTTAGTAGAGCCGGGGTCTCATCTTGCTCAGTCTAGTATTGAACTCCTGAGCTCAGGCAATCCACCTACCTTGGTCTCTCAGAGTGCTAGGATTATAGATGTGAGCCACTGCACACCTGGCCAGGAGCCAGTTTATTTTTAAACTTTTGTTTTTTTTGGAGACAAAGTCTCACTCTGTCACCCTGAGTAGAGTGCTGTGGCATTATCATAACTCACAGGAACCTCAAGCTCCTGGGCCCAAACAATCCTCTGGCCTCAGTTTTTTCTAATTTTAGTAGCCATGGGGTCTTGCTCTTGCTTGCTCAGGCTGGTCTGGAACTTCTGAGCTCAAGCAATCCACCCACTCCACCTCCCGGAGTGCTAGGATTACAGATGTGAGCCACTGTGCCCAACTTAAACTCACTTCTTTTTTATCTAGAATGTTCCACATAATGACCATCATAATTATAATTTATCTTCAGTAAGATTTTCTCATTTTTGTATGTATTTGAAGCTTCTGGGGCCTAGTATTTATACATCATATAAAAAGCAAACATGGGGTGGTGCCTGTGGCTCAAGGAGTAGGGCACCAGCCCCATATACTGGAGGTGGCGGGTTCAAACCCAGCCCCGGCCAAAAACTACAAAAAAGAAAAAAAGCAAACATAGCCAAAAGGTGAAATACTCAGTTCTTTTTTTTTTTTGTAGAGACAGAGTCTCACTGTACCGCCCTCGGGTAGAGTGCCGTGGCGTCACACGGCTCACAACAACCTCTGACTCTTGGGCTTACGCGATTCTCTTGCCTCAGCCTCCCGAGCAGCTGGGACTACAGGCGCCCGCCACAAGGCCCGGCTATTTTTTTGTTGCAGTTTGGCTGGGGCTGGGTTTGAACCCGCCACCCTCGGCATATGGGGCTGGCGCCCTACTCACTGAGCCACAGGCGCCACCCAATACTCAGTTCTTTAAAAATTAAGGATCCCACATTGACTCTTGGGTCTCAGAGCTGAGATGAAACCCTAAGAAGAAACAGCAGGGTTGACTCAGGTAGTGGTTTCACAGCATACCTTGTTGCATAGGTATTTTGTTGAGGCTGGCAGATGACCCAGATTATCCCCCCCAGGGAGTTTTATCTTTTGATGGAGGGTCACTCAAATGTCTTAAATACCCGAATTGTGCCCACCATTCAATTCGTGGCTTGTGTTCTGAGATCCCCTTGATCAACTTAGCCAATGATTCTCCCTTACCTATGTATGCAAAAAAGAAAACAAACAAACAAAAAAAAAAAAACAAAGACAAGGAAGACAGCACCCAAATCTCTGCACATTTCCAAAAACTGGAGTTGTACACATGTAGTAAACTACCACTGACTGCAACCACCAATAGTTATCTGCTTTTTTTTTGAGACAGAGTCTCACTGTGTCGCCCTCAGTTGAGTGCTGTAGCATCACAGCTCACAGCAACCTCAGACTCTTGGGCTTAAGCAAGTCTCTTGCCTCAGCCTCCCAAGTAGCTGGGACTATAGGCACCTGGCACAATGCCCGGCTATTTTTTGTTGTTGTTGCCATTGTTGTTTAGCTGGCCCGGGCTGGATTCGAACCCACCAGCCTCAGTGTATGTGGCTGGCGCCGTAACCCCTGTGCTATGGATGCCGAGACATTAATTATCTTTAAAGTGGCATTTTGGGGGCGGTACCTGTGGCTCAGTGGGCCCCATATACGGAGGGTGGCGGGTTTGAACCCAGCTCTGGCCAAACTGCAACAAAAAATAGCCAGGCATTGTGGTGGGAGCACGTAGTCCCAGCTACTTGTGGGGCTGAGGCAAGAGAATCACCTAAGCCCAGGAGTTGGAGGTTGCTGTGATGCCACAGCACTCTACCGAGGGCAATAAAGTGGTGAGATTCTGTCTTAAAAAAAAATGGCATTTTGGGCATTGTAGTAGGCACCTATAGTCCTGGCTACTTCTACTTAGGAGGCCGAGACAAGAGAACACTTAAGCCCAAGAGTTTGAGGTTGCTGTGAGCTGTGACACTATGGCACAAGGGTGACATAGTGAGACTCTGTCTCAAAAAAAAAGAACTGGCATTTTTGGTACCCTCACCATGGTGATGCATTCTCTCACAGCACAAACTAACACTGGATTCTAAAGCCAAAAAGATCAAACATCCCAATGCAAAAAGAACAGAATCCAACCTGAGAGGAAATTACCACTCTTGGGGGGCTCTATGAAGGAGACAAGGGACCTCAAAGGAGTCAGGGGCACCTCTCCTGCAATTCTCAAGGGATCTTGGCGTTGTCAGCGGTGTCCTTTGGGTTCCTTTGTAGGTAGCCAGAAAATGTCAAAAGACAAAAGTACAACAAATTTAGTTTAAAAATCTTATTGGCTGGCTGGGCACGGTGGCTCACATCTGTAATCCTAGCATTCTGGGAGGCCAAGGTGGGTGAATCACCTGAGCTCACGAGTACGAGACCAGCCTGAGCTATAATAGCCAGGCATTATTGCAGATGCCTATTGTTCCAGCTACTTGGGAGGCTGAGGCAAAAGGATCTCTTCAGCCTGAGTTTGAGGTTGCTGTGAGTTACAATGCTACCGTACTCTACAAATGGTAACAAAGTGAGACTCTGTCTCAAAAAAAAAAAAAAATCTACAAGGGTACATGTGAAACTTACTAAATGTAGAATATAAATGTCTTCACACAATAACTTAGAAAATGCCAGGAAGGCTATGTTAACCAGTGTGATGAAAATATGTCAAATGGTATGTAAAACCAGTGTATGGTGCCCTGTGATTGCATGAATGTACACAGCTATGATTTAATAAAAAAAATCTAATTGGCTTTTATTTGTGATTTCAGAATCAGGCAACACCTTATTCTATAAAATAGAATGAATGTTCCAATGAGTTGAGCAAAGGAGGTTGGCTTTATATAGGCAGAAAAGGGCTTAAGAAAGTGGAAAGAGGGAATGGAAAGCAGATTGGTCACCTCAAAGTTAAAGCAAAAGAAACTTCTTTATTATTGGCTAAAACTTATCTGTTTGGTATTTAGCTATTATCCCCTCCTCTCACCCCAGCCCCAGCTCTTCTGATTTCTTGGAAGGTCAGATAGACAACTTAGCTTTGGCTTGGTGGTATGGAACAGCAGCATGACCAATTCCACTTTGCTGTAGTCAGTGGGGCACAGTGCAGGAGCTCGGTCTAAACCAACAGCCTCCTATAAATATTATTAAACAGTAAATGTATCAATATTTTTCTTTTATGGTTTATTTTTGTGATCTAAATCAATTTTACCTGCCCGAAGGTTGAAATTTTCTCTTGTATCTTCTTCTAAAAGTTTAATAATTTTATGTGTTTTTGGTATTTGTTTTGAGACAGAGTCTCACTATGTTACCCTCGGTAGAGTGCCGTGGCGTCATAGCTCACAGCAAGCTAAGACTCTTGGGCTCACACAATTCTCTTTGCCTCAAACTCCACAGTAGCTGGGACTACAGGTACCTGCCACAACACCGGGCTAGTTTTAGAGATAGGGTCTTGTTCTTGTTCAGGCTGTTCTCAAACTCCTTAGCTCAGGCAATTCATGTGCGTCAGCCTCCCAGAGTGCTAGGATTACAGGCATGAGCCACTGTGCCTGGCCTAGGTTTTATGTTTAGATCTCTGATACATTTTAATTTTTTTTAATATGGTATAACATAATGGCAGAGGTCCATTTTTACCATATTGTTGAAAAGTCTATCTTTTCCCCCCATTGAATTTTTCTAGTACATATACATACATGAATGGGGCCTGGGTCTATTTACAGTTTTCTAATATGTTTCTTAAATTATATAATGGGTTTTACCACAGTAACACATTGTCTTGATTGATGCCAGCATTATGGCAGATTAAGAAGTTTCAGGCACCACTCCTCCCCAACAGAAAGTTCAACTAGCAACTATCCACAAAACAGAGAATCCTTTTGTAAACCTCAAAACTTGGAAATAAGCCTGAGAGACATGTGGTCCACATAACGGAATGAAATCTGAATTAAAAGGGCAAGAAGGATGGATTTTTTTGTTTGTTTGTTTGTTTGTTTTTGGACGGGGCTGGGCCTGAACCCACCACCTCAAGCATATGGGCATATGGGCCGGCACCCTACTCCTTTGAGCCATAGGCACCACCTGGATTTTTTTTTCTTTTAAAAAGATTTTTTAGAGACAGGGATCTTGTTATGTTGCCCAAGGAAAAGTGATATTATTCCAAACATGGCTTCCCTGTCCCTCTCTCCCCCCAACTTGGCACAATGTCAGACAGAGAGGATTTCTCTGGGCCTACAGTTTCTATGGGGGGAGGAGAACTGGAGGCAGTCACCTGCCTTCCTAGCATTTCAAGACGTTTCCCAGGTTCTGTCCTCATGGAGAATAGTAAGGGAAATGGCATGGCTAGACTGCCTGGGGTCAGACGGAAACAAAGAGGGGAGGCAGAGGTCATAGGGACCAGCATATGGATCTCAGTGTTTCTGCCAATTTGGCACCAGATTAGCAATACCAGCCAACTTCATAGTTGTCCTCAGAAGCATGGTGGGGAGTTCAACCCAGCTTGAGTCCCTAGATGGCTAATCTTCATGCCCAGTCTCAGAGCCCACCACAACAACTCTATCCAGTTAGAGACTCCTACCTTCAAGAATTTCAAAGAAGCAAAGAGGCTAGGCTAGTCTGACCCAGAATTCAATCAGGAGCTTCACTCACCCCAAAAGCTCACCCAACAACCCCACCCAGGCAGGAAGACTCCACCTCCACACATTTTAGTGAGGCAAAGGGGCTAGTCTAGCTTGATCTGGGAGGTTACACAGCCACTACACTCACCAAAAACCCACCTGATATCTCCACTTGCCAGGGAGGTAATCCCCAACTATGCAATTTTAAGTACATAGCCTCTGGTCCCACCCATCCTGAGTGACAGCTCCATATAACCTAAGAACCCAGTCTGTAGCCCTGTCCAATTACAGATCACAGATAAGCAGAATTACCTGGCTAGGGAATACATCCTGTAGCTAGCCTGAGCAGAAGCTGTCACAGTACCCAACTATCAGCTCTACCCAATATCAAAGCAAAGGCAATGGCCCAGCCAACTAGAGAACTCACAAGTTCTGCCTGTCTGGGGTCATTCCAGCCTATCTCAAAGCCAGACCTTCCAGACAGAATCACAGGCCAGATTGGAAGTCTATCCCTGCCATAAAACATCTGCAAAGGCCAGAAGAGGAGAGCTGTCAATGATCAGACAACAATGCAAGGACACAAAGATTATAAAGAATCACTGAATTATGATACCTCTGAAAGAAATGAATAAAGCCCTAATAATGGACCTCAAAGAAATAGGTATTTGTTTCAGAATACTATCTATAACGAAATTCAGTGAACTACAAGAATGCATAGAGGATTTAATGAAATTTGGATAACAATACAAAAGCAAAGCAAGAAGTTTGACAAAGAAATAGAAATAATAAAAAAGAACTACATAGAAATTCTAGAGATAAAGAATATAATAACTAAACGGAAAAATTAAGTAGAAAACCTCAACAGCAAATTCACTGAAACAGGAGAAAACGTCAGTGAGCTGGAAGACGGAGTATTCAGTCAGAGGAGCAAAATGACTAAAGAATGAAAAAGAATAAATATGTCTACAGGACTTAAGGGACCCCATCGAGAGACCAAACCTGCACATAATAGGAATTGCAAAAGGAGAAAGAGACTAAGGACCAAAAAGCATATTTGAAGAAATAAGAGTTGAAAACTTCCCTAATCTGGAGATAGATACCAACACCCAGATGTAGGAAGTTTAGAGTTTTCCAATCAAATTCAACTCAAGAAGCATACCTGAAGACACATAATAAGCTATCATGAATAAATGACAAAAAATTTTAAGAATGGCAGTGGGTAAGAAGCAGATCACATACAAAGGAGTGTCTTACTATAAACAAATTTCTCAGCAAAAATCCTACAGGCCAGGAGAGAATGATAACATACTCGAATAACATGTTCGTCGTACTGAAAGAGGTCAGGCACAGTGGCTCACACCTGTAATCCAGAACTTTGGGAGACGGAGGCAAAAGGATCGCTTGAGCCCAGGAGTTCAAGACCAGACTGAGAAAACACAGCAAGACTCTGTCTCTACAAAAGATTTTAAAATAAGCCTGGTATGGGGTGTGCATCTATAGTCCCAGCTACTGGGGCGGCTGAGGAGGAACAATTGCTTGAGCCCATGAGTTGGAGGCTGCAGTGAGTTATGATACCACTGCACTCCAGCCTGAATGACAGAGCAAGACTTCATCAAAAAAAACAAAAACAAAAACCCAGAACAACTATCAATAACAACAAAATCCCATAAAAAGCACACAAAGTGCTAACAGAAAAAACTGCCAATCAATAATACTTTGCATCTTATTTGGACTTCGGACATATCCTTCACTAACATATACAAACACATGCCCAAAAGTTTTCTTGAGCTCCTTTGTGGTCACTTATATCCATACTCCACACCATTTCCAACAATGACTGATTTTTCTATCATTCTAAAATAGTTTGCATTTTCTGAATTTATATACTTTTTTTTTTTGAGACAGTCTCACTTTGTTGCCCTCGGTAGAGTGCTGTGGTGTCACAGCTCACAACTTCAAATTCCTGGGCTCAAGTGATCTTGCCTCAGCCCCTTACATAGCTGAGATGACAGGTGCCAGCCACAACACCTGGCTATTTTTAGAGATGGGGTCTTGCTCAAGCTGGTCTCAAAACTCCTAAACTCAAGCAACCCACCTGCCTCGGCCTCCCAGAGTGCTAGGATTACAGGCGTCAGCTGCTGAGCTGGGCTACATACTTTTTCCTGTTTGGCTTCTAGTTCTCTATTGTATAGACACAACACAATCTGTTTATTCACTCACCTACTGATAGACATTTTGGTCATTTCTAGTTTTTTTGTTTGTTTGTTTGTTTTTGAGACAGAGCCTCAAGCTTTCGCCCTGGGTAGAGTGCTGTGGCATCACAGCTCACAGCAACCTCCAACTCCTGGGCTCAAGCGATTCTCCTGCCTCTGCCTCCCAAGTAGCTGGGACCACAGGTGCCTGCCACAACGCCCGTCTATTTTTTGTTTTGGTTGCAGCCATCGTTCTTGTTTGGTGGGCCCGGGCTGGATTTGAACCTGCCAGCTCAGGTGTATGTGGCTGGCGCCTTAGCTGCTTGAGCCACAGGCGCTGAGCAGGTCATTTCTAGTTTTGACTGTTAGAAATAAAATTGCTATCAACATTCACATAAAATTCTTTGTATTCTCTTGGGTATGGAATGGCTGGATCATATGATGGGCATAAGTGTAACTTTTAAAGAAATTTTCAAACTGTTTCCCAGAGTAATTGTACCATTTTACAGTCCACTAGCCGTGTAATGGATTTCATACATCTACATTCTCACAAATATTTGCGATATTCAGTCCTTTACTTTAGGATATAAAAGTACACATTTATTTTAAATTAGAGAGAGGGAAGAGATGAGAAAGAGAGCGAGAAGAGAGCAGAGAACAGGGAGTGAGAGAAGGCAAGATGGGCGAGGTACGAGAGTGAAAAGAGTGAGGGAAGGGCGAGGCATCCCCCACATTCAATCTCTTCACTTTAGCCCTTCTACTAAGAGTGTAGTAGTAACTCATTGAATTTTTTTTTTTTTTTTTTTTTTTGAGACGAAGTCTCATTATGCTGTCGTGGGTAGAGTGCTATGGCATTACAGCTCACAGCAACCTCAAACTCTTGGGCTTAAGCGATTCTTGTGCCTCAACCTCCCAAGTAGCTGGGACTACAGGTGCCTGCCACAACGCCCAGCTTGCTCATTGAATTTTTTTTTTTTTGCAGTTTTGGCCAGGGCTGGGTTTGAACCCGCCACCTCTGGCATATGGGGCTGGTGCTCTACTCCTTTGAGCCACAGGTGCCGCCCTGCTCTTTGAATTTTAAATTGCACATCTCTAATGATGCTGAGCATTTTTTCATGTTTTTACTTGCTGTCTATCTTCTTGGTAAAGTCTCTACTCAAATCTTTTGCTCAGGGCGCCTGTGGCTCAGTGGGTAGGGCGCCAGCCCCATATACCGAGGGTGGTGGGTTCAAGCCCAGCCTCGGCCAAACTGCAACAAAAAAATAGCTGGGTATTGTGGCAGACGCCTGTAGTTCCTGCTACTCTGGAGGCTGAGGCAAGAGAATCGCCTAAGCCCAGGAGTTGGAGGTTGCTGTGAGCTGTGTGACTCCACAGCACCCTACCAAGGGCGATAAAGTGAGTCTCTGCCTCTACAAAAAAAAAAAATCTTTTGCTCAGACTTTATGCCATTGTTTCTTATTATTGAGTTTTGGGAACTCTTTATATAATATATTCAGGATAAAATTCATTTTCAATTTTTGACTTTCAAAAGTCATTTTCAATTTTTTGAAGTATTTTCTCCTAGTTGATGGCTTGTTTTTTCATTTTCTTTTGTGTTTAGAAAGAGCAAAAATTCTTAATACTGATGAGATTCAATTTCTCAATTTTTTTCTTTCATGGATCATGCTTTGGATGTTGTAATAAGAAAATCTTTTCCTAGGCTGGGCGCAGAGGTTCATGCCTGTAATCCCAGCATTCTGGGAGGCTGAGGCAGGTAGATCGCCTGAGCTCAGGAGTTCAAGACCAGCCTGAACAAGAGCAAGACTCCGTTTTTGAAAAATAGTGTTCTGGTGGGCACCTATAGTCCCAGCTACTTGGAAGGCTGAGGCAAGAGGATTGCTTGGGCCTTTGAGGTTGCTGTGAACTATTATGTCACAATACTCTACTGAGGGCAACAAAGACTCTTTCTCAAAAAAAAAGAAAAAAAAAGAAGAAGAAAAAAAAATCTTTCTTTTCCTAACCCAAAACTTCTTATGGAAATTTTAGTTTTAAGTTTTACCTTTAATCTTATGATCCATTTCAAATTAATTTTTTTCTTTTTGAGATAGAGTCTTATTCTGTTGCCCCAGGCTTCAGCGCTGTGGCATCAGCTATAAAAAAAACTCTACCAACCTGGTTTTTTGTACCCTCAATGAATCTTCAACAATGGAAAAAAAAAAAAAACTCTTCCATAATTCTAATTAAGATATAATGCCAAATACCTATTTGAAAGTTTGTATTTAATAACTACAGTATCTGGATCATGTGTATATCTGTTTCTGTTGCCTTTTTTTCTTCCTGGCTTTTGTTCAGTGAATCTTTTTTCTTGGCGTATTTCGTCATTATTGGTGGAATGCCAGGGATTGTGTATAAACAATTATAAAGGCTCTTCCACCAAAGAACATTGATTTTTTTTTTTTTTGGTAGCTAGAAAACTTGGGAAGATCACTTTGACCAAGCTAGGAATTGAGATAGTTTAAGGTTGTGTTTTAAGCATTATTGAGGCTATTCAGGGTATAGTTAGGAAAGAATCTCAACTGAAAGTCTGGTGGATATTTACCACTACCCTTTCCTTTTATTTAATTCTTTCCAGCACCATAAGGCAGCCAGACATTTCTGCTTAGATTTTTCTTTTCTGTCAGTGATTGCTTTCTGCTTGTTTTTTTTTTTTTTTTTTTTTTTTTTTTTGGCTTTGTGCCCCTTGCTTATGCAGGGGTTTGGAATCAGCAAATGCTTTGAGTGGAAATGGCATGGAGAATGATTGACTTGTTTTTACTGTGATTGCTTTCTCTGGGATATTGGCTCCTTTAGACCAAGCTGCCTTAATAGACTTGACCTCCAAATTTTGTATATCCAGGACAATAAGACTGTCACAAGTGCTAGGATGATTCTTTCTGGCTTCTATACTCCCAGACAGAAATCAATAATGAGACGGTAAGACTCACGTTAGCATATTTCCTTCTTGCTGTGTGCTTGGACTCTCAAGCCTTGACTGACAAAGGCTCTCTCTTCAGTAGCTTTAAACAGACATTTTTTTTTTTTTGTCACCCAGGTTAGAGTGGGGTGGCCCAATCATAGCTCACTATAGCCTTGAACTCCTGGGCTCAAGTGATCCTCCCACCTTAGCCTCCCAAGTAACTGGGATTACAGAAACGTGACACCACATCCAGTTAATTTTTTTTTTTTTTTTGTAGAGACAGAGTCTCACTGTACCGCCCTCAGGTAGAGTGCCATGGCGTCACACGGCTCACAGCAACCTCTAACTCTTGGGCTTACACGATTCTCTTGCCTCAGCACCTCCCGAGCAGCTGGGACTACAGGCGCCCGCCACAACGCCCGGCTATTTTTTTTTTTTTTTTTTTTGTAGAGACAGAGTCTCACTTTATGGCCCTCGGTAGAGTGCCGTGGCATCACACAGCTCACAGCAACCTCCAACTCCTGGGCTTAAGCGATTCTCTTGCCTCAGCCTCCCGAGTAGCCTGGGACCTACAGGCGCCCCGCCACACATCCACTTAATTTTTAAAGATTTTTTTTGTGAGTGGTACTATAGCTCAGTGCGTAGGGTGCTGGCCACATACACCCAGGCTGGCGGGTTTGAACCTGGCCCAAGCCAGCTAAACAACAATGACAACACTGCAAACAAAAAAAATACATTGTTTTTTTTTTTTTTTTTGGTAGATAGATGAAAAGTTGGGAAGACCACTTTGACAAAGCTAGGAATTGAGATAGTTCCGAGTGTTGTGGCAGGCACCTGTAGTCCCAGCTGCTTGGGAGGCTGAGGCAAGAGAATTGCTTAAGCCCAAGAGTTTGAGGTTGCTGTGAGCTGTGACACCATGGCAACATAGTAAGACTCTGTCTCAAACAAACAAAACACACACACACACACACACACACACACACACACATATATATTTTAGAGATGGGGTCTTGCTGTGTTGCCCAGGCTCATCTCAAATTCTGGGCCTTAAGTGATGCTCTTGTGTAGGCCTCCCAAAGTGCTCCCATTTTTCTGGCATTTTTAAAAAAATAGCTTTTATAGTGCTCAGTGGGAGAGTTAATTTGTTCAACAATGTACTCCATTGTAGCTGGAAGTTTCAATCATTTACAAAATTCATTATGGGTTGAGCGCACTTGCATGCACCAGTAGTCCTAGCTACTCAGGAGGCTGAGGCAAGAGGATCAATTGAGTTCAGGAGTTTGAGGTTGCAGTGGCCAGGGCAGCAAAGCTGGTCTCTGTCTCAAAAAGACATCATTATGATGGCAATATCCTACAAACAAATGAGATTGCATCTTTTTTTTTGAGACAGAGCCTCAAGCTATTGCCCTGGGTGGGTAGAGTGCTGTGGCATCACAGCTCACAGCAACCTCCAACTCCTGGGCTCAAGAGATTCTCCTGCCTCCGCCTTCCAAGTAGCTGGGACTACAGGTGCCCGCCACAATGTCTGGCTATTTTTTGGTTGCAGCTGTCATTGTTGTTTGGCAGGTCTGGGCTGGATTCAAACCCACCAGCTCAGGTTTATGTGGCTGGCACCTTAGCTGTTTGATCCACAGACACCGAGCCTGCATTTGTTTTAAAAAAATATTGGGGGTGGTGGCGCCTGTGGCTCAAGGAGTAGGGCGCCAGTCCCATATGCCGGAGGTGGTGGGTTCAAACCTAGCCCCAGCCAAAAACCAAAAAAAAAAAGATATTGGGGGTAAAAAAATAAAATTTATCTTCTTATCTACTTTTATGTGACTGGGCACGGTGGCTCATGCCTGCAATCCCAGCACTCTGGGAGGCTCAGAGAGGTGGATTGCTTAAGCTCAGGAGTGCAAAACCAGCCTGAGCAAGAGCAAAAATCCCCATCTCTACTAAAAATAGAAAAATTAGCCAGGCTTTGTGGTGGGCACCTTAGTCCCAGCTACTCAAGAGGCTGAGGCAAGAGGATTGCATGAGCCCAAGAGTTTGAGGCTGCTGTGAGTTATGATGACTCCACAGTATTCCAGGTGACAAAGTGAGACTGTCTCAAACAACAACAACACAAAACCCAAAGGAAGGGGAAGAGCAAGATGACAGACCAGAAGGATGGTTCAGCTGAGTTCTCCTAGAATGACTGGGGAGAAAAAGAGAGAACCCAGCCATACTTGGCATAAGGACCTTACCCAGAGTCATAGCTCAGGGAGCACAGCAAGGAGGTGGTGAGCTGGATACAGTGTGTGATCTGGACTGGTGGAAATTTGATGAATTAAGCAAGTGATTATGACCAGCTGGGATGAACTGCCCCCCCCCCCCCCCCCCCCCCCCCCCGCCAGAGGTCCAGGACAGGAGAAAGCTTTTCCAGAGTTTTCACTTGTTGGGGGAAGCTGTGCATTGAGTGGAAAGCTTGGAAGAGTGGGTGGACTCAAACAGCATACAGCAACCAGATTTGAATGCTGGTTGGAGTGGATTTGCCATAGATTTGGTGGCTGGTGAGGCAGCCATACTGAGAAGGTCTGGGTGGCCAGGGGCCTCCCATTTTGGGAAGGTGGTGAGAATATCTTAGCAGGGCCTAAAGAACGGCCATCTTAATTCTGCCTGCCAGGATCAGAACTCCACTTTTGGAATAGACTGAGGGACTCTTGCACCTTACAGTAACTGGAGTCAGGGGGCACTGTGAGACCTGCTCCTGAAGGATTCTTCTGAACTTTACGATCCCTGTAGGGTCTGAATGCTGAGGAAACAATCAGGCAATCACTGAAGGCAACTAAGTTTGAAATAAGGACCAATAAGGACCTTAAAAAAATCCCACACCGCCACCTGGTGTCCTGGTGGCACATTGCAACATACTGTCATCAACAGCAAGAACTTCTGGCAGCACCTGTGGCTCAGTGAGTAGGGCGCCAGCCCCATATACCCAGGGTGGTGGGTTCAAGCCCAGCCCCCCCGAACTGCAACAAAAAAATAGCTGGGCATTGTGGCAGGCGCCTGTAGTCCCAGCTGCTTGGGAGGCTGAGGCAAGAGAATCACATAAGCCCAAGAGCTGGAGGTTGCTGTGAGCCGTGTGATGCCACGGCACTCTACCGAGGGCAGTGAAGTGAGACTCTTTCTCTACATAAAAAAAAAAAAAAAAAAAAAAGAACTTCTGTTTAAAACAAAGGAGGCAGTGAGAAGGAAAAAGGAGGACAAGGAGATGAATAAGAAAGAAGAACACATGAGGAGGAACCAACAGAAAAATTCAGGCAACATGAAAAACCAGAACAGAAGAACTACCCCAAGGGACCATGAGGCAACTACTGCAGAAGACTCCACCTATAAAGAATTAATAGATTTGACAGGAAGGGAATTTAAAATATGGATGATAAAGACAATTAAAGGAATGGATGAGAAAATGAAAAGACAGACCCAAAAGTCAGATGAGAGATATGTAGAACATAGAAAAGATATGGCGGAGCTTAAGAAAATGAAGAAGACAATCAGGGAATGTAAAGATGCAGTAGAAAGTATCAAAAATGGTTACACCATGAGGAAGAAAGAAGCTCAAAGCTAGAGGATAAAGTTTTTGAGGTAACCTAAGTAAAGAGGCAGAAAAGCAGGGAGAGAAAGCAGAACAGGCACTTAGACAACTACAAGACTCCCTGAAGCATTCAAATATACTAATAATAGGGATTCCTGAAGAGAAATAAGATTGTCCCAAAAGAATGGAAGCCCTACTGGAGACCATCATAAAGGAAAACTTGCCAAGTTTTACTAAAGATCCCAACAGAGTCCTTTTGGATGAATATTGAACCCTGAGTCATCTCAACTCAAACAGAGCCTCTCCAAGACACATTGTAATGAAACTGTCCAAAGTCAAGATGAAAATAATTTTTTGCAAGCAGCCAGGAGTAAGCGCCAATTGACCTACAGAGGCAGAGCCATTAGGATGACAGCAAACTTTTCAATTGAAATCTTCCAAGCGAGAAGAGCATGGTCATCCACCTTCAAAATCCTTAAACAAAAAATTTTCAGCCCAGAATTTTGTATCCTTCTAAGCTAAGCTTCAAAATTGATGGAGAAATCAATCTTTTGCAGATATATAAGCATGGAGGAAATTCACCACAATAAGACCAGCACTACAGGAAATATTTAGACCTATTCTCAACAATGACCACCACAACGGACCACCAACAAAGTAAACACCCAAAAGCTAAAGGTCAAAACATAACTTCCACAATGGCACAAAGGATAAAACTACAAAATAGACTTTCACAAAATAAGATGAATAGATCTCCATCATATTTATCAATTCTCTCAACAAATGTCAATGGACTGAAATTCACCACTGAAGAGGCACAGGCTGGCTGATTGGATTAAAAAAAAAAAAAAGCACAAGCCATCCATATACTATCTCCAGGAGACACACCTAACCCTGAAGGACAAATTAGGACTTAGGGTTAAGGGATGGAAAACAGTATTTCAAGCAAATGGAAATCAGAAGAAAGGAAGGGTTGCAATCTTATTTTCAGTTACAAGTGAATTTAAAGCAATTAAAGTTAAGAAAGACAAAGATGGACACTTTATACTAGTCAAAGGAACAATTCAACAAGAAGACATTTCAATTTTAAATATTCATGCACCCAACTTAAATGCTCCCAGATTTATGAAATAGA
Organism: Nycticebus coucang; assembly: GCF_027406575.1. Lineage (NCBI taxonomy): Eukaryota > Metazoa > Chordata > Mammalia > Primates > Lorisidae > Nycticebus > Nycticebus coucang. The sequence continues at coordinate 25,364,860 of NC_069781.1, read as the reverse complement.
TCTTGACAGGGCTGAGCAATATGATATCTCATAATAGTCAGGGACTTTAACACCCCTTTGACAGAACCGGACAGATCCTCTAAACAGAAACTAAACAAAGATGTAAAGGGCTTAAATGTGACCCTATGACAAATGGCTTTAATAGACATATACAGAACACGCCATCTCAAAGCTAAGGAATATACATTTTTCTCATCAGCCCATGGTATGTACTCCAAAATTGACATCCTAGGATACAAATCAAACCTCAGCAAAATTTAAATAATAGAAATTACACCTTGTCTCTTCTCAGATCACAAGGCAATAAAGGTGGAACTCAACTCCAACAAAAATGTTAATCCCCACACAAAGATTGGAAATTAAACAACCTTATGCTGAATGATAGTTGGGTTCAGGAAGAGATAAAAGAGGAAATTGTTAAATTCCTCATACATAACAACAATGAAGACACAAGTTACCAAAACCTGTGGGACACAGCAAAGGGACTCTTAAGAGGGAAATTTATTGGCTCTATGCCTATGACTCAAGTGGGTAAGGCGCCAGCCACATACACCTGAACTGGCGAGTTCAAATCCAGGCCAGGCCGCCAAACAACAATGACAGCTGCAACCAAAAAACAGCCAGGTGTTGTGGCAGGTACCTGTAGTCCCAGCTACTTGGGAGGCGGAGGCAGGAAAATCTCTTGAGCCCAGGAGTTGGAGGTTGCTGTGAGTTATGATGTCACAGCGCTTTACCCAGGGTGACAGCTTGAGGCTCTGTCTCAAAAAAACAAACAAACAAGAACGATATAGAAAATAATGAAACAAAAAGTTTTGTTTTGTTTTTTGCTTATTATTTGTTTTGAGACAGAGTCTTCAGGAGTTTGTAGAGTGCCGTGGCGTCATACCTCACGGCAACCTCAAACTCTTGGTCTCAAGTGATTCTCTTGTTTCATCCTCCCCAGTAGCTGGGACTACAGGTGCCCTCCACAATGCCCGGCTATTTTTAGAGACGAGGTCTTGCTTTGGCTCAGGCTGGTCTCAAACCTGTGAACTCAGGCTCACAACTGTAGCACAATGGTTACGTCACCAGCCACATACACCAAGGCTGGTGGGATTGAACTTGGCCCAGACTACCTAAACAACAATGACAACTGCAACAAAAAAATAGCCGGGCGTTATAAAGGGCGCCTGTGGTCCCAGCCACTTGAGGCAAGAGAATCACTTGAGCCCAGGAGTTAGAGGTTGCTATGAGCTGTGACACCACAGCACTCTAGTGAGGGTGACATAGTGAAACTCTGTCTCAAAACAAACAAACAAACAAACACCTGTGAGCTCAGGCAATCCACCCACCTTAGCTTCCCAGAGTGCTAGGATCACAGGAAAAGTTTTTTTTTTTTTTGCAATTTTTGGCCGGGGCAGGTTTGAACCTGCCATCTCCAGTATATGGGGCTGGTACCCTACTCCTTTGAGTCACAGGCACTGCCCGAAAAGTTGTTTAAAAAAAATAATAAATAAACAACAGATGCCATAGAGATACAAGAGATAATCTCTGAGTAATACGAGAAACTCTATGCCCAGAAATTTTTTTTTTCCTTTTTTTTGAGACAGAGCCTCAAGCTGTCACCCTGGGTAGAGTGCTGTGGCATCTTAGCTCACAGCAACCTCCAACTCCTGGGCTTAAGCGATTCTCTTGCCTCAGCCTCCCAAGTAGCTGGGACTACAGGCACCCACCACAACGCCTGGCTATTTTTTGGTTGCAGCCGTCATTGTTGTTTGGTGGGCCCCAGGCTGGATTTGAACCTGCTAGCTCAGGTGTATGTGGCTGGTGCATTAGCCTCTTGAGCCACAGGCGCTGAGCCTATGCCCAGAAATTTAACGCTGTGGAGGAAAAATGGATCAATACCTGGAATCACACCCTTTCCCTAGACTTAATCAAGAAGAAATAGATCTCTTGGTGGTGCCCATAGATCAGTGGGTAGGGTACCAGCCACATACACCGAGGCTGGAAGGTTCTAATTCTGCCCGGGCCAGCTAAAGCAGCAATGACTACTGAAACAGAAATAATAGCCAGGTGTTGTGGTGGGCGCCTGTAGTCCCAGCTACTTGGGAGGCTGAGACAAGAGAATTGCTTAAGCCCAAGAGTTGAAGGTTGCTGTGAGCTGTGACATAACAGCACTCTACCCAGGGCAACAGCTTGAGACTCTGTCTCAAAAATAAAAAAACAAAAAATCTCTTGAACAGACCCATTTCTTTTTCTTTTTTTTTTTTTTTTTTTGTAGAGACAGAGTCTCACTGTACTGCCCTCGGTAGAGAGCGGTGGCATCACACAGCTCACAGCAACCTCTAACTCTTGGGCTTATGCGATTCTCTTGCCTCAGCCTCCCGAGCAGCTGGGACTACAGGCGCCCGCCATAACACCCGGCTATTTTTTTGTTGCAGTTTGGCCGGGGCCGGGTTTGAACCCACCACCCTCGGCATATGGGGCCGGCGCTCTACTCACTGAGCCACAGGCGCAGCCCCAGAACAGACCGATTTCAAGAACTGAGATTGAAGAAACAATAAAAAATTTCCCAGCAAAAAAAAAAAAAAAAAAAAAAAAGCCATGGTCCAGATGGCTTCACACCAGAATTCTATGAAACCTTCGAAGACGCCTGTAATCCTAGCACTTGGGAGGCCGAGGCAGGTGGATTGCCTGATCTCACGGGTTAGAGATTGGCCTGAGCCAACGCGAGACCTTATCTCTATAAATAGCTGGACATTGTGGTGGGCACCTATAGTCCCAGCTACTTGGGAGACTGAGGCAAGAGAATCACTTGAGCCCAAGAGTTTGAGGTTGCTGTAAGCTAAGATGCCACAGCACTCTACCGAGGATGACAAAGTGAAACTCTGTTTCAAAACAATAAATCAACAAATAAAAATTTAAAAATCATTCATCATGATCAAATAGGTTTCATGCCAGGGATGCAAGTCTGGTTTTACATATGCAAGTCCATAAATGTAATTCACCGTATCAACAGAAGCAAACACAAAGACCGTATGACCCTCTCAATAGATGCAGAAAAAGCATTCAATAAAATTCAGCATCCTTTTCCAATTAGAACTCTGAAGAAAATAGGCCTACGCGGCACAGTTCTTAAACTGATTGAAGCCATCTATGACAAACCCATATCTAATATTATACTGAATGGAGTAAATCTGAAAGCTTTTCCACTTAGAACTGGAACCAGAAAAGGCTGTCCTCTATCACCACTACTATTCAGCATAGTGCTGGAAGTTCTAGCTAATACAATTAGGCAAGAGAAGGAAACAAAGGGCATCCAAATGGGGGCAGAGGAGGTGAAACTCTCCCTCTTTGCCGACGATATGTTTTCATACTTAGAGAACCCCAAAGACTCAACCACAAGACTCCTGGAAGTTATCAAAAAATATAGTAATGTTTCAGGATATAAAAATCAATGTCCACAAATCCAATGCCTTTGTATATGCCAATAACAACCAAGTTGAGAAGCTAATCAAGGACACAATTCCCTTCACCATAGTTTCAAAGGAAAATGAAATATCTAGGAATATACCTAACAAAAGAGGTAAAGCACCTCTATAAAGAAAATTAGGAAACTCTAAGAAACAAAATAACAGAAGATATCAACAAATGGAAGATACTATGCTCATGGGTGGGAACTATCAACATTGTCAAAACGTCTATACTTCCCAAAGCAATCTACAGATTCAATGCAATCCCCATTAAAATATCAACATACTTTCAAGGTTTGGAAAAAATAATTCTTCGTTTTGTATGGAACCAGAAAAAAATTCTGTATAGCTAAGGCAATTATTTTTTTTTTTTTGAGATAGAGTCTCATTTGGTCACCCTTGGTAGAGTGCTATGGTGTCTTAGCTCACAGCAACCTCAAACTCCTGGGTTCTAGTGAGCCACTTGCCTCAGCCTCCTAAGTAGCTGGGACTACAGGTGCCACCACATAACTCAAATTAGGCCTCCCATTTGATCCTGCAATCCCATTACTGGGCATCTATCCAGAAGAAAAAAAAATCATTCTATCATAAGGCCATTTGCCCTAGACCAGAGGTCCTCAAACTTTTTAAACAGGGGGCCAGTTCACTGTCCTTCAGACTGTCGGAGGGCAACTATGAACAAATTCCTGCACATTGCACATATCTTATTTTGAATTAAAAAAAAAAGGGTACAAATACAATATTTAAAATGAAGAACAACTAAAGTTAAATCAACAAACTTACCAGTATTCCAATGGGAACTATGGTCCTGCTTTTGGCTAATGAGATGGTCAATGTCTGGTTCCATATTTGTCACTGCTAGTCGTAACAAGTGATGCAAGTGTGCATCAGTTAGTCCCGAGACTGGAGTCGAGAGACAGAGAGGAGGGGAGTCGGAGAGTGCCACACACATTCCACACATGCGCACTGTAGCAGGACAGGCAGCAGATACCCGGAGCCGGATCAATGTCCTTGACCAGCTGCATGTGGCCCACGGGCCGTAGTTTGAGGATCCCTGCCCTAGACTGTTTATCGCAGCTCAATTTACAATTGCCAAATTGTGGAAACAACCTAAATGCCCACAAATCCAGGAATGGGTTAACAAGCTGTGGTGTAAGTATACCATGGAATACTAGTCAGCCACTGAAAAGATGGAGACTTTGTATCTTTTGTATTAACCTGGATAGAACTGAAACACATTCTTCTGAGTGAAGCATCACAAGAATGGAGAAACAAGAATCCAATGTACTCAATTCTGGTATGAGGACAATTGATGACCTAGTACATGGTTGGGGGTAGGGGAATGGGGGAGCAGAGAGAGGAAAAGAGGGAGGATGTGGGGGGTTGCGGTGTGCGGAACACCTTTTGGAGGTGGAACATAGTTATAAGAGGGACTTTACCTAACAAATATAATCAGTGTAACCTGGTTCTCTGTACCCTCAATGAATCCCCTTACAATAAAATAAAAAATCCAAAAGAACAACTACTTTTATTTTGTTTTTTTGAGTGCCATAGTGTCACAACTCACAGCAACCTCAAACTCTTGGGCTTAAGTGATTCTCTTGTCTCAGCCTCCAAAGTAGCTGGGTCTACAGGTGGCAGCCACACTGCCTGGCTATTTTTTGTTGCAGTTGTCATTGTTGTTTAGCTGGTCTGGGCTGGATTCCAACCCACCAGCCTTGGTGTAAGTGGCTGGCACCATAACCACCGTGTTATAGGTGCCAAGCCATACAAATATTGTGTAAAAAATGTCTACACAAATTTTTAAATTCAGTCTAGATTAGGAAGAGTGTTTTTTTTTTTTTTTGTAGAGACAGAGTTTCACTTTATGGCCCTTGGTAGAGTGCCATGTCATCATACAGCTCACAGCAACCTCCAACTCCTGGGCTTAAGCGATTCTCTTGCCTCAGCCTCCCAAGTAGCTGGGACTACAGGCGCCCGCCACAACGTCCGGCTATTTTTTGGTTGCAGTTTGGCCCGGGCCGGGTTTGAACCCGCCACCCTCGGTATATGGGGCCGGCGCCTTACCGACTGAGCCACAGGCACCGCCCGATCCTGAATAATTTCTTTGTTTAGAAGTTAGCCTCTTTTCTCTGCCACAATCATATTCTTCTCTCCCCTTACTCTAAGGGTAGGAGTGACTGAGGTATTTCCGTCACAGATGGGATGAGGCTAACATGTGAACACCACATTAGGATAATTGGATAGGCTAAATGTTATTTATTATCACCATTACTGTTCTGGAGATTCTCAGTGCTGTAAGTGGAAAAGGAGTTAAAAATTGCTAGAGCCAAATTTCCTGGAATGAATTTGGACTCCTCCAGTTAACTATGTATGTGACCTTGAGCTTAATTTCTCTATTCCTCAGTTTCCTTTTTCATAAAATGACAATGCTAATAGCACCCATTTCATGGAGTTCTTTGGAGTAAATTAATTTGCTAACCACTTAGTGCAAACCCTGAGCATATAGTAAGTGCTATAAAGTGTCAGAGTTAGTAAAATACAGGCGGACGGAGACTGATAATAGGTAGTGTGTCCAGCGTCACCTTTGCAGCTCTGAGTATGTATGTAGGTGGTGTTCTAGCGTCCTTAGTGTCCTAGGTGTTACTAAGCAGCCCTGCTCCCTTGGTAGGATTGTGCGTGTTGCAGTTTAATGTTAGCACCTCCACCAGGCAGCTGTGACTGCTGGCTGCACGTAGTGTGTCGCTTGAAGAAGGTATTGGATATCCCTGGCTGTGGAGGTGACTCTACTTAATGCGTTATAACACATCTAAGAACCGAACAGTTTCTGTCTACTCCTTAGCCTTTAGGGGGAGGCGTGCAGAGCTTCGAGGCGCAGGGGGAACCGCGGCTCAGGGCGTGTAGTGGGAGGCGGCGCTGCACAGCTCTCGGAATGTAGCGGGAACCGTGGGCTCCACACCTGCCGGGGCAACAGGGACCGAGCTCGGGTATGTAGGGGGAGCGCTGTTCCAACCTCCCGGGCCAGCGCGCCGGCCGCGACCTCACGTGTGTGCAGCGGGAGGGTCGGTCCACACCCCCTCCAAGCAGCGACGACCGGCAGCTCGGTGCGTGCGGTAGGAGGTGTCGTTACACACTTCCTGTGGGTCTCGCCGACCGCGGCGCGTTTCCGGTGTCGGCTGGAGCCCCGGGTCCGAGCCCCCGCCTCGCTCGCCGGCCCCGCCCCGCCCCGCCCGCGCCCCGCCTCCCGCCCGCCGCGCTCCGAGTCGGGCGCGCGGAGATCGGGGCGCACGGAGCGGCGCGCGCCGGTCGGCTGAGCCAGGCTGGCGCCCCCGCCCCCCGTCTCACCCCGCCGCCCGCCTTCCCCGCTCCACTTGCCTTCGGTGCCCGGACCTCCGGCCGCGGTCCTCCCGCCCTCTCACCCCTCGGTCCCGCCCCGTCCAGCCCCAGCTGCCCGGCGCTCGCAGCTCCCCCCCGCAACTCCCAGCCGCCCGCGTTCCTATGGACAGACGCACAGACACCTGCAGGTGGGTGAGAGCCCGCGCGCGGAGCGAGGACGAGCGCGCCGACGCTGCTACCCGGGCGGGGGGCCCCTTTGTGTGGGGGGCGGCCGCGCGGGCGGCTGCTCCGCTTTCCCCTCGGCGGCCGCGCGGTGACCCGGCCAAACCTTCCTTTTGTCTCCTGTGAGGGGAGCGAGGCCGGAGTGAGGGCACAGAGCCGGGCGGCCGGCCGTCGGCGGCGGCGGGCTTGGCGGCCGTGAGGGGCAGCGAGCTCCGGCGGCCGCTCTGGTCCGGCTGCCGGGGGCCGGCCCCCAGCCCGGTAGCTCCTGTCGCCGCGGCGGCGCGGGAGCGCTGCGTGGGTCTAGCTCTGCTCCTGCTCCTGGGTCTGTTGGAGGTGGGAACGAGGGCGGGAAGGAGGAAGAAAAGATCTGCCCTCGTAGTTTCCAAGTCTTGAGATGGTTGTGGAGGAAGAGAGGTGGCTCGGGGCTTTGCCCGACTGGTTTCCCTCCTCGGGAGCCACACCGAGGAGCGTGTGGGGCGTGTGTGCAGGAACGTGCGCCGCTGCGCTCCCTTATTTATTGTTTCTAACGGAGGAGGGCTTTCTCCAAAAGGCTCTTCCGCGGGCTCCCCCCCCACATTGGAGGCTGCGCACAGTGGCGTGTGTTTGTTATCAAATATATCAAGAACTGTATCCCCTGGGTAGCCCGAGGTTGGACTGACCAACATCAAATCAAAATCGAACCAGAGCAAAGGATATTTTTGGTTTTCTCACGGCTTTTTTTCCTTTTTTACGGTAGGACAGGAACTTAAAAGAACATGGCTGTGGTTTTTACAATTATGTGTATTTATTATTTTTTTCCTCTGAAGTTTTGGAGTAAAGTTTTGTTTTTCCCCCAGACTCGTTAGGATTAGCTTGACGGAATCTTCTGCCCATTAAACAGTTAACAAGCGAGTCAGGTAGTGACTGCTTCCGTGGTGGTTAAACTGGAGTGCGGTAAACAATGCTGTACCTTTTATGCTGTTATAAGATACGAGATCTTTCACAACATATGAGAACAACATGGGTGTTAGAATTGATTTTTCCAGCTATTACTGTGCTTCCCGTACTTCATATATTTAGGTATTATACGGAGTGGCCCAAAGGTTGGATTGTATATGTTGGGTACAGTGTTTTGAAAATTAGTGAAAGATAGTTTTGATTTCTCTTATTTAACTACCTAGTTAAGTTTCTCTATGAAAAGTTGCCTTGTATTTGTAGATATTTAAATAATAAATGATTTCGAATAATTACTAATTATAACAGATTCAGATTTCTTGATGCAAGTATGGGTTTCTATCTTTGTATTTAATCTCAATCTGCTGCTCACTTCTGGAAACTTTTTTTTGTTGTTCAAACTGAGACTCTGTATTGACAAACTTAAGTCTGACAGTATCAAGACTTTTTTTTTAAGCAATTTTGGGGGGCATGCTGATAATTATTTGTACAGCTGTATGTAGAAAATGGAGGCTTTCTTTCACAAAAAGCATTACCATCTAAACTTGAAGGAAAAACAGTATGGTGGAAAATTGTTATTTAAATTTCTATAAAACAAGAAAAACAATATAAAATTTAATACATTTTAAATTAGGCAAATTGATTTTTGCATTATAAAAAGAGATAGTTTAATATGCTTAATGTAGATTCTAGTTCTAGTTACGTTAACAGATTATTGCATACCTAATTTTATAAGCGTCTGGTATGTACGTTTATGCACACTTACAACCTACCAATGATCAAGCCAACCCCTTTGAACTGATCAAATTTTATTCCTGCTTTGACTTTCAGTGTGAATTAGGTGAGTGAATTTAAATTCTGCACAATGGCACAGAGCTTCGTGTGCGGCTCTGTGCCTTTGTAGGCCCTTGACTAGTGTTCCTGTTCCTTTTCCATTAAGAATAGCCCAAAGAGGAAAGGTATTGAAATTTGGTCAGGCTTTATGGTGAATGGAGTTCTAGACCATTCGTAGAATTCTAGGTCTTAGATATACATACTCTTTTAGATCTTAGATACACATACTCCTTATTAGTTAGCTCTTCAAGGTATTAAAAAAAATAAATTAACAAATTGAATTGCTTATTTATGTATTTACAAGGCAGTCAGTGGTAGTGATAAGATTTAACAAAGAGTCACTGTATAAACATTAACAGAGTGTGACCTGTATTGAGAATTGTTTTGACAAAGTTGTAGTTGTGCCCAACAGTTTTCTGGGATGTCACTGTAGTCTTTATGTGGGCTGGCTAAAAGATACTATCACTTTTTTTTTTAAAGTGATATGTAGATACTATTTGCTTTTTGTATAATTAGCGATAATATTTTAGTGTAAACCAGGAGCATTCCAGAGAACTTTAACATTTCCAACTGATTTCCCTTCTGGTTAAGTTGGTGCTTAGGAAGGCATGTAAATTATTTTTCATTTTTCATGCTTGACATTTTTTCCTGCTACTTTTTATCTTATGACAAATAAATGCTACTTATAGGAAATTTGAATTTGTATAAAATTGGATTTTTAAATATAGCTGACATTTAGCAACCTTTTTTTTTTTAACAATGCTAAATTGTCTGCAGTTACATTTAATAGGCTTTCTAAACCATGGACTTCTCTAGCATTTTCCTGTTTATTGGTTCTTAATGTGGTATCATTAAAGGAAACTTAAAATGGCCACTTTGTGTAAACTGGAACCCACAAATGAATAATATTATCATTTGTGATAAATGGAAAACAGAAAAGTGATAATTTGTACCATTACAAAGACATTCAAGTCCTTTTCATGTTTTTGTTTGTTTGTTTGTTAGCTTGGTAGGGAAGCAGGTCCGACCATGAGAGGTGTAGATCTGACCTCTCATTCCAGCTTTTCTTATCATACATTGTTTAAGAACAGCACAAACCCCATGCTGCTCGCCAAAAATGCAGAATTCAGTCTTGGATTAATATTCGGGTACCAGATGTATGAGCTGGCTCTAAATAAGCTTTTTCTCTTAAGTACTGTCAAAAATAGAGAAGCTGAAGATTGGAGAGAAGCCATTTATTTTGAACAGTTTATTTTCTGACAGTTTGTGTTTGTAAAGAAACCTGCTCATAATATTTACTTAGGAGATCTACATAGTTGCCTAAAGAAGCCCCACAGGTTTCTTTTTTATTTTCTTTTAAAAAAGTTTCCATTGAGCTTCACTCTTACATGATAACTTCTTGACTTTGCTTCTGATTACTTGATTTATGGAGTTTATTTACCAGCATGATTGGAGAATTCTTTTGCTAGACTGAAATTGCACTCTGCCTGTGCTCTGGTCCGTTTCCTAGGTAACAAATGCACTGCATAGATTCCATAATGAGGACTGTGGTTGGCCAGTTACTGTGTAAATTCTGTTGTTTGGTAAAGCTTAGTCTCATATTCAAATAAAGGTCAAGAAACCAAAAGTACTGAAAATGCAAATTTTTGAATTTTATTTTGTATCCAATGCCAACAAAGTTTAATAGGCTTTTCTGGGGGAAAGGCAGATTATGCAGCCGTATTCAAGTTTGTTTTGCAAAGTCTTACACTTAAATAGTTGGAGAGCATTTTTCTCTGTTGCATACTTGTAATGTTAATGGTCTAGTGGCAAAGAGGATGCATTTCAGAAACGTTATCTATCACACTTGCAAATAATATAGAAAGTAAAGGGTTGTGGTCTAGGTCATGAGCAATACTTTTGTATTGAAAGAAGACATGTCTCAAAAGAAAAATGTATACAATTAGCATGAAATGTAATTTTGAAAAATTTTAAGAAGACATTAAAACATTTAAGGTATTTTTTAACATTAAAAATCTTACCATAAAATGAAGTCTTTTTAATCTAGTTTTTTTCTTTCTCCTCTATCTGAGCTTTGGCTGGGCGAGGGCCAGAGTGCAGGTCTCTTCTTGGTAGCTGCAAATTAAAGAATAGCTTTTCCTTCTTCGCCTTCCTCTCCTGTTAAAATACATGGCCTCTGTGTTAGGACAAAAAGTAGTACGTGTTGAGTGGATGGTAGTTATTAGCTGTTTGTTTTAAAAAAGAAATGCAAAGAACCAGAATTCCATTAAAACCAATTCTAAATATCTTTTTATTTGATGCTCGAAAATGTTTTTTTGTTTGTTTGTTAATGAAGATTTTGTTAGCTGAGCATTAAAAGAAAACATACACACTCTTTTTTAATTCTTAAGGATTATCTAAAGTTGCCTCCATTATTTTCCCCTTGCCTTACTGGATTGTTTTTGGATTATTCATTTAACAAAAGGTTAACTTTCATTTCAGGAATAGGATGTATCTTGGTAGGATTCTTTTTCTTTTTGGTTTTCCTTAGAACTGATATCACTTTAAACTTTTCTGTCCTTTTGTAATTGCAAATAGTGTATCCTTTTAGTTTTTCCTTGTATTTTCTTTTTTTTTTTGTAGAGACAGTCTCACTGTACCGCACTGTACCGCCCTCGGGTAGAGTGCCGTAGCATCACACGGCTCACAGCAACCTAACTCTTGGGCTTACTCGATTCTCTTGCCTCAGCCTCCCGAGCAGCTGGGACTACAGGCGCCAGCCACAATGCCCGGCTATTTTTTTTGTTGCAGTGTGGCCGGGGCTGGGTTTGAACCTGCCACCCTCGGCATATGGGGCCGGCGCCCTACTCACTGAGCCAGAGGCGCCGCCCTTCTTTTTTTTTTTTTTTTAATTTCAGCTTCTTTGTTCATTCTTCTTCATTTGAAGTACTCTTTTTTTTGTTGTTGTTCATTTTCTTCTTCCTCTGGCAATGTTTTTGATGTTAGTAGAGACGGGGTCTTACTCTGGCTCACTGCTGTTCATACTGGTCTCCAACCTCTGAGCTCAGGCAATCCACCTGCCTCCACCTCCCACAGCGCTGGGACTATAGGCGTGAGCCACCACGCCGGGCCAGTTTTTCCTTATATTTTCCCTTGTAAATATTTATTATTATTTTAGAATTTTATCATTGCATTTTTAAGGCATAATCACTACTTATCAAAAGCTCTATGTTTCTGTTATAGAAATTCATATTTCTGCAATAGAATTAACAATATTTGTGAATTCTCTCTCTCTCTTTTTTTTTTTTGACAGTCTCACTTTGTCTCCCGTGGTAGAGTGCTGTGGCTTCATATCTCCCAGCAACCTCAGACACTTGGGCTCAAGCCATCCTCTTGCCATAGCCTCCCAAGAAGCTGGGGGACTACAGGTGCCCTCCACAACGCCTGGCTGTTTTTTAGAGACGGGGTCTCCCTCTAGCTCAGGGTGGTCTCGAACTCCTGAGCTCAGGCCATCCACCAACCTTGGATTATAGGCATGAGCCACTGTGCCTGGCCAATATTTGTGAACTCTTAACTAGCTAGGAGTAGTTTATCTTACCAGTATCAGTTTGCTAGAGTTGCTGTAACAGAAAATCACAGGCTATGTGGCTTAACCAAAAAGTATTTTTTGGCAATTCTGGAGGCTAGAAGTATGATATAAGGGTTGGCAGCTGTGGATTCTTCTAAGTCTTTTCTCTCGTTGATAGATGGCTAACTTGCTAAGATGTCTTCACGTGGTCTTTCCTCTGTGCCTGACCACCCTAATCTCTTTGTGTAAGGACATCAGTTGTGTTTGGTTAGGGCTCACCTGTATGACCTCTTATTATCTTCATTACCTCCAATAAAGGCCCTGTCTCTCCAAATATTGGTCGCATTCTGACATACCAGGAGTTAGGACTTGAACAGATGAATTTGAGGGGGGACACAATTAGCCCTTAACACAGTCTGTCCCTCTGCCTATCGCCTTTCATGCATATGAACATACATGCTTCACTCCGTGTATGTGATTTTGTGGTGGTTTCATCTTTTGTGTCTTATTTACTCTGTTTCTCACTTGAATGTCAGGCCTGAATATGGAGCAATATGATTAACTTCGTATGTCATTAAAAATAAAGTAGGGAGTTAAAGCCTTTTTTTTGTTTTTCACTCTTCATTGTTTTTTATTTTTTTAATTTATTTATTTTTGAGACAGAATCTTAGTTTGTCGCCCTCGGTAGAGTGCTGTGGTGTCATAGCTCACAGCAACCTCCGGCTCTTGGGCTCAAGCGATTCTCTTGCCTCAGCCTCCCAAGTAGCTGGGACTACAGGCGCCCACCACAACGCTCAGCTATTTTTAGAGACAGGTCTCGCTCTAGCTCAGGCTGGTCTTCAACCTGTGAGCTCAGGCAATCCACCTGCCTCAGCCTCCCAGAGTGCTGGGATTACAGGCGTGAGCCACCACATCTGGCCCCTCTTTGTTATTTTTAAGTACTTTATTTTGAATGAGTTAAAGTAGAAATATCTGGGGGTTTTTGGGTTTTTTTGGAGACAGAGTCAGAACTCTGTCACCTTGGTTAGAGTGCTGTGGTATCGTAACTCCCAGCAACCTCAGATTCCTGGACTTAAGTAATCTACTTGCCTCAGCCTCCTGAATAGCTGAGACTATAGGCACCTGCCACCACACCAGGCTAGTTTTTCTATTTTTCATAGAGACGAGAGTCTCGCTGTTGTCCAGGCTGGTCTTGAACTCCTGAGCTCCAAGGATCCTCCCACCTTGGCCTCCTAGAGCGCTAGGATTACAGGTGTAAAATAGAAAATTCTGAATAATTGGTTTGGCATACTAGAGGATTTGTGGCCAAATTCAGTGGAAATGCTATTTTTGTAATTTTCTTGTGAGTTCTGAGGAAATATTTCTTTTGTGCTCTTTTTCAAATATCGGTCTTTCTACTTTCATTGTAAGTTATATACCATCCTGGTCATTTCACACATGTTCTGATGACTCTTGTAACTAATATCCAGTCAAGGCCCCTCTCCTGTGACCAACTATAAATAGTCACTTGATATTCTACGAGCATTTCACATTCTGCGTACCCCCAAACTAATGTATCATCCTCCTCTTCAAATCTGTGTCTTCTCTTTTATTCTCTAGCTCAGTGTGTTGGTACCATCGTCCAGCTGTCTTCCCAGTCCAGAAATTTAGGCATGATCTCTGACCCCTTTATTTTTAGTTTCATCTTTTTTATATAGTCAAGCTCCTCAGTTGATTCTTGGTCCCCAGGATTTCTCTGTTTGGTCTGTTTACCACATATGAATCACATACCTTTACATTCATCTTAGTTCTTCAGTTACATATATTCTGCACAGGTTCTTATGATCAGGCTTCTGTTATCATTTAGTAGTCTGAAGTTCATCAGATCCTTAGAAATGGCTCATGTGAAAAATATCCCCTGCCTTTCATATTTAACACTGTTTACCTGTGGTTTTTATACTTAAAGGCCGGTCTGGCTGAATAAAATACTTTTCCTTAGCTGATTGCAGTACTCAGGCCTGGAATCCTAGCATTCTGGGAGGCCGAGGTGGGTGTATTGCTTGAGCTCAGGAGTTCAGACTAGCCTGAGCAAGATTGAGAATCTTTAGCAAGATTCCTTTGCTAAAAATAGGAAAAATTGGCTCGGCGCCTGTAGCTCAAGCGGCTGAGGTGCCAGCCACATACACCAGGAGCTGGTGGGTTCGAATCCAGCCCGAGCCTTGCCAAACAACAATGACAACTACAACCAAAAAGAAAATTAGCTGTGCTTGTGGCAGGCACCTGCAGTCCCAGCTACTTGGGAGGCTGAGGCAGGGAGAATTGCTTGAGCCTAGGAGTTTGAGGTTGCTGTGAGTTGTGATGATGCCACAGCATTCTACTCAGCGCAAAAGAGCAAGTCTCCGTCTCAAAAAAAAAAAAAGAAAGAAAACAAACTTGATTCACATTTTATCCCTCAAGCATCTTACAAAATGAAAATGTTACTTCATTGTAGGCGTTGTCAAACTTTTTCTGTGAAAGGCCAGATAGTTAGTTATCTTAGGTTTGGCAGGTTATAGGTCTCTGTTACAATTAATTCAAGTGTGCCAGTGCATTGCAAAAGCTGCCATCCATAGTATATAAATGCAGCATGACTGTGTTCCAGTAAGACTTTATTTACAGAACCAGGCAGTGGGCTGGATTTGGTCTATGAGCCTTACTCTATGGTATTGCATTCTGGTAAAATGTATTGTTGTCAATACCAGTATGATTTTCTTTCTAAGTAACTTTCTCTTTTCTGCCTGGATGTTCAAAGGACTTTTTTCTTGTCTTTAAAGCCAATAATTTTGCTAGATTAAGTCTAACTATTCTCTGTTAGTGTTCCCAGATACATAATGTGTTTTTTATTATATTGGTCCAATTTTTTAATACATATTTTCCATCAATTATAGTTTTTCAGTGTTTATCCTACTGTTTTCACTTGGGGAGGGACCTTTTGCTACATGAATGTTGCATCTTTGGTTGTCATTTTTCTTCAGGTTCTTTTTCTCTTTTTTTGTTGGGAGCAGACAGAGTCTTACTCTGTTGCTCTGGGTAGAGTACCATAGCTTCATAGCTCACAGCAACCTCAGACTCTTGGGCTTGAACAATATTCTTGCCTCAGCCTCCAGAGTAGCTGGGACTATAGGACTGTACCACTATACTTCATTAGTTTTTTATTTTTTGTAGAGATGGGGTCTTGCTCTTGCTCAGGCTGGTCTGGAGCTCCTGAGCTCAAGCTGTCCACCTGTCTTGGCCTTCCAGGAGTACTAGGATTATAGGTGTGAGCCACTGCACCCAGCCCTCTTTTATTTTTTATATTTGCTTTATTTTTGCATTTTTCCCATTTTATCCTTTAGTCCCTTCAGTGAACTTTCTATGCTATCTCGTGAGTCTAGTTTTGTCTTCCTTTCTGAGTTACTTTTTTTTTAACTCTGTCATTTCTTACTATACATCTTCTTATCTGGCTAGTGTCAGTTTTTAGCTTTTTTTTTCTTATCTGTTCTATGCTGTTCATTCATAGCTTCTATCATTTTCTTACATTCTTTTGATTCACTTTGAAATATTATGTTAGAGTTATAATAGATAACTCTATTATAGAGTTGTGGACAGATTTTGTGGACAGATTTTTGTGATGTGCTTTCCTTGGCTATTAAAACATTGACTCTTTTAAATTATTTTTTCTCACAGTACTTTTTGATAGTATTTTTTCATTTAATTCTTGTCTTTTGTGCAAGTTTATTAGATGGATTTACCTGTTCTTTAGGAGAAAGTTCCTATCATAGAGGTGGGAGTGGGCCAGTGTAGTTTTTCTAGTTTCTTTTTTTTTTCCTTTTTTTAATTTTTATTAAATCATAGCTGTGTACATTAATATGATCATGGGGCACCATACACTTGGTTCATAGATCGTTCGACACATTTTCATCACACTAGTTAGCATAGCTTTCATATAGTTTTTCTAGTTTCATTGTTTGAAGACTTTCTACTTCGTTACTTATCTGAAAAATTTTAAAAATATGGCCAATCAATTAAAATCAAAGTAAGGTAGCATTGTACATTCACTACAGTAGGTAATGGGAAAAATGAAAAGTATCAAGTGTTAGGGAGAATGTAGAGTAGTTGGACTTTTCCTGCACTGCTGTTGGAAGTATTGGTAGAGTAAATCGTTACAGAAATATAAATTGGTACAACCAATTTGGACAACTGTTTGGCAGTATCTACTGAAGCTGAATGTGTATGTACCCTATGACTGGTAATTCCACTATAGGAAATACACTCACCAAAAATAGATGTACTGAAATGCTCATAGCCCTGTTTGTAAAAGTCTGAAAATGGAATCTGCCCAAATGACTGTCAGTGTAATATCTGATTCAGTGTGACATTGATGGCCCCAGTAAATCACATCTGGTACCTATACCTTTGTGTTCTGCTCTTCCATAGTGAGTCTGGTTTTGGCCATGTAACTTGTTTTGGCCAGTTGGACTTTAGCAAGCATCATGCAACAGAGGCTTGGAAAATGCTTACACATTGGGGGAAATACTGCGCTGAGACCCTTATAGGAGTGTAAGAAAGTGTAGGAATAAAAGAGGTCACATGGAGAAGACTCAGGGTGCCAACTGACGACCAGTCCTTACACTGCCAAACATGTGAGTGAGGCTATCTTTGATCTTCTAGCTTAGCTGACTTTGCAGCTGAAAGCTATGTGAACAAGTCCAGGGAGGAAACTGCCCTGAAAACCTATATATTGTGAAAAATGGATTGTTTTAAGCCACTGATTTGTTACACAGCAATTTTTTTTTTTTTTTTTTGAGACAGTGTCTCACTTTGTTGCCCTGGGTAGAGTGCTGTGGCGTTACAGCTCACAGCAACCTCAAACTCTTGGGCTTAAGTGATTCTCCTAAGTACCCAATGTACTCAGCCCTACTATGAAACTAATTTAGGGTTTTCACATGAAAGCTATAACCCAGGTACAACCTAAGACTAGGGGGAAAGGGGGGGAAGGAGGGGGCAGGTGGGTAGAGGGAAGGGGATTGGTGGGATTACAACAGTGGTGCATCTTACAAGGGTATATGTGAAGCTTGGTAAACGGTCTGTGAAGCTAGTGAATGATGCCCCATGAATATATCAGTGTACACAGCTATGATTTAATAAAAAAAAAAAAGTGATTCTCCTGCCTCAGCCTCCCAAGTAGCCAGGACTACAGGCGCCTGCCACAATGCCTGGCTATTTTTTTTTTTTTGCAGTTGTTTAGCTTGGCTGGGCCGGATTCAAACCCGTCACCCTCAGTGTATGTGGCTGGCACCGCAACCACTATGCTATGGGCGCCGAGCCAATTACACAGCAATATTAAGCTGACTCATAATTGATATGAAATCATATGTTTACACATTGGACCACTGTAGAGCAATGAGAATGACTAGTCGACAATTGCGTGCCCCAGTATGTATGAATCTCACAGACATATGTTGTGCTCAAGAAGCCAGACACAGCGGAGTTCGTACTGTATTTCTGCATATACATAAAATCCCCCAACAGGCAAAACCAATCTGTTCTGTTAGAAGCAGGAGTAGTAGTGACTAGAAAGAAGAAAGTGGAGGCTTCTGGGGTGCTGGAAGGATTGTTTCTTGATCTGGTTGCTGGTTAAATAAGTGACTTCTACTTCTGAAATTAATGATTTATTAGCAAATTCACTTATTATTGTCCTTATCTGATTCGTATTTCAATATAAAGGAAAACATATGGTCTCTTTATGTAGGCTTCTCTTGAGATTGACCTCCTTTGGGAGTCTCTCTCCTTTATCCCCACTGATGCTCTGTATTTGATTTGGATTCTAGTCTCAGTTTTCCCCCTAAGGCCTCTCAGTTTTCCCCCTAAGGCCTTTCCCCCATGAGGAAAGGTCATACAGTGTCCAGAAGCCTGAGAAACTTCACTGTTCTTAGGTACAATTTTACTTTAAAGGGATCCTCTGTTTCTGAGAGCAATTTTCTGTAATGTCCTTTTCCCAACTCTTAGAGACCTTAGAACTGTCCCTTTTCTACCTTCATCTGCCCAGTTGCTAATCTAGTGTGGGTACTAGTTTTTTGGGTATTTTCTCCCAGACTGCTTATCTGGTATTCATGGGTCTACTTTATCACCTAATTGGGTTGAACATCTTTTGTTATATTCCACCTATTTTTGTTATTTTCTTCCATCCATAGGTTCCCTCCCCAGATAATTGCAGATACACTTGAAATTGTAAGATACAATACGGAGAGGTTGTTTGCATACTTTTCTCAGTTTCCCCCAAAGATAACTTTTTGTAGCTATATATTTATAATAGTGCAGCCAGGACATTGACATTTTATGGGCTGAGTTGTGTCCCTCCAAGTTCATATGTTAAAGCCCTAACCCCTAATACCTCAGAATATGACTGTATTTGAAGATAGGGTCTTTAACAGCGTCTTTTAAGTTCAGAAGAGGCTGACAGAGTGGGCCCTAATCAATTTAGTCTGGTGTCTTTTTTTTTTTCTTGAGACAGAGCCTCAAGCTGTCACCCTGGGTAGAGTGCTGTGGCATCACAGCTCATAGTAACCTCCAGCTCCTGGGCTCAAGTGATTCTCCTGCCTCCGCCTCCCAAGTAGCTGGCACTACAGGCGCCTGCCACAACCCCTGACTATTGTTTGGTTGCAGCCGTCATTGTTTGGTGGGCCCGGGCTGGATTTGAACCCACCAGCTCAGGTGTATGTGGCTGGCCCCTTAGCCGCTTGAGCCACAGGCGCTGAGCCTAGTCTGGTGTCTTTACAAGAAGAGGAAGTTTGGACACACACAGAGGAAAAACTGTGAGAACACAGTGAGAAGGTGGGCGTCTGCAAGCCAAGCAGAGAGACTTCAGAAGAAGCTAAGCATGCTAACAGCTTGGTTTTGGAATTCTAGCATCCAGAACTGCCAGAAGATAAATTTCTGTTGTTTCAGGCAATGGGTTTGTAGCATTTTGCTGTGGTAGCCCTAGCAAACTAATTCATTGATATTGATAAAATGCACCTTGTTACTTAGATTTCCAGTTTCACTGGTACTCACTTTGTGTGTGCGTGTGTGTGAAAGTGCTCAGTTCAATACAGTTGTGTTCCTGTTTCTGCCAGCCTCTCCATCTCTTCCTCACCCCTATTCGTAACCTGTTTGTATGATTAGATTTGAGGAAGAATCCAAAACTCAGCATCTGCTACCATCTTGGTGCTTCACCCTCTTGCTTGCTTTTGTTGTTGTCTTGGAAGACTATTTTTTTCCTTTTTTTAAATTTCAGATTAATATGAGAGTTCAAATGATTAGGTTACAGTGTTTATATTTGTTAGGTAAAGTCCCTATTGTAGTTGTGTTTTGCCCCTAGGAGCTGTACCCGACACCCTTACCTTGTGCCCATTAGGTGGGAGCACACCAATCCTCCTCCCTCCTCTCTTTCTTACCCCCAGCTTAAATTGAATTGAGTTTTTCTCTTGTGTGAGCATGTATTAGTTTGTCTACAGGCTTCATATTAGTATTGAGTACATTGGATACTTTGCCATTTGGAAGACAGTTTCTTTTTTGTGTGTGTGTGTGTGTGTGTGTGTGTGTGCAGTTTTTGGCCAGGGCTGGGTTTGAACCCGCCACCTCCTGTATATGGGGCGGGTGTCCTACTCCTTTGAGCCACAGGCACTGCCCTGGAAGACAATTTTTTTTTCCTATTGATCAAAGGGGACAATATCTGATAAGGTAAGAATGGGTAAGATATGCAAATAAGCTGATTTATTAACAGCTTTTCTAGTTTATCTGGTTTATAGTGATAAGCCAATACATACTTGTTGCAAGGATTTAATTATTTTCTAAATTACTTAGATTTGTTAACATTTTCAAGACAAATCTGGTTCAGCAGTTTATTTTATCTGGCATCTTCAGAAAACAAGGAACTCTATATTAGTGGATTTCCCATATAACTAAAGTTTATTTCCTAGACAAAACTTTTAAGATTTTAATCATTTTTAGTGAAGATAGTCCTCAAATGTAGTTTAATTTAAGTGAGGGTAGTAGTTTGGTTGTTTTTGGAAATCAGGCAAAGAAATTCTTTTCTGGCATCTGGATGAACTCAAGCAGCTTAGAAAATTCACTTAAGTTTTCAGCTCTGAAGTTTTGCAACTTCAGGCCAGTTTTCTTTTTTTCTTTCTCTCTCTCTTTTTTTTTAAGACAGAGTATCTCTCACTTTGTTGCCCTTGGTGGAGTGCCATGGCACCTTAGCTCACAGCAACCTCAAAACTCTTGGGCTCAAGAGAGCCTCTTGCCTCAGCTTCCCAAGTAGCTGGAACTACAGGAACCCACCATTTACCCGGCTATTTTTTAGAGCTGGGGTCTCGGGATCTCCCTGTAGCTGGTCTTGATCTCCTGAGCTCAAGCAGTTTACCAGCCTTGGCCACCGAGATTGCTATGATTACAGGTGTGAAACACTGTGCCTGGCTGATTTTAGGCCAGTTTTCTACAATTCCTGAAAGGATTAATCCACCCACCTACAAGCCCATAAAGAGTCACTGATTTAGGGTTGGCGCCTATAGCTCAGAGGCTAGGGTGCCAGCTACATACACCGAAGCTGGCAGGTTCGAGTCTGGCCCAGGCCTGCCATACAGCAATGACAACTACAGCCAAAACATAGCCAGGTTTTGTGGCTGCTGCCTGTAGTCCCAGCTACTTAGGAGGTTGAGGCAAGAGAATCACTCCGGCCCAAGAATTTGAGGTTGCTGTGAGCTGTGATGCCACTGCACTCTTCTGAGGGCGACAGCTTAACACTTTCTCTCAAAAAAAAAAAAAAGAATCACTGATTTACCAAAAATGTTGTTTAAACAGCTTTTGAAGATTTCTTTAAGTTTTTAAAAAAATACTGATACGACTTTCATACATAGCATGCATAAATCTTATGTGTAGAGTAGAGTAGATTATATTCCCTTTTATTTTTAGTTGACACATAATAATTCTACTTGTTCTAAATGTTCATGGAATAACATTCTAATTCTTCTAAATGTTCATGGAATACAGTGACATTTCCATACATGCATACAATGTATAATGATCAAATCAGGGTAATTAGCATACTTATCACCCTAAACATTTATTATTTCTTTGTGTTGTGAACATTCAAAATCCTCTCATCTACCCTTTTGAAGATACACAATAAATTCTAGTTAACCACATGCCATCACACTGTGGAACACCAGAGCTCCGCTTCTGTCTAGCTGCGATCTTGTATGTGTTAGCCAACCCTCTCATCCCATTTCTAATACCCTCAGTTCTACTTTCTACTTCCATTATCTCAAATTTTTTTTAACTCCTACTTATGATTGAAAATATTTGTGCCTGACTTATTGCACTTAATGCAATATAGTCCAGGCTCATGTATATGTCTGTGAACGACAGGATTTTCATTCTATTTTTATGGCTGAATAATATTCCATTATGTGTGTATACTCATTTTCTTTGTGGAGGACATTCAGGTTGATTCTGTCTGTTAGCTATATGGATAGCAGTGCAGTAAGCATGAGGGTGCAGGCGTCCCTTTGGTATACTGATCTCCTTTTCTTTGGGTATGTTAATATATCCAGTACTGGGATTGCTGGATTGGTTAGGGTTTTTTTTATTAAAAAATAGTGCTCTTTATTATAAATTACTGAAATGTTTCTTTTCTGAATATAAATATAAATATGTGCAAAGTTTGACTTGGGTTGGGATTTAGTTGAGTTGGATTGGATAGTTTTATTTTTAGCTTTTTGAAAAACCTCCACATTGTTTTCTGTAATTAACAGCTTTTGAAGATTTTTGTGAAAATTTATTAATAGCTGGAGGTATTCCCATTCTACCTTTAGAGCAGCATTTTAAGGAATGTTATGTTTTTGAAAGCTAATAGTACTATGTGAATTACCATATGAATACATTCAATGAAAAGTATATACTTTTTTTTTCTTGTTTTTATTTTTTTTGAGACAGAGTCTCACTTTGTTGACCCCAGGTGGAGTGCCATGGCGTCACATCTCATAGCAACCTCAAACGCTTGGGCTTAAGCAATTCTCTTGTCTCAGCCTCCCATGTACCTGGGACTATAGACGCCTGCCACAACGCCCGACCATTTTTAAAGACCATGTTTCGCTCTGGCTCAGGCTGGTCTCTTAACTTGAGAGCTCAGGCAATCCACCCTCCTCTGTCTCCCAGAGTGCTGGGATTACATTGCGTGAGCCCCCTTGCCTGGTGAAAAAGTATGTACTCTTATAAATAATATCCTGCGTATGAATACATTTCACTTATGAAAAGAAAATATTTGGTATGTGAATATCTTCTTGATATGGATATACACACACATATTTTAAATTGTTTTTTGGCCAGTCTGTTGTCTTTTTTTCTGTTAAGAGTCTTACCACAGGGCGGCGCCTGTGGCTCAGTGAGTAGGGCGCCTGCCCCATATACCAAGGGTGGCGGGTTTGAACCCTGCCTTGGCCAACCTGCGACAAAAAAACAGCCCGGCGTTGCGGCGGGTGCCTGTAGTCCCAGCTACTCGGAAGGCTGAGGTAAGAGAATCGCCTAAGCCCAAGAGCTGGAGGTTGCTGTGAGCTGTGTGATGCCACAGCACTCTACCAAGGGCAACAAAGTGAGAGTCTGTCTCTAAAAAAAAAGTAAATTTCTGATAATACATTTTTTTTTTTTGTCCTGGGCTGGGTTTGAACCCGCCACCTCCAGCATATGGGACCGGCGCCCTACTCCTTGAGCCACAGGCGCCACCTGATAACACATTTTTTTCAATGATGTATTTGTAAATTGATAAAGTATGAAATCTTCACTTTCAATTAATGAAGTTATTGCATCAGAAGTTTAGTTTTCTCCCTATTTAAATTATTTTTGGTGTTAAAATTCATTTTGTTGATTTGCCTTAATATTTTTCTTAGTTGATGCTTTCCTATTAATCATCCAAATAAATGTTTTATTTAGTTTTGTAAGAGCATACTGTTGGCCTGAGAAGTAAGCATATCCCTACACAAATAAACAATATTTTGGTTGAAAATAAATGTAGTTCTGTACAATTATTATTTTTTTTGAGACAGTCTCACTTTGTCACCTTCAGTAGAGTGTGGTGGCGTCATAGCTCACAGCAACCTCAAACTCCTGGGCTTAAGCGATTCTCTTGCCTCAGCCTCCCAAGTAGCTGGGATTACAGGTACCTGCTACAATGCTCAGCTATTGTTAGAGACAAGGTCTCACTCTTGCTCAGGCTAGTCTTGAACTCCTGAGCTCAGGCAATCCACCTGCCTTGGCCTCCCAAATGGTGGGATTACAGGCATGTACCACCATGCTGGGCCTTATACTATATATATATAGTTTTGTTGTTTTTTTTTTTAATTAGAAAGAAGTATACTGGGCAGCACCTATGGCTCAATGGGTAGGGAACTGGCCCCATATACTGAGGGTGGTGGGTTTGAAGCCGGTCCTGGCCAAACTACAACAACAAATAAAAGAAAAAAAAAAAAAGAGGTATACTGTTAAAAAAGGTCAGTCAATTTGGCCATATGAGAACTTGACATTTCATTTGAAAAACAAAATAATGAAATGAAAAAGGAGGGAAAATATTTGCAGCAGGCGCTGGTCTGACCTAGGTAAACTCAAGACACAGGAGGCAGTGGTTCCAGTGCATGGTAGAGTGGGAAGACCCAGGCCTTAAAGTGTGAAAGAAAGATGAATGAGTAGTACCAAGTTGGTAGGCCACCAAGAAGGCAGCCAACCAGGGCTGCAATGGAGAGTAACAGGGAAGGCCTCTTTCAATCAAATCTTGAGTCAGTGAAGAAAATCCTCCATTTCAGACTTTAAAAATCAAACAAAGTTTGTACCTCACCCCAGTGGAAGGCTAGCGTTATAGGCAGAGGAAATTGGCACAGAGAGGGACAAAAGTGGCAGAAAGTGACATAGCGTAAGGCACAGAAGAGCCGAGATTTGAAATCTTGGAGGCAGACCTCTGATAGCTACCTATGACTTCTAATAACTGTTTGTTAATAAGTCTAGCTTGGGAGGCTAATAAAAATCACTTTGTCTTGAACAAAAAAAAAAAAAGAAGAAGAAGAAGGAAAATATTTGCAAGCTGTCTGGGTAGAGTGCCATGGCATCACAACTGACAGCAACCTCCAACTCTTGGGCTTTAAGCGATTCTTTTGCCTCAGCCTCCCAAGTAGCTGGGACTACAGGAGCCCACCACAATGCCCAGCTATTTTTCGTTGCCATTGTCATTGTTGTTTAGCTGGCGTGGGCTGGGTTCAAACCCGTCAGCCTCCAAGTATGTGGCTGGTGCTGTAACCACTGTGCTATGGGCGCCGAGCCAGAAACTTTTTATTAACCTACCAAATCAGCAAAAATATAAAGTGAAATCCTGTTTATTTCTGGTGAGTGAAAAGGAAGAGTGGAGGAAGTTATTCTTGTATGTATTACTGATGGGAATATAGTATTAATCTTTTTTCTTTTTAAAACTTTGAAGTATTATGTATACTTAACAAAAGTTGAACATATCAGTGTGTATAGTTGATTAATTTTTACAAATTGAAGATTAGCATTCAGATCAATAAGCAGGACATTGTTGGCACCCCCTATGATCCTTCCAGTATCTGACACAGCCTTTTTGAAAGAAAAAAATAATATCCTAACAGATTTCTGAGTCATGGAGTATACATACTCAGTGTTAGTAGTTATTGCCAGTTTTCTAAAGTAACTGTGTAGAAAAAAAAAATGAATAAAACCCAAAGTAGCTGTATCAATTTATACTCTACCAGCAGTGTGTAAGTATTCCAGTCGCCCTACTTCCTCTTAATTTTCATTTTGAAAAGCAATTTGACAGAATGTATCAAGACCCACAAATACATTCATAACAATTTATCTAGTAATTTTACTAATTGAAAAGATGGAAAAAGATATATGCACAAAAATATTAAATGAAACACTCTAAATCTGGCCTGCAGTGACCCAGAGCCATTTGTTGTCTATGGCTGCTTTTTTGCTGCGGTAGGAGAGTTGAATAGTTATGATAGAGACCTTGCAAAGCAGAAAATATTTACTGTCTGATACTCAGCAGAAAAAGTTTGCTGACCCCTACATTAAAGTATTATTTAGAATAGTAAATAATTGGCAGTAACCAATATGTCCATCAGTGGGTAATTATTTGATGAATTCCTTGATAAAGTTGGATATAACATTTAAAAGGAAGCTTGCAGAGATTATTTTACCTGAAAATATTTATTGGGCATCTGGCATGCGTTAGCTACTTTTCTAGAAGCTAGGAAATAAGTAAAGACAAAACACTTGCCCTCAGAAAACGTAAATTTTATTAGTTAAGGTGGAGAATAAACTTGTAAAAATAACATCTAAGGATTAAATGTTAAGAACAAAACAGTAGGAGGGGGAGATGTGAAATATTTCAGGTCTTGATATTTTAGATAATGTTGCCAAGGAAGATCTCACTTAAAAAGGGCTTTTGAGTAAGGACTTAAAATAAGTTAGAGGACTAGAAACGGGGCTATCTGGAGGAAGAACATTTGAAGCAAAGGCAACACTAGGTACAGAGGGTCGGTATTTTATGAGGAGTACCCTCCTGGCAATTGAAGCAACATCAAAAATATATTTTTGGGATCTGATGAAACTAAAAAGCTTCTGCACAGCCAAGAATACTGTAAGTAAAGCAAACAGACAGCCTTCAGAATGGGAGAAGATATTTGCAGGTTCTGTTTCCGACAAAGGTCTGATAACTAGA
Organism: Nycticebus coucang; assembly: GCF_027406575.1. Classification (NCBI taxonomy): domain Eukaryota; kingdom Metazoa; phylum Chordata; class Mammalia; order Primates; family Lorisidae; genus Nycticebus; species Nycticebus coucang. The sequence goes on along the minus strand of NC_069781.1, from coordinate 25,338,774 downwards.
ATACACAGAGAACTCAAACTAATCAATACAAAAAGAACAAATAGCCCCATTTCTATGTGGGCAAGAGACTTGAACAGAAATTTCTCTGAAGATGATGGGAGAATGGCCCACAAACACATGAAAAAATGCTCAACATCCTTAATCATCAGAGAAATGCAAATCAAAACTACTTTGAGATATCATCTAATGCCAGTAAGATTAGCCCACATCACAAAATCCCAAAACTACAAATGTTGGTGTGAATGTGGAGAGAAGGGAGCACTTCTACACTGCTGGTGGGATTGCAAACTAATACGTCCTTTTTGGAAAGAAGTTTGGAGAACACTCAAGGAACTGAAAGTAGACCTACCATTTGATCCTGCAATTCCTCTACTAGATATCTACCCAGATGATCAAAAATCATTTTACAACAAAGACATTTGCACCAGAATGTTTACTGCAGCCCAATTTATAATTGTCAAGTTAAGGAAACAGCCCAAATGCTCATCAACCCATGAATGGATTAACAAATTGTGGTATATGTATACCATGGAATACTATGCAGCCATAAAAAAGGACGGAGGCTTTACATCTTTTATGTTTACCTGGATGGAACTGAATCATATTCTTTTTAATAAAGCATCTCAAGAATGGAAAAAAAAGTGTTCTCAATACTATTATGAAACCAATATATAATCATCTACACATTCTTACAAAAGATAAAACACAACTATAGTCCAGAAAGAAGGGAGAGAAGAGAAGGGAGGGTGGGAGGAAGAAGGGTATTTGGTGTGACCTCGCCTATTGTGCATAATGCAGTGGTACATTTCAAATCTATTGAGAGTAAGTATAAATGACCACAACAAAGAAGTAAGTGATGATGGTTATGTTAATCAGTTTGATGTAAGCATTCCACATTGTATATCAAATCAGCACACTGTACCCCATAAATGTACATAGTTATGATTTAATAAAAAATATATATAAAATAAGAGTTAAGTCAAAAAAAAAAAGAAGTACAAAGGGTCAGTTGGAAATGTGTTTGATATATTCTAGGAACCAGAATTTCAAGGCCTGCAGTGGAGTGAAGGAAAGGGTAGAGTGGCCGGAAAGAGTTGCAAGAGGTTGGACAGGTAATTCATTAGTGGTGGTAGTGGGGAAGATAGATCACGTAGAACCTTGTCACAAAATGAAAAATACCTATTATAAATTGTTCAAGTAGGAAAAAAAGAAAGAATGACCTTTCCCTCTTCAATTTTTCCCTCCCTCCCTAATTATGACTATCATGTAAAGCTATGTGCACAGGGAAAGATTGGAAGAAAATACCTTAAAATGCTAACAGTGTTAACCGGGGCTATGTATGTATATGCGCCACACTTTCTATAATTAGGCTATATTTTAGAATAAAAACCATATTTAGAAACCAGAAATGTATTGCATAGTTGTATCTTTGAATAATTCAGAAATCAAGTACTTTATCAGTGGTCCCCAACATTTTTGGCACCAGGAATCCTTTTCGTGGAAGACAGTTTTTCCATGGTTAGGAGATTGGAGGTTGGAGTTGGGGGAATGACAGGAGCTAAAGCCAAGGCAGTGATGCTCTGCAGCCTGGTTCTTAACAGGCTCCAGACAGGTATTGGTATGCAACCACGGGGCTGAGGATTGCAGCTTTAGATCTTTTCTGAGTTGATTGTAACCTAACTTTATTGGTAGTGAGCAGCTGTCACTTAACTCATCAATGGAATTGTTGGTTTTTAAATTATGTATTAATCTTTCAGTGTGTCGACCAAAAGGAACTGTGGAGATTACCTATTTTAACCCTCTTATTTTATGGATGGGGCAGTGATGCAGAAACATGGAGAAACTTGGCTTCTAGTTTTTTTCATAGATGTTTGTATGTTTCTTCATCATTTAGCTTGAGGTTATCACCACTTGAATGATTTTTGTGGTTAATAATTTGCCTGATCTTTGTCATAAAAAGAAAACATTTTAGGCTGGGTGCAGGGGCTCACGTTTGTAATCCTAGCACTCTGGTAGGCTGGGGTGGGTGGATTGCCTGAGCTTATGAGTTCGAGACCAGCTTGAGCTAGAGCAAGACCCTGTCTCTAAAAATAGCTGGGTATTGTGGTGGGCACCTGAAGTCCCAGCTACTTGGGAGGTTGAGGCAAGAGGATCAATTGAGCCCAAGAGTTTGAGGTTGCTGTGAGCTGTGATGCTACGGCACTCTACCGAGGGCAACAAAGTGAGACTCTTGTCTCAAAGAAAAGAATATATTTGAAAATGATGACATATCTGTTTTGTCCATATCTTTTCCACAAATAGCAAATATGGTGCCAATAATGAATCTTTTTGGCTAGTGCCCTCATTAAAATCAGACTTGCACTCAGACTGCCTGGGTTCAAATCTTGTTTCTGGCTCTTATTAGTAGGTAACTTCTTTGTGTTTTAGTTACTGCATTTATAAAATAGGTATAATACTAAGTATATAGCTCACTGGCTTGATGTGAGGATTCAATAAATTCATGTGGGTAGATTGCCAGGCACATAGGATAAGTTGTTGAGGCTTACATATGTAAAAGAGAATGTATTTGAACACTAGATACCAGAGCAGATCCCTAAACTGTATGATTTAAAGTCTATATATGTGTATGTCTTTCTACTTTGACTTTATAAAGGTAATATAGTTATTTATTAAAAACATTTTAAAGCTAATCATCTTAATTAGCATAGTGGTTTCAAATGTGTGCTGTGGTAGATGTTATCAAATTTTGGAGAAAAGGATGTTTGTTTTTAATTTGGGTAGAAGAAATACTGTGATTGAGGTAAATTGCCTGAGTGGTCAGGTGATGAAAAGTGGGCCAGGACGCGTGGTGAAAGGCAAAGCACAGGTTCAGTGAGCTCTAGGAAAGATTGCTTGTTTGCTGGCGCTGGAAGGAACTTTGCTTTGTGAGTATGTAGGTCAGGGCAGTGAAAAGCTCTATTTAAACTGGCACAATGGTAAAGATGGCTCAAGTAGAGAGTGATGAATGAGTATGTAACCCTGTCCTTTGAAGTGTGCCACCAAAATTCTAGTATTTGAGTGTCTCCTAACCTCAGAGAGGCTTGAGACCACTGAACGCATGAAGTAGATATAATGAAGAAAAACAAAAACAAAATTTTGTTTTTCTATAAAATAAATTATTAAAAAAATATGGTGAAGCTTTTGGCAAAATTTGAAGTATGAAAAAATGAAATCATGTATATAGTGCTGTGGCAGTTTGTGAAAAATGTTTGATTATTTTTCTTTGGGGTAATGAAGGATAATTTTATATATGTAATATGTCTCTGATATGTTCCGTGTTTGTGACTGGTTGGGGATTGCACAAGATTCGATTACTTTTTACTGGGGAAAATGTGAAATCTTTTTGTAATGCTGATTTTATTTTCTTTCATTTTAAACCTTCAAAAATTTTACTTCTCCAAAAAAAAATTAAAGAAAAATTTTACTTGTTCAAGCTGCTGAAAAATGAAATCATGTATATAGTGCTGTGACAGTTTGTGAAAAATGTTTGATTATTTTTCTTTGGGGTAATGAAGGATAATTTTATATACGTAATATGTCTCTGATATGTTTTGTATTTGTGACTGGTTGGGGATTGCATAAGATTCGATTACTTTTTACTGGGGAAAATGTGAAATCTTTTTGTAATGCTGATTTTATTTTCTTTAATTTTAAACCTTCAAAAATTTTACTTGTCCAAAAAAAATTAAAGAAAAATTTTACTTGTTCAAGCTGCTGCTTTCTTTTCTTTCTTTCTTTTTATTTTTTGACACAGCTGATAAATAGCCTGCAGTGTTTCTGCCACACTAGCTTTATCAGGAACCTTTTGCCTTCTTTACAGCATCATGGGGGTTGTAATTGAGGGTTTCTGTGGGCACATTAATTCTGAATAGAACTTGAGATTGTGCTTAACTAGAAGTGTGGTGGTTTCGGTAGTGAGTTTATAACAGGGCTCAAGTACTTACATACGCAGTGGTCATTGCTGTTATAGCAGTTGTGGTATTTAATTGAACCCCAAGGTCACTTGGAAATTTCCTAGCCCATTACATTAGGCCTCTGAGAAAAATTTTTAAGTGCAGTTCAGTATTTATGAATTAGTTAACAGTTAAGCTAAGGACTTTTGGAAGCATTTGGGAGTAGAGGGGAAAGAAGTCATACATTTACAGAGACCCTGATGAAGCATGAAATTGTGACACCAAATTAGTCTTTCTTTCCCAGCTTTCTGCTGACACACTAGGGCTCTGGTCTAGATTCCCCCTGTAACTCCTTTGCCAACATCATATGCACATAAGTATACATGGAATCTCTTTAGGTTTTAAGAAATGACCACAATTGAATATTTTTAATTTGCTTCTTTTGAATGAGAATTTTTGTTTTATGTGACAAATGTACAGCTTTTAGCGCCAAGGGAACTAAACATTTATCGACTGGGATATCAACCAAACCTCTGTACCTATAGAATCAAAGTACCTGAGATTCTGTATCTTTTAGCTTTTCTTGGTAATTCGTTTTTTTTTTGGTTTTTTTTTTTTTTGAGACAGAGCCTCAAGCTATTGCCCTGGCATCACAGTTTACAGCAACCTCCAACTCCTGGGCTTAAGCAATTCTCTTGCCTCAGCCTCCCAGGTAGCTGGGACTACAAGGCGCCCGCCACAATGCCCGGCTATTTTTTGGTTGTGGTTGTCATTGTTGGGCAGGCGGGGCCAGATTTGAACCCGCCAGCTCTGGTGTATGACGTGAGCTACAGGCGCCGAGCCAGTAATTAATATTTTTGTGGGTTTTGACCCCTTTGAGACTCAGGTAAAACCTTGGGACTCTTCTCAAAAAATGCACATATCTATACATGCAACATAACATTGTTGTTTACATTTTAGAAAACACGGTGGACTCTCTTGATGCATTATGCAAACTTCTCTATTTTGTGTATTTACATTATAGCATATGACTTTCTTCTAAGAATAGAATCCTTAGGGCGGCGCCTGTGGCTCAAGGAGTAGGGCGCCAGTCCCATATGCTGGAGGTGGTGGGTTCAAACCCAGCCCCGGCCAAAAACCAAAAACCAAAAAAAAAAAGAATAGAATCCTTAAAGGTTTGAGATGAGGATTAGGAGAGTGAGCTTCTGGGCTTTCAGGGAAATTTTACTTTTTTTGAGGGAGCAGAGATTAACGTGGCATTTTTTCTATCAGAAATCCATTTAATTTGTTTTTCTGATAAATATACTATGGATCTGGTTAAATCAATTCCCCTGCACTGTAGGTTATGGAAAAATAGTGTCTTACCACTGGTGTATTCATAAAGGCAGTCTAGCAAGGAAAAATTAAAAAGCTTAAATTCTCATTCTCATTTCTAAGGGAATAAAGAGGGAGAATTCATTATGTCAAGCATTACAAATAAGCATGTATTAAAGCAGCTACATATGATGATGGCACATTGTTGGAACATCCTACAGAAGATAATTTGCATGAAAGATGATTATTCAATAGGGCTTTAATTTACAAGAAACATTCTCCCGTTTAATTGAGCCCTTTACACACACTGCTTCGCTTCAATAGATTGCATTTGCTCCCTGCATATGTACAGTGCCATAAGAGTGGTTAGAATCTGATTCAATCTTGCTGGAAGGTGAAAACAACAGCTGAAAGTCATGTCGTAAAAATATATATTATTAAACATCTGAGGATTGTTTTTGAAATCGGTTTTCTGTTTGCTGGTACGTATCATAAAGCTGATTGTCTATTTTTTTTTTCTAGTAAGATTTTTCTGATTATTTGGCCCTGCTGGCCACTAGTTACACTATATGGTTCAACTTAATTTTTTTCACTTTTACAGACCATTCACCTATATAGTACTTTTTACAAAATGAGCAAATGTAGCCTGCATGTATAGTCATTACCAAAGAAAATTATGTGGTCATAAAGAAGATACTAAAATAAACATTTCAACAAATAGCTGACTTGTGATTAAAATGCCTGGAAAGACAATATATGATAAACATTTTTAAAAGGGTCATGCAGATATACTTAACGTACTCTCTGTCAGTGTCAGCAGAATAGTATATAGAAAAAGCTTCATCACAAAGAGGTTTTGGACGAGCCCAGAACTGACTCCTTGTGAATATTCTTTTTTTTTTTTTTTTAATTTAAGTTTTTTTCCTTGTGGATAGTCTATCCTTGAGACATTTAAAATAAGCAGTGTTGGCTCTGTGCAGTGTTTCATGCCTGTATCCTAGCACGTGGGGAGGCTGAGGCAGGAGCATCCCCGGAGATCAGAGGTTTAAGATTGCAGGGAGTGGTAGTGATACTACTGCCCTTTAGCCCAGGCAACAGAGCAAAACCCTGTCTCAATCAATCAATAAAAAAAAGGCATTTTTGTGAGAACCAGTGGCCAGGCCTATTCTTAATGGGGAAACAGGTTGAGTCAGGAACCAGAGAAGGATGTTCATTATTATCATTGTTTTGGAAGTCTGAGCGTAGTAACATAAGGCAAGAATGGGACACATACGTTGGAAAGGAATCCATACGTTTTGTCACCAAACAACATGAGGAAAAGAGTATTCTGTGAGTAGGATGAAAGCTTGAAGTGAAGGGAAGGGAGGCTAAAACAGCTTCTTTTGGCTGCCCTCTGTGGCTTTGGTGAATGAAGACTTTCTTCTGAAAGTGTAGGGGCTGAGGGTGAAAATTGGACAGCTAAGAAGAATAGAAAAAAAGGATTTGGATTGGGCGCAGTGGCTCACACTTGTAATTCTAGCACCTTGGGAGGCCTTGGATTGCCTGAGCTCAGGAGTTTGAGATCAGCCTGAGTAAGAGTGAAACCTGTCTCTACTAAAAATAGAAAAACTAGCCAGATTTTGTGGTGCCATTTGTAGTCCCATCTACTTGGGAGATTGAGGCAAGTGGATCCCTTGAGCCCAGGAGTTTGAGGTTGCTGTGGCATCATAATGCCACGGCACTCTACCCAGGGCAACACAGTGAGACTATGTCTCAAAAAGAAAGAAAGATAAGATTTGGAGCAGCTGCAGTGATGAAAAGTTATTTGGCATAGCTTTAAGAACTCAACTGAGGATGAATTATCATGAAGACAACTTTGGAGCAGTCAACAGAGGTGAGTCAGGGTGGCATCTGGATTCTTTGAGCATAGAGATTGATTCCCTGTTTGGGAAGCTTGATAATCACCTGAGTGTTTAATGAAGTGGTTCAGTCCCTTCCATAAAGGTTTACTCCTAAGACCAGATATTTGACTGCATGAGACCCTGCATTTGCAGACCTTGTAGTATTCGATTAGAAGTAAGGTCAGGGAGAAAGGAAGGATGAAATTGTTTGGGAGGAGAAGCCTGTGTGGTATTTTTGTAGTGGGCAAATCTATCAGAGGGATGTCTCTTCTGCAAAAAGGCCTATGTGATCATTCCTACTTCCTATCTTAATCTTTAGGAAGATTAACTGAATCTGATGTCACAGTGGGTATGAACTGTTTCCCCGCAATGCTATGGGTGTAGTAAACTCTCGATAGATACCTATTAATAACAAAGGAAAAAATCTCTGTGAGCCCATTTCTTTCAGGCATTTATGCAACTTTGTTCCCCCCACATCACACTATTCAACATCTTTAAACAATCTCTTCACATTTGTCCTGGCCCTGGGCCTTCAGGACTGCCTTTGCATCTTAAGAAACTTCTGCTTGAGCCCTAGCTTCTTGTTTTTGTTTCTCTTTTTTTTTTGCAGATTTCTGTCTGTTCTCTTATCTTGTACTCTCTCTAATCCCAGAGAATGACTGCTTCTATCTCCATTCTGCTCAGTATCCACAGAGCTAAACAAATAGACAACTAAGTAAACCATCAGGTAAGAATGCATAGTAAGTGTTAGGGAGAAAAGTGACTCAAGGTGGGGGAGAATTGGTAATTCTTATAGTGTGGTCTTGGAGGGCCCTTTTTTTTTTGAGACAGTCTTACTATGTTGCCCTCGGTAGAGTGTCCTGGCATCACAGCTCACAGCAACCTCAAACTCTTGGGCTTAAGCGATTCTCTTGCCTCAGCCTCCCAAGTAGCTAGGATTACAGGTGCCCGCCACAACGCCCCGCTATTTTTTTCTGTTGCAGTTGTCATTGTTGCTTAGCTGGCCTGGGCTGGGTTTGAACCCACCAGCCTTGGTGTATATGGCTGGCACCGTAACCATTGTGCTACGGGTGCCAAGCCAGAGGGCTTTTCTAATAGGGGGACACTTAAGCAGATCTACAGGAAGTGAAGGAGAAACTCAAGCAAGTATCTGGAGAGAAGAACATTCCAGGTAGCCAGTGAGAAATCCTTGAAGTGAGAACAATGTGAGCGCACTCGTGGAAAAGCAGAGAAGATTTTGCAGATGATCAGAGTGACTGATCATCAGCAGATAGGCTGATGTGGCATTGGGAGCATGTGAAAGTTACCTTCTGCTTGCCTGTTTCTTTGGCAAGAGTGAGTACAGGGCAGAAGGCATTGAAAATTTGAAGAGATACTCAATTAGGAAAGTGGGAGTGTGAGTATGGTCTTGAGCAAAGTGTGATTCCAGGACCCACAGTACCAGAGAATGTGTTAGAAATGTAGATTGTTGGGTGGCGCCTGTGGCTCAGTGAGTAGGGCGCCGGCCCCATATACCGAGGGTGGCGGGTTCAAACCCAGCCCCGGCTGAACTGCAACCAAAAAATAGCCGGGCGTTGTGGGGGGCGCCTGTAGTCCCAGCTGCTCAGGAGGCTGAGGCAGGAGAATCGTGAAAGCCCAAAAGCTGGAGGTTGCTGTGAGTTCTGTGACGTCATGGCACTCTACCGAGGGAGGTAAAGTGAGACTCTGTCTCTACAAAAAAAAAAAAAAAAAAAAGAAATGTAGATTGTTGAGGCCCACCACAGACATACTGAATTAGAAACTCTGAGGGTGAGGGTGAACAATCTGTGTTTTATCAGGCCCTCAGGGTTCTTCTGATGCACGAAAAAGTGTGAGAACCACTGGATTAGAGAGAAGGGATTGTTTCAAATGAGTACCATAAAATCTAAGTTACGTAAAGAAAGAAGTAAGGACATGGCTTATGGGACAGTGAAAAGATGGTAGGACCATTTGGGCCAATGAATAAGTCAGGAAGAGAAATTGACATAGGTCTGATTGATTCCAAATCTCAGATGTTTCCCTTAGTTAAGTGTCTCCATGACCAGTGTGTCTTGACTTTAGCATCAAATAGTTTCAAGTTGCTAATTTTGAGTTCAAGTCATGTTTTTGTCTGGCCTTGTCAGAGTATATACAGGTACAGTGGGACTAAAAGTACCTACCAGTTTAGCCTCACAGCTATTTAGAAGATGAAACATGAGATAACTATATGGAAATGTTTTGTAAAATACAAAGTCCTATCTCCTAGTCCACGTCCTCTACTTTTTTCTGTACTACCTTCCTCTCTTTCTGTATCCTGTATTTTTTTTCTTTTCTTTTTTTTTGTAGAGACAAGAGTCTCACTTTATCACCTTTGGTAGAGTGTGGTGGTATCACCCTGTTCACAGCAACCTCCAACTCCTGGGCCCAGGCGATTCTCTTGCCTCAGCCTCCCGAGTAGCTGGGACTACAGGTGCCTTCCACAACGTGCAGCTATTTTTTTGTTGAAGTTCGGCTGGGGTTGGAAGTATTCATGACTGTTGTAATTACTTGTCTTGTAATAAAGTCAGAACCAACAGGAGATGTGTATATTGAAAGAGAATTTTAAAATAAAGAATTGGCTTATTTGATTATGGAGGCTGAAAAATTCTAAGCTCTGTAGTTGGCAGGAAAGCTGTTGATGTAGTTCCAGTCTGAATCCAAAGCCTTGTGAACCACAAGAACCTTTGCTGTCAGTTCCTATTGGGAATTCTGCAAGTTAGAGACCCAAGAGGAGCTGATGTTTCAACTTGAGTCCAAAAGTGAGACCAGACTGATGACTCAGCTCCAGCAGTCCTGCAGTAGTTCCTTCTTAACTTGGCCCTTTTGTTCTATTCAGGTCTTTAGTTGATTGGCTAAGGCCCACCCACATTAGAGAGGGCAATCTCTGCTTGACTCAGTATGTTGATTCAAATGTTAATTTCTTCTACAAACACCCTTACTGACACTCAAAATAATGTTTGATCAAATGTCTGGGTACCCAGGGGCCCACTTAAGTGGACACGTTAAATTAACCATCACAATCACCTAAAATGATTTAAAAATCTGACAAAATATATATATTTTTTATTGTTAAATCATAGCTGTGTACATTAGTGCAATCAATAGGTACAATGTGCTGGTTTCATATACAATCTGAACTATTCTCATCAAACTGTTCAACGTAGCCTTCATGGCATTTTCTTAGTTATTGTATGTAGACATTTATATTCTGCCTTTAGTAAGTTTCGCCTATACCCATTCTAAGATGCACTGTAGGTGTGGCCCCACCCATTACCCTCCCTCCCCCCTAACCTCCCCCCTCCCTTCTCCTTCCTTGGCCCTTTCCTCATAGTCTTGTGCTATAGTTGGGTTATAGCCTTCATGTGAAAAAAATCTGACAAAATAAACAGCAATTTTTTCAAGACATTGGGCAGTGAAGTACTGTGATCTCTAAGAGATTAAAAATAAGCAGTGAATCCTATGATTGCCCCACCTCACTACCTGGAAGAGGTTTTCAGACTGTGGTACAAGGAGGGGGAACAGGTGGAGGCTGCCAACCTCCCTGATTTGAAAAGATTGATAGGGCAGGGAGATTGAGGAGGCCAAGGTGACTGGAGTTTTTAGAGTTCATAGGAAGAAATAAAACCATCTATACTTACAGATAACATGATCCTACACACACACACACTTTTTCCTCTCTCTCCAAGAAAGCAGCTAGAGCTAATGAATTCAGTGAAGTTGCAAGGTAGATCAGCACACAAAAGTCAGTTGTGTTTCTATACACAAGCAATAAATATCTGAAAGGGAAATTAAGAAAGCAGTTCCATTTATAGTAGCATCTAAAAGAGTGAAATGCCTAGGAGTAAATTTAACCAAGGAGGTAAAAGATGCGTACACTGAATATTACAAAACATTGCTGAAAAGAAATTAAAGAAGAAGCAAATAGGCTCGGCGCCTGTGGCTCAAGCGGCTAAGGCGCCAGCTACACACACCTGAGCTGGCGGGTTTGAATCCAGCCCGGGCCGGCAAAACAACAGTGACGGCTGCAACCAAAAAATAGTTGAGTGTTGTGGCAGGCGCCTGTAGTCCCAACTATTTGGAATTGCTTGAGGCAGGAGGCAGGAGAATCGCTTGAGCCCAGGAGTTGGAGGTTGCTGTGAGCTGTGATGCAATGGCACTCTACCCAGGGCAACAGCTTGAGGCTCTGTCTCAGAGAAAAAAACAAACAAAACGAAATACATCCACATTCATAGGTAGAATAACAATATTGTTAATATGTTGATACACCTCAAAGCTATGTCTATCAAAATTCTAACACTTTTTTTTTTTTTACAGAAAAGGAAAACCAGATCCTTAAATTCATTTGGAATTGGCAGGGGACCTGAATGGCCAAAATAATCTTGAAAAGAATAACAGAGTTGGAGGACTCACAGTTCCTTATTTAAGAACTCACTACAAGCTATAGTAACCAAAACTGTGGCCCTGGCATAAGAATTGAAAGTCCAGAAATAAACCAATATATTGATTTTCAACAAGAGTGCCAAATCTATTGAATGAAGAAGGAATAGTTCATTCAACAGATGACGCAGGTACAACATGAAAAAAAAATGAAGTTGTACCTCAGCCTCACACCATGTATAAAAATTAACTCAAAGTAGATCAGCAACCTAAATGTAACAGCAAAAACCATAAAACTTTTAGAAGATGTAAGGGAAAATCTTTGTGACATTGGATTTGGTAGTGGAGTCTTAGATGTAACACCAAAAACATAAGCAACAAAAGAAAAAAAATGGATAAATAGGATTTCATCAAAATTCAAAACATTGAATTTCAGAGATTACAACATCCCTCCCTAAATATTGGCAGAACAAATAGCCATAAAATCAGTAACAATACAAAACCAGGGAGGCTGATGTGGGAGAATCACTTGAGCACAAGAGTTAGAGGCTGCAGTGACCTATAATTGGGCCACTGGGTATCAGCCTCAGCAACATGAGACACTGTTAAAAAAACCCTCAAAACAAAACACATGCTTTGGACATGTAGTACATTACTAAGCAGATGACAGTAGAAACTAAATAAACATTTGAGGAACTAAAAAAAAAAGAATTAACAACATTGACTGGCTTTCGGAACCAACCTCGTTTTCTGCTATTTCAGTTCATTGATTTCTCTATTGATTGCTCTGTAAGACATCCTGTGTTTTTACTAACATATTAAGAGACTAGTAGGAGATTCAACACAAATTGGATGTTTTTCTATGATGTCTAAACTTGTGCTCATAGCTTCCTAAACTGTTTTTAGGACCCACTGGGAAGTTTTATGATTTAATTTTTACATTTTGGTTATCATCAGCACATCGCATGCTCTGGTATTTAAGTGTAATTTCCCAATAACAAAGCCTTATCAAACACAAACTTTTAGACTTTTAGGAATTTTTTGTTTTAAAAGATAACTTTTAGACTTCTAAGAATTCATTGTTTTGAATTATCCTTGTGTCTCTTAACATTAATATGGAAAGCTTTGCCTTCCTTAGTGCTAATACATAGTTGCTCAGTGATTATTGAATTAATAATTATTGTGTGAGAGGGAGGCATGGTAATCATGAAAATAAATTCCACATCCTTCAGTTGTTTGAGGCATTTCCAGCAGAATATTGTTGCTGCAGAGAATAATAGTGAGAGATACTGATGTACCGTTTGGAGTTCAAAGACATTTTTATACTAGCTTGTTTCCGATAAAACAATAACTATATTGTATTGATTTGACCCACTGGATTATGTTCATGTAATTGTTCTATTATTATGGCATTTAATTAGTATTTCAGTAAGTGTTGTTACAAATACCTCATCTACCTCTTGTTCCTAATGATGTAATATTGCAGGAAGTGGACCAGTATGGAACAGAGGGGGTGCTGTCCCTTCGATGATAATGTCATCTTGAAGATCAAAGAATTCTTAAGTTCTGTGTGTTTGGGAAAATGGCAAAGTGAAAACAGTTGTAATTTTACACTTGGTTTGATAGGTTAGATTAGTTGGTCGAAAGGAGACAACCAATTCCATTTCCAAAACATTTAAGATGGAAAATAGAAAAGACAGAGGTAGGTAAACATGCTGTGTGCATGTTACTGCTTGAGAAATCTAATTCAGTCTTTAGCACTGGCTTTCGGTAGAGGTACTCCCTTTAGTTTTAGGTAGTATAATGAGTGTTGTGTAGTATCAAATAACTAGAGGCAGAACGAAATTGATATATTGCATTAGTTGTGTATTATTTATTGTATCTGATAAAGCAGCAGCACATGCCTGATGCTTTTACCACCATCTATGATACTCTGTACACCAAGTGAGTATATTGGTGTTAGGTTAACTGTTGTACAGTAAGAGCTGTGGTATTCTGTGTAAATTAACATCCTCACATTTAAACTGTAGATAGGAGAATGAGGGGGGAACAGCTCTGACTGCAAAGAAAAATGAAGGAACAGACAAGTGAACAGGATGTTGAAACTGTGAGACATGCATGGGTTGTTCACTGTAACTCTGCACTATGAGTGGTGCTAAAAGAGGAAATCCAACCATCAGGAAAACACAGAATACAAGGAAATGTGAATTTTTTACTTTCCAATAAGAACAAAGTCAAAATATAAAGAAATAAAGATGGAAACTAGAAATACTCATGTCCTGAGTTTTTCTTGTAGGAATCCTTTTTAGACCATCTGTAGTTTGAATCAAGACAGCATATGTTGGTCCATATGAAACATACCCCTAGCATCTGGCATGCAGTACTTGGAGTTAGGAGGTGCTAAATAAATGATGTTTATATTTGATCTTTTTTTCTTCATGATACAATCTATGTCAGCTCTTTTGTTTTGTTTTATTTTGTTTTCTGTTTCTTTAAATTCCCCTTTATTTTATAAACCCTTCTAGTTTCTTTTATTTTAACATGATTCCAGCTTATTGTTTAATATTTAATCTCAGTCTTTTAAAAATTTTCTAATGAAAGCATATAAGGCTTTCTATCTTATCTTCCTGGGTCCCTTATTTTGCCTGTTCTCCTTAAGTTTTAATGTCTCAGTGTCTTGTATTTCTAAATAGTCTACATCATTCAGGATAGTTTTTTTTTTCTTGTTGAGACAGCGTCTCTGTCACCCTGGGTAGAGTGCTTTGGCGTCATCCTAGCTCATAACACCTCAGTTTCTTGGGGTCAAGAGATCCTCTTGCCTCAGTCTCCTGAGTAGCTAATGCTACATCTACCTGCCACAATACCTTGCTAGTCTTTTTTTTTTTTTTTTAATGAGACAGTCTCAAGCTGTCACCCTGGGTAGAGTGCCATGGTGTCACAGCTCACAGCAACCTCAAACTCTTGGGCTTAAGCGAGTCTCTTGCCTCAGCCTCCCCAGTAGCTGAGACTACAGGTACCTGCCACAAGGCCCAGCTATTTTTTTTTTTTTTTTGGCTTGCAGTTGTCATTGTTGTTTTAGCTGGCCTGGGCCAGGTTCAAACCTGCCAGCCTCAGTGTATATGTCTGGTGCCCTACCCACTGAGCTATGGGCACCACCCTCAAATTTAGTTTTTATATCACTAGAGTACATTCTCTATTCTCTCTCCCTATAAAAGTGCTTTGGGGTGATTACTTTATGCCCTTATATACCCTTAAATGAAATCCTTATTTTTCTCCATAGTTGATCACTGCTGGGTATAGAATTCTGATTTTAAAGAACCTTTCCCTCCAGCCTGAGTAAGAGTGAGACCCTGTCTCTAAAAAAAAAAAAAAAACCACCGGGCATTGTGGCAGGTGCCTGTAGTCACAGCTACCTGGGAGGCTGAGGTAAGAGTATTGCTTAAGCCCAAGAGTTTGAGGTTGCTGTGAGCTGTGACACCATGGCACTCAATCCCAGGACAACTGAGTGAGACTCTGTTTCAAAAAAGAAAAAAGAACCTTTCCCTAAGAAACTGTAGACCATCTTTGTTGCCCTCTAATATTTCATGTTGCAGATAATGGATCTCATATTCTTTTTCAGTACTTTGTCCCTAACATTGCTGGGATAATTGTAGTCACCCACGTCTTACCTCATCCTGTTTAATATCTCTCTCCTCTCTAAGTATCTCTGGGTGTACATTCCTGTCAGCTGAGTTACCTTTGGTATCTTTCCAGTCCCTGTCCTAGGTGTATACAGCTATCCTGGTGCCTTTGAAGGGCCATGATTCTGTCTTTCCAGGTTCCATACCAAGGATATATCTGGCTTTATGTGTGCTGTTATTCTCATTGCTTGCATTGACCTTGCACCCTAACCCTCATTGATCCAGCTGGGACCACTGACCGTATCTACTTATTTTTGACTTTATCTTTGGTTATGGCCATAAAGCTCAGCCCACTTAACCTAGCTCTGAGACTAAAGCTGGGGAAGAAAAAATGTACTAAAGCTGCAGTTGAGGAGGTCTTGGCTCAGTTGGTAGAGCTCTGGGAGAGAGGAAATTTGAATCCACATGGTCCAGAGCAAATGGTGGGAATATCCCCCAAGTTAACAGATGTCAGTAGCCTGAATTAGCAAGATACAGGGCTGAGTGATGATAGTTGGGCAATGTCTTTTTTACACACAGCATAAGCTACCTACCATCGTAATCACCCATTATCACAGCCACCTTTTAGTAACTGATTTTGGTTTTGCACTTATGACTCCTAATTTGAGAAGTGACATCAAATTTAGATGATGGGGGGAGGATAGTTCTGTTAGGATGGTGAGATTTTTCAGATACCTGAATTATTAGATGTGTTGATATTAAAGCACCAACCAGCACACATGTAGTTTTAGATTTACCCTGGATTAAGTGAAAGGTAAGCCATTTATCAGATCTGACATCTGGCCTAGGATTTCCTCATGTTGTGTTATGCTTTGGAAGGTGTGGGGAAGATAGTTCTGGCTTGGATTCTGGTGGCTTGCTTTTACTCTATGACCTCATGGGTGGAGAGACATGGGGAATTTTGTTCCTAAAAGTTACTGCATATATCAGATATGTCTCAGATGGGGAGTGTACATTATAGGCAAAGATAGAAATGGTTTAAGATAGGCTTCTGGAGTAAGATTTCATAATTTAGGGCACATTAAGGTTTGTGGGTGATTAAGCACAATCACAGTTTACCTTGCAGAGATTTCAAGTTATTCTTACTTTGGGACCATTGTTTCCTATTCTCCCCACTCCACCCCCACAGATACACAAGCCTTTTGCTGCTTTTCTAGCAAACTGATTTACCTATTTTAGTCAAATTCCCAAAGAATGGGATTTTGGAGTGTGTGCACCCCTACCCCATTATACTTATGCTGTTAATTTCAGCCCCCCCCCTTTTTATATTGATTGATCATTTCCCATCCATATTTCCACATATCTAAAAGCCAACAAGATGTCACCAATGACACTGATGTTAGAATCTCAAAAGATTAACTTGGGAGAGAATTTTGTGGGATATTTGAGAAGAGGTTCTAGTTACAGTACAGATGAATGTAAGGCCTGGTCAAGGACATGTGAAAACTCAGAAAATCAAAGGACAGGAAGTAGAACTGGACCACTGCCATTGGCTCTTTTTTGCATACTTACAATCATTTATAAATTCTTGGCTTTGGCATGCTCCATACTTGAAGGGGTCTTGTTTAGTGAGCAGTTAATTTTGTGCCATACCTTGGAATTTATGGAGAGAGTATAACAACTAAGACAGCTGCCAAAAGATTTATAACATAAAATTTACTATCTTAGCCATTTCTTAGTATATAGTTCAGTAGCATTAAATGTATCCACATTGCTGTGTGACCCTCACCACCCATCCGTCCACAGAAAGCTGCTTTCTTTTTTTTTTTTTTTTTTTTTTAATTTTTTTATTGTTGCAGTTTGGCCACAGTTGGGTTTGAAATCACCACCCTCAGTATATGGGGCCAGCACCCTACTCACTGAGCCACAGGCACCTAGGATGCTATAGAAAAGTGAGACGCTTCTGTTTTCTTTCTGCATTGTCTAATATGATAGCCACTAACCGTGTGGCTCTTGAGCACTGGGAATGTGGCTTAGTAAGGAACTGAATTTTTAATTATTATTATTATTTAAAAAATTTTTTTTATTTTTAATTTCAGCTTCCTTGTTCATTCTTCTTCGTTTGAAGTACTCTTTTTTGTTGTTCATTTTCTTCTTCCTCTGGTGATGTTTTTGATGTTAGTAGAGATGGAGTCTTACTCTGGCTCACTGCTGTTCATACTGGTCTCGAACCTCTGAGCTCAAACAGTCCACCCGCCTCGGCCTCCCACAGCACTGGGACTACAGGCGTGAGCCACCATGCCCGGACTGAATTTTTAATTATCTTAATTATTTTAAATTTAAATAACCACTATCAATAACCACTGAATTTTTAATTATTTTAATTATTTTAAATTTAAATAACCACTATCAATAACCACTAGGATTAGCAAGTTTTTGAGGACAGTAGTACAGCCCTGGAACCCTGCCTAGATTTGTTATGGGTAGTGCTCTGATGCTTTTGCTACTGTTACAAACTAGGATTGCATTTTCTTGTAGAAATAAGAAAAATCTAGTTGGCTGTTTTATGTAGCAATATTAGTCCTATACTTCTGGTCAGCACAGTGGGCTACATGAGACTTTTTTGGTGGCCTGAGGACCTAATCGCCCTTATTGTCAAGATAAAATTCTTACTTCTAAATATTTTCATGATAAAGTTCTTATTCTAAACCAGTTGATCCACCATCATAAAATAGTGGATTTACGCTGTTTGGACCTCAGTCTCCTTGAGTAGATTTGCCACATTGTTTCCCCAGAATTCCTTCCACCGCCTGTAACAACACATTGTATTTAAGTCTCAGTGCATGTTGGCTCTAACTGGCGTGACAGAGATGGCTTCCAGTGAAACATTTAAGTGTATGTTTTGTGTACTAATAAGAGAGTACTTGTACCTGGCTAGCTATGAGTTGATGTTTAACACATTGCATCTTCTCCTTCTACCCATCCTGTCAAGGCTGTAACACTAGAAATGCATTCTTTCCCGGAATCCACAGCAGTTGACCTCCCCATAGCATACAAATCTTGGGAAAATGAGTATATCCTGTGGTTTTCATTTATTCTAATGGTCTGTTCTCAGTAATGGTGAAGTAGACTGATTCTGGGGACCACCAGTGGTCTGTTCATTGCCTGAATAATTTTGCTTTTCCTAATGATGCCATTACTTCTGTGTTTATTGCCGCAATTATTCATATCTAAAAGTAATTTTGTCTAGTACCTATTATGTGAAGGGGGCATTTATTACATATTTCTTTTTTATGTAATTTTCTAGTCTTCATAGGATTCCCCAGTTTTACTTCCTCTGAATGACAAAAGCCACGTCATATCCTTGATTATTGTTATCGTTTTGCAAACTTATTATACTACATAACCAAAATAAGAGTAAATTTTCAGTTTGCTGAATGTGAGTGAGCACAGAGGAGAAAGAATAGGACAAAGGGGTTCAGGGTCCTTGGAAGTAAGGGAAGTTGGAAAGGTCCTTTTATGCTCTTTATTCTGATGTATTCCCATTGATAAATTTAGCAGTGTCGTCCTAATCATTAACTATCAAGAGTCTCAGTGTCTGTTACAATCTGTTTTGTGCTGCTGAAACACAATACCCGAGACTGGGTAATTTATAATAGACAGAAGTGTATTAGTTTGCAGTTCTGGAGACTGGGAAGACTGATATCAAGGTGCCAGCATCTGGCAAGGGTGGAAGGTAAAAGGGCAGAAGGTGAAAAAGAGCAAGAGGTGAGGAACTCACCAGTCCCACTCACAGGGTGGAGCCCTCTGTCTACTGTGAATTGGCAGTTACAAATTTCAACATGAGTTTTGGAGGGAGCAGATAATCCATAGCAGTGTCTTTATCATGTTGTTTTATAGGGTTTTGAGAAAGGAATCTTCAGACAGCTCTGGGAGAGTTGAAAGGTTCAAGTTCTGCTTCTGTAAGCCTGGGAGGTATTTGTGATGAACTTACTCAGGCACTAATGCTTACGTACGAGCCTTTCATCTTAACCTCCGAGTAGTAGTGTTCAGGCATTAAGACACTTCCCTACTTCAGCACCTTTACATTTACTGTTCTCTTTGCCTGGGATTTTCCACATACATGTACTTTGTTTCACATAACTTGCCCCTTTGTGTTTCTCAGTCCTCAGCTTAAAAATCACTTTTTCGGAAAGGCCTTCCCTGACCATCCTAGTTAAGTCTCCCTACAATTTCCTATCTTGGTGCTTTGTTTTTTTTTTTTTTTGTAGAGACAGAGTCTCACTTTATGGCCCTCGGTAGAGTGCCGTGGCATCACAGCTCACAGCAACCTCCAACTCCTGGGCTCAAGCGATTCTCTTGCCTCAGCCTCCCAAGTAGCTGGGACCACAGGCGCCCGCCACAACGCCCGGCTATTTTTTTGTTGCAGTTCGGCCGGGGCCGGGTTTGAACCCGCCACCCTCGGTATATGGGGCCGGCGCCCTACCGACTGAGCCACAGGCGCCGCCCTGTTTTTTTGTTTTTTAATTAAATTATCATGGTGCTTTGTTCACATAGTTTTCTACTAGTTACCACATCCATGATTATTTAGCATGTCTTCATTTTATCTTAAGCTTGTCCTGTGATTGCCCTTCATGCTTATTTATGCACCTGCCTATTGGACATGCATATGTTTATTTATTCTCAAGTGTTGAATGCCTACTATGTGCCAGATGCTAGAAGAATAGACACTCTTGGCTTCTCCCCTGTGCTTGGTGGTTTACAGATTGTAAAGCAAATAGTGATAATCAAATATAGTTGACCCTTATTATTCGCAGAGTCTATATTCGTGAATCTACCTATTCACTAAAATTAATTTGTAACCCCCTAATCAGTACTCTCACCACTTCGGGAGTCATTTATGGACATGTGCAGGTGGTGAAAAGTTGGAGTCACCTGGTGCACACGTTCCCAGCCGAAGTTCAACAAGGCAGCAAACACTCTGCCTTCTTGTTTTAACTCTCGTTTTATAAATGAATATCATTTTTGTGATGTATTTGGTGCCACATGCTTTTGCATTTTTGTATTTTGTTGTTGTTGGCAATTTTGCTGATAACAACAGCCCCTAGTGTGGCTAACATGTTCTCTGGCGTTCCTGAGTGGAATAATACTGTGACGTGCCCTATGGTAAGTTTTGTTCAGGCTTAAATTATAGTGCTATTAGCCATGAATTTAGTACTAGTGAATCAACAATGTACAGCATATTGAATAAGATATCTTTAAATAGAGACACACATAAAACAAAGTTATATATTGATTGGTTAGAGAAAATGTTATGAGCAGAGGTTTATAGAAATCTGACCCTGTGTTTCCTCTAGGAGCAAAGGTTAAGTATTCACTTATTCAGTGTTTGTAGTAACTTCATAAAATTAACTACCACAATTAAGAATGGACTGTACTTGCAAATTAAGTGCAAAGAAAGAAACAGCTGTGATGGAGAGTATAGGAGAGAGAATTTTTCTTTTGTTGGCCCTCTTGAGAGGTAACATTTAAGTCAAGATCCTTGGAACAAAAAGGAGAAAGCATTTGAGCATAAGGAATGGCTCTGAAACAAGAAGGAACGTGATATTTCTAAGGAATTGAAAGAAAAGCAGTGTAGCTGGAGGAGGGTAGCACAAGCTGCAGTTGGACAAGACAGCAGAAACTTGATTATGTTGTCGTTTGGAATTCATACTAAGGAGTTTAGCTTTGGAATATTTAATGGAAAGCCATTGGAAGGTTTTTAAACCAAGGGTTAGATGATCTGCTTTATGTTTTCATTTTTTAAAAATTTATTGTCAGTGGGTGGTGCCTGTGGCTCAGTGAGTAGGGTGCTGGCCCCACATACCAAGGGTGGCGGGTTCGAACCTGGTCCCGGCCAAACTGCAACAAAAAAAATAGTTGGGCATTGTGGTGGGCACCTGTAGTCCCAGCTACTTGGAAGGTTGAGGCAAGAGAATTGCTTAAGCCCAAGAGCTGGAGGTTGCTGTGAGCTGTAATGCCATGGCACTCTACCAAAGGTGACAAAGTGAGACTGTGTCCAAAAAAAAAAATTATTGTCATTATTTTTTGATACAGAGTCTTACTCTGTTGTGGTTGGTAGAGTGACATGGTGTCATTGTAGCTCACAGAAACCTCAAACTCTTGGGCTTGAGCAGTCAATCCTATTGCCTTGGCCTCCCGAGTAGCCAGGACTGACTACAGGTATGAGCTGCTATGCCTGTTTTATTTTTATTTTTATTTTTTATTTTTAGTAGAGATGAAGTCTTTCTCTTGCTGAGGCTGATCTTGAACTCCTGAGCTCAGGCAATTACAGGTGTGAGTCATTGAGCCTGGCCTGCTCTGTGCTTTTCAAAAGATAATTCTGTCTGCTGTGGGGGGTATGGTTAGAAGAGGGCAAGGGGTGAAATGGAAAAATGAGTTAAGAGGCATGTCCATCTAATATTCAATAATTGCTAAGTCTGCCTCTTTTATCTCCTAAATGGATCTCAGCTCTCTCCCTTATTCACCATCTTTGCCAGATCTGCTCCTGCAACTTCATACTGATATCCTGCCCAGTCTCTGCCTCTGTCTCCAGAGAGATGTGATCAATTGAAGTCACCCTTCTTATCTTATCCCTCTCACTGCCCTTCTGTAAACCCCCCTAGTGACTTCCCAGACCTTCTGATGGTCAGGTGCCACCTGCCTTCCCAGCACCAGCTGTTACTGTGCTTTGCCTTGCACTTAGTGCCCAAAGTTACAAAATTTCTCCTATCTCCCTGCACATCTGTTGTTTGGGCCTGCTTGCCTTTCTTTGCTCGGGAATCCTTTGTTACTTTCCATCCATACAGGGTTAGGGTGCTCCTGGTGAACTTTCCGGTGATACGCAACCATTTCATGTCATTATCATCTGTGTATCAGCCAGGCTCTCAACTTCCTTCCTTACAACTAGACTGTATTTATTTCATGTTTTTATTACTTTTGAGTCCCCAGCATTTGGTATAGTTTCTGGATTACAGTAAAGATATAATAAATATTTGTTGAATAGATCCATTAATGAATGTTTATTTATTTATTTATTTTTTTTAGAAGCAGTTGAACTTTATTTTATGTTTAATTTTGTACAGGAAATAGGAGTAGCAGTTTGGTTCTTTTCATTTTAATTTTTCCATTCAAAAATCATATTCCTTTTAGTAATGGTAAATTTCTTTTTTTTTGTTTGTTTGTTTTTTGAGACAGACTCTTACTGTGTTACTCTTGGTAGAATGCCATGGTGTCACAACTCACAGCAACCCAAACTCTTGGCCTTAAGCAATTCTCTTGCCTCAGCCTCCCAAGTAGCTGGGACTACAGGTGTCTGCCACAACACCTGGCTATTTTTTTACTGTAATTGTCATTGTTTTTAGCAGGCCCCAGCTGGGTTGGAACCCACCAGCCCTGATGTATGTGGCCGGCGGCCTAACCACTGAGCTGGGGCACCAAGCCAGTAGTGGTAAATTTCTATAAGCATGAGTTTACTTACCTCATTCTTGACTAATAGGAGATGATGCTTTTCCTGTACAACAGTTTTTTCATATATGGAATTACAGGAATAAAAGAATAATGAAGAATTATAGAAATAAAATCAATGCCACAAAACATGTGTTCATTTATTCATTCCAAAAATTACTGAGTGTCAGGAGATGTGATCTGTCAGTGGAGTACAGAACAGTGAACCAAACAAAATTCCTCAGTTCTTAGAATTTAGATGTGTGCATGTGTGTGTTATCTTCTTGTACATTCATTTTTTTTTTTTTTTGAGACAGAGCCTCAAGCTGTTGCCCTGGGTAGAGTGCTGTGGCATCACAGCTCACAGCAACCTCCAACTCCTGGGCTCAAGCGATTCTCTTGCCTCCACCTCCTAAGTAGCTGGGACTACAGGTGCCCGCCACAACGCCTGGCTATTTCTTGGTTGCAGCCGTCATTGTTTGATGGGCCTGGGCTGGATTCGAACCCTCCAGCTCAGGTATATGTCTTTGGTGCCTTAGCTGCTTGAGCCACAGGCGCCAAGCCTATACATTCATTTTTCAATCTAATGCACATATAATACATATTACGTATAGACTTTAATTTCTAGACTAGTTTTAGAATTACAAAGAAGTCATAGACAGTTCAGAGAATTCGCATATGCCCCACACCCAGGTCCCCTGTTGTTAACATCTTACATTAGTGATAACAATGAATGAACCAATATTGATACATTATTGTTTACTGAAGTCCATTCTTTATTCATATTTCTTAGATTTTACCTAGTGTCCTTTTTCTGTACAGAATCTTATCCGTGATACTACATTACATGTACAAGTTATTTTTTAGATCCTTACTGTTTTTGATGACCTTGAAAGAGTTTTTAAAGAGTATTGGTGAGGTATTCTAGAGAATGCAAGATGTCCTTCAGTTTGGGTTTGTCTGATGTTTTTCTCATAGATTAGATGGGATTCTGGGTTCTTGGGAGAAAGACCACAGAGGTAAAATGAATTATCACTGTTGATGCCTTGATCATTTGGCTGGGGTAATGCCCGCCAGGTTAGTACACTGTAGAGGACTCTTTCCCCACCAGCGCTGCTTTTTGGAAGGCTGTCACCATGTGTAGCCCACAGTAAAGGGGTGAGGCAATATTTATTTACATAAGTTGTTTGGAAATCTTCTGTATAGTAGTATTGCCTGGTTTTCCCATTTACTTAGTCATTTATTTATACCACTGTGGACTCTTGGAAATTTATTTTATACTTTGAGTTAGAGTTCTTATTCTTTATTTTATTTCTCACATTGTTCTAGCTTTAGCTGCTGGGAGATCTTTGAGTTTGCTCCCGTGTCCCTTCGGCATACTCCCATTGGTTTGTTTTTTTTTGAACATTTTCTGGTACTGCTAGGTGCTGAAGTATCTATTTTTGAAAATTTAAATGATTTCCCTTCTGATTTCATAGAGTCTTAAAATGCATTGATGTGCTTAGATGGATGCAGTCTATTGAACAAAGTTTTTTCAGTATTGAATTGGTTTTATTTTTCTTCGTGATGATTTATATAGCTACTTCTCATAGGTGAAAATATGTATTATGAATTTTCTCTGAATAAATGTTGTATTTATGACCACAGTTTCATACTTTTCAGTTTTTACAGATAAAACTTTCACTTTGCAAATCATATTAGAGAAATTTTGTATTTCTCTGGCTTTCAGGGACATTTATGGTTGCCAGTAGCTGAAGATATCATTATGCTGGAAGTGTTTCAGTGATTATATATGCAGAGTGGTAAGATTGCTTAGTCTAAAAAAAGGACTTCACAATATTTGGCTTTTGGTTATAATTACCAGTCATGCTTGCCAGAAATTAAGTTTAGCTTTTAGAAGCCTGGGATTCTTAATATGTTTGTCTCCAGCTAAATGTTTCAGAAACTGTTATGAAACTGTTGGTAATTCCATTATATATTTTATATTCAGCTTATTCTGAGTTACAGCTGATGAAATAACATAGCATGTGATTGTGCAACAGCATAGAAAATGCTTAAGATAAGAGGATATGGATGGTCATATGGAGTTTGATTTTACCTTTGTTTAAAAGGAAACTAACAGTGATACTTAGTACAAATTAAAAACTAGAAGGAAAAACCCAGATTTATTTTATTTTATTTATTTATTTATTTATTTATTTGCAGTTTTTGGCCAGGGCTGGGTTTGAACCCACCACCTCCGGTATATGGGACCGGTGCCCCACTTCTTTGAGCCACAGGTGCCACCCATCCAGATGTTAACAATAGAATATCTATTGAGTAGTGTGACACAACTTTTTTGTTAGTTTCTAATTAAAAAGTAAATTGGCATGTATTTGTTTAATGAGGGAAATTGAGGCTTTTTTTTTAATTTAGGGAGATGATAATCTGTTTCATTCTAGATACTGAAAGTTAAAAATCCTTTTGAAAAAATATTCCAAAATTCAGATTGGTTTCTCCACTGATAAATGAACTGGTGAACCAGTTCTTATTTTGGTAATATTAGTCTTTGAAATATGTAAAGTTTTATATACCGTAACATTTCTTTTTAAAAAATCTGTATTAAGTATCAAGTGGATTTTCACTTCAGTTATATACACGCAAATGGATCAGGGTATAAAGGTTAGCCTTGTGTTGTTGTATTGAAACCACGACTTCACTGATGTCGGCTCAGGTGGAGCAGAACTGGAGACGGAGGACCCTAACTCTGTGGAGCCGAAGTGTGTGCTCTGGCCTGGCACTCCTGCTGCCTGTCCCAGCTGCTGTCAGACCTCGTTTTGAGGGATAGCCTCACATTCCTCCCATAGGGGCCTGATGGCCTCAATAGATACCTTGGGGAGCCTGTTTGGATTAAAAATACCTAGCATTGTCTAGCTGCTTCTAATTTTTTTTAGCCTCTGTTGGTGAAGGGGAGGTGAATTGGGGCTTGGAAGTGGCAGAGTAGTTTTTGCAGATTGAGGTCTGTCCGTGGATGGGTCATATATGGAAGGTCATGGTTTTTGAATGATACATTCTAGTCTTCAAATAATTTGCAAGGGCAGCACAATTAAAGGCAGATGCATTTAAAATCTTTTAGTAGAGCCCCCTTTTCTAAAAAAAGTAAAATAACATACTTTTTAACTTAACATTTAGAGAGAATTTCAAAGGGACTTTTTAAATTTATTTTTTTTGGGCTGTAGGCTGGAGGAAAACTTTTTTCTAAGATGTCCCTTGTCCACAGCGTAGTGGCCAGTACCTACCTCTTAACACAAATCACTGGGAAATATCTTGGTATGCAAGAAAATGGGGATTGGAGTGATCATTCCCTAATAGTTCCCTAGGGGTAACCTGTTTTAAGAAAATATTCTCATGCGTATATGAAACAGTGGTAGCTCTGGAGTTAGGATTGCAACATCAAAAACTGGGGCAGCATTCATTTGGTAAGGTTAGTTCCTTCAATCTGCTGGTGTGCCACTGTCTGAGGTATAGGCTTGACTGTGCCTCGATGAGCTGGCGTCCCTTTCAGCAGACTGCCCACGCATTCTTCACCTGTACACTGCAATGAAAATCAAAACCTGTAAAAAACTGTGACACGTCTTTCTTGACCATGGCCCTCAGGGTATCCTTGAAAATCAGTGCAACAAAACTTGGCTCTCTGATGTATTATATAATAAAACATTATTGTATACATCTTTTTTGAGACAGGATCTCGCTCTGTCTCCCAGGCCACAGTACAGTGGCGTGGTCATAGCTCATTACAGCCCTGAACTCCTTCTGAGCTCAGGAGAACCTCTTACCTCAGGCTCCTGAACAGCTAGGATAACACATGAGCAGCTGTGCCTGGCTTAGATTGTGAAAAGTGGATGTTTTGTTGTTTTTTGTTTTTTTTTTACCTGATACCTGATCTTTATAAAATATTCAGGTAGTACAGCAATAGTGAAAGCTCTCCAGTAATCTTACTTTTTTCTCCCAAATTTAAGTATACCTTTACAGATTCATGAAATACATATGTGTATATATTTATGGATAACCTACATTTCCACTCAATAATATGTTTAAATAATAGTTTATAATTTCTAGCATTTTAAACAGTGTGTCAGTGTATATCATTACATAAAAGTCCTATTGTTTTTTTAAGTATTTTTTTTAAAGAGGAAACACTGAGTCAATCAGTAGACATACTGAAAAATGTGTGTGAGAAAGACAACAGAACACAGTGGCTAAGAACAGAGCTTTGGAGCCATTGTCTTGGGTTTGAACTTGGCTTCACCATTTACTAGCTGTCTAAGTTTAGGCAAGTTATTTCCCCTCTTTGTGCCTTAGTTTTCTTATCTGTAAAGTGAAGGGTAATAACTGCACCTGTGTCATGACCGCGAGTTTAGACTAGTGCCTAGCTCATAATAAGATGTTATTTTACATATCTCAAGATTAATGTTCAAAAAAACCGCATGTCCTTGGATATATCTTCTCACCAAAGAGAGTGGCATGTAGGACAGAACGAAAGGACCCACAGTGGATGAGATGCCCTTCCACTCCTCATTCACGTTTGCCCTTGGCACTGATTGTCACACCATTTTTTAGTATCATTTTTAGTCTAGTCAGTAGCCAAAATGTTTTCAGGGTGTGGTTTTAACTTATATGTGTTTGTGTTAGTTTGCATTTTAATTAGTAAGATTCTTTTTTAGTAATACATTTTTATGACCATTAATTGGCTTTTCTCCTACCATGAAATACTTGTTTGTATCTTTTGTCAATATTTCTTTTGGGATATTCGCCTTTCTTAGTGGATTTATAAAAACTCTTTCGGTTTCAGGAAGGCATTCCCTTGAAAGATACCTCAGACATTTCCCTAGGATTGTTTTATTTATGTCTTATGACTTTGTCATGTTTAGAACATTTTTTAAATCGATAATTAATAAAAGTTGTATATATTTATGGTACATAACACGATGTTTTGACATGTATACATTGTGGAAAGGATAAATCAAATTAACATGTGTTACCTCGTATAATTATTTTTTGTTGTTAGGACACTTAATATCTCTTAGCAATTTTCAAGCATACAAGGTATTGTTGTTAACTGTAGTCACCATATCCTACAGTAGATCTCTTGAGCTTATTCCTCTTGTCTGATTGAAATTTTATATCCTTTGCCCGACATCTCTCCACCTCCACCCCATCCTGTGGCTTCTGGTAGCCGTTATTCTGTGCTCTGCTCCTGTGCATTTAGCTTTTTATTAAGTTTGTGTTTTTTTTTTTTAAATTTTTTTATTGTTGCAGTGTGGTCAGGGTTGGGTTTGAACTTACCACCCACAGCATATGGGGCCAGCACCCTACTCACTGAGAGTTCAGCTTTTTACATTCCACAGCTAAGCGAGTGTACCATGTGAAAGGGCGGCACTCGATCGATCGGCAGAGATCTCACAGACCACCAAGGCTTGTACGAAAGGTCTTTATTGGCGAGGGATGCTGCAGAGCAGCACCAAGGAGGAGAGAAAAGAGAGAGAGAGACCAAAAGAAAAGAGGACCTTTACATAGGTTCAGTTAGGGGAAGTCTCAGAATGGCGATGGGACGGTAGAATAGCCAAGAAGGAGTTACTGCTCTGGCGGGAAGAGTCTTTAGGGGTAGGCCATAAGTTTGAAATTTTCAGCGGGAAATTGGGACAGGGAGATGAGGTAAGTTTTGTGACTGGGAGACAAGGAGATGTCTAGCAGGCAACTCCCTGTGCTTGGAAAGGAGCTGTAACTTTAAGAGTGAGACAGCTAGTCTTTGTTGAAGCAAGAAGGGGCTTTCTGGGGAAGAGGCTTTTCTGGGGCAATTACCTAACACCATGTCTGTCTTTCTGCGCCTGACTTACTTAGCATGGTGTCCACCAGGTGCATCCATGTTGTCACAAATGACAGGATTTTCTCCTTTTTTAAGGCTTAATGGTATTCTGTTGTGTAACTATACCACGTTTTCTTTATTCATCTGTTGATGGACACTTAGGTTAATTTCATATCTTAGCTATTGTGAATAATGCCACAGCGAACATGGGGGTACGGTATCTCTTTGGTGTCATTTCCTTGAGCTTTATACCAATTAGTGGGATTAAAACTTCGTATGGTAGTTCTATTTTTAATATTTTGAGGGAACTCCATACTATTTTCCATAAAAGCTGTAACAATATACATTTTTACCAGTAGTGTAGAAGGATTCCCATTTCTCCACATCTTCATCAATATTTCTTGTCTCTGGCAGTGCCTGTGGCTCAGTGGGTAGGGCGCTGGCCCCATATACCGAGGGTGGCGGGTTCAAACCCGGCCCCGGCTGAACTGCAATAAGAAGTAGCTGGGCGTTGTGGTAGGCGCCTGTAGTTCCAGCTACTCAGGAGGCTGAGGCAAGAGAATAGCCTAAGCCCAGGAGTTGGAGGTTGCTGTGAATTGTGTGACGCCACAGCACCCTACCGAGGGCGATAAAGTAAGACTCTGTCTCTACAAAAAAATATATATATATATTTGTTACCTCTGTTTTTTTGTTAATAGCTATACTAGCAGGTGTGCAGTAATATCTCATTGTGGCTTGAATTTGCATTTCCCTGATGATTAGTGATGTTGAGCACTCTTTCATGCACCTGTGGGCCATTTGTGACCTTGTGTTTTTTGTTGTTGAGAATTTGTCAAAAAGTTTTTGTTCAATTCTGATTTTTCCTTTGACTTTGGTGGATTTGTTGTACTTGTCATACATAAAGCGAGAAGGGTTTGTGAACACGATGAACGTAATGGAATGTGATTTTTCCTTCTATTCTCTCCTTTACTCTGTGAATCGACTGCTGATTTCAGTGAGTAGCTAGGTGTAACTGAAGCCCCTGAAACTGTTGAAAGTGAATATAAAAGAAACTGTCACTGGACTTTTCTCCCCTGAACATTTTGGATGCTAAGCTACAGAGCAAGGACAAAGAAATTTAGACCTTGGAATATGCTATTCTCGATATTTTTAAGATACTAATCTTCCCCAGATATATCTATAGATCCAGTTATCTCAGACAGTTTCAGGAGAAGTGTGTATGTATGTGTATCGATCGATGACTTTATTATAAAATGTATGTGGATATACAGAAGAGGAAGGATAGTGTAGGCAATCTTGAAGGAGAGCAAATCTGAAGGTGTTAGGATTTGGTGTGTAGCAGGTTGAGCAAACTTTTTCTGTAAAGAACTAGATAGCAAATATTTTAGACTTTGCAGGCTGTATAGTTTGCAGGCCGTAATTTGTTGACCCCTACTCTATGAGGTATCCACATTTCTTGTAAAATTATATAATAAGGGAGAGGCGCACAAGGATGGACGAGTAGACCATAGAACAGAGAGTCCAGAGCAGACCCACATGTCCCTGGTTCTGTTAATAAATGGTGCAAGTCAATTGGATATTCATATGGAAAAAAAATCAATACCAACTTTATATCCTACACTAAAGTAAATTCCAGGTAGAATTCTGGATCTGGATGTTAAAGGTAAAAAAAAGTAAAGATTTAAGAAGTTAACAGGCCTACTCTGGGGATAGGCAGAACTTCTGTAGGTGACCACCTCCCTACCTTGACTGTCTCCTTAAGCAGACCTAATTTTCATAGACTGGATACCCCACTTGTACAGATCAGTACAGTAGACCTAGTTCCTTGTGTTGATCACCTACGCATGTTGAGCAGTTTGTTACAGTCCTTTTGGTGGTCAACTTACAGAGGTTCTGCTATATCTTGAATAAGAACAAAAAGCAGCAATTATCAAGGAAAAACTGATAAACTGAACCACTTTAATACTAGGGAATTTTTATTAAAAGTCAGTAAGAGTGAAAAGCAAGGCACAGAATGGCACAAGATATTTCAATACATGTATGTGATAAAGGCTTCATATCTAGAATCTTTAAGAAGCTCCTGTAATGCAAAGATAGTCACCCTAATAGAATGCTCTCTGGGCAGTGCCTGTGGCTCAAAGGAGTAGGGCACCGGCCCCATATACCGGACGGAGGTGGTGGGTTCAAACCTGGTCCCAGCCAAAAATTGAAAAAAAAAAAAAAAAACCAGAAAGAAAATATGCTCTTATAAGATACCTAATTGACCAAAAAATATATGAGAAGATGCTTAACCTCATTTAGGAATGTGAAAATTAAAACCTCGGTAAGATACTATGTTAAGATTCAAAAGAGTGATAATGTCCAGAGTTTACAAGGTTATGGAGCAACAGGAATGCTATTATGTGCTGGTGAAAATAGAAGTTGATGTGACTACTTTAGAAAACTCCTTGGCAATATTTCAGTTATCCTTTGCTACATAAAGACGACCTCAAAAGTTGGAGAAATAGTTGGCATCCTGTTTTCAGAAAATATTCAGAGCAGGAAAAGTCAAGGAAACTATTATTTAAATGGAGAAGCTTAGCAAATTTCCACATTAATGAAAGAAAGCAATGGAAAGAATGGCAACCTAATTAACACAAACAGAGGGTAGGAAGAAAAGGAAACATCATACAGTAAGAAAATAAAAGTGGAAGAAAATAAGATCAGCGTGTCAAGTATCCGACTAAATATGAGCAGACTGAATTTTCCCATTAAAAGAGAGCATATGTCAGACTGAGTTAAGCTCTGAAGAATGTTTGTTTACAAGTCTTTTTTTCAAAGCAAAGTGAATAGGTGAAAATAAAGCAGAAAATGAAAGAGCAAGAAAACACTAAACAACAACAACAACCACCCCCTCAAGCCAAAAAGCAGAACAGCATTAGTCAAAGTGGATTTTAAGTTAGAGGCAGCAATAAACAGGGTAAAGACAGACTCAGATGCTGATAAAGAACACGATTTATGATCATGTGTGAACCAAATAGCATCAAATAGCGTAGCATACAAAAACATAAAACCAAAATTATTAATAATACAAGGAGAACTTGGCAAAAATTCAACTGTTGTGAGTCCACCTCTTGAATAATCAGTAATGATAATAAAATTTATTATTTGAGATTTACTGGGTGTCTCATGTGTGCCAGGCACACATTGTAAATGTTTTACAATATTAAATCATTGATCCTCATTAAAAAAGAACAAAAACCTATGAGACTCAACAAAAAGACATTTCCAGTGAAAATGTACAAATTGCCAATAAGCACATGAAAAGATGGTTAGCCATTCAAGAGGTGTAGATCAAAACCACAATGATGCACCACTCCACACCCACCAGGATGGCTGTAATAAGAAAGATGAACAATAACAAGTGTTATTATAACGATAACCAATGTTGAGGAGGATGTAGAAAAACTGGGACCTTTGTACATTGCTGGTAGAAATGTAAAATAATGCAGCTGCTTTGGAAGACAGTCTGGAAGTTCCTCAAATGTAAACATAGAGTTACTGCATGACACAGTAATCCCACACCTAGGTATACACCTAAGAGTACTGAAAACATATGTCCACACAGAAAGGTGTGTGTGAATGATCATAGCAGCATAATTCATAATACACAAAAAGTGTGGGAATAACCCAAACGTCCATGCACTAAAAAATGAATGGATAAATTGCGTAATCTCCACACGGTGGAATATTATTTGGCCATAAAAATATATGCTACAATACAGATGGACCTTGAAAATACTATGCTAAGTGAAAGACTGAAGTAATAAAGGACTACGTACTTCTGTGAAATGGGTAGACTAAGCTATTCCACAGGGTGGCAACATAGATTAACGGTTGTTACGACTAAGAGTGGGGCTGGGAGGAGGAATTGGAATGGAGGGTAGAAGGTTTCTATTTAGGGCTATGAAAATGTTCTAAAATTGATTGTGGTGATCAGGTTGCACAACTCTGTGAACATACATTAAAAAACTGAATTGTGAATTTTAAATAGGTAGATTTATGGTATAGGAAATATATTTATTTAAATAAAGTTATTAAAAACGAAAATCAATCAATTATATTAGTTGATTTTAAAGGATGTCTTTAAGGTATGTTTGAGTAAGGAAAGCAAGATGCAGAAAAGTACGCACGTGATTTTGTTTTCATAAAATACTACATATGTGAATGTGTGTGTATGTAATATCCTCCCATCCTTACCCATGCTCCTATAATTACAAACACACATGTTTGTGTGTATATATATATATATAGAGAGAGAGAGAGATACTAGGTTGCCAATAATGAGGTGCCCAGATAGGGGAGTACTGATGTGGGGAGAGGGGTATTAAAAAGAAACCCATATAGATTGCCTGAGCCCTGGACACCACCTTGAGCAACAGTGAGACGCCTGACTCTACTAAAAATAGAAAAATTAGCCATCTCCTGTTAGAAGTAAGGACATTGTCTAACATTAAAGAAGTCAAGTGAAGCAGCCAAACCAGAGAATTAAATGAAAAAAAAAAAAAACAATCTGATGAAAAACAATCCTAGAAGCCAGGCATTATGGCAGGTGCGTATAGTCCCAGCTACTAGGGAGGCTAAGGCAAGGGGATCGCTTGAGCCCAAGAGTCTGAGGTTGCTGTGAGCTATGATACCATGGGCATTCTACTCAGGACAACAGAGTGGGACTTTGTCTAAAAAAAAAAACGAAAAAGAAAAGAAACCCATAATGTATCATGTTTACAGTTTACTTTCAAATGGTTCAGCACAAAAGTATGTATGTGTACATAATTACATATATAAACATGTATACACACATAGATGGATAGATAAAGCAAATATGGACAAATGTTAACAGTTGTTAACTCTTTATGGAGATTGTATGGGTAAACATAGTCTAGTCTGTCAACTTTTATCTGTGTTTGATAATATAAAAAATAGAGGGGGAGGCTCAGCGCCTGTAGCTAGGGGCTAGGGCGCCAGCCACATAGACCAGAGCTGGCGGGCTCGAACCCAACCTGGGCCTGCCAAACAACAACAACTACAACCGGAAAAAAACAAAAATAGCTGGGCATTGTGGCGGGTGCCTGTAATCCCAGCTGCTTGGGAGGCTGAGGCAAGAGAATCGCTTAAGCCCGAGAGTTTGAGGTTGCTGTGAGCTGTGACACTACCACACTCTACCAAGGGTGATATAATGAGCCTCTGTCTCCAAATGTGTATATATATATAATAATGGGGGAAAGCCCCACTAGAATGTTTTCTATGATCACATTATTGTAACATTTAAAAATATTTACATACTTAAAATTTTAAGCACAAATAAGAAATGCCTTAAAATTTCAAAATTATGCAGTTATTTTTCTAGTCCTTTTAGTTATTGTTCAAATTAAATCTCTAAGCTATTTGGAATTTTATAATCTATTTAATATATTCTGATTTTTTAATACAATACTCTTTTTCTGGGTACATATCATGTCCTCTGGAAATAATGCATCGCTTTTGTGATTCTTTTCCAGTATTTTTGCCTTATTGCATAGGAACATTTAGAACAATTTCGAATAATGAAGAGAATAGACATCCTTGTCTTAAATTTTTAATGGCAGTCTCTTCTTCCAGTTTCAGAGTTTTATGTTTTTTAATAAATATTATTTATTGGGTTAAGGACGTCTTCTTCTAACATTAAAGAAGTTAAGTGAAACAGCAGCCAAACCAGAGAATTAAATGAAAAAAAAAAAAAAATCTGGCAGAGCCAGATTGGCTCTTGGCGGGTAGGGCGTCAGCCCCATACACTGGGCCTGGTGGGTTTGAACTCAACCCAGGCCTGCTGAAACAACAATGACAACTGCAACAACAATAGAAAAAATAGCCAGGTGTTGTGGCGGGCGCCTGCAGTCCAAGCTACTTGGGAGGCTGAGGCAAGAGAATCGCTTAAGCCCAAGAATCTGAGGTTGCTGTGAGTTATGATGGGATGGCATTCTACCCAGGGCCACAGTTTGAAATTCTGTCTCAAAAAAAAAAAATAAATAAATGAATCATAAAAAGAAGAGCAAAAATGGTACCTGAAGATATAGAGTGATAATCAGCTTGTGTTGAGACTGCTAGAAGTTTTTACATTCAGGCAAAGAAAACTGTTAGATAAATCCCAAATCAGTATGTCGGAAAAATGGAGAGAGGTTATAGAGCCTGTGCTGGCACGTGCCTACACAAGTTTCCCTGGGTAACTCCTGGGGCTTGCTTAAAAAGAAAAGCCCTTCTGGAAGGATGCCAGTTTACTTTCTTAGCCCTGGCTTAAGGAATGTTCATTTTGTCAAAGGTTAAAATTTCGGGATGGATTAGTTGCATTGTGAGTGTGCTATTTCTGGAATAAATATGAGTGTATCCTTATGAATATATTCTTAACAAATCTGTTGATAATCATTAAATTTTAAACTGAGTTCAGAATTTCCCTATATGGTCAACAGTACAGGCCATGAGTATGAATATATGGTGATGAAAATATGAATATATTATTGATGAATATATTGCTCTTCATTAACTTTTAAACCAGGTCCAAAAATGTCCCAATATGGTCAAGAATATAGCTCATGCATATGAATATAAACCAATGAAAACCTTCATGAATATATTCATATTCATTAATTTTAAACTGTATTAAAAAGCTTTCCCAATAGAGCAGAAGAGAATATATTCATGAATATATTAATAAGGAGGATATATTCATGAATATAATTACTATAAAGAATATATTCACATTTATTGAGCATATTCAAGGGGAATATATTTATGAGGAGACTAAACCACTCTATAAAACTCTTTGCTTTTTATAAATTTAATAGTTCTTAAAATGCTGCTATGAAGCAAAGTGAAAATTAGTCTACTAAAACTTGACTGAAAACTTCAAAAAGTAAAAAAGCATAAATTTGGTATATTCAGCAAATTGATCTATTTATCAATTGGCCCCTAGTGAGTAATTCTTAGAAAATTGATTTAGAGTCCTCTCACTGGTATGAAATGAACCGTTATTTATTACAGCATCTGGTCTGGGAAAAACAAGGCAAAGAAGAGGGATATGGAAAACAGCTGGACTAGTCTGAGTTCACAGAAAAGATTGATTAATAACATGAAAGATATAATGGTACCTGTTAGAAGGGAAGCCTTTAAGCCACTACGTGATGTTTAAGGATCAGAGTGCTCAGGTTGGTGAGACTGGTATGCCAGGCAGTGAGCGTAGCCATTTTTATTTCAAGTTCTTCAGTGTTGGATTCTCATTCACAAGACTGTATGGTTTAGGGAAGAGACGTTTCTAGGGCTAGGTGACTTGCATTTGAAACCAGGCTTGATTTAGTGGCCCTCCATTGAATATTTTATTTGTTTATTTTTTATTTAGACAGTCTTATTTTGTCATTCTCAGTAGAGTGCTGTGGTGTCATAGCTCACAGCAGCCTCAAACTCCTGGGCTCAATTGATTCTCTTGCCTCAGCCTCCCTAGCAGCTGGGACTACGGGCACCCGCCACAACGCCCGTCTATTTTTTATATTTGTTTGTTTGTTTGTTTTAGCAAGCTTGGGCTGGGTTTGAACCCACCAGCCCTGGTGCATGTGACCGGTGCCCTAACCAGTGAGCTATGGGTGCCTAGCCTGAATCTTTTAAGTTGAGGTATAATTTACCTGTAAAATCCGCAAGTCTTAAAAGTGTGTAGATTAATTCTTACATACGTATGCACCCTTATAAACACCACCAAGATGAAATGTGGACTACTTCATCACCCCAGAACGTTTCCTTGTGCCCCATCCTAGTCCATACTCACCCTATAAAAGTAACTACTATTCTAACTCCTGTCCCCATGGATTGTTTTGCCTGTTCTTGGAATTCATATACATGGAATACACAATATTCTAATGTGTATTCCAGGCTTATTTCACTCAATGTAGTATTTCCGAAGTTCATTCATTGTAGCTGTGTGTACCAGTGATATGTTTTTTTTCAATTGCTGTTCATTGTATGAATATACAACAAATTTTTAATCCATTGTCCTTATTTTAGGTTGTTTCCAGTTTTTTGGCTTTTTTGTTGTTATTGTTTTGAGACAGAGTCTCACTTTGTTGCCCTCAGTAAAGTGCTGTGGCTTCAGAACTTGTAGCAACCTCAAACCCCTGGGCTCACGCGATCCTCTTATCTCAGTCTCCCAAGTAGCTGGGACTACAGGCACTGCCACAATGCCTGGCTATTTTTACAGACAGGGTCTTGCTCCTGAGCTCAAATAATCCACCTGCCTAGGTCTCCCAGACTGTTAGGATTACAGGTGTGAGCCATTGCACCTGGCTAGGTTTTTTGGCTATTAAGAATGTCTGTTATTTACATTCTGAATGCATACACTCATTTTTTTTTTTTTTTTGAGACAGAATCTTACCATGTTGCTCTTGGTAGAGTGCTGTGGCGTCACAGCTGACAGCAACCTCCAACTCTTGTTTTTTTTTTTTTTTTGTAGAGACAGAGTCTCATTTTATGGCCCTCAGTAGAGTGCCATGGCATCACACAGCTCACAGCAACCTCCAACTCCTGGGCTTAAGCGATTCTCTTGCCTCAGCCTCCTGAGCAGCTGGGACGACAGGTGCCCGCCACAACGCCCGGCTGTTTTTTGGTTGCAGTTTGGCCGGGGCCGAGTTTGAACCCGCCACCCTTGGTATATGGGCCGGCGCCCTACTCACTGAGCCACAGGCGCCGCCCACAGATGCCCTTCTCAACTCTGCTGATCCTAACCGAAGGTGCTCTAGAGCACCAAGTAGTAGAACTTTCTTGAGTTAGCCAAAATTACACTTATTTTGACGCTGGCAAATTTGTATAGCATGGATGACTTAGAAAGGCATACAGTTTGAATTGAATGAACATTCTGATTGTTGGGTATTATATGTGCCCACTATACTGAATTTTATGTTTCTCAGGATTCTCTTTCTTGCTTGGAATACTCTCACACTCTCTGCCCTGATATATATAATTCAGTTATTTTTACATTTCTGCTCTGGACTCAACTGTCCTTTGTCCAGGAAGCTCTCCGTGACTCTTTGGGTTCTAGGTTAACTACCCCTTCTCTGTGCTCCTCAGCAGTCTGCACTTCCCCATCATAATCCACAACATGCTTATTAATTTGTTGAGATTTTGTGCCTCTAGACAGTGAGCTCTGTGAGGACAGAGAATGTATCTCTTAGTGCAACGTTGAATCTTCTGTGCCTTAGCATAGTGTTTGGTATATAGTAGTCCTAATAAATATTTTTGAAATGAATGAATGATTTTGTCATTTTTTTCCCCCATATATTTTACATTTTATAGGCTGGATTGTGCCCCCCCCCATATTCATTAAAGTCCCAACCCTCTAAGTGTAATTGTGTTGTATTTTCAAATAAGTTCTTTAAAGAGGTAATTAGTTAAAACAGGTCTTTAGGCTGTGCCCTAATCCTTTATGACTGGTGTTCTTATGGAAATGAAAATTTGACCATGTGCATGCAAAGGGGGAAGACCATGAGACACTAGGGGAAGTCAGTTACCTAGGAGAGCAGGCTTAGAATTAGAAAAGCCCAGCTCTGCTGACACCTCTATCTCAGACTTCTAACAGCCAGAACTGTGAGAAGGTAATTTTCTGTTTTTCAAGGCACCCCTAGCAAATTGATATAAGCATGTTACCAAGTTTCTGGATGGACAGATTCAAGATGGCAATTAAGTAATACACTTTTATGTTGGTTGATTAATGGAATTGTGGAAAGGACTGTAACAAATGTCACCTGTTTCTGTCCCCTCATTTCTCTTTCCCAGAAAAGTTCAGGCAATTTAGGCTTGGCCTTTATAACTTAACATGCTATTCTAACCTATTTTTCTTAACTCATATCTTGCTACTTCCCTCAACCTACTCTATTGACAAGCAAATGAACGTTTGGTGTTCTGTATACATCCTGAGCTTCCCACGTTCTTGCCTTCACTCACTCTTCTTTTTGAGCTTCCCACTCTGTGTAGCCTAATCATAACCACTTAGTCTGCAAGTATCTATTCGGGCCTCGTTACATGTTGGAAACTGGGCTGGGAGCTAAAAGTGTAGTGATTAATAAAACCATAAGCGTTATGCTCAAGAAGCTACCGCTCTCACAGCAGTAGACATTTAAGTAGGGTGACACAGGGTTTCTGGGGAGCAAATGTGGAGGCACCTAACTAAGCCTGGGGGCGAGGAGAGCAGCAGAAGTGACTCTCACTCAGTGGTCCTCTAGTGGGGATGGCATAGGAGAAGCATTTGATAATGTCTGGAGACATTTTTGATTGTCACAACTTGGAGGTATGTGCTGGTGGCATGTCATGGGTAGGTACAGCGCACAGGACCATTTCCCACGACAAAGAGTGATCTGACTTACAATGGTAATAGTCGTGAGGGTGAGAAACCCTTCTGTAAACCACATTGTAAAGACTGAGTAAAAAGGTATTTAATCAGGCAAAAAATGGCAGCATTTGCAAAGATCTGCAGTTGAGATACCATAGTTCAGCAAACTGGAATTAGTTTAATGCATTTGGGGCTCAGTGTTTCAGGGGAAAGAATTAGCTCAAGAGGTAAGACTGGCAGGGCCCAGATCCAGAGGCCTCAGAAGCCACCTTGGTACGTTGGGATCTGAGCTCTGAGCTATTTGGAGCCTTTGCATGGAGAATATTAACTGTAGGCAGAACCTAAATTCACCCTAATGTAAATCTGTTGACATGGAAGCAGTTCATATGCTCCACGTTGTACCCAGTAACCACCCTGAGATCACCAGCAGACACTCATGGTGAAGCAGGATGGCTGCGAACAACTGTTGTAGCAAGTCCAAACTCCTGGCTATTTTCTAAGGATTATTGATGAGATCTTTGTTAGCTGAGGATAACTGGTATTGAAAGTGCATTTAAATGAACCTGCTTAAAGTAGGGGTAAAAAATTAATCATAGATAGTGAGGGACCTTCATTGAGAACTTAGTGACCACCTCCAAGTTCAGTGATTCCCTAGAAGGACTCACAAAACTCAAAAAGCTGTTTTACTCATAGTTATTGTTTATTACAGTGAAAGAAAACAGAAAAGCAGGCATCAGATTCCATGTATACCCTCCTAGTGGAGTCACACCAGCAATAATTCTCCCAGCAGCATTGGTGACAGAAAGTATTGCCAATCAGGGAAGCTTACCTGAGTTTCAATATCCAAGGTTTTTATTTGTCCGTTATGTAAACATGCGGCACCTGCGTGATTGACCTTAACTACTCATTCTCCACCTCCCCAGAGGCCAAATGATACAGTGGCTCAATGTCATAGGCATAGGAAAATGCTCACTGTCAGGCAAGACATTCCAAGACCTCAGAGGTTATCTCTCAGGAGCCTGTCATGGCCACTTCTCCTTTCCTTGAATGTATGAGGTTTGAGTAAGCCTAGCCTGCTGAATTAACTGTTTACTACACAATTTTTTTTTTTAAAGGAGTTACATTTTATTTCTGCTTTACTATGAGTTTTTTTAATTGTATAAAGTATATATATAATACAAAAATCAACCATTTAATCAATTTTCCAAGTGTAGAGTTGAGTAATATTAAGCACATTCATGTTGTTTTTCACATCATCCGTTTTTAGAACTTTTTCATCATTCCCAAACTGAA
Source organism: Nycticebus coucang (assembly GCF_027406575.1). Taxonomy (NCBI): domain Eukaryota; kingdom Metazoa; phylum Chordata; class Mammalia; order Primates; family Lorisidae; genus Nycticebus; species Nycticebus coucang. The sequence continues at coordinate 25,298,611 of NC_069781.1, read as the reverse complement.
AATGTAATGTACCTAGGCCATGCGTGATGACTCCTCCCTATAATCCTGGCACTCTGGGAGGCTGAGGATTGCTTGAGCTCAGGAGTTAAAGACCTGCCTGAACAAGAGCAAGAGCCCATGAAAGATCTCTAAAAGAGAACTATGAAACTCTAAGAAAAGAAATAGCTGAAAATGTTAACAAATGGAAAAACATACCATGCTCATGGCTGGGAAGAATCAACATTATTAAAATGTCCATATTACCCAAAGCAATATACAATTTTAATGCAATCCCTATTAAAGCTCCACTGTCATACTTTAAAGATCTTGAAAAAATAATACTTCGTTTTATATGGAATCAGAAAAAACCTCGAATAGCCAAGACATTACTCAGGAATAAAAACAAAGCAGGAGGAATCACACTACCAGACCTCAGATTTTACTACAAATCGATAGTGATCAAAACAGCATGGTACTGGCACAAAAACGGAGAGGTAGATGCATGGAACAGAATAGAGAACCAAGAGATGAACCCAGCTACTTACCGTTGAGGATAAGTTTCTACTTATCTTTGACAAGCCAGTTAAAAACATTCAGTGGGGAAAAGATTCCCTATTTAACAAATGATGCTGGCTGAATTGGCTGGCAACTTGTAGAAGACTGAAACTGGACCCACATCGTTCACCATTAACTAAGATAGACTCTCACTGGATTAAAGATTTAAACTTAACACATGAAACAATAAAAATACTAGAAGAGAGTGCAGGGAATACTCTTGAAGAAATCGGTCTGGGCAAGTATTTTATGAGGAGGACCCCTGGGCAATTAAAGCAGCTTCAAAAATTCACTACTGGGACCTGATCAAACTAAAAAGCTCTGCACAGCCAAGAACACAGTAAGTAAAGCAAGCAGACAGCCCTCAGAATGGGAGAAGATATTCGCAGGTTATGTCTTCGACAAAGGTTTAATGACCAGAATCTACAGAGAACTCAGACACGTATAAGCAAGAAAAGAGCAAGTGATCCCATCGCAGGTTGGGCAAGGGACTTGAACAGAAACTTCTCTGAAGAAGACAGGCGCACAGCCTACAGACATATGAAAAAATGCTCATCATCCTTAATCATCAGAGAAATGCAAATCAAAACTACTTTGAGATATCATCTAACTCCAGTAAGATTAGCCCACATCACAAAATCCCAAGACCAGAGATGTTGGCATGGATATGGAGAAAAGGGAGAACACTTCTACACTGCTGGTGGGAATGCAAATTAATACATTCCTTTTGGAAAGATGGTTGGAGAACACTTAGAGATCTAAAAATAGATCTGCCATGCAATCCTGTAATTCCTCTACTAGGTATATATCCAGAAGACCAAAAATCACAATTATAACAAAGATATTTGTACCAGAATGTTTATTGCAGCCCAATTCATAATTGCTAATTCATGGAAAAAGCCCAAGTGCCCATCGATCCACGAATGGATTAATAAATTGTGGTATATGTACACCATGGAATATTATGCAGCCTTAAAGATGGAGACTTTACCTCTTTCAAGTTTACATGGATGGAGCTGGAACATATTCTTAGTAAAGTATCTCAAGAATGGAAGAAAAAGTATCCAATGTACTCAGCCCTAGTATGAAACTAATTTATGGCTTTCATATGAAAGCTATAACCCAGTTATATCCTAAGAATATGGGGAAAGGAGAGAGGGATGGGGGGGAGCGGGGAGGATGGAAAGAGGGAGGGTGATTGGTGTGATTACACCTAGGGTGCATCTTACAAGGGTACATGTGAAACTTAGTAAATGTAGAATATAAATGTCTTAACACAATAACTAAGAAAATGCCAGGAAGGCTATGTTAAATATATCAAATGTCTATAGAACATCAAATGGAAGGCTATGAAAATATATCAAATGGTCTATAGAACCAGTGTATGGTGCCCCACAATCGCATTAATGTACACAGCTATGATTTAATTAAAAAAAAAAAAAAAAAGAGCAAGAGCCCACCTCTACTAAAATTAGAAAAATTAGCCGGGTTTTGTGGTGGGCACCTATAGTCCCAGCTACTTGGGAGGCTGAGTCAAGAGGATCTCTTGAGCCCTAGAGTTTGAGGTTGTGTACGCTGTGACACCACAGTACTTTACCTAGGGCGACAAAGTGAGACTTTGTCTCAAGAAAAAACTCCTCAGGTTAACTATTGTTCTATCTCTTTGGATTAAACTCTCCCAGGTACCTCATGTAAGTGGAATCATATGGCATTTGTCTTCCTGTATCTAGCTTATTACAATTAGCATAATGTGTTTGTTGCATGCATGTTGTAGCATGTATCAGAATTTTATTCCTTTTTAATATTAATACTGCACAGAGTTTAATTTGAAAAAGTAGCTGAAAACCATGAAAAGCTTTTAAAATTTTTAATATTTAACAAAATTTATGTAATTGAAACTGGGCTAATCCAAAAAAAGTGACTTGAGTGTTCCTTGGGGACATAGTTTTTCTGACAAAATTATATAAGAACATGATGCAGAATCCTTTACCGGTTACATTTTCCTCAGCTAGGTCAGGAAGAGAGGGATGTTTTTGCAGAAATACTCTGTCACTTCTTCAGTTTTCCCAAGGCCCTCACTTACTTCTTGGAGAGTTAATTTGTTCTCTTTTAAAGTACCTATTGTATCATCCTTGATAATTCTTCATAATTGCTCTATGGTCTAATTACATCTGGTTCAACTCTGCCAGATATTCATTTGTTAAAATGGCTTTGCATATCATTAAAGGAATTCTCTGGCATTTTTTTCAGCAACTTGTCCTAAAATCTTGCGTGTTGGGCAGTTTGTGGTTTGAGTTTTCATTCATCCTGCTTTTGTAGTCTGATGTTTGTAGCATCTAAAAATCAGAGTGTCACCAATGAGTCTGCAGAATTAGACACTGTGGGAGGGTTCAAATGGGAACCGCTCCACTAACTCATTGGTGAATACTTTCGTGTATGGCAGCTTTTGCTTCTCTCCACAGTCTCATGATTTTAAGGTCATGGTTGATGAGCATCTGGATTGTGAGAATCCTTGTACTTTATTTGCAGGAGTACTGAGTGTTTGCTCAACAGTCCGTCAGAGAATTTAGTTCATTTATTCATTCAGGGCCCAAAGTGAGTAAATATTCCTCTTAGAAATCATGCTTCTTTAGGTTGTCGTACTTTAAACTCTCAAAAAGTTTGGCAGACTGACAAGAGATTAAGGATCTGTGGTTTTAAGTTCTCGTTCCTGAAGCAGAGTCAGCTTACACTGTGTTCAGAGTAATCCACCCTTAATGTTCACGGTCCTGATGTGTGAGTATAAACAGAGAAAGAGACTGCTAAGTTGGTGGGAACCAGGCCTATGTTAGGTAGGGACATTTCTTTTAAGACATCAGACGTTGGTACACCTTTTCCTCACACTTCATGAAACAGTGATGCTTAATGATCAAATATTAAACAGAAATCAGCCCAGTTTGAGGGAAATCAGAATCTCTAGGACTGAGCTAGAAACAGGTCCTATAGTTTCTAACAAGAACCCTGGGCGATTTCAGTGCACAGCCTGATTTGGGGACCGCTGCATAGTGGCTCCCTAGTTGTACATTGGCTTCAGTCACCGGAGCCAAAGGTTTTAAAACCAAATGAAATGCCAACAAAGAAAAAAAAAATCTGTGAGAACCCTAAAAACAAGAAAGGAGCACTTCAGAAGAACCCCACCCCCAACACACACACCTGGAAGAGAAGAACATGAATCAGATTCAGACTACCCAGAAAGCTGATTACTGCTGAACACCTAACACAGCCAAGGAAAAGTCTTTCCCCCCTGTGAAAAATTAGAGGATGAGTTTTTCCAAAAAGAAACTGCCTTAAAAGTTGGAGCAGCAAGGCCTGGTTTGGAGGTGGTAGGTGTGATTGCTGGTACCATCTTCTGGGCTCAGAGCATCTACCTGCAAGCTTACCCCCAGGCAGCATCTTGAAGGAGTACTTTCTTTTTTTTTTTTGAGACAGAGCCTCAAGCTGTCACCCTGGATAGAGTGCTGTGGCATTGCAGCTCACAGCAACCTCCAACTCCTGGGCTCAAGCGACTCTCCTGCCTCCGCCTCCCAAGTAGCTGGGACTACAGGCACCCGGCTATTTTTTGGTTGCAGCTGTCATTGTTGTTTGGTGGGCCCGGGCTGGATTCGAACCCGTCAGCTCAGGTGTATGTGGCTGGCGCCTTAGCTGCTTAAGCCACAGGTGCTGAGCCAGGGAGTACTTTATTAAGAGGGAGTGAACTCATTTATATTAATAGTTTTAATCACCACAGATGTCTCTGAGATCGCATGAGCAGAGGCTGGGCAAGGGGGAGAGTTGAGGAACATGTGAGGTCAGCAGACACATTGGCCACACAGAGTGGTGAGCTTGGTGTTTGCTCTTTGGCTTCAATAGGTGCCTCTTGTTAGCCAAGTGTCTCCGTCCATTTGTGTTGCCATAAAAAAATAACATAGGCTGGGTAATTTTTTATATTATTAGGAGCAGACATTTATTTCCCACAGCTGTGGAGGCTACGAAGTCCAAGATGAAGGGACTGGCAGATTCTGTGTCTGGTGAGGGTCTGCTCCATTGATTCCCCATGGCATGCTCATGTGGCAGAAGAGCAGAAAAGCAGCCTAAACTAGTTTCCTCCAGACCTTTTTTTTGTTAAATCATGAATTGATCCACTGATTGAGACAGAGTCTTCTGCTTTGTCATTGGGGCTGGAGTGCAGTGGTTATCATAGCTCACTGCAACCTCAAACTGAGTTCAAGTGATCCTCCTGACTCTTGACTGAGCCTCTGAGTACGTGGGACTTTAGGTGCACGCCACATCACTTGGTTAATTCTCCTATTTTTTGTAGAGACAGAGTCTCCCTCTTGCTCAAGGTGATCTGGAACTTCTAGCCTCAAGCAATCTTTCAGCCTCGCCTCCTACAGTGGGAGGATTACAGGCATAAACCACTCTGCCCTGACTGCTCCAGCCCCTTTAAAGGCACTTACCCCCATCCATGGGGGCAAAGCCCTCAAGACTTATCATTACCCTAGAGGCATTGTTGTTTTCTTTTTCCAAGCACTTGATCTTCCAGGGCCCCACCTGTTAATATTACAATGGGGATTAGTTTCAGCATATTTGAACCAGAACACCATGTGAAATTTAAAATACCCTGTGACATCTCATGTTTCTCTTGAGCTTTCTCTCAGTTTCTGTCCCTGTATTTCCCGGGTAGGCCCTGCTGTCTCTTCCTACCACCTTTTGTATGCAGGACACAGTCTGTGCTTTCAAAGCCAGGGGGTTACTAGCTGGGTTCATTGAAGGGAAGGGGGTACAGTTTGGGAAAATTTGCCACCAAACACATATACACATTCACATATTTCTACCTAACTCCTAGGCCTGTAGCTTCATCCTCTAATTTTGCTGTGAATTGATATTATACAGCCCTTTTCACTTAGGCTTCTCTGGTTAACCAGGCAGAAGATTGTAGTAGGCTTTTTGAATCAGCTTTCAGTAATGTCTAAATAATTGCAGTTAAAGATGGTGCATACTTGTGACAGGATTTTGTTCTAGTGAACATCCCAGCTGGATTGTTGGCCCTCTTTTTCTGTGAGCCATTACTGTGTTTCATGCAGTCTGGAAGGAGCAGACTTCTGCTCTTGGTAGGCCGGGCGGGAGGTGGTGGGCCAGGGAAGCTGCATGGTCCAAAGTAGACAGTCGAGACAACACGTGAGTAGACATAAATCAAAGAATCAACTCACTGGGCTGTTCCAACACCCCCCACCCAACACCTCCCACCCAACCTAACAAGAGCAGAAGTCTGCCCCTTTCAGACTGCCTGAAGCACAGCAATGGCTCACAGAGGGAGAGGGCCAACAATCCAACTGGAATGTTCACTAGACCAAAATCCTGTCACAAGTATGCACCATCTTTAACTGCAATTATTTAGACATTAATGAAAGCTGATTCAAAGTATTTATTGAATGCCTTTTGTGCGTTAGGCTTTGTCAGAAGTGTTGAAGACACAGTACTAGACAGTTTCCACTCTTCAGTAGTCCGCATTAAGTGCTTAGAGAAGGGTTGCAGAGTAAGACTGACACACACTGGTCCAGCCCCTGAGCAGTGTATTTCTGTAAAGATCCTCAAATCTTAAAAAATATTTAAAAATCCAGCTCTGGGATTCAGACCTTAGTAGCTAGGAAGATGGTAACTCCATTTACTAAGATATTAATTAGGGAAACATTAGGGCATATCTCTCTGCTAACCAGATTCACAGAGGTGGATGAAAACATCATCTTGTAAGTTAGCACCATGAGTAAAGCAGAGAACCAGGACCTTTGATGAACTTGAAGATCAAAAAAAGGGTGATGGGCCAATGACAGAAATTGAGAAGTAGCTATGGGAATGGAAGGTAGGTCACACTGACAGATCTGTACTTGTAACTTATGATATGAAAAAGGAAAAGTCATATTTATAGTAAACTGATACTTAATAAAATTCCACATCTTTTCTAATTAAGAAAACATTTTTAACATAGTTAAGAAAGTTTATTAGGGCAGCGCCCATGGCTCAGTGAGTAGGGCACCCGCCCCATGTGCCGAGGGTGGCGGGTTCAAACCCAGCCCCTGCCAAACTGCAAAAAAAAAAAGAAAGTTTATTAGGGGTGCAATGGCTCCATGTGTAGGGCACTGGATCCATATAGTGAGGGTGGCGGGTTAGAACCCAGCTCTGGCCAAACTGCAACAAAAAATAGCTGGGCACTGTGGTGGGCGCCTGTAGTCCCAGCTACTCGAGGGGCTGAGGCAAGAGAATCACCTAAGCTCAGGAGTTGGAGGTTGCTGTGATCTGTGGTGCCACAGTATTCTACCGGGGGCGATAAAGTGAGCTGTCTCTAAAAAAAAAACAAAAAAAGGAAAATAAAGTATTTGCCTTCCTGAATATAAAAACATGTTCAGCTATATGAGTTTTAAATGATGCAGTTTGGGGGTTTTTTGTTCTTTTTTTGAGACAGAGTCTCACTTTGTTGCCCTCAGTGGAATGCCTGTAGAGTGCTGTACCATCATAGCTCACAGTAACCTGAAACTCTTGGGCTCAACTAATTCTCTTGCCTCCCAAGCAGCTGGGACTACAGGTGCCTGCCAAACATCCAGCCATTTTTTAGAGATGGGGTCTTGCACTTGTTCAGGCTGGTCTCGAACCTGTGAGCTCAGGCAATTCACCTGCCTCGGCCTCCCAAATGCTGGGATTACAGGTGTCAGCCACTGAGCCTGGCCATGATGTAGTATTAACTGTAAAATAGATAAATAGATTAATGAATCTATATAAGTTCTATAATTACTTATGAGAGTAAGGAAATTCTTGTGCTTTACAAGGAAACCATAATAATCAAAATCATATCCGTTTTTTAGTTCCTTTGCATTTCTCAGGAAAGTGGTCTCTGTCCTTTTTTGGATTTTTTCTCAAATGAATACTGTAGCCCCAAATTAGTCCTATTACCCATGTCTTAAAATTGATGTTACCTTGATGTTTGTTAAGCCTATTTCAGTTTCTAAAATATTTTATTCTATGAAAAATATAGGTTACTCATATTCCCAACACTGTCACTGACTCACCATCTCCATTCCTAAAAATAAGAGTCAGAATGGAGGGACTGTTAAAATGACATACGCAATAGCTTCAACTCATGTTCCCATGAGCAGATATTTCACAATAATAAGAAAGATCTGTCTTCCTTTCCTGAGAGCTAGTGAAGATATAGGAACTAATTTACGTATTATATAACACTTTGCATGCAATAAGTACTATTAACTTATTACCAAATTTGAAATGTTAATTTAAGGTTTATTCACTTTCTATAAAGAAAGTACATCTCTGAATGCTCATCTTTTCCTAGAAGTATAACAGTAATATAAACCAGAAGCTTTATAAAACTTGTGATTTTGAAACCCAGTGGTGTAGGATGAGTTCTTGGAATTGAGCCAGCCCTGCAAATTTCTCTGCACAGAGATGTGAAGGGAATGTTTGGGTCAAGACTGACTCGAAGGATTTGGGCTTGAGGAAATAATAATACCTATTCATTGAGATGTTAGTTTGGATATTGTCAGGAAAAATGTTTGATAACTGAGTCCATAGGGGTGGAGGAGAGCATTATCTAGTGAGAGAGTAATATGAGAAGAAAAGACACTGATAAACTATAGTTTTTAAAGATCAAAAAGTGGGTGATGAGCCCCAGCAAAGGAAACTGAGAATAGCTGAGTAGTCAGGAAAGAGTGTTTCAAATAAGACAGGAACAGCTCTGAGAGCTGCTGAGAGGCCAAGAGAAGGGGACTGAGGAGTGTCAGTTGGTGACCTTGGCCAGAGCGGTTTTCCCATTGTTCTCTGAAATCTGAGCTTAGCCTGCCTTTAGTTTAGTTACCAACGTAGGGCAGTATTTTCAGCATCTAGGAAGTGTCTTTGGTATAAGACACTACTACTCTCTTCGGTCTTGAAAAATTCCATTGGGAGAATGAGACTATATAAATTTAAAGCTGGTTAAAAATATTAATGTCACTCACTTTGAGACAGAATTTTCAGGTTTACTATTTACTGTACTTTGAGTGGGCTGGAAAACATGAATCATCATGTCAAATCACGCCCATTGATGGGAAAACCACTTTCAAATGTGATTCAATAATATTACTAGTCAACACACAAGGACCAATTTGAATGAATGGAATGTCATTGTAATTTTAATCTTTTTCTGATAGTATATTCTAACAATCTACTCAGTGCAGGCTATAGAAATTCAAAAACATCAATAATGGGGTAAGTAAGAATTTTGAAGTATTTATGAGTGTCGTAGATGCACTGATACTTTTGAAGCATTTTTTGTTGTTTCAGGTTCATTGAGGGTACAGAGAATTAGGTTACACTGATTGTATTTGTCAGGTAAAGTCCTTAATATTGTGTCCTGCCCTGCCCCCTCAAGAGGTGTGCCATACACTGAAACCCCCATCCCAGTTTTGAAGCATTTTTGAGATAATACCAGTATCAAATTATTGACTAAGGTGTTTATTTTCCATGACTGCAGAAATCATATTAAAAATTATTTTAAAAGTTAATTTTCTTGGCAGATATAACTAGTGCATGATATAAGTGTATATTTCAAGTCAAGACTTAACCTGCATCAATGTGTCATGTTTGAGTAGCATTTCTCAGGAGGGAGTAGGTGAACGGTGGAATGGTCAGGGTAAGAAGTAGTTCAGATCGTGGCGTCTCTTATCCTGAGCCATGTGGGGTGCTAGAATGTTGCAGGGTAGTTGCTAATCAGAATCATGAGGGAATTCCAGAACTTTTCTGAGAAACTTAATTTGTGCTTTTCCTTCTGCTTCCAATCGGTTTCTCTCTGCTTGCTCCCTCCGTTCATCTGTGAATTCCTACCTATTCCTCAACTCTTAACCTTACATAGCTCCACTTTCTCAGAGGAGCTTTCTCTTATCCCACAGAGCAGGTGCCCCTGATTTTATGTCTCTTAGCACAATTGCAGCTGAATTGTTTTTTGTATAATTATTTGTCCCCTCTCACCCTGCCACCATGAGCTCCATATAGGCACAGATCAAGGCTGTCTTATTAATGGCAGTCTTCCCAGTGCCTTTTGGCCCACTGTCATTTGATATTTGTTAAATGAAAGGATGCCACTAAAAAGCCCATATGATTTTTCTTTTAAAGAAACTCTGGGACTGCTGTTTTAGATGGCTACAGGATAGGTTGTGTAGCTTGTCTAAGGGCCTATTTGCATGGCTCCCAGGGACGTGCGGATAAATGAACCTTGTTTTGTAATGCCGCTTTAAATTTAGGACTGACTTTGATGAGTGTGTGTTAGTCGAAGGCAGTAGTTCTCAACCTTCCTAATGCTGCGACCCTTTAATACAGTTCCTCATGTTGTGGTGACCCCCAACACTAACTCCCGGGCTTAGGTGATTCTCTTGGCTCAGCCTCCCGAGTAGCTGGGACTACAGGTACCCGACAAAACGCCCAGCTATTTTTTTGTTGCAGTTTGGCCAGGGCCAGGTTTGAACCCGCCACCCTCGGTATATGGGGCCGGCACCCTACCCACTGAACCATAGGTGCCACCCGCAAAAGAGAAGTTTTAAAATTTATATCTGCTAAAATTAATATAGCCCAAACACGTTTCCCAGTGAATTGGAAGTTAAATGACATCTCTTTTCCGTGATTATGGGTCCTAATGTGAATATAGATAAAAAGAGAGGTGCTGTGATTATGGGGTAATACTTGGATATAAGGTGATTTTTTAGATTATTTATAATATGCTTATTGATTGTATTTGCTATTACGATTAAATGAAAACAGATAATAAACATTTTGACACAGAATTAAAGACCTTTCAAGAATTTATTTGTGGTGTCTAGTCTGAATAACAGTTGTGCTGGAGTATTATGCAGAGAGCATGAAGGATTGTGCTGTGAGGTTTCAAAAACCAGAGATATTATTTTGTGTGTATTAACAATTGAGTTCAGTCGTATGTAACAGAAAACTCCCAACAATAGTGGCTTGAAGATCAGTTTATCTTTCCTTCGCTAATAATGAGTCTTGCCCATGTTCAGAGTTGATTTTGGTGGCTTTGAATTGTCACCAGGGACCCAGGTTCTTCCTTATCTATAAATTCTTGTTTTATGCTCCCAAGAGGTCTCTGGAGTTCTAGCCATTACATCTTTTCCAGGTAGAAGAAAGGGGAGGGACTAAAGGGAAAAGACAAAACCCAGACAAATCTGTGTTTCAAAAGGCTTTCCCAGAAGCCCCCTAAAGTTTAAAATTGTGAAAATCACAATCGTGAAAATATGATTCTGGCAAAAATAATTTTAGAAATTATTTAAAAGATACTTATTTACATTTTTAAAGGGAGATTTGAGAAACAAAAACATGAGTGAATACTTCATAGGCCACTTTATACAATAAAATAGGCAATACTAACATCTGTAGTTTTGCAAGCATCAACAGTTATACTTAATAACAGTTGCACAGGTATAACATTTATGAGCATACAAACCATATTCCCAGAGAAATAGCTTATATAACTGATGTCATTTGAAATACTGTGACAGACAGCCTAAGTCTTTTGATGAGATTGATCAGAAACAACAGTGATTCACCTCTGTATATGCAGCAGCGCAAAGAGAAATTTTATCTTTTATAAATGCAGTTGAACAAAAAGGATATCTTTTTATATATTGAGGAAGTTTCAGCATTTTTATGTACACAGTATTTACACACACAGTCAACATTGTGATAATGTACCTTTTGGAGTCAAATTTGCAAAATGCATCAAATAAATTACAGCCCTCTGAAAGTCTTTACACAATTTATATCTCCAGCTTTGGGAATGATGCGGAGATGAAATACATAGTATAGGAAATTGTAAAAAAAATAATGCTGACAACTTAAAATAGTGAGGAAAATTTTTTTTTAAAAAAGGAAAAAACTAAAAAGGAAATTTGTTATATGAAGAAGTGTACCCTCAATGAATCCCCAACAGTAAAAAAAAAAAAAAAAGTGTATTACAGGGTATATTATGGACATTTGCACAGAGGTAGTCCATAAGAACTGGTTGACTTTCATAATAATTGATTTTATTTATTATTTATTTAGAGACAGAGTCTCACTTTGTTGCCCTTTGTAGAGGCTGTGGCATCATAGCTCACAGCAACCTCCAGCTCTTGGGCTCACGCGATTCTCCTGCCTCAGCCTCCATAATAGCTGGGACTACAGGTCCTGCCACACGCCTGGCTATTTTTAGAGACAAGGTCTTGCTCTTACTCAGGCTGGTCTTGAACCTGTGAGCTTAGGGCAATCCACCTGAGCTGATTATATTTTGAAGTCTTGTATCTTGATGAATAGCTGCTTTTTTTCTTTTAGTACATGACTTTCCTCAGAGAAAACATTCATATTCATTTTCTGTGTAGTGCTGCTCCTTTTGAAATTCTTCTGTGATTCAGTTTATAGTGACATGATTGTTCCCTATTAAATTTTCCAATTTTCTGTGCCATGCTTTTGTATTGGTTTGGGTATGTAGAAATCCCATGGACATGCAGTCATATACAGACCACAGATTTGTCAGAAACAATATTGGTGATCGGCAACCCTGTTGCCTAAGTGTCTTCTTACCTGCTATGTACATAATTATTTTCTAACCAGATAATAACTTTGCTGGCTTCTTTAGGCAAATGTGTCTTTAATTTATTAAAAGCTCCTGGAATGTCATCTGCTGGAAGGTATGCCACGCAGGCAAATGACACATTTTTAAACTGTAGTTTGTGTCATTGCTGTGTGTTGTGTGGCCAGTCCACTCAACTGAATTTTTTGCCAAATGCATTGGGCTAGATGGAAAAAAATTAACCTTTATTGGTAACACCTTGAAATTTGCTTTTAGAAGGCTAGATTGTACTTAATTCCAAATCTGTCATTGTGGTTTGGGGATTCATTTGAATCAGTTTTCTTCAGCAAAGTCCACCAAGTCTTTAATAAAAATGCATTTTACTTTTTCTATTCTATATCGTTGATTTAAAAACAGAGGGGACAGTTTTGAAAGTGCCATCCATTAGCCAAAGTAAAGGATGTACTGTTTTTCTATGTTGGATTTAATGGTAAATATAAGTCTGCCTTCTTCAATAGTCAAATCCCTAATCAAGAGTAATTTACCATCTAATGTGTTTTGTAAACTGGAGGAACCTCAGTATCAGCAAGTGTCTTTGGTGTAGATGGCTGAGCTTGTCAAATTCTTACTTTCTGATGAAGGGCTCTTTTTGAAGACAAGCATGGCGCCATGCCTGAAGAGGCAGAAGTTGTACATGATTAAGTACTTTGGCAGAGGAGATTTTTTTTTGTACTTTTTACCTGAATTTTTACTTCTTCTTTAATCTTTGAAATACTTACTGCACTTATATTTGGAGAGTGGTTGTGGTCTACAAATCTTATAAGTATATGCTGTCCACTTGAAAGTCTGGTTATTGTTCAATCATTGTAATTAAGCAGTTCTCTGCTTTCACAGCACCAATAACTATTAGCTTTTAAATTTTTATCTTACACCATTAAGTAGCCTCGTACCCTAAACTTATTGTGAGGGAATAGTTTCACGTGTCTATTCCATTGTGTTGCAAGGAATATGGTAAGAGGGAATGAAATTCAGCTTTCCTAACACCAAATCTGTATTAGGGTTCTCCAGAGAGACAGAAATATTAGTGTGGGGGGAGAGAGAGGGAATTTATATCCCTCCCATATACATACAAGAGAAGTACCATAATAGGCTGTCTGCAAGCCATTATAGACCTTCAAATCCTGGTTTTATGGCCCCATCCAAACCCAAAGGCCTCAGAACCAGGGAAACTGATGGTGTAACTTAGTCTGAGGCCGAAAGCCTCAGGCCCCTGGGGACTGCTGGTGCAAGTCTTGGAGTCCAAGTTTGGCAAGCAATAGAAGACAAGTCAGTCCTGGCTTTCAGAGCAAGACTGTTCACGTTCAGTATTTGTTCTCTCTGTGTCCCCGGCCTATTGGATGGTGTTCACCAACATTGTGGGTAGAATCCATTCAGACTCATATGGCAATCTTCTCTGGAAACACTCTCACAGACACATTCAGAATAACACTGTTCTTGGTTTCTAAGCATGCCTTCATCCAATCAAGTTGTCCCCTAAAATTTAAGTGCTCAAATCCAACCCTTGTCAGTTCAGCACCCATGCTCTTCTCCTTAAATAATACTTAATTTCCAAATGAACACAGTAACAAGGTAATAGTTCCACCTCCCATGATGCACGTATCCTGTGATTAGGATTTAGAAATTTTAGACTTTAGGGACTTTGGTCTTTCAGGATTTCAACGTTTGAGATAATGGCATTTGGGATTGTGTCTTTCAGGATTATGATCCAAGCCCCTCTTTTTTTTTTTTTTTTTTTTTTTTGTAGAGAGAGAGTCTCACTTTATGACCCTCAGTAGAGTGCCGTGGCCTCACACAGCTCACAGCAACCTCCAACTCCTGGGCTTAAGCGATTCTCTTGCCTCAGCTTCCCAAGTAGCTGGGACTACAGGCGCCTGCCACAACGCCCAGCTATTTTTTTTTGGTTGCAGTTCAGCCGGGGCCGGGTTTGAACCCGCCACCCTCGGTATATGGGGCCGGCGCCTTACCGACTGAGCCACAGGCGCCCGCCACAACGCCCAGCTATTTTTTGGTTGCAGTTCAGCCGGGGCTGGGTTTGAACCTGCCACCCTCAGTTTGTGGGGCCGGCGCCTTACCGACTGAGCCACAGGCGCCGCCCCAAACCCCTCTGTTTACATGTCCTTGGGTAGAAAGAACTGTGTCACAGGGCCACCCCTATTTCAGAGGAAGCTGAGAAATAAGTTTTAGTACTCACCTTGCTGCCCAACAGCTTGAGACATAGCAGTCTCTGGTACACTAGCTTTGTTAAGAAGTTCAGAACAGGGCGGCACCTGTGGCTCAGTAGGTAAGGCACCGGCCCCATATACCAAGGGCGGCGGGTTCAAACCCGGCCCCGGCCAAACTGCAACCAAAAAATAGCTGGGTATTGTGGCGGGTGCCTGTAGTCCCAGCTACTTGGGAGGCTGAGGCAGGAGAATCGCTTAAGCCCAGGAGTTGGAGGTTGCTGTGAGCTCTGTGATGCCACGGCACTCTACCGATGGCCATAAAGTGAGACTCTTGTCTCTACAAAAAAAAAAAAAAGTTCAGAACACACACACCAATTTCTCCTATTTATCTGCATTCCTATCTTAACCAGAGTGTGTGAAGGAATGTAAATAAGTCCCTAAATTGTTAAAGTATGAAGGAAGCATAGGATCGTGTAGTCCTGTCATACAAGGCCTAGACATAATTAGTGACTTGTCTGAGGCCCCAGACTGCAGTGTCAGGCCTGGAGTTTGAAGTTCCTGACTCCCAGACTGGTCCCTGTTACCTACATTTTCTTGTGCTGCTTCAGGAGCTCTGGTTGTTCATGTGTTAACTCTCCTACATATATAAGGCAGCTGTGTTTTGGTTACACCGTCAGAGAGAAAACCCTCTCCTCCTCAAATGATTACAATAAAAGTGATGGGAGGATATTTCACGTTTCTTATTTGAGAGTTTTATTATATTTTATTTTGTTTGAGACAGTCTCACTGTCACCCTGGATAGAGTGTTGTGGCATCACAGCTCATAGCAATGTCAAACTCCTGGGTTTGAGCAATCCTTTTGCCTCAGCCTCCCAACTAGCTGGGACTCAAGCACCTGCCACGATGCCGGGCTAGTTTTTCTATTTTTAGTAGAGATGGGGTCTGACTCTTGCTCAGGCTGGTCTCCAACTCCTGAGCTCATGAGATCCACCTGCCCTGGCTTCCCAGAGTGCTAGGATTATAGGAGTGAGCCACTGTGCTCTATTTGAGAGTTTTATCAAATAGGCAGGAAGAGTTTTATGTGTTCAATTTGTTAGTGTTGATGGTGCTGACAGAATTATATATTCATTTATCCTTTATTCATTTATTCTGCAATGACTATATGTCTATAGATTGTAACATCTCAAGAACAGGACCATGCATTACTAATCTCTGTTTCCCCAGGAAGTAGATCCTCATTGATGAGTGCATAATTAAGTCATAGTCCTGCTCTGGGGGGGAATCCTCAGTCAGGTCCAGAAGACAGGAAAGTCACATTCCTCAAGAGGAGACAGAGGCATGGTGGAGGGAACCCAAATAATCTCTGAGGCAGAAAGGGGATCTGGAAAGACTTCAACAGGAGGTGGCCTCAAGTTCAGTTTGTTTAGTTTTGTTCTTTTACTAAGCAAGCTGTGAAAAAAGTACTTTGTCTTTCTTCCTTTCTTGCTGTCTTTTTCTCTTTTTCTGCCTTTCTCTCTTTTCCCTCCCACTCTCTCTCCCTTCCTTCCTTTCTTCCTTTTTTTTAGAGTTGGAGGTCTCACTAAGTTGCCCAGGCTGAATTTAGACTCATGGGGTTAAGCACACCTCTGCCTCCGCCTCTGCCTGTGGAGTAGCTGGGATTACAAGTACATACCATTGTGCTGGCTGCAGGTTTGGTTTTGAAGGGACTTGTCGGGCAAAAGAAAAGGGCTCCATGTTAAGCCAAAGAATGAGTTTTTAGGGGCCCAGTGGGGGGAGAAATTATTTAGAAAAGAGGGGACCACAAGAAGTGTGGGAAAAGGCAATGGTGTAGTAGGAAATGAGGCTTTGAGAGGTGGCTGTAACCACAGTCAGCAGAGACCTCAGAGTATGTTAAAGGATTTGAACTTAAATAACCCAGCTGGTGGGGAACCATGGAGTAAGGACAGGAAATGGAGGCTCAGGTGTGTACTTTGGCATGACCACCTGGCCTTGCAGTTAAGCTTTGGTGCCTGAGTGCAGAGCTACCTCCTGGGAGGCACCTCTTATCACCATTATTTCCAGGGCAGACTAAACCACACATGAAAATCCTTGTGCCTCCTTGCCCCAAGCTCCCTGGATCTCCCTCTTCACAGAGCCTTGCTTACCCTTTCCACCCACTTGGAGACTCTCCAGGCCCTCTTCACTTTTCCTGCCCATCTTGTCCTCACTTTTACCCAGCCAAAGATTCATAACCAGTGGTCTTTGTGTCTCCTGCCCAATAAGGAATGATTTACTCCTGTTTGGTAGTTGGTTATTACTGGGTTTATGGGACCCTGAGATGTGGAGTGTACCAGACATGCCTTTTACCTGTAATTGCAGATGAAAGGCAATATTTCAGGAATTTCAGAAAGCCAGGAGGCAGGAAGCTGCCCCCAGCGGTGGTGAGAGTGCTGCTCCTCCCCATCCTTGCCTCTAGTCTGTAGCCTACCCCTCCTGTGGGGGTCCTCCCAGTCTGTTGTCCCTTCTCTGCTGAAGGCTTTCTTGCCCCCCTTCCCAAATTTAGCCCCTCATTGTCTCCTAAGACTCCAGGTGCATTATTTTCTGGTGACCAGCAGGGGATTGACTTCCCTCCTCTGGCGTCCTAAATGGATGCAGACCTCCTCTGTTGGTTCTGCCTCTAGTAGTGAAGTTTCTGATGACCGAAGGTGACACTGAAAGTGAATCCTCTTGGTTAATACAAACAGTATAGACATTTTATTATTAAGAGGCTGACTGAATCTTTCTTTGTGTGACTTTAGAATTAAAATGGTATGAAATCTCCCCTCTTTGTTATTGCTTGTTTCTTTTTTTTTTCTTTTTTCTTATGTAGGAATTATTGTAACAGTAAAGGAAACTAACAACATTCTTATTCAAATCCCACAACCATAAGTCATCAGCTGTTTTTACTTTTCACTGCATTCCCTTCTAGTCCCATTCAGTTTTGAAGTACATTTCTTTTTTCATGCCAAATGGTCATAGTTGGAAGAAATTAAGGTGATTGAAATATGGGAATGTCTTGGGTAATAATGGTTTCTTATTTTGATTATTTCCTTTTAGGAAGACACTGCTGATCCTAGAACATGGAGGATTGTCTTCATACCTCATCTGAAAATCTGTCCAAGTTGGTCAGCTGGGCCCACAGCCATGGGACCATTTGCAGCCTCATTCCAAACCTGAAACACTTGCTTTCGGAAGGTTCCCATGGGAACCTGACAGCCATGTGGGGCTGTAGTGCTGGCCATGCTTATCACTGGCCACTAACGGCCACTTGCAGAGCTGGGTCCCAAGAGAGGGTTTGTTTCCAGGATAACAGAAGTTTTAATTCAGATAGTCCCAGTATTATTGGGGTGCCTTCTGAGACACAGACAAGCCCTGTGGAAAGGTACCCCGGGAGACCAGTGAAAACAAAGCTAGACTGTAACCGGACCAGAGACTCCTGTGACTTCTCCTATTGCAGTGAGCCCTCTGAACTGGATGAAGCTGTTGAAGAATACGAAGATGAGAACACCCTGTTTGACATGGTTTGTGAGTCTTCTGTTACAGATGAGGATAGTGACTTTGAACCTCAAAACCAAAGGCCTCAAAGCATTGCTCGCAAAAGGCCTGGAGTAGGCCCGTCTTCCCTCCATTCAAGTTCCCATGTGCAGATGGTGGATGAATGCAGCAGTGATGTCATTATCAAGAAAATCAAACAAGAGATTCCTGAGGATTATTACATTGTGGCAAATGCAGAGCTGACAGGAGGGGTTGATGGACCAGCCCTGTCACTGACACAGATGGCAAAACCCAAGCCTCAGACTCATGCTGGTCCCTCTTGTGTTGGGTCTGCTAAGCTGATTCCCCACGTAACATCTGCCATCAGCGTGGAGCTAGACCCACACGGTATGTCTGCATCCCCCTCTGTTATCTCCAGGCCAGTCGTCCAGAAGACTGCTAGGGTATCTCTGGCTTCACCAAACAGAGGACCCTCTGGTACCCATGGCGCCAGCCAACAGGTGGCCATGCAGATGCCTGTGAGCACATCCCACCCTAACAAACAGATCAGTATCCCTTTGTCTGCCCTGCAGCTGCCTGGACAGGATGAGCATGTTGCTTCTGAAGAGTTCCTGTCCCATCTGCCCAGCCAGGTCTCCTCCTGTGAGGTAGCCCTTTCTCCCTCAGTTAACACAGAGCCAGAAGTAAGCTCCAGTCAGCAGCAGGCCCCAGTTGCTGCGACTATAACCACAGAGGCCACAGCACAGTGCATACCAGGTATGGCATCTGAGGTGACAGCATGTCCCTCATCCACATGCATCACAGAATACCGCGTCGTCAGCACTTCCCAAACCATTGGCTCAGTTTGCTAGAATTCGGCCCTTTGTTAGTCTCAGAAACGTAGAAACAAAGAAGGTATCCAGGTGATACTATAAGGGAAATTTATCAGAATTAAGGCCCAGGGCTCAGAGGACAGCTGTAAGATTGTGCTGTTGATACTGTCTGGTTAGATTTAAGATTGTTACTGAACATCAGCTAAATTTTTATACAGTACAGTTATTTTTGAAAGTTTTTTAAAAATGCTTTTCTGTTATTACCAAGGTATTTAGCTGCTGTTTGAAGCCAAAATGATGTTGGGTAAGGCACATACTGACAATAGACCTAAGGCTTTTTGATCATTATTGATTTGCCTGAGCCACCTTGGCTTTGCTGTTCATTTTAATTGCTATGTTAGTTTAAGTAAGTTTTTAAAGCAACCAACATTCCTAAGAGAAGTATTCAGTCTTTTCTCTTAAAGTTTCAAGGAATCAAGTAACTTGCATTTCTGAAATATGTGAGCCTAACTGGAATTGATTGAGAGAAGAGTGAAATAATTGTATTATATGAGGTCCTTGCACCTATAATTCTCACATTCTAATGTTCTTTAATTCTGACATTCATTCTGGGCTGTAACTATATAACGGGATTTGGTCTCATGATTTTGGGTTTATGATTCAGGTCTAACAGGCTAGAAGCAGAAACATAGACAAGGATGAACAGATGTGCAGAAAATACAGAAAGCACCTCCGGCCCCTTTTGGTTTCTTTCAGTACTTCTCAAAAAGTCATGTGTTTTGGGAAAAGCTTCCTAGAAGCCTGAGGCAGCAGTGCCTTTACCCTGAAACTTCCCAGAATTAAGTTGCTCTACAAACATGTTGTTCTGATTTTAATGTCAACTTTAAGATTCCCGAAGGAAAACTTCCATTTATGAGTTTTTAAAAGACACGGTGTCATTCATAAAATAATACACTGAAATACTTATTTCATGACTGAAAATTAATGCTTCTGAGTTAATCCATTTTCTTTTTATGAAGAGGTATAATTCACTTCTCCTAAAATTGACTCTTTTAAAGTATGCAATTCAGTGTGAATTTTGGAGTATTCACAGACCCGTGCAGCCATCACCATTACCTAATTTCAGAACATTTTTGTCACCCAGAAGGAAACCCTGATCCATTAGTAGTCCCTCTTCCTTGCCCACCAGCTCCTGGCAGCTACGAATCTGCTTTCTGACTATGGGTTTGCCTGTCCTATGCATTTCGTACGAATGGAATCATATATTACTTGGCCTTTTGTGACCTTCTTCACTTAGCATAATCTTGACCTCAGCTATGTTGTAGCATTTCTTTCTTTTCATTGCCACGTAATATCGTATGAATATGCCATATTTTATTTTTCCTTTTATTAGTTGATGGACATTTGGATTGTTTTCATCTTTGAATAATGCTGCTGTGAATACCTGTGTAAAAGTTTTTGTGTGGAAATGTATTTTTATCTTGCTTGGGTAACTACCTAGGAGTGAAATTGCTAGGTCCTATGGTAACTCACTGTTTAACTTTTTGAGGAGCTGTCAAACTGTTTTCCCCAAGGAGAGCCATCATTTTACATTCTTACTAGTAATGTATAAAGGTTCCTTTCTCTCCACATCATCACCAACACTTGTTATTTTCCATGTTTAAAAAAATTGTAGGTATCTTACTGGGTGCATGAAGTAGTGTTAGTATCTTCTTGTCCTTTTGATTTGCCTTACCCTCAGGGCTAATGGTATTGAGCTTTTTTTTTCATGTGCTTTCAGGCCTTGTGTGTATTTTCTTTTGGGAAATGGTCTGTTCAAATACTTTGCTCATTTTTAAATTTGGTTGTCTTTTATTGGCCAGTTGTAGCAGTTCTTTATGTGTTCTGGATATAAGACCCTTATCAGATATGATTTATAAATATTTTCTCCCATAAGTAGTACCTTTTCACTTAAATAGTTGTGAATCTCATTTCTTTATTTGCTTCCCCTCCCTTTGCCCTTATTTATTTATGTTCATACATATGTATGTATGTATATTTTTATAAATAGGAGACTTATATGCTGATGGAGTTTTCTGTATTCTCACTTCATTTATGTTTGAGAATAGAATTCAGAAATGTGTTTTGCAAAGCGGTCTGGTGTACCCAAATAGTTGGGTAAGACTCTTATTATAGTATTTATGTCTAATACTCTTCTATTAATTTACCCTGCAAAGCAAGATGCAAGGCTTCTTTGCATCTCCCTAGTGCGGTGGTTCTCAACCTTCCTAATGCTGCGACCCTTTAATACAGTTCCTGTGGGTCGCGACCCACAGGTTGAGGACTGCTGGCCTAGTGGATAGTAAATGAGACACTGAGGCTCTTTACTAAACCATATATGAATATCTTACTATGATTATTTTGGAAAAGAAAGTAAGCCTATTTGAAAGAGAAATACTTTTAATTAATTTATTATTGTATATATTACATTCTTTTAGGGTTTTTCCCCCCCTTCGTGAGAATCACACTTTTTGTAATAGCTATAAAAAGCAGGCTTGTCCAAAGATAGCACATAATAGATACAGTCATAAACTGTGATTTGGCTTTACTCTCAGATGAGCTGGTTTGGCTTGGACCTTCAAGAACCTTCAAGAAAAACAGTATGAAGAATTGGTAATGGGGATTTCCTACGGAAGGGCCCTCATGTTTTGATCCATTGTTCTGTGGAAGGATATTGTATTTCTGAGATGTCTGCCATTAGTGTTAGAGAAACACTAGTTGGACTGGAAACAGCAAAGCGACAACTAAAAATCTGATTGACATTTTATTTCTTTTCTTTTTTTTGGTTCTCTTGTACCCAACTAGATTCTGTGTTCTAAAGTTTTACTCATTTGTGTTTGTATATTTATTTATAGTAGATAATCATTTTAAACATAGATTTTAAAAGATTTAGATTCCAGCATGTCCAAATGTATGTATACTACTGACTTTGTACAGGTGGAGTGTACACAGTTAGAAAGGCACACTAGGGACTAAGCAAAGAAGAAAGATTCTGAAAGAATTAGCTGAAAGCTAAATCAGGCTCTTTTGATATGGATGCTGTGTAAGCTTGAGTCTTCATCAGAACATTATAGAAGTACTGCATACCTTTAAATAATATTTTTTAAACAAATCACTTTAAAACAATAGACTATCGAGTCAGCCAGAAACAAAGAAATTGTTCATGTTTTGTTTAGTTTTACTAAGGCCATTTAAATTCTGTTCCTCTAGTGGAATGTCATATTTATTTCTGCAGGACTGAACTCATAAAGTTATAAAATGTTAATCAAGGTGTGGGTAAAATCATTAATTTTCATGTCAGTTCTGCCATAGTGCTCAATCCAAATCTTAGCAAACAATGAGTAAAGAGGACATATATTATTAGAAGAATTATTGACTATCTACCGTAGCTTGGATTTCATAAATTTGGGAGGGGGGTTATGTAAATTTTGGGCATTTGTCATAATGAAATTTAAATCTTTATTGCATTGAGTTGGATTTTTATGGTATGTTTATTACATATACTCCCATACTTATAGCTTCCTTTATGATTTTGTGCAAGGTTCCCTTTTATTAATCAACTGTTTCCCTGGGAGTTTTATGGTAGCAAGAAATATTTGCTTATCAGGTTTGCTTTATATATATGTATATATTTCTTTTGAAAATATACATTTTTATCTTTTTCTAATAGATTCATATATGTTCTTTAGGTATTAGAAATAGTAACTCACATAGTCTATCATGTGTATTGGAAATACTTTTTCTACTTCACTAGTAGCTTTTAATTTTGTTGGTGGTATTTTTTTGAGGTACAGATTTTCTTAATTTTTATAAAGAATGTTCTCTCATCTCAGCACCTGTGGCTCAAGCGGCTAAGGCGCCAGCCACGTGCACCTGAGCTGGCAGGTTCGAATCTCGCCAAACAGTGCCTGCTGCAACCAAAAAATAGCCGGGCGTTGTGGCAGGCGCCTGTAGTCCCAGCTACCTGGCAGGCAGAGGCGGGGGAATCACTTGAGCCCAGGAGTGGGAGATTGCCATGAGCTGTGATGCCGCAGCACTCTACCCAGAGTGACAGCTTGAGGCTGTGTCTCAAAAAAAAAAAAAAAGAAAGAAAGAAAAGAAAAGAAAAGAAAAAAAGAATGTCCTCTCATCTATTCATCTGTCTTTTCTGTTTTTGGTATTTTTCTTAGGAAGTCCTTTCCCTACCTTGAGATTGCATAAATATTTACCTGTGTTTTCCTCTGGTTCTTTTATGGTTTTCTTCCCCTCTCTTCTCCTCTTCCCTTTCTTTTTTAACACTTAACTCTAAAATTAGAATATATTTTGGGGTGGAATCTCATTTCATTATTTTTTTAGGTCAGCTGTCCCAGCATCGTTGTTGAATAATTTGCATTCTCACTGATCCGATTCATACCACATACACCATATCTTTGTTTATTATTGGGTCTGCTTCTTGTTGTCAGTTCTGTTTTCATTAATCTCTTTATGTTTTCTGATAAATTTTATTGTTTGATTATATTTTGTGCGAACAGTGCATTCAGAGAGTAAGAATAGTATAGTCTAAATTATGTAATATACTTTTTTGAAAAATTATTCATGTATAATTGAATTCAGTGAGCTTTTAAAAATTGATTAAGGTATATATTACTTCCAGTTATTTGGTCTCTGTTGACACAATAAACAATGGGTTCTCTCAGAAGACCTGAGTTAAAATAAGTGAAGCAGAGAATTAATTGCCTTATAGTCCAAGGACAGATCTTTAAACATGAGCGCATCCAGGGTTCAGACAGCAGTTCTGTTTCCCTCTTGCTTCCTCCATATTAGATTCACCTACAGAATTTGATCCCTGCATAGACCCAAGATGGTTGTGCTGCTGGATTTCACCACCTAGCTGAAGACAGAACCTGTGTCCACAGCATTCCCACTAACCCCTGACCCAGTCACAGGGCGTCAGGTCCCCACTCTGGAAATGGTATTGAGTTCAGATCACCCACCACATAGCTGAGTGTGGGGGTATGGTGGGAGTGTTCTTCTAGGGACATGCTACGTGTCATTCTTGAGAGGGACAGCAAACCAGAGATACCAACAACTACTTAGGTGAAGGTTTGTTGATTTTGTTTTGTTTTGAGCATTTTAATTTTCCTGTGGGCAGGTAGGAAGAATTGTTACGTATTTCATTCAGTGACAGAGTATACTGGAAGAGTGTTTTAATGTAAGGGATAGACGTATGTATAAAAGTGTATGTTTATGAGGCCGGGCGCAGTGCTGTAATCCCAGCACTCTGACAGGCCGAGACAGGTAGATTGCCTGAGCTCATGGGTTCGAGACCAGCCTGAGCAAGAGCGAGACCCTATCTCTAAAAATAGCTGTGTGCCTATAGTCCCAGCTACTTGAGAGGCTGAGGTAAAAGGATTGCTTGAGCCCAAGAGTTTGAGGTTGCTGTGAGCTGTGAGGCCACGACACTCTACCAAGGGCAACAAAGTGAGACTCATCTTAAAAAATAAAAATGTATGCATATACATATGTATATGTATATACATGCTTATGTATATGCATTTATATATATATACACACACATTATTTTATATATTTCCTCATTCTTTGAGAAATATATTCCCTTTTCAAGAGGAAATAAGACTTTGTTTTCTTGTTTACACCTTTTCTGTAGTTTTCTTTAGAAAAACCTAAGACAAATTTTGAGAGGTAAAAGAGACAAAGTAAAAATTCAGCTTTTTTTTGCCATCATTTTCTTCCTATCACAAAGGGGTACACATCTGAAAATTAATATGGCCTGGCTAGATATATTCTACACAGATATATTTGTAGATATTTGATGATTCCTGACCCTACCTCCTGCTATCTTGGTGACCTTAACAAAGTCATATTTGCTTCTCTGAAACTCGGTTTCTTCATTTGTAAAGTAAAGGTCTGTCTTGGAGGGTTATTTTGAGGACCAAATGCAAAAATGTAGGTAAAGCCCTGAAGAGAATACTTGACATGATAAACATTTACTAAATGGATAATTTCTACCCTGATTAGTATTTTATTCTCATCATTATCATCATTAATTGTGCTCAGAACTCTTTGAGTTGTAGATTCTGATTTTATGCAGCTACATCCATTTCACTACTAAAATATGACCCATGGCCAGTATCACCAGCATCACCTGGGAGCATATTAGAAATGCAGAACCTTCCATGGACTATTTTGAAGGTTAAAAAATGCAGAACCTTGGGCCCCATCTCAGACCCAGAGAACTGGGATCTGCATTTAACCAGATCTCTAGGTGTCTTTGTATACACATTAAAGCATGAGAATCTAGGAAATGCGGTGCTCCGAGTTATAAGCCATGTTGTCCTTCCATCCGGCCTCCCAGTAACTTTCAACTCTCTTCCTGTATGAGAATTCCCTCCTTTGTGTACCTGCCCTTCCCCCAAAGAGAGGGCAGAAACTTGCCTTCCAAGTTTGTATTTCAGCAAGGGCACAGTCTTGTGACTTTAGGCTTTGCCAGTCAAATGTACCCACACCAGACTCTGGCAAATACAAATTAAAATAACAATGCAATACAATTTTACTTTCATCAGAAAGACAGAAGTCATTAATATTAATTATCCCAAGTGCTGTTGAAGGTATGAGAAAATGAGGGCACGCTAGTGGGAATATAAATAGGTACAGATACTTGGAGAGCAATTTATAATATCTAATAAAGTTAAGGTGTGCATATTATATGTGTACAACCTAGGAATTCTGTTTTTAAGCATCTGCCTTAGACTTCTTCACAGACACATGAAAGACAGGTACAGGAGTATACATTGCAACTTTGTGATCACAAGGGGAAAAGTCAGTTGACACCTCAGTGTTTATCAGTAGAGGAATGAATGAATAAATTGTGGCAAATTTTTCAGTGGAATAGAGTAGTCTACCAGATCTTCATTGACTTATATGGATAAATCAGTCAGAGGTGGTGGCTCATGCCTATAATCCTAGTACTCTGGGAGGCCAATGTGAGAGGATCACTTGATACCTGGAATGGGAGACCAACCTGAACAAGAGCAAGACCCCATCTCTACCAAAAATAGAAAAAATCAGCCAGACATGGTCGCTCATGCCTGTAGTCCCAGTTACTTGGGAATCTAAGGCAGGAGGATCACTTGATCCAGGAGTTTGAGGTTGCAGTGAGCTATGATCGTATTACTGCACTCCAGCTGGGTGAACAGAGGAGAGACTACACACATACATACATATATACATACATACATATACACATACACATACATATACACATACATGTATACATACATATACACATACATGTATACATACGTACATATACACATACATATATACGCACATTTATACTTTAAAAATATATAATATATATTTATTTTTAAAAATATACACACACACAGTAGAACCGCCGTAGTTGACCAGCTCCTTAATTTGACCTAATTTTTATAGATTAGATAGACACCATACATACATATTAGTATAGTTGACCTAGTTTTTTATATTGACAACCTCTTTATGTTGACCAGTTTATTATAGTTCCTTAGATGGTCAGCTTACAGAGGTTCTATTGTTTATGGATAAATCTTGAAAACAAAGTTGCAGAATATCATCATATACTAGAATATTATTAGAGTACCATACCTTTTTTTTCTGTAATATTGCAGGAGCACACAAATGTAGGCTATATAATAGAATACCATAGCTTTTAGACTACCATAGCTTTTAAAGAAAACACAAACATTGCCATGTAATGTATGTTATACACACACACACACACACACACACAAATGTTGAATGGTTACGTGGTAGTGGTTATCTTAGGTAGGGAATGGGATACATGGGAAACTTGAGCTATATCTGTAACTTTGTTAAAAGACATATAATACTACACAATGTTAACATTTATTAGATCTGAGCTACAGAAATATAAATTTATGTTAACAGGAGGCAACCTCAGCACAGTGCTTAAGGGTAGAACTCCAGACTCACAACAGCGTGGGTTCAAATCACAAGTCTGCCGCCCATTTTCCGGGTGACTTTGGCAAGTAAGTTAACCTTTGTGACTTTGCTTTCTCATTTGATAATAATATATCTATTTTGCAGCGTTGATGTATAGGTTAAATCAATCCACACAATGCCCTCTGGTTCATGGTGAGCACACTTTAGTTAGTATTTTTCTGTATACTTTTCTGTGGGTTTCAAAATGTGAATAGTCTTTATTTTGAGACAGAGTCTCACTTTGTCACCCTAGGTAGAGTGCCATGGTGTCATAGCTCACAGCAAACTAAAACTTTTGGGATCAAGAGATCCTCTTGCCTCAGTTTTTCATTTTTAGTAGAGATGGGGTCTCACTCTTGCTCAGGCTGGTCTTGAACTTGTGATCTCAAGCAATCCACCCGCCTCAGGATCCAGAGTGCTAGGATTATAGGCATTAGCCACCTTGCCTCACCCACAATGTGAGTACTTTTAAAATATAGATTGTGAAGCATAAATAAAATTGTGGAGTATTTTTGAACATTATGATATTATTGTTATTACTGAATATGGAAGTTTTTTTTAAAGCAAACTTCACTACCATTGTCTTCATTATACTTGTTTATGGACAAAAAATTGAGAAATATCCTCATAAATTTTAACTCTGTGGGTTGCCTCCTTAGGATTTTGAAAGCTCTTCTGCTGGAATAAATAAAAAACACAAAAACAAAATGTCTCTTATTATCTGTATAGCACTTTTATTTCCAGGATCATCATTGCCCGAGTTCTACAAAGAAAGAGGTTGTTTCCTTTATTTTACTGCTGGGAAATGAGGCACAAAGAAACAGATATTTGGTGGAAGTTATGATGGCTGGGGAGGAGCCTGGCCTCCTGCTTGTTCAGTGAGAGGGACAGGATTGCTGCTTTGCACCATGTTTTCTGCCTGTGTTGATGCAGGAATAGCCTTAACTGCTGATTGCTTCTTCATTCCCTTCTTTTATTTCAAGTCATTCCTATTATTTACCCAAAGCTTCAGCTGCCAGAACATATCTTAAAGAGATAATTTTTTTTTTTTTTTTTTGAGAATCAGTTTTAAAAGGACAGGGTTTAATAGGAGCATCAACTCTATTGGGAGCAAGGGAGATGTATGTTTCAGTCTTTTTTTCTATTGAGGTATCACAGACGTCCTTCATGGGGGGGGGCGGGCAGGGGGAAACAGTTCGTTATCTTAGAAGATCACCCTGATAGCACTGGGGAAGAGGCTGGGATGTGGGAGCTGTATTTTAGGGTATTAAAGTAATCCAGGTGGGTAATGGCAGTACGGGCCCCTATGAATCGGCAGTGAAGGCACTGGAGAGGAGGAGACAGAGGGAGATATTGCAGGAGTTAAAGGGCAGAACTTGATGACCTCTGGGTGTCATTAGCTGTATATTTCTTGTGCAAAGGTACAGCGCTGTTTTAGGTTACACCAAAATGTCTTCAAGACACAAAGATCTACAATGCAGTATAATGTGAAATCCTCTGTGTTAGGATAGAAGATTGGGAAGAGTTTTGGAGCATGCCATGATCATTCATTCATTCATTGCAAGCCTACAAAGTGTCAGGTTCAGATTGAATACTTCAGATACAGCAACAAACAAAGCAAAACAGTTTCTGTTCTCATGCTGCATCCACTCTCAGTAGGAGAGAGGCGCTCGTGCTCTTTCAAAACATCCCAAATTTAAAAAACAAAAATGTTTTAAATATTTCCTGAACTGAGATGCTGTTAATCAAACTGAATGATTTTGTAAAGACTAAATTGGTTGCCTTTAGACAGCACATTTATTAAGACTGTTTCTAGGATGATGTATGACTAACAGTAGTTAAATGAACAATTAAGCCACTATGATTAATGAAAGGCAAGTCTTTCTTAGATAGAAATTAAAAGTGTAGAGGCTGTAGACAACCCATTCCATATCATAATTTATTTGAAACACTTTCTCCTCAACTGAAAATAGCAAACCTAGTTATATTAAAATTGTTATATTGCTTATTTTTGCAGACTAGTGACCTTTAAGAATTAAAAATATAGTTGTTTCTAGTTTTCTCAAAGACAAAAGAAAATCAAGCCCTATTGCTTTATGTTATACAAATACAGTTTTCTGAGAAATTATGTTTTAACATCTTTTTTGAGTGCTTGCACATCCTTTTTTAGTTTCATTTGTCTCAGAATTTCACACAAAAGCCTTCCCAATTAGTCTTTTGTTGAAAATAAGGGCATTTTCATATTATACCGGTGAAGTAAAACCCCCATTATATAGATGTATTTGAAGTTCACCTATGTATGATTAAGACTTCCCAATATATAAAATGTACCCAGATACAGTAAACAAGCAAATGCTATAAACCGCAGAGTACAATTTTCTTTGAGTGAATTTGGATTTGACTAAGACTCCTAAAAAGCCAGGAACCACATTAGAACTGAGGAGGCGTTGACCTTGGTTTTCTAGATTGGTGTCCCTTCCTGTGGTCTAAAAAGATAAAATAGTGTATCATCTCAGGGCAGACAAGTTAGTGTCGGTGCTCTGAAGCCATAGCTCCAGCATCCCTTAAATTCAAATGTCATCCCTAAATCTGTTTTCATTAGAGGAGCAGCCAGCTCCTCCTCACAGGCAGAACTGCCTGACCATCTTGGGTCCCAGCAGCAGAGGGCAGGTGATCTACTTCATCATAGATCTAACAATAACTTCTCTTTCAACCTAGATCTCATTTATTTAACTAATGGCTTGTTTTCCCAAAAGCATATCTTAAAACCAGAAGTATTTATAGAGCATAGCAAAAATGAAAAATTCTGTTTCTATGGCTCCAAGGCAATTTTAAGCTTTTTTTATCAGGTAAGAACAGTGACCAGATTTATAATCAAGTAAATTTAAGTAGTTTCTTGATTTATCAGCTTCATGAAATATCCATAGATTCTTTGATACAAAGATGAGAATTTAACTCCTTTTTATTAACCTTCCAATTTGATGATTAAGTAATGAATAGAAAAGTTAAAAATATACTTCTTCCGGCCCGGCACCTGTGGCTGAAGCAGCTAAGGCGCCAGCCACATACACCTGAGCTGGTGGGTTCGAACTCAGCCTGGGGCCCACCAAACAACAACGGCTGCAACCAAAAAATAGCCGGCGTTGTGGTGGACGCCTGTAGTCCCAGCTACTTGGAAGGAGGAGGCAGGAGACTCGCTTGAGTTCAGGAGTTGGAGGTTGCTGTGAGCTGTGATGCACCACACTCTACCCAGGGCGACAACTTGAGACTCTGTCTCAAAAAAATAAAAATACTTCTTCCACCTAAAGAGGAGGCTGTAGGTGTCCCCGTTCTTCCTACTGTTTTTGAGTGATAGGAATACGTAAGAACTTTGCTCTGTTTACTGCTGGTGGTTATAAAGCAGGGTTGTAACTCTGGAGCAAAAGCTGAGTGCATTGAAATGCTGAATTTGCTTGGTGATGGTTTAACTTTAAGATTGACATTCATATATGGAAGAATAATTATGCTATTATTTTTACAGCTTTAACTTTTATTTCTTATCGAAGCATTCTTTTGAGACAGGGTTTCGCCTTGTTGCCAGGGCTCAAGTGCAGTCGTGTCATCATAGCTTATTGCAGCCTCAAACTCCTAGGCTCAAGCAGTCCTCCTACATTGGCCTCCCAAAGAGCTGGGAGGTGTGAGCCACTATACCTGGCCACATTTCGCTTTTAATTCGGTACTTAATAAGTGGATTTTTTAAAGAATACAATGATATGTTGGATTATATATCATTCTTAAGAAGCCATATAATAGTTACTCATGGACTTGAACCAGACTTCCTGGCTTTAACTTTGTACCCATGTTCATTACCTTAACTTTCTGGTTCTCAGTTTCATTATCTATAGAAATAAGGAAAATGGTGATATGTTCTAATAAGGCTATTATGAGGAACAATGAGTTAATAAAGGTAAAGCACTTAAAGAGAAGTGCCTGGTACATGGTGAGTGATCAGTAACTATTAGCTGTTGATAAACTACAACTACTTTGATAATAATGCTTACTGAGGGTAGTAGTTCTCACTTGTTACCCTGGTTCAGATACAAAAATAAGGCAATAAGAAGATATCTTAGTAGAAAAAGACAATGGAAGCCTGAGTAAAATAATGCCAAAGTCTAGAAAATTCTCCATGAAAAGACTAGATTGGATTGGAGTAGCTGCTACTCTGTGAAATGGGCATGTGCTTTTCAGGTAATGGAAGAATACGACAATGTGAGGTGGTTGGAAAGGATGAGATACTTCTGATGTACTGAAGTGGAGTGGACTTGTGTCTAACAATGGGCAGAAATATGGATATAATATCCCATTTTTATAAGAGAAAAAAGAACTTGAGTGTTTTAATACACATAGAAAAAAAGGTTGGCAAGGATACATACTAAATGGTTTATGGTAATTACTCTTGAAGAGTGGAAGTTGAGGAAAGAGTTGTGAGGTAGGGTAGGGGGCAACTTTCAACTTTTTATTCTACATACTGTTTTGTCTTTAATTTTTATAATATGTACTTTTAAAATTAAAAATATCAGGGCGGCGCCTGTGGCTCAGCGGGTAGGGCGCCGGTCCCATATGCCAGAGGTGGCGGGTTCAAACCCAGCCCTGGCCAAAAAAATTAAAAATAGCAATTTTTTTTTTAATGGCAGAGAGTAACAGGGCGCGCATATTCCTTATTTGCGCTGGTCAGTGTTGTCGTCAGGGTCCATCTCTGCCTCTGTGGTGCTTTTCTGCGGTTTTTGCCTGGGGCTGGGTTTGAACTCGCCACTTCGGGCGTATGGGGCCAGCGCCCTACTCCTTTGAGCCACAGGCGCTCCCCTACCTGTGTTGCTTTTCCACTGCAGAATCTGAATGGACATTCGTAGTTCCAGTGACGGTGAAATGCATTCTCTGTCTTGGGCCTTATCTAATTCTCAGCCACAAACTCAAAGGCCAAGGAGCCATCATCACAAGCTGAAAATTGTCTTATACCATTCAGCAGACATAACAAGTAGCTGGAACTAATCCCACTTTTTTGGGGTTTTTTTTGCTTAGCTTATTGGTCTATGAACTGATAAAATTTGGAAGGAATGTTCTATAATTTGAGTGGATAGGTAGTTATGTGTCTGACCGGAGGGAGGACTACAGTGGGACTGTATCTTGTAGTTAGTAAGTTAAACAAGTTGTCAAGATACAGCACTGGGCAGCAACTGAGGACTTCCGACAGTTCTTAGGACAGAGTACTTTCCATAAGCACCAGCTTTAAAGGAGGTTGTAAACATAGAGTAGCTGGGAAGTTCTAGAATATAGGGAGAACAGGTTTTGATGGATAGCCAGCAATTTCTGTCAAAATATTTCCAATTTATTGAGATATAATCCATGTACCATAAAACTCAACCTTTTAAAGTATACAATTTAGTGGTTTTGGGTATGCACAGAGTTGTGCTGTCACTAAGTAATTCCTGAACATTTCATTACTCCATTGCCTCCCCTCCCTCTTAGCCCTCTTAGATTAGTATTCACTAATCTACTTCTTTGTGTCTGTAGATTTGGCTATTCTAGACATTTCGTGTAAATGGAATCATATAATATGTAGCCTTTTGTGTCTGGTTTCTTTCTCTTAGCGTAATGTTTTAAGATCTTTTCACATTATGGTACTTACCAGCATTTTGTTCCTTTTTATGACCGAATAATATTCTTTTGTGCCACATTTAGTTTACCCATTCATCAGTTAGTGGACATTTGAGTTGTTTCTATGCTATTGTGAATAATGCTCTGCTATGAACATTCATGTACAAGCTTTCATGTGGACATATGTTTTCAGTTCTCTTGGGTGTATTCCTAGGAGTAAAAACGTCACATGGTACATTTTTAAGTTTTTGAGCCAAGTTGTTTTCCTCCGTGGCTGTGCCATTTTACATTCCCATCAGCATTGTTATGTGGGTCCGGTTTCTTCACATCTTTGCCAACATGTGCTGTACTCCAACTTTGGATTTTAGCCGTCCTAGGAAGTGTGAGGTGGTATCTCTTTGTGGTTTCCATTTGTGTTTCTCTAATGACTAATGATCTTGAGCATCTTCTCTCATATGTTTCTGCCACTTTTAACCTAAGAATTTAACTTAATTTAATTTTTAATTTTAATTTTTTATTTTTTTGGGAACAAGTCTCAAGCTGTCATCCTGTGTAGAGTGCTGTGGTGTCAGCTCACAGCAACCTCAGACTCTTGGGCTTAACTGATTCTCTTGCCTCAGCCTCCCAAGTAGCTGGGACTACAGGTGCTCGCCACAATGCCTGGCTATTTTTTTGTGTGTGTGTGTGTGTGGCAGTTGTCATTGTTGTTTAGTAGGTCCAGGCTGGGTTCGAACTCGCTAGCCCCAGTGTATGTGGCCGGCACCCTACCCACTGAGCCACGGGCACTGCCGTAACATAAGAATTTTAAAACAGGCTTAGCACCTGTGGCTCAAGCAGCTAAGGTGCCAACCACATACACCTGAGTTGGTGGGTTTGAATCTAGCCTGGGCCCGCCAAACCACAACGATGGCTGCAACCAAAAAATGCCGGGCACTGTGGCGGGTGCCTGTAGTCCCAGCTACTTGGGAGGCAGGGGCAAGAGAATTGTTAAAGCCCAAGAGTTGGAGATTGCTGTGAGCTGTAATCCCTTGGCACTCTACCTAGGGTGACAGCTTGGGGCTCTGTCTCAAAAAAAAAAAAGAATTTTAAAACAGTAGGTACATCCAAATTTTTAATTCAAGTTAGCAGTGACCAGTCAATGTTAGTATTTTGCTTTAAATTCACCTGTCAGCCTTGGCGCTTGTAGCTTGGCAGCTAGGGTGCCAGCCACATATACTGGAGCTGGCAGGTTCGAATCCAGCCCAGGCCTGCCAAACAACAATAACAACTACAACCAAAAAATAGCCCGGCATTATGGCAGACGCCTGTAGTCCCAGCCACTTGGGAGACTGAGGCAAGTGAATTGCTTAAGCCCAAAAGTTGGAGGTTGCTGTGAGCTGTGATGCTACAGTACTCTACTGAGGGCAATAAATAAATAAGTAAATCCATCTGTCATACATAAGCCTGTCTCTTGACCTCTTTTCTTCATTTCTCAAAGTGATCGTAGGAATAGAATTTTATTAATTTCTCTATAAAAGTACACATAACTGTAATATAATAATAGGAAAACATTTAGGTACAAATACAAGATAATACATGACATCATGACATGACAAAGATGTATCACTGAGGTATATGGCTCAGTGTTGCCCAGTGTAATCACCCAATGATCCATAATGGTGCCAGCAGAAAATATTAGATTTCCTGTTTTTTATTTAAACTAAGAAAGAAATTAAGCTTTACCAACCTTTAATATATTATTAGTTGGCTTGCTGAGCATGGTGGCTCACACCTATACTCCTAGCACTCTGGGAGACCAAGGTGGGTGGTTTGCTTGAGCTGAGGAGTTCAACCCCAGCCTGAGGAAGAGCAAGACCCTGTCTTTAAAAATAACCAGGCATGGGCGGCGCCTGTGGCTCAGTCGGTAAGGCACCGGCCCCATATACTGAGGTGGCGGGTTCAAACCCGGCCCCGGCCGAACTGCAACCAAAAAATAGCCGGGCGTTGTGGCGGGCACCTGTAGTCCCAGCTACTCGGGAGGCTGAGGCAAGAGAATCGCTTAAGTCCAGGAGTTGGAGGTTGCTGTGAGCTGTGTGAGGTCACAGCACTCTACTGAGGGCCATAAAGTGAGACTCTGTCTCCACACACAAAAAAAATAATAACCAGGCATTGTGGCAGGTACCTATACTTCTAGCTACTTAGGCTGAGGTAAAAGGATCACTTGAGCCCAAGAGTTTGAGGTTGCCATGAGATATGATGCCAGGGCACTCTACCGGGGTCGACAAAGGGAGACTCTGTCTAAAAAAGAGATAATAGGCTTGGTGCATATGGCTCAAGCGGCTAAGGCACCAGCCACATACACCTGAGCTGGCGGGTTCGAATCTGGCCCGGGCCCGCCAAACAACAGTGACAGCTGCAACCAAAATATAGCCGGGTGCCTGTAGTCCCAGCTACTTGGGAGGTGGAGGCAGGAGAATCGCTTGAGCCAAGGAGTCGGAGGTTGCTGTGAGCTCTGATGCTATGGTACTCTACCCAGGGCGACAGCTTGAGTCTCAAAAAAAAAAAGAAATATATATATTTCAATAAATATATTAAATATATATTATATATATTTTAAATAATATGTATATTAAAATATATATATTGGTTGGCAATAGGACTGCCGTTCAAAAGCATTTTTGCATATCACAAAAGTTTGGAGACCTCTAACAAAGATAATGAAATGGCTTATTATAGTTTAGAATTTTTAAAAAACTTACTATTTTTTTACCTTTAGCTTTATTCAATAGAGCAAATAAAGAATTCTTGTTTTCTAAGATTCACTATTTCTGTGACTTTGACTTTAGGGTTTGATTCAATATGTATATATAAATGTATCTTCTTTAAAAATAATACCTGAAGTTATATATTGCAGATTATTTTTAGTGTCTAGAAGGTTAAGATTTATGTTACAGGTCACTAGCTTTTTAACATTTTATATACTATTATAATTAATGCTGCTAAATTATTTTTCTCTGTTTTAAAAAACAACCATCTTTTTTTTTTTGCAGTTTTTGGCCGGGGCTGGGTTTGAACCCGCCACCTCTGGCATATAGGGCCGGCGCCCTACTCCTTTGAGCCACAGGTGCCACCCAGAAATAACCATCTTATCATTAAGAGAAAAGCTTTATTTTTCTATTTGCCTATATTTATAAATGGGTAATAGAATGCTAATCCATATAGAAACATACTTTTTATTTTATGAAGAATTTTTCAAAAATATGTTTCGTTATTATCTGTCAACCCACTTAGAGAAATTGGCATCCTCCTATCCATTAGGTTATTACTTCTTGAAGAATTTAATGAATATGAATAACCTGACTCAGAAGAGAGGGAGATAATTTATTAGAGTTTTGTACATTTCCATTTTTATGTGTCATCTGTTTTCCTTTTGTTTTATGTTCCATACGTCTTTTGTGCAAGTTGATTAATTACTGCTTTTGTTTTTATTTTATTATGCATTTTCATTAAAAGATGCCTTCATATTTTGATCGAATTAAGATATGCACTTATATAAGTAGGTTACGTTGTGTTTGCTAGGTAAAGTCCAAGTTGTAGTTGAGCCATTCACCCAGGAGGTGTGCCACCTACCTCTACATTGTGTGTGATAGGTGAGAGCATTTCATTTCTTAAATTCATTACATGTTACCTTGTATGTTACATTTGTTCTCAGTCATGTAAGCCATTGAATTTCAGTAAACTCAGGAAAAGCACTTTTTTTGGTCATGCACTGTTAACCAAAGGGTGATTCTTATTTACCTTTCAAACCCCTCTTTAGTACACAAGGTCGGTATGCTGGTAGCTGTCTGATTACTATGTGCAAAATAGCAATAATAGCCAACACTTAAAGAGTACTTCTAAAAAAAATTTTAAAAAAAGAGTACTTCTTGTCTCACTTATTCCTTATATTTACTCTGTTCTCATAACAATATAACTCTTTGAAGTTAGGACTATAATTAACTCCATTTTACAGGTGAAGAAACTAAGTCATAGAAAGATTAAATGAAGTTACCAGATATCACCATAAGACGCAGGAAAGCTGGAATTTTGACCCAAGCAGCTTGATTCCCAAATTCATGCTCTTAACCAATAGGCTTACTCGTCACAGTTATGGTTCTCATGGATGTCCCAGCATCTTCCTGTTAGCTGGAATTGCTGTTCCTTGACCTGCACCAACTTTGCCTGTTTGCTTTATTCCTCCAGAAATCATTGACAAGACATCTATTCTTGCTCTTTCTTTTCTAGTCTCAGTTTCTGCCTGCTTTTGTTGTTTCCACAAGGATGGATGAAAATCTTTTTTTTTTTTTGGCCGGGGCTGGGTTTGAACCCACCATCTCCAGCATATGGGGCCGGTGCCCTACCCCTTTGAGCCACAGGCACCGCCCAAGGATGGATGAAAATCTTAAGTGTTTAACAGTTGAGGAAGACATGTCCAGATGAGCTTCAGACAGCGCCTACCATGTCGAGGTGTTGAATATATTTATAGTGAATGTTGAAGCAAATGTGCAAATCATTTCTAGAAATCAAGAGGAGGTAACTTTCATTTTTTCTCTTTTCTTTTGACTTCATTTTTTAATCTAGTTTTAGTCTATCTTTTCCAATAGTCAAACTAACTCACTTATTTAATAAATATTAATGAGTGCCTGCTGTTCATTTCTTCCAACTGTGGGTGCGTCAGTGGAAAATAAAGTTCCTGCCCTCGTGGAGCTTATAGTTCAGTGTAAGCTCCTCATGGGCCTTATATTAATCACATAATCAATAGATAATTACAAATTGTTAGTTTGATAGGACAGAACAGAGAATTTGTTGGGATAAAGGGAAGATGTGGAAAGATTCTACTAAAGAAGTGACATTCGAATTGAGGATGAAGGATGAGAGGTTTGGAAATGGAGGTCAAGAGTATATTCCTGATAGAGGGATCAGCGTGTGCAAACTCTGAGAGAGGTGATATCCTTGAGATGCTGAACAGAGAGCCTGGCCTGAAGGCCACTGTGGCTGGAATGGAAAAGGTAAGGTAGACTAGAGGCTTGTGGGAAAGACCAAACATTGAACTTTCACTTAAGAGCAGTTGGAATTCATGGAAGGAATTTAAACAGGGCAGGGCTATGGACAGACTGGGAATATTTTGAAAGCTCACTTGCTCAGGCTGTTGGTGGGGAGCACAGTTTGAACGAGAGCAAGAGAGAGCATAGGGGATTCTCAGTCGTACCTGGGGAAGGAATTTATGTCACCTATGGATAGTAAATCCAATGTTAAATCCTTACTCCAGTCTTAAAATACAAAATTTTATACTCACAAAAGCAGTATGTTAGAAATAGTAATTTATCTGTGTTAACAGTTTTTCTCCTAAGTTTATAAAAATAAACTTATTTTTATTTCAGAGAAAAATAAAATAAGTCACAAAAGAAAAATGAATTGTATAGTTAAGATAGAATGGGCTAGACTCTTGGTAATTAAAGAGTAATAGTTTTAGTTAAAAATTTAAATTGGAAAAATATACATCACCATGTATACACTGGCTACCTTTGGTTGATGGATTTATGGACAGTTTTTGCTGTCTTTCTTTTCTTTTCTTGTGTTTGTGTGTGTGTGTGTGTTTGTTTAATATATATTTTTTTTATTGTTGGGGATTCATTGAGGGTACAATAAGCCAGGTTACACTGATTGCATTTGTGCTATCTTTCTTTATACCTTTTGTATTTTCTGTGAATGACTTTTATGATAAAATGAATGAAGTTATGTTTACTAGAGGAAAAATGCATAATATAACCTTTTCCTTATGTCAGTAGTACCCTTTAAATAATCTGTTTTTTAAACATCAGGTGTTTCTAAATTAGGATATACTTATGCACAGCAAATTTAAGGGTTTGTGAAATGCAGTCATGGCTGAATTCCTGAACTGCGCAGAGACCTTTTAAAGTGATTTGAGGGGCACCTGTAACTCAGTGGTTAAGGCCCTGGCCACATGCACCGGGGCTGGTGGGTTCAAACCCTGCGTGGGCCTGCTAAACAAACAAGCAAACAAAGATAGCCAGCATTGTGGTGGGTGCCTATCGTCCCAGCCATTAGAGAGGCTGAGGCAAGAGAATCGCTTGAGCCTAAGAGTTTGAGGTTGTTGTGAGCTATGATGCCAGGGCACATAGAAGGCCACAAAGTGAGATTCTCTCTCAATTTAAAAAAAAAAAAAGTGATTTGATTTAATAAATCAATAAACTTTTTTTCTGAAGAGTCAGATGTTGAAAGCAATGAAAAAACATACAGATTGATGGCTCAGCGCCCGTAGCTCAGTGAGTAAGGCGTTGGCCACATACACCAAAGCTCGCGGGTTTGAGCCCAGCCGGGGCCTGCTAACCAACAAGGACAACTACAACCGAAAAATAGACAGATATTGTGGTGGGCGCCTGTAGTTCCAGCTACTCGGGAGGTTGAGGCAAGAGAATCGCTTAAGCCCAAGAGTTTGAGGTTGCTGTGAGCTGTGACACCACGGCA
This sequence comes from Nycticebus coucang, assembly GCF_027406575.1. Classification (NCBI taxonomy): domain Eukaryota; kingdom Metazoa; phylum Chordata; class Mammalia; order Primates; family Lorisidae; genus Nycticebus; species Nycticebus coucang. Next base: position 25,259,747 of record NC_069781.1, on the reverse strand, counting down.
CTCTACCAAGGGCAACATAGTGAGACTCTGTCTTAAAAAAACAAAAAACAAACATACAGATTGATGCATTAATGCCTGTTTAAAATGCTCTGTGTTATATACTAATGGAACCACATATGCAAAGTGGACTGAAACTGTGGAAAACATAAATGTCACATCTAATGAAGCCATGTGTCTTCTACGACTACTTTAAATCAAGGAGTTAAAAATTCTTTTTGAAAATCGTATGCGATATCTTGTATTTCAAAATCTGATGGCAGCAACTCTCACTGTGTATTTTATGTATTACACTGGCAGCAGATATTTCAGACATGTCGCAAGAAGGTACTCTTGATTCAGTGTCTCTGGCATATAATAAAAAAGTGGGGAGGAAATTTTCTGCAGTCTCTAATAAGCAATATATCAGTGAGTACCGTCACATTCTGTAGAAAAGTCCACAACATGATTTATTACATTAATTACAGTCAGAAGGGTTTCGTGTTGCTAACCCTGCAAGTGCAGCTACATGCTAAAGTTGATTTAAGAATTTATTTTGGCCAAGACCAAAGTGCTTCTTACTGTGATTAATATAGTACAATATTTATTCTCTCCTTCCGTTTTTCTCTCACCTTTGTGCATAATTTCTTTTCGGTGACTTGAAATTCAGTTTGAGATCTGAGAAGCTTCATCTAGTTTTTATTCACACTTGTTGTCTGTCTCTTTTTTGTGTCTTCTTAGGTTTCACCGAATGCCCCATCTTCTCCGTATGTGAAACCTATTAAATTCACACCCTCGGAGCACATGTGGCCAGCCCAGAGCTATCTCTTGCATGGCAGGGCTGTCCTCAAGATTCACTAGTTCACTCTTGCAATGACAAAGCTCTTTTTGAGGGGAAGGAGAAATAGAAGAGAATCCCTCATTTTCTCAATTAAAAAAGCAGCATTTTTAGGAGAGAGCATTCCGTGATTATGCCCTTGTTTAGAACTGTACTGAATTCGTGAAGTCACAGGGTGTCTACAGCAGCACAGTGAGCCCCTCAGGCCACAGTCTTGTGGAGTGGGAGGACTCCTAAGAGCTGTTTCAGACAGAGGTATTAACTCAGGTATTCACATGTGGGAGTGACAGGGTATTTATTTATGTTTAACATTGGTGGCCTTTATAGAATCTACCTTGAAAGAATTAGCAAGTATTTGCCACAAATTAAAGCATTAATAGAGGAGGAGCTCAGGCAAGATAGGAAGACTTCTGGGTTGGAATACATTTTCTGAGCAGCGGTATTTATTTATTTATTTATTTATTTATTTAACAGAGCCTCAAGCTGTCACCCTGGGTAGAGTGCTGTGGTATCACAGCTCACAGCAACCTCCAACTCCTGGGCTTAATTGATTCTCTTGCCTCAGCCTCCCAAGTAGCTGGGACTATAGGCACCCGCCACAGTGCCTGGCTATTTTTTTACTTGTAGTTGTCATTGTTGTTTGGCAGGCCTGGCTGGATTCGAACCCACCAGCTTTAGTGTATGTGGCTGGTGCCTTAGCTGCTTGAGCTACAGGCACCGAGCCTAAGCAGCGATATTTAAAGAGTTGAACTAGATGACTTACATGCCCAAGGCTAAGCTAAGCAGTTTACCTTCCTATTTTATTCAATCTTCATACAACTCTTAAGAGACAGGTATAATTATACCCATTTTATAATTTAAAAAAACTAAGGCTTAGATTATAAAACCTACACTGTTTAAGTGGCAGAGCTGGGACTTAAATCCAAATATTGGCAAAGCTGGAGCCATTAGCTGTTGATTACACTCCCTATGTCAGGGTCTCTGAGAGGCATCAAGTAAGATTAGACTTGAAAAATGGTCTTTGGCAATTAGATAAACAGTATTGAACTTAAGCATAATTTCAGAGAAACTAAGAAAGAAAAAGTCTGAATCTAGTGGGTTTCAGAGGGAAATATTTTTTCATTCATTCATTCATTATTTTGTCTAATAATAGTACTAGTCAGTCCAATATGATCTCTTACAGCATTTTTCACTGAACAGAAATCACTTACATGAGGCTCGGTCCCTGTAGGGCACCAGCCACATATACCAGAACTGGTGGGTTCAAATCCAGCCCGGGCCCACCAAAATATTTGACAAAATACTGATATCCAGAATTTACAGTGAACTCAAATCAGCAAGAAAAGAATAAACCCCAACAAAAAGTGGGCAAAAGTCGTGAACAGAAGTTTTCCAAGGGTAACACCCGCAGCTCAGTCGGCAGGGCGCCGGCCACATACCAAGGTTGGTGGGTTCGAACCCAACCCAGGACTGCTGCAATAATGACAATAATGCAACCAAAAAATAGCTGGGTGTTGTGGCGGGCACCTGTAGTCCCAGCTACTTGGGAGACTGAGGGAAGAGAATCACTTAAGCCCAAGAGTTTAAGGTTGCTGTGAGCTGTGATTCCACATTACTCTACCCAGGGCAACAGCTGGAGACTCAAAAAAAAGAAGTTTTTCAAAAGGAGATAGAGAAATGGCCAAAAAAAACCATGAAAAAATGCTCAATATCACTACATTAGATTAATGCAAAGTAAAACTATTGTCATCTTACCTCTATCACAATGGCAATTATTAAAAAGCCAAAACACAAAAGATGACAACGTAGATGCAGAGAAAAAGGCACGCTTATTCACTGTTGGTGGGACAGGCTCTATGGAAAACAGTGAGTCCTCAAAGAAATAAATGTAGACCCACCATTCAACCCAGCAGTCCCACTACTGTGTATCTACTTAAAGGACATGAAGTTATTTTTGTCAAAAAGACACCTGTACTTGAGGATGCAAGACTCAACTATAACAGGGACTTTACCTAACAAATGTAAACACTGTAACCTAATCTTTTGTACATTCGTATTAATCTGCAAAAAAAAAAAAAAAAAGACACCTGTACTCGAATGTTTATAGCAGCACAATTCACAATTGCAAAGATGTGGAATCAACCTAAGTGCCCTTCAATTTATGAGTGGATAAAGAAAATGTGGTATATATATACCATAGAGTATTATTCAGCTACAAAAAAGAATAAAATAATTCATTTGCGGGAATATGGAAGGAACTGGAGACCATTATCCTAAATGTCTCAGGAATGGAAAACCAAACACGATATACACGTACTCTCACTGGTAAGTGGTACACATGAGCACAAAGCAATACTACGTATAAAAGACATGAGAAACCAAGATGTGGGAGAGTAGGGTGGTGTGGGATAAAAACTTACCTATTATGTACAGTAAGCATGATTCTGGTGATGGGCATACCAAAAGTCCTGTTATATCCTGGTAACAAAAACATTTGTTTATACCCACTTCATATTTCAAAATTTCAAAAAGTCATTTTTCTGGGTCTTCTGGGGACTGTCTTAGAGCATGGGCTACTGGACTACATCTATATTAGAACCATCTGGGGACTTGTTAAAAATGCAGACTCCTGGGTGGTGCCTGTGGCTCAGTGAGTAGGGCACCGGCCCCATATGCCGAGGGTGGCGGGTTCAAACCCAACCCCGGCCGAACTGCAACCAAAAAATAGCCGGGCGTTGTGGTAGGCGCCTGTAGTCCCAGCTGCTCGGGAGGCTGAGGCAAGAGAATCGCATAAGCCCAAGAGCTAGAGGTTGCTGTGAGCCGTGTGACGCCACGGCACTCTACCGAGGGCGGTAAAGTGAGACTCTGTCTCTACAAAAAAAAAAAAATGCAGACTCCTGCCTCCTGTTTGGCCATAAATTTATTTCCTGTTGTGAAGATCTAGAAGGTCAACGTGTGGTCTCTTTTACACAGGCGATGTCTCACCCCTATCTTACAGCACACACAGACCCTTGGGCTTGTGTAATTCATTTGTGAAGACAACAGTTTGATACAGAAGAGAAAACAAGGAAGACCTTTCCCCTGTACTCTAGGGTTTTGTGTTATTTTAATAAAAGTACTGGTAAATTTTGTGCTCTATTTTCTGTTTTCTAAATATATATATAAAAATATATATGTGTACTATATATATAGTTGAGTCCTGCACCCTCGAGTACATACAATGTGTATATACACACACACACTCACATATATATATATATATATATTTTGTTGATGTTGTTTTGAGACAGAGTCTTACATTGTTGCCTTTGGTAGAGGACTGTATATATACACACACACACTCACATATATATATATATTTTGTTGATGTTGTTTTGAGACAGAGTCTTACATTGTTGCCTTTGGTAGAGGGCTGTGGTATCACAGCTCGCAGCATCCTGAAACTCTGCCTCAGCCTCCCAAGTAGCTGGGACTACAGGCTCCTGCCATGACACCCGGCTATTTTTAGAGACAGGGTCTTGTTGCTCAGGCTGGTCTTGAACTCTTGAGCTCAAACAATCCACCTGCCTTGGCGTCTCAGAGTGCTAGGATTACAGGCATGAGCCACCTTGCCCAGCCTCTAAATTTTTATTGAGGAGAAAATTCTCCAGAGGCTGCTGAATCACATCCAGGAGAAACGTGCAGGTGACTAATGTTTATTTAAGTGATTTCTGCTGCAGTGAAAAATACTATCAAAAAATCATACTGGGCTCGGCACCTGTGGCTCAAGCGGCTAAGGCGCCAGCCACATGCACCTGAGCTGGTGGGTTCGAATCCAGTCCAGGCCCGCCAAACAATGACGGCTGCAACTAAAAAATAGCCAGGCGTTGTGGCGGGCACCTGTAGTCCCAGCTACTTGGGAGGCTGAGGCAAGAGAATCGCCTAAGCCCAAGAGTTTGAGATTGCTGTGAGCTGTGATGCCATAGCACTCTACCATGGGTGACAAAGTGAGACTGTGTCTCAAAAAAAAAAAAAGAATCATACTGGACTAACTGGTTCTATTGTTCTAAAATTTAGAGCTCCTCAGTGTGTATGTGAGAAATGTGTTTTCCTTCCACTATTAGGAAAGATTAACTGAGCATAAAAATAATTTGCTGGTCAGATAGCTATAATAGCATAGAAATCTGGCTTCAATTAGTGATGTTAACAATCTCAGAAAATAGCCTGCATTTTAAAAGTTCTAGGAGAAAGCTTAAAAATGTGCAAGTAGTTGAGTGTTTAAAGAGAAAAGAAGACACTGACTTTTTAATACATCTTATGATTGTTACAAGGTTATGATTTATTTTCCACTTTTTTTTTTTTTGAGAGAGAGAGTCTCATTATGTCACCCTCATTACAGTGCGATGGTGTCACAGCTCACAGCAACCTCAACTCTTGGGCTTGGCTTAAGTGATTCTCTTGCCTCAGCCTCCCAAGTAGCTGGGACTACAGGCGCCTGGTACAATGCCCAGCTATTTTTTTGTTGTGATTGTCATTGTTGTTTTTAGCAGGCCTGGGCCGGGTTCAACTCACCAGCCCCCGGTGTGTGTGGCTGGTGCCCTAACGACTGAGTATGGGCACCGAGCCTATTTTCCACTTTAAAGCACACTGATTTTTCCCCCAATAACCTATAGGGATTAGGAGCTATTGCTGTTTTCATAAAAGAAACATGAATGTTGGCAGTTACGATTTTTTTAACCACTGACAAATAAAATTGAAGTTAGCCTGTTTCCTAAGCTCACTAACCAGGGATCATGTTTGTTGTGTTGTGTTTGTTTGTTTGTTTGTTTTTGTAATACTGAGATTGTTATCCTCTAACATAGATTCATAAGAAAATTTGATTTCTTTGAGATGAATATGTCTAATGGAAGAAATTAATACAGAATCTAATAGACAACACCATAATAGCAATATATTTTCTTTTTAAAGTAGAGGTTGAGGATAAGGGAGGGGAGCTATCCATTGATTTTTATGGACATATTTGTTCTGGTGTGGCATTTTGGTAAGATATTAATTTGTTTTTTTCCTTATCCTGATAGTAGGATAAAGATACGTTCATGTAACAATTCGTGTGATGGCTTATAGGTCCTTATTTCCCAAGGAACTGGCCCTGGTAAAAATCTTCCAGTGGTTTCATAGGTCATTTTATGTCATTATTACAGATGTCCCTACCACCTGCCCTGGTGCTGTGAAGAGTCCTAACAAAGACGCATATATATGATATTCTGATTGTGAGTCCCAGAACTTAATTTTATACAACTCAACTTTTATTTTTAATGCTTTCTAAGTGTAATCAATCTGCAGTGTTAAGTGGATTGTATAATTACACACATAGTTATCTGAGTAACTTTCCTTTCAGCTTTGGTGTTAATTCAATCAACAATTAAATAATAATACTGAACTTCTCCAGTGCTCTTCTGGACTCTGGCAATAAAGCAGTGAAGTCTCATCTCTTATGGAGGTTACAGTCCATTGGGGGAGACAGACACAAAACAAGTAAACAGATGGAAGAAAATAACAGCAAAGGAGCAATAAGGAATGTTAGAGGTAGAAAAGTGGATATTGATTTTTTTTTTTTTTAAAGCAGCAGCTGGATATAATGGCGCATGCCTATAGTCTTAGCTACTGGGGGTATGAGGCAGAAGGATCACTTGAGCTGAAGAGTTTGAGTCCAGCCTGGACAACATATCAAGACCCCAACTCTGCAAAACATTAAAATAAAAAATATGAAAATGAATATAAAATCATTCTTCAAATGGTTGACATTTGCAAGTTCTTTGCACTTAGCATATTCAATCTTTTCTACTTGCCATATATGTTTATGATTACTATATAAAACCTTCTATGTGGTCATCCTACTGGTGTAGCTTTTTCTTTTTTCTTTTTTGTAAGAAATGACGTCTTGCGCTATGAGTCTATCATGTAGGCTGCGGTTCAGTGGTACAATTATAGCTCACTGCAGCCTCCAACTCCTGGGCTGAAGCAATCCTGCTGCCTCCGACTTGGTCTAGCTTTATTTCCCACTCCAACCCTACCCCACCTCAGAACCAGGATCCGCATTTTATAGTCTTCATGAACACAAGCCGGATTCCTTCCCATCTCTTTCCCTCATGCACTTTCTTCCTGGGATGCCTCTCCCTCCTGCTCTGCTTAACCAGATGATAACCATCTTTTAAAGCCAGCCCAAGTCCCAGTTCCTCCACGGATTTGAGCTCCAACACCAGCTCAAGCTCTGTTTAACTTCTCTGTTTCTCCTCTTCCTCTTTCTGGATTTTTATAGGACCTAGGGTACATGCTGTAAGTGCAGGGTCTAATTGCACAGTGCCATGTGTGGTCTTTAAATTAGTTTTATGTGTGTTTACTCATCTCTTTAGCAGTGATGTCATTTTTATAACTTGCCTTTGACTACACTCTGCAGGTCTCCTTGGAATGGTAGGGGGCAAACCAAACTTAAAATACATCTTTATGTAATAGCTCCTGGACTCAATCATTCATTCACTGGTTTGTAAAGAGAATTCAGACCTCATTTCTTTTCTCTATCAAGTAAAAAATGAGACAAACTACTCTTCTCTTAAATGAAAGTAATAAAGGAGAAGTTAAACATTGGGAAACGTTTCTTACTACTTCAGATGTATTGCTTTAATAAAACCATGAAGTGCTGTGATAGCTAAGTTTGTTTTTACTTCAAATTGAGTACTGCAGCAATAGAAGCAAATGGATCTGAATTTAAATCTAACATAAATCTCCTCAAATTAAATGAGAACATAAGATACTGCAGCAATTATGTGTTTTTCTGTGCCATCTCCTAACAAGAGAGGAAATAATTAGATTAATGGAGCGTAGCTACCACGTGAATAAGTATGGAAAAGCTGTCTGCATAAAAATTTTACTCAAGCTGTTGGGAAGTGTTCCTGAACCAGTGATGAGGCTCTTCCTGGGATCACACTCCGGGTTGCAGATCTTTTGGACAGTAACCTAAAACCTTTCAGTCTATTGTCTACATTTACTGAAGGCTCATTTCATTGTACAGAGTTTTACGGGGTGGCTTCTCCTTTGGAGAAGCTTAGAATAAATTTAAATGATAAATACTATGTCTCTTGAATGGTACAGGCAAGAAATGTAACCATTCAAAGAACTGGGATCACCTATTCCTTCTACAAAGAGAATTTATCTCCTGTCCCTACTTAGAACCAAAACTAGACTAGTGATGGAAGGACTGCCTGGCAGGGTACAGCATATAGGTAGAAGGGAGCTACTGTAAGTGAAAGGTCTGAGAGAAAAAGACATTTTAAAAGTACATTTTTGAAAACCACGCATCTGGAACTTCTCCCTTTTCTGTCAGATTAAGGTTGAAGCTTGAGATGTCAGTCATCTGTGGATTTAAAATTCTTTTAACAGTTCACATATGTTGTTGTTGTTTATTTGTTTTTTTGAGACAGAGTTTCAAACTGTCACCCTGGGTAGAGTGTTGTGGCGTCACGGCTCACAGCAACCTCCAACTCTTGGACTCAAGCAATCATTTTGCCTCAGTCTTTGTATTTTTAGTAGAGACAGGGTCTCACTCTTGCTCGGGCTGGTCTCGAACCTGGTCTCAAGCAGTCCACCTGCCTCGTCCTCCCAGAGTGCTAGGATTACAGGTGTGAGCCACTGTTCAGCCCATATGCTTGAGATTCACAAATAACGATTGAGTTCTTGAGATTCACAGATGACAATTGAGTTCTTGAGGTTCACAGATAACAAATACATGAAAAATAATTGACTTAGCAGGGCATGGACACTGTATACAAGAAGTCTCAGTTAAGTTCGTAAACTTGGCCGCCACTGTACAAACAGCTCTGTTGAGGTTTTCTGACATTGATATATGAGTGTCTCACAGCTGTGACGGTGTCGATGTGCGGTGGTGTCTTGCTGAGTGGCGGTCATTATTGTTACTGCCTGTTTTTGTTTGTTTGAATTAGAGCAATGAACAAATATTAAATTTCTTGTTAAACTTGGCAAGAGTGGGAGTGAAATCAAAAACGTGTTAGTCCAAGTTTATGAGGATGCCTTGAAGAACATGGCAGAGTAATAATGGATGAACATTTTTCTGAAGGGAGAGAAAGCATCACTGATGAAAAGAGGTCAAGGCAGCCAGTAACGAGCAGCACTGACAAAAACATTGCAAAAATTCATTAAATTATGACTCAAAATCGTCGACTGACTTTGAGAAGCATAGCATACCAAATAAACATTGATAGACAAACCATCTTGGAACATGAGAAAGGTGTGTGCAAAAATGGTCTCAAAGGAGCTCACCGAATGAACAAAAACAGAGGAGAGCTGAAGTTTGCCAAGCCCTTTTCGAGAGGCAAGACGATGTTTTGGGCCATCTTATCACTGAAACATGGGTATACCAATACGACCCTGAAACAAAGTGTCAAAGTACACAGTGGGAGTCAGCAAATTTTCCATGTCCAAAAAGGTTCCATCAGTACAAATCAAGAGTCAAAATGACGTTGCTAACCTTTTTGTTATCAGAGGATTGTTCATTAGCAATTTGTACCAACTGGACAGTTAACCAAGTTTACTGTTTGAAGTGCTGAAAAGGATGTGTGCAAAAGTTAGACAAGAACAACTTGAACTTTTCACCAACAACTCATGGCTCTTGTATCACAACGGTGCAACAGCTCACACAGTACTGTCCATGTGGGAGTTTTTAGTCAGTAAACAAAGAACTGTATTGGAACACCCTCCCTAGTCACCTGCTCTGGCCCCCAGTTGCTTTTTTCTTTGTGCAAAGATGCACAAATTGAAAGGAAGATTGAAAGGAAGACATTTTGATGACATTCAGGACATCAAGGGTAATATGATGATAGCTCTGATGGCCATTCCAGAAAAAGAGTTCCAGAATTACTTTGGAGAATGGACTAGGCACTTGCATTAGTGTGTAGCTTCCCAAGGGGAGTACTTTGCAGCTGACTGTATTGATATTCAGCCACGAGGTATGTAGCACTTTTTCTAGGAGGAATTTGCAGACATAATTGTGAGACCTCATACATAGGTATAGGAAAGCTGCCTACTTAAAAATTTTACTAAGGCTATCTCTAAGCATTCCTTTCTCCTCGGACAGGTCACAACCTAACCAAGAGGTACAAAAAGGACTGTGCAGGGCAACATGAGCCAGTCTTGTCTAAGTGTATTCTACGATTTGTATAAACTCTTGATAGCTTTTCTTTATTAGAGGGTTGGGTGTCAGTGGGTGAAGAGGAAGGTTGAGGTGGTGGTTGTCTCGGTTATTTTCTTGTTCTCTCTGGCTCTGACTCCCACTCCCACCAAGGTCGTTCAGGTTATGGGTCACTTTGTTGTCTGGGAATATTTCCTACCAGGTCATCCTGCAGGAACTTAGCCCCTGCCCTCCAATTCTAGAAAAAGAAACAATATAAGGCAGAGTTTGTTGAAGATTTTCTTAAAATGGGAGGAGATAGTTAGGCTTATATAATAACAGAGCAGAGCAAATCTGACCATGTAGTTTTCTGACCAGCCAGTCTTTGTAGAATAAAACATGAGGTTGTAAGGCCTGCGGGCCCTGCACAGTCTGGTCCCAATGGGCTTTCACACCTTTCCTCACACGATTCTTGCCCCTGATCACTTCACTCCAGGTACTCTGATGTCCTTTCGGTTTCTCAAGTTTTGTTTCCGTTGCAGGAATTCCTCCTGTACTGTTCCCTCTACCATTCCTCCCGCTCTTTGCATAACTATCTTCTCATTTTTTAGATCTTAACTCTGCGGTCTTTTGAAGAGGCCTTCCGAGAATATCCATCCTTACCCTCTCTTTTACACACCTGTTCTTCATGGCATTCGTGCCAGTTTGTCTAAGATTTACTCATTTGTGTAATTATCTGTTTTCTCCCACTAAATGAGAAATTCCACGAGAACAGTTTTCATTACATTCATCCCTATAGACCTAGGCTCCTTAATTCCTGACATGTATCAGTTACTCAGTAAATGTACTTGAATGAATGAATGATGCAGCTTAGCAGGACTTGATCAATAAAATGCCATTTCTTATTGTTAAATTCCTAAACTACTTAGAAAAAAAATTTATACTTGCATGTTTTTGTCTGCCATTCATTCAGTTTTTGTTTGTTTTTTTGTTTGTTGTTGGCTGTGGGCTGAGTTTGAACCCGCCACCTCCAGTATATGGAGCCGGCGCCCTACTCCTTGAGCCACAGGCACCGCCCCCATTCATTCAGATTTTGAGCCCTATGGTATTTTACCCATATTCAGTTTTAAAAATTTGTTATTAATCACAATTTTCTTAATATAATAAGACAATTTTGCCCATCTCTTTGGTAACGTAATTCATTCAGTTCGCCTGCTGAACCCTGTACATACTTCAGAAAATTAGAAGTCTTTTTTTATAGAAAATCATTCGTGTTATAAAAAACTTATTGTTTATCATCAGCATCAAACAACAGTGCTGTTTAGAACTCAAGTTATATTTCTTATCATGTACATTCAAATGAAACTTTAATGAAGTTTGAGTACTGAGTTATAAATGACTACCCAAATATTCAGGAAAGAACCCTTCTTTATCGGGCAGATTTCATGTGATCAGAAATCGACAAACATTTATAGGATCTCTCTTTAGTTCAAGGCACCAACTTGAAAGGGGGGTTGGTAGGGGGACTGGTGTTACAGCAATCTCATTCAAATGCAAAGAACTGAATCAAAATTCTGGCTATGAGAACATAGAACTAAGTTGTCTCAGCCCACTTCTCTTTGAAATCACTTCAAAAGAAAGAGAAACTGAAAAAACTCTTTTTCTAATGATTTTTAAATAAAATTAGAAGTCTTCTGTAACCTAGAACCTCAGTATATAAAGAAGTGCTTACTGAATGCAATGCTTCAAACTGGGATTTGAATATGACACCAAGAAACATATGAATATAGATCTCAGAAGGAATTGAAAGACTTTAGTTTTCTACCGAAGTGGTGCATGCTGAATGGCAAAATAACAAGTTTGGAGAACTGGAAGAGTGAGCTTGGGTTGGTGGTGACACATGACACATTTACCATCTTTGTGGGAAGTGGCCTGCTGGTGAGACAAGGCAGTGGAGTGATACTTGAATTTATGGTTTGAAAGGCATATTATGTACCAGGAAAAAAAGACTAATGCATAATGATCAACACAGATATTTCCTAGAAGAGTTAATTGCCCTTCCTAGATAAAGAAGTAATCATTTAAATATCTACCACCTTGTCCCCCCAAAAGAGGCAATTGAGATTTAATAAGGTAGGAAGATCATGGTGACTTCACTATGAAAGCATTGAATTGTAGAAGACAGGTGGCGCCTGTGGCTCAAAGGAGTAGGGCGCTGGCCCCATATACCAGAGGTGGTGGGTTCAAACCCAGCTCCGGCCAAAAACTGCAAAAAAAGAAAAAAAGAAATGTAGAAGACAGTTGTACAATACCACTAATGTTGTGGTGGAACGTATAAGTTAAGAATTTTGAATCTAGGCAAACTGTTGTCCTGTGCAGTTATAAAAAGCAATAAAAGATTAAAGATAGTCTCAAAAATTTAGTACCTCGGGAAAACAGTTTTCATAAATACTTTTGGTTTGTTTTTTTTTGAGATAAGAGTCTCACTTTGTCACTCTTGGTAGAGTGCTGTGGCGTCACACCTCACAGCAACCTCAAACTCTTCAGGTTAAGGGATTCTCTTGCCTTAGCCTCCCAAGTAGCTGGGATTACAAGTGCCCGCTACAAAACCCAGCTATTTTTTTGTTGTAGTTGTCATTGTTGTTTAACAGGCCCTGGCTGGGTTCACACCTGCTAGCCCGGGTGTATATGGCCTGGCCCCCAACCTCTGAGCTATAGGCACTGAGCCCATAAATACTTTTTGAAAAAGCTATCAAAGGGCAACTTCAGCCAAATGAGACATAGTCTCTAACAAAACACTTGTGGTTAGCACTGATTCTGTCAATGTAATTGTAAGACCAAGACCAAAATAGGGAAATTATTATTACAAAATATTATAAATCATTTCATACAATTTATAAAGAAGTGCTACTGAATGCAGTGATTATTATTACAAACCTTGACAGTGTAGAAATGTGTGATCTTTTTTTTTTTTTTTTTTGTAGAGACAGAGTCTCACTGTACCGCCCTCGGTAGAGTGCCGTGGCGTCACACGGCTCACAGCAACCTCTAATTCTTGGGCTTAAGCGATTCTCTTGCCTCAGCCTCCAGAGCAGCTGGGACAACAGGCACCCGCCACAACGCCCGGCTATTTTTTGGTTGCAGTTTGGCCGGGGCTGGGTTTGAACCTGCCACCCTCGGCATATGGGGCCGTCGCCTTACCGACTGAGCCACAGGCGCTGCCCGAAATGTGTGATCTTTTAACTTTATTTTTTTTTTTTACCAGGAGGAAATGTAATTTTTAAAGTTGGGAAGGTACAGGAGAATGTGGGAGATCATATAAACCAAAACTCAAAAGATATTTTTTAAAAGTAAATCAAGTAATAGAGTATATAAATACTTGACAGTATAAAGGTAATACTAAAAGAACTAAATAAAATAATGAAATTGAAATCTAACAATTATAAGGACCAGGAAAAGTAATATAATAGAAAACAAAAACAATAACAAAATAAAATTTTGGAAAAAGAAAATGATTAGTTGGAAAAGGAAGTGGAAGCATATGGTATATTAATTTTGCTTATAAGGGAGTGTCAATATATGCTGTATAAAAATAGCGGATTTGGGCTGGGTGTGGTGGCTCATGCCTGTGATCCCAGCAGTTTGGAAGGCTGAGGTAAGGGGATCACTTGAGGCCAGAGTTCAACACCAGACTGAGCAACATAGGGAGAGACAGTGTCTCCACAAAAAAATAGAAAAACTAGCCAAGCATAGTGGCACATGCATATAGTCCCAGCTACTTGGGAAGCTGAGGCAGGAGGATTGCTTGAGCCTAGCTTAGGAGTTTGAGGCTGCAGTGAGCTAGCCCAGATGACAAAGCAATGTCCCGTCTCAAAAAATATATACATAAGGCATGGCACAGTGGCTCATACCTGTAATCCTAGCACTCTGGGAGGCCGGAGATGGATTGGTTGAGCTCACAAGTTTGAGACCAGCCTGAGCCACAGTGAACCCCATTTCTAAAAATAGCTGGGCGTTGTGGCGGACGCCTGTAGCCCCAGCTACTTGGGAAGCTGAGGCAAGAAAATCGCTTGAACCCAGGAGTTTGAGGTTGCTGTGAGCTATGACGCAACAGCACTCTACCAAGGGTGACAAAGTGAGGCTCTGTCTCAAAAAATAAAAAAAGACAGACAGACATAAATAGAATATTTAAGCTGGGTACTGTGCCATATGCCTGTATCAGAGCTACTGAAGAGGCTGAAGCAGGAGGATTGCTTGAGCCCTGGAGTTCAAGACCAACCTGGGCGATAGCAAAAATTTTCAAAATTAGCCAGGCATGGTAGTGTGTAGTAGTGTGCCTGTAGTCCCACCTACTCAGGAGGTTGAGGCAGAGGAGGACCGCTTGAGCCCAATAGTTGAAGGCTGCAGTGAGCTATGATACCACTGCACTCATGTCAGGCAAAAGAGCAAGACCCTGTGTCAACGAAATAATAAATTAGTAAAAGGGCCTGCCTGTAATCCCAGCACTTTGTGAGCCCAGATCAAATATAAACGAGATAAACTTAGTTGAGACTCTTAAATTGGATCACAAACCAAAATCCAACTATATGCTATACAGGTGTTACTATAATGAATACTATAATGAAATCCTTTCTGAAAACAACTGGCACCCTAAAAAATGACAGAGCTGTGGGACAGACTAATCAGATAACTAACAAAAGGAAACGAATTTGTGTGTATGTAGGTATGTATGAGTGAGACACTCTCACTCTGTTGTCCCAGGCTCACAGCAACCTCAAACTCTTGGGCTGGAGCAATCCTCTTACCTCAGCCTGCTTCTGACACCGTGGCATCACACAGCTCACAGCAACCTCCAACTCCTGGGCAACCCGCCACCCTTGGTATATGGGGCCGGTGCCTTACCGACTGAGCCACAGGCGCCGCTCAGCCTGGCTAATTTTTATTTTTAGGAAAGATAGAGTCTCATTCTTGCACAGGCTGGTCTTCATCGCCTGAGCTCAAGCAAACCACCTGCCTCTGCCTCCAGAGTGGTAGGTTTACAGGCATGAGCCACAGTGCCTATCCCTAATTATTTTTTCTAAGGAAACTAATTCTGATAAAAAATACTAGTATAATACAAAAGACAGGATAAACTTCTAATAAATAATTATAAGTTACAGATTTATATAAGAATTTGCTGCAAAAAAATATTTTAAGGAGAAGTTACATGACTAGAACAGGATGTAATGAAAAATGAAATTTTAATTGTAGAGACAAGGGCACAATACACAAAGGGAAAATTCACATATTAAATAGCCATATTGAGTCAAGAAGAGAGAATGAACATTGTGAACAATATTCCTCAACAGTGTGTAGACTTTCTGCTATGTTGCAATACTGGCAAAAAAATCTCAAATTCTTCAAAATAGAAAATAGCAGACTTGGTAGCTGTAGCTCAGTGATTAGGGCGCCGTCCACATACACCTGGGCTGGCGGGTTAGAACCCAGCCTGGACCTGCGAAAACAACAATGACAACAACAACAAAAATAGAAAATAGCAGGAATACCATCTTAGAGCACAATGAAGTAAAACTAAACATTCTAAACAAAATTCAGAACCTTTAAAGTACCTAATTTATAACACTTTAAAAATTTTGACTGAGAGATTTTTATTGTGAAATCAGTAATGCAGAGTTTCTAGATAACAATAACAGCAATAATAACAGCAAAACTTACGGGATGTAGGTAAGGCAGTACTTAAGAATTTTATGTATTTAATACCTTTATTAGTGTAACATAAACCCAAAGTTGCCATTTTTTAATAAGAGACTTTCTCATTAATTTCAGTACTGAGCCACAACCAATCACTATTATTTAGCATGTTATAGAGGAACCTGTTTTGGGAGTACTTAGAAAACAAAAGGATATATGGACTATTAAAAATTGAAAGGAAATGGGCTCAGCGCCATAGCTTAGTGGTTAGGGCACCGGCCACGTACACCAGAACTAGCAGGTTTGAACCTGGCCTGGGCCTTCTAAAACAATGACAACTATAAGAAAAAAAATAGCTGGACGTTGCGGTGGGCACATGTAGTCCCAGCTACATGGGAGGCTGAGGCAAGAGAATCACTTAAGCACAAGAGTTTGAGGTTGCTATGAGCTGTGACACCACGGCACTGTACCAAGGGTGACATAATGAGACTCTGTCTCAAAAAAAAAAAAAAATCTAGTCTAATACAGTAAAGAGGAAGAATTCATACCATAAATATGTTAGTTTTACCTAAATCTAGTGTACATTTAATTTTATCAATGCTAATACCAATGGGATTTTAGTTTTGAAGCTACAAGAGCTAATTCTAAAGCTTATTTGTTATACAAAAATTTTTAAATATCCTGGAATATCCAGAAATAATAGAGGAAGAAAGGAGTTGAATAGGCCTACCAGTTATTAAAACAAATTAGTATGATACCTTATTTAAAATGGCAGTATATTTTGTACTAATAAGGATACCAGTTAATGGAACAAAATTAAAAATTTAGGATAGACTCAAATACAAGGAACTTAGCATGTGATAAAGATGCCATCTCATGTCAGTGATGAAAAAAATAGATTGTTCAGTCAATAGTGTCAGGACAGTTAGGCAACTATTTAGAAAAATATTGAATTGATGCCTACCTTACTCTCCATAAAAATAAATTAGATATTTAAATATTAAAAATGCATATTTTCCAAGAAAACATAAAAGGTTTTATAGTGGAGAAAAATCTCTAAGTATAACATAAAATATAGAATACATTTTTAGAGAAGAGAAATTCAATCCCGAATGTAAGAGTCACAAATATAAAAAGCAAACTAAAAGTTTACAGAAAAAAATGCCACCATATATATACCAAAGAGATAAATATAATATATAAAATATAATAATAGAGTTAAATAAATATGTAAATAGTAAATATCAAGAATTAAGAGTAAGCATAAATGTAAATTTCCTAAACCTATCTAGACTTCCTGTAAGAAGTCAGTATAAAAAAGAAAATGAACAGAGGAGGAAAAGAATTCAGAGAGAACAATGACAAAACAGAGCTAGGAAGTATTTCAAAAAAAATGTTAAATCTCACTTATAAAAGAAATGCAAAATAAATAAAACCATAATATGTTTTATCAATTAGATAAGCAGAGATTAAGAAGTTTGGTAATATGCTGGGTGAGGTGGCTCACTCCTATAATTCCTAGCTACGTGGGAGGCGGAGGTAGCAGGATCCAGTTGCTTGATGCCAGAAATTTGAGACCAACATGGGCAACATAGCAAGACCCTGTCTCTAAAAACATTTAACAAAATTATGGTGCATACCTATAGTCCCAGGTACTCAGGAGGCTGGGAGGTAGGAGGATTACTTGAGCCTAAGAGCTGGAAGCTGCAATGAACTATGATAACACCACTGCACTCTAGTCCAGCAACACAGGAAGACTCTGTCTTTAAAAAAAAAAGAAGTTGTGTGGGGGGGGTGGTAGCTCATGCCTGTAATCTTAGCACTCTGGGAGGCCAAGGCAGGTGGATTACTTGAGCTCAGGAGTTCGAGACCAGCTGGAACAAGAGGGAGACCCCATCACTAAAAATTAGCCAGGCATTGTTGTAGGCACCTATAGTCCTAGCTACTTGGGAGACTAAGGCAAGTGGATCGCTTGAGCCTAAAAGTTTGAGGTTGCTGTGAGCTATGATGCCATGAAGCTTTACCCAGGGCAACAAAGTGAGATTCTGTCTCAAAAAAAAAAGTTTGATAATACATAATCAAATACATCTGGTCTGGGAGGTGTGATTAAACCAGAACTCTTATACTTTCTTGGAAACATATGTTTGTACAGTATAGTGCAGGTTCTGATTTGGAAACGCATTCTGTATGTACACTTGCCCATGCGTCAGAAATGTCATGTGTACAAGGGTACCCATTGCAGCATTGTAATAGCAGCAGGGTGGAAATAAGGCAAATGTCTAGCCATAGGGAATTGGGAAACTAGAAAAATGTATTATGGTGTATCCATAGAAAGTATTGTACAACTACTTCTTTTTTTGAGACAGAGTCTCACTATGTCGCCCTGAGTAGAGTGCTGTGGCATCACAGTTCACAGCAACCTCAAACTCTTGGGCTTAAGCAATTTTCTTGCCTCAGCCTCCAAAGTAGCTGGGAGTACAGGTGCTGACCACAACGCCTGGCTATTTTTTGATTGCAGTTGTTATTGTTGTTTGGCAGGCCCAGGCTGGGTTCAAACCTGCCAGCTCTAATGTATGTGGCTGGTACCATAGCTGCTGAGCTACAGGTGTTGAGCCATTGTACACCTATTGAAAAGATTGAGGCTGGGGGCGGCACCTGTGGCTCAGCGGGTAGGGCGCCGGTCCCATATGCCAGAGGTGGCGGATTCAAACCCAGCCCCGGCCAAAAAAAAAAAAAAAAAGAAAAGATTGAGGCAACTGTATATGTAATGATATGACGCTATCTCCACTATATAGTTAAGGATAAAAACCAGGGTATAGAACAGAGGGTATAATATATTCCTACCTGCATTTTGAAAAAAAAAAAAAAAAAGAATAAGTGTGTGTCTATAAAATATCTCCAAAATTATATCAAATCAATTGGTTGCCATGAAGAGGGAAACTTGGTGACAAAGTGATGATACGAGAAGGTGACTTATTGTCACTCTATTCCCATTTGTAGCTTTTAGATGCTATACCACATATGCTTAAATTGCCTATTCAAAACATTTTTTCTTTCTTTTTTTTTTTTTTTTAGAGACAGGGGCTTACTTTATCGCCCTTGGTAGAGTGTTGTGGCATCACAGCTCACAGCAACCTTAAACTCCTAAGCGTAAGCGATTCTCTTGCTTCAGCCTCCAAAGTAGCTGGGACTACAGTTGCCTGCCAGAACGCCTGGCTATTTTTTTGTTGTACTGGGGCCGGGTTTGAACCTGCCACCCTTGGTATATGGGGCCGGCACCCTACCCACTGAGCTACAGGCACCGCCTGCCTGTTCAAATTTTATTAATTAATTAAAATCAAATGTGTCATGATCCAAACTGAAAAAAGTCAGTCTTAATTTCTGTCTCAGAACATACAGGTGGATATTCTAGTGGATGGCAGATCAAAATATGAAAATCAATCCTTAGATGGATTGCAGATTGAAATGTAAAACAGTAAAGCTTTTAGAAGAAATGGAAGATTGCTCGGCGCTCATGCCTATAATCCTAACACTTGGGAGGCCGAGACGGGTGGGTTGCCTGAGTTCACGGGTTCAAGGCCAGCCTAAGCCAAAGTGAGACCTCATCTCTAAAAATAACTGGGTGTTGTGGTGCCCAAGAGAATCGCCTGAGCCCAAGAGTTTGAGATTGCTGTGAGCTAGGATGCCACAACACTCTATCAAGGGTGACAAAGTGAGACTCTGTCTCAAAAAAAAAAAAAAAAGAAGAAGAAGAAATGGAAGATCTTCCATAACCTTGGAAATTGCAAGAGTTTTTTTTAACAGGACACAAAAAGCATGAACCATATAGGAAAAAAATTAGATATGTTGGACTATATTAAGATTAGGAACTCTTATTAAAAGACACCATTAAGGAAGTAAAAAGGCAAGCTACAGACTGGAATAAGACATTTGCAATACATTTATTTGACTCATATTCTAGATATGAGTCTTAAGTTAAGACCTCTGACACAGGGCAGCACCTGTGGCTCAGTAGGGCACTGGCCCCATAAACTGAGGGTGGCGGGTTCAAACCCGGCCCTGGCCAAACTGCAACAAAAAAATAGCCAGGCGTTGTGGCAGGCGCCTGTAGTTCCAGCTAGTCGGGAGGCTGAGGCAAGAGAATCACCTAAGCCCAAGAGCTGGAGGTTGCTGTGAGCTGTGATGCCACCACACTCTACCAAGGGCGACAAAATGAGACTCTGGGGGCGGGGGTGGGGGGGGACCCTCTGACACAAACAGTAAGGAAAGAGCAGACAGTTCAGTGGAAAAATGGGCAAAATATTTGAACAGATATTTCACAAAACAGGATATCCAAATGGCCAGTAAACATGAAGAGGTGTTCAGCAGCATTAGTCATCAGGAAAATGAAGACAAAAAACTACCAGCAGAGTGAGTAAAATAAGAAAGATTAACAGGGTGTAATGGTGCTGAAGATATTGAGCACATTTTCCTATGGTGGGAAAAGTGAATTGGTACAACCACTTTGGAAAATGGTTGTCAGTGTCTATTAAGGTTAAATGTGTGATTTCCTCTGACCTGGCAAGTCCAGTCTTAAGTATATATCCAACAGAAGTCCATGCACATGGTCACCAAAAGATATCTACTAGAATGTTAATAGTAGTTTTATTGAAAATAGCCCCAAACTGCAAATGAATGGAATGCAGTGTCCAAAAAAATGGAAAAAGAAATTACGATGTATTTGGAAAATGGAATGGTACATAGCTATGAGGAAAATAATCTACAAATATACAATAATATAGATGAAACTCATAAACAGGATGTTGAGTCAAAATAGCCAGACATGTAAGAGTTTCCCTCCTGGGCGGCGCCTGTGGCTCAAGGAGTAGGGCGCCGGTCCCATATGCCGGAGGTGGTGGGTTCAGGCCCAGCCCCGGCCAAAAAAAAAAAAAGGAGTTTCCCTCCTAAAAGTCCATTCGTACATATTACAGTAACAAACCAAACAAATGATGTTTCAAGTCAGGGAAGCAGTTTTTCTTGTTGAGAGGGAATAGCTAGAAGAAAGGACACGAGGAAGGCTCCTGGGGTGCTGGTAGCTAGCTGTCTTTTTCATTGTATGTATGTTACAGAAAATAAAAGTTTAAAAGGACCGGAACAAATTTTTCTAAAACTAGGGATAAAGACAAGATAATTTTTTTTTTTTTTTTTTGTAGAAACAGAGTCTCACTTTACTGCCCTCGGTAGAGTGCTATGGCGTCACACGGCTCACAGCAACCTCCAGCTCTTGGGCTTATGTGATTCTCTTGCCTCAGCCTCCCAAGCAGCTGGGACTACAGGCGCCCGCCACAACACCCGGCTATTTTTTTGTTGCAGTTTGGCCGGGGCTGGGTTTGAACCCACCACCCTCAGTATATGGAGCCGGTGCCTACTCACTGAGCCACAGGCACTGCCCAAGACAAGATAATTTTAATAGTTCTGTGTTTTATTGTTCAACTTCTCTGGTTTTATTTGATTTTGTTATTAGTTGAAAAAAAGTCTTTCCCTTAAAAATGAATGAGGGTGTCTTTTACCCTTCCAGCCTCCTCTCGTTGCACATTCCAAGGTATTAGGAAAGGCTATGACAGTGGGATGTTTTTCTTTAGTTGTATTTTCCCCCACATATATTGGTTGACTCTTAACTAAGTTGAGGCCCAGTGGAAAGAAGGGAAAGGCTTGAAAACAAGGCTGGGCCGAAGATGAGTTGAAAAGATGAGAATGGGTCAATCAACTTTGAATGTTTTAGCATGTTGCTAAAAATGTGGAGGAGGCAGGGTCCCATGGCTTGCACCTGTAATCGTAGCACTCTGGGAGGCCAAGGGGGTGGATTGCTTAAGCTCGGGAATTCAAGACCAATGGAGCCAGAGCAAGACCTCATCTCTAAAAATAGCCAGGCATTGTGGGGGGCGCCTATAGTCCCAGCTACTGGGGAGGCTGAGGCAAGAGGATTGCTTAAGCCCAAGAGTTTGTGGTTGCTGTGAGCTGTGATCCCACAGCTTTCTACCCAGGGTGACAAAGTGAGACTCTGTCTCAAAAAAATAAAAAACAAAATAAATAAAATAAAAGGGGGAGGAGATTTAAAAGTAGGGGAGCTTGCTACCTCACCCGGGGAACTATCACAGTTGGTGACACCCAGGCCAGCCCTCTAGATCCTTCTCACTCATCTTCACCAGTTCCACTTACTTCAGACTAACTGCTGGTGCTCAATTTAGCCTAACATACTTAAACTTTTTGGATCACATATCTTAAAAGAACTTGGGAAAAATTCTATGTCACTCATTTACTTTTAAATTGATACCCAAAGGTTTTGTATATAAGTTTCAATCAGTTTAGTTTTCTAAAAAGGAGGTATAATAGAAAGTAATGAATATTTTAGAACACGAAGATAAGGATCAACTGCTAGAATCAGTAATTTCATGGTATGATTTGATAGTTATTAAACACCTTGTGAATGAAAAGCACACTGAATCATCCAAAAGAAATGAATACAATTTTAAGCTGCTTCTTTATCTTGAACTTCTTGATAGTCCTGCAATATATGTCAGTTCTAGTTAAAAGAATCAACCTCACTAACCTGTAACTCCTTATATATCCTGAATTCAGAATACCCCAGTTCAGGCCTTCACAGACAACTTTAGTGGGAAAATTTCTAGCTTGTGAACTCTCACCTGGGATCTTTCCCAATACTTAGTTGTCTGAGATGAAGACTAACATATATTGCCAACCCATATATTGGGTTTCTAATGGAAGATTTAGCCTCTATCAGAACATGCCCAACAGAGAGCGATAGGAAATGCTGTGGGTTTTTTCACTGATTAATAAGTTTTGTTTGTCTCCTCAAAATCTTTCACATCCCAGAACAAGTCCCATAGTAGTGTGGGATGGCAATACATGTCAGTCTTCAACCCTGACAAGTAAGTGTTGGGAAAGATCCCATCTGAGAGGTCAGAAGCTAGAAATTTCCCCACTAAAATTGTCTGTGAATGTTTATTTCTTAGAAAGTCTTTGTTTGAAGTTTGGAGACTGCTATGATAGGTGTTTGAACAAGTAGCTAAAATAAACAGATGTCTTGTCTCCTTTGGCTTCACATGTAAACAGTCGAGGAATCCAGAATATCAAAGGTTACATTCAGCCTGTGGCTTCCATGTTTTTAATGGGAAGATAGAATTTATTGTTGATACATAAATAATTTCTACTGGGAGAAAATTACATAACTGAAAGTTAAGTCTGTTGAAGCCTAAAATATGCTTTTGTATATTTGAATTTTGGAAACGTGATTTCTCAAAAATGGGCCTATAAAAATACCTAACTAATTTAGTGAATTTCATTTGATAAAGTTATGTGGATTTTGGCAATCACATCTTACAATTTTATGATAATATAGTTATTTATAAATATGTGTAATAATACACAAAGTAGTGTGTGGTTTTTGTTTTTGTTTGTTTTTTTTTTTGTGAGACAGTCTTGCTCTGTTGCCCTGGGTAGAGTGTAGTGGCATCATCATAGCTCACTGCAACCTCAAACTCCTGTCTCAAGCAATCCTCCTACCTCAGCCTCCCAAATAGGTGGGACTACAAGTGTGCACCATGACCGCCAGCTCACTTTTTTCTATTTTTAGTAGAGAAGGGGTCTTGCTTTTGCTCGGGATAGTCTTGAACGCCCATGCTCAAGTGATCATCCTGTGTCAGCCTCCCAAAGTGTTAGGATTATAGGCATGAGCCACTGCATTCTGCCATAAAGTAGGGTGCTTTTTAAATAAAATTTAGGGTATAGAAATTTTATTTAATTATAATTACTGGATGGGGTAATTATAAAGACTTCTACTGAGCAACCTTACCTATTAAAGTTTTCCTACATAGGATAATTGGTATAAATAAAATGCTTTTTATTTTGTACTTTAGAATCAGAAATTACATTTCCTATTTTGTTTTATATTAACCCCAGATATTGGGCAGCACCTGTGGCTCAGTGAGTAGGGCCCTGGCCCCATATACCGAGGGCGGCGAGTTCGAACCCAGCCCCAGCCAAACTGCAACAACAGCAAAAAAAATGGCCAAGCATTGTGGCCGGCGCCTGTAGTCCCAGCTTCTTGGGAGGCTGAGGCAAGAGATTCACCTAAGCCCAAGAGCTAGAGGTTACTATGAGCTGTGATGTCATAGCACTCTACCGAGGGCAACAAAGTGAGACTCTGTCTCTAAAAAATAATAATAGTAAACTAAAAAATAAAAATAAAATAAAAACCAACCACAGATACCAGTAGGATAACCTAGGGTTTTTTATCACACAATTTCATTTTTAGGGTTCGTCTTTTAAATTTCACCCAGATTATCTCTGACATAGTAGTAGTGATTTTTACCAAGATGTTTTTATTATTAATGTTGACCTTAAATTTAAATTAACATTTTTATTGAAATGGAACCATTTAAATGATATCATTAAACTTGACCATTACAAAAAATTGGTCAATATATAGTAGGATTTCCTACTTAGGACATAGGCACTACAACTTTGTTTCTTAAAATGTACTCTTTCAGACTTTATCATGAGCACCAGAGGTACTGGTTAAAATGCATATTCCTAGACCTGCCACCTAGTAATCTACATTTTGTTTGAGCATCCTGAGCAAATCTGAAGCACAGTAAAGTGTGAGGACTGCTACTCTGAAATATTGGTACTTAATCATGGATGATCCATACCAGAAAAAGGCCTTTTAACTCCTCAGCAGAATATAAATAATAAATTAATAAAATAAAATTATGTATCCAGGAGACATACCCCCTTTCTTACATCTTGACTATAATTGCCTAATTCATATTTAATTCTCCAATCTTTATAGCTATGATGTTTTATCCTAACCCTCCAACATACTAAATATTTTTATCACTTATTGCAAACTGCCCTGCAATTATATATAGCATACTTACAAGCTGTGTTTACCTGAATTGTTATAGAATAAGTATCTGATTAACCAGCGTAAAAGACCTGCGTAGTCATTATTTAATATAGGTTTTTAATGATGTGTTAAAATAACAAACATATTTTTAGTTAAACTCAACAAAATGGAACCAGTACAACCTCTGGTTTCACAAATGAAGTTATTCAGAACGAGTTTATCAGCGCTAATGGGCCCTTGTACACGGCAGTAAGATAAATAACACATTTCAGTCCTACATTTTTCCTAAAACGAAAGCTGTCTCTAATCTCCGTCTTTCCACAAACCTTCACACACTAGACTATGTGCCAGTGACACGAGAAGCTCGTTTTGCTTGTAATGGGCTGTACACTTGTCTAGTGCATCATTTGTGAAACTGGAGTTGGCTTAGACAGGTATGTAAATAACATTTATCAGTAATCTCTGTAAAACTGATTCCTTCTTTCCCTTGTCATTAGAGAAGGAAACTTTATTTCAGAGTAGAAAGTGCATTGTCTGAACTCATCAACACCCTCTTTATTCCTCCCCCCCAATTTGTTGCAGACCAGGATGAAAGAGCAGCTGAGCTCAGCAGGGAGCAGAACGAGAAAACCATCCGGAGCACGCAGACCGCGCTCCGCAATTTCCGTGAGTTCCTCATCTCCAAGTATCCTTCTGAGACAAGAGAGATTTATGTCATCCCTTGCAAGGAGTTGGATGCCTACCTTGCGTCTTTCTTTGTTGATGCCAGGCAGAAGGATGGGTCTGAATATGAACCCAACAGCTTGGCCAATTACCAGTGTGGGCTTGAAAGGTACCTGAAAGAACACAGGTATGGCTACAGTATCACTAGGGATAAGGAATTCAAGCGTTCCCAAGAGGCCCTGAAACAGAAGCAAATTGAACTCCGCTGCAAAGGAAAAGGAAATAAGCCACACAAGTCCATGAAGCTCACCTTTGCTGATGAGCTCATCCTGCGTAAGCGGGGGCTGCTAAGCCGATATAATCCTGAGGGTTTGCTCAACCTAGTCTGGCTCAACAACACAAAAGCTTTTGGGCACTGCACAGGATTCCACGGATCTACCTTGAAATGGGGTGACATCCGGCTCCGGGTGACAGAAACAGGCCTGGAGTACTTGGAGTGGATGGGTCAGGACACTGGGGACCTGAATGCCAAAACCAAGAGGGGGGGAACAGACTCGCGTGTGTATGCCACCCAACACGCCCCACAAACCTGCCCAGTGCAGGACTATAAGGAGTATGCTCAGCGGCGGCCTCCTGCCATGCGCTATGAGGATGCCCCCTTCTACCTATCCATCAAGCCAGTCGTGAACTTGGCAGCTCTGCATTGGTACAATTGCCAAGCTCTTGGTAAGAACAAGCTGGCCAAGATGGTGAAGACCATGTGTGAAAAGGGCAACATCCCGGGCAGGAAAACTAACTTCAGTGTGTATCAAAGCTGTAGCACTTTGTCCGAGGCCCAGAGCAACCAGTTGGTGCTTATCTGTAACAATCTGAGCCAGCAGGCCGCCCAGTCAGTGGCTGGACACTCCAACAGTGGCAATTTCATCGTCTCCGCCTCCTATGACTCTTCCTCAGACACTGCTTGACCAGGTGGCTTGAGCAAGACCCAGTTTTGTTACTGTGTCCAGAGAAACTGGGATTGATTATACACTACTTTTCATTCCCTTTCCTCTGCCATCAGTGTTAATTAACTTTATAAAAATATAAATATATATTTTTCTTTTTACAAATAAGCCAATGGAGATAATTTAGTATGACAGTATTTATAGGTTTAAGGCAAATGTACTTGTGGGTGATTAAATGTAATTACTGTCACAGACTGTACAAAACCATAGTGGTTCTCAGGCAACGCAAAATAGAGAAGGAATCCTGTTTTTTTCTTTTTTTAACTGTCAAAAAGGAAACAGTCATCCTTGACGCTTGTATCCTCAACTCCTGCTTTTCTGTCCCACTCCACCTCGCATTTTTAGTGTCCTTAATAAGTGGCTTTATTTTTTTAATTTAAAAATTTTTATGCTACTCGAGAGGAGTCAGCAGTAACTTTACTGCTTACATAAAACTGTATTTAGCCAGGTCCAAAGTATGAAAGTGTTTTATAAGCTCAGCATCGATGTATTTAATATTCTTTTTTTAATTTATTAGAATTTTAGCTCTCGTGCCTCATTTTTTGCAGTGTACGAAAGTCTAGATGTTTACTGTCTTTTTGGGAGGAAGAGGAGTAGAAGGAGGGAATAAAGGTGCCATTCTTTTAGGAAGATAACATAATTTTAAAATAATATGCAAAGTCTGATATCGTGGCAAAAAAGACTGTTACATAGTTCATTTTTACTGTTGTTCTTGAGGCTGGATGGACTGTTTTTTTTGTCCCTAAGAAATCAGTATAAATGAAGTTTGATTACTGGATAAGAAGAAATTTAAAACTATTAAAGCTTTAAAAGTGTTCCTAAGCATTACTTGTGTATCAAGCATAAAGAAAAGGTAGAGAATGGAAAAGTCTTAACTAAAAATCTAGAAGCACTAGTCAAGACAACAAAAAAATTCATCCTTTTCAAAGTTCAAACCCCTGAATTATTTATTTATATGCATTAAACTTCAGCCTCTTTTCCCCAGGGGGTTTCTTGACTGTAGTTGAGATCAAAGGAATATTGACACTCATTTTAAGTAACAATATTCTGTTGCCAGGTTTTGCTGAATTCTAAACATTCTTGAAAATGTGTGAGTTTCTTCTACAGTAAATATAAATTCATTTTTCTGCGATATCCTGCAATTATAATAGTAATAATTTTGGTTAAGCATTTGTGGTGATTTTTCCAAGGTCTTTGTTTTCAAGTTTTGAAGCCTGTGGTAAATTGTTAGTTAAGATACTAACTAACCATACATCAAAAATACCATACATTTAGACATTAAACCTCCTGTTCTCCTTATTCTATAGCTGGTCCGTTAAAACTAGGTTCCTATCCTTTATAATCATTAACACACATAAACTCCAAACCTTAATTGGTTTGTTGGATGTGGATTTCTATTGGGAGATAATTTGTTCTTCAAAGACCTCCTAATTGACATTAGCTAGGAAGGTAGGGGGTATTTTATGTATTAATTTTTTGTATGAGCAGGGCAAATACTCTGATTTGTCTGCTTAAATCATCATGGAGCTGAGCTTTCCCTTGGCTAGGCGGCTCTTTGCAACACTAAGTTGTAAGCGTGTAACAACCCATTCCTCAAAGCTGTGACTTCTCTTTTGGCTCAGGAGTGGGAAGTCTGCTGTAGACTTTGTGTGGTGGAATTAGCTTCATTTTCATGACTTTCCCTCCGTAGAGAAGCATTCATTTACATATGCAGAAAGAAGAAAGAAGAGCAAAGGATGTCTTGCTTTATTTTTTGTATTAATATTGATGATAGCTGCCATTTTTGAGCCAGTTAGTGTGCCAGCACTGTACTCAGTGAATTAGATGCGTCACATACATAAGTAATAGTTACTGATTATTTAAAAATTAGAAAATACAGATAAGGATAAGGAAAATAAATATATACTCATAAATTTGCTAGCCAAAGATGAATACTGTTAACATTTTGGCAAATATTTCTTCAGATGAATTTCAGTATATACATATTTAATTCTCTATACATTATCCTAGTGCTTTTGGCAACTTTGAAAAGAAGGTGAGTTATCTCCGAAAAATGGTGAGATCAAGGTGGGTCGATTAGATTACAGCTAAGGAAATGGCAGTCTGTCATCTCAGTCCAGAGTTTTTCTTTCTCAGTACCAGCTTATAATTAGTTCCCAGTGATTTGAGCCAGAGATGGGGACTCAGTGTCTTACCATCCCTCTGATTAAAGGGACAGCTGAGTGATCTTTCCCGTGGCACTGTGTCTTGGAGTCCCCCACCCTCCAGACATTCTGAATCATAATGCCTCTTTCAGTTCTTTTAACAAAACCTTCCTTTTCTCCTTATCCTACAGCTGGGCCATAAGTGTACAAGACAGCCTACTTCAAGGGAACTCTTGTTAAAAAATAGTTATTTTTATGGGCATTACCTCGTTTTTAAAAAAAAGATCTCTGTAAAAAAAAGAAACATGGTTGTGCATTATAGTTTTTAATTGACATGGTTTCTAAATTCTTGATATGTTTTTGACAGCAAAGTAAGTTTGTCTTAGGGAGAAAGGGCAGTTAGTACGCACTGAGAAAGAACTAAAAAATTGTGAATCCCTGTTTATGTTTATTGAGGTACTGAAATGAAAATCTGTCTCTTGCTTCATCATCCTGCATTTTCATTTAGAAGAACACGATTAAATTGAGAATGTGAATTATTTCTTATTTATGTGTATTTTGCTCTGATAAACCAAACAGAAACACTGTGATATAGATTCAGAAGATTCTTTTTTTCTGAAGAATGGCTTGGTTAGAAACACAGCCACATTATAGTATTTTTTTGAATTGATTAAAATATGAAAAATCTGCAACTACCTCTAAATTTTGTGTTTTTGTCTATACAATACTGAGGACATACCGCTGCCAGATACTTTTTTTATTATTTGGTATTTTAACTTGAGAAACAAACAAACATGTTCACATTGTGGCAGAGGTAGATGTCAAAATTGTAGATGAGCAAAACCCCGAACATTTAATGCGTTTATCACAACCGAATGTGCTACCTTTTTAGATAATCCCATGGTTCAAATAAAACCATATTTACAAAGTGTACATTTTACACTCTTAATGGGATCTGAGAAATCCTCCAGTGTCCCTCACATAACTCTGGAAGTTTTGCACTGTTTATAACAAAAACACTGAACCAACCTGTCGACATTTGGATGATGTAACTAAATAATTTGATCTTTCTTCCATGTTTATGTAAGCAACTATTAAAAACCATAGATGTTAGCAATTATTTTTAAAAACCATAATTTTGAAAAAGAGATATTTAGGATGTTTATCCAAGACAGCTTATTCTAAGATTATATTTGTTGTCATGGTTATTAGAGCTAGTCAGAGTATGATTCATAAATATATATCAACTATTTATTTTATAATTATGTTTCCCTGTGTTAAATTTATCCTATGTTAACTCACTGCCTGGTCTACTAAAGAATAGTCTGAAAATTTTGTAGCATAGATCAGGCCTGTTTGGTTTTTCAGTTAGATTATTGTTAGGTGAAACTTCCATAGCATTTATTAGTGTGAGCCATAGGGCTTAGCTCCCAGCTGCCATGAAATCAATGACTTTATTGAGATGAAAATTTATAGTCACATCAACAAATATTATTGAGCAGCTAGGGTCTAGACACTGAAAGAGGTACAAAAATGAATAAAACAGTCCCTCTTCTCGAAGACTTTATTAAAGATACCATAATAAAAGTTTTATTTCATTTTTGAGAGCCCACAAAAACTCCATGCCAGTAGTATTTGGCGTAGTTTCCTAAACATTATACTTGTGCAGTTTGTCCATTATTTATTTATTGAATATGTTGGTTTGCTGCAGAATGCATAATACTGCTTTGAGCATTTCCTGGAACATCTTCTTTTAGAGCCCATTTTAAAATCGGTAATAAGGTGAAGCCACTTCTGTACCATCTGTGGTGTTTACATAGGTACACACATGCATAAGATTTGTCATCAACCACTGTCATTTATTGAGCCTTTACTGTGTGCCATTGTACTAAGTGCTTCTATGAGTTGTTTCACTAACTTCTCACAATAGTTCTATTATGTATCATTATTTCTCTTTTATAAATGAGGAAGTCCAGAGAAGTCAGATGGGTTGCTCATGTCACAGTTAACGCAAAAGAGCATCAGTATCTGAAACTGGATCCGGATCCAGATTCAGCCCTGTCCTTTTCTGCTGCAGCAGCCTGCTCAAGAAGTGATTTGCTGTACTTCTGTAGACCCTCTAAAATGACAAATTATAAATTAAATCTCTAGTGTAATAACATCTTTAGTATTCATTGAACTCTGAATTGATTGAGATTGGTGCCATCACCTGGCTTGTTTGTTAGCAAATTATTCAGGCCCCCTTACTATAGTTATTTTGAGATGGGACAGCCAGCAGAGTTTGTTCTCCCAGGTCACCAGTAGAGAGCAGAAGTTTGTGTCACTCTTTATTAGAGAACACTTAAATTTGTCACGGAGGTGAGGGTATACGTACCCAAGGAATTATGTATTTAAGTGATTGTCATTTATTTTTACCCCAAATAAAACCAGAAACCAAATTTCAGACAAGTTTGCTAAAGTGCAGACAGGGAAGGGGAAGTTGTGGCCAGAGAGAATGCCTCTCTTATGCCTATAAGCCAATACTGCCATCAACCAGTAACCAACTAAACCCTGGTTGCTGGTCTACCATGGACAGTAGAGTTTGATCTTGCCTGCAGATTTGGTGCCAGCAAATGAACAGTATTAATAGAGGATTCTGTTATTGTTGCTGTTGTTTGGGGGGAGGGGGTTAGTGAGTTAGGATTACTACAGCAGCTTTTAGGGGAAAAATACTATCCCTGTGATTCCCAGAATTAGAGATAGACTATGAAACTGTTCAGATTTTTTGTAGTTTGTTGATTATCTCCACAGTTTAGTGGGAGACAAACATTTTAGAATTAATCCATCTCTCTTCTTTCTGGTTTTATCTATAGGAAAGCTATATTTTGATCTTTATTTCTCTAGCCAAAACAATCCATAAACAAAACTCTCTACCATATGATAGAGGAAGTAAATTTCCAAGACTCTGGGAGAAAGGTCAAGGGGAATATATGATAATTTATTGCAGAAAGATATTTTTTAAAAGGTTAGTTCATTAAAAAAATAGTTACAGATACTAAAGAATTGACAAGTTCTCTGTCAGTTTAGGAAATATTTCCCAAATAGAAGTCCTTTGTGCAAAATATATCTCTGCACATCTACCATTTGATGTGGTGCAGATAAACAATTACTTATTAAGGCTCACCACCGTAGCACAGTGGTTATGGCTCCAGCCACATATACCAAAGGTGGCGGGTTCAAACCCAGCCTGGGCCAGCTAAACAACTGCAAAAAAAATAGCTGGGCGTTGTGGCAGGCACCTGTAGTCCCAGCTACTTGGGAGGCTGAGGCAAGAAAATCACTTAAGCCTAGGATTTTGAGGTTGCTGTGACACCATGGCACTCTACTGAGGGCGACACAGTGAGACTCTGTTGCAAAAAAAAAAAATTACTTATTAAGAAATGCACATTGTCAAGGGTCTCTTTAGATGTTTGTTTTTGTTTTTTATTTAATGCTTTTCCTTCCCTCTGGGATCCGGCAGAGATGATACGAGTGCATACCTTTTCATAAAGGAAAGTGATGAAGCTAGAATAACTTTAGAGATCCTTATTATCAAACAGCATAGGGGTAAAGTTATACATTGCAGGTATCATCCTGTTGGTGGTTGTGTAGTTCTAGTGATGTAACAGAAAAGGGGGGATGATACAAACTCCCTACAACTCTTGATTTCACTTCTCTAAACAGAGGAAGAGAAGGTATCAAAAGTTTCTTATTTAAATTGACCAATTGGGCCTGCCAACCCTGGTTTGGTGCTGAAGATTACATCTTTTTTTGTTGTTTGAGACAGTGTCTCTGGTGCTTGAGCTAAAGTACAATAGTATCGTCACAGTCGATGCAACCTGGTGTGCACCCACCAAGCCCAGCTAATATTTTAATTTTTTATAGCGATGGAGTTTCCATATGCTGCTCAGGTGAACTCCCGGCCTCACAAAATCCTTTCCCCTTGGCCTCCCAAAATAGTAGGATTACAAGCATAAATCACCATGCCCCGCCAAAGATTGCATTATTTTTCAAAAGATAGCGGGGGTTTTTTTAACTTTTTTTTTTTTTTTTGTAGAGACAGAGTCTCACTGTACCGCCCTCGGGTAGAGTGCCATGATGTCACACGGCTCACAGCAACCTCTAACTCTTGGGCTTACGCAATTCTCTTGCCTCAGTCTCCCGAGCAGCTGGGACTACAGGCGCCCACCACAACACCCGGCTATTTTTTTGTTGCAGTTTGGCCGGGGCTGGGTTTGAACCCACCACCCTCGGCATATGGGGCCGGCACCCTACTCACTGAGCCACAGGCGTGGCCCAAAAGATAGCATTTTAATACATTTAAATTGGGCAGCACCTGTGGCTCAAAGGAGTAGGGCGCTGGCCCCATATGCCGGAGGTGGCGGGTTCAAGCCCAGCCCCAGCCAAAAACTGTAAAAAAAACATTTAAATTGAGTTTTTATGTGAACTATAACTTTGTCTAATTAAAATCAGAGTATTATTTAGGTCAGAGTCCCAATTTGATCAGAATATTAATTAGGTCAGAGAATTAATGTAAGTCATTGCCTTTGTTGAATTACAGTCACAGAAGCCAGACTTGGAAAGGACCCAAGAGAGCATCCTGCCCCTGAGTTTTTAGTGCTGTGAAGAGTCGTGGTCACTGTGGCCTCTGGAGGGAGAAATTGGAGAGGGCAAGGAAATTGGAAATAGCAAAGAGAAAACATCCTCAAACAAAGATTCCCCAGGAATGCTCATGTCTCCTATTCTCCTGCTGTTCCTTGTTGAGACTAGACTGACTGAACTGCTGTTACCTCTATTCGCATCCTTCGTGTGCTGGCTGTAAAATAAGATTGGAAACATCTAATCTAATCACCTCATTCACAGACAAGGAAACCTGTCCAGAGTGATGAGATGAATGCTTAGGTGCTCACACCTGTTTTGGATGTGAGCCTTACCTTGTTAGGGTTAGAGCCAGGACTGGAACCCAGGCACCCTGACGTCCTGTCTATCGAGTTTAGGGAGGAAAACAACCCTACGTTTCCATTGAGTTAGAGTATATATATTTTTTTGTTTTCCAAATTGTGGTTGTTTTTTAAACTCACAAATTTCTATTAGAAGTACATTTAAACTGCCAGTTTCCAATAGGCTATTTTTGAACGTGAAGTTTTACTTTTCATTGTGTTGTTATATCCTGATTTTAGCAGCTTCTTTTGAAATTTGTTAGGATAATATAAACGCAGTTATTCCTTTATTCTAAGGAACATCTCTTGGCCTACTCCATTACTACATTTATATTTAGTTGGGGTTTTTTTCCCCCTTTCTCTCTCTCTCTTTCTCCCTTTTTGGTAGAACAGGTCTTGCAATGTTGTTCAGGCTGGTCTTCAACTCCTAGCCTCAAGTGATCCTCCCACCTTTGCCTCCCAAAGTGCTGGGATTTCAGGTGTGAACCACTGTACCCAGCCTTTATTTTTCAATTATGGATGGAAAATAAACTGTTCACAAATCTATGACTTGAATTCCAGTTATAGATTTGTAGATAGTAAACTAGAAAGTAACTTTTTATTTAATTTGGTATTTACTTGATATCGAGCTACACAGTATCTATATTATTGGTTTTCAGTGCAAGCTTTTGTAGTCTGTGAAAAGTTTTAAAACTTACATTTGAAAGTTTGGGACATACCCTCGAGTCAAGGAGATCAAATTTCTGTCAACATAATTAGGATGTTTCTGAAGTGAATTTATTTAGAAATAGTAAAGGAAAAAATAATGGAAACTAATGACAGAGTCCTATAGCAGTAAGATGTAAAAATACAAATAATTTTTATTTCATTATATTATCTTGCTTATTCTTCTGAAAAGGAATTCAAGCATAAATACTAAAAGTTTCGCAGATTTTTATTTTACAAATTATATTTGCAAGATCATACTTGAAAGAAAGATCAAATTTCAGCCTGTTTTTAAAAGTTACAATGTAATTATTTGTTTTTTTATGGAATGTTGAATCTTGCTAGACTTCCAATGTTTGTCTTAGTATTACACTGGAATTAGAGAGCATTTTTACCATGGCATTCATTTCAATAAGAGCTTTGAAAATGTTTTGGCATAATTTATTTGTTTGTGGTAAATAGGATTAAGGAGATAGGAATCAGCAATATAGACTCCTAACAGTAATTGTGCATACTGTATTTTAGTGACTTTTATGCCTGTTTATTTTCTGTAATTCTTACATTTTATAAATCAAATACCGCAGTGTACTTCCACTAGAAATTAATTTATAATTGATTATTTATACTAGATAAAGTAGCAAGTCCATGTTTAGTATTAATCCACCCAGATTAACTTTATCTAACTGAACTTTTGTATCTATAGTCCATTATATTGCAACTTTTTAAATAACATTTTTAACAAGAGAACTTTGTTTTATAAAGCATTTGTTACAAAAAAAAACCCATCTTGCCAAAAACCATTACAATTTCTATGCATTGTGTAATAGTCAGTGATGTCATTGTTGAGATTTTGCATGTTGTTATAGGTGCTCTTTCGTATGTGTTTGTGGTGTTTGTTTATATGGAATTGTTAACCATTGCTGCTATCACTTACTGTAGTTAAACTGAAAAACTGTGTTAAAAGGCTGTGCCAGTCAACATTTGTATGTGTGACCTGAGTATGTACTTTGTTGTTTCACATTTTGAACCAGCCCTTAGTGGCCTCTACAGAAGGAAACACTGTGGTTGTCAAAGTGGTGCCAAACTTGAGAATCTTGTGTCAAATGTATAATTCCAGGGTAGGTCAGCTTTTCTCCCACACTTTACCAACTCTTTGAAAGCAAAACATTTGCAAAAAGAAAAGGAAAGCAAGAATTCTGAACTTTTCTAGCGCTCCCTCCCTTAAAATTTTAAATCTTTTTATTTTCTGATACTTGAACACCTTACAGAAAAATCCAGTAGAGTGACAACAGAGCAGGATTCCCCTTGACCTGGGTATTCTTAGGCTGAACAAAGTAACAACAGAGGACTATGGGGAGTAGACATTATTTTTATGGCTTACTGTTTGGATTGTGCTTAATACGATTGTTTAGTAATTTTATTTCCTTATAAGGGACCCTTGAAGCCTCACAGGTCCAAATGTCAACTTTTACCTGCAGCATTGGCGTGGACATCCTTAACATATTTGTTGCCTTATGACTGTCAGGACTTTTTTATGCCCACCTGTCTAGTTTGATTCCTGGTGTTACCATCTTGCCTCAGCAATTCCAAACAAACTCTGAAAGTAAAGAGAAAATTGTTTCAACAGATAATTATACATTGTTAAAATTCAACAGGGGGAAATACCCTTATGCTTTATTTATACTTTTAAAACAGGAGGGAACACTGTCACAAAGCATTAAGGAAAGAAGGCTACTTCCTGAAGAGCCTTTTTACACCAATCTGCCAAAACACCTCACTTCATGCAGGGTTTCCTACCGTCAGTTCAATGGGCTTACAATTACAAGATTCTTTTAATAAAGGGATAATCTCCAAAATTATAGAGAGGCTTTTTGTGTGACTGTCAGATACATAGCAGCAGCCAAAGTGGTATTTGGATACATTTCTACTAAATTACTGATTTAATTCTAAGAACATTAATTCATCAAGGCCCCTACCACTTCTTTGCTTTAAGGAAAAGAAAGGCAGATTTTAACTGTGAGTCTTTTCCCTAGAATATACTTTAGATTATTGTCCCTCAGTGAGGTGATAAAGCAATAAAAAGAAATTGAGTTATGTATGTTCTAAAGAAGTTCTGCCTTTGTCTGGTGGCCTCCAGAGTCACAGAAAAGTATTTCTTGATTTCTTCATTGGATGCTTCTTTGCACCAAGAATTCCTTTTGTACACCAAAGATAATGGCATGATTTATCTTGATGATTAATAATTTCTGTTAATGGCTTGGCGCCCATAGCACAGTAGTTACGCCACATATGCTGAGGCTGGCCGGTTCGAACCCAGCCTGGGCCAGCTAAAACAACATTGACAACTTCAACAAAAAAATAGCCAGTCATTGTGGCGGATGCTTGTAGTCCCAGCTTCTTGGGAGGCTGAGGCAAGAGAATCGCTTAAGCCCAAGAGTTGGAGGTTGCTGTGAGCCTGTGACACCATGGCACTCTGCCAAGGGTGACATAGTGACACTATCTCAAAAAAAAAAAATTTTTTTTTTTCTGTTAGACAGCAGTGGGCATGTTATTTGAATCCTGCTTGGATTTCCCACCTTTGGGTCTTCTGGACATTTCGTATGTCTGCCCAGAGCAAATTTTTAATAAAATAATACCCTGCTTCCCCAAAAATAAGACAGTGTCTTATATTAAGGTTTGCTCCCAAAGATGCACTAGGTCTTATTTTCAGGGGACGTCTTATCTTTCCTGTAAGTAGGTCTTATTTTCGGAGGATGTCTTATTTTCGGGGAAACAGGGTACATAGGTTTCTACTTTCTGGGGTTTCCAGTATCCCCTGTGACTTTAAATGCTCTGACGGCTAAAGTTAAACATAGATTTGCCAAATTATCCTATGGTAAATAATGGTTTGTACCTTTCATGTTGTAATCTGAAAATGTAACTGTAACACCATAGGCCTGAAACCTTATGAGAGAGGAACTGGAAGCATGTTGGATTCAACAGAATCACTATGTTCAATTCATTTGTCTGTAAAAGTGAAGAACTTTGGTGGGTTAGCGAAGTGACTACTGTATTCAACTTCAATAAGCTCTTCCATCATACAAATTTTTTAAATGTTTTGAAGCTTTCTTTCACCCTGTCACTTAAAAGTTATTTGGGAATAAAAAGATGGATTTATTAATATAGGCAGTATAATTTAAGACCAGACATCTATATTGAAATATAATCACCAGGGAGGCGCCTATGGCTCAGCGGGTAGGGCGCCAGCCCCACATGCCGAGGGTGGTGGGTTCAAACCCGGCCCCAGCCAAACTGCAACAATAAAATAGCCGGGCGTTGTGGCGGGCGCCTGTAGTCCCAGCTACTTGGGAGGCTGAAGCAAGAGAATCGCCTAAGCCTAGGAGTTGGAGGTTGCTGTGAGCTGCGTGACGCCACGGCACTCTACCGAGGGCGATAAAGCGAGACTCTGTCTCTACAAAAAAAAAAAAAAAGAAATATAATCACCATAATTAACACTTAGAAAAAATATGAAAAAACATTGTACTGTTGATTGAGGGTACATTTACTTTTCTCCCATTTGATAGATTATGTTTAGATACTCCAGTCACTTTTAACTTATTAATGTGAAAAAAAAGCGTGTGTGCCTATTGCAATCAAATAATATTTAACAACTTTTTTTTAAGCTGCTACAATTATAATTTGTGAAAGAAAGAAAAGAAAGGTGAATTAAAATGGAGGGAAACTTCTGTTAATATATTGTGTGACTGGGATACTCTTGGTCAGTTACTGTGTTGCCATTTGGTGTTTGTAATAACAACAGAACCTTTTGTGTTAAGAGTACACTATTGGTTTCATTTTTATTTTGCTGCTCACGGATCTTTTACACTAAGATGTTTTCATCTTTATCAGGTCACTGTTTTTGTTTCATATTTGTCTGTGTACTTGTGCTCTAATAAAATTCTAGTTTTATGTCCCAGTAGTTTATTCCGGTGTGTATATAATGTTTGCCACTAATGTAGTGTAATTTTCTATTGTTTTCGATATTTGTTGGTACAGCCTAAAAGTTATGGAAATAAGAAAAGCAATCAAATAAAGTCAGCTTAATAAGTGTTATTGACGTCTCTATAATGAGAGCATGCTTTAGTCGCAGTATTCTGTCTGTGTTTGGGTATGATGACCAGTCTTCATTCATTTAATAAATTGTTTTCTGCAAAGCTGGATGATTTTTGTAGCTGCAACAAACAATTTAAAAAACAAGTTAAACTGCATTTTGAAAAAAAATTATGTTGGGCTGGACACTGCCCTGGCCTCAGGATATTTAGTTGATGCACATTGAGCCAAGCCTCCTGGGTTTGGTATTGTTCCTAACCACCAAGAGTGGGGAATCCTTAGCAGGGAAGTAAGCTTTGTGCACGTTGACTGCTGAAACAGCCTGTAGGGCAGCAAAACCCTTCAGTAAGGGACCTACTGCTGAATCAGTCATAGGCTTCCTGGAGCCCCGGTCCTAAAAATCTTGTTAATGGGGCAGAAATTCTCCCTGCAAACGATGAATTCGTTGTCTGTCTGTGGAGCTCTGTTGGCTGTTTTTCTTTACCTCCAGTAATTTACTTGTTAGAGGCTTTTTAAATAGGTGCAAACTTATATCAAGCGAAGAAGATATCATGTTCTAGACTTCCTTATTTTTAGGATAATCTTTTTAGTTATAATTCTCCATGTTTCATTATTTAACACATGACAGTGTTCTTGGAGCGGAATGGATATAGTAGAACTTCTGTAGTGGACCACTCAAGAAACTGTAACAAACTGGTCAACATATGGATATGGTCAACATAAAGGAACTAGACCTACTGATTGATACAGACATGTGGTGCCTATCCAGTTTGTGAAAATTAAGTCAACTATGGAGGTTCTATTGTAATAACTAAGTTGGCTAATTTCACACATCTTTTTTGTGTCACTAGAATTAATGAAAAAAACATTAAAACATCTGAAAAATGTTTTCTCTCAATAGACAATTATTGGTAGAAATGCAAATGTCTTTCATGTCTGAATAATCCACCAAAGTCTTTACTCGTAGCTGAATATTCTAGATAGAAACAATGACTGCATTTTTGTATGATAGTATTTAGAGAATATTAAAATTACAAATAGTTATAACTTTGTATTTTCATGGTACTTAAGCAATCCTTCTTTGAATGTGTTTGCAAGTTATACATTTTAAATGTGATTAATTTTATTTCCTTGATGGAGAAAGAATATTAGAAGTCTAGTTGAGTAATATTTACCTACAAATCAAAATGTTTTCTTTTTTTTTTTTTTTTGTAGAGACAGTCTCACCTTATCGCCCTTGGTAAAGTGCCATGGCGTCACACAGCTTACAGCAACCTCCAACTCCAGGGCCCAGGCAATTCTCCTGCCTCAGCCTCCCTAGTAGCTGGGACCATAGGCACCCGACACAACGCCCGGCTATTTTTTTTGTTGCAGTTTGGCCGGGGCCGGGTTTAAACCCGCCACCCTCGGTATATGGGTCTGGCGCCCTACTCACTGAGCCACAGGCGCCGCCCCCTCAAAATGTTTTCTTAAAAAATATTTTTCATTTATTTATAATCTTTTTCAAGAGGATTTCATGTGACTCAAATGGATAATGTGTATAAAATACTTAATGCTGGTGATATATCATTTCAGAAGATAATTTTAAAAGCAAATACTTAATTTGATGGCAAATCTGTTCAGGCTGCATTATTGTTTTTAAGGTGGAAGTAAAACTAGCATTTGCTTTATTATGATTTATAACTCTTTTAAAATGCCAAAGCAATAAATATTCATTGTGAGTCATTTGGGCAAATAGTAATAAATAGGAAATAAAAGTCATAGGACTCTTATTACATTGTGAGGTTTTATTTTGGACATTTTGCTTCATAAATGTAGTTCAAAAATTATAATTAAACTGTACTTACTATTCTGTATGTTTATAAAGATGTTTAGCCATTAGGTTTAGTGCATCATTAGATAGCTACATAGTTTTCCATTGTATAGCTAGATCAAAATCTGTTTTTCAATGCTTTTGTTGGATCGGATTTGTTTCTAGTTTTTCACTTTTATAAATTTGCCCAGAACATCCTTGAGCATACATTTATGTATACCTCTCTAGTTAAATTCTTAGGGTAAATTTCTAAAAGAGGAATTCCTGAGCCAAAAAAAAAAAAATTATTTATGTTTCCTGCATATAAATTTCCAAAGTCCTAGTGATTATTATAACTTGCAAAAATAATATATTCATATTATAAAACTTAAAGTACCATGGAAGTAGTTAGTAACTATTGTGGTGTGTTTCCATCCATATTTTTTCTATATAATTACAAATCATTTAAATTTTATTTTCCTTATAGAATCATGCTATGCATATTATCCCAAGGTGAATTTTTCTTTTTAACTAAATAATACATTGTAGAACAGTTTCCATGTTAGCATGTAGAAGGGTAGCCCAATTTTTAATGACTATATGTAAATATACGTGCAGTTACTTAATTATTCCTCTATTTAAATGGGGTCTAATGAACAGTTCTCTTTTCCTATTTGCATAGGTATCTACATTTGCTTTTGTTTTTGCTTTTCTAAATTAATAGGTAATTTTATCTTTTATTGAAAGGTCTGTCTTCCCCCAACAATTTGAATTATAGCCTTTATTACATATTCAGTGTGCATATTTACATACTTCTTTTGAACTCTCTTCTGCAGCAACGATCTACTTGTCTATTTCTTTACCAGTAACTTACAGTTTAATTACTGCAGTGTTACAGTGCATGTGTATGTTTTTCAGAGTAAAGTCTCCCAGTTATTATTTTCAAAATTACCTTCCTTTTCCTATTCATTTGTTCTCTTAAAATTTAGAATCAACCTGACAAGTAACAACCAAAAAAAGGGAGATTTAATAAGAATTACATTGAATTAAAGATTACTTGAAGAAA
Source organism: Nycticebus coucang (assembly GCF_027406575.1). Taxonomy (NCBI): domain Eukaryota; kingdom Metazoa; phylum Chordata; class Mammalia; order Primates; family Lorisidae; genus Nycticebus; species Nycticebus coucang. The sequence continues at coordinate 25,218,753 of NC_069781.1, read as the reverse complement.
TTAAGCATCTTTATAATATTGAGCCTTCCCATCCAGGTACATAGTATAAAAGACTAACTCTTGTTGGGTGCAGTGGCTCACATCTGTAATTCTAGCACTCTGGGGAGGCCAAGGCGAATGGATTGGTTGAGCTCACAGGTTCAAGACCAGTCTGAGCCAGAGTGAGACCCTGTCTCTAAAGATAGCCAGGGGCTGTGGTAAACACCTGTACTCCCAGCTACTTGGGAAGCTGAGGCAAGAGAATTGCTTGAGCCCAAGAGTTTGAGGGTGACTACCAAGGGCAACAAAGTGAAATGTATTTAGGGCCAGGTGCAGTGGCTCATACCTGTAATCCCAGTACTTTAAGTGACCAAGGGGGGAGGATCACTTAGTTCAGGAGGTAAAGACAAACCTGGGTAACATATTAAGACCTCTCTGTCTACAAAAAAAAAAAAAAATTTTATTACGTGTGGTGGTGTGTGCCTGTCACCCCAGCTACTCGGAAGCTAAGGGCAGGAGGATCACTTGAGCTTAGGAGTTGGAGGCTGCAGTGAGCTATGATTGTGCCATTGCACTCCAGCTAGGACAACAGAGTAAGAGTCTTTTTAAAAAATCTTTAAAAGATTGAAGATTTAAAGTCTCTTTTTATAAAAAAAAAGTAAATCTCTTTATTTTGCCCTAGCACTTGAATGATACTTGTGCGGAGTAATAACTTTTTTCATTTATAATCCTTTCCTTTCATAACTTTAAGGAGACTGAGTCGTTACGTTTTTACCCCATTTGGTGTTATCAGTGAGAAATCAGATCTTGTCGCCATGTTAACAGCTCGGTGCCTCGTAATGACTTTTTTTTTCCTGTTTACCAGAAAGATTTAGAATTTTCTTTGTTCTTAGATTTTGGAAATTTCATCAAGCTGTGTTCATATGTACATCTTTCACTATTTCTGTTTCATAGTTCATGAACCTTAATACGCTGTGGTATATGCTGAGGGTGGTGGGTTCAAACCCAGCCCTCGGTATATGCAAATAATTCAAATTTTGCATTGATTAATGGAACTTTTCAGATATTGTATCTTTCATTCTGTCCTTTCCTCTATCCTTGAGATGGATATTTAATCTGGATCTGCCTTCCATGTGTCTTAACTTTACCCTCATATTTTTATATTTCGATTACTTTGCCCTGTAGGAAAGATTCCTTCTAGATCACCAGTTTGCCTTTCAGTCACGTTCCTTCTAATACTCAGCTTCTCTCTTTTTTTCAGGTTACCTTGAGGAATCTTCCATTCCTACTTACCACTTTACCATTCTGTGATGATATTCTAATGATGATGTTGATGCTGTACAGATTAATTCCATTTATGACAGTCTCTAAAGAAGGAACTGTTTCATCCTTACAACTAATTCATTTCAAAATTTTGTAGCTCTAACTCCCAGGGGATATTTTGTTACATCTCCCCTATCCTTTTACGTTTCCAGTGGAAATACGAGGCTTCCCTATTATGGTGGGGCATATAGGGAAAATCATATAATTTATTGTTCAAACCTGGATACTTTAAAACATGAATGGAGCACTATTACAATTACACCCATAGGACGAAGTGGAGCACTCCCGAGAAAATGGGAAGTGTGTCAACCCTAAGCATGTATAGCAGTATTATAACGATAGACTGGTTTTTATACCTGAGAAGAATCTGTGCACAATATACACAAGAAACCCAGAGACGGTCAATTTTTTATTTATTTATTATTTTTTTTTTGTAGAGACAGAGTCTCACTTTACCACCCTCAGTAGAGTGCCATGACGTCACAGGACTCACAGCAACCTCCAAGTCTTGGGCTTAAGCGATTCTCTTGCCTCGGCCTCCCAAGCAGCTGGGACTACAGGCGCCCGCCACAACGCCCGGCTATTTTTTTGTTGCAGTTTGACCGGGGCTGGGTTTGAACCCGCCACCCTTGGTATATGGGGCCGGCGCCCTACTCACTGAGCCACAGAGATGGTCAATTAAGATCAGTGTCTTAGAATCTTGCATAAATGACTGAGTTATAGATTTGGACCATCAATCTTTTATTCAGATGTTATTGGTGGCTGCCTATGCCAAGCTCTGTTCTAAGTTCTAAGGTGACAGAAACCCTATCCTCAAGAAACCTTGCCATTGGCTCGGCACCTGTGGCTCAAGGGGCTGAGGCGCCAGCCACATACACCCAAGGCTGGTGGGTTCGAATCCAGCCCAGGCCCGCCAAACAACAATGACGGCTGCAACCAAAAAATAACCGGGCATTGTGGCGGGCACCTGTGGTCCCAGCTACTTGGGAGGCTGAAACAGGAGAATCGCTTGAGCCCAGAAGTTGGAGGTTGCTGTGAGGTGTGATGCCACTGCACTCTACCATAGCGACAGGTTGAGGCTCTGTCTCAAAAAAAAAAAAAGAAAGAAAGAAAGAAACCTTACCATCTCTCTGAGACCAATGTATATGCTATCTCTTTGTCTTCAGGTGATGAAACCGGGTGGGGGATATTATTTTTGAGCCTCAATTTGGTTCCCCACCCACTAGGTTCTACTCTAACAGGTGCATCTGTCCAGGTACTTCCTAAATTGCACATAAAAATGATGAAATCTTGCAAAGAAATGCCTCTGCCTATCTTTTATTCTCTGCAATGAAGATGCTTTTGTTCTTTAAAAAAATTTTTTTTCAATCATTTTAAGTTTCCAAGATCATCCCTTGTTTTTCCTAATTCTCCTTTTGCAATGAAGGCTGTTCTTGTTTTAAGCATGCATTGTCCTCTCAAATCACTCTAATATAATTGTGATGTTTTAAATTTTGTCTTTGGTTTTCTTAATTTGATCCTCAGAGGGAGGAGCAGGGAATGTGGCATCAGTTGCTGTGTTCGTTTACCTTGGAGACTGTCATGCTGTTAGTTTTCTCAATTGCCAAGTGATCTTTGTGTAGTCACTCTTCAGAATTCAAGTCTAGGTTGATCATTATTGGTAACTGATAGAGATTTCCTTAGATATTGTTGAAGTTTCCTGTTTGATATATCCGTACAGAGCTCACTTCTGTAGGTAATAGTTGAACACAGGGCTGTGTTGGTGGACTTAAGCCAGCTGTAATGAGTGCCAGAGAAACAATCTGGGAAATTTGCACTCTCTTAATTGTAGACACAGGGAAGGTGTTACATTCGAGGGTTTCTTTGCTTTTCTTTTTCCCTTCTCTGTGTTCAATGGGACGACCCAGAGTTACTGGAAGCATTGCTCTGTTTCCTCTCTCTGGCCCGGAGGGTAACCTTCCACGTCCGATTTCCCTCCTCTTACCCACCTGCACTTGCCGACGCCTGTGCTGGTGGTAAATGTCAGCGGTAGTTGTGTGGAGAGCAGGATAACCATTCAGACCTGGTAGTCCTTACGCTACGCTGCCTTGCCCCACTGTTCCTAACTTGAGCTTGCAGTTTGTCCCATCCTCCAGTGGAAAAATAACTCAAGTCCTTTAGTAGTCCCCTCTTTTCCTGTACTCAGTTACACATTTTTACTTTTGTTTCTCCATCAATATAGTTTCCTAAAAATTTCCTCAGTCACTTCTATCCCCCAAATTTTAAAAGCAGTTTATTAAGTAAATATAATTTAATCCTTAAGTATAATCAGGAAGGAACCATGTATGTCATTTGATCATTTTCACACAATTTCTTTCCTATTATGTAAACATACAAGCATTCTGTACCTGTTTCCCTATTGTACTAGGATTGTGGTTTTCTTTTTCAATGTATAGTATATGTCCCATGGTAAAAATGAAAGAACAATAGAATTATCTAAGGCCATATAATTGTTTAACGTAATAATTAAATGTAATCATCTTATCTGTTTGAAACTGTAGTGGTCTTCTGAATAAATCAGACGTAGTTATTCCTATTGAAGGTTAATCCAAGTAAATTTTGAGGGACCACAATGTTTTTCATCACCACAACATGATGATGATTTTTTTTAGTTTTTTTGGCCGGGGCTGGGTTTGAACCCACCACCCCCAGTATCTGGGGCCAGCGCCCTCCCTACTCCTTGAGCCACAGGTACCACCCGACATGATGATATCTTAATTGTATTCTTTCTTATTTCTTAAATTAATACATAGGCTGGGCACGGTGGCTCATGCCTATAATCCTAGCACTCTGGGAGGCCGTTGCGGGTGGATTGTTTGAGCTCAGGAGTTCAACACCAGCCTGAGCAAGAGCAAGGCCTCATCTCTAAAAAATAGGGCATTGTGGCCGGTGCCTGTAGTCCCAGCTACTTGGGAGGCTGAAGCAAGAGAATCACTTGAACCCAAGAGTTTGGGGTTGCTGTGAGCTATGATGTCATGGGACTGTACCGAGGGCAACAAATGAAACTCTGTCTCCAAAAAAAACAACCACCATATAATGTACGTATTTATGGGTTACATAGTGATATTTTGATAGGTATAGTGTTTAGGAGCAGATCAAGGTAATCAGCATATCTGTCATTTCAGATGTATATTATTTCTTTGTGTTGGGAGCATTCAGTATCCTCCTAGCTATTTGAAATTCTACAATGTATCATTGTTAACAATAGTCATCCCTACAGTGGTATATAGAACATTCAGACTTATACTTGCTTTCCAGATGTAATCTAACTTGTATTGTTTGCTGAGAATTTTAAATCTGTAGTGTCTGATCCTTTTGTGGTCATGAAGTCACTGAAACTCAGGTTTAAATACTGGTTCTTCTACTTACCAGTTCCATGACTGAAACATATTCCTTCAGTGCCTGGCACAGAAAGAATATCTTGGTAAATATTGGATGACTCAATGTATGAAGTTATTTAACCATATGAGGCTCAGTTTCCTTATCTGTAAAGTAAGGATAACAGTGGGCTTACTTAAGGTTACAAGTAATTTATGTGAAACCTCTTGGCATTTAGTAGACATTCAGTTAGTGCCAAGTATATATAGTTTATAAATTATATACTAGAATCCTTTGATTAGTAATAAGTAAGTCCTACAAATAATAGGTGTTACCTAGGGCTATGAGGTTGGTGACACCAGTGCCTCCAGGAGTTTCTGCACTGTTTATTCCTCTCCTGCATTTATTAAAGCAGACTGTGTATTCTGCAGTTCTGAGCAGGATCAAGACTTAAAGGGTGAAGATACAGTCTTGAGGTGCATGCAAACCAGTTGAAGAGGTCTGGACACAAGTATAACAAACACACTCTTAAAAAATAGTAAAGCAGGGTGGCGCCTGTGACTCAAAGGAGTAGGGCGCTGGCCCCATATGCCAGAGGTGGCGGGTTCAAACCCAGCCCCAGCCAAAAAAAAAAAAGTAAAGCAAATGTGAGGCACATACTGAAGGAGAGAACAAGGGAGTTGGGTTAGTATGGGGAAAAGCTAAGTAGACGTAAGTTTGGAATTGAAATAGAAATTAGAATTGAAAAAAAAAGACTATTTTGTTTGACACTAAGACCACGTGGGGTATTATTCAAGCTCTGTGTGGGAAGATGTGGTGTGGATTCCTGGGTGCAGGCGGATCCTGGGGACAGAAGGAGACGTGGCCTGGTACAGAGAAGCTCTTCAGTGTGAGCAGTGAAGGGTGCTGTGAGTTAGGTATAGCAAAACCCATCTGCACATCGCCCTGGTAACTGCATTAACTTTTCATTGTGCTATTTCTCACAGAACTAGTCATTAGAGCTTTGTCTGAAGATAGAAACTGTTTCTATCAGGCAAAGTAGAGGTTGGCATTGTTTTTATTGTGAGGTGGCCTGCCCACCTGCCTTGGATTTCTTTTTCAATTTGAACAGGTTAAACCTGGTTTTAGCAAATCAGAGGTTGTAAAGAAAGGACAGCTAATGGTTATGGACTAGGTTATCTCTTTGGCAACCAACACTTAAAGTGATTTTTCAATCTTTATCTGAAGTAGTTTTGGCAATTTAAAAGATCTTCCCTCTCCTCTGAGAAGATGTGAGCCCCTCTGGAGTATTCCTCCTTCTTTCCCTAATTTTTCCCTCAGGTAGCCTTCCACTTCTAATTTGAAGCTAGATGATATGTTGTGGACTCAGGGTTTAAATCTCTCTCTTTATTAATTTGTGAAAAGAATTAAAGAACTATGCCAATGCCATTTTATTTAAGGCTTCCCATGATGGCACACAAGACATTTGAGACAGTACATGACAAAGGAATGGCAGCACTTCCATGTGCTAAGGATGTGTAATTTTTCTTTTTTTTTGGTTGCAGTTCAGCTGGGGCCGGGTTTGAATCCGCCACTCTCGGTATATGGGGCCAGCGCCTTACCGACTGAGCCACAGGCCCTGCCCAGGATGTGTAATTTTTCTTTCTTTTTTTCCTTTCTTCTTTCCATTTCTCTTTTTATTGCTGCTATTATAGAAATGCTATTTTTTCCAGTGAAAGTTTTAGAAAGAACATTTTTTTTGTTTTTTAGCATTCATTTTTTTCTGTTATTGAAATGCCTACATTAGTGCATAAGTTAATATATGGCAAAACAGTTGAGATAAAATGCAGGGTTACTGCCTTGATTCCATGCTATCAACATTGTTCCCTACTTCATTTATTCTAACATATGTATACTTGAAAAAAATAGTTTTTAAAAGTGCTATCGTTTAGGAGCTCTCTGTTTATTAATATGATCCCAAGATATAATTCTCTAAAGAAGAGAATGGCAAATTATTTTAATGCTTTTGTTGTTTTTGTTTCTAGCTTATTCTACTAAGCTCAACAAATTTCCTGTATTTAATATTAATGATGACTTGAATGATCTGTGTACCAGTGCAGTAAGCCCAAATACTACCAAAGCCACCCGGTATGCCCTGAACGTGTGGCGATATTGGTGCATGACCAACGGGCTCAAAGATCATACGGACATCACCAAGGTAAGGGACTTTTGAGTTTACTACTTTTTCAGCCAACTTCATCGGGCTTCAAAGTCCCAGGCACTGCGCTAAGAATTGTAGAGAACACAGAACAGTTACTCTCTTCCTGGGAAAACTTTTAAAAGGACATAAAATAGAAGAAAAATATTCATAGTACAAAGCAGAATTTAATATACGTATTTTATGAATTCATAGAACAGAACTGTCTGAAAAGTTCAGTTGGATAAATTAACTTCAGTTTGGTGAAACTAGAGGAGAGAATTGATATTTCAACTACATTTTGAGAGAGAAGTAGGATTTTTGTAGAATTAGATGAGGACAGGAGTTTTCTAGGCTGAGTGATGGAAGGAAGAGTAAAATCTGAGGCACATCTTGCCTGCGGAAGAGGTGTCGTACATAGATACAGCAGACTATAAAACCAAGGTACAAAGCTAAAATCTTGTGAACATTGAGAATTCACTGAAATGTGTTGTTTTTGCTAGCAAGAGACTCTACTTGAAAGGATTATTGCAGTGGGGGTGGGGGGCGACTATTGCCATAGGGAGAATTACTCTGACCATAAGATCCATCTTAAGAGCTAGACAAAAGTGCAACCACGGAAGGTTTTTGAGCAGGAAGGAACATAAAGAGGTACTCTGGAGAAATTCACTGGAAGTGATGAGCAAAAAGTTATTTAACATGTTTAGTCCTGACTGGGCATCGTGGCTCATGCCTGCAATCCTAGCACTCTGGGAGGCCAAGGCGGGTAGATTGCTTGAGCTCATGTGTTTGAGACCAGCCTGAGCAAAAAGCGAGGCCCCATGTCTTCTAAAAATAGAAAAACCGGGCGGCGCCTGTGGCTCAGTGAGTGGGGCGCCGGCCCCATATGCCAAGTGTGGTGGGTTCAGGCCCAGCCCCAGCCAAACTGCAACAAAAAATAGCCAGGCGTTGTGGCGGGCGCCTGTAGTCCCAGCTGCTTGGGAGGCTGAGGCAAGAGAATCGCGTAAGCCCAAGAGTTAGAGGTTGCTGTGAGCCGTGTGACTCTACGGCACTCTACCCGAGGGCGGTACAGTGAGACTCTGTCTCTACAAAAAAAAAAATAGGAAAACCAAGGCAACAGGATCTCTTGAGCCTAAGAGTTGGAGGTTGCTGTAAGCTACAAGGCCATAACACTTTACCCAGGGTGACAGCTTAAAACTCTGTCTCAAAAAAAAAAAAAAAAAAAAATCCTTGGTTCTCAGTCTCTCCATTTTTTAAATAAGCTTTTAAGAGCTTCTGAGTAGAGATGTTTAAAGTTTGTGAATGGAAGGAAAATAATTTTAGAGATGTGGAAAGATCCTGTATTTTGTTCTGGCTATATTGAGTCTAAATCGGATATCTAGATGGACATGTCCAATAAGCAGTTGAGAATGTGAGATTTTAAACATGGTAGAAATACTAAAGCTGGTCCGGGCGGCGCCTGTGGCTCAAGGAGTAGGGCGCCAGTCCCATATGCCGGAGGTGGCGGGTTCAAACCTAGCCCCGGCCAAAAACCACAAAAAAAAAACAGAAATACTAAAGCTGGAAATATATAAGGAAAAGTCTTGAAAATAGAGGTCATAGTTGAAACCCCAGGACAGGTGAGGTCTCAGAGTTTGAGTGACATGTTTAGGAAACCAACAGGAGATAAACTAAGAAACCCAGGTTTCCACTTCGAGCGGCTTGGGACCTTTCTGCTGTCTGTGCTCTCCCCATTCCCCAACAAAGGAGAGGCAAAACTGGAGCAGTGAACAGTAAGTACCACTGAAAAGCAGGGTTCTCCCTGAAGATTTCTGTTGATAAAATTATTAAGAAGGGGAAGAGGTCAGCCCCACATGCCAGAGGTGGCAGGTTCAAACCCAGCCCTGGCCAAAAACTGCAAAAAAAAAAAAAAAAAACTCTGTAAGAAGGGGAAGAGACAGGGAGATGAACTGAAGAATCCTGGATTAAGGAAAAGATCCTGCCAGGATCCTAAAGATCCAGGTCAGTAACAGACCCTGGATCCTCCCAGAGTCATATGCTAATGATTGTTAAGGGAAAGGTCCAAAATGTAAGTGCCCAGGTTTATTTTCAGATTAAGATAAACTAAATATGTGCTCATTAAAAACAAACACCACTGGCTCAGCGCCTGTGGCTCAAGCCGCTAAGGCTCCAGCCACATACACCTGAGCTGGCGGGTTCAAATCCAGCCCGGGCCCACCAAACAACAATGATGGCTGCAACTGAAAAATAGCCCAGCATTGTGACAGATGCCTATAGTCCCAGCTACTTTGGAGGCAGAGGCAGGAGAATTGCTTGAGCCCAGGAGTTGAAGGTTGCTGTGAGCTGTGAAGCCATGGCACTCTACCCAGGGCGACAGCTTGAGGCTCTGTCTCAAGAAAAAAAAAAAAAAAACTACCACCACCACTCAAGGAAATAAACTACCATGAGTGAGAATGAATAAAAACAACAAACAACAGATTTAGACCCCAAGGACTTTAGATAGTAGATTGAATAGTAGGTAATAAACCATGTATGACATTTTTATTTATTTATTTATTTATTTATTGAAACAAGGGTCTCACTTTGTCACCTTAGATAGGGTGCCGTGGCATCGTAGCAACCTCAAACTCCAGGGCTTGAGCAATCCTCTTGCCTCAGCCTCCTGAGTAGCTGGAACTATAGGTGCCCGCCTCAATGCCCAGGAAGTTTTTCTATTTTTAATAGAGACAGCATCTTGCTCTTGCTCAAGCTAGTCTCCAACTCATGAGTTCAAGCAATCTGCCCACTTCAGCCTCCCAAAGTGTTAGGATTACAGGTGTGAGCCACCATGGCCAGCCCCCAATGTATGGCATTTTTATAGAAATAGAAGAAATCATAAAAATAAAAATACACTAATCAAAATGATCCAGCAGATTTGAAAATAAATTGACATCTTTGGGCTATAAGAGAATAAAAGAGTCCAGAATTACCCTCCTGTTTTAACAGCTAGAAAGCTGAATACAATATATGAAACAATCTATGATAGAACAGGCAGCACAGGATGTGATCCCTAAGACAGAGGAAACACATGGAAAGAGTGCTGCCTGCTCAGGCAGCGTCTGTGGCTCAAAAGGGTAAGTGCCGGCCCCATATGCCGGAGTTGGGGGGTTCAAACTCAGCCCCAGCCTAAAACTGCAAAAACAAAAAAGGGTGCTGTCAGCTCTCAGGCTTCCTGCCTGGAGGCAAATTCTCAAGTGCAGTTAAGGGAAGGAAATCTGAACAGAGCCTGGCAATCTCACTGAGTTGTGGGGACACAGCAATCAGAATTTGGGCAGGCTGAGGACATGAATACACTAGAAAGAAATTAACATTCACTGAAAAAAATGCCCAAATCTAGACTTCAACAATGTAAATTTCATAATTTTTTTTTTTTTTTTTTTAGAATTTTATTATTTTATTTTATTTTTTGCAGTGTTTGGCCGGGGCTGGGCTTGAACCCGCCACCTCCGGCATATGGGGCCGGCACCCTACTCCTTTGAGCCACAGGCGCCTCCCGTAAATTTCATAATTTTTAGCATCTAATCAAATATTACTAGACATGGAAACATGTGACCCACACATAGGAGAGTAATTAGTTAGGTCTTTCACTTCTAGCCAATTTGGAGGGCTGGATTTACCCTTATTTCTGAAACAATAAAAAAACAGACAAAAGATAAAAACAGTGTTTTGCAAAGCTCTGTATAATAAGCACAGAAGGACTGTGATCTTTGAGAGACAGAAAGAAAAAAAAAAGGTGCCCCAGCTTGCTTTCTTGAGAGAGTTAACAGATGTGTAGTGTAGGGAGAGGGAATCCAGGCAGAGTCCCGTAGACCTTCTGAGTTAGGGAAATGGAGCTGAGAGAACAGAGAGACCAAGATGGCTGGAGTAGTCATAACAGAATATTTAAAGGCAGAGAGCCAAACAAAGAACCCATAGAGACCTGAAGACAGTCACCCTCAAATATTCAGGTAAGTACTGAGCAGCATATGCAGGTAAGGAAGCTCCCTGAGGAAAGCACCGTTTTTACCAGCCAGTGTGGGAAAACCTCAGGATTCATTGAGAATGAGGAGAGTACTCAGAAAGCTCATGTCAGGTATAGAGAATAATTAGCCCCTAGACTGAACTCGTCCCATCCAAGGTCTGCTCTTGCCATTTCTATTGAACATTATACTGGAGGTTCAAGCCAGGACCTGTTCAATTAGGCAATAAAAAGAAATAGCCTTCCAGAATGAAAAAGAAGAAGTAAACTATCTTCTTTTGCAAATGGTATGCTCACGTATAAAGAAAATTCTAAAGGAACCATTAGAAAGTGATTTGAAATAATAAACTAGTTCAGCAGGATTGCAGGATATAAAATCAATACACAAAAATCAGCAATCAGCCCAGGCGTGGTGGCTCACACCTGTAATCCTAGCACTCTGGGAGCCTGAGACGGGTGGATTGCCTGAGCTCACGGGTTCGAGACCAGCCTGAGCAAGGGCAAGACCCCATCTCTAAAACCAGCCCAGTGTTGTAGCAGTCACCTATAGTCCCAGCTACTCGGGAGGCTGAGGCAATAGAATCATTTGAGCCCAGGAGTTTGTGATTGCTGTGAGCTATGACCCCATGGCACTCTACCGAGGACAACAAAGTGAGAGTCTCAAAAAAGAAAAAAAGAATCAGCAATCAGCAAACCAAAAATAAAATTAAGAGAAGAATTTTATTTATAATAGCAAAAATAAAAAGAATAAAATATTTAGAATTAAATTTAACAGAAAAATTCCAGATTATTCACTGCAAACTACAAAACAATATTGGGGAAAAAAGTAAAGACATAAATAAATGTAAAGACAACCTGTGTTCATGAATTAGGAAATTTAATATTATCGAAATGGCAGTAATCAGCCAAATTATTTATAGATTCAAAGTAATCCCTATCAAAATCTCAACTGTTTTTTGCAGAAGTAGGAAGTTGATTCTAAAATTCATATGGAAATATAAGTGACCCAAAGTTGCCAAAACAATCTTGAGAAGGAAGAACAAAGTTGGAAAACTCACATTTTCTAATTTCAAAACTTACTACAGAAAGCAAGACTGTGTTCCATTGGCACCATACATAACAGATCAGTGGAATAGAATTAAGAATCCAGAAAGAAACCCTCACATTTACAGTCAGTTGATTTCAAGAAGGATGCCAAATAACTCAATGGAGAAGAATAGCTTTTCAATAAATGGTGCAGGGATAACTGGATATCTAATGCAAAAGACTAAAGTTGGACCCCCCTACCTCAAAACATATATACAAATTAACTCAAATGGATCAAAAATCTAAACTTAAAAGAGCTAAAGCTATTAAATTCTTAGAAGAAAACATAAGGGTAAATCTTCATGACCTTGAATTAGACAAGGTTTCTCAGATATGACATCAAATATACAATCAACCAAAGAAAAAATAGATAAACCAGAATTCCTTAAAATTAAAAACATGTACTTCAAAAGATACCACTTTCAAGAAAGTGAAAGACAACCCACTGAATAGGAGAAGGTATTTATAAATCCTGTATCTCATAAAGGACTTGTATCCAAAATAAAGAATTATGATAACTTGGCTCTGCGCCCGTAGCTCAAGTGGCTAGGGCGCCAGCCACATACACCAGAGCTGGCGGGTTCGAATCCAGCCTAGGCCGGCAAACAACAATGACAACTACAACCAAAAAATAGCCAGGCGCTGTGGTGGGGGCCTGTAGTCCCAGCTAGCTGAGAGGCTGAGGCAAGAGAATCACTTGAGCCCAGCAGTTTGGAGGTTGCTGTGAGCTGTGACACCATAGAACTCTACTTAGGGCGACAGCTTGAGACTCTGTCTCAAAAAAAAAATAAAAAATTATGATAACTTACCAGCAAAAAGACAAATAGCCTGTTTTTTAAATGGGCAAATGATCTGAATAGACATTTCTCCAAAGAAGATACACAGACGGCCAATGAGCACATGACAAGATGCTCAGTATTGGGCGGTGCCAGTGGCTCAAGGAGTAGGGTGCCAGCCCCATGTACCAGAGGTGGCAGGTTGCTTGCCAGCCCCGGCCAAAAACTGCAACAACCAAAAAATGCCCAGTATTATTAGACATCAGGGAAATGCAAATCAAAACCACAACATATCCAATTTGATGGCTAGAATTTTTTTTTTTTAAGAAGAAATAACAAGTGTTAGTGAAGATGTGAAAGAATTGGGGCTCTCATATTCTTGTGATGGGAATGTAAAATGATGCAGCTACTTTGGAAACAATCATGCAGTTCCTCAGAAGTTAAACATGGAGTTACTATATAACCAACTAATTCCACTTCTAGGCATATATACCCAAGAGGATGAAAAACATATATTCATACAAAAACTTGTGCACAGATATTTACTATAGCATTATTCACAATAGCCAAAATGTGAAAACCACCCACATTCATTAGTAGGTGAATGGATAAACAAAATCTAGCGTATCCATTTAGCAATAAAAAGGAAGTACTGATCCATGCTACAACATGGATGGACTTTGAAAGTGTTAGACCAAGTGAAGTCAAACACAAAAGGATAAATAAATCAGAGACAACAGAAGAGAGATGTGTGATTCCACTTAGGTGAGGTACCTAGAATAGGCAAATTCATAGATGCAGAAAGTACAGTAGAGGTTACCAGGCCTTGGGCAAAGAGGAAATGAGGTATTATTTAATTAGTATAGAGTTTCTATTTGGAATGATGAAAATCGTTCTGGAAATGAATTGTGGTGATTTACAACTTTGTGAATGCAATTAATGCCACTGAATTGTATGCCTAAAAATGATCTATAAAGAAGAATTGCTTGAAGCCAGGGGTTTATGACCAGCCTAGGAAACATAGGCCCCATCTCTACAAAAAATAAAAATTAAATATTTTGAAGTGGACAGATTGCTTGAGCTCAGGAGTTCAAGACCAGCCTGAGAAAGAGTGAGACCCTGTCTCTACTAAAAATAGAAAAACTAGCCAGGCATAGTGATGCATGCCTATAGTCCCAGCTACTCGGGAGGCTGAGGCAAGAAGATTGCTCAAGCCTAAGAGTTTGAGGTTGCTGTGAGCTATGATGACGTAACAGTACTCTACCCAGGGTGACAGAGTAAGACTCTGTCTCAAAAAATAAATAAATAAAGTAGAAATTTAAGAAATAATAAATATTTTGTTATGTATATTTTACTACAATTTAAAAACCCAAATCAATAAAAAGGTAATCATTTCCTTTTAAATAATAATTTTAAATGATTGCTAATATATTAGTAATTTTAAGATTCACCTGTTCTCCAACTCCCATGATTTCTCCATGGCCACTAGCCTTAAGGCTAGGCCTCAGAGTCTTATCTTCCAGATTCTCTAACATCACTATGGCAGTTGTCTGTACTGTGAACCTATATATTCCCTTGTAGGAGTCTATGAAAGGACCCTTATTTCTCCCCACCCTCCATCATTTAGGTAACATCCACATCTCAGGTGGTGAAAATTTCTCAGCTTTCCAGTAGAGTGTCCCTTTTCCCTGCTTCTGGGTATTAATACTTCTTAGTTGGCCCCTGTGTTACCTAGACAAATAATGGCTAAGGATAAAGAAATGTCTCAGTCCTCTGTAATCCATTTTACATGATCCTCCCAGATTAAATATCTGTTAAGAAAGAAAATATCTTAGAGAATTAGCCAACATTTAATGAAGAGAAAAAATGTGGCATCAAGTGCCCATACTCTTTAATTTGACTCTCTTGGTTTCCCTACAAAATATTATTAGTCTAGGTGTGTCATTAAAGATAGATACAGCTGGCAGGTACCAGTGCCTGATTATGGTTTGGCATCTGGCGAGCCCCAAATTTAGTTGCTTGCTCAAGGGAGAAAGCAAGGAGTCAAGTCAGACTTCACATGTCATCTGAATAAGCCTAGTGTGCGCGCTGCCCTCACTCTGTGAGCGCTGTGTAGTGCCTGTGGTTTTTCCCCACGAGTTATCAGAAGTGTGACCTACTCATCCCTGATACGTATTCTTCAAGTTTGCTCTATTGCCTTACATGTTCCTTAGACTCAATCACTAAAAAAATGGGGCATCTCTATAAATACTGTTCTGAATAAAGTAAAATTTGGTAAGTGCAAATTTTTTTGTTGTCAGCAATGGTTACTTCAAGATTCATTTGTTTTCAAGCAAATTGTACAACTACTTGCAGTTCATACCCATTTTCTCCACTTTCTCCATCCTCCTAGACAAGATTATTACAAATAAGAGTTTGAAGCATTTCTCAAAAAAAGCAGTTCTTGGGTTTATTAATACTTGTCTTATATCCTGTCTCTTGCAAGTGTCAAGGACTAATATTTAGTTTCAGAGCTTTGGAATTTGCCAGGCAAGTCAGTTTTCTTCTTATTTTATTCTTTCCCACCTGGGGTCATCAGTCCCATAACAAATCTCTTATTTCTCTTTGGTCATTTTTTACATCAAGGAAGCCAAGTGTCTAATCCATGGTGAATCTTGATGTGGTAAATCAATTTAGGTTAATGAAGGAAAGTGGTTTCTTGTCATGTCTTCTTAGCTCACTAAAGACCTTGGTAACTTAGAGGAATAATCACCAGCCCAAGCTAGGTCTGAGAAAACAGATGCAGCCAACATGGTGACAATTAACTGTTTCCTATGTGCAGACAATATAAATTTTGTGCCTTGACATTTCTCCAGGAATTGCTTTTTTGTGGTGATTTTACTTTGAAACTTGTGATATTCTGTAGGAGTCCAGAAAAATGTTCTGTATCCTAAGTCAGCTTGGTTCTCCTGATACCAAGGTTAATTCATTGATTTAACCTATAGTTGTCAGTGCATTGGGTGCCAATTATGTTTCTGGCCTTCTGGTATGTGTTGAAGACCTAATCATGAATGAGATACAGTTCTTGCTTTCAAGGAACCTTCAGTCCATTTTGAGAGATAGATATATAAATACATAACAGACTATACAACATGGAAAGGACCGTGGGAATCCCAGGTAAGAAAGTAATTTTGCTTAGGGAAGCTGGAAAAGCTATTATATAGAAAACAGAATTTGAGCTAATTTTGGAAGAGGGCATAGAGACTTTTCAAATAGAGGTTAGAAGAAAAGCATTCTAGACAGAGGAATTAGCAAGTACAAAGACTTAGAAGCATGAAAGGGCCTTGTGGTTTCTGGGAATGGCAAAAAGTTCAATGAGGCTGAAAAATAAACTACAAAGAGAACAGAAGATCAAGCTAGAGAAATAGGGTGTGTACCAGTTATCTATTGCTGCATAACAAACTATCCAAAAAACTAAGTAACTTCAAGCAGGGCGGCGCCTGTGGCTCACAGGGGTAGGGTGCTGGCTCCATATGCCAGAGGTGGCAGGTTCAAACCCAGCCCTGGTCAAAACTGCAACAACAACAACAACAAAAAAGTAACTTACAGCAAACAGTCATTTTATTTGCTCATGATTTGACGTGTTAGCATTTTGGGCTGAGCTCAACTGAGTATTTCCTCTGTTGGCCTCACTTAAGGTGCTCACATGGGTGCAGTCATCTGGGATTAGATGGGAGGTAATTTGGGCCTCCTCACATGGCAACACGATGCACTAAGATAGGAAGAACCTGTAATATGAAAACTGAACTCCTCTGAGGCCTAAGCTTGGAATTCACACATTGTCACTTCTGCCATATCTGTCGGTCATACTATGTCAGTGGAAAAATAGACTCCACTTCTTGATGGGAGAAGCAGCAAAGTCGCATAGCCAAAGGGTTGTGTGTACAGGGAAGGGAATTGCTGGAGCTCTCTTTGCCAATGGCCTGCCACAGAGTAGAAGCAGATTGTGAAGACTTATATACAAGGTAGACAGTTTAGAATGTATCCCAGGGGCAACAGGAAGCTGTCAGATGTTTGTTTTTGTTTTGTTTTTTTATTAAAACACTAAAGTAAAAAAATAAGATTTTCTCCTTAGCTCTCCTTATTTAGGATTCGTTCCTCTCCTGCAATCCACATGGTTATTTCAGAAGTCACACAGTAATAAGATGATAAGTTGTTTGAATTAGGAGTAGGCCAAACAGAATCCCTTTTTTGGATTTTTTTTTTTTTTTTTTTTTACTGAAAATGAGAGTTTGTTGCTAAAAACCTGAAGCTGTAAGATGTAAACCTTGGGGAGTGCTAGGTAGCTATTTCTGTAGCTATATGAAGAAAGTCAGTCTGCACAAAGAAGCAGAGATGAGAAATAGAGAGCGTCCTGATGGCCTTGAAGCCCCACTAAGTCTGACATCGCTCTCTGCCTACACTTGTTCAAGTTTAGTCTCTCTCTCGCAATCAAAGACATCCCCATTAATAAAAGGAGAAGCTAATACCTGCAAGTGGAGAGTTGCAAGTGACAACCTAAAAATCCAACATCAGCTGAGTTTGAGTATATTGGTTATTGGGAAATTATTTTAACTGATTATTGCTGCCATTTAAGAAAGTTGTTCTTGGGCGGCGCCTGTGGCTCAACGGGTAGGGCGCCGGTCCCATATGCCAGAGGTGGCGGGTTCAAGCCCAGCCCTGGCCAAAAAAAAAAAAAAAAAGACTAATAAAAAAAAGAAAGTTGTTCTTGGGGCGGCACCTGTGGCTCAGTGAGTAGGGCGCCAGCCCCATATGCCGAAGGTGGCAGGTTCAAACCCAGCCCCGGCCACACTGCAACAAAAAAATAGCCGGGCGTTGTGGCGGGCGCCTGTGGTCCCAGCTGCTCAGGAGGTTGAGGAAAGAGAACCGGGTAAGCCCAAGAGTCAGAGGTTGCTGTGAGCTGTGTGACGCCACGGCACTCTACCCGAGGGCAGTACAGTGAGACTCTGTCTCTACAAAAAAAAAAAAAAAAGAAAGTTGTTCTTATATTTTGTATGTAACCTACTGCTTCTGATAGCTTTCATCTGAATTTCTTAGAGTTTTCTAGACCAACAATCAGATTATCAGAAAATAATTCTATTTTGTCTTTTTCTTTTCCTATTATATACATATGTACCAGCGTGTATATATAATAATTTCCTTTTCTTATCTTACGTGTTTGGCTGTACCCTCCAGAACGGTGTTATATATAATAGCAATAATATTCAGTATGCTTACCCTATTCCTGCTTTTATAAGAAAGAATTCAAAAGTTTTCATTATAAGTATAATTTTTATAGTTCTTGCCTATCCTAATACTCTTCATCATACTAAGCTTTTTTTCCTTCCAATCTAAACTTAATTTGTATTTTTAAAAATTTTGGCTATTACTTTTTCAAATACTTCTTTAGTATCTATCAAGTTCATATTGCTTTTTCTTCTTAATGAATGTCAGTTATATAAAAATAAGTATTAAGATTGAATTTTTTTATATTGTACAAGAATCCCCACTTGTTTTGATGCAATATTATACTCCATTCTGAATTTGACTTGATAATAATAGGCATTCCCTGTTTTGCAAGGCGAACTAGAACTTATGCATATCAGAGTCATGCCTTCACTTTAAATGGTACCAATGTGCACAAATTTTATTTAACATAATGAAGTAGAAAATGAAAATTGCCTATATTTTATTAGGGATGTTTACATTCATACACATATGCATATACTTTGGTTTTTGGAATAATGTTGGTCAAATTTGCATTAGAAAAAAATATCTTTTTCCTATGCCTTAAAACTCCTTAAATACAAAAGAAAATCTGAATTGACTCCTTAAAGCCATCTCTTTAGAAATAATACACATCTTTAACAATTATTTCACTCTTTTCTCTTGTTTAGGCCTATTCAAATCTCTTACCTCTTATTGAACCAACTTCGATAATTCATATTTTGCTAGAAAATTGTTTGGGTTATCTAGATTTTCAAATTAATATTCAGAAATTATATCATGTTTTTCATATTCTTTATTTTCATTTTCCGTAGTTATACTCTTTCTTATTCCTACTATTATTTAAATGTACACATACCTCCTTCTCTTTTTTCTCTCTTTCTAAAGTTATACCTGCCAGAAGTTTGTCAACTCTATGCATATTTTTAAAGATTACATATTCTTATTTTTATCTACCTCAACTTATATCTTTTGTAGCCTATTAATTTACATTTTTATCAATTCGTTCTATTATTTTTTAGTTTGATTTACTTTTTCTAGCCTTTTGGGTTTAATAATCGGTTTGCTTATTCTAAATAAAGTTTTCTAACAAAGTCATTCAAAACTATATTATTGAAATACTAGGGGTGCAAAAAATATTTATACACATTCCCAAAAAGTGTATGAATTGGAAGTAAAATTGATGTGTGTAGCATGCCTAGGTACACTTGACCAGTAATGGTACCTTCGATTCAACTTCAAAAAGTGGTACATAGATAACATCTCTTAAAATGTGCATACATTTTTTGGTACCCTCTGTATATTTTGCAGTATCTCATACATTTTGTTTTTGTTTTTTTGAGACAGAGTATCATTTGTTGCTCTCAGTAGAGTGCTGTGGTGTCATTGCTCACAGCAACCTCAAACTCTTGAGCTCATGTGGTTCTCTGCGTCAGCTGGGACTACAGGCACCTGCCACAATGCCGGCTATTTTTAGAGACGGGGTCTTGCACTTGCTCAGGCTCATCTCAAACCTGTGAGCTCAGGCCATCCACCCACCTTGGCCTCCCAAAGTCCTAGGATTACAGGCGTGAGCCACCATGCCTGGCCACAGTATCTCATATATTTTGATATGTAATATTTTTCCTTTTGTTAATTTTTTTAAATTTGGTGTTAATATAGGATACTTGTGATTGTTACATTTATAAGGTAAAGTTCAAAGTCTGAGTTGTGGTTGAGTCCTTTATCCAGAACCGTGCTTGCTGTATGCCCCTACGCTGTATCCAATAGGTGGCTTTTCATTAATTCTTTTTTTGTTGTTGTTAATTCTTAATCTTGAATTCTTTCTCTTTGACTCAGGGATATTAGAAGAATGAATGTTAATCTGTTCAATTTCTACTCAGTAAAGAATTTTTTTGCTGAGATTTTCTTACTGTCCTAAAACCTATTAGTACATTCAGCCTGAATACACTATGAGCAAGATCTGGTTTGCTCTGCATCTTGAAAATAAAGCTTTCTTACTAGCCAAGCTACCTTCTCTCCTACCATACCAAATCAGGTGCTCTCCCTGTCAGTATAGTCATTAAGTGTTTGATTTCTCTTTAACAAATAATTGATACTGAAGACCTGTCGGTCATTAAGCCAGAGATATATTTCAGGACCTATTCAGATAAATTCAAGTGACAATCAAGGAGCATTAACTTGCTCTCTTCAGTGGAGGAGACCTCAATTGTCTTTCCTTAGAGCACCATGTGTAGTAACGCCAAGACCAGTGTGCACGTGTCGAGGAAATTAATGCTGAAGCGATTCAGAGTTTAAGTTTAGTTTAGGAATCCTTTACAGAGGATGGTTGAATTTTATTGAAAGGAAGGAAAGCAAATGATTTGCAAGCAAAGAAAAGAAAAAGGGCCTTCCAGAAAGGAATAATGAAAATTACAAAAGACCAAAGAAAAGGTATATTTACAGTTTATGTCTGTGTTTGCAGACACACAGGGTGTGTGTGTTCGTTACTATTTGCAAACCCTCTCGTGGCCCACTACGTTAAACATTACAACGATCCTTTGAGAGGTCATTATGTCCTGTTTTGTGAATGGAAGCAAAGGTTTGAGTGGTGGATCCAAGTGTAGAAGATCTTCCAGCTTGAAGTTCACTGTTGTTTCCACTGTGTCACTAAGGGGTCAACCCTTTAGAGGCCACCACGTGTCTTGTCCACAGTGCAGCCCCTGGTGAGGATGGGAAAGGAAGGAGGGGTCTGGCTATGTGGGTGTCCTCAAGTGTGTAACCTCAGTGTTTGTCTCATTTGAGATCCCTGCAGTGAAGTTGAACGAGCTACTCGAGAACTTTTATGTCACCGTTAAGAAGAGTGACGGCTCCGACTTCCTGGCCACCTCACTCCACGCCATCCGCCGAGGCCTGGACCGCATCCTGAAGAACGCAGGTGTGGGCTTCTCCATCACCAGCAGCACCTTCAGCTCCTCCACCAAGAAGCTCAAGGAGAAGCTGTGGGTGCTGAGTAAGGCCGGCATGTCAGGGGCCCGTTCTCGCAACATCGTCTACTTCTCCCTCTCCGACGAGGAGGAGATGTGGCAGGCGGGCTGTTTGGGGGATGACAGCCCTATCACTCTCCTGTCCACTGTGGTCAAGTACAACAGCCAGTACCTGAACATGCGGACGCTGCAGGAGCACGCGGATCTGATGTATGGGGACATTGAGCTGCTCAAAGACCCACAGAACCAGCCCTACTTCGCGCGGACAGACAGCGTCAAGCGGGAGAGTCGGAGTGGTTCCACCAGAGTGTGTCACGGGAAGATCTACCACGAGCACTCCAGGGGGCACCGACAGTGCCCTTACTGCCTCCTCTACAAGTACATGTACATCCACCGGCCGCCCACCCAGATGGAGGCCCGCTCCCCCTTCTACCTTACCGCCAGAAAGGAGGCCGCAGACATGGGCAGTGTGTGGTACGAGGAACAGAGGATGGGGCTGCGATCTCTTCGTGGAATTGTCCCAAACTTAGCCAAGAAGGTCAAGCTGGAAAACTGTGAGAACTTCACCTTCGTCTCGTTTACTCAGGTCTCCAGGAGGCTGGGCTCTCACAGCTGCTGCCAGTGAGCCCAGCCTGGGTCCAGCCCTTGCCCCGTGCACCCTCCTAGGCCAGAGCTCCCCTAGGTGGCCAGAGTCAGCGTCACCAGTGCTCTGAGGAGGCAGGGGCTGACCAGGCATGACGTCTATCAGGCTGGTCTCCATCAGCGTGGCCTGCTAATCCCCTGACTTGGGTTTGTTTTTTAAGTAGATGAGTCTGAATAATTCAGATGTTTTATCCAAATGTCTGTCACCTTTGTTAACTTTTAGAATTTAACACAATGTATAATTGCTACATACAAGAGTGAGGAAATTCATTTTATCTAGTGCCTTTTTAGCACAGGTTTTCTCAAGAAAAGAAAGAAAATAAAATAAAAAAGGAAACTGTTTAAGTAATCACTTAAAAAAAAAAAAAATCCCAGTAGCCCAGTCGCTTTAGAGTGTTAGGATTACACTTGTTGAATTACACTCACAAGAATGAAGCAGAAGGAGAGAGGCGACGTGTTAACAATGTCCAGGGACAGAAGTGCACTTCTTGACCCTCCTTTATGTTTTGCTGGTGGGTAACGAGGTTCTGCAGAGCAAGCAGCCTCGCCGGAGGGGAGATCCGCAGTGGAAGGGACTCCATCTCGACTGTCAGTGGAGACAATTTTGTGAAAAAGATGAATGCACCAGAAGGGTGTTTGTGAGAACAAGGTTTCCTGTGACTAGATGGTTTGTAGTATGAGGGAATTTCCAGCAGTGAAGGAAAATGGCTTGGAAAAGCCATCTGTGATTCAAAATGTGAAAACCTCCTGAAGCAGAAGTGCCTACATTTTATTTCTCAGCACCACATGAGAGCTCTTTTCATTTGAACATTTTTTATTGTTATTAATCTGTGTTTCATGTCATAGTTCTGTCAGCATATAACACTGGATCTATTAAAACAACTAAAGGTAATTATCGGCTACCAAGAAAATCCAACAAAATAAACTGCAAAGAAAACAAATCCCAAAACATGTTTATTAAAGAGCTTTGAAATATTGTTGTCAAAGCCTGACTTTTTCAGCCACGGCAGATGCCATCATTTTAGGTTGGCACCAGAGCTTGCGACATGATAATTTAGGCGACCGACCAGGTAAGCAAACCCAGCATTAAGAATGTAGTTGTAAAGTCAGAGCCTAATGTAGATTATTAATGGCATTTGAAACCATTTCACTCAGGTAAAATTCAGCCTGATTGCATAATTATTTAAACATTAGCAGAATTTTCTGATTACTACTCTGAATGCAACAGTAGGTGAATAAGGAGTCCAAAGAGTACTAATTAATAATAACAATAATTCATACAGATCTTTATATTTGAGGAAAAACTTCTACAACTTTATGCCATGTTCCTGTGTGTGTTTTCTAATCCTGAATTAAAATTCCTGTACAAATTCTGACTTTGGAGAAGTCAGAAAATCAGTCCCATTTCTTTTTCAAAATATTATTTTGGTATTTATTTTAATTGTTTTTTAAGAACATTCCCTAGTCACTGAAATACATAATACTTCTTTACCAGAGAACACTCGACCAATGCTGCCTTAAGCTGTGATGTTCCCTTTTAAGTTACTGTGCATTGATAATTTTGTTTACTAGTTGATCTTTCCTTGGTAGAGGTTAATTTTGGAATATTTACATCTGTATGTAAATAACAGGTAATATTTAATAATCATTGTTATGACTTGATATTGTATACTGTTCTGTTGTGGTTTTCCTATAGTGATTTTAGGGTTTTGATTAAAAAGAGATAGACAAAACATTAGATACAGTTTTCCTTTAGTTCGCTAAACACCCAAAGGATATTTTTGTTTGTGGAAAGCAGATGTTCATGTCCTTGTCAGTTCTGCACTGAAACTGAAATATAACCTCTGTGAACTATTGGGCAGAGCCTGCAGCTTACGTAAATAAAGCCTCCACTTTTATTTTAGATTCAAGAAGAAATGGCTCTTAGGAATCTTTTCAGATTTTAACATTTCCAATAGTAGCAATAACCGATCTAGAGTTTGTAACCTTTCTACTGATAGTGGCGTCTCATGCACTGAATAACCGTCCCTGCTTCGGGCTTGTTGCCTGCCACCTATTTGATGTACTATAAATCCCCAGAGTTCTGAAGCGAATGATTACATCTGGAGGGCACATCTTCAGAGCTGTCCGATGGAAAGAACGGTGTCTCAGCATCCTAAATGCCGTTCATTACATGCCTTCTTGGGCATGGAAGTGTGAAGGAGAACACTTCCGTCAGGTGTTACCATGCCCCACCCATTGTGCTAGGTACTTTATCTGTTACATCTTTGTGTATATGTATGTGCGCGCACACACTTGTGTGTTCAAGCCTGGTGAACCTGTTAAGATGGCAAAGTGCCTGTCCATGTGCGTGGCTAAGGCCGACCCTGGAGGATCTTAATGGGGGGCAGAGTAGGTAGTCTGGTTGGTGTTCTGCTAGGGCAGTTGTTTTGGCTTTCCAGTCTGCTCTAAACCTTACCTGCTGCGGACACCGGGATTTTCGGCTCTTGGCCTAAACAGGAGAAAGGAGATCCCAAGAGGGAAGGTTGAGAACATTTTCCCCACTTACCTTTGGGAGTTTTTGTGTTCCAAAGTGGGAATGAATTTTGAGAATTCTCAAATTCACCTAGATACCAGTTACCTTTGGGCTGTGCATCAGGCTGGTGCTGCAGGAGTTATGAGAGGGCCTGTGGAGTCCTTTGGGTGAGCTCCTGCCCACAGCACTGTGCGTATCTGCTCTGAAGTGAGCCCTGCTTTCTTGCTACTGATTCTTCAGAATCTAGCAGGTCTCCTTGTTGGAAGTTTACTCTGGCAGAGATGATAAGTGTCAAATTGAATTAAACATAAAGAGTTGAGCACATCATAAGCATGTGATAGATTTATTTAACTAATCTGCTTTATACCACTTATTTCCTCCATCATGGAGATTTTCTCTCTCTCTTAAAATGTTAAACTTGAAGAGGAAACCAAACCTGATAATCTGGTCAAGTTAACACATTTTCACCCATGAATTCTACCTCTAACTCAGCCAAGCCCTGATACCTCAAATATAGCAAAAATAAGTGAAAGTAGAACAGAAAAGCCTTAATAGGCTTTATGAGACAGTTTTTCCATTGTTTAGTGTGTTTGCAAAAAGGAATATTATGGAAGTATCTAACCAAAGCTGTGAAAGAAATGGTCTCCTTGGTCATGTGGCATTTTTCCAATTTTCCTCGGATTTTTTTTTTTTTTTTACTGCATTAGTCAGACTGATAAATGGTGTTGAAGAAATATGAAATTCTCTTACTTTGATTTTTATTTTAATCTAGCCTTACTAAAAGCATCAAGCACTATATTCCACTCTCTCGACCAGTTCATAGACACGGTCATTAGGAGAATCTGAACAAAGTAATACTCATATAGAAACTAAAGCCTCTTGCTAAAATGAAAAGATTGCTAGACTGGGAGCTATTTCACTCCTCACTTGGGCAAATGCTGGTGTCACTTTCCTCAGCTATAAAGTGGGCTCAGAGGAATGGATCATCTCCAAGGTGAACAAAGTCACACTTCTGCAGTTCTTCAAGGTTCATACAATGAGGAAGTGGCAAAGTTCCTAATTCCTGAAAGCCAAATAATTTATCTCCTAATTTTGTGCTTCTCACTCATTAGCGATACCTTCTTTAGGAATAAGATTTTTCTTTTCAAGGAAAAAAATCATGTTGATTTCAGCTTTCCCAAGACAAGATGCCATTCTTGAATTTTCAAGTTCCACAACTTCTAAATTATCTTGCTATCCTTAGGCAGCAGAATGTTGATTATTTTTCTCAGTTTAGGTTAACACTAGCTATACTGTTACTACTTAAATAAAAAGAAAACATTCATCTCTTTGTTGCTTTAATTTTTATTTATTTTTATTTTTTAATTTAATTTTATTTTATTTTTTGAGACAGAGCCTCAAGTTATCGCCCTGGGTAGAGTGCTGTGGCATCACAGCTCACAGCAACCTCAAACTCCTGGGCTTAAGCGACTCTCTTGCCTCAGCTTCCCGAGTAGCTGGGACTATAGGTGCCTGCCACAATGCCCAGCTATGTTTTGGTTGTAGTTGTCATTGTTTGGCAGACCTGGGCCAGATTTGAACCCGTCAGTTCTGGTGTATGTGGCTGGTGTCTTAGCTGCTTGAGCGCCTTATTTTTATTTTTTAAGATAGAGTCTCACTTTTTGTTGCCCTCCGTGTAGTGCCATGGCGTCATCATAGCTCACATCAACCTCAAACTCTTGGGCTCAAGTGATCCTTTTGCCTCAGCCTCCCAAGTAGCTGAGACTACAGGCACCTGCCACAATGCCCAGCTAGTTTTTCTATATATGTATATATTATTTTTTGGTACAGATGGGGTCTCGCTCTTGCTCAGTCTGGTCTCAAACTCCTGAGCTCAAGCGATCCACCCGGCTCAGCCTCCCAAAATGCTGGGATTAGAGGCATGTGGCACTGTACCCAGCCCTCTCTGTTGCTTTATATGAGATGGCGATTGCTTAAAAACTTTGAACTTATAACTAGTTAACCTTTAGGCATCAATGAAGGTAAACAATGAGGACCTCAAGTAAGAGTTACCTCATTTTCTCTACGTGATGAAAGTTAAGGCTAAGGCCCATACTCACAGAAACAATGAGCTCTGAGCAGAAGAATACTTTTAAATGCTTTTGCCTTTAAAGTGAATTTTTAATGATCTGTGTTTAAAAAAAACCCATTGTTTAGCAATGTTCTTAAGATCTTTGTTGCATCTTCTCATATAAATTAATCACCTTAATTAAAACAGGAGTTGGGAAGGATTGGGAGTGACCGACAGCTGCGCTCCCTTTCCCAGAGAAGAGGAGGCCATCCAGGATAATAATTAACATCTCTGATCATTCTTACTTCTGACATGTGTCCTTACATCACTGGATTTCCCAAAAGTCTTTTGAGGGAGGCTGCCCATTCTTCAGGCAAAGTTCACCCATTATTTTTATGCTTAAGCATACTTCTAATTCATTATAGTCCAAGAAATCCTGAGAAGTTTTCCTATGTTATTGATCAGAATCAGATTGTTATGTTCAAGTAAAGTGTTTAGTTATTTATTTAATGCAACTCATATGGAAGTTCATTATTTCAGGAAATACCTAAGACAAAAAAAAAAAAAAAAAAAACCTTGGGCAGCGCCTGTGGCTCAAAGGGGTAGAGTGCTGGTCCCATATGCCGAGGGTGGCGGGTTCAAACCCAGCCCCGGCCAAAAAAAAAAAAAAAAAAAAACCAAAAAACTGGATAATATGGAGATACATACTAGTTCCATTACTATTAATAGCAATTAGATATTAGCACTCTAGGAGGCCCAGGCAGGTGGAAAGCTTGAGCTCACGAGTTCCAGAGTAGCCTGAGCAAAAAGGGAGAACCTGCCTCTACTAAAAATAGAAAAACTGAGGCAAGAGCATCACTTGAGCTCAAGAGTTGGAGGTTGCTGTGAGCTTTGATGCCACAGCATTCTACCCAGAGCAATAGCTTGAGACTGTTTCAAAAAATAATAATAATAATAGCAATTAGATCTCTCTCCCCTGTTGAGAATGGGCTCCTAAAGACATAATGGTCAATATAATTGACTTAATTTACATTTAACTGGTTATTATTACATATACTGATTTGTTCAAATGCAAGTTTCTAGGACAATGGTTCTCAACCCTTTAATACAGATGATGTCATCATGCCGGGTACTGTATGTGGACAGATCTGTATGTGGACGGACCAGCCTAGAGACGGGTAGAGGAGCGGTGTCTCGGTTCCTAAGACCATCGGAAATACGTGTTTTCCGACCCCCAAAGGGGTCATGACCCACAGGTTGAGAACCACTGTTCTAGAAGGTTCAGATTTGACACAGTTTTAAGTGCTTTCTCAAAGCTGCCTCACATTCTCCTTTAATTTTCACAGCAGCTCTGCAAGGGTCTAATTATTCCCATTTTACTTATTGAGAAACCAGGCTCAGAGAAGTTAATTAAACTTCCAAAAGTCTCACGGAGCTAATAAGTTAGAGAACTTAAGTTTGAATATAGGGTCTTTGACTCAAAATCCAGTGCTCAATCCATTAGACAAAACTGCCTTGGAGGTCCATTTAACTTCTTTTTTGGGGGAAACAGACTCTGTTGCCCAGGCTATGGTACAGTTGACCTCACACAGCTCACTGTAACTTTGAACTCCTGGGCTCAAACAATCCTCCTGCCTCACCTTCCCAGAGTGCTGGGATTACAGTCATGAGCCACCATGCTGGCCTAAATCAATCAACTTTTTTTGAGACAAAGTCTTATTTTGTTACCCTCAATAGAGTGCCGTGACATAGCTCACAGCAACCTCAGACTCTTGGGCTCAAGTGATTCTCTTGCCTCAGCCTCCTGAGTAGCTGGGACTACAGGCTCCCATTACAGCGCCTATCTATTTTTAGAGATGGGGCCTTGCTCTGGCTCAGGCTGGTCTGGAACTCCTGAGCTCAGGCAGTCCACTCCTTTGGCCTGGTGAGAGTGCTAGGACTTCAGGCATGAGCCACCATGCCCGGCCCACCAATCAACTTTTTAAAAATTAAACACAGTTTCTATTTGCTTGGGAAATATTTTGTTTCTTGCACCAGACACTTTATATCTACTCTCTTACTAACTGAAAAAGTCATTTGGGTATAATTTAATAGTTCCTCGAAAGCCTGATGGTTTTCTATGAATGAGTATATTTTCTGTGTACTGCAAATCTTCTATCTTTATCCAATGAGCAATTTATATTACCCGTTATCTCCTTTTTTTTTGAAGTTTTTTTTTTTTTTTTTTTTGGCCGGGGCTGGGTTTGAACCCGTCACTCCGGCATATGGGGCCAATGCTCTACCCCTTTGAGCCACAGGCACCGCTCAACCGTTATCTACTTTAAAGGGCAGATATATTCTAGACTATACATGCCAGTATATTCTAAAAGAAGTCAGTTGGTTTATAAACTGTACCTGTTTTGACATTGGAACCGTTGCTTAAAATGTAAAGAAGTTTTCCTAACCTATGCCATGATTACATGTTCGGTTTTTTATTCGTGGTTTTTAATTCTGTTGCCAGAAGATTTTTTATAATCTTTAGGCTGAAGCCTACTCTAATAGCAAAATGTAGTCATTTGTTTTCTGTTCTTTCTTCTATTGGGGCATTTTTTTTATTTTTCTAACCTAAAAAGGAATAGGTTAGAGGTAACTCTGAGATCATCTAGTCATACTCCCTCGTTTTACCAACAAGGAAAAATGTAGAGGTGAGGGGAAACTTGCCCTTTCCCCTAAAAGTTCACTGAAAGATCAACTTACAATCAAGGAAGATTAATAAGAGAATTTATTTACTTCATAAAGGCAAAATCAGAGTGATAACACAGTTTTCCAATGGAGTTCAAATACACCTTCGAGGGAAGGGGGCAGTTGGGAAGAATAGGGCAATAAATGGTTGCTAGGGAGACGAATGGATGTGGGGAGAAATAGATTGACTTATAAATTAACCTGAGAGATGGGTATTGATGACCCAAGTGATTTGGGCCATGTATTCCTACATTCCTGACCCCCATTCCTGAAATATTTTGAGGTAACAGAAAAGATCTCTATTACCCTCTTTGGTCCTCTGATCAGGCCTGCCCGGTTTATGCAGATAGAGGGAAGTCCTCCATTGTTTCTTGACCTTGACTGGCCTCCAATTCAAAATATTTTTTATACCAGGGAGTCATACTTTGTAGTTAAATTTTCTTAGCTCCTTCAGAAATTAAAGGCCAGGGATATTAAAGGGTCCATCTAAGATCAGTCAAACAATAAGTAGGAGATTCAGAAGTAGAAAATCAGTCCATAATGCCTTCCCTCATGTCATAGCTGGGAAGGTTCAGATTTTTAAAAAGTAATTATAGAACTGCATTTGGCAAAACAGACATTGGCTAGCAGAAACCTCCAGTGAGTGAGCTTCTCCCACCTTCCCAGAAAAATATTCATAAAGCCCCAGATCTTAATTCTGGAATGTAGACGGAATTCACAGAATTTATGAGGTGGATTGGGGCAAAAGCTCAAACCCTGTCTTCCCTTCATGGAACAGAGGCTTGTGAAACTAAAACTTTGGGATCGGTTAAGTTCTTGTCCTCCCCAACCATAGCTGTCTCCTTACTCTGGGTCGGAGCTCCAGAGAAGTTCAGGCTGATGCTCTCAGCCAGCTGCCACACCGTGAAGCTACACCACCCTCCCTTCTCTCCAACCTCTCGTTCTCTTCATTCAGTCCCAAGACAAATCCTAGGGCTAAAAGGTAGCAGGTAGCAGGGAGGGACTATTAGACAAACTGCCCAGTCAGAGAATAACGCCCCTTCAGTGCAGGCAGAAGCCATAAATGACCGAGTAGCAGAACACGATTTCTCAGGCATGATGCTGGTTCAGAGATCCAGAAAACCAGGCAGTAGGAAGGGAAAGGATGCTATGTCAATAGAAAAGTAGGAGATTCAGGAGTAGAAAATCAGTCTATAATGCCTTCCCTCATGGTAAACTAGAAATAGAACTTGGAAATATGAACATCACCTTACTGTGGGCCTGGGATTTGACATAAAAGGGATTCAACAAACACGCAAGTGGGCAGGGGCTGGGAACATAGGACCACATTTAAGGATGAGTACAGAGAAAAAAAATGAACAGCTTCCGGAACACTCTTGAAAATAAAAGTGATGGACTGCAGGAAACAAGAAATTCTTAGGATTCTCCTTGTCATAACTGAAAGAACAGAAGAATTGCTTCTATGCAGCAATAGTGAGCAATCTTAAGATGGGAATGCGTTAAGAGAAAAAGGCAATAGAATAAAATGGAAAAGGAAATAGAAGGATTTCAAGGAAGCCAAAAACACAAGAGCAGATTAAAATCCACATTCCAAGCAGAAAAGAACAAATTGAAGCTTTTAAAACCTCATATCAATTATGTGAAGGACAAACTTGAGATTTATCTTCTTGTTTTCTTAAACAAGTGAATAGTGGAGAAGGGGAATGGATTTGGAAGATGGAACAGTAGTTAACATTACTGGCATTTACTTTTTTTCTGATAGAAAGACATTATTGATAGGAAAAAAATATTATCAGACTATAAAAGTGAAATCTTTCCTGAATAGAATGAAAATCTGTGTATATAGATTTGCATTCCAGGCCAAAAAAAAAACCTGAAGAAGACAAAACAAATACCTAATCAGCTCCTGGCAAAAACATTAGAATCCTAGAGAATGAAAAGTCCTGCAGGTATCCAGTCCAAAAGTAACAAATTGCCTGTAAGAAAGGAAAGGTAGAAAAAAGAGAAGACCAAAAAAAGGAGCAGTCAGGCTCCAGACTTCTGCCACTCTACCACACAATACAATTGCCAGGAAACAATAGGGAATTTTGAAGAGGAAAATTGTGACTTTGGAATTTCACATACATTTTATATGTTAAGATAGGGACTATTTTTAGATATGACAAGCATCTAGGAAATATACCAGCTATGAAATATTCTCATAAAGATAATGAGATGTACTGAAATCTACAAAGCTTTGTTTAAATCCAATAGTATTTGCTGAGTGTCACAATTTCACTCTGGGGTATTGAATAGCAGTTCATTATCCACTAAAACAAGGAATATATGCTTTTAAATAGATAATATCGACTAGAAGCCACATAGCTAAAAGCAAAGTCTTCACGTGAACGGGCTAAGTAACACAAGAAAATGTATCTAAAATTAATTGTCATAGCACAGCATTGTGATTTATTCATTTTTATTATTGAGACAATGCATGATAATTATGGTATAAATAGGAAATTCAGACACATCTTTTACTAATAGAATATAAATTGCTCCCAATTTTTCCCAACACCGTTTAAAACATCTAAAAGAGTCTCTCTCTTCCAATTATAAAAAGGCTGGGGGTCCCCACCTTTGGGTGTCTGCTGGTCTACACTAGAGCTCGTTGACTCCATTCCATGTGCTTCCCCATTCTCCTCAAACTCAGAACTAGAAAGAGGGGCAAAATTAGAAGATTAAAGAATATATGTCTGTGTTTTAAAAAGTGATCCAAAAAAAAGCTCGTTTTAGAGTACAAAATGCAATTTCAACCACAGGAAGCTGGCCTGGGGCAGTGAGGTGCTTTCCTTAGCTGTACTTGAAGTTTCATGGAATTCTGTTTAAGTTCAGATATTAAGGGAATAAAAGCAGTAAAAAAAAAAAAAAAAAAAAAAATTACTTCTGGAGTCTACAATGTCAGTGTTAGAACCAAAGCTGGATTATTCTGGGTTTTTTTTTTTTTCATTTGCTTGCACTGCAGGCCTTGAAAACACAGGAATGTAGAGTATCTTCGGCTTTAATGCTCAGTTCCTTCCAGGCAATATTAAAGTTTTATCTGTGCCCTAAGTTGTCCACTTAAACTAAATTTTCAATGACACCAGCATGTTTGCTCCAATTTAGCAATAGAATAGTTCATGGATTGCTTTGTGTTTGCTTAGTTTTTCAGTCTGAAACACAGCAAAACTTCTTCCCATAAAGATGGGTAGATTCCAAGAATAGCCTTTCCCAGGGTCCTCTTGCTTAGCTGTGACTGACAGAAGTCTGTTCCATGTAGCCACTTAGGTAAAAATGCAATGCTTTTATTTGAAAATGTAATATTTTCTATGTGACTGTATTTTCCAAATAATCGCAACAAAACTGTGTCCTAATGTTTTCACTGTTGTGTATTTTTTCTTTAACGTAGAGGAGGATACCCATAATTTCTTAACACTGGAAACATCTATCTGAATGGTGTAGGAAATGGTCAGTAACTTGAATGATTTTATTGTATCATTTTCAACTTTGTCTTTCTTCTCCTGCACACGCGCAGGTGGGACTACATGAGTGGGAAGTGGCTGTTCCTTCTATTTTCCGTCATAGAGTGTTAGCGTTGGAAGGAGTTTCTTATTCATCTAGTCCAGACTTCTAGTTGATAGTCTAGTAAAGTCTCTTAACAATCTGCAAGGTTCTGGGTTGTGTTTTGTTTTGTTTTGTTTTTAACTTGTTATTTGGTTTCATTTATGTACATGCAACTTGACTGTTTGACCCAGATTTTTGAAAAATAAAAAAGTTCAATGTATATTTTGTCTGTTTTCTTAAAATAACAGTTATTTGAACTTAATCAGCAGTATGTATTGTAGTATCACATTCCTAGATGTAATGTTTTTCTTTATAGTTTGCAAGTTTAGGATCTTGCGAGCAGTTCTATACCTAGATTCTATGCTTCTGAGCCATGCTCCGGGTGAAACAGTTGTTCTGATGCTCTCTCTGGTCCTCTTACTTGGGCTTGCTTCACTGGGTAGGCTGAAGCTCCATTTGGAAAGCTCACATGGTAATTCCATATGGACCATTGTGTACATGCCTCTAATTAATGTTTTTCTGGTCTTTATTATTTTGGATTTGGAGACTACATTTAATCCTTAGAAATTACAAAGTAGAAAGTTACTGCTCTGAATATAAAACAGCTAAAATCATTTCTTTTTTTTTTTTCTAAAATCATGTCTAAGAAATAGCTTCTGAAATAGTTTCAGATATTTCTGATAGAGTCTAATTGTGGAAATAGTGAAAAGAAGAGATGTTGTTCTATTGAGCATAATTGACCCTCAGACAAATTGACTCTATGCTCATTGTTCCACTCCAGCCATGACTTTTTACACTTTAGACTGCTGGACCAGTTTAAAATTTTTATGAAAGCTGTGGACTATTTTTCTCATCACAGTGCATATACATGTACCACATTTTACATTCAGAAATCTAAGTTTTAAAACCCCTGCTCTAGAAATATTTTTTAATAGAGTTGTCTTTTTTTTTTTTTTTGTAGAGACAAGAGTCTCACTTTATGGCCCTCGGTAGAGTGCCGTGGCCTCACACAGCTCACAGCAACCTCCAACTCCTGGGCTTAAGCGATTCTCTTGCCTCAGCCTCCCGAGTAGCTAGGACTACAGGCGCCCGCCACAACGCCCGGCTATTTTTTGGTTGCAGTTTGGCCGGGGCCGGGTTTGAACCCACCACCCTCGGCATATGGGGCCGGCGCCCTACCGACTGAGCCACAGGCGCCGCCTTAGAGTTGTCTTCTTGAGGTATACTCTAAAAGATTTAAGGAATTGCTTCAAAATAATCCAGAGGTATCCAGTACATGGAAGCGTAGATGAGACACAAATTGGCCTGAGCAGATCATTGTTAAAGTAATGGGTAAGTGAGAGTTCATTATCTCTCCTCTGTTCTTTGGTACATGTTTAAAATGTTCCATAAGGAAGAGTTAAAAACAAACAAAACAACTGCACTGGAGGTTCTACGGCCCTCCTTGTCAATCTCATAAAATCATAGACTCTTTACACTAAAAGAAGGGAACTGAAGGAGAACTGGAAATGATGATGCTGACAAAGGCAATAAGGCCCAAGCCAGATTTTCAGGTGAGCTTGCCGGGTTGTAGCCATGACGACAAGAGCCTGTGAAGTTTGAGTTGTTCTGTGGCCTCATTTGTACCTACTGCGTGGTGGGGCCTGGGAACAGATTTTGTTCTCTCAATGAGGAAAATAGATCCATGGTGGCCAGGCACGGTGGCTCACGCCTGTAATCCCAGCACTCTGAGAGGCCAATGTGGGTGGATTGCTTGAGCTCAGGAGTCCAAAGCAGCCTGAGCAAGAGCGAGACTGTTTCTACTAATAATAGAAAAACTGAGGCAAGAGGATTGCTTGAGCCCAAGAGTTGGAGGTTGTTGTGAGCTATCATGATGCCATGGCACTCTACCCAGGGTGTAAGCTTGAGACTCTGTCTCAAAAAAAGAAAGAAAGAAAAGAAAATAGATCTGTGGAAATTTGGGGGCTGATTCCAGCAGCCGTAAGAGAGCTGTAATTATGAGACTGAGATGTGATCCAGTCTCGTGAGAATGCTGTGAAAACCGCAAAGTGAGCCAGGGGTTCCTGGGCCCAGGATAGCACGTGGCCTTCTCCTTTACCCCAGGGACATGCACTCCTCAGAGTTGCCACTTGGAAGAAGGGAGAAGCTCCAGGCGAGCATCGCCACGGGTGTGCAGCACGGGGTCGAGGCAACAGGGCCTCTAGATGCCGGGAGGGCCCGCTTTTCCTGATGCGTACCAGGGCCTGAGGGAGTCTCCGAGGGCCAGTCTGATGTGTCGTATTTCAGAAGGTGTGTGTCCCCACCCTCCTGCACCAGTGCGCTTCCTTTTCCTTCTTTTCCTTTCCATCTGCTTGTTTTAGTCCTTCTGCTCAGGAGCATTTTCACTGCCATTTTTTCCTCCTAAGATACAAGGAACAGACATAAAAGACATTAAACAAGATGTATTT
Source organism: Nycticebus coucang (assembly GCF_027406575.1). Taxonomy (NCBI): domain Eukaryota; kingdom Metazoa; phylum Chordata; class Mammalia; order Primates; family Lorisidae; genus Nycticebus; species Nycticebus coucang. Next base: position 25,183,892 of record NC_069781.1, on the reverse strand, counting down.
CAGCAATAAATGAGATTCTTGTATTTCTCAGGGGATCCCAAAGAAATAAGGATGAGAACTAGAAATTCCTGCTGGAGTATTTACAATGTACTCAGCTGTTGAAGTGTTCAAAATGCAACCAAGGAAGTAATTGAGCTCATTTCTAATACACTTAACTATGGTAATAATATTTAAGAGTTTGACCAAATTTAAAGAACCCAATGAGTCTTTGAGGACATTATTTAAGAGTCCAGCCCTGTGGTAACAAACACATTTGTGACAGTTAGTAGTTAATACTGTATTTGTGCTTTGTTGTTAAAGCTGTCTCTCGCATAATGGTCCAGAATTGAAAGGATGCGGTGTGACCTCCTCCCAGGCAGGGAAAACTAAGCTTCCAAGATTTCCTTTGGTCCTGTATTCTCTGCACATTTGTAGACTATGTAGAGTTTACTACCATATATTTCTCTTGCTCTCCCATGATTTCTCAGTGAACCATCCAGCTGGTAAACCACCTCCCAAGTCTCAGCCATTTTTGGGCCACCTTCACAATTTCTATGATAGCTAAGTTCACTTGTTCTATTGTCTATTTGTTATTTTCTTTAAATTGATTCTTTTTTTTTTTTTGCAGTTTTTGGTCGGGGCCAGGTTTGAACCCACTACCTCCGGCATATGGGGCCAGCGCCCCACCCCTTTGAGCCACAGGCGCGGCCCTAAATTGATTCATTTTTTTAACTTGAGTTTGTAGTAAAGCAAAAAAAAATAAGAATATCAATATAGATAAAGCACTTAGAACACTGCCTAGTACATAGTAAATTTTAGCTATGGTGATTATTTATATTTCTATACAAATGCTGTTTTACTTATAATAAATAGATATAAGTACATCACTATTAAAGTTGCAGTGTTTGTCATACATACCGTAAGAAACATCACTAGCATCACCATGGCGCAATAACCACACTTTGGTTTCCCCATTCCCCTCTTTGAAATGATCTTCTTCCTGGCTTCGGAAGAGCTCAGGTATCACTGCTTCCTGACTTTTCCATTTAGTATTTTTTTTGTTGCAGTTTGGCCGGGGCTGGGTTTGAACCCGTCACCCTCAGCATATGGGGCCGGCGCCCTACTCACTGAGCCACAGGCGCCGCCCTCCATTTAGTATTTAGATTCTCTTTCTCCAGCTCCTTGTCCTTTGATGCTCTCATTTATATGGATTAAATTTTTTTCATTTTTAGACAGGGTCTCATTCCATCACCCAGGCTAGAGTACAGTGGCCCAATTATAGCTCACTATAATGTCAACTTTTGGGCTCACGTGATCTTCCTACTGCAGCCTCCCAAGTAGCTAAGACTGCATATACCACACCCAGGTAGTTTTTAAATTTTTTTTTATAGAGATAGGGTCTTGCTATATTGCTCAGGCTGGTCTTGAACTCCTGGCTTCAAGCTATCATCCTGCCTTGGCGTCCCAAAGCAATACTGGGATTATAGGCATGAGCCACCATGCACAGCCTAGATTTAATTTTATACACTTTCTCGGGACAATTTCATCCACTCCTATACCCTTAAGCATAAATAGACCTATGCTGGGCAGGGTGGATCACACTTGTGATCCTAGCACTCTAGGAGGCCAAGGTGAGAAAGTCACTACTTGAGCTCAGGAGTGCAAGACCAGCCTAAGAGAGAAACCTATTTCTACTAAAAATAGAGAAAGTTAGCGGGGCATGGTTGTGCATGTCTGTAGTCCCAGTTTCTTCAGAGGCTGAGGCAGGAGAATTGCTTGAGCCCAGGAGGTAGAGGCTGCAGTGAGCTATGAGGACACGACCACTCCCTACCCCCGGAGACACAGCAAGACTCAGTTGCAAAAACAACAACAACAACAACAAAAAGCAGTAGACCTAGATTACCTAACCCTTTTTCAACTGGGGTTCTTCATCTGAACCACAGAATGCAGAAAATTACCTGAGGGCCTATTTTCCCAGTCCCCAGAGGAGAATTAAGGAACATAGTTAGTAGCACTCTAGATGCAGGGGAGAGATGGTAAAGATAGTGAGGCCTGGGGGCGAGGCTTACTTCTCTAGGGGAACTTCAAGTGACAAAGGCTCCTCAACCTGACTTTCCTTCCTAAGGAAATGACACCTTATCTACCTTGTTGCTCAAGCCAGAAACCTGACAGTTATTCTAATACCTCCCTTCTTATTTATTTATTTATTTTTGTAGAGACAGAGTCTCACTTTATGGCCCTCGGTAGAGTGCCGTGGCCTCACACAGCTCACAGCAACCCCCAACTCCTGGGCTTCAGCGATTCTCTTGCCTCAGCTTCCCGGGTAGCTGGGACTACAGGCGCCCGCCACAACGCCCGGCTATTTTTTTTGGTTGCAGTTTGGCTGGGGCCGGGTTTGAACCCACCACCCTCGGTATATGGGGCCGGCGCCCTACCGACTGAGCCACAGGCGCCGCCCATACCTCCCTTCTGTTTTTTTTTTTTTTTTAATTTTTGAGACAGAGTCTCACTCCGTCACCTTGGGTTGAGTGCCACGGTGTAATAGCTCACAGCAAACAAACTTTTGGGCTTAAGTGATCCCTTTGCCTCAGCCTTCCGAGTAGCTGGGCTACAGGCACTTGACACAGTGCGTGGCTAGCTTTTCTACTTTTAGTAGAGATGGGGTCTTGCTCTTGCTCAGCCTGGTCTCCAACTCCTAAGCTCAAGCAAGCACCTGCCCCGCCCACGGCGCCCAGCCAGGACCTCCCTTTTTCCTCTCCTTCCTCCTCCACCCTCTATAATCAGTTTCCATTATCTGATCATTCTGCCTGCCTTAAAATCCTTTGAATCTCTTCCCTTCTCATTCCCTTACTGCCACTAACATGGTCAGCCCACACCATTTTGCCCCATGATTACTTAAAAGCCACCTGAGTGGTCTCCCTGCCCAATGGCTTTCCAGGAAAACCTCACTAAACACGAATCTTACTCTATCATTTCCCTTTTGTGGCCCTCCAAAGCCCTTCTGGTAAAGCTCCAACCTCCCAACCACATGGACTGCCAACATCTTGCTTTTCTGCCTCCTCTCTGCCTGTGCGCCCTCACCCTCTGTCTAGGACACTTCCCAACCCCCCTTCCCTCTGCTGTCACACCCGCTTTGTACGTTCTTACTTAGTCTCCAGTTCTCACCTGGTGCACGGCACACGTGAGCAGGTCAGTCCTCTTGGATTCTTCTGCCTCAGAGGACATCAACATTGAACAGAAACTTCAAGCCAGTTGCTGTCACCTGCAAGGCACCTGCCATCCCAAGGACCCAAGTTTATTAAAGGGAGCAGCTTTGCTTCTCTGAGCATTTGACTCACGTGGCTGAACTGGGTAGAGAACTCATTTCTCCAGTGAAGGTCTGGGCCTCCCAGGACAGACGTCTGTTTCCAGCCTGCAGCTGTTCAGAGCCTGTTGGATGTTTCTCTGAGAACCTGAATCAATAGGACCAGCAATGCAGAATGAGGGCTGGCCTACGCTCTTCATGTTTCCTTAACAGAACTATGCTGTCGCTTCACTCTATTCGCTACAGCACTGTAAGGCTCCAGCTCTCCTGGGAGACGCTCAGCAGCAATAACACCTGTGGCACTGAAGCGATTTTCAAGACTGTATTGGAGAAGCATCCACTGAGGTAGCAGCTGAATTCCTTCTGATCAAAGGGTTTTAAACCTGGATCTGTGGCTGGGCAGGAACCTCCTACAACTAGAGTCAGACCACATGTTAATTTCTGTGTATGCACATGTGTCTGTTTCACTTTCCAGAGGGGCCGCTACTGAGGACTGGGAGGGCAGTTTTCCCTTTGTACAGTCAGACTTACTTCATTTATTCATTAAAATATTTTTAACATTGCTATGATGTCCTGGACACTGTTCTAAGCTCTATTTATATCCAGAGGGGCTGAGAACATGAAGGTATAGATGATATATAAATTAGCCTCGAGCAGATAATTATTTAAGAAATGCAATGGGTACATGAGAGTTTCCTAGTCTCTTCTCTGTTCTGTTTAAAAATTGCCATAAGGGGGCGGCGCCTGTGGCTCAGGGGTAGGGCGCCGGTCCCATATACCGAGGGTGTTGGATTCAAACCCAGCCCTGGCCAAACTGCAACAACAACAAAAAAAATAGCTGGGGTTGGGCAGGCGCCTGTAGTCCCAGCTACTTGGGAGGCTGAGGCAAGAGAATTGCCTAAGCCCAGGAGTTGGAGGTTGCTGTGAGCTGTGTGACGCCACAGCACTCTACCAAGGGCGAAAAAGTGAGACTGTCTCTACAAAAAAAAAAATTGCCATAAGGAAGAGTCTAAAGAACAACTGTGCTGTTGATGTTTTGAGGAGTAATGCAGAGATCAAGCCTGTGAAGGCATCAAGGTCTTTGAGGGATGTGAGGGAGTCCCCCACCTCTGCAGAAGTTGGCAGTGAAGACACTGGGGTGAGCATGGGCTTTCTGCAAGGGGGGTAGGGACATGTGTTTTTAAGAAATGAATTTTGAAATGAAGTTAAGCAATATTCTGGAGCAGCAACAGAGAGCGAGCCAGAAGCTGGCTGAGTCTACAGCCTGAATGCGGGTCATGAACTGCCTTCTCCTGCCAGGTACAAAAGACCCACTGACAATAAGAAATGGAGACAGAGGGGGTGGCAGGGAAGTTGGAAATGCATAGATAGATTTTGGTGATTGAACCAAAGCGTGGTGGAAGGGTGCAGGGGAGGAGAGCGGACTGCGAGGGTGGGAGGGATATGCCAGCAGCCCAAGGCAGGCAGTAGAGGGAGCACAGTCACGAGGAGAGTTTTGGAATCCTGCTTAGCTGTGTGGCAAAGAGCTAGCAAGTTAGTACACCTTGTGTAAGGGTGTTAGTGCAACAAGACAAAAAACCTACTTTAATGTGGTGTAAACAAGAATGAGGAGTTATTCCTCCCATAACTAGAAATCCCAGAGGAAGGGTAGCTAGCACCATAGGAACCATTTGACTCAGCACCCAATAATGTCATCAAGGACCCAGTTTCTTTGGATTTCTCCACTGTACCTTTTAGGGTGATGGCTTCCTCCTAAAACTGGCTCCGCTTCACAGTCACAGACAGCTGCCAACAACGCTGGGGATTGAATGCTTCCTTACAAATCTGGAGAGTCCCTTTTGATAATGTTCTCTGAAGGGTGAAAATGCATCCTTTCCATAAGCTCAGCAGTCCTTTCCTGGAGTCTCATCTGAGTAACTATACAATCCTGAACCAATTCCTGTGGTCTGGAAATACTGTGTGCTAACTGGTGTGGGCAGGAGTTACCTGAAGCAGTCAACTGTGGCAAAAGGGAAGTAACTCTGATTGGCTCAGAGCATGTAAGGTTCGCTCCTGTTTGGGGGCTGAGTCAGCTTCCCCTGAAGGACACGGCTGTTGTGGAAGGAGTGTGGCCCATCCAAGCATTGTTAGGAAGGGGGAAAGGCAAAAGTCATGCTGAGATTTCCTGAGGGTCTCCATCTCTCTACCTTTGAGCTGTTGGGGGTGAGGGTAGAATACTGTGTGAGGATGCCTTGCTTTTTCCTTCTTGCAATGTTTTTGGAGGTAGAGCTATAGAAGAAAACTGGATGAGAAAAGAAAGGCAGCTAAGTGGGGGGGGGGGGATAAGCACAGAGAGGTTTGAGGAAGGGTCCAAAACTGAAATGGAAGAGATGTCAAATGGGGATAGAGTTGATAGGTAGATGCAAACAGAACACACTTCTCTCTGAATTCTCAGAAATTAACAGTAACATTCTTCTGGTACCTCCCAAGTTCCCCTTTCCCAAGAGCTGATGAGGGTTGAATGGGTTCATCTCTATACCTGCCTATGCCCCAGAATGTTCCACGGCTCCCAGCTGTATATCAAGCTAAAGGTATTTGCTTCACCATGGACTTTAAGATGCTCTGGAGTATGAATCCAGCCTCCTGTTAGCCTCATTACTAATTATCCATCTGCATGAACCTGTCTCTGCTCCAGCTGAACTGGACTTCGGGATCTTCACAGCAGCCCCTGGGCTGGCTCTCCTCCTGCCTGTGTGCAGATTTCCTTTGCTTTGTATGCTGCTGTCCTCTTCCCTAGCTGAAATCTCATCTTCAAAGCCAAGCTCAAATACTTGCTCTCTGATGGAGCCTCACGGGCGCTTTCGGGCTCATGTCCACATTCTCTCCCCCAGCTGCCTCCAGTGTTAATTACCAGTCTTGCTCACTCTAAGTTGTCAGATTGAGGACAGTGACTATGTCCTCCTCCTCCTCATTGTCCATGTTCGTTATCTGCTCACTTAAAAACATTTGTGGGTGTCTACTGTGTATGCATCACCGTGCAGACAGAGGTGAATAGCACAGCACTCAGTCAATATTGGTTGAGTTTCAAGCTGTCAGAATGGGACTTGTGCTGGCTGACAGGATTCTGGCAGGCAGGCTGAACTGCACTAATGAATTCACACTCCGGTGATCTTCTCTTCTCAGTATAACCACATTTGCCAAATCTCTTGCCTCCATAGGCCTTAAACTCATATAATGGCTGATCTTCTATTGCCAAAGTGAAGCAAAGAACTGAGACAACTTAATGAACAGCTTATAGATTGTTCAGGGAAAAAAATCTGCCTTTGAAATTATGGAGTTATTTCACTTTTTATTCCAGGGTCATACAAAGCATTGTCATCCGTACTATTTAGCAGTGGCTTTCAATGCATTTTTGCCATGACTCACAGTAAAAAAAAAAAATTACACATTACATCACAACTCAGGCCATGTATATCCTTTCGTCATCCCTTCAGTATGTATATACTGAACACCTGCTATATGCCAAACACTATTCTATGCAGAGTACAATAGTGAACAAAGAGGAAGGAAAGAGAAAAGGAGGGAAAGAAATCCTTGCCCTCAAAGACCTTACATCCTAGTGAGTACAATGCACACCCGTAGGAACACACTGAAACAGAAGATTCGGGAAACAAAACCACTTCTCACTATGGGCAGTGTGCTGGATGCTATTTTTTTTTTTTAAAGGTCACACCCCATTAAGCCCTATATTGGTGTCTCAGCAATGGGTTGAGACTTATACAATGAAAAATGCTGTCTAGATAATCTATGACAAAGGCAGTGTGTGCTGTTCCCATTTTACAGATTAGAACAACATTCAAAGAGAGACTAAGTGAGCTACCCAATTCCCCCATGATCCAAGGGAAGCAACTTCACCCCAGAGCTACCCTTTCCATCATCTTCTGAGGTGCTTGCATTCGCCCAGCGCCCTCTTCTCTTTGATTATGAAATCTTTTTTTTTTTCTTTTGAGGCAGAGTCTTACTTTGTCACCCTCAGTAGAGTGCCGTGGCGTCATAGTTCATAGCAACCTCAAACTTTTGGGCTCAAGTGATTCTTTTGCCTCAGCCTCCCAAGTAGCTGGGACTACAGGTGCTCGCCACAGTGCCCAGCTATTTTTAGAGAGGTGCGGTCTCGCTCTTACTCAGGCTGGTCTTGGACCTGTGAGCTCAGGCAATCCACCCACCTCAGCCTCTCAGAGTGCTAGGATTACAGGCGTGAGCCACCATGCCTGGCCTGATTATGCAATCTTGACTTTCAACTGCAACAGCTCTTCCCTCCCTTTCCAGTTAAATCATACAAATACTTCTCAGCCTACCCAAGCCTACTTGCAGCGTCACACCCAGATGCCTCTCTTGTGCCACTACTACTCTCTGGCGTACTTTTAAACAATCGGTATACCAGAATAGGGTCCTCTTCACTGTGACCTCCATAAGGACAGCTTTGTGTCCCCAAAAACAAGAGGAATTAAGCTGAATTTGTAAGCAAAAGAGTAGGGGGAAGTGCTTCCTAGCCAGGACTTCAGGATTTAGGCCACAGCTATTTATTTAAAAGGCTAAGAGACTAGAAAGGGTATTACTGGTAAAAAGATCTCTGTACCTGAGTTACAGAAGTCACACATTAGGTAAAGTCTTCAATAGTGTAAAAACTATACAAATGTTTTTTCTTCCTAGTATCACTAGAGATTAGAACCATGTCAGTATGTTGCAGATCACAGAGAACAGAAACACTGAAATTAATTCAGGAAAATGACCACAAGGAGTAGCTGAAAGGACCTGAGACGGGGCAGGACCCAGAGGCCCCTCAAAAGTTCTGTCAGGAGGAAGGGGGCTCTTCTCTGCAGTGGTGACCATTGTAATAGAGACAGCTGCCAACTCACCCTAATGAAGGAAATCAGTTCAAATTCTCAAGAGAAAGAATCTAAATGGCACATCTAATTCTAGAATCATCTACCCCTGCTTCACTTAATTTGAGTAGGATGGGGCTGTGTGGTTGGTGAAAATATCTGGGGAAGGGAGGGGAGAAGAAACTCTGAAAGAGAGAATTTTGACTAAATATTAACCCAAATTGGAACTTTAAGTTTAAATTCTGTCCTACAGGACTCAAGGCCAAAATGAGGTTATAAAATGTTATATAAAATAGTTTATCTGTGATATAGTATAAAATACAATTTCAGTCCTATTAAAAGAAAAATGTATATTTTAACTAAATGATCTCTAAGTTTTAGGAATCTGTAAAACCATGAGTATATAAATATATCATGAAAATTCTGTACAAGATATATTATACAATTCTCTAACCCATCATTTTCAGACTTTTTTTTTTTTTTTTGTAGTTTTTGGCCGGGGCTGGGTTTGAACCCACAACCTCCAGCATATGGGGCCGGCGCCCTACTTCTTTGAGCCACAGGCACCGCCCTTCAGACTTTATTTTTAATCAGATTCTAATTCTGTAGGACTGGGGTAGGGTAGTGGGGACTGCATATTTACATAAGCACCCCAGAGTCTGTTAAAGATGATTGGTCATGTTGAGAAACTTAACTCCTTCCTATTCAAAGGAATGAATAGTGATCTCAACTTGCGTAAGTTTTAATTAGAACAATAATGGACCATAAAACCACACAAGCAGACCATTTATATGGTAATGCTCCATAAGAGCATGTATGAATTTAAAAGCCACCACATTTATTATAATTGTTTTTAATAGCATTTAGTCACATCATTTATTATGGCGTATGTTTATTAAAGATAAGACTGTTTGGTAATTTAGTCTTATCTTGAGTTTTTGTTTAGAATTGAAAAATAGGGGAAATACAAGTTCACAAAGAATATTTCAGGTTCTTTTGTTAACTATAAAATCAAAAGGTATGCTGACACTAATCCTCCAAACACCCAATATGAATGTAACTTATTTAAGCTACTGGTTCACATGTTATAAAGCACCCTCATTTCTTTAAGGTAAGTACTATAAACGACTCTTGAAAATCTAGTGTGGACATGATAGATATAGTCAGTCAAACCTGTTGGGGGCTAGGGTGTGATTTTATATGACCATCCAATTCAGAATCTGATTTAGAGTTAAAATCAAACAGCATTTCAGAACAGTTGCTGTCATGGGCAGCATAATCAGTTCCTCAGACGATACGGCTCCTAAAGCTCTCCATCATCCTAGTTACCGTTTGTTTTTTGTTTTGTTTTGTTTTGTTTTTACTTATACATTCCTTTCTTTTAAAGAAGCAGAAAATATAAAAGTTCACTGAAATTCTGAAAGTCACTGTTTGTATAGCACTGAATGATAGAGGCTTTGGCATTTGGTATTACGAAGTCATTTTCATCACAAATATTTTCTTCACTCTGGGTCAAGGCGAGGCAAAACTGGAAGAATAAGATTCCCAAATGCAGAGTCTTGAGTTATGAAGTATCCAGATGAATGTGCATGAGCATGCTGGGAAAGATTAAACAAAGGCAATTAAGCTATTAAGAATCACAATTTTTTTTTTTTTTTTTTTGTAGAGACAGAGTCTTACTTTATGGCCCTCGGTAGAGTGCCGTGGCCTCACACAGCTCACAGCAACCTCCAACTCTTGGGCTTAAGCGATTCTCTTGCCTCAGCCTCCTGAGCAGCTGGGACTACAGGCGCCCGCCGCAATGCCCGGCTATTTTTTTGGTTGCAGTTTGGCCGGGGTTGGGTTTGAACCCGTCACCGTCGGTATATGGGGCCGGCGCCTTACCGACTGAACCACATTAAACCAAGGCATAGGAATTACTTAACCTTTCTGAATGCTTGACACCAAATATATTTAAAAATCAGTTTTCATGCTGCTAATTTTGTTTAAGAACATGGGAGAGGGATAATAATACAAAATTTGGATGAGCAAGTTGCACCAGGTACATATTTGTCATTCCCATTATCTCCCCTGGGATTCTCCTCAGTCAATAAATGAGTAAAAGACACTGCTTTGTTCCTTGGAGAGAAGAAAACTGGCCTCAAAGGTCCCAAAGTACTCTGCTCTGGGTCAGCAAAGCAGGAGCCTGAGAAAGCAGAGTAATAATAGGAAGGAGAGCAGGGAAGAGGGGATTACTGGTGATTATATCTAAGAAAAAAAATGTCTTGTCCAAGGTCTCTGGGAATCTTAAGTTATCCAAAATGAACAAATGTAACATTAAAACCATTTACTCTGAAGAATACATTTTGTAACTGATGAAGTATCACATTCCTAATCCTATAAAAGTTAGCTTTAAAACATTTCCTGACTACTGTGGTGCTGACCATTAAAAAAAGAAAAACCTCCAAACAAACCACTAAGACTACCAAAGGATGAAATAACAATGACAAACTTAAAAATATATATATATATGCATATTAAATGCGCCAGTTCAGTTTTTAAGATCATTCCCATCCGTCCAGATATCCTAAACTCTTCTGTACACAAGCAGTCCCTTGGCCAGTTCCACACAGAATCAATCATGACTGCGTCAGCACCATAAAAGATACTTTCATTACCGTCATATTGGTCTTCCGAATCCTTTGGGCATGACTGAACATCAGCAAACCATGGCAGTTATATGGAACATATTTATTGATACTACTCTACTGAAACATAAAATAACTATTGTGCTGGCTTCTAAGACCCAAGAAATCTCCAAAGAGACCAGAATGTCAGTTGCACTTGACTCACCTGCAAAGCTGCCTTCTGCTGGGCTGCTATGTGCTGCTGCTCAGCATGATCTCGGAAATCCTTATTCAGAGCAGGTCTGGAGAGTGCAATGCTGAAATGGCAATCTCAGTTACTCAGCTACTTGAGGCAGGGACATCCCTTTTTTTTGATGATATATGTTATCTTTTTTAAACTGAGGTATAGTTCAACGCCCATAGCTCAGTGGGTAGGGTGCTGGCTGCATACACCGAGGCTGTCAGGTTCAAACCCTTCCGGGCCAGCTAAAACAACAATGACAACTGCAACAACAACAACAAAATAGCTGGGTGTTGTGGCAGGCACCTGTAGTCCCAGCAACATGGGAGGCTGAGGCAAGAGAATCCCTTAAACCCAAGAGTTTGAGGTTGCTGTAAGTTATGACACCACCGCACTCTACCCAGGGCGACAGCTTGAGACTCTGTCTCAAAAACAAACAAACAAACAAACATAAAAACTGAGGTATAATTAATAAACTAAAATTGCATATATTTATAGCATATAATGTGAAGTTCTAATATTTTGTTTATGTTGTAAAATGGCTAAATCAAGCTAATTAACATACCTATAACCTCATGTACTTACCATTTTTTATTCAATATCTATCCTTTCAGCAGTTTTCAAGTATACATCATTAAATATAGTTATCATGCTATCCAATAAATCTCTTAGAAAGGTGTCTTTACTGCTGAATCACATTTTTCATTATATATTCTTTATAGGGGTAAAAAAGATCTCCCAGAATAAGTCTTTTTTCCTTCTAGCACTATCTCCACTATGAAGAAAGCCCATGTTATTTAGTAGAATTTCAAATGATTTTTTTTTTTTTTTTGCTTTTAATTTCAGCTGGCTTGTTCATTCTTCTTCGTTTGAAGTTTTTGTTTTCGTTTTTTCGTATTTTCTTTTCTCTGTTCTTCCTTTAGCGATTCTCTTTCCCTTTGCCTCCCAAGTAGCTGGGATTACAGACACCTGCCACAATGCCCGGCTTTTTTTGTTGTTGGTAGAGACAGGGCTTCACTCTGGCTCACTCCTGCTCATTACTGGTCTCGAACCTCCTTGCTCAGACAATCTACCCGCCTTGGCTTCCCACAGCGCTGGGACTATAGGCGTGAGCCACCACGCCCAGCCAATTTCAAATGATTTTTAAAAAACATCTATAGTTAGGCCAGGCCTGGTGGCTCACACCTGTAATCCTATCTCTCTGGGAGGCTGAGGTGGGTAGATTGCCTGAGCTCAAAGTTTGAGACCAGCCTGAGCAAAGTGATACCCTGTCTCTCCCAGAAATAGAAAAACTAGCTGGGTGTTGTGCTGCCACTAGTAGTCCCAGTTACTCGGAAGGCTGAGATAAAGAGAATTACTTGAGCCCAAGAGTTTGAGGTTGCTGTGAGCTATGATGCCATGGCAATGTACCCAGGGCAACACAGTGAGACTCTACCTCAAAAAAAAAAGCATTTATTATTTATCATCCCTAGTTCATTTTCAATCTATTGTGATCCCTATTAGCAGTATCACAAGATTTAACTGTTTTAATTCATCAACAGTAAAACCCCATTTTTTTGTATAAAAATTATCATAACCATGTTCCACATAGACTGAACTATTATGAATAAACAGACAAACTCAGAGGCATGTATTCACCAGATTCTCAAGCAGCTACTGGATGTGTGGCTCCATGCTAAACACAAGGAGTATAAAAACATGCCAGAGAAAGCTCAGACAGCAGCAGTTCTGATGAGATGTGATACAAGCTATAACAGGAGAATTAATAAAGACACTCAATATAGCTGGAAACATTAAAAAAGGGAAACCTCATAAAAAGAGTAATAGAAGGCCTCAGAAGAGTGTTGAGTGGCAGAGGAGCGCCCTGATCAGAATCATGATCACTGTGGTTCAGAAAGACCACCAGTGACAATGTCAGTCACCCCCATGGCTGTTTAGCTCTCTCCTCTTGCTAATGGAACCCAAACTTGGTTCAATCACCAGCGGTCACATGCTGCAGGGCTGGCCAGGCTCATGCCCCAGGCAGTAGACCTTGCTGGTTTAAGACAATGCCATTCCCCTTGTGGCTTCTGGTTTAGGCAAGAGAAAGGTACACAACCTGGGCAACCAGACTTGACGGGCAGTAGTCTGTTAGAAGACTCTCCTCTCTCTTACAAATGGGACTTAACCACAGGAACCTTTCTTGTAGCTCAGCGTGGAAGTGATGCCTGGGCTACTCTAGATATATTTTGACCTTGAGAGAGCCATTGACCCATGGAGGAAGGCAGAAAGGAAAGATAAAGGAAGCTTCACTATTGATGATATTGCTATGGCCAATGAATTAAGCCACTTTGAAAGTTCCTTATCTTGGCTCTCCTGGTTAACATATACCCTGATGTTTATGCCAATTTTGTCGGTTTTCTGTTACATCTAGATTAAAACAATAACACAACTGATAAATATATTCAAGAAGAGTAAGACCACAGGAAATTTAATGAGGGAGCAGTTACAGTAACTGAGGCAAGAAATGAGAGTAGCTAGGAATCAGGACACCATCATTAGCGATGAAGAAAAATGGACTGCTTTGAGATACATTTCAAAATTCTATCATGGAAGAATAGTAAATGCTTAGAGATGGAAGTGAAAGGAAATAATGAACAACCAAGGTTCACATCTCTGACTCTGATAACTAGTAGATGATGGACTGCACCACTCACTGAGACAGGAAACCCAAGAATATTAATAAGTAGTTGGTTAGAGAGAGGGAAGGGAAGATGATCAGTTTGGATCATACTAAGTTTAAAACGCCTGTTGGACATCAAAGTAAAGATGTCTAGGAGGCTAGGAGGTGGTGTGGTGCTTAGAAGAAAGGACTGGACTAGACCTGCAAATGCTCATGTTACCAGCACATAAATAACAGGTGGTGTGAGTAGATGCAACTGTCCAATGAAAAGATGTAGACTGGGAGACCTGGACTAGAACAGAACTCAGAGGAATGTCAATAGTCAAGAGAAAAGAGGTGGAGAAATGTCTACAGAAGAAATCAAGATATTTTCTCTAGGCCGGGCACAGTGGTTCACAGCTATAATCCCAGCACTCTGGGGCTGAGGTGGATGGATTACCTGAGCTCAGGAGTTCAAGACCAGCCTGAGCTAGCATAAGGTCCTGTCTCTACTAAAAAAAATGGAAAAACTAGCTGATGTTGTGGCGGGCGCCTGTAGTCCCAGCTACTCGGGAGGCTAAGGCAAGAGAATCGTCTAAGCCCAAGAGCTGGAGGTTGCTGTGAGCTGTGATGCCATGATACTCTACTGAGGGCGACAAAGTGAGACTCTGTCTCTAAAAAAAAAAAAGACGTGGACCTGGTTTGCCAGATTTAGCCACAAGGTTACAAGCAACCTAGGCAAGAACATAATTCTTTGGTGGAAGGAAAAGGAGGGTTTCTATGTCAGACTACAGTGGGCTGATGAGTAAAAAAGTAAATCAGAGTACAGACAACTAATTTCAAAGAAAGTAAGAGAAAGAGAGGAGAATTAGGGTGGCTAATTGGGATAATAGATCTGAGGGAAGATAATGAATATGGCAGAGACTAAAGTACATATCATAAAGATGATTAAATTACCTAAACTTTACCTACTTTGCAGAATGACTAGAAATGGGCCCCTGGCAAAAATTTCAGTAACAAACAAAAATTCAAAACTTTTTTCAACCATTCAAAACTTTTTTCCTTTTATTTTCCTAAGGAAAGCCATATTAAAAATATTTGGACTAGAATATTTAAGATCTAATCAATTAAAGAGTTTAACTTATTTTTTGTTGAGACAGAGTCTTACTCTGTCACCCTGGGTAGAGTACAGTGGCATCATAGCTCACAGCAACCTCAAATGCTTGGACTTAAGTGATCCTCTTGTCCCAGTCTCCCAAGTTATCTGGGACTACATGCATGTCCCACCATGCCTGGCTAATTTTTTCTACTTTTAGTAGAGATGGGGTCTCGCTCTTGCTCAGGCTGGTCTTGAACTCCTGAGCTCAAGCAATCCACCCACCTCAGCCTCCCAGAGTGCTAGGAGTATAGGTGTGAGCCACTGCACCAGCCTGAAGAGTTTAATTTTTAAAGGTCTAAATAGGAAAGGAAAAAAGCCATAATAAGTCACCCAAAACATGTCTCTTTGACATAAAAATTATTTTTGAGCTGAAGTCAAACAGCAGCAAACTAAGGGAAAGTTCTCTCTATCCTCCTCGCTTTCTGCCTAAAGCCAGGATACAAATTCTCCTTTACTGGAGACAACTCTAGACTCTCAGCGCAGAGACCGTACCAGAGGAATCTGCAAACAAACCTTCCTCTTAGTTTTCTCCCATGTACATATTTACTTTTCACTGAGGTTTCTCCCTTGTAACATGCACTGCATGCATTAATAAACTTGTTTTTCTCTTGTTAAATCTGCCTTTTATTACAGGGGTCCATCCCAACTAAGAACTAAGATGAGTAACGTTTAGCCTTCCCCACAGAAACAAAACACAACATATAAATTGCAGTGGGTTTTTTGTTTTGTTTTGACACACAGTCTCACTATGTTGCCCTTAGTAGAGTGCTGTGGTGTCACATCTAACAGCAACCTCAAACTCTTGGGCTTAAGCGATTCTCCAGCCTCAGCCTCCCAAGTAGCTGGGACTACAGGCACCTGCCACAACGCCTGGCTATTTTTTTTATTGTTGTTGTTGTTACAGTTGACATTGTTGTTTAGCTGGCCCTGGCCAGGTTCAAACCCACCAGCCTCGGTGTATGTGGCCGGCGCCCTAACCACTGTGCCGTGGGCACTGAGCCTAAATTGCAGTGTTAAAGAAACAAACCATTGCCAACCAATTTGAGTTATCAGGTCCAAGAAAATTTTTTTAATCAGTGAATATAAAAACATTATTCTTTAAAATTTGTGTGCCTAAAAAAATTAAAGTAAAATAAAACAAAAAAATTTCCATTTATTCTCTTAAAAATATGATTAATGGTAGCTCCCCAAATAGTAGTCAATACCTTGCTCCAGGATGATTTGTTGAAGACTGGTTCTGCATAAGTAATTTTCTTTTCTCTTTGTCCAGTTCTGCCAAGATTGCAACTCTGTTTTTGTTTTGAAAACCTAAAGACGAGAGGAAGATAGGGGAGAAAAAAAGCAAGAGAGAGAGAGAAATGAGAAACATTTCAGACCTATTTTATAAACCTACGGCATCTAGAACCCAGAAGGCAAAATTCCTACTCTCTAACATGATAATGAACTCACTAGAAAGGACTTTTCCTAAATGGTTACTGTTCCCCTCCTGCCTATTTCCCAACACCTTTAAGAGCATATTACATGGATATATATGCAAAATATGCTATATATTACGTGTATAGTATAATATTGACTGAAGATTTTTAAGACTTACTTCTAAAGAATTTTAGGCTCGGCACCTGTAGCACAGTGGTTATGGTGCCAGGCACATACACCAAGGCTGGCAGGTTCAAATCTGGCCCGGGCCACCTAAACAATAATGACAACTGCAATATAAAAATAGCTGGCATTGTGGTGGGCGCCTGTAGTCCCAGCTACTTGGGAGGCTGAGGCAAGAGAATCGCTTATACCCAAGAGTTTGAGGTTGCTGTGAGCTGTGCCGCCACAGCACTCTACCAAGGACAACATACTGAGACTCTCTTAAAAAAAAAAAAAAAAAAAGAGGGGCGGCACCCGTGGCTCGGTGAGTGGGGCGCCGGCCCCATATGCCGAGGGTAGCGGGTTCAAACCCAGCCCCGGCCAAAGTGCAACAAAAAAAATAGCCGGGCGTTGTGGCGGGCGCCTGTAGTCCCAGCTGCTCAGGAGGCTGAGTCAAGAGAATCGCGTAGGCCCAAGAGTTGGAGGTTGCTGTGAGCCATGTGACACCACGGCACTCTACCCGAGGGTGGTACAGTGAGACTCTCTCTCTACAAAAAAAAAAAAAAAAAAAAGAATTTTAATCACTATATATTACAGTATTTGGTTGTTTTTTTTTTGTTTGTTTTTTTGAGACAGAGTTGCCCCTGGATAGAGTGCCATGGCGTCATAGCATGCCCAGCTATTTTTAGAGACAGGGTCTTGCTTTTGCTCAGGCTGGTCTTGAACCTGTGAGCTCAGGCAATCTACCCGCCTTGGCTGCTAAGAGTGCAAGGATTATAGAAGTGAGCCACTGAGCCCAGACTACAGTATTTGTTTTTTAACAAATTTTTGAGGTCCAAAATGCTGCAGGGACCAACCTCTATCCTGCATAGTTAATATCCAGGAGGGTATATTTTCTTAGTCATCAATTTTAGGCATTTTGGTGAATGCCTCTTTTCATAGGGGAAAAATCCTTAGACATACTCTCAAATCAAAAGTGTTTCTTTTTTTCAACTGCTTCCATTTAGAAATGACATACAATCTTTCAAGGAACATGTCAAAAAATTGCAATTGACCAGAAAGCAATTCTGAGAAAGAAATGGAGCATAACTGACAGGATGCAGAGAGAAATGTCCTTGAGCTGGGTGTGGTGGCCTGTACCTGCAGTCCCAGCAACTCCAGAGGGGGAGGCAGGAGGATCTCTTAAAACTAGGAGTTTGAGTCTAGCCTGGGCAACAACGCAAACAAAACAAATCAGGTATATCCTTTATCAAATACTTAATTCTGGGCTCGATTTTGAGCTTCAAACTTACATTACATCTAGAGCACAGGTTGCAAAATCCTGGCCCAGAAGCAGCTATGTTTAGGAATCTGAATTAAATACCAACATGTCATCACTGAGAAACTGCACACTAAATTCTCAGATTTCTAGCTTCTCTTGAAACATATCTCGAAGTCTGGTAACAATGGATCTGTATGTCCTCATGGCAACAATGAACTAGAATTAAGAAATAAGGATCCCCAGGCGGTGTCCATAGCTCAGTGGGTAGGGTGCTGGCCACATACACCCAAGCTGGCAGGTTCAAACCCAGCTTGGGCCGGCTAAACAACAATGACAATTGCAACCAAAAAAAGGGGGGGGGGGGGATTATGGCAAGTGCCTGTAGTCCCAGCTACTTGGGAGACTGAGGCAAGAGAATCGCTTAAGCCCAAGAGTTTGAGGTTGCTATGAGCTGTGCAGCACTCTATCCAGCGTGACAGAGTGAGACTGTCTCAAAAAAAAAAAAAAAAAAAAAAAAAAAAGGATCCCCTTTAGCTGGGCACTCTCCAGCCTGTTACAAACCTTATCAGCCTTGTTTATGTTATCTGTAGGCATCTGAATTTCTGATCCCTAATTTAGAAGAAAACAAATGGAAGGGGCGGCGCCTGTAGCTCAAGGAGTAGGGCGCCGGTCCCATATGCCGGAGGTGGCGGGTTCAAACCCAGCCCCGGCCAAAAACCACAAAAAAAAAAAAAAAAGAAAGAAAACAAATGGAAGGCTTAAAAACCGGACAAATCAGCAGAAAAAAAGAGAATGATGACTACAGCTCAGGAGACTAGAACTACGGGCTAGAAGAATAAACATGGGGGAGGGAGCATGTGCCAAACAGAGCAGACCTGACGCTCCTAAGGGTAAACGGGCAGGAAGCATAACTTCCTCCTCTCCTGGGGACAGAGGCAGAGATTGGCAGTACAAAGAGTGTTCAGACAGAGATTGGGCTGGACTAAAAGCAGCTGAGATTTGCAGTGTTTCCAACTAAATCTGCTCTTAAATTTGGCATTTGTATACTGGCCGCATCCAGAATTCTACAAAAAAAAAAGTGTCTCTGACACTTCCATTGTAGGAATCTATCATCTCCCATTTTCCTTCTCTGCTCACTTATCCTGTATCACCAGATGCTAGTCCTAGCAGACTCCCTCTTTTTGAATGAAATCATTTACAATACATTCTGGTGCTTCTGAAGAGAGAGTTTAAGGAGCTTTCCAGCTTCATCTACCCTCATCCTAACTTCAATCCCCTTTTCCTACCCAACCTCTTAGTTAAGTCTTCAGGGAGAAAAAGCTCTGTTGGGGCCTTTTAAGGTATGTCTCAGGAGTCTCTACCTAAGGAAGGATCTAATCCAGCTCTGTGAGACAGAGGAAAAAAACAAACTGTTTTTCCTATATCTACTCTCCCTCAACATAACACTCCTGACACCAGATGTCACTAAGCAATTCTTCGGCAGACACCAGCTGGGTGTCTTATAATTCAATTATCTACCTGGAAACAGTGTCTGATCCTATAGGGCTCAGTTCCATGAGATTACCTCCCACTTCAGATGCCAGTGGCATGTATGTAATAGTTGTCATCTATACTTCTAAGTAACTGGCTACAAATCAAGGCTCCATGACCCTTTCTCCCTGGATTTAACCTGCTAAAGTGCCTCGCAGAACTCAGGGAAAGACTTTACTTAAATTTACTGGTTTCTTAATAAAGGACATTACAAAGGTTAGAGATGACAGCCAGATGAAGAGATGGACGGGGCAAGGCACGTGGGAAGAGCACGGAGCTGCAGTGCTGTCTCCTGCACACCAGGCATCTTCATATATTTGGCTATCTGTGAGCTCATTTGAACCCTGTCTTTCTGGGGCTTTATGGAGGCTTCATTACATAGGCATGATTGATTAAATCATTGGCCTTTGATCAGCTCGACCTTCAGCCCCTTCCTTCCCCAGAGGTCAGAGAGTGGGACTGAAAGTTCTAACCCTCTAATTGCAGGTTGGTTCCCCTGGCAACCAGCCTCCATCCAGAACCCACCAAGAGTCACCTCATTAGAACAAAAGATGGTATCAGCCAGGAAATTAAGAAGATCTCAGGAGCTCTGTTAGGAGATGAGGTGAAAGACAAAACATCAGAACTAAAGATTATCCTATTGCTATTGCACGGGAAATTACAAGGGTTTTAAGGAGCTCTATGTCAGGAACCAGTGATCAAAGACCAAACCTATATTTCTTATTATATCACAATAGCTAAATTTCAAGAATGTAATACTTACATAATTACTTATTTCTGAAAGGACTGTAAGAAGGTATGTTTCTATCACAATTTAGGATTCATTTAGAAGAAATGAGGCAGACAATAGTGGGTAATAATAAAGCCTGAATCAGCCAGGCACTCTCATTACTACCCAATGCTAGTAATCCTAGCACTCTGGGGGGCCGAGGTGGGTGGATCGTCTGAGCTCAGGAGTTTGAGATCCCATCTCTACCAAAAATAGAAAAACTAGTCAGGCGTTGTAGCAGATGGCCTTTAGTCCCAGCTACCAGAGAGGCTGAGTTTGAGGTTGCTGTGAGCTATGATGACACCATGGCACTCTACCCAGAGCGACCAAGTGAGACTCTGTCTCAAAATAAATAAATAAATAAATAAATAAAGTCTGAATCCACGAAAAATTCCTCCCAGTCTCAGTATCAGACTTATGAAAGCATCATCGCCTATGGAAATCCTTCCATAAACAGTTGCTATTTGCTTGGGAGAGTCTTCTTAAAGTCTCCAAAGATGGGTAATTAAATTCATGTTAAATGAAATGGTTAAAGTAGTCCTTAAAGGCTCTCTCCAGCTCTAACACATGAAGATTCCACAATCCTCCCCAAATGTCTGTCGCTCTGAAAATTCTAAGCTATCTTAATATACATGATATTTATGCCTATGAATGGTAATGCATGGTAAAAGATACTGTATGTTATAATAATTGAAACTTCGTCAGAATATTGTTAAGGAAACATCATTGCAAAGCAATGTACAGTGTCTGAAAAGTCACCCCTAAAAGCCATACATAGGGAAAATGGGAAATTGTAGCTAAATGTCTCTTTATTTACAAAATATTCATTACAAAATTTTATAGAATATTTATAAAATAGTCTCTACATGTTGGCTACCTCTTTGTAAAATTTTATAATAAGTTATTTTATAAATAAAAGTACATTTAGCTATAATTTCCCACTTGCCTAAAGTATGGCAACTTTAGGAGTGACTTTTGGGACACTATATAATTCTAATTCCACTGATTTTGAAAATCAGAAATAACTATCTGGCAGGGGTAGAGAAGTGAGGGCAGAAATAAAGTGTACTCCAACTATGACTGGCCTGACTGCCAGGTGGCATTATTTTTTCTTCAAACCAAATGGAGTTAAGAGATCCTTAGAGTCCCAGTTTTAAAGACAAGGCTGATCAGATAACTATCCTGAGCAGAAAAATGGTCTGTTTTTCCTGACATTTTGGAATACCACAGTGACTCTCATTTAATGGACATGCGTTTCTCTGGAAGCAGCCATAGAGAAGACCTTGTTCTCCACACTTCAATAATGTTTGCATTCCAGGTTACAGTATTCTTTTCACTGATTTTCAGAATTTCTAGGTGTCTTAATGTATGAGACATCTAAATTATTTCTCATCTGTATTATTTTTTTGAGACAGAGTCTCACTTTGTCACCCTTGGTAGAGTGCCATGACATCATAACTCACAGCAACCTCAAACTCTTGGGCTCAAATGATTCTCTTGTCTCAGCTTTCTGAGTAGCTGGGACTACAGGCACCCATCACAGCGCCTGGCTATTTTTTAGAGATGGGGTCTCGTTCTTGCTCAGGCTGGTCACTAACTCCTGAGTTCAAACAATCTACCCGCCTCGATGTCCCAGAGTGCTAGGATTACAGGCATAAAGCACTGCACTCGGCTTTATTATTATTTTTATTTAAAAGACTCTTTCTCTTTAACACTAATCAAAATTAAATTTAAAATGTACAGTAGTCACCCCTTATTCAAGGTTTCACTTATCTGTGGTCAACCATGGCCCAAAACTAAGTGAATACAGTAAGATATTTTGAGAGAGAGGAAGTGAGTACTCATTCACGTAACTTTTATTACAATGTAGTTGTAATTTTCTATTTTATTGTTATTATTAATTAATGTCTTACCGTGCCTATGTATAAAAAAACCCAGCATTTATAAGATTCAGTACTATCTGCAATTTCATGCATTCACTGGGGTTCTTGGAAGGTATCCCCAAAAGATAAAGGAGGACTACCATATAGACAGATGCATGTCACATAATACTAAACAAGTAGCATGTGTGAATATGATGGAAGGCTCTTCCTTCTTGACCAAGCAAAGCATAACATGTAAGTATATAATTATAAAAAAAGTTGGTGAATCATATGTAATTGTTGTTTTGTGGGTAGAAAACAGTCAAATAATAGAGCATTTAATAAACTTTAACTTAATACATAAGTTATCTTACAGTAGCTATTACATTTATATAATATTCCTTATTATGTAAACATGAGTCCATACTTATACTTCCTTTTTAGGAAAAGTTCTTTAAATCTATAAGGTTATTTAATTGTTAGAAAATATTTTATTATGCCCTTTATTTGTATAGTACCTAATCTGTAAACCCTTTTAGGAGACAGCCTGATAAAACATGAGAGAAACTATCATTGTATTGTTTTGGCTGTGGTCTGCAAACTATATGCCCTGGTATCTCTAGGACACCGTGGAGCAACCTAGAGGCTTCGTGGAAAAGGAAACGCAGTAGTACTTACATTTGTTGGACACCACATGACATGGTTTAAGTAGTTTACACTTTCAACAGTGCACTGCATTCCTTTCAATGACATCTTTATCAAGTTGGGGTTTTGGCAATTGCTCTGATAACAAACAAATATTGTGTGAAAATTAGTGCGGAACAAGAAATGAGGATTGGTGGTGTCTGAAATGATTCCAAAGTTTGAAAAGTTATGTGGTGGCCAGGCACACACCATTAGTAAGTAATTGCAGTTATTTTAAAATGAAATTAAACATTTTTTCTTTCAATTTATATGTATTCTTTTAAAAAAAAAACAAAAAACTATAAGATGTTAGGCCATAAATACTATTAGGTTGTTTGGCGCTAACTATTTACTAAACAGAACTGTTAAGTATTTTTATGGGCCTGGGGGTGTCAAGCAAAAATTACTGAAATACTAAGGACATACTGTGAGCTGAGAAAGTTATCTTGTTTAAAGTAATTAGACTACTCTGGGCGTCTGTAGTCCCAGCTACTTGGGAGGCTGAGGCAAGAGAATCATTTAAGCCCAGGAGTTGGAGGTTGCTGTGAGCTGTGATGCTACAGCACTCTACCCAGGGTGACAGCTTGAGGCTCTACCTCAAAAACAAAAAATAAAAAATAAATCAAGTAATTAGACTACTCAATTAGAATTCATTGGGCTAACAAAGTAATTGATGGAAACGTACATTCAACTTAAATTTCTAATGAGTAAAGTTTTTTGAGTTTCCACCCCATTCTTGCAACACTCAAGTCATGTTTGACTTCTGCAATTACACAAGGTACTTAATGAGACTTGCATTCATCTTTGAATTCATCATTCATTGTTATCAGTATATATCCAGTATTACAATTTTAATACACTTTTTTCTTTTCTTAAAATGTATATACATTTTGGGGGGACCCTCTGTATATGAATTGCATATGTTTGAGGCAAGTTATACCACCAGCTACGTTTCCAGCTATAGGACAAGACTTGTTTCTTTTTCTAGAAGAAGCTAATGCATTCTTAGAAGAATATTGTATGGTTCCATTTTTTAGAGTTTTAGAGATACTTCAAATAGAAAATTCTTTTTTTTTTTTTGGAGACAGAATCTCACTTTGTCACTCTTGGTGGAGTATTGTGGCATCATAGCTCACAGCAACCTCAAACTCTTGGGCTCAAGTGATCTTGCCTCAGCCTCCCAAGTAGCTAGGACTACAGGCACCCACCAGAAGGCCTAGCTACTTTTTGTTTGTTTTATTTTTAGAAACGGGGTATCACTCTTGCTAGACTGGTGTCAAACTTCTGAGCCCAAGCAATCCACCTGCCTTGGCCTCCCAGAGTGCTTGGATTATAGCCATGAGCTATCGTGCCTGGCTAGAAAATTCTTTTTTTTTTTTTTTTTCTTTTCTTTTTTTAATTTTTTTATTAAATCATAACTGTATACAATGATATGATTATGGGGCATCATACACTCACTTCATAAACCATTTGACACATTTTTATCACAGTGGTTAACATAGCCTTTCTGGCGTTATCTCAGTTACTGTGCCAAAACATTTACATTCTACATTTACCAAGTTTCGCAAATACCCCTGTAATATGCACCACAGGTGTGATCCCACCGATTCCCCTCCCTCTACCCACCCCCCCCACTTTCCCACTTCCCCCTATTGTTAAGTTGTAGCTGGGTTATAGCTTTCATGTGAGAGTCCCAAATTAGTTTCATAGTAGGGCTGTGTACATTGGGTATTTTTTCTTCCATTCTTGGGATACTTTACTAAGAAGAATATGTTCCAGCTCCATCCATGTAAACATGAAAGAGGTAAAGTCTCCATCTTTCTTTAAGGCTGCATAGTATTCCATGGTATACATATACCACAATTTATTAATCCATTCGTGGTAGAAAATTCTTAAAAAGCAAATTTTAAAACCTAATGTCACCCTGCAAAGTCCTTATGTGCTATTTACAGAAGTATCAATCTCCCTCAAGAAGAATTTGTTTACACAAAAATACTTCAGAGTCACTGTCAGTAATGGTACAATAGAAATTATATGCCATGTAGCCAGCAATAGAAAAAGCATTAGAAAGAGTACATAATCTGATCAAGCTGTATATAAATGAGTACAACTGAGGTTTTCAATGCCCTTCGGTGTCTATAAACTTATATAAATTATTTTTAAAATGTCTACAACCTGATTAGTAATATTGAAAATGACAATCTCAAAACAAAATTTGTTTCTAATAGTAGCATTGGAAAGAGGAAATAAGCTATATAAAAAGCTCATATTCCGGTGGCACCTATGGCTCAATGAGTGAGGTGCCGGCCCCATATACCGAGGGTGGTGGGTTCAAACCTGGCCCCGGCCAAACAGCAACAACAATAACAAAAAAAAAGCCGGGCATTGTGGCAGGCGCCTGTAGTCCCAGCTACTTGGGAGGCTGAGGCAAGAGAATCGCCTAAACCCAGGAGTTGGAGGCTGCTATGAGCTGTGATGCCACGGCACTCTACTGAGGGCGACAAAACAAAACTCTGTCTCTAAAAAAAAATTAAAAAAAAAAAGCTCAGATTCCAAATAATGAGGATTTTTATTTTTATTTATTTATTTTTTTTGTAGAGACAGAGTCTCACTTTATGGCCCTCGGTAGAGTGCTGTGGCCTCACACAGCTCACAGCAACCTCCAACTCCTGGGCTTAAGCGATTCTCTTGCCTCAGCCTCCCGAGTAGCTGGGACTACAGGCGCCCGCCACAACGCCCAGCTATTTTTTGGTTGCAGTTTGGCCGGGGCCGGGTTTGAACCCGCCACCCTCGGTATATGGGGCCAGCACCCTACCGACTGAGCCAAAAGGCGCCGCCCTAATGAGGATTTTTAAAAACTGTTTAAAACTAGTACTATGAACTTAAACAGTAATTTTCAGAAATACTAAAAATTTATAGACAGTTATTAGTTTTTCTCTCTCTCTTTCTTTTTTTTTTTTGAGGCAGAGTCTCACTCTGTTGCCCTGGGTAGAGTGCTGTACATCATAGCTCACAGCAACCTCAAACTCTTGGGCTCAAGTGATCCTCTTATCTCAGCCTCTTAAGTAGCTGGAAATACAGGTACCCGCCACAATGCCCAGCTAGTTTTTAAGAGACAGGGTCTTGCTCTTGCTCAGGCTGGTCTCAGAACTCCTGACCTCAAGCAATCTCGGTCTCCCAGAGTGCTAGGACAATTAAGAATTTAATGTAAATATAATTCTACAAATGATTTTCAAATAAAACCATGTTAGGGTAGCTGGATTGAATATTGTTTCTAGGAATTTATTTTTTGAGACAGAGTCTCACTATGTTGCCCTTGGTAGAGTGCTGTTAAATCATAGCTCATGGCAACCTCAAACTTCTGGGCTTAAGCCATTCTCTTGCCTCAGCCTCCCATGTAGCCGGGACTACAGGCACCCGCCACATGTCCAGCTATTTTTTTGTTGCAGTTGTCATTGTTTAGCTGGCCCGGGCTAGATTCAAACCTGCCAGCCTGGGTATATGTGGCTGGCACCCTACCCACTGAGCTACGGGCAACACTCTAGTAATTTTTTTTTTAATGGAAGAAAACCTTAAGTTCAATAAAAGTACTTGAAGATATGTAAGACTATTCAATTGCTCTGGTTCTGTTTAACATTTGAGATGTAGGTTGCGTTTTAATCAAATTTATTCTATCCCCTCTCTGATTTTACAAAGAAGCTTGCCAAACTGTCAAAGGGGTGGGAGGAAACATTCCTGGCCCAGGGAACTTCATATAGAAAGATATATGTCAATGTAATAGTGTTAGTAATCAACGAAACCTTATAATGAAGAAAAGCAGTAAGACAGAAAAAGATTTAGTAATGTTAAAGTTAAGTTGGACTACCATTATTAACATATGACCTAAAAGAAACATGTTTTCTTGTTCTGTCACTAAAATGGCCAGCACCAATACCCTGTTCCTTATTGTCAACTCCAGGTGAAAGAGATTTTGGTCTGTAATAATTACTATTACCAATTAAAAAGGAACCAGAGGGCGGCGCCTGTGGCTCAGTGAGTAGGGCGCTGGCTCCATATATCTAGGGTGGCGGTTTCAAACCCAGCCCCGGCCAAACTGCAACCAAAAAATAGCCGGGCATTGCGGCAGGCGCCTGTAGTCCCAGCTGCTCAGGAGGCTGAGACAAGAGAATCACGTAAGCCCAAGAGCTGGAGGTTGCTGTGAGTCCTGTGACGTCTACCGAGGGCGGTAAAGTGAGACTCTGTCTCTACAAAAAAAAAAAAAAGGAATCAGAAACCAGACTTTCAAGGAGAATACTAGTTCCTTGTCTTAGGGCAGGGAAAAAAAAATCAAGATCATCAGAAAGCAAGAAGACTTTTATATACAGGGTGGCCATAAAGTTTGTGTACAATTTAAAATTGTACACTATTGCACATGAACTCTGTGGCCACTCCCATATTTATTTTTTGAGACAGTCTTCACTCTTTGCCTCAGTAGAGTGCCATGGCATCATGATAGCTCACAGCAACCTCAAACTCCTGGGCTCAAGCTATCTTCTTGCCTCAGCCTCCCCAGGAGCTGGGACTAACTATAGGAACCCACTGCCATGCTAGGCTAGTTTAATTTTTCTCCTATTTTTATTTTACTTTATTTATTTTTGAGATAGAGTCTCACTATGTCGCCCTCAGTACAGTGCCGTGGCGTCACAGCTCACAGCAACCTCCAACTCTTGGGCTTAAGCAATTCTCTTGCCTCAGCCTCTCAAGTAGCTGGGACTACAGGCGCCTGCCACAACGCCCGGCTATTTTTGGTTGCAGTTGTCATTGTTGTTTAGCTGGCCCAGGCTGGGTTCAAACCCACCAGTCTCGGTGTATGTGGCTGACGCTGTAACCATTGTGCTACGGGCGCTGAGCCTTTTCTCCTATATTTTTTTTTTTTTTGTAGAGACAGAGTCTCACTTTATGGCCCTTGGTAGAGTGCCGTGGCCTCACACAGCTCACAGCAACTTCCAACTCCTGGGCTTAAGCGATTCTCCTGCCTCAGCCTCCCGAGTAGCTGGGACTACAGGTGCCCGCCACAACGCCCGGCTATTTTTTGGTTGCAGTTTGGCTGGGGCCGGGTTTGAACCCGCCACCCTCGGCATATGGGGCCGGCGCCCTACTGGCTGAGCCACAGGCGCCGCCCCCTTTTCTCCTATTTTTAATAGAGATAGAGGTCTCACTCTTGCTCAAGCTGGTCTCCTAAGCTCAAGCAGTCACCTGCCTTGGCCTCCCAGAGAGTTAGGATTATAGGCATGAGCCACTGTGCCCAGCCAACGAGACCTTTTAAAAAAAGTCTAGGATAATGCCAAAAGGACAAAGAAGTCTGTTTGAGGTTAGCTAGGCTGTCATAATTGAACATTAAAAAGAGAATAATAATTATAGCTAAATGGAACAAATGAGTCCATGATAAGCTATGAATTCATAATGAAATGCAAAAGGGAAAGTTAAAGTATATAAAAAGATAGTTGTAAAAAAGGGTGAAAACAATAGGGTATTTAATGTCTTACTGTGTTAATAACTAGGTTAGGTGTTAAATTTTAGTTGTTTTGTTTCTCCTGTTGAGTATAACATATTCCTGTTTATGAAGTATAGCTGTGTACTTTTTTGTTTCAGTTTAAGGAGAGGCAGATACAAGGAACTGTGACTAAGCCAAATAGTTCCCAGAAAAAGGTCTTGTACCAGTAACAGGAAAGTTGGATCAGCACAGGTTCTCACACATAAACCATTTTACTTTTTTTTGAAGAGACAGAGTCCCACTTTGTCTCCTAGGTTGGAGTATAGTGGCACAATCATAGCTCACTGAAGCCTCCTTCTCTTGGACTCTAGTGATCCTCCCACCTCAGCCTCCCAAGTAGCTGGAAATACAGGTGTGAGCCACCATGCCCAGCCTCACACACCAACTTAAAGGAGACCAGTGGCTGTTGAGCACCCATGGTCACACACAGTGACCAAGTAGAAAGTGAGTTCTAACTAAGTGAATTACTGTCAAATATCCTAAAGAGAGATCTAGAATATATACCTGATCCCTGATCTCTTGGGAGAGGAAATCTATATAATTCCTGTAAATTTTTTTACACACACACGGGAATTACATATATATATATATATATATATAATAAAGATATATACGTGTATATTATATAAATATATATAAAAGTATAGAGTGACTGACTTTAATGGGTTAATAGTTTAATTGCTTTACTTTTAAGTTTTTAGTAAGTTTTGTGATCACCACATAAAGCATTGCAGAAATGTATTAATTATAATTGTAATTTAACTGTTACTAAAGATAATTTAGGCTTGGTGCCTGTGGCTCAAGTGGCTAAGGCACCAGCCACATACACCTGAGCTGGCGGGTTCGAATCCAGCCCAGGCCCACCAAAATACAATGACGGCTGCAACCAAAAAATAGCCAGACGTTGTGGCAGGCGCCTATAGTCCCAGCTACTTGGGAGGTGGAGGCAGAAGACTCGCTTGAGGCCAGGAGTTGGAGGTGCTGTGAGCTGTGAAGCCACAGCACTCTACCAAGGGTGATAGCTTGAGGTTCTGTCTCAATTTAACTAATTTAACTAAGCTTATATAATTTAGTTACATTATAATTTAACTAAGCTTATAATCAATGTCTAAATGTTTACATTTTTATTTTAGAACTTTGGTAGATTTGATAAACTGAGCAGTAAATTATGAGCAGGGATAAACATTTTTCTCCAAGTTCCAAATCTCCTCCAACATTAAATAACTGAATAAAGTTATGAAACGAAATGGAATACTTGGGCATTAGCAAATAAATCCAAGTGACTCTAGCACAAATTATGATTAAATAAAAAGCAGTGAAAGAAGCTGAGAAGAGAAGGAGCTAAATATTCAGGGACCTTGTATTACACATAGCTCTTACGCGTTATCAAATAGATAATGGGCAACTACTAAGAGCATTTAGAAAGGGACAATACACGGATCATTCTCTTCATGGTTTAGAATGCCCTCTGCTGGTGAGAGGGAATGGATTACAGGGTGGAAGACACCTGCTACAGGGAAATCAGGGATCAAAGATGTGCAGGACGACAGACACTACTTCAAGAAATAATGCAGATGAAATAAAATGAAATGAGAGACTAGAGGAAAAAAAAATCAAGATGACCCTAAGGATATAGCTTGAATCACTAGTAAGTGATTGCAGGGTTACTATTAGGCTTTAAAGAACCCTGGATACTTTCACTTGTGGAGGGTTCATAGCAATCAAAACCAATATTTTTAAAATGAGCTCATATCCCATATTAAAACATTTATTTATTTTTTTGAGATGGAGTCTCACTCTGTGGCCTGGGCTAAAGCACCGTGGCATCAACCTAACAGCAACCTCAACTCTTGGGCTTAAGTGATCCTCCTGCCTCAGCCTCTTGAG
Source organism: Nycticebus coucang (assembly GCF_027406575.1). Taxonomy (NCBI): domain Eukaryota; kingdom Metazoa; phylum Chordata; class Mammalia; order Primates; family Lorisidae; genus Nycticebus; species Nycticebus coucang. The sequence continues at coordinate 25,153,996 of NC_069781.1, read as the reverse complement.
CACCTGGGACTATAGGTGCCCATCACAACACCTGGCTAATTTTTCTATTTTTAGTAGAGATCAGGTCTGGCTCTTGGTCAGGCTGGTCTTGAATTCCTGTCGAGGGATCCTCCTGCCTTGGCCTCCCAAAATGGTAGGAATACAGGCATGAGCCACCACGCCTGACCTAAACTGTTTATTCTTACAAAATTTTTGAAAGGATGTTTTCTTTGCTTTTGAAATTATGGCTACAAGTAATTTAATTTATAATTAGTTGTAATTGCTTGATAATCACAGAATACTCTAGGATTCTTACAAACCAAAAAATATCAAAGTCACAAATGGTATTCAAATTTAATGAAAATTTAAAGACTATTTTATTTTTTGAGACAGACTTTAACTTGGTCACCCTGGGAAGAGTGCCGTGGCGTCTTAGCTCACAGCCACCTCAAACCCTTGAGCTCAAGCATTCTCTTACCTCAGCTTCCAGAGTGGCTGAGACTACAGGTAGCCCACCACAAAGCCTGGCGGGGCACTCTGGGAGGCCCAGGTGGGTGAATTGCTTGAGCTCATGAGTTCTAGACCAGCCTGAGGAAGAGCCAAACCCTGTCTCTAAAATAAATAGCCCCTAAAGCTGTTTAAAGAGAAATTTCCCACTCCTTAGGTAATTTCTTTCCCAAATCTAGTCAAGTAGTGGGCATCTACTTGGTTAGTGGCTATGGAAGGATTAAGAATTAATACATTCTAGGTTGGGCACAGTGGCTCACACCTGTAATCCTAGCACTCTGGGAGGCTGAAGCAGGTGGACTGCTCGAGATCAGGAGTTTGAGCCCAGGCTGAGCAAGAACAAGACCCTGTTTCTAAAAGAAAAATTATTATTATTTTATTTATTTATTTAGAGACAGAGTCTCAAGCTGTCACCCTGGGTAGAGTGCCGTGACATCATAGCTCACAGCAAGCTCCAACTCTTGGGCTCAAGCAATCCTCTTGCTTCAGTTTTTCTATTTTTAGTAGAGATGAGATCTTGCTTTTTTGCTCAGGCTAGTCTGGAATTCATGAGCTCAAGCAATCCACCCGCCTCGGCCTCCCATAGTGCTAGGATTACAGGCGTGAGCCACTGCATCCAGCCAATAATAATAATTTTAAAATAAATAAAATTAACACTTTATATAGGTCACAATGTTTTATTTTTGATATAGTAATTTATCTCAGAATTTCAGTTTTACTTGTGTATTTTGAAACAAACACGATTTAGGGATGTTTCAAACATTTGTATAGACCTTTGAAAAGCTAGTGCTCTGGGCATTGTGTTTTTATTATAGTAACTTCTGGCTAAAATGGCCTTAGATGGTGGAACCAGTTATCAAAGACAAAAGAAGTGAAGCAAGGAAAGATACTATTCTATTTTGAATAAGTTGATTTGAGGTTGCAGAAAGTTTTGTATAGAGAAAAAAGCTTGACACCAAGAGCTCTGACTTGAGTTTTGGCTCCTTTACTTCTTAACTATGTGGTCTTGGGAAATTTACTTAACCTCTCCTGATCATCAGTCCCTTCCTTGGTAAATAAGGAATAAACTCTCTCTTTACTTCACTTAATACCCCCATTCTCCCCCCAGCAAGCCTGAGTTTTATCCTTATGATGCCTCCCCACCTCCTCCTTCCTACCCACATCCAATCATGTAGTTCAATTTTATTTCCTAAGTGTTTCTAGAATAGCCTCTCCTCTCAAGTGCTATTCTACAGTCTAATTCGGGTAAGGTTATCTATTACATAACATTTAGAGCTAATGTCTGTCTCTGAGCTGAGGGCCATAGAGCTATTATAGGAAAGGGAAGGATATCTATGGTCAGATACATTAGGCTTTTATTTTCTGATCTTGTCTAATACCCATGAAAACTATCCTTCCTTCCTTCTTGAATTTTAAAACATAAGCTAGTCTTTTTTTCTTTTTTTTTTTTTAGAGACATAGTTTCACTTTGTTGCCCTCGGTAGGGTGCTGTTGTGTCACAGCTCACAGCAACCTCCAGCTCTTGGGCTTAGGTGATTCTCTTGCCTCAGCCTCCCGAGTAGCTGGACTACAGGCACCCGCCACAACGCCTGGCTATTTTTTGTTGCAGCTTAGCCGGGGCTGGGTTTGAAGCCGCCACCCTCTCGGTATATGGGGCCGGCACCCTACTCACTAAGCCACAGGCGCCGCCCAACATAAGCTAGTCTTATTTTACATGTTGGTTACATTTACATTATAAACATTTATGAAGGGTGGCGCCTGTGGCTCAAGGAGTAGGGCGCTGGTCCCATATGCCGGAGGTGGTGGGTTCAAACCTAGCCCCGGCCAAAAACCAAAAAAAAAAAACATTTATGAAAGTCAACAGATAGGCAGCAAATATGAAATAATTGTTTATTTCAAATTTGAAATTTAAGGCACAGACTAGGTAGTCTATTTATCTGGTTATGTGAAGTATAATCTTCTATAATAAGATTCTCCCACCTTCAGGGTTCATACAAACTTCCTCTTAACCGGGGAATCAATATGTGACATTTACTCCTATATTAGAGTTTTGTAAATCTCATATGGTCTCCTGCCATAATTTATCTCTTTTTAATTCTCAGAAGTACAAGGTTCTTGGCCAGACACCATGGCTAACACTTTAATCCTAGCACTCTGGGAGACTGAGGCAGGTGGATTGTTTGAGCTCAGCAGTTCAAGATCAGCCCAAGCAAGAGTGGGATCCCTGTCTCTACTAAAAATTGAAAAACTAGCCAGGTAGGGGGGCAAGTGCCTGTAGTTCCAGCTCCTGGGGAGGCTGGAAAAAAAAGAAGTACAAGGGTCTTAAAGGTCTTTAATATACTATCTCATGTACAGTACTAATTATTTAACATTACCTTATATTTATTACCTTATAACTAATCCTTTTTCTAAATAAAATCTTAGAATAGCATACTCTAAAAATATTTCCACTTTTAAAACTATAACCCTATGGCTATTCATAATCATGTACATTCTCATTTTCTCATAGAAACATTCAACTACCACACATTTGTCATTAAAGACATTCTCAAGTAATCAATATAATATCAAACTGCATTTAATACCCAAAAGCTGTATTTACTTTCCTTTAATATTTCTATCAAGACTAACTGGAACTCTTTTTGTTGAAAAAAAAAAATCTAAAACTAAATAATGAAAATTATTTTGATCAGTAAGGTAATGGATCATCTTACTTTTTTTTTTTTTTTTGTGGTTTTTGGCTGGGGCTGGGTTTGAACCCGTCACCTCCAGCATATGGGACCAGCGCCCTACTCCTTGAGCCACAGGCGCCACCCTGGATCATCTTACTTTTCAATTATAGCTATTATATCACTCTTCAAACAATGATTTTTTTAAAGATATTTTAAAATATTGTTTAAATCTTTTCAAATGGTTATCAAACAAGCTATAATCTTCACAATCAGACAACAAATCAAAGCACCATATTTAGGACACCTATGTTTACTATTAGAGGAAAGTCACTGTGGCACTGTTAGCTCAAGATGTTGTAAGTTATTTATTGATTCAACATATACAGTATTTACTGTGCTTCCATCACTTATAGATACTAAATTAGGCTCTAAGGATGCAATGATAAGCCAAATTGACATGATTCTAGCTCTCATGGTTTTCAGACAGTCCAGTGAAAATAAAGATCAATCAACTAATAACACAAATGTATAATTAAGATCTAAGATGATTAGTCTGAAATAAAGAAATATCATTCTTATGAGCATTTATAATAATCATTATTGTAGGTATGAATGTTGAATAAACTTGACCTAACCTGGGGGGGGAATAGTGTTAGAGAAGGCTTCCATTCCAAAAGAAATAATACTTGAACTGAAATCTAAAGGATTAATAAGTTAACTACATTAATTAAAGAGGGGGAGGAAATAATCATTCCCTTTTTAAAAAGACCACTCTAGCCATAATGTTGAGAATAGATAAGACAAAATCGTCAGGAGACTTATTACAGTAGAACAAGCTAGAGATAATAGAAGCTATTAGTGGCCGTGAAAATAGAGAGAAATGAACACATTCAAGAGCTATTTATGAAATTAAATCACTAGGACAGGGATGGATTGAATATGAAGTGAGCAATGAGGAAAGAGTCGTGGACAAGTCCTAGAATTTTGGCTCACACAGTTAGACCATATATTAGTTGTCTATTACTACTATAAAAATCTACCACAAACTTAGTGGCTTCAAAGGATACAAATCTATTATTTTACAGATCTGTAAGTCAGAAGTTTCATGTGGCTAAAATCCAGGTGTTGGTAGGGCTGCGTTTCTTTCCAGAGTCACTAGGAAAGAATCCGTTTTCTTGCCCTTTCCTAAATCTAATTACTGGCAAATGTTTCTCTTATCTTTCATGATTAAAAACTTATTCAACCAGGCGGTGCCTGTGGCTCAGTGAGTAGGGTGCCGGCCCCATATACCGAGGGTGGCAGGTTCAAACCCAGCCCCGGCCAAATTGCAACAACAACAAAAAATAGCCAGGTGTTTTGGCGGGCACCTGTAGTCCCAGCTACTCAGGAGGCTGAAACAAGAGAATCGCCTAAGCCTAAGAGCTGGAGGTTGCTGTGAGCTGTGACACTACAGCACTCTACCGAGGGCGACAAAATGAGACTCTGTTTCTAAAAAACAAAACAAAAACAAAATTTATTCAACCCTTGGCTGCCTTTTGGTGTTTACTGAAAATACGTATCAAAGGAAAGGAATAAGCCTTAATATCTGCTCAGGTGATCTGGTTGTGTTCATGTTCTCTCTCACTTGGACCCCAAGGACTTGCTCTTTTTAAGCTGCTGACACTTTTTTTTGCAGTTTTTGGCTGGGGCCAGGTTTGAACCTGCCACGTCTAGCATATGGGGCTGACACCCTACTCCTTTGAGCCACAGGCACCGCCCTTACTGCCAGGTTTTCTATCCATTGAGGTTTCTCTTCTTCACGACTGGCCAAATTAGATGATGAAATATCTTCTGCATGAATCAACTTTTCTTCTCCCCTCATTTTCCTTTTCTTCTTTATAGATAAATTCATAGGCCCTTTTCATTTTTTTTTTTTTTTTGTAGAGACAGAGTCTCACTTCATGGCCCTCGGTAGAGTGCCGTGGCCTCACACAGCTCACAACAACCTCCAACTCCTGGGCTTAAGCGATTCTCTTGCCTCAGCCTCCCGAGGCCCTTTTCATTTTAAGGATTTTTCTGCTTAATACCCAGTCCAAAAGAGGTACAAAGACTAGGAAAGGTTTGTGTCCCTAGTCTAAAGCTCCCATTTCTTTTCTTAGATGCTATAACTAGAATGTTCTAATCCACCAGCTGAAGGGCAGCATGAGAAAACAGAATGAACACGGAATTTGCACAAGGAATCAATCTGGGTTCTTATCTCAGAATTATCATCTACTATTTAATATTGGGAAAATTACCTCACCATGCATCAGGACCAATGAGGATAACAGTAACAACTTCAAAGGATGATTATAGGTTATACTAAATATAGAAAATATACATTACATAAAATACCTAGCACACTGCCTGCCACATGGTAGTTGCTTAATAAATACTGTTACTATTATTATTATCTAGCATTCTCTCTCCCTATTCCTCCTGTTGTTAACATTACTAGACTCCTGTCAGCCCCATGTTGACAATCCTCTTTCAGTGAACAGCTTTTCATTAGAGCACGACTGATTAACACGAAGTCTCCTGAGTTACACTCACATTTACTTTGAATGGACCTGGGGATCCAAAGCTTTCTCCTCATTACACAACGTCAGGTTACTTTACATCATATTCTGCCTTGACAGTTTCACTCCCATTTCAACTTGGGGCCTACCAATCAATCTTTCGTCAGAATCTCATTTATTCTCCTTTCCTTAGCAATTAAAATCAAATGAAAAGATATCTAATTTTTAAAAACCTACTCCAAATTGTCTTTACACTCTCATCTTTAAAAAGGTACAAGAATTTTAAGGCCAGGAGCAGTGATTCATGCCTGTAATCCTAGCATTCTGGGAGGCTGAGGCATATGGATAGCTTGAGCTCAGAAGTTTGAGACCAGCCTGAGCAAGTGTAAGACTCTGTCTCTATTTTAAAAAAAAAGCTAGGAAGACGGCGCCAGTGGGTAGGGCGCCAACCCCATATACCGGGGTGGCGGGTTCAAACCCGGCCCTGGCCAAACTGCAATAAAAAATAGCCAGGCGTTGTGGCAGGCACCTGTAGTCCCAGCTGCTTGGGAGGCTGAGGCAAGAGAATTGCCTAAGCCCAAGAGCTGGAGGTTGCTGTGAGCTGTGACGCCATGGCACTCTACCAAGGGCAACAAAGTGAGACTCTGTCTCTACAAAAAAAAAAAAAAAAAAAAAGCCAGGCTTTGTGGTGGGCACCTGTAGTCCCAGCTACTTAGGAGGAGGCTGAGGCAAGAGGATCACTTGAGCCCAAGAGTTTGAGGTTACTGTGAGCTATATGCCACAGCATTCTACCCAGAGCATAAAAAAAAAAAAAAAAGAGGGCGGCGCCTGTGGCTCAGTCGGTAAGGCGCCGGCCCCATATACCAAGGGTGGTGGGTTCAAACCCGGCCCCAGACAAACTGCAACCAAAAAATAGCCGGGCGTTGTGGCGGGCGCCTGTAGTCCCAGCTACTAGGGAGGCTGAGGCAGGAGAATCGCTTAAGCCCAGGAGTTGGAGGTTGCTGTGAGCTGTGTGAGGCCACAGCACTCTACCGAGGGCCATAAAGTGAGACTCCATCTCTACAAAAAAAAAAAAAAAAAAAAAATATATATATATATATATATATAAAAAAGAAAGATAGGCTCCGCGCCTATGGCTCAAGCGGCTAAGGTGCCAGCCACATACACCTGAGCTGGCAGTTTAGAATCCAACCTGGGCCCCCCAAATAACAATGATGGGCTGCAACCAAAAAAATAGCCGGGCGTTGTGGCAGGCCCCTGTGGTCCCAGCTACTTGGGAAACAGAAGCAGGAATATTGCTTGAGCCCAGGAGTTGGAGGTTGCTGTGAGCTGTGATGCCATAGCACTCTACCCAGGGAGACAGCTTGAGGCTCTGTCTCAAAAAAAAAAAAAAAAAAAAAGAAAATTTTTATGCATCACTAGGATAAACTCTTAATGCCTTAGTATAAGCCTGAAAGATAAATTTGCTTTCTTTCTAGTACACAGATGATTTAGGGATAAGACCTGGATCTGAGGTCAAATAAGACACCTCACAGGTCTGCCATCCATTCCTATGTAGCACCCTGAAATCACAGTTGAGAACATCCAGAGTGGCTCAAAACAGATAGCTCCCACCACCTGATCTGCATGTCTTTTTTTCTGAAACAGGATTTCACACTGTCACCCAGATTGGAGTGCAATGGCACAGTCATAGCTCACTGCAGCTTCAAACTCTTAGGCTCCAGCAGTCTTCTGGCCTCAGCCTCCCAAAGTACTAGGATTATACAAGTGAGCCACCATGCCTGGCCAAGATGAGGGCATGTTTTATAATGGATCTAATTATAGATCAATCAAGGCAACACTAAAGATTTTTAAAACAGTAACCAGCAAATTATAAATCTCAGTTACTTGTAAGATTAGACTAGTGTGATAATTTTAAATTTATTTTCATTTGGGCTGCATTATGTGATTTTTAGCAGCATATTTTCTTTCCAAAAATAGACTTCTCTTAGTTTTCATTTTAGCTAAAACTAAATTATTTTTATTTTTGTTTTTGTGTGTACATTTGCTAAAAAAATTTTTTTAATTGTTTGGGATTCATTGAGGGTACAAAGAATTAGGTTACATTTATTGCATTTGTTAGGCAAAGTCCCTCTTATAATTGTGTCCCACCCCCAAGAATTTAAATTATTTTTAATCTGAGCCTTTATAACTTGATGGACAAAAGAAGAAGTCAATACAATAAGGGACTTTTTTTTTTTTTTTTTTGTAGAGACAGAGTTTCACTTTATGGCCCTGGGTAGAGTGCCGTGGCATCACACAGCTCACAGCAACCTCCAACTCCTGGGCTTCAGCGATTCTCTTGCCTCAGCCTCCCGAGTAGCTGGGACTACAGACCCGCCACAACGCCCGGCTATTTTTTGTTTGCAGTTCAGCCGGGGCCGGGTTTGAACCCGCCACCCTCAGTATATGGGGCCGGCGCCTTACCGACTGAGCCACAGGCGCCGCCCACAATAAGGGACTTTTGACCTGTGATTGGTCCATAGAGCACAGAAATCACACATAGTTATTTGAGAGGAAAACAGAACAGTATTAGCTGGTTACAGTTGGTAAAGCTGTTATCATAGCTAATTTTTCACAATATTACTCTTCCATAAAACTTGTATTATGTTTAATTTGTCATACATACAACTGATAAACTAGAACAGAATCAGCAGTCTTTTTTTTTTTTTTTTTTTTCTGAGACAGAGTCTCAAGCTGTCGCCATAGGTAGAGTGCCGTGGCGTCACTGGTCACAGCAATCTCAAACTCTTGGGCTTAAGTGATTCTCTTGCTTCAGCTTCCTATACAGTAGCTGGGACTACAGGTGCCTGCCACAACACCCAGAGTTTTTTGTTGTTGTTGCAGTTGTCATTGTTGTTTTAGCTGGCCCAGGCCAGGTTCAAAGCCACCAGCCTTGGTGTATGTGGCTGACGCCCTATTCACTGAGCACTGGGCACTGAGCCAAATTTTTAAAATATTAAAAAACATTGTTGAAGGCACTGAAATCAGGCAGACACTGCAACTGGTGAGATTTGGGAATTTGTGGTCTTTTGCCTGAGGTACTCCCCAATCCACAAACAGCTTAGACAGCCTCACCATACTTTCCCTTACTAGCCTGAAGTATCAGGGCTGGCAGGATAGCCGAAAATTTAGAGGAGAGACCTATGAGAGAAAGGCAGGAAAAATAAAGCCCAATCCATGCGTAAAAATCCACTCTTTCATTGCTGAACTACAAAAATGTATAAGGGAGACTCCAGGGAACCCAGCGATAAATCAGCGGGGCTGAGCAAGATTTCAGATGCCCAACACAAGAAAGACGAGAGTTTAGAGGTTAAGCCAAACCTTTCATTCTATCTGCTAGAATGAAAATCACATTTCAGAAGACTACAATAAAATCCAGAGTCTCTTCAATGTATTAGTCATATGGTCCAGTATCCAAGAGTATAAATCACTAGTTATTGGAAGAAAATGGAAAATGTGACTCATATTCAACAAAAATGCTATCAACAGAAACACCTCCAAGAAGACCTAGATACATGATGTAATTAGCAGGCAAGGACTTAAAAGCAGTATAAATACATTTAAGGACTTAAGGAATATAGACACATAATAAATAAAAGGAGCATTTAGCAGAGAAAAGAACCAAATGGAAATCCTAAAGCTAAAAAAGGACAATTGAAACAAAATGTTCACTGGTCTGAATTAACACAGATTGGAGACAGCAGAATATTTACTAAACCTGAAATTAGAGCATTAGCAATTACCCAATGTGAAAAGCAAAGAGAAGCTTGGCGCCTGTAGCACAGTGGTTACAGCACAGGCTATATGCACGGAGGTTCAGGTTCGAACCCAGCCTGAGCCAGTTAAACAACAATGACAACTGCAACCAAAAATAGTTGGGCGTTGTGGTGGGCACCTGTAGTCCCAGCTACTTGGGAGGCTGAGGCAAGAGAACAGCTTAAGCCCAAAAGTTTGAGGTTGCTGTGAGCTGTGACGCTACAGCACTCTACCAAGGGCTACAACTAGGACTGTCAAAAAAAAAAAAAAAAAGAAAAAATATGGAGGAAAAATAAGCACAGCCCTGGAGATCTGTGGGTCAGTAATCCAATATGTACATAATTTCAGTCCCAGAAGAAAAGGAAACACTGGGTCAAAAAAAATTTTTTTTTTTTTTGTAGAGACAGAGTCTCACTTTATGGCCCTCGGTAGAGTGCCGTGGCCTCACACAGCTCACAGCAACCTCCAACTCCTGGGCTTAAGCGATTCTCTTGCCTCAGCCTCCCGAGTAGCTGGGACTACAGGCGCCCGCCACAACTCCTGGCTATTTTTTGGTTGCAGTTTGGCCGGGGCCGGGTTTGAACCGGCCACCGTTGGTATATGGGGCCAGCGCCTTACCGACTGAGCCACAGGCGCCGCCCCTAAAAAATTTTTTTTGAATGATGGATGAAAATGCCCCAAGTTTAGTCAAAGATATCAACCTACAGATCCAAAAAAGCTCAACAAACTGTAAGCAAGAAAACCATCTCTAGGCATATTATAGTTAAACTGCTGAAATATGAAGAAAAAATGTGAAATAAAGTCTGAGAAAAATAGCACATTACATACAGGATTAAAAAAACCCACCATTAAGAAAACAAAAAGGTTGGGTGGCACCTGTGCTCAGTGAGTAGAGTGCCGGCCCCATATACTGAGGGTGGTGGGTTAGAACCTGGCCCCGGCCAAACTGCAACAAAAAATAGCCAGGCATCATGGCGGGCACCTGTAGTCCCAGCTACTCAGGAGGCTGAGGCAAGAGAATCATCTAAGCCCAATAGCTAGAGGTTGCTGTGAGCTGTGATGTAACGGCACTCTACCCAGGATGACAAAGTGAGATTCTGTCTCTTAAAAAAAAACAAGAAAATGAAAAGGCAGGGCGGCACCTGCAAAGGGGTAGGGTGCCAGCCCCATATGCCAGAGGTGGTGGGTTCAAAAAAAAAAAAAAAAAAAGAAAAGGCAAGCAAGACTGGGAGGGAATACTTACAAAACATGCACCTGACTTGTATCCACATTCAAAAACAAAACAAAAACTTGATATTAAAAAGAAGTAACTCACTTTTCAAAAAATAAGCAAAAAAATTGAATAAATACTTCACAAAGGAAGATTTAAGTACGAAAATAGTGCTCAACATGTGTCATCAAGGAAATGTGAGTTAATACTACAGTGAGCTGTCACTTCGCACATTCTAGAATGGCTAAAATTAAAAAGACTGACACCGGGGCAGCACCATGGCTCAAGGAGAAGGGCACCGGCCCCATATACTGGAGGTGGCGGGTTCAAACCTGGCCCTGGCCCTGGCCCAAAACTGCAAAAAAATAAAATAAAATAAAATAAAAATAAATAAATAAATAATTAAAAGAAATAAAAAGACTGACACTAAATAAATAACTAAGAAGACTGACACTACTGTACAGCAACCAGACCCCTCACACATTGCTGGAGGAAATACAAAACGGTACAACTCCTTTGGAAAAGGTTTGGCAGTAACCATACACTGAGCTGCTCCAGTCTGGGATATTTATCCAAGAGAAATAAAAATATGTCTACAAAAAGGCTTATAAACAAATGCCCATCGCCGCCTTTATTCACAACAGCCAAAACCGAAACAACCAAAGTTCACAAACTGAACGATGAATAAACCAAATGTAATATACTCATACAATGGAATACTGCTCACAGAACTGAGTCAATTGTGATCCAGGCACATGTATGAATCTCACAGACAGTATGGTGAGTGAATGAAGCTGGACACACAGGAGTACATAATTCATGATTCTGTTTATGTGAAGTTTAAGGTAACACAAAACTAAGACAAAAATCAGAACAGAGATCAGTAATAAAAGAATATGATGAAGCTGGGTGTGGCAATTCATGTCTGTAATCTTAACACTCTGGGAAGCTGAGGCAGTGGATTGCCTAAGCTCAGGAGTTTGAGACCAGCCTAAGCAAGGGCGAGATCTCATCTTTACTAAAAATAGAAAAATTAACCAAGCACTGTGGGGGGCACCTGTAATCCTAGCTCCTGGGGAGGCTAAGGCAAGAGGATACTTGAGCCCAAGAGTTTGAAGTTACTGTGACCTGTGATGACACAGCACTCTACTCAGGGTGACAGAGTGACACCCTGTCTCTAAAAAAAAAAAAAGATGATGGGTAAAACATGAGTTTAGACTTGATACAGAAAGGAAATAGAGGCTTCTTTCAAGTTTTTAAGCAGAAAACTAAGTACTACTTGCAACAAATGTGTCTAACTTGATTTGTTTTAGAGAGACTGCAACACAATTGAAACTTTTAAGTTTTTAGAACAATGAAGACAGAGGCAAAAATGTTGCCTGAGGACAACCCAACTTCTTTAAAAAGTGGTTCTAATTTCAAGTAAAAGAGCAAGAGAAGAGATATGTCACAGAAAGACATAAAAGGTTTACAATGTAAAAACAATTTCAACATAACTAAACACAGATTAAAATATAGGATTAATAATATTAAAGATATTATATAGCCAATACAATGTTAGACCTATGAGAACAGGGATATGTCATTTAAGTCGGATACGTTCCGAGAAATGCATTGTTGGGAGATTTCATCATTGAATGAACATCACAGAGTACACTTACACAAACTATATGGTATATAGCCTATGATACACCTAGATAATAAGTTACAACTTACTACTCCTCGACTATAAACCAAATCAGCCTATTACAGTACTGAATACTGCAGGCAACAATGGTAAGTATCTGTGCATATAATTATATCACTTGGGTTTGTTTTTTTGTTTTTTTTTGAGAGGGTCTCACTCTGTCACCCTGGGTAGAGTACTGTGGCATCATAGGTCACAGCAACCTCAAACTCTTGGGCTCTAGTGATCCTCTTGCCTCACCCTCCCAGGTAACTGGGACTACAGGCATCCACCATGATGCCAACCTAGTTTTTCTATTTTTAGTAGAGACAGGGTCTCAATTTTGCTCAGGCTAGTCTTGAACTCCTGAGCTTAGACAATACACCTGCATTGGCCTCCCAGAGTGCTAGGCTTATAGGCATGAGTCTCTGGGCCTGGCCTTTGCATCTAACTATATCTACATACAGAAAAGAGACAGTAAAAAAATGGCACAAAAGATTAAAAGTAGGGTGTGGTACTATGTGCCTTTACTTGGGAGACTGAGGCAAGAAAATCACATAAGCCCAGGAGTTCTAGGTTACAGTGAGCTAGAATTGCACCACCACACACTCCAGCCTGGCCAACAGAGCAAGACCCTGTCTCCCCCAAGAAAACAAACAAACAAAAACCCAAACAAAAAGTACACCTCAACAACACCGGGAGACTCCATCTCTACAAAAGAATAATTGAAAAATTAACTGACGTGCTAGCTCATGCCTGCAGTCATAGCTACTTGGGTAGCTGAGGCAGGAGGATCACTTGAGCCTAGGAGTTTAAGGTTGCAGTGGGCTATGTTTGAGCCACTGCACTCCAGCATGGGTAACAGAGCAAGACCCTGTCTCTCTCTTTTAAAAAAAAGGTACACCTATGTGGAGCATTTATCATAAACAGAGCTTGCCTGGAGTTACTCTGCATGAGTCAGTAAGCGAGTGGTGAGTGAATGTGAAGGCCTAGGATATTACTGTGCACTACTGTAAACTTCCAAAAACACTATACACTTATGCTGCACTAAATTTATTAACAGTATCACTTACGCTGCACTAAATTTATTAAGAGTATTAAGAGCTGAGTATTTCAAATTTGAGGTTTTATACTTTGATATTTATTTTTATTCTGGCTACAGTAACTTCCCTATGCCAAATTTTCTATTAAGATCAAACAGTTACTACATGGGGGGAAAGTTCCTGGTAATAAAAGAAAATTTCAGCATGCATTACCTTGTCCTGAAGGATTTGCTGCCATCTTCCTATTCTGTTTTCAATTATGTCTGGTGGCAACCAATCAGCACTTTACAATCACCTGTAAAAAAAATACGTGTGTACACATAAAATGCACCATATTTTAATCACAAACTAAAAGTTGTCAGAACAGTTAGCTGAAATGTCTTCAGTTTATTAATCTCTCTGAAACATACGTTTGAAAAGCCCACAGACTGAAATCACAAATCTCAACTCTGCAAACGCCTCAAGCATTTAATCAGTGTGTTTATTCTTGCAAATGCTAACACTAACATTTAATGTTACTCCATCTTTAATAAATGTCACCAGGTTGTACTTCCAAATACTACCAAAAATATTAACCAATTGATATCTGATCAATATGAGCATGGTGGGAAGAAAAAAAATCACTCAACTACAGTGCCTCTCCACTCATTTAAAAAACACACCCGGAACTACTGTGTACACTGAAAGCTAAAAAGGAAAAGCGACCACTCTAAAAAAAAGCTTACTTAATAAACGTGCTCTTTAAAATGCGTGCACAGTGTCCAGGAGGCAGAGACAAGGGACTACTGGAGTAAAGAGGAATGGCTTTTAGGGAGTCCGGGAAAGATGCAAGAACTAGAAAAAGGAAGCTTTTAAATAAATGAGACGTTAGGTGTCGCCAGCTGCTTAAGCACTGGGCTAGCAAAACTAGGTTAGGGCAGAAGGAACACAGGGCCATCTTGTGAAAGGGAACAGCAAGCGCGGATGTGACAGGGCTTTAGAGCGCCGTCCCTGAAGGTCCCTGCCCGCGAGCGCGTGGAGGATAGGCGAGGCCAGTGCTGCGATCTATTCTAGAAGGAAAAAAAAAAAGGAGGAGCGAGAAATGTTTGGTGGCAAGGTCTGCAGGGAGGCCGCTGCCTTGTGGCAATAAAGACGCGGCTGCAGGTCAGCGGGAGCCACAGATTTGCACACCCCGGCGCTGCTAGGCTGCTCTACGTACCTGGCAGCGGAAGGCGCTGGGGACTGCAGAGCCTCCACGCGGCGGCTCGCGAGGGGGGCGCGACCACTCAGGGACAGGCGAAAGGAGAGCAACGCGCGGCACTACAACCTTCCCGCCCCCCTCTGCGCTTCCGCCGCCTGATTGGCGTACGCTGGAGGGAGCGGAAGCCCCGCCTCTCACCGGGCCCCAACGGCCAATGCCCACAGTGATTCGCACTTTAACGGTCGCCCTAGAGCAACGTCACTTCCTTTCTGAAGCGTGACAGCCGAAGAGTCTCACGGGAGTTGCAGGCAGTAGCGTTCGGGGCGGGGCCTGGGTGTGGGATGGAACTTGGGGCGAGACTCGAGGCGTGGCTGCTACGCAGGGGCGGGGCGGAGCCCTTCTGGGTCCCTAGCACCGAGATTGGCTTTTTTGCCACTGGCCGATGTTGGGAGCCTGGGAAGCCAGCTCTGTTGGAACTCAGAGTCTTCAGAGGCTGGGCTCGCTTTTATACTTTAACAACCGGATCAGATCGCACGTTCACACACACGAATCCAGGGGTGTATTTTCGCCTGCAGTTTACATACTTATACACAAGGAAAGCATAAAACATGTAGAGGTTTTTACTGCTGTGCAATAATCTGCATTTTTAAAGTGACTGTGCCACGTCTAAGAACACCAATACGCTAAAAGTGGGATCACCTGATGCCTGATCCCAGCACAATAGATTACACATATACATTAAAAGGTAACCTTACGTTGATGTGTGTTCAAATTGCAGTTTCTTAATCTCTTCAGAAAGATGCTTTTGAAAAGCACAGACTTAAATCACAAGCTTGCAAGAGCATAAAGCATTTAATTAAATAGAATGAATAATGAATTTGAACCTATGTTTTAATCGTTTGCTCAAGACTAAATGTTTATGATGCACAATTTTGTTGTTCATGGATCAATGACTAAAGTAATAATTTCAATATCAAGCATTTATTTACTGAATACCAAGCATTTATTTACACTCTAGCAAGCAGTTGGAGTGCCTTCTGTAGTGTCAGGCACTTGCTGGGCACCAGCTTGGGTCCTGTCATTTTCTGATTCATATGAGACTCAGAAATGTTGTTACTCAGAAATGTCGAGTAGCAAAATGAGATTCAGAGAGAAAGGTCTGCCAGATGCCCACGTTCTTAAATCTCACGTATTTCCTCTGCTCTAGAGGAAGGAATTCGTCTGAGACCAGCTCTTGCTGACTGCTTTAATCCAGATGTAAAGCCTAACACGTGTGCATTTTGATAAGTGGCTAGGAGCCCTTTTCAGTTAAGAGGACTTTGTGAGTCCTAGTGTGACTGAAAAGATTTCTGAGATCTATATGGCTGATAGCATCTCAGGAGATTTTTGTTGTTATTTTGTTGTCTGGCTAGACAATATAGAAACTAGTGCACAGAAAGTTCCAGTCTAAGTCCCAAGTGGACATTCTGAACAAAGCTTTTTTTTTTTTTTTTGAGACAGAGTCTTAATGTCGCCTTTGGTACAGTGCTGTGGCATCACAGCTCACAGCAACGCCTCAAACTCTTGGGCTTAAGGGATCCTCTTGACTCAGCCTCCGAAGTAGCTGGGTCTACAGGTGCCTACTACAATGCCCAGCTATTTTTTGTTGTTATTGTTGTTGTTGTTGCAGTTGTCATTGTTGTCTAGCAGGCCCTAGCCAGGTTCAAACCCGCCTGCCTCAGTGTATGTGGCCGGCACCCTAACCACTGAGATACAGGCGCCGATCCTGAACAAAGCTTATTTAAGAAGGGAGGGTGAAAAAAGAGAGTTCTATCCCCAGAACAACATTTTGTAATTTGCCAGGGTGAAGGGAACATTATCAGGAGAAAAATAAATTTAACTTGCCGCTAACTCTTTTGCCCTTTGCTTCATGGGTCTTCGCCCTTGAAACCCTCCTGTTTTCTCCTAAGAGTTTTCAGACCTTCTGCCTCACAAGAATGTTAACATAGTGGTTAATAGTGGGTCACTTAACTTGAGTTCAAACCTTAGCATTCACACTTAACGATTGTGAGCCATATGTTCTGTCATCTCTAAAATGGGAATCAAAATAAATTAAGTGAATATATGTGATCCACTTAAAATAGCACCTGGCACATTGTAAGCGCACAATAAATGTTGGCTGTTAGTATTATTATAAACAATGAAAGATCTATGTTTTACGGGGCGGCGCCTGTGGCTCAGTGAGCAGGGCGCCGGCCCCATATGCTGAGGGTGGTGGGTTCAAATCCAGCCCCGGCCAAACTGCAACAACAACAAAAAAAAATAGCCGGGCGTTGTGGGGCGCCTGTAGTCCCAGCTACTCGGGAGGCTGAGGCAAGAGAATTGCTTAAGCCCAGGGGTTGGAGGTTGCTGTGAGCTGTGTGAGGCCACGGCACTCTTCTGAGGGCCATAAAGTGAGACTCTGTCTCTACAAAAAAAAAAAAAATCTATGTTTTACTAGTATCTTGGTACTTGGTCAATAGATAAATATGTGGATCCTACATACATAACTAGGGGAAAATTCAAGACAAGAGTGCATGTTACAACCCCATGGTTCTATTAACTGATAAGGAAATGACAGGTAGCAATCTGTAAATTGCTTCATGGAAACTATTGTGGAGATAGACCTTCAACTAACCTTCCTGAAACTACCCTAACTCCTTTTGGTATTGTGTGATAAAATATTAATGGAAACTGCATTAGGCTAATCAGGCTTTAAAGATCAAGTATGTAGAACTTTGAGCCAACTACTATATTAATTATCTATTGCCATATAACAAATTAGCCTGAAATTTGGCCATTTAAAATAATGAACATATTATTTTACCATTTCTTTTCTTTTTTTTGAGATGGAGTCTTACTTTGTCACCCTTGGTAGAGTGCTTTGGCATCATAGCTCACAGCAACCTCATACTTCTGGGCTCAAGCAATTCTCTTGCCTCAGCCTTCCAAGCAGTTGGGACTACAGGCAGCTGACACAATGCCTGGCTATTTTTAGAGGCCTTAGAGATGGGGTCTAGCCCTTGCTCAGGCTAGTCTTGAACTCCTAAACTTGATTTGTCCTCCTAGAGTGCTAGGATTATAGGTGTGAGCTACTGCACCCGACCATTATCTTACAATTTCTGAGGAAGGAGCAGGAATTCAGGCAGTGTAGGTGGGTGGCTCTGGATTAGGGTCCTTGAGGAGGTTGCAGTCAAGATGGAGGCTGGGGCCACAGACTTGTGAAAGCCTGAGTACATGGGAGGAACTGCTTGCAAGCTCACAAACCTGACTAATGGGAAGCTTCCGGTCCTCACCATGAAGCTCTTTCTATAGAGTTGCTTATGACATAGCAGTTCACAGGCCAATATAGTTTGGATATTTATCCTTTGTTGGAGGTGTTGGAGGTGGGGCCTGGTGGGAGGTGTTTGGATCTTAGGGGTGGATCCCTCATAAATGGCTCCACGCTGTCCTCTAAGTAATACGTTCTTACTCTATTATTTCTATGAGAATTGATTGTTTAAAAGGGCCTGGCACCACCCTCACCTCTCTCTCACTTCCTTTCTCTCAGTGAATGGAAGCTTCCTGAGGTTTTCACCGGAAGCAGATACTGCTTTCTTTTTTCCTTTTTTTTTTTTTTGAGACAGAGTCTCACTGTGTTGCCCTTGGTACAGCAACCTCAAACGTTTGGGCTTAAGCGATTCTCTTGTTTCAGACTCCCAAGTAACTGGGACTACAGGTGCCCCCACAACTCTGGGCTGCTTTTTGGTTATAGTTGTCATTGTTTGTTTGGCAGGCCCAGGCTGGATTCGAACCTGTCAGCCCTGCTGAATGTGGCTGGCACCCAGCTGTTGAACTACAGGCGCCGAGCCAAGCAGACACTGCTTTTTCAGTTGGCAGAACTGTGAGCCAGTAAGGCTCTCTCTCTCTTTTTTTTTTTTTTTTTGAGACAGAGGCTCACTATGTCGCCCTCAGTAGAGTGCTGTAGCATCACAGCTCACAGCAACCTCAAACTCTTGGGCTCAAGCAATTCTCTTGCCTCAGCCTCCCAGGTAGCTGGGACTATAGGTGCCTGCCACAATGCCCAGCTATTTTTTTGTTGCAGTTGTCATTGTTGTTTAGCAGGCCGGGGCTGGGTTCAAACCTGCCAGCCTCCATGTATGTGGCTGGCGCCATAACCACTGTGCTACAGGCACCAAGCCGTAAATCTCTTTTCTTTATAAATTACCCAGCTTTGGGTATTTCCTTAATAGCAACACAAAAATGGACTCAGACCCAGCTGTAGCAATGGACGTTAAGTGTGAGAGAGTGTGTCACAGTCAGAAGCCACAGTGTCTTTTATAACTGAATCTTGGAAGGGGCATCCTAATGCTCCCCCATGTACTTTCTCACACAGACCAACCCTGGTACCAGGTAGAAGAGAACAAGACTGAGTACCAGGATCTGGGAGCACTGGGGACCATCTTACAAGCTGGCTGCCATAAATACAGTGCTCAACGAAAGCATTCTTATTTCAGATCCTGAGACGGAAATGAAGTGAATGCAGATTAGGAGACTTTTGGCAGAATTTCCCACTGGTTAAGAAAGCAGTGTCTAGAACAAGACTATCTGAGTTACTGGCGAACACTTAAGCAAGTCACTCAACTTGTCCAAGATGCCACAGATCTTGTTTGCAATAGTGAA
Source organism: Nycticebus coucang (assembly GCF_027406575.1). Lineage (NCBI taxonomy): Eukaryota > Metazoa > Chordata > Mammalia > Primates > Lorisidae > Nycticebus > Nycticebus coucang. Next base: position 25,134,724 of record NC_069781.1, on the reverse strand, counting down.
CTAAACGCTAGGTGAAGCTGCCCCTTGTATCTATAGCCATGGTCAAGAATGATAAGAACGTGAGGCACAGTCACAGGCTGACAGCTGGTGCAGTCTGAGGCCCTTATCAAGTCTTGTCCACAGTCTGCAGACCAGGTGGGTGCACAGACATGAGGGCATTAGACACCCTGCCTCTTTCTCCACAGGGGAATATAAAAGGTGCCTCCTTAGGTGAGGTGAGGAGAGGAAGAGTGGGTGAGGTTTAGATTAGAAATTTTTTATTGAACAAATCGATTTGCTTTAAAAAGGAAGGAATTTACACATGTATTTTGCCACTGGTTTTTTATTCTTTTATTAAATAGCTCAAACCCTGGCGCTTCAAAGGGCTATAGAGAGGACTGTCCAAATGCACTAAACTTCTTGTGGAGAATGGCTGCATGGGTGAAGTGTAATGCTTCACGTCTTGTTGTTTGGCAGGCCAATGTCAATGTCAAACAAAATGTCTGCCATCCTACTTCTTTGTTATCTCTAAAGGACTGGGTTTCCAGTACATTTTAGTATCCTCAAACTGGCTGGAAGAGCGCTAAGCAGTATACCTACTGACTGATACTTAATTTGAACCCGATTAAGCTGAAATGTGCCCTTTTAGTCATTTATTTAATAAGCATTTAATTAATGCTATGCCAGACACTGAAAATTCAAACTGTCCTTGTTTAATAGATGCTTTGGCATATGCAGGCCAGAATCCTACTTTTGCTTTTTTGCTGCTTTGAAAGTTGATCTAATTCTTTAGTCAAATAATGCTTTGCAGGCTCCTGCTATGTCTTAATCTGTTTTGTGCTGCTATAAAAGAATACCTGAGTCTGGGTAATTTATAACAAATACAAATTTTTTTCTCACAGTCTGGAGTCTGGGAAGTCTAAGATTAAGGCACCAGCATCTGGGGAGGGCCTTCTGGCTGTATTCTCACATGACAGAAGGTCGAAGGGCAAAAAGGGACAAACTCTGTGTCCCCACATGGCAGAAGAGCAGAAGAGAATAAACAACTCCAACAAGTCCTTTTTATAAGTGGCATTAATCCCTTCACAAGGGCAGAATCCTCATAACCTAATCATCTCCCATTAGGCCCCATCTCCCAACACTGTTTCATGGGAGATAACAAACCAGAAGAGGATTTATATGAATACAAAAAACCTTAGTGTCCAACAAAGTAATGTTCACAATGTCTGCCATCTAAGCAGATTACCAGACATACAAAAAGGCAGGAAAGCACAATCCATAATGAGAATCATCAATCAAAACAAGCAGAGAACTGGGCTGGTCATGGTGGCTCACACCTGTAATTCTAGCCCTCTGAGAGCCCAAGGTGAGAGGAGGGGGGAGAAACCCCTTGAACTCAGGAGTTCGAGACCAGCCTGAACAAGGGCAAGACCCTGTCTCTACTAAAAATAGACAAAATCAGCCAGGCATTATGGCAGGTGCCTGTAGTCCCAGCTACTCAGGAGGCTGAGGCAGAAGGATCACTTAAACCCAGAAGTTTGAGGTTGCTGTGAGCTAGGCTTATACCATGGCACTCTAGCCTGGACAACAGAGTAAAACTTTATCTCAAAAAATAAAAAAATAAGCCGGGCGTTGTGGCAGGTGCCTGTAGTCCCAGCTACTTGGGAGGCTGAGGCAAGAGAATCGCTTAAGCCCAGGAGTTGGAGGTTGCTGTGAGCTGTGTGATGCCACGGCACTCTACTGAGGGCAATAAAGTGAGACTCTGTCTCTACAAAAAAATAGCACCCGTAGCATAGTGGTTATGGCACCAGCTATATACATCCGAGGCTGGTGGGTTTGAACCCAGCCTGGGCCTGCTACAACAACAATGACAGCTGCAACAAAAAATAGCTGGGTATTGTGGCAGGCACTTGTAGTCCCAGCTACTCAGGAGGCTGAGGAGAGAGAATCACTTAAGCCCAAGAGTTGTGGGTTGCTGTGAGCTGTGACCTCACAGCACTCTACCATGAGGGTGACATAGTGAGACTCTGTCTCAAAAAATAAATAAATAAAGTTGCAATATAAATGATAATTTATAACAAAAGTAAACTATACCCTGATATTCCGTTGATGATAACTTATCATATGTCTTATGGCCTGAATGTGTCACTCCAAGATTCACATGTGGAAGCCCTAACCCTCACTGTAGCTATATTTGGAGATGGGGCCTCCATGGCAGTAATTAAGGTTGAAGGAGGACATAAACACGGAGTTCTGATCTGATAGGTTAGGGTCCTTATACGAAGAAACACTAGAGGGTTTGCTGGCTCTTTCTCCTGGAGCATACAGAGAGGTCATGTGAGCATGCAGCCAGAAGATGGCCAACTAGCACCAACGAGAAGAGGCCGCAGTGAGCCCCCGCCAACACAGCGTTTTAATACATGTAAAATTTGTGATTCATTTCTGAATCTAAATATTGCTTTAAAAATTTAATTGGCTAGCACTCTGGTAGGCCAAGGCAGGTGGACTGCTTGAACTCAAGAGTTCAAGACCAGCCTCAGCAAGAACAAGACCCCGTCTCTACTAAAAGTAGAAAAGCTAGCCGGGTGTGGTGGCCAGGCACCTATAATACCAGCTACTGGGGAGGCTGAGGCAAGAGGATCCCCTGAGCCCAAGAGTTTGAGGTTGCTGCAAGCTATGATGATGCCACTGCACTCTACCCAAGGCGACAGAGTGAGACTCTGTCTCAAAAAAAAAAAAAAGAGAGAAAGAAAAAGAATTTAATTGGCAAATATAATTGTTTCCTTACCAGAGAACATGTTTCCTCCAAATTTCAACTAATAAATAATTAAGAACTATAATCACATGAGAAAATTTATCCAATTGGCTCTGTTGGTCAATAGAACACCATTGGTGAAAAATCTTGTACTCTTATAATAATGTAATTAATTTTTTGCTCATATAAAGGTGAAAAAAAGAAATTCTACAAAGCAGGTGCAGTGGTTCATGCCTATAATCCCAGCACTTGGGGAGGCCAGGAGTATAAGACCAGCCTGGGCAAGACAGTGGGACCCTCTGTCTACACACACAAAATCAGTTGGGTATGGTGGGTGAGCACATGTAGTTCTAGCTGGTCAGGAGGCTGAGCTGGAAGAATTGCTTGAGCCCAGGAGTTTGGGGCTGCAGTGAGCTATGATAGTGCCACTGCACTTGGGTGACACAGAGAGACCCTGTCTCAAAGAAAAAAAAAGGCAAAGAAAAGAAATTGTATGGTGGCTGGGTGAAGTGGCTCACGCCTGTAATCCTAGCACTCTGGGAGGCCAAGGTGGATAGATTTCTTGAGCCCAGGAGTTTGAGACTAGCCTGAGCAAAAGCGAGACCCTCATCTCTACTAAAAATACATAAAAACAACCCCCCCCCCAAAAAAACTGAGACAAGAGGATAACTTGAGCCCAATAGTTGGAGGGTGCTGTGACCCCATGGCACTTTGCCCTGGGCAACAGCTTGAGATTCTGTCCCACCCCCCAAAAAAAAGAAAGAAAGAAAGAAAGAGGGGCGGAGCCTATGGCTTAAGGAGTAGGGCGCCGGCCCCATATGCCAGAGGTGGTGGGTTCAAACCCAGGCCCCGGCCAAAAAACTGCAAAAAGAAAGAAAGAAAATTGTATGGTATAAATTTGAACTAATTATGAGCTGTGAATATACTTATTACTCATATCAAATATCAACAGATCATCTAAACATGAAAAAATCATAAAGTTAGTTGGCTTTGATATTTAGCCAACTTTCAGTCATTTCAAAACAATAGTTTTACACGTATTTATTAGCTTGATTTATAACTTCTAAATAATTAAACTATAGAAGGTGAGCCTGCATCTGTGTTCTTGCCCCAGGCTCCCAAAAATGATCAGATGGTTCTTACTGGGGGAAAGTTTACACATGGTAAGCCAGCCAGCTGCTGTTCTTTCATCATTGGCATAAGAAAATCAAAGTTAAGTTCAGCCCAGTGGCGCACGCCCATAATGCTAGCACTCTGGGAGGCTAGGTGGGTCGACTACTTGAGCTCAGGGGTTCAAGACCAGCCTTAGCAAGAGTGAGACCTTGTCTCTACTAAAAATAGAAAAACTAGCTGGGCGTTGTGGCAGGCACCTTGAGGTTGGAGCTACTCGGGAGGCTGAATCCAAGAGTTTGAGGTTGCTGTGTGCTATGATGACATCATAGCACTCTACCCAGGGTGATGGAGTGAGACTCTGTTGGAAGAAAGGAAGGAAGGAAGGGAGTTAAAGTTGAAATATTTGGCAATTTCTTGATCTTAAGCAAATATAAATGTAGAAGCTGATGTTCATTTCATTCGTCAGTTAAGTAATGGTCATCCATATGATTCAGACTATGCTATACTTTCTGTTCAGAGTATTAAAAAAATCTCCTAAGAGTATCATCAAAAGGAAGATGCTGAGAATATATCACCTTCAGTTATTAATGCATGTCATATTAACAGTTAATAGCAAAAAGACACAATTCTAAAGTATAAAAGAAAATTCTAATCAGAAGTAAAATTAGATTTTTTTCTGAAATTGGAAATGATCCCATAGTTCACCTCAAATCATATGACATTGATCCGACCTTGCTTGTTGACACATGTTTCAAGATACATCTGATAAAGTGAGGTAGTACAAGAGTGTCTCTACAAAGTGGAGGAGGGAGGTTGGACACAGCCGTGTGGTAGGTCTAGGTTTGTGCATGGAAATTGTCTTTGTTGCTATGGAGTAACATGTAAATACCATATTATTTAAAGGAGAAAGTGATACATGTCGTAGAGGTTTTTTAAAAACCTGCCATGGGCTGGTAGTATAGTTGGGGTATAATGGAGATTTCTTTTTTTTTTTTTTTTTTTTTTTTTTTTTGTAGAGACAGAGTCTCACTTTATGGCCCTCGGTAGAGTGCCGTGGCCTCACACAGCTCACAGCGACCTCCAACTCCTGGGCTTAAGCGATTCTCTTGCCTCAGCCTCCCGAGTAGCTGGGACTACAGGCGCCCGCCACAACGCCCGGCTATATAATGGAGATTTCTTAACCTTGTAATTTTATCACTTTGGGGTAAAGAAAGATAAGCACAGGATTGGGTCTATAAAGAATATTGCTTAGCTTTGGGAAAGAAGTAGGAAGCACTGTAAATATGTTTAGCTCAGAGGCTCCACGTTTCGATTTTTTTAAATTTTTCTTTACTCAGATTCTTAAATTATAAAATAAATGCTCATCATATTATGTAAACAATATGATGTTGTAGAAAGGAAACATTAATCTGGTCTGCTTCCACCACTCATCTTCTGCTTTTCTCCCATCCTCCCACATTGAAAACCTTAACAGTGTTTCGGCGCTTGTAGCTTGATAGTTAGGACGCCGGCCACATACACCAGGGCTGGCAGGTTTGAACCTGGCCCCGGCCGGCTAAACAACAATGACAACTACAACAAAAAAAAATAGCCTGGCATTGTGGCAGGCGCCTATAGTCCCAGCTACTTGGGAGGCTGAGGCAAGAAAATTGCTTAAGCCCAAGAGTTTGAGGTTGCTGTGAGCTATGACGCCATAGTACTCTATGGAGGGTGACATAGTGAGACTCTGTCTCAAAAAAAAGAAAAGAAAAAGAAAACCTTAACAGTCTGGTGCATGTCCTTTCGTGCTTTTCCCCATTCTCATATAAAATATACACAGATACATTCATATTTATACATATATGTGTGTATGGAAGGGTTTCCTTCTTTACAGAAATGCGATTCCACCATACATATCACTTTACCACTTGCTCTTTTTATTTAATGTATTGTAGACCTTCTAAAACATAAAGCTCGAATTCATTATTTTTTATTACTGCATAATAGAGTGTGGATGGATCATAATGTTCACTATTTTCCCCAGTGATGCAAATGTAGATTGTTTCTACTTTTGTTGTCTCTGCAAACACTGCTGCAATAAATGCCTTTGCACATACGTGTATATCCTTGGGTATTAGTCCTTTTATTCTGATAGCACTTCGTGGTTTTGCCAACACTATTTAGAGCACTTGTTTCCCTGTACCCTCACTAGCAGTGGACATGGGCGGATTTCCTGTGAAGCTGATGAAGTTTACATTTCAGGACCCTTTGTTAAACATGTGAACCCCTTACCCCCTCAGCCCTAGGAGAGGCCTTAGCCATGTGCTCACAGGGTCATGTATTTTTTTAAATTTTAAAATATTAAGGGGGTACAAGTGTTTTTGTTGCATGAATGAATTGTACAATGCTGAAGTCAGGGCTTTTAGTGTGCCCATCACCGGGATAGTATACATTGTACCTTAAAGATAAGTTTTTATCCCTCACTCCCTTCCTATCCTGACCCTTTCTTAGTTTCCGGTGTCCTTTACACCACTTTATGGCCATGTGTACCCATCGTTTAGCTATTATTATTATTTTATTTTATTTTTTGTAGAGACGGAGTCTCACTTTATCGCCCTTGGTAGAGTGTCGTGGCATCACAGCTCACAGCAACCTCCAGCTCCTGGGCTTAGGTGATTCTCTTGCCTCAGCCTCCCCAGTAGCTGGGACTACAAGCACCCACCACAACGCCCAGCTATTTTTTGTTGCAGTTTGGCTGGGGCTGGGTTTGAACCTGCCACCCTCGGTATATGGGGTCGGCACCGTACTCACTGAGCCACAGGTGCTGCCCCATTTAACTATGATTAATGTGAACATGTAGTGCTTGTTTCTCTATTCCTGGGATACTCCACTTCAGATAAATCTGAAAAAGTTATTTTAATGGCAACCAGTTAAGACAACAGTGCATCTCCACTCTGATGCCCCTCCCCTCACTCTTACCCTGGGGTTGGATGGTCTTGGAGGGGCTGTGGGCGTATCTGAAAGTTGAGATGGGGTACATATATTTAAGTTTAGCAGGATGTATTTTTAGGTTCACCGTCACCTCTATACATACTTAAGTTATTGCTAGACATCCCGGGGTAGGTATCCTTCTATGAAGATGCAGGGCCAGAGGTTGTGCTGTGAAATAAACGTGTCCCATAGGACCTAGCCCTGGATGTATGAGGCTACTGGAGAGGAAACAAAGTTTGAAATGTGGAGCCAGAAGAAGTCATAAAATTATAGTGAATAAATCAGTTCTTATTGATGACAAGTAAGATCAAAAGTTCTTTCTGCCAGGAGACGTGGCTCATGTCAGTAATCCTAGCACTCTGGGAGGCCAAGGCAAGAGGATCTCTTGAGCTCAGGAGTTGAAGACCAGCCTGAGCAAGGTCTCTAGAAAAAAAGCTAGCCGGGCATGTGGCAGGTGCCTGTAGTTCCAGCTACTTGGGAGGCTGAGGCAAGAGGATCATTTGAGCCCAAGAGTTTGAGGTTGCTGTAAGCTATGATGCCACGGCATTCTACCAAGGGCAACATAGTGAGACTTCATCTCAAATAAAAAAAAGTTTTCTCTTATCAGGAATATGCTTGATAATGCAGTACATATAATTTTACACTCACCATATAGTTTTTTTTTTTCCTTTTTGGTGGAACTTAACCTGAAAAATTAAGAATTTCTGGGTATGTAGGCCAAAAGTCTATAATAGTACTACAGATAGCAAGTATGTCTATTGGTAAGCCTGCCAAGATATCAGATTGCATCAGATTGCAGATTACACAACATTATCAATAACAAATTTGAAATTAAAACTTTTTAAAGCTTTTAATAATAAAAAATCTAGCCAGGCATGGTGAGCATATTCCTGTAGTTCCAGCTACTCTGGAGGCTGAGGCAGGAGGATCATTTGAGCCATACGACAGCAGTTCACAACCCGTGGGTCGTGACCCACAAGAACTGTATTAAAGGACCATGGCATTAGAAGGTTGAGAACCACTGCCCTAGGAGTTCAAGGCCACAGTGAGGTATAATCATACCATTGCATCCTAGCTGGCAATAGAGTGATACTCTGTCTTAATAAAAAAAAAAAAAGGAAATTTCAGTCAGCCAGCGTAGAAGAGACTTCATTATCTTTATTTTTCTATTCCCTCTTTAGAAAATAGTTTATAACGCAGTTTTCATGAAGCTTAAAGAATATGCATCCAAGGACTATGAAAAGTAGTAATATAGATCTGTGTCACACACTTAATAATTTTAAAACTTTTGTGATATTTATCAGTTTTTAAAAACTTATAATTGTGGTGATTTACTTTCTCATTTTAAACAAATATTCACCTTTGTACCAAATTTCATATTTGAAAAACATTTTTCACCTATTACCCAGACTAGAGTGGAGCAGCATAATGAAAGCTGACTACAACCTCAAATTCCTACACTCAAGTGATTATTTGTCTTACAAAAATTTTCTCTAGGTTATTGTTTGTCTTTTGGGAGGCAATAGCTTTATTGATATCTAATTCATATACAGTAGAACCTCTGTAAGTTGACTACCAAGGCACTGTAATGGTCAACATACAAAGGTGCAAAACCTAAGGAACTAGGCCTAATATTGATATATACATGGTATATGTCCAGTCTATAAAAATTAGGTCAACTAAGGCTGGGCAAGGTGGCTCACACCTGTAATCCTAGCATTCTGGGAGGCCAAAGTGGGTGGATTACTTGAGTTCAGGAGTTCAGGACCAGCCTGAGCAAGTGTGAGACCCCATCTAAAAATAGCCAGGTGTTGTAGCAGGTCCCCATAGTCCCAGCTACTTGGGAGGCTGAGGCAAGAGGACCTCTGGAGCCCAGAGAGTTTGAGGTTGCTGTGAGCTATATGATGCCACAGCAAAAGTGAGACTCTGTCTCAAAAAAAAAAAAAAAAAATTAGGTCAACTTAAGGAGGTGGTCAATGTTGGGAGGTGGTCAACTATGGAAGTTCTACTGTGCTATAGAATTCATCTATTTAAAGTGTACAATGGTTTTTATTAAATTCACAGACTTAGGCAACTATCTTTATAATCAACTTTAGAATATTTTATCACTCCCAAAGAAATTCTGTGTTCTATAGCTATCACTCCCAATTTTCTCATTGTAATTTATCTTTTGATAGATGGTATTTTTAATATAAGAATCCTTAATTTTCCTCCAGTCAAATATATTTTCTTTTCTTTTACAGCTTCTAGCTCTCCAGTTTCTTTTTCTTTTTTATATTAGTGCTCTATGGTTTTATTAGTATTGTATAACAAAATAAGTAATTATTCCTTTTACTTCTCCGTTTCCAGCTTTTTCATCTTCATTATCAAATCTTATTAGGTGACTGTACTAGTTTCCACAAATTGCCATAACAAATTACCACAAACTATGTGGCTTGAAAACAATAGAAATGTATTTTCTCACAGTTTTGGAGACCAAAAGCTGAAAGGTGCCAGGTGGCAAATTCTAGAGCAGAACCGTCCTTGCCTCTTCCAGTTTCTGGTGGCCCCAGGCATTCCTGGGCTTACAGAAACATCACTTCTATCTCTGCCTCTTTTTTTTTTTAGAGAGGATTTCATTTTTTTTTTTATTAAATCATAGCTGTGTACATTAATGTGATCATGTGGCACCATACACTGGTTTTATAGACCATTTGACACATTTTCATCACACTGGTTAACATAGCTTTTGGTCTCCAGTTTCCATTGTTGCTGAAGGTCTCCCCACCTGCCACAGTTACATATATGTTCTGCTAATATTTTATTTATATATTTGCATCTTTAATTCATCTGGCTTAAAGAAAAAAAGGTATTAATACATTCCAGATGAATTAAAGAGTGCTGTGGTGTCACAGCTCACAGCAACCTCAAACTTCTAGGCTCCAGTGATCCTCTTGCCTCACCCTCCCAAGTAGCTAGGTATACAGGCACCCACCACAACACCCAGATAATTTCGGGGGGTTTGGGGGTTTTTTTTTAGAGACAGAGTCTTGCTCTTGCTCAGGCTGGGTTCGAACTCCCAAGCAATTCATCTGCTTTGGCCTCCCAGACTGCTAAGATTACAGATGTGAGCCACTGTGCCCATCATGGAATGTATTGATTTTTTTTTTTTTAATGTATTAATTTTTAATCCTTCCATAGCCACTAACCAAGTAGACCCTCCACCCCACTACTTGATTAGATTTGGGGAAGACATTACCTAATGAGTGGGAAACTTCTCTTTCAACAACTTTAGGGGCAGTTAAACCTGTGAGGATCAGGCCCAAAGGACAGGAGAAAAAGGAATAATATCCCCGCCAAAGGCAGAGTCCTCATCAGCCCACAGTGGCTGCTGCAGGTGTATCCTGTTTCCTCAGATGATGTTTTTTGACCCACCTTAACCACAAGCTTTCTTTTTCAAATAAAGAGTTGAAAATGGGGTTCCATTCTACATTTACCAAGTTTCGCAAATAATGTTTTGGCACAGTAACTGAGATAACGCCGGAAAGGCTATGTTAACCATTGTGATAAAAATGTGTCAAATGGTCTATGAAGCAAGTGTATGATGCCCCATGATCATATCAATGTATATAGTTATGATTTAATTAAAAAAAAAATTCAAAAAACTGAGGCAGGAGAATTGGTTGAGCCCAAGAGTTGGAGGTTGCTGTGAGCTATGATGTCACCATGGCACTTTACCCACGGCGACAGCTTGAGTGTCTCAAAAAAAAAACAACTAATTTAATTATGGCATTTATTATTTTTATTATGACCTAAAAGTATTTAGGTTTGGATCTGTAAGGTTTAAAATTCCTGCATTTGTACTGTATCTAGGATATTAATATAGGATCAATAATAATTTAATGCTTTTTAAATGAATATATACTTAAGATAGAACTTGCAATAAAATTATAATTGAAAAAAAAAAAAGAAAATGGGGTTCCAACAGCAATGGTAAGAAATGAGCTTAGCAATGTGCTTCTGAAAACTACTGTACAGTAACCAATGGAAAAACTTGGCAAACACTCCCTCAGCCAGGCAATTAAACTTAACACCCTCAGTGATGTTCATAGTGTGTGTCCTTGCTATGGTGTGATGAGAATGGCACCTCACCTCAGTGGTCGAAACCCAGAAACCCACTTTACCCACGAGGAAAACATCAGACAAACTCAAACTGAGGGGCAATCTACAAAACGCCTGGTTAACACTTTTCAAAACTGTCCAGATCACTGTAAACAAGGGAAGTCTGAGAAATTGCCACACCCCAGAGGAGACAAAGGCATGACTACAAAATGTAACATGGAATCCTGGAAGGGATTTTGTCGCTGTTATTGTCTTTAAAAAGTTTTTTTTTTTTTTTATTTCAAAGTAATAAGGGGCTGGACAGGATTTTGAAGTAGAAAAAGAACATTAGAGAACAACTAGTGAAATCTGAATAAAGTCTATGGTTAGGTCAATAGTAATGTATCAGAATGACATAAGATGTTAATAGATTACTGGGTGAGGAATATGCAAAAACTCTCTTTACTATCCTTGCAACTTTTTCTGGAAATCTACAACTATTCCAAAATAAAAAGTTTAAATTAGGCCAGGCATGGTGGCTCACGCCTGTAATCCTCACGCTCTGGAAGGCTGAGGTGGGAGGACAGCTTGAGCTCAGGAGTTGATGACCACCTTGAGCAAGAGTGAGACCCCTGGTCTCTACTGAAAATAGAAAAACTAGCTGGGCTTTGGGGTGGGTGCCTGGAGTACCAGCTGCTTGGGAGGCTAAGGCAGGGTAATTGTTTTAACTCAGGAATTTGAGGTTGCTGAGCTAGGTTGATGCCACAGCACTGTAGCCTGGGCAAGAGAGTGAGACTTTGTTTCAAAATAAATAAATAAATAAATCACTTAAATTAAAATGGTAGGGGGAGCTAAGCATGGTAGCTCAAGTTTGTAATTCTAGTACTTTGGGAGGCTGAGGCAGGAGTTCCAGTTGAGGTCAGGAGTTCCAGAACAGCTTCTGCAACATAGTGAGACCATCTCTACAAAAAAGAAAAAAAAACTTAGCCAGCATGGAAGCCCATGCCCGTATTCCCAGGCACTTTGGAGGATTGCTTGAGTCCTAAATTTCTAGGCTGTCGTGAGCCATGATCATGCTACTGCACTTCAGCTTGCACAACAGAGACCTCCATCTCTAACAAAAAAAAAATTGTTTTAAAGGAGAGAGAGTAATTATTATTGCTAGCCACATCCTTCCTCAGGGAGTCTATCTAAGCCAAGAAAGCATTCTGCCTTTGGATATAGAGTTGGTGTCTTTACAATCTAGTGCTTAATTTGAACAAATAATATGGGTGATGGGGAAGGAATTTTGAGAAGTCATTTCCCCTGTCCAAATTCCCTGCTAGCTCAGAGAAGCTTTCCAGAATAGTTGAGTCTGGCTGTCCTGGCCACACCATGCCTCCCACTCCAGCAAGTACAAGGTTCACAGTTATAATAATGCCGCCACCCAAAGGCTGCTCAGGATCACTAGAAGGCTTACCTTCACCTCTTATTTCTGGTCTTGAAACATGATTTTTTTTTTTCTGACCTTTGACATTTGCTTTTGCCACTACAACTACTCCCCTTGCTTTAGTGACAAATTCAGACCCCTTCCTCTGGTTTTCTGATCTTGGTTCCTCACTTTACTTGGTTTTGCACAATCCTTTGCTTTCTGTACTATGGAGCTGCAGGTGGGAGACATTCCTTCTGCCTTCTTTCACTTGCCCTACTAGCCCAAGCCTGGCTGGGTCTCGGCTGCAAAGACACTGTGTAGCTTGTCCTTTACTGTCCTTTGATGGAATACCACCAACAGCAAGATCATCAAATATAAAGGGTGTCCTTTCTGCTCTAGGAAAAATACAGGTGCTGTCTATATGAGAGTAGCTTTTAAAAAATACCATTCCATCAGTAGTTACAATAACATATCAAGTTAGGATTTTATAGCATATATTCTGTTTTGTTTTTTTTTTCTTTGAGACAAAAATCTCACTCAGTAGCCCTCAGTAGAGTGCTTTGGCATCATAGCTCACAGCAACCTCAAACTCTTGGGCTCAAGCCATCCTTCTGCCTCAGCCTCCCAAGTAGCTGGAACTACAGGCACTCACCACAGCACCCAGCTATTTTTAGAGATGAGGTCTCGCTGCGGCTCAGGTTGGTCTCAAACTCATAAGCTCAGGCAATCCGCCCATCTCAGACTCCCAGAGGGCTAGGATTACAGGCGTAAGCCACCACGTCTGGCCTCATATATTCTATTTTTTCAAGTAATCAGTGACATGGCTTCCTTTCTGGTGTCCTCTTAAGTTCCTGGATCCCTACAAGGTACCAACCATGTACCCATGTATTGACCCCAGGGAGTTCTGGATGGTACTGGTGCTGATGGATCAATGAACATCGGGCGGCGCCTGTGGCTCAACGGAGTAGGGCACCGGCCCCATATGCCGGTTCAAACCCAGCCCTGGCCAAAAACTGCAAAAAAAAAAAAAAAAGAATATCATGTTCCAAACCTTAATTCTGAGGCTATACAGAAATTCAGTAGTTGAGGTGAAGCTAGAACTTTGCTTTTAATACAGTGTTAAATTAGTAGAATCCTCAAAATCCCATAAGACCCCTCCCTGAGGCACTGGAAGTGTGCCTTTTCCCAGGAAGAACTTAGGTCCACTTTGATTTGATGACAAGAAACTGGCAAATGAGTTGATTTCAGAAACTGGCAACCTCACAAGGATGCTGACCCACTAGAAACTGGGAGTTGCACAAGCCTTCATACTAGTACAGAAGAAGGTGTTTTTTTTTCAGTTTTTGGCCGGGGCTGGGTTTGAACCCACCACCTCCGGCATATGGGGCTGGCGCCCTACCCCTTTGAGCCACAGGCACTGCCCAGAAGAAGGTGTTTTAAGAAGCCTCACAGAAGGCTGGGCACGGTGGTTCATGCCTGTCATCCTAGCACTCTGGGAGTCCGGCCAAGGTGGCAGGACTGCTTGAGCTCAGGAGTTCGAGCCCAGCCTGAACAAGAGTGAGATCCCCCATCTCTACTAAAAATAAAAAACTAGCCAGGCATTATGGGGGGTGCCTGTAGTCCCAGCTGCTCAGGCGGCTGAGGCAAGAAGATTGCTTGAGCCTGAGAGTTGAAGGTTGCTGTGAGCTATGATGCCACCTCACTCTACCCAGGGCGACAGAAAGATACTGTCTCAAAAACAACCCCCCGCCCCTCCCCAAACAGAAAGCTCACAGAAGACTGAGTTTGATTTTAGAAAAAATAAATATTCCAACAGATAGAAAACTTCTACAAGTTTCCATTTATTGGCCTAAGTTCAAAGGCTACTATTCTAGCAGGCAGAGGAAATCAGATTAGAGAATGTGTGGTGAGTGCGGCTTTCTTCTTGAGGTGGTGGTGGCGTCCGCCTGCCACATCACAGGGAGCCCTGAGTGGGGGAAGAAGGGAAAGCCAAGCCTCCTACCCAGCCATGCTGGGGAAATACCAGCATGGTTCATTACCTTATATAGCTGCAGGTGTGGGGCAGCCCTTCCATTCTTAAGTCACCTCACCTGGATCTATTAATATAACCTGGGTACTGAGTATCACTTTCTTGTAGTGCCTCCAGCTATGTCTTGCTACACTGCCCACAGGTTATTCAGAAAGATAAGGCCTGGTGTACACACACCTTCCCTACCTCTGTGCAGTGAGGACCTGTCTGTGGGCCTGGGTTACAAAGCCCAGGTGAGTCAGAGCAGGGCAGGCCTGTGGAGCTACTACAGGGATGGAACTTGGGGCAGGGATATGGGAGGAGTCAGTCTCAACCTGCTTTTCATTATTACTGCTCCTTAATTAAAGGGGAGAGTTAATTTGGTTTAAAATACTAACTAGGCTTGGCACCTGTAACACAGTGGTTACGGTACCAGCCACATACACCAAAGGTGGCAGGTTTGAACCTGGCCCGGGCCAGCTAAAATACCCCCTAACTATAAACATCAAATACTAAGGAATAAGATTTTATTGGCGGAGGGAAGCTGAGGGGCCAAAAAACCACTTCAATGTCTAAGATTTATTTGACATAGCCCCTTGGGGGCGATATTTCCCCTTTTGAGAATGCTTGCTAGGGAAGGATGATACTTCTGTGAACATCGCAGCCCACAGTGTGGGTGAGCTGTCTGCTTAGACTTTCTCCTGCTTACTCATATTCCTTGTCCCCAGCATCTTGTAAGGATGACTTCAGTTGCAAGTTACAGGGATCACTGTCAAACTGCCTGAAGCCACAAGCATACTTACTTTTTACTTAAGGAAGTCTAGATTGGGGTGCAGTGGTTCAATGATGCCACCAAAGGCACAGGCTCTTTCCATTTATCCACTTAGCTATGTATCAGGAATGTCTGTGCTCATGGTTACAAAATGGCTGCAGCAGCTCCATGCATTGGTCCACACACAAGTGCAATGGAAAGGAAGGGAGAAGACAGAGTCAGGGCAACAGGCAATGAAGCAATGAAGAAGGAGAAAATGAGTGGTAAGGCAACTCTAACAGTGGCTGACACTTCTTTCTCTTTTCCTTTTTGCTTATTTCCTCATTCTTTTACCTTTATGCAAACTAGCATTTACAAGCAGAAGCACTCGGTGATTGACTTCAAGCAAGTATTGAACTATTTCTTGGCCTTAGCTTCCCACTTATGAATCGAGGGTCACAGACTAGATACTCTTTTTCAAAATACTTTTTTGGACACAGTCTCACTCTGTTGCCCAGGATGGCATGCCGTAGCATCATCATAACTCACTGCAACCTTAAACCCCTGGGCTCAAGTGATCCTCCTGCCTTGGGCTCCCCAAGTGCTGGGATTACAGGCATAAGCCACCCTGGTAAAGTGCCATGGTGTCACAGCTCCCAACAACCTTCAACTTCTGGGCTCAAGCGATTCTCCTGCCTCAGCTTCCCAAGTAGCTGGGACTACAGGCACCCTCCACAACGCCCGGCTATTTTTTTGGTTGCAGCCAGCATTGTTATTTGGCAGGCCCGGGCTGGATTCGAACCCACAAGTTCAGGTGTATGTGGCTGGCGCCTTAGCCGCTTGAGCCACAGGTGCCAAGCCTGTTCACATAATTTTGGGCTAGACACAGTGGTTCACACCTGTGATCTTGGCACTTTGGGAAGCTGAAGTGGGAGGATTGCCAAGAGTTCAAGACTAGCCTGGGCAACATAGTGAGACCCTGTCTCTTCAAAAACTTTTCAAAATTGTAAAAATTAGCCTGGCATGGTGACGTGTGCCTGTGACAGTCCTAGCTACTTCAAGCTGGGGTAGAGTGATCATTTGAGCCCAGGAATTGGAGTTTACAGTGTGCTATGACTGTGCCATTACACTACAGCTTGGGCGACAAAGTGAGACCCTCTCAAAAAAAAAAAATTGTCCATACAATTTTGTCTCTGTTGGGAATGGCGCCTGCTCAGTTGACCTGCCCCCTACCCCTGTTTGAGGTAGCCCTCTGTGGCTTGTGACACGTCACTCTGAATGCTCTCTGAAAACCTCTTTTGTTTTCACCAGCCATCCACTCAGAAGTGGTGGTATTATTTTGAGGCAGGGCTTGGGATGCCATATAGAATAAAGCTATGATTGTATCAAAAACCAGATGAGGATAAGCAGCCAGCACAAACATGAAGAAGGCCTAAGCACACGTTGTACCAGGGGAGAGAATGAGAGAATGCTTCGCTGAGGCTGCTTTGTTTCTGAGGTCTGCATATTCAACACACTGCTCTGTTGGGCTTGCCTGTGAGGTTTATAGGATTCCAATTTGGAAACTTAATAAATTCTGAGGCCCAAGGCCTTGTCTCCTGAAAAGTGCTGCCTAAATGCCTAAGATTCCCTATGAATGGGGAAGACCTCATGCTGTGTTCTTGGGTTCTGATGGCCTTGGGGACCTCCCTGAAACTCCATGCACTTACATCCAGTGTTATCCTCAGAGTTTAGCCCTAAAAATTCAAGCTTTCTTTCATAAATTTCAACAAATACCAGAGTCTTCTACTCTGCTACAGAAACTTCACACTTCCTCCTTCCCACTATGTTCCTTTAAAAACTTTAGTAAAGGGCGATGCCTGTGGCTCAGTGGGCAGGGCGCCGGCCCCATATACCGAGGGTGGTAGGTTTGAAGGCGGCTCCAGCCAAATTGCAACAAAAAATAGCTGGGCCTTGTGGCGGGCGCCTATAGTCCAGGCTACTCGGGAGACTGAGGCAAGAGAATCGCCTAAGCCAAAGAGCTGGAGGTTGCTGTGAGCTGTGACACCACAGCACTCTACCAAGGACGACAAAGTGAGACTCTCTTAAAAAAACAAACAAAAAAAACTTTTAGTACAAGCACAATCATATGCTCTGGGATACTTATGTTATTTCAGTAACAATTTCTCACCACAAGGAACACTGAAATACAACAGGAAATGGTGAAGATGAACAGGCAGGACTGGGCTAAATTTGAATGGTGGAAACTTTACCAAAAATATTTTCCATGGAAATTCACTTTCTTTAGTTTTGATGACTACCCACTGGATCATTGTGGCCAGATGCCATTGACCAACCAGGAAATTGGAAAATAAATAAATAAACTATTTCATATGGTCTTTTAGGAACTCTGGTTCTTTTCTTTCTTTTTTTTTTTTTTTTTTTTGGTGGTAGCATAAAAAAGTGGTACTCTGATCCAAACTGAGCAAATGGAGGAATTTGGAGTGCAGCATATTTAGTTGTGAAAACTCTACACTATTATTTTATGAGAACAGTAGAGAAAACCTGACAGAGAGGGAAAGGATGGGAATTAACATTTAAGGAATGTTAATTCCACACCAGCATCTTGCTAGGAATATGACACAGAGAATGCCATTTAACCCCAAAAAGATTATTATTACCTGCTCTCCATCAGGTTTGTTGAAGTTAATTTGCTCATGGTCACCCACTTGTAGTGACAAAGCAGGAATTTCAATACAGATCTTTTAAAACATTTGTGATTTATTTATTGTACATATTCATGGGCTACAAGTGCAGTTTTTCAGCATTGATGTATTGTATTGCGGTAAAGTCAGGGCCTTCAGGGCATCCATCACTGGAGCAACACACATTGTACCGACCAAGCAACCTCTTCAAATGTGAATTTTTTTTCACCTTTCCCAGGTGCCCTAAAGAGAAAGCCGTAGAGAGTCAATAAGATCTCTGTTATGTTAAGGTGGTGTGGCAGTTAAAATACATAGCACAATTCAATAAGAAAAACCTATGTCATAACATCTATAGAATACTCTAGTTATATTGTGCTATGCATTTTAATGCCAATTCAGAATAGTAGTAGCTGTATTATGTAAGCAGCCTTTGAATATAGAAGCATTAACAATTTTACTCAACTCCAAGAGAACTAGACCTTGGCTTTCCTATGCAGTAGAGGCAGCATTTAAAATTGTCCCTAGTGCCCTCTGAATCCTATTTTTCCCAGCCAAGGCAGACTCAAGTGGGGGTGGATAAAAGATGATAGCTTGAGGCCTAAGGGTCCAACCCTGTAAATTACACTACGGGATATAATGGAAGGTTTTTGAAGCTCACAGTCTCTGACTGGTACTTTGGGTCAGCTTCAACTCTGTATCCCACTAGTTTCTAGAGAAAACTGTGGTAGAGACCTCAGGGAATCCCAATGTCAAGATCTGTCACCACCTCTTAGGTAAAACAGGGTAAAACTAAGGAGTTTGGGAATGGGTAGGAAAAAATGAGTGACCTTACCCATTCCTTTGCTAAAGGAACTGATGACCCTCTGATGACTTGGCCTTAGAAACAGAGTTTCCAGGGACAGGTAAGATGGAAAAAGAAGGTGAATTTACACCCCAAAGAGCTGGAAGTAACGCCTTGATTACCTGCATTATGCCAGCAGATGAAGCTGAGACTCCAGCTCAGCCCAAGGCCTGGAAAGGAAATACAAATGCAAGAAAAATAACTTGAACCTCATGGTTCTTTCAAAAGTCTGGCTGAAGTGAGAGGTAAGAGTTATGTATTATTTGTAGCACTCTTTCTCTTTTCTTATTTACAGATGCTTACTCCTCTGAGGTTTAACTTTACATAAACTCGGCTTAGCTGCAGAAGCAAGACAGCACGGGGATCTCAGCGTGAGTGTGGAGAAACCCCACGCTGCCTCCCTGAATTCCTTTCTAGGTTCCCACCTGATTGACGTTCTCCAGCTCTTCCGCGCCTCATAACCCTTGATGCCATTCTTAAGAAACGCATCGTAATTCCTTCTATTGTGGGTTATTTCTGCGCGTGCCTCAGAGGCGAGAAGACTCACATGCATGTTCCCAAAGCCCTCAGCCCCAAGCGTGGCTGAGGGTGGGCGCGTCAGTAAATGCGGGTGGAACAGAACAGGATCCTCCAACGTCTTTTTCCACCTCTGATTTCCGTTAAACACTTGCTCTGGGGGCTGAGAGCGGCTTCCGCACGGCCGGCCTCCCTGTGCGAGGCTGGACACCCAAGGACCTCAGCGCGAGGCTGGACACCCCAGGACCTCAGCGGAGGGCTGAGGGCGCACTTCCTACCCACCTCTCCTTCCCCCTCCTCCTCAGCCCTTCTCCCCTCACCCCGCCCCGTCCTGGGCGGCCGCAGGGGCGGGGCGGGGCCGCCCACATCGCTTCCCCGCTCGCCTCCCCCCTGCCTCCTCACCCCTTCTCCCCTCACCCCGCCCCCTCCCGGGCGGCCGCGGAGCGTGGGGGCGGGGCTGTGGGCGGGGGGCGGGGCCGCGGGCGGGGGCGGCCTGGCGCTGCAGGCTGGGCGCCGCGGCGGAGCTGCTGGTGGACCTGCGGCGGGCTCGGGCGCGGAGCGGGAGCGCGCGGCGCGGAGCAACCCGGAGCCGCGCGGGCAGAGACGAGCCGGCGGGTGGCGGAGGCTCCCAGCCCAGCCGGTGCAGGGCCTCTGGCCGAGCGGCGGCCGAACGGGGCCTCGGGGAGCCCGCTGCGGCGGGTGGCAGGAGGAAGCGGCAGCGGCGCGTCCCTGGAGGAGCGCGCCATGGCGGGCGGGCCCCCCAAGGCCCTGCCGTCCACGGGGCCCCAGTCCCTGCGCGACATGCCGCACCCGCTGGCCGGCTCCAGTAGCGAGGAGGCCGTGGGTGGCGACAGCACGCCCAGCCCGGACCTGCTGATGGGCCGCAGCTTTGGTGACAAGGTGAGGCTGAAGACTTGGGAGTCTCATGTCGCTCCCCTGGGGAAGGGGGATGGTGGATCTGGAGCTGCTCTGGGCCTGGGGCTGCGCCCACCCTGGCTCCCTTTCCTGGGGTTCCGTCATGCCTTCGTTCCCTAGAGCGTCTCCTCTGCCGCCTCCCGGGGTCGCAGCTGCAGGGGGAGCGGACGGAGGGAGCAGGCTCCTCAGGCTGGTCTCGAACGCCGGTGACAGCTGGTGGGGAGGGGTCCCGCCTGCGCGTCGGGGCGAGAGGCGTGTGTGTAGTGCTCGGCGCCTGTGTCCTGGGATCGGGGTGCCAAGTTGCTCCAGGTGCATCCCTGAAGGGTGAGCTGCTTGATAACTTGTAGCTCCTTCAGTTTCCTGAGACTGCGAGGAAGCAGGATTTAATGGCTTTGCCTGGTAGGAACGAGCAGCCGTGGTCGTACTGCGAGAGTCGTCTTCCCCTCTGTCTCATGGGGAGTGACCTTTGTTTAGGTTTGTTGTTTGCCCCGACGAGTCACTTGACGCAGACCCCGGCCGGCGTCGGGAGGAGAGTCTCCCCGTGGTTTTCTGTCTGGGGTTCCATTCACCCCTGACGGCCTACCGCACCGTGAGGTTTGAGAGAGGCTGGTTTTGTGATCGAGGGAAAGAAAGCTCGCCCTTTGACCTTCTTTGTGCAGAGGGAGGCTCCTGATTTTCTCAGAGCAGCACAGCCCTCCCGCTGCTTTGAGAGACAGCAGAGTCCAGTGAGGGGAAGGCGCGGCGGACCTGGCCCTCCTGGATGGGGACTTGAGCAGTGATTGTCACCAATGGCAGAAACTAGAATTGTTCTCAGCACTTGTGATCAGGATTTCCTCCGAGTAAAATACTAAATGCATTCCTCCTTGTCCCAGTATTAGGGAATCAAGGGACCCAACTTTCTGTCCCCCTGAGATGGGAGAGCATGTGGTAACAGTGAGTATGAGAGAATGCAGCTTGCTGGCTTTTCAGTCAGAAGGGCGACGAGCACTCAAAATAGCTAGGGAGTGGGGCTTAATGTACCTTCCAGAGAGGATTTCTGAAAGCAGGATCAGGGCATAAAGTTGCAAGAAAACTTAAAAAAGCTGATGAAACCAGTGGTTTGAGCAACCTGCGATATGTGTCCTTGTCATTATTCTCTTTATGTTATAGAAGATTGTAGATGAAATGAAGGCTTATGTCACTTGGAGATGCCTTGCTCACATTTGAATTTCAAAAAGTAATGACTGAATGAATAATTTGCTATTTTATGGACAGAAATTGGTCTTGAATGTAGTATAGGAACTGAGATTGAACCTTCTGCTTTCCTTCTCAGTTTTGTGTAGGATAATGAATTAGTTATTTTTTTTTCTGTGTAACAAATTATCCCCAAATTTACCACCTGAAAATGGGTGTCTGGAAGGCCAAGGGTCTGGAGAGCTGCTCATGTGGGTCATTCTGACTTAGCAATTGGCTTGGGCGATAGTCATCTGCAAGCTGGATTCAGGGAAGATCTACTTCCAAGCTCACTCAGTGGGTGCTGGCAGGCCTTAGCTACTTTCCATGGAGCGGGCTGGTGTGGCAACCAGTTTCCCCCACTGCAAATGACCATAGAGAGCCCAGGATGCCAGCCAGTTTTATATAACCTAAACTTGAAAGTGGCATACCCCTGCCATATTCTGTTGGTTACACAGACTGACACTGGCACGATGTGGGAAGAGGATATGAATACCAAGGAGCTGGGGGGTCACTAGGGCCATCTTGGAGGCTGGCTACTACAGACAGCTATTTTAAGTATTTGCTTAATAATCTGCTCTTGGATAATACCTGACTTAGGAGTATGGGCATTTTACTGAGAAGTGCTTGGAGGACAAATGACCTGTATCACCAAGATCTGGTTAGTGGGCAGAATGTCAGTCCCAAGTCTGAGTACTTTTGGTTTCTTTTGCAGGGTGAGTTCTGTGAGAGAGACAGCCTTGAGGCATTGTTATTAATTATTGAATATTTAATAGGTCTCCTAACAGCTGTGTCTGAATGACACCATTCTCAAGGGCCTGATTTATAGTAAGCCACTTTTCCTTAGAGGTTTAGCATTGAATTTCTTTCTCTGACTAGGAGTAACATTTTCTTTGAATCTTGGCATGCATATACTTTCTCATAACTCTGAAGAAATTTCTTTAGAGAAGAAAAAGAGAAGAGAGAAGTGAGCAAGGAACAGAGGTGAGTCAGTAAGCCTTCCTTCCCTTTGGCAGGGTTTCTCTTGCCTGGGCAGCGTGGGGGAAATACAAGAAAGTTGAGTGCTATGGTCTTTGAAAAGAAGCCTGATTTTGGGATTTTGAATGTTGGGGTTGTTATCCTAGAGGACATGGATTCAGAGTCAGTTCTGTGTGAGGGGAATGAGGGTTTGACAGGCTGTCCCTAGTGCAAGGTTATTCTGCAGAGGGGAACTGCTTTCTGTGGCCCAGGATGGTGCCACGAACACGATAGCCTCCTGTCTCCATCCAGCTGACCTGTCCAAGTGGCCTCTCTGGTGCTTGAATAGGAGAGAAAGACCAAATGTAATGGACTCTCAGTCCTCCCATTCCAAAATCATTCAAACTATGGGGTGGTGGGAGGAATCCCTTCTATCTACCAGGGATTGCTAGGACTAAATCCTCTGATGCAGGCTAAACTCACCAAGCCTTATATCACTATAGTTTTCATTTCCATCTGAAACATAATCACTTGGCTTGTCTTTCCTCTGCAAATTGCTCTGGCCTGCAGTGTGGGGAACTTGTGGTCTCACGGCCACATGTGGCCCTCCACATCCCCAAGTGGGTCTCCTCAGCTGAATCCAAAGTTCACGGAACAAATCCCCTTATTAAAAGGACTTGCTCTTTAAAATTTGGATTCAGTCAAAAGGCCTACTTAAGGATCCAGAAGGCCACATGTGGCCCTGAGGCCGCAGGTTCCCCACCCCACTTTAACCCCTCACAAGCCATATTCCGTGTTTAACTTCTCTTAACACATTTCAGACTCTTCACTCAATTCTTCATCTTTTTCCTGCATCCTTAGGTTGCTTTAGACTTTCCCTGAAGTCTTCAAAATAGCGATGTCTTTTCCTCCTATACTCCATTTATATCAGGTTCAGGAGGTGGGAGTTATTTTCTTTCCCTCGCCTTTGCCTTTTACAAATTAAGCTTTCCTCCTTTGAGGCTTCTGTCATTGTTTTTACAGTCAACAGATATTTGAGGGCCTATACTGTTAGCCAGGCACTGTTCTAGGAAAGTGAGATAAATAATGCACCCAAAGACCCCTGCCCTCATTGGGTATGTTTTAGGGAGCTCATTACTATATTGTACAATAAATACTATGGAGGGAAGACAAAGGAGAGTAGGGAAGGGGAGCTTGAGTCCACTGGCCACAGGAAGGGGGACTCAGGCAGGCCTTATTGAAAAACAGTGATTTGAACAGACTTGAAGGAGGTGAGGGAGTTAGCAGGCGGATGTCTGGAGGACAGCTGAAGCAGAAGCCTGAAGGCAGGTGCCTAACATGTCATGAAACAGCCTGGAGGACAGTGTGGCTGGGAGGAATGAGCTATGGAGAATCTTAGGCCCAGGGCAGAGAAGGGTGGAATCATATTGTGCTGAGTGTGGCTGGCCTGAGGACTTTGGCCTTTACTCTAACTGCCTTGAGGAGTGAGGCTCATTATCAAGTCTTGAGCAGGAGGGCATAGTTTGATTTATGTGTTGAAGGATCTCCTATGCTGCTGAATTGAGAATACCTTATTTGACCATTCCACTGAATTAGTTAGGATGCTTTTTAGTTAGAAGGATATAAACTGAATGCAAATTGGCTAGAGAAAAAAAAAAATCTACTGGTTCATGTTGCTGAAAAGGCCCAGGTATTTTAGCTTTGAGAATGAGTGGCACAAAGTATGTCACTTTCCATATCTTAGCTTTGCTTTCTTCTGTGTTAGCTTTATTCTCAAGCTAGTGAGGGGATATGATCTATAAACAAGCTTCACAGCTCCAGCAGAAAGAGAGCATCTTTCCTTGTTCCAGCAGAAGCTCTGGGCTAGTGTCTCATTGGCCTAAATTGGGTCAGGCACCTACGCTGCTAGACTTTGTGATTTCTGATTGCCCAGACCTGGATCAGGTGCTTATCTTTGGAATGAGGGGATTTTTTTTTTTTTCAATTATGAAATATATTACAGGAAGTATATAAAAATGTGTCTATACATAAAGAATAAATGTACAGTTTAAAGAGTAATAAAATGAACACTCATGATTCTGCTTCCAGATTAAGACATGGAATATTACTAGTATTTTTGGAAGCCTCCTCTGTTCCTGGGGAGTCAGAGTGATTTCCAGAGCAAGAGCAGGGGGCTGTTACTTGAGGAAGTCAATGCTGACCAGCAGGAAGCCACAGATACCCACTGCAGACTTTTCACTACCTTTTCTTTCCCTGTCATTTTCTAACTTCACTGCTTCTCACCCTTATTCATTAAAATCTTTAGACCCTTATTTACTGTCTTCTCAAATCATGTCCTCATCTTTGGGACACGACTTACTTACCCACAATGGCTGATCTGTGCAAGTCTCTACAACTATCAGTTTCTTCTTATCTTCAACTGCCTTTGACTTATTTCTTTTTTTTTACAATTCGTCTGTCCTTTCCCAGGGTCACACCCCACGTCCTGCATTGTAATACCTAAAACCACTCCAGCACTGAAGCAGTGTCATTGGATATCATCTTTTTATAATTGAATTTAGGGAGGTGCCTGTGGCTCAGTGGGTAGAGCGTCGGCCCCATATACCGATGGTGGCGGACTCAAACCTGGCCCCCGCCAAACTGCAACAAAAAATAGCCGGGTGCTGTGGCGGGCACCTGTAGTCCCAGCTACTCAGGAGGCTGAGGCAGGAGAATTGCAGTGGAGAATCTTAGGCGGTGGAGGATCTTAGGAGCTGGAGGTTGCTGTGAGCTGTGACACCATGGCCCTCTATTGAGGGTGACAAAGTGAGACTCTATAAATAAATAAATAAATTTTTAATTAAATTATTATTTTATATATATATATATATTTTTTTTTGAGACAGAGTCTTACTTTCTCACTCTTGGTAGAGTGCTGTGGCCTCATAGCTCATAGCCATCTTGAACCCTTGGGCTCAAGTGATTCTCTGTCTCCACCTCCAGAGTAGCTGGGATTACAGGTGCCCACCACAATGCCTGACTAGCTTTTATTTTATTTTATTTTATTTTATTTATTTTTTTTTTTGTAGAGACAGAGTCTCACTTTATGGCCCTCGGTAGAGTGCCGTGGCGTCACACAGCTCACAGCAACCTCCAACTCCTGGGCTTAAGCGATTCTCTTGCCTCAGCCTCCAGAGTAGCTGGGACTACAGGCTCCTGCCACAACGCCCGGCTATTTTTTGGTTGCAGTTTGGCCGGGGCTGGGTTTGAACCCACCACCCTCGGCATATGGGGCTGGCGCCCTACTCACTGAGCCACAGGCACTGCCCACCTGGCTAGCTTTTAGCGATGGGATCTCAGTCTTGCTTAGGCTGGTCTTGAACTCCTGAGCTTAGGTGAGGCCCATACTCATGCCTTATTTATTTTTTGAGACAGTGTCTCACTCTGTTGCCCAGGCTGGAGTGCAGTGGCATCCACCTAGCCCACAGCAATCTCATACCTCCCCAGGAGCTAGGACTACAGGTACCTGCCACAAAACCTAGCTAATTTTTCTTCTATTTTTAGTAGAAATGGGGTCTTAGTCTTACTCAGGCTAGTCTTAAACTCCTGAACTCAGGCCATCCTCCTGCCTTGGGCCTTCCAGAGTCCTAGGATAATAGCCACGAGCCACTGTGCTTGGCCGTCTTCTTTTTTTTTTTTTATAATAAATATTTTGTGTTTGTGGCTTAGTGCCTGTGGCTCAAGTGGCTAAGGCGCCAGCCACATACAACTGAGCTGGCGGGTTCGAATCCAGCCCGGGCCTGCCAAACAGCAATGATGGCTGTAACCAAAAAATAGCTGGGCGTTGTGGCGGGCGCCTGTAGTTCCACCTACTTGGGAGGTGGAGGCAGAATACTCCCTTGAGCCCAGGAGTTGGAGCTTGCTTTGAGCTGTGATGCCACGGCACTCTACCCAGGGTGACAGCCTGAGGCTCTGTCTCAGAAAAAAAAAATTTTTTTTGTGTTTGTTGCTGGGCATGGTGGCTCATGCCTGTAATCCTAGCACTCTGGGAGGCCGAGGAGGATGGATTGTCTGAGCTCAGGAGTTCGAGGCAAGAGAAACACTTAAACACAAGAGTTTGAGGTTGCTGTGAGCTGTGATGTCAGGGCACTCTACCAAGGGGAACAAAGTGAGACGCTGTCTTAAAAAAAAAAAGTTATTAGGGCGGCACCCGTGGCTCAAGGAGTAGGGCTCCGGTCCCATATGCCGGAGGTGGTGGGTTCAAACCCACCCCCGGCCAAAAACCACAAAAAAAAAAAAAAAAAAAAGTTATTGTATGTTTAAGGTATATCGCTTGAAGTTCTGGGATACATATAGATAGTAAAAAGTTTACCATAGGGAACTGTATCCATTATCTCTCACAGTCACCCTTTAAAATTTTTTTTTATTTTTTGTGGCAAGTGCAGCAAAAATCTGCTCATTTAGCACGATTCCCAAATGTAGTACAATCATATTACCTGCAGTCTTCGTGTTGTACATTAGGTGGCCAGACTTGTGCGTCCTACCCTCTGCCACTTTGTCTCTTCTGACCTATGCCGCCTCTTTCCCCCACACTACTATTTTGTTCTCTTTGTATATTTGAATTATTTTCTGATTCTGCATAGAAATGAGATTGTGCAGTATTTGTATTTCTGTGTCTGGCTTATTTCATTTAGCATCATGTCCTTTATGGCAAATGGCGGGATGCTCCTTTTTAGGGTTGAATAATACTCAGTTGTGTTGTGTGTGTGTGACATATGTGTGTGCATGTGTGTTCTTTGTCCCTTTGCCTGTTGAGACGTACTCAGTTTGTTTCCCGATCTTGGCTCTTGTGTATAATGCTGCAGTGAACACGGGAGTGCAGATTTCTTCAAGAGGTGGTGATTTCATCTTCTCTGGGAAAATGCCCAGAAACCTCCATACTGTTTTCATGGTGTCTGTACCCGTCTACATTCCCACCTGCAGTTACAGGGGTTTCCTTTTCTCTACATACGTCATCTTCTCGTGCCTTACCCTCCTGCCTTTTTGGTTCTCTGAGTCAGTAACAGCTGCCTGCTCTGCTCTCTGACCTCCTTTAGATTGTGTGGCCCATCTTATCAGTTGTTCCTGTCACTATATTCAGTTCACCTTTCACACCCACCCTGGATCATCGCATTTGTTCCTGTCCTTTGCCTATGCCAATGTGAATTCACGGGTTCCACAGCTGGGGCCTCGGTGGTGCTGGTCCTCATTTCTTCCCACAGTAGGCCCCGTTCTGCACAGTGGCTGATCTGAAGCTTTTCTCTCCTCCTCGTACTTTCCCCCCTCCTCACCCTGCTCCCATTCCACTTATGGACTCAACATCCACCACAGAGAAGCTCTGCTGAATCCATGCCCCTACCTTTTCCTTCTGGTCCAGTGTTCCAGTAGAAGATTCTAAGCCCACTTCTGTAGCCTCTTGGAGACCACTCTGTTCAGCCTCCTGCCTTACACCTGTGTTTTCAGACACCCTCTCAGCTGGCTTGTTCCCATCAATAGTTAAACATGTGTAAGAGCTCTCATTTTTATTTTTTTTTAATTTTTTTTTGGCCGGGGCTGGGTTTGAACCCACCACCTCCGGCATATGGGACTGGCGCCCTACCCGCTGAGCCACAGGCGCTGCCCAAGAGCTCTCATTTTTAAAACAAAGAAAGAGTAAAGAAAGCTCTGCTGTGATTCTCTCTTTTCTTCCATCCTGTGCTCTATTCTGCGATTCCTCTTCACGACCAAACTTTTTGAAAAGAAGGTTTGCTGCTCTTGTCTCTGCCTCCTGACCTCTGGCATCTTCCTCAGCTTCCTGCTGTCTGGTTTCTGACTCTGCCATTCAAGGTCCCTCGTGACTTCTTCATTGCTAAATCCACTGGTAGATGCTTTACAGTTCTTTTTTTTAGAGACAGAGTCTTATATGGTCGCCCTCAGTAGAGTGCTCTGGCATCACAGCTCACAGCAATCTCCAACTCTTGGGCTTAGGCGATTCTCTTACCTCAGCCTCCCAAGTAGCTGGGACTACAGGCGCCCACCACAATGCCAAGCTAACTTTACAGTTCTTATCTCACCTGACCTCTTGGAAGGCAGTGCTCGATCCTATGGGTACCCTCCTGCTTGAAACGCTTCCCCTCGATGTCCTTTATTTATTTATTTCTTCTTCTTTTTTGAAATAGAGTCTTACTCAGTCGCCTTCAGTAGAGTGCTATGGTGTCATAGCTCACGGCTACCTCAGACTTTTGAGCTCAATACATCCTCTTGTCTCAGTCTCCCAAGTCACTGGGATTACAGACACCTGCTACAAGACCCAGCTATTTTTTTAGTAGAGATGGTGTCTCATTTTTGCTCAGGCTGGTCTCGAACTCCAGAGCTCAAGCAATCCACCTGGCTTGGCTTCCCAGAGTGCTAGGATTATAGGCATGAGCCTCCGTGCCCGACCTCAGCGACCTGTTTTTGAGTGTCCATTCTAGAATTGCACTGAATTTGAGTCTCAGCCCCACCACCTACAGTCTTACAATAAGATTATTTTACCTTTCTGAGCTGCGGTTTCCTCGACTGTAAAAAGAGGATAATGGGAGTACCTCCATTATGGGTCGATATGAGGATCCAGCGGGTTTGTAGTTCGAGTAGTGCCTGATACATAGTGAGCCTTTAATAAGTGCGAGTTGCTGTCACTCCTTGATATTGTACTCTCCGCATTTCTTTCTATATTTTTGCCTATTCTTTGTCAGTTTCTGGATCAGTTGTGCTCTGATTAGGGAATAAAAACCACTGGAGGTACTTTGCCATTTCAAACAGAGACTATAAAACGGGGTTAGTTACACAGGTGATGGGAAATATGAGAAGCCCAGCAGGGGATGGTGAGACAGCTCCTGGGAGCAGTGGCAGGAAGCCTGTGATCACCCTCAGGGATGGAGGTCAAGGGGAGGAGGTGATGGGAGGAGGCGCCTAGGAGCTTCTGTGGGAACTAGAACTGTGGTGGGGCTGCTCAGCGAGACCTGGGACCACCATGGAAGGGAGCCCTGGAGAGGAGACAGCTGCTGCCAGGGACCCCATCTGAGACAGGGAGAGGGGAGAAGTACCCCGGCTTCTCCCCTCATCCTGCCTTTTGGTCTTTCCTCATATCTTCCACTGGCCAAAATAGCATCCCTGGTGGACATGTGACTCTAGCAGAGCCAGCAACAGTGTTTCATGAGATTTGCTAGATGAATGCTGGAGGAAAGAATGTCTTTCTTTCTGTTAGATTGTAAACAGATTGTAACAATTCTGTTCGAATTGTTTCCTGCAACTGTAGAGAGTGCCTGGTGTATGTAGCCTGAGAGGAAGAGGGGCGAGATCTTTTGAGATGTGGATCTGAGGGAGCCTTCTGTGCCTGAGGCTGGCGCAAGGCTTCCTGATTATAGAAGGTAATAATACCTTTTGTTGACACTGTTTTCAATTTGGTTTGTTACTTGAAACAACAATAAATGGGCCAATACCATGACCTTAAAATATAAAGTGAAATTGAGTTTTCATTGGAGGCTAGTGAGGAGTGTTTAATCAGTCAGCCCCACTCTGCACATCTGCTGAGGTGGGGGGTGCTCTGCTATCACCAGGTCCTTGAGGTAGGCGGCTGCAGGGGGACAGTAGAGAAAGTCCCACTGCTGAGGGCATAGCCCGAACAAAGCTCCCAAGGCAGGAAAGTGCTTTGTGGCTGCTGGGGGAGGATTGAGTTGGGTCATGCATCGGCAGTGGGCATTGAGAGTCTCCGGGTGGAGACAGGTGAGAGAGGAGGTGGGAGGACAGGTCAGGAGGAGACCAAGATTGCTTTGAATGCTGTGATGTGGATGTTAACTGTTATTCTTTTGGCAGTAGCCCGCCCGAGAAGGTTTATGAGCGGGGCAATTTGTGATCGTTGCTCGGAATGGGAAGAGACTGCCAGGGAAGGAGATAGGAAGGATTAGCCTGGTTGCGGTGGGAGTTGTTGCCTGGGAGTAGGAGGATTAGAAAACGTAAAGATGACTTTCATTATAAAACCCTGAACTCCCCTTTTCAATAAATGGTGCTGGGAGAACTGGATAACCACACGTAAAAGACTGAAACTGAACCTGCACTTTCACCACTTACAAAAATTGATTCAAAATAAATAAAAGATTTAAATCTAAGGCATAAAACAATAAAAATCCTAGAAGAACGTGTGGGGAAAATTCTTGAGGATGTTGGCCTGGGGAAAGATTTTATGAAGAAGACTTTAGTGGCAATTCCAACAACAAAAATAAACAAATGGGACTTAAACTTGAGCACAGCTAAGGACACAACAATCAAGGCAAATAGACAACCTTCTGAATGGGAAAAGATATTTGCATGTTGCAAATCTGACAAAGGTTTAATAACTAGGATCTAGGGAAAACTCAAATTAATCAACAAAAAAAGAGCAAACAATTCCATCTATCACTGGGCAGGAGACATGAACATAACCTTCTCTGAGGAATATAGACGAATGGCTAACAAACTTATGAAAAAATGCTCATCATCTTTAATCATCAGAGAAATGCAAATCAAAACCACCCCAAGATATCATCTATCCCCAGTAAGATTAGCCCACATCACAAAGTCCCTAAGTTGCAGATGCTGGCACGGATGTGGAAAGGGGGGAACACTTTTACACTGTTGGTGGGACTACAAACTAACACAGCCTCTCTGGAAAGAAGTATGGCGATTCCTCTGAGATCTAAAATTAGACCTCCCAATTGACCCCGCAATCCCACTAGTAGACATCTACCCAGAAGAAAAACAAAAAATTGCCAAGATATGGAGACAACCTAAATGCCCATCAACTCAGGAATGGACTAACAAGCTGTGGTACAAGTATACCATGGAATACTGTTCAGCCATAAAAAAGATGATGACTTTACATCTTTCGTATTAACCTGGATGGAGTTGAAACACATTCTCCTTAGTAAAGTATCACAATAATGGAAAACCAAATATCCAATGTACTCAATAGTAATATAAAACCAGTAGATGATCTAATTCACGCTCACACAGAGGAAAAACTCATTTCAATTCAAGTTCGGGGGTAGGAGGAATAAGAGAGGGAGGAAAAAGAAGGAGAGGGGCTGGAGTGCTCCCACATAATGGGCACAATGTAGGGGTATGGCACACCTTTTGGGTGTGGGACACAACTACAAGAGGAACTCTACCCAACAAATTCAAATATTGTGACCTGGTTGTTTGTACCCTTGCATTAACTTGAAATTAAAAAAAAAAGAAAACGTAAAGATGAGGGATTTTATTGTTGTGGGTGTGACTGTTTTCTAGTGCAGGAGACTGATGCTGAATGGTGTCCCCATCAAGTAGGGGAATGCAGATAGTGAAGTGGGTATGATTGAGTTGTCAAGATAGCTAGGATGGGGTTTCAGGCTTGGACAGAGGTTGTCTGAGACCACTGTTGACAACCTGCTCCCACGTCAAGGCTCAACAAAATGCTGCCTGCAGGAAGCTCTTCTTTATTATGCAGAAGTGTAATCCCAGGAGATCTTACAGAGAAGGGAGTGGAAGATGCAGAGGTGGTGGTCAGAATTTAGACAAAGTGAGTATTGACAATAAAACGGAGAGCAATAAAATGTCATTGCAGCTTGAGAATTGAGTGTTAGTGGAGGCTGCTGGCAAGAAGGCAGGTATTCTGCAAGAAAGAGAACCTCGCAAAGGAAAATGCGCACATGAACAACAGCCTGGCCAATGGGCACTAATTCACGTATGAGCAATTGGGTTTGTTTCCTAGGTGTTAGAGGGGTCCTGTGCTGTCCCATGTCTTTCTTGCCCCACAGAATTCTTCAATTTGGTGGGCGGCACAGGGATCAGGGAATAGCGTCTGGCACACAGATAAGTACTATGACAGCGCTAGGTGTTGTCCTGGAAGCAGACTCTGAGAAAGGATTTAACTGCCAGCCTCTTATTTGAGAGATGAAGGAAACACCCCTGGAAGAGCAGGGAAGTGGGACAGGGAGGTGAGAGTGCAGGCTGTGTCACCAAGCCAGTTTCATCTGAGTGTAGCTGGAGCTTTAGCCTGTGGGGAAACCCTGGCACCTCTGTTGTCTGCACTCCAGGTGGGGAAGCTGGGAGTCTCCAAACAGCAGCTCTCCTCAGTCACTGCTCTGCTCGCTGCTCGAAGGCTGCCAGGGTGGGGTGTTTGAGTATCAATTCCCAGGCACTTTCTAGCCCACCTCTTGGGTGGGAAAGTAGGTTCAGCAGCTGGGGGAAGCAGTTAGGCCAAGAAATGCAGATGCTGGCAGCTGGAAGTCAGGCCAGCGGGCAGTGAAGAATGGTCAGGGAAGGGGGTGTATGGGTGGGGCACCAACAGCATCTGCTACAGTTATTATGGAACAGGGATCAAGTGGCTTTTCCAAAGGAGATGGTGTTTGAGCTGGAGAATGAAAACCTACATGGTTTACAAATGGACAGAAGAGAGAAGAGCAACTCAGGCAGAAAAACCTGCATGTGCTCAAAGCTTATCAGTGCCCAGAAGTGCACGCAGAGTGTGTGAGAGTGCGGTGAGCCCTGAGGCTGGAAAGGTTGGTGGTGTGCAGATTGTGGGCTGTAGTGGCACATAGTAAGGGCTTTAACCTGAGCAGTTGGGAGGCCAATCTAGTGTGATTGGAAGATAGATCCTGGAGGCAGGGGGTGCACGGAGAAGGCTGCTGCAGAGGGATGGGGGCAGGCAGTTTTAATAGGGCTGGACTCACTGGATTCAGAGAGTGTACAGGTCAGGAGTTTTGTTTGCAAACGAAAGATATCCAGCTTGTATTAATTTAAGTACAAATGCGAACCTATAGACAGGCTCACTGTAACCTAACCATAGCAGTGAGCTGCAGTCAGGGGTCTGACTGGAAGCTGGAGGTCAGTTTTATTTTTTCTGACCAGCTTCATCCCTGTGGGGGGACATGGTGGCACCTGGCAGCTCATATCCCTCACGTTTCACTGCTCTGCCTCCAGAAAGAGGATGAATCTTTCTTTCCAGGGAAAAAGGTCAGGGAGACCTGGCTTGGGTTGCAAGCCCATCCATCCTTATGTCAATCTACTGGCATGAGAGTGAGGTGTGTGATTGGCCTGACTTGGCTCAGGAGCTCAACCTGGGCCAATCTCTGGGGTGGGGGGAGGACTCTGAAAGAGGAAGTCTTTATTCTATTCCCTGGGTTCCAGAAGCAGCCCTGAGATGTGCTGGACAAACAGTGAAAGATCACTAATGGGGGAGACTTTTGGGACACCAGCTTTAATTACTGGCTGAATAATGGCAGCAAGAATAAAATAGGAATTTGAGGAAAAGCAGGTCAAAAAAATCAAAGTATAGGATTTCTAAGCATATATGCTTTTAAAAAAATTTGTGATTGTATTAATTCACATACCAAAAAATTTTACCTTTTTAAAGCATGCATTTTAGTGGCTTTCAGTATATTCACAAGATTGTACAACTGTCACCACTATCTAATTTTGCAGCGTCTTTATCACCTCAAAAAATACCCATACCCATTAGCAGACACTTTCTATTTATTTCTCTTCCTCCCAACTCTAGCCAACCACTATCTAATGTCTCTGTGGATTTGCCTATACTGTACGTTTCATTTAAATGGAATTATACGATATACGTATACAGAGTCTGACAATTAAGTTCATGCACTTGCCCTGTGCTTACGTTGGCCGCACTGTAGAAACAGCTCAGTAGGTTTCATAACCATATCAGTGTCTCACAGTTGTGCTCATGTGGACGTGTGGCAGTGTCTTGCTGACTGGTGTTCATTATTGTTGTGTTTTTTTGTTGTTGTTGTTGTTGTTGTTTTGGTAGAGTGCTATGGCATTATAGCTCACAGCAACCTCAAACTCTTGGGCTCACTGAGTAACTGGGACTACTAGTGCCTACCACAATGCCTGGCTAGTTTTTCTATTTTTATTAGAGACAGAGTCTCCCTCTTGCTCAGGCTGGTCTGGAACTCCTGAGCTCAGGCCATCCACATGCCTCAGCCTCTCAGAGTGCTGGGATTACAGGAGTGGGCCACCACTCTGGGCCTGTTGTGGTGTGTTTTTTGTGTGCTCTTATGGTAGTTCCAGGAAAAGAGTTCCCAAATTGGTTTGATGGGTGGCCTAGGTGCTGGCATTGGTGCATAGCTTCCCAAGGGCAGTACTTTGAAGGTGACTGTAGAGATACTTGGGATTGAGATAGGTAGCACTTTCTCTGGGATGAGTTCAGGAACTTAATTGTTGGACGTTTACATGTCTTGCTTCTTTCACTTAGTCTCATGTTTTAAAGGTTCATCCATGTTGTTGTATGTATCAATACTTCATTCCTTTTTACCCTCCAGGTTTCTTTAAATACAACAGATAAAAATCGCATCTACTTAAGAGGTACAGTGCGGCACCTATGGCTCAGTGAGTAGGGCGCCGTCCCCATATGCCGAGGGTGGCAGGTTCAAACCCAGCCCCGGCCAAACTGCAACAGAAAAATAGCCGGGCGTTGTGGCGGGCGCCTGTAGTCCCAGTTGCTCGGGAGGCTGAGGCAAGAGAATCGCGTAAGCCCAAGAGTTAGAGGTTGCTGTGAGCCGTATGACGCCATGGCACTCTACCCGAGGGCAGTACAGTGAGACTCTGTCTCTACAAAAAAAAAAAAAAAAAGAGGTACAGTGTGATATTTTGATACGCTGTATGTTGTGAAATGGTTACCACAATCATGCTAATTAACATTCATCACCTCATATGGTTACTTTTTCTGTGAGAACACTGGAGATCTCTTAGCAAATTTCAAGTATTAGACACATTGTTATTAATTGTAGTCATTGTGCTGTACATTGGATCTTCCTAACTTACTCATCTTATAGTAGAAAGTTTGTATCCTTTGATTAATCTCTTTCTTTTCCCCTCACTCCCAGCATTACTTCACTTCTCTTTTTGGGTGAATAATTTTCATCTTATGGATATACCAAATTTTGTTTATCTAGTCATCAATTGATGGACATTGAGTTGTTTCCTGTTCAATATACACTTTTTTTTTTTTTTTTTTTTGCAGTTTTTGGCCGGGGCTGGGTTTGAACCCGCCACCTCCAGCATATGGGGCCGGTGCTTTACTCCTTTGAGCCATAGGCACTGCCCCCAATATATACTTTTTTGAAAGACATTATGGCTTATTAATTTTCTGCAGTGGTTTTGACATTGAGGTCAATGGTAATTTTAAATATGAATATACAATAAGATGGTTTTAAGTACCCTTTAAAAAAAACATCATAACCATGTTTAAGTATGCAGTTCAGTAGTGTTAAGCATATTCGCATTGTTGGAGATATCCAGAATGTTTTCATCTTGTAAGACTGAAACTTTATACCCATTACATGGCAAGTACCCTTCTCTTTCTTCCTCCAGCCCGTGGTAACTACCTTTTTACTTTGTTTTTATTAATTTGACTGCTTTAGATATCTCATGTAAGTGGAATCATAAAGTATTTCTTTCTGTGATTGGTGTATTTTATTTTATTATATTAATTAATGAATTTTTTTGGGGGGGGGCGTATTTTACTTAGCATGTTGTCCTCAAGGCTCATTCACTTTGTGGAATGTGACAGGATTTTCTTCTTTTTTAAGGCCGAATAATATTCCATTGTGTAGGCATACCACTTTTTTTTTTGGCCTATTTATCTTATGTACATTTTGGTGCTTTTCCCTTCCTTTTGACAGCTGTGGAAAATGCTGCAATAAACTTGGGTGTGTGTATGTTTCCCTGAGGCCTTGTTTTCAGTTCTTTTGGATACATACTTACTTAGAAGAGGATTAGTAGATCATATGATAATTCTCTTTTTAATTTTTTACCTTTTAAAAATCTCAGTAATGGGCGGCGCCTGTGGCTCAGTGAGCAGGGCGCCGGCCCCATATACTGAGGGTGGCGGGTTCAAACCCAGCCCCGGCCAAACTGCAACAAAAAAATAGCCGGGCATTGTGGCGGGTGCCTGTAGTCCCAGCTACTCGGGAGGCTGAGGCAGGAGAATCGCCTAAGCCCAGGAGTTGGAGGTTGCTGTGAGCTGTGTAACGCCACGGCACTCTACCGAGGGCAATAAAGTGAAAGAAACTGTGTCTCTACAAAAAAAAAATAAATAAAAATCTCAGTAATAGTGTTTCTGTCCATCCTTACCAACAATAATTTTCTGTTTTTCTGATAGTAGTCATCCTAGGAGACATTAGGTTATGTCTCAATGTGGTTTGATCTGACATTTGGTATCTTTTCATATACATGTTGGCCATTTATATATCTTCTTTGAAAAATGTTTGTTCAAGTCCTTTGCCCATTTTAGATTAAGTTATTATTTTTTTAAATTATTGCGTTATAGGAGTTATTTATATATTCTGGATATTAATCCCTTATCAGATATATGATTTGGAAATATTTTTCTCCCATTTTGTAAGTTGCCTTTTTATTCTGCTTATTGTGTCCTTTGCATGAAAGTTTTTTTTTTGTTTTTTGAGACAGAGTCTCACTGTGTCGTCCTGGGTAGAGTGCTGTGGCATCACAGCTCACAGCAACCTCAAATTCTTGGGCTTAAGTGATTTTCTTGCCTCAGCCTCCCAAGTAGCTGGGACTATAGGCACCTGCCACAACACCTGGCTATTTTTGTTGTTGTTGTATTGTCATTGTTGTTTAGCAGGCCTAGGCTGGGTTTGAACCGGCCAGCCCTGGTGTATGTCACGGGTGCCCTAACCATTGAGCTATGGGCACTGAGCCTGCATGAAAGTTTTTTTTTTTTTTTGGTTTTTGGCCAGGGCTGGGTTTGA
The DNA here is from genome assembly GCF_027406575.1 of Nycticebus coucang. Taxonomy (NCBI): domain Eukaryota; kingdom Metazoa; phylum Chordata; class Mammalia; order Primates; family Lorisidae; genus Nycticebus; species Nycticebus coucang. The sequence goes on along the minus strand of NC_069781.1, from coordinate 25,097,746 downwards.
ACCCGCCACATCTGGGATATGGGACCGGCGCCCTACTCCTTGAGCCACAGGCGCTACCTTTTTTTTTTGTAGAGACAGAGTCTCACTTTATGGTCCTCGGTAGAGTGCCGTGGCCTCCCACAGCTCACAGCAACCTCCAACTCCTGGACTTAAGTGATTCTCTTGCCTCAGCCTCCCGAGTAGCTGGGACTACAGGCGCCCACCACAATACCCGGCTAGAAAGTTTTTAAGTTTGCCTATGTCTGCTTTTGTTATCTGTGCTTTTGGTATCATAGTCTTTGCCAAGTTTAGTATCATGAAGCTTTTCTCTTGTCTTTTCTTCTAGAAGTTTTATAGTTTTGGATCTTTAATTCATTTTGAGTTAATTTTTGTGTGTAATGTAAGATGAGGGTCTAGCTTTATTCTTTTGCATGTAGATATCCAGTTTTCCCAACACCCATTTGCTGAAAAAGACTGTCCTTTCCTTCTTGAAGGTGGGGATACTTGTAAAGCTCATTTATTTTGTACCAAAGTCAGTTCACCATATTATGTTCATACTTGAAGTGTTAGAATGAATTTATCCTCCCGGTATTTGAATGCCTTCTCTGTACTGTGTACTGTGTAAGGCATTATATTCCTTGGGAGTTAAGATATCCAAGTTCTGGAAATGATATTTGGCACAGGTCAAGTCTGAGACTGTGACTAGAATATCTTATTGTAATTAGAATAAAAAATGATTGTGGAATAGCTGTTCTATTGTAAAAGTGGAAGCCTAGGCACCCTCTGCAGGGCTATTAAATTAAGGCAGAGGTATGTTCTAAGCCAGAGGTCCCAAACTTTTTGGCACCAAGGACCAGTTTCATGGAAGACAGTTTTTCCATAGGAGTGGGGCTAGGACAGGAGGCAGAGTCAGGTGGTGATACTGTGCAGCCCAGTTCCTCCCAGGCCACAGAGTGGTCTTGGTTTGTAGGTCGGGGTTTGGGGACTATAGTTCTAAGGAACTGGGGCTTGTCATCCCATTGGCATGAATACCTATGCTGTAAAAATGTAATTTTCTCCTCATTGTCCCAGCATATCTTGTTTATTTCATGACTTGCATTAGCAATTGTGAGGGGCCCTTGAGTTTTTGTCCATTTCCTCATTGTATGGGCCTATCATGTGCCATACCTTGGGGATACATAGATGGACCTGATGACTTTACCTTCCAGGGCCAGGGGTCCTCAAACTTTTTAAACAGGGGCCAATTCACTGTCCCTCAGACCATTGGAGGGCCAGACTATAGTTAAAAAAAAAAAACTATGAACAAATTCCTATGTACACTGCACATATCTTATTTTGAAGTAAAAAAACAAAACAGGAACAAATACAATCACACTGCCTCATGTGGCCCGCAGGCCGCAGTTTGAGGACCTCTGTCAGGCACTCAGGGCCTGGGGGGGCAAAGTGATTCTCTTTTCTTTTTTTTTTTTTTTTTTTTGAGTTAAAGAAATTCTAAGGTAAAGTATGTTTCAAAGAGGCTCTGGGTTACCTATTCTAGGTAGAGTTGTATTTTGTCTTTTAATTAATGATTAATGTTGAGATTTCAGTAAAAATTTGAATAACTTTTTTTCTGATTAATTATAAGAGAAAACTTTTTTTTCTAAGAGAAAATTCTTTACTTTTTGGCCCTTAGGTTTTCTTATTGTATGTATATATATATTATATATGCATTTTTTTTTTTTTGAGACAGAGTCACACTACGTCACCCTTGGTAGAGTGCCATGGTGTCACACAGCTCACAGCAACCTCAAACTCTTGGGCTTAAGTGATTCTCTTGCTTCATCCTCCCAAGTAGCTGGGGACTATAGGTGCCCACCACAACACCCAGCTATTTTTTTGTTGTAGTTGTCATTGTTGTTTAGCTGGCCCAGGCCAGGTTTGAACCATCACCCTCGGTGCATGTGGCCGGCACTGTAATCACTGTGCTGTGGGCGCTGAGCCTTGTCATGTATATTAATCCAATGGGTGTTCTTTGCCACTCTGTCCAAGACTGGCTTCACTGTGGGGCCCAGTGCAAAATTCAGATGCTTGTTGCTCTATTAAAAAATGATTAAGAATTGGCTCGACGCCTGTGGCTCAAGCGGCTAAGGCGCCAGCCACATGCACCTGAGCTGGTGGGTTCGAATCCAGCCCAGGCCGCCAAACAACAATGACAGCTGCAACCAAAAAATAGCCGGGCGTTGTGGCGGGCGCCTAGAGTCCCAGCTACTTGGGAGGCGGAGACAGGAGACTCGCTTGAGCCCAGGAGTTTGAGGTTGCTGTGAGCTGTGATCCACGGCACTCTACCCAGGGCAACAGCTTGAGGCTCTGTCTCAAAAAAAAAAAAAAAAAGATTAAGAATTTCAAGATGGTGACAGCAGAGCATTAAGCCCAGTGTGGGACCCTCTGGGCACAAGGTTCTGGTGCTGCACAGGTCATGTGCCCATGAAGCTGAACCCGTGTGTATCCTTTGGGGCCTTGTGCTTTCCAGGTGCCTTTAAAGTCACCACTTACCCGTGCTGAGTTCCAGGTCAGCCTGTCTCTGTTCTCTGGGTGTGCTTGCCTGTGAGTGGGGGTCTCCAGGGCTTCTCCAGTCTCGGCTGACTGTGGAGCTGGCCTGGATCACTCTGTCCCCTGCCAGCAGCACCCCTCGCTAGCGTTCCCCGTTTGTAGAGAAGCTTACTGTCTCTCCCAGGCCCAGCCTTTCACACTGACGCTTGCTTGGAGCTGCTTTCACTTGCCTGCCTGTTGTTTTTGTTGTTGTCCCTTCTGCGTGGAGGCCATCCAGCGTGTGCCCCTTCTGTTACCCTCACCTTCCAGAGGTAATGGTAATGTGCCTTTGTCGCGGCTGTGGCACTAATGGAGTGCTCACTTTGGGAGGTTTGCTGCGTGTTTTTGTGTCCTACCCTGTGATGTAGCGACTCTCATTCCCCTTTGACATCTGGGGAAATGGCTTTGAGAAGTGAAGTCACTTGTTCAAGGTCACGGAGCTAGAAGAGAGTGAGGCTGGGGTCTCATTCCCCTTTGACAGCTAGGGAAATGGCTTTAAGAGGTGAAGTAACTTGTCACAGAGCTAGAAAAGAGTGAGGCTGCGATTTGAACTTGAGTCTGTCCAGCTCCAGGTCCCACTGTCTTTTCCACCTTCGCTAAGTACGCTGCACTTCTTAGAGCACCGTCTTCAGGCTAACCCCCATTCTGTCGCATCCTGGGTCTCTTTCCTCATGCCATTTCTAGCATTTGCAGCCTCTTCCACTGTGCTGAGCCAATCTCCCCTCGTCGGGGAGTTTTCCAAGGCTCACTGCCTCTGCCTGTTCTCTCCCAGTCAGTGCCAGGCTCCTGGGCTGAGCATTCTCTGTGCGCTGCCTCCATCTGCCTCCCCATCTGCCACCTCCTGCCTCCTCTTCCCTCAACAGTGGCCTCCTGGTCCAAGTCCTGCCCCTCCACTCACTGCTCATACTGAGGCTAGCGCTGTAGGGGCCGTGGAGGTCACCCATGCCAAGCCCCCCTTTTTTTTAGTCAAGGAAACTGTGGCCCAGACAGAGAAGTGATTTTTCAGACCAGGATCACCCAGCTAGATCGTGGCAGAGCTGGGGTTAGGACCCACAGATGTCTGGTTCGGTGCCTATTTTCCCCCGTTTGTCCTTTTCTCAGGGTCTCTTCTGTTCACAACTGTTTTCCCAGTGCCTGGCATACAGCAGGTGCTTAATGTATACTCACTGAATGAATCGATTCTTCCCTATCTCAGTCCTCCCCTGGTGCGTCTCTGGACCCTCCTTGTTTTCCTTGTAAGCTCTGGGTCTGCCCAGCCATGGTTCCTGCCCTTTGCGAGTTCCTTCTATACCACCTCTGGGTGGGCTTTACTACTACATCAGGCCTTAAGGATGGTCACATTTGCACGTCTAGCTTTGAACTCATCTTTCCAAGTGCTTGCTGTAATCACTCTGATAAGAGTATTTAAAACCATACCATGCTTCACCTCTCTTCCTGAGTATCCCATTCCTGCATGAGCACCACCGTTCTTTAACAGAACGTCTGTCTTCATTTCCATTGTCAATATCCTGATCAAGGTGTATGATTGTCCTGTTGGTTTTCCCGCTTTTGTCAGTCAGGCCCCCCTCTCCCGTCTGAGTTACTCTGGACACTGTAGCCAGAATTCCTGAAGTATTGCCTTGTGTGTGTCATTCCATCCTTGGAGACCCACAGCGACTTCCCATCACACGGCCATGGTCTGAGTCATTGGCTTCTGTGGCTTCTGTGATCAGGTACCTATTTGCCTCTTTGGTCCCCTTCTTGGAAGTTATGTCTCTGCCAATCGATTTTCCTCATGAGCCGCTGGGAATGTAATGTGAATTTTTACTTGCCCACCTTTGCTGAGCTCGTCCCCTCTCCATATGTTTCTAGTTGTCACCTGTTGCCTTAGAACCTTGCTATTCAGGGTATGGTCCAGGGACCAGTAGCACTGATGTTGCTTATAAGCTCATTTGAAACACAGAATCTCAGGCCAAATTCCAGACTTACAGAATCAGAATATTCACTTTGACATGCTCCCTAGGTAATTTGTATGCACATTAAATTGGGAAACAGGCCGGGTGTGGTGGCTCATGTCTGTAATCCTAGCAGTCTGGGAGGCTGAGAAGGGTACATTTCTTGAGCTCCGCAGTTCGATTGAGATCAGCCTGAGCAAGAGCAAGACCCTGTCTCTAAGAAATAGCCAGGCCTTGTGGTGGGTGTCTATAGTCCCAGCTACTCAGGAGGCTAAGGCAGGAGGATCCCTTGAGCCCAAGGGTTTGAGGTTGCTGTGAACTGTGATGCTGTAGTACTCTACCGAGGGTGACAAAATGAGACTCTGTCTCCAAAAAAAAAAAAGAAAAAAAGAAACACTGTCTTAGGATAAGGGTATCAGTTTTGACTAAGCATTGAGATCCTCTAAGCATCTCTTAGACCAGCGGTTCTCTGTTGTGACCCACAGGAACTGTATTAAAGGGTTGTGGCATTAGGAAGGTTGAGAACCACTGACTTAGACAATATTAATGCCTGGTCATCTCAAATTTGCATGGAATAGGATGGTGCAGAAACCAGTATTTTTTTTTTTTTTTTAATTTCTCCAGATAATTCTAATGGGTAGCCAAGGTTAAGATCAATTGTCTTAGGAGAGTTCCCGGATTCCCCCAGAATGAATTCATCATCAGACCAGCATGCCTTCAGCTTTTCTCCGTCAGCCTTTCCCAGTAAATGCAGCCTCATATATAACAGTACAAATGCCTATGGAGGCAATTTGGCAACATCTATCAAAATTGCAAGTATCTATCTATTTCCTTTAATTCTTCAATTCTTTTCTATTTGCATCTGTCCCACAGATTCGCACATGAAGGGGAAAAACTTTGCTCCCTACTCATGTTGTAGTTAATGTCACTGAAGTCTTCTACCCTGAGGTCATTTCTGTCCTTTGGTGCTGCCTTCACTTGCAGAAGTGCTTGGTGGTGTGGCACCTTGTGCTGTGGGTGGGCAGGCACTCAGCATGCTTCTTACTGTAGTGTCATCCTGCAAGGAAATGTTCACTTCCCAAAGAGCTTGGTGTCAGGGGTCGCTGTGCTTCAGGTGTGGCCATCCCCCATGCTGTCATACTGGGGGCACAGGCAGGCAGCTCTGTCTCTTGGTGAGGCCATGTGCCTCCCTGGCACAGGCAGGAAGAGTGGATCCTTCACTTGGCTTCCGGGATGGCGCTCTCTTTTGGTTCCTTTTATAACTTACTGGATGTTCCTTCTTAGCCTCTTTTACCGCTTCCTCCTCATTTCTCTGCCTCTAAATGTGGACGTGTTCCAGGACTCCTGACGTGGCCTCTCTTCCTAAGCACAGACATCCAGCCTCACATCTGCACACTGATGACTCCAGGTGAAAAACCTCTCTCCTGAATTCCAGATTCCTGCCTCCCTCTACCTTTTGGAGTCTAGACTTGCCTCTCTAACAAGCATCTCAAGCTACCTATCTAACCTGCTCTTAACTCCTCACCCATCTTGGGGATGGGGAGCCACCTCTTCTAGTTTTTCCTGGCTCAGAAACTGGTAGCTCCATTATTCTGATTGCTCAGGCAAAACGAAACAAAACAAAACAAAAAAACCCCAAACACAAAAACACCAAAACCAGAAAAAGAGAATTAGCCTTGGCTCTTCCCTCTTTCTTGCCCCATACCTGTTTACCAACAAACCCTTTTCAAATCCCATATCCAGAATCTGTCCCGGTCTCACTTTCACTTGTGCCACTGCCCTGACACAGTCATCTGCCTCTCTTGTCTCGATTACTGTACCAGTCTCCTGACTAGTCTTCCTGCTTCATCCTTTCTTACCTTCGGTCAGTTATTATCAACAGGGCAACCAGAGGGATGATGATGAGAATTTTGAGACAGCTCTGTCACGCAGGCTGGAGTGCGGTGGTGTGATTATAGCTCACCATAACCTTGAACACCTGGGCTCAAGTGAATCTCCTGCCTTAGCTTCCTGAGACCTCCCTCTATAAACGACTAGCAGCCCCCTCCTTGGCCTTTAATCCCCCCCCACCCTTACCTGGCTTTATACCAGCACTTACACCACCAGACATGTTTTGTTTATTATCTCCTGAGTCATGCTATAGACTCTTTGAAGGCGGGGGCTTTGTGTGGCTTGCTTATTGCTGTAATTTGCATGCATTAACAAAAAAACCTAGGGTAGGTGGGTCTACATATGATTTGTTGACTCAATAAATGGACTTACACCTAATGATGTGTCTACAAGGGTATCTGTTGCAGTATTCGTTTTATTTTTTTGAGACAGAGTCTCACATGTTGCCCTGGGTAGAGTATTATGGCATCATCATAGCTCACAGCAACCTCTTTAGTAGAGATGGGGTCTGGCTCTCACTCAGGATGTGCCAGGGTCAGCCTCCCAGACGGCTAGGATTATAGGTGTGAGCCACCCTGCCTGGCCAATATTATTTGTAATAGCAAAAGATAAGGAAGAACCTAAATGGCCATCACAAGGGAGCTAGTTTTGTAAACTATGGTAAATTTTATTATTTTATTTTATTATTATTATTTTTGAGACGGAGTCTCACTTTGTCACCAAAGAGTGCAGTGGCATCATAGCTCATAGCAACCTCAAACGCCCATGCCCAAGCGATTCTCTTGCCTCGGCCTCCTGAGTAGCTGGGACTACAGGCTCCTGCCACAGCACCTGGCTATTTTTAGAGATGGGTTTTGCTTTTGCTCAGGCTGGTCTCAAGGATCTACCCGCTTTGGCCTCCCAGAGTGCTAGGATTACAGGAGAGAACCATGGCGCCTGACATAATTATGGTAAATTTTAAAATGCAAAAGAAAAAGAATAAGACAGCCCTATATATACTGAGAGTATGGAGAAGTTATGTGTAAATTATGTATACTAGCTTTTGCAGGACGCAGCCTTGACTCTCAGAGTGTAGTCTTTCTTCCCTGGAGGCTGTTTAACCAAATCAGGGAGAAAGAATCCTACCTCTCTCTCCCTAATTTGGTGTTAGTAATAGTTGATGTTGATTAAAAAGGAAAAACTTGACTAATCAACCCCTAATTAACCCTTATCTGTTTCAAAAAAGGGGGGAGGGAGCTCTGAGGGGGGCTGTCACTGATATAGCCCTTTGGGGCAGATGCCTTGTCTCTTCTCCAAGACTGAGTCTCTACTGCTCAAAGCCCAAGAGAGATAAGGCAACTGCTGTACAGAGGGAGATGAAAGGGGCAGTGCTCCTAGGCTAGTTTTTAATCTGTTCTGATCTGATAAGGGTGACTCTTGGCTTGCAGTTTTACCCTTTCTCCTTGTGGTTAATTTTGAGAACTTTTTGTCTTGGCTTGAAAGAGGTTCTTTTCTTTCCTGGTCCAAGTCATGGAGCAGGGGCGAACCTTCCGTTGTTTCAGTTGCCTGGTCCTTATCCAGACCTCATTTCATGCCCTTGCCTCTGTCCTTCCTTGCAAGGACATCTCCTGCCTCTGAGAAAGAGGAGATGTTTTCAGCCCAGTGACATTAGTGTTTTTCTTTCTTTCTTCCTTTTCTTTCCTTCTTTTTTTTTTTTTTTTTGAGACAGAGCCTCACTCTGTTATCCTGGGTAGAGTGCTGTGGCATCATAGATCACAGCAACCTCCAACTCTTGGGTTGAAGAGATCCTTTTGCCTCCATTTTTATATTTTTAGTGGAGACAGGTTCCCTCTTGCTCAGGCTGGTCTAGAACACGTGAGCTCAGGCAGTCCACCTGCCTCTGCCTGCTAGAGTGTTAGCATTACAGGCGTGAGCCACTAGCCCGGCCTACTGCTTTTCCTTTTTTTTGTGTGTGTGATTTTTTGGCCAGGGCTGGGTTTGAACCTGCCACCTCTGGCATATGGGACCGGCGCCCTACTCCTTGAGCCACAGGCGCCGCTCCTGCTTTTCCTTTTTAAATTTCCCTCATGGCAGTTCTTACTCTGGTGAGGTGTTACCTGGGCTTTATCGCACCTTCTCTCCAGAGAGAGGTAAAACACTTCACTGATCCATGGGAACTTTCTTTGAGTTCAAGTTATGATGAGGGTACGTTTTCAGTAAGTGGATGTGGAAGAAGTGTTTCTGTGAGGAAGTTATGTTAATGATTAGACTGACACCTCTTTGTAAGAGGATGAGATTCAGTTGTCTTGACTCCTCTGCTGTAACCAAATTCTCCTCTCCTGCTGTGCTGGGAGGCCTGGCATATTATTTCACGTCTCGAAGGTTTTTGAGTAACCCAGGAAGTATCTCACCTAGTTTTATAGACAAGACACTGTTTAGATTTTTGAGTTGGTTGAGATCCAGGTTTGGGGCTGTGGTGCTGATGTGTGCATTGGCAGATGTCTAAGCATGTCTCAAGTGCCATGGTTTGAGCAAAACGGTCAAACACATCTCCACTTTCAGCCTGACTCTGAAAAACAAGGTAGCCACTGTATTTTTTTTCCCTTTTGTTTAGAGACAAGATTCTGTTGCTCAGACTGGATTGGTGGAGTGTGAAAATCATAGCTCATGGCAGCCTCAAACTCCTGAGCTTAAGTGATCTTCCCATTTCCATCTTAGCTTTCTGAGTAGCTGGGAATGTAGGTGCATGTCATTTTTTTTTTTTTTTTAAGAGATGGGGTCTTACTGTGTTGCCCAGGGTGGTTGGTCTCAAATTCCTGGCTTCAACCCAAAATGCTGGGATTATAGGTGTAAGCTATTGCACCTGGCTGCCATTATATATATGTATATATATATATATATTTTTTTTTTTCTTAGATCATTCTTATCCTCTTAGACTTTGCTGTATCCAGTAATTAGTGTCAGTAGAAAGGGTAACATTTATTAAAGACACTTGTTCTATGATTATAAGTTGTAAAAGTACATAAACCGGTTTGGGAATTACGTAGATAAGCGTGTTTTCAAGTGTTGATCTTGGCATGTTTGCTCTTTAATTGAAAGTAAACGAAAACACATTTTCCATTTTAAACTTTCTTTGCATTTAAATTATGTTGAGGCTGCTGGAAAAGTCTTGCTGTTGGTTTATGAATCAAGAAACTCTATCTATCTCTAGGTTTATGATGATACAGTAAATGGGTAAAGAGCAACAGTGTTGCCAGCAGCTGAAAACATAAAGTCTAGTTGCCGCCTCTGGTTTCAAAGCAAGGAAGTACACTGTGAAAAGAAGTTTTGGAACTGCTACACTTGGAGAAGTCAGTTAGGGCCATGTAGATTAGTTAGAGCAATGAGGTTTACAGCAGTTGCAGCTGAGTAGAGTCAGCCAAGGAAGTCCTAATATGATCACCTGCTGGCTGGCAAGACTCTTACCTCTTCTGAACTTCTGTTGTCTCATCAATAAAATGGGGAGAATAATAGTACCTACCTCATAGGGTTGTTTTGATAACATAGAGTCCAAAAATGGTTCTCATAACTGACTCTTGTAACTCACAGGAACAACGTATTTTAGATGACTGCGAAGAAGATTCTTTGCCTGATTTGATAGTTACTGATAGTAGAGAGAGATGTTTGGGGTACCTTAAACATTCTGAAAATCAAAGATGAAAGGAAAGATACTTTCTAGAACAGCAAGGTTTATAGTGAAGGATTATTACAAACCTAAATACAAAAAAGGAGGAGGAAACAGGCCCATTTCTGCAGAAAGAGTGCCTAAGGTGCAGGGAAGAAAATCCTGACTCAGTTCTAGGTTTCAGTAACTATAAAGTATGACTTCAAGGGTAAATTATAGATAGCCTTAACAAATAAACAGCATGCAGTAAATATTCCCAATTATGTTATATTTACATTACCATCGATCTGATTATTACTATGAGCTGATTATAGTGGACATGTTCACTTCCTCTCTTTAATTGGATTTTCATCGTGTTTCAATAAGAGTAAATTACCCTTGGCTCATTCACCATGATGCTGAAAAGCAAAATCTTTCTGTTAAGTGAGCTGTATACCTTGAGAAGAAAGGTTTATTTCAACTGCAAGAAAACAATTCTTTCCAAAGGAAAATAGATGAAAGAAACTAGACCTGCTCGGGGGATTCATATTCCATTCATTTATTCATCACGTGTTGGGCACTGTGCTAGATGCTGCTGGTTAAATCCCCTTTGGGCAGTCCACTGCGCTCCCAGGTTCCTGTTTCTCTTCATCTATCCCAAGATTAACATTAGAGAAAAACAATGAAACCAAAATTTGGTTCCTTGGGGGGGAAAAAAAAAAGACAGATATTTGCAGGTTATGTCTCTGACAAAGATTTAATAACAAGAATCCACAGAGAACTCAAACGTATTAGCAAGAAAAGAACAAGTGATCCCATCACAGGCTGGGCAAGGGACTTGAAGAGAAACTTCTCTGAAGAAGACAGGCGCATGGCCTACAGACATATGAAAAAATGCTCATCATCCTTAATCATCAGAGAAATGCAAATCAAAACCACTTTGAGGTATCATCTAACTCCAGTAAGATTAGCCCATATCACAAAATCCCAAGACCAGAGATGTTGGTGTGGATGTGGAGAAAAGGGAACACTTCTGCACTGCTGATGGGAATGCAAACTAACACGTTCCTTTTGGGAAGATGTTTAGAGATCACTTAGGGATCTAAAAATAGACTTGCCATTCCATCCTGCAATTCCTCTACTAGGTATATATCCAGAAGAGCAAAAATCACTTTATAACAAAGATATTTTCCCCAGAATGTTTATTGCAGCTCAATTCATAATCGCTAAGTCCTGGAAGAAGCCCAAGTGCCCATCGACCCATGAATGGCTTAATAAATTGTGTTATACGTACACCATGGAATATTATGCAGCCTTAAAAAAGATGGAGACTTTACCTCTTTCATGTTTACATGGATGGAGTTGGAACATATTCTTCTTATCAAAGTATCTCAAGAATGGAAGAAAAAGTATCCAGTGTACTCAGCCCTACTATGAAACCAATTTATAAGCACCCACACTTCCATGTGGGTGCTGTAACTACAGCCCAAGATGAAGGGGAAAGAGGAGGGGAAGCAGAGGGGAGGATGGGTGGAGGGAGGGTAATTGGTGGGACCACACCTATGGTGCATTTTACAAGGGTACATGTTAAATCTGCTAAGTGTAGAATATAAATGTCTTTTTATTTTTTATTTATTTATTTATTTTTTTGTAGAGACAGAGTCTCACTTTACGGCCCTCGGTAGAGTGCCATGCCTCACACAGCTCACAGCAACCTCCAACTCTTGGGCTTAAGCGATTCTCTTGCCTCAGCCTCCCGAGTAGCTGGGACTACAGGTGGAATATAAATGTCTTAACACAAGAAAATGCAGTGAAGGCTATGTTAGCCAGATTGATGAAAGTATTTCAAAATGTATATAACACCAGCATCTTTTACCCCATAATTACATTAATGTACATAGCTATGATTTAATAAAAAAATAAAATAAAAAGAAAAGACAGATCTTGAGCTAGATTGACCAAGAAAAAAAAATTCAAATTACTAAAACAAGAAATGAAAGAGTCCACGTTACTAATGATCTTACAGGAACAAAAAAAGATTATAAAGAGTGCTGTGCACAATTCTATGCTAATAAATTGTATAATCTGGACGGAATGGACAGGTTTCTAGAAGGACACATAGAAAGTTGCCACAAACATTTACATACAAGTCTTTGGTTGACTGTTTCATTTATCTTGGGTAAATACCTAAGAATGATGTTGTGGTGTATGACAGTGCCGGTAGCTCCACATTCTTGCAAAGAATTGGGATTGTCGACTTTTTTAGTTTTAGCCATTAGGTGTGTAGTGGTATCTTGTTGCCATTTAATTTAGTGTTTCCTTGATTACTAAGGATGCTGGGCCTCTTTTCACACGCTAATGGCCAAATCTGTACATCTCTTTTTGTGAAGGCGATGCTCTTGGTCTAGGGAAGTGGTTCTCAACCGTTCTAACGCCGCGGTCCTTTAACACAGTTCCTGTGGGTTGCGACCCACAGGTTGAGAACCGCTGGTCTAGGGCACCTTTACACTCAGTACACTGATTTTTCTAGTCTGCGTCTGGGGAGGATCTGCTCCTTCTACTTGGGAGTGCACATGCTGTCCTCACAAGCAGTGAGGCTAGTTTTTGTGCTACCACTGGCGTGCATGGTTGTGTGCGACATTTTCATGTGTGTGTTTGTGTGCCCAGACACTCTGCAGTCAGCCTTTGCCCTGGCTGTGGTGATTGGGATAGAAGTCGGGTAAGATGAGGGGAGGGGAGAGGATGGAACCCCTTTGAGGGGCTTCAGGATGTGTGTGGCTGATAACAGTAGGCCGGATGGACCCTTCTCAATTGAGGAAGTAGGGAAAGAGTTACTCTGCAGAAGGAGAATTTCACAGATGTTCCCAGAAGGTCCTTCCTCTTTTCTTTCCTCCAGTTGCTTTACGGACTCAGCTCTCTGTAGTCCTTCCATCGCCCCCACCTGTTTTCCCAGTGCTGCTTCAGTTCCATCACTGTCATCTCTGAATTTGGGTGTTTTTGGAGACCCTGTGTAGAAAATCTTATCTCTTCCCATGTTTAGCATTTTCCACTGTGGCCTGTTTAGGTTTTGGTGTCTCAAGTCTGGCTAAATTTGATTTTTCTACAAATTTGATCTTATCTGCTATGTCTTCTACAACTTTCTCAATTTCTTGTTGACTGATGGTATCCATCCCTGTTTTCTGGCCCTTTAACAGGGTTATTCTTATTCTTATTATTTTTTTTTTTTGTGGTTTTTGGCCGGGACTAGGTTTGAACCCACCACCTCCGGCATATGGGACCAGCACCCTACTCCTTGAGCCACAGGCACTGCCCGGGTTATTCTTATTTTTATACTTCTTTTGTCCTTCCTTTGGAGTTTGGGGTGACATGAGAGTCAAACATGGAGCTCAGCCCATCCTCATTAGGGACTTACTGTATCATTACTTTGCACTGGTGGAGATATAGCAACTGCTTGAACCAGTTTCCTAGTTTGTTTCTCTTTTATGTACTTTTATTTTATTTTTATTATTTTTATTTTGAGATAGAGTCTTACTTTGTCACCCTTGGTAGAGTGCCATGGTTCACAGCAACCTCAAACTCTTGGACTCAAAGTGATTCTTTTGCCTCAGCCTCCCTGATAGCTAGGACTACAGGTACCCACCACAACTCCTGGCTATTCTTTTTTTTTTTTTTTTTTTTTTAGAAATGGCATCTTTCTTTGGCTCAGGCTGGTCTCGAACTCCTGAGCTCAGGCGATCCACTCGCCTCAGTCTCCCAGAGTACTAGGATTATAGGCGTGAGCCACCACACCTGGCCACTTTTACATAATTTTAATATCAGCTCTTAATTTGAACATTTGCTGTGTGCCATGTATCATATCATAGCTAATTTAATCTTTCTTTCCTTTCTTTCTTCTTTCCCCTTTTTACCAGGCAAATATTGTTTTGGTTATGCATTGTTGCTCAGCAAACCACACCAAAGCTAAGTAGGTCAAAACACAAATGTACTGTTTTCTCTCATGGTCTGTGGGTTGACTAGCTTCAGGTATGTGGTTTTTTGCTTGAGGTCCCTCATGCACTTGGAGTCAGATTTTGTTTGGGGCTGCAGTCAAACGAAGGTTTAATCGGGCTGGTTGCCCAAGGTGACTCACTCATGGCTGGCCGTGGACTGTCACATCCACACATGGCATTGCCCTGTGGGCTACTCAAAGCATGGTGGATGGGTACCTGGAGGGCATGTCCCAAGAATGAGTATTCTGAGAGACAGGAAATGGAATTGCTGGTCCATATAAAGGATGTGCCTGGAACTGGCAGCATCACTTCTGCCACATGCTTTTGGTCAAAGCAGCCAGAGAGTCCACCCAGGTTTAACAGGGTAGATGGATCTCTTGATGGGGAAGAGGCCAGATCACGTGACAGATGGTGATCTGGGATGGGAGATATATGTCATGGCCATCCTTTAAAAAATGCAAACTGTCAACGACACCATGCTGGAGATGCAATGATAATGCGATCAGGTCCATACTTGCTCATACTTTATGGTATAGTAGCAGGGGCAGGTAGGGAAACAGGCGCTGACAACCCAGATGAGAAGCGCCATGTACCAGGCACCATGAGAGCACTGTGGGGGTCAGCGCAGCCCAGACTGGGTGAGCGCTAGAGGCTGGGGAGATTGGTTGAGAGAGAAGACATCTTGGAGAGGGTATCTTTGGAGCTGAGTCTTGAAGCATAAATGGGCATTAGCTAGGTGAATCTGGGGAGAGGAAACATCCCATCCAAAGTAGGGATGTGAGAGCTTGCAGCACTTTGAGGGAATTGTAGGCAGTGCCTGTGGCTCAAGGAGTAGGGCACTGGCCCCATATACCGGGGGTGGTGGGTTCAAGCCTGGCCCCGGCCCAAAACTGCAAAAATAAATAAATAAATAAATAAAATAAAAAGGAATTGCTCATGCCACCTTGGGGATTGTCAAGGAGTTGGGTGCTGCTGGCCCAGGGCATGGGAAGTAGTGAAGGTGTGTTCTACCTCCAGATTCTCTGAACCCTTGGTCCGGCCTCTGGACACCTTCAGCTGGCTCTGTGTGTGGAGTGTGTTAGCAGGAAGCTTAGTGTCTCCTCAGAGTGATGCGTGGGCTGTGGCAAGAGCCTCATCAGCTTCACCGTGGAGATCTTTGCTTGGACCCTCTTCATTCTCCTTTGTTACATGCATTGTTTTTCCTTCCCAGTCAAGTGAGCACATCGAAGGGGATTACATTCAGGATTGAAGGGTGAGGGCAGGTGAGGGGAGGGAGCTGGAGTTGGAGGCACTCAGCTGAGCACTGCACAGATTTTCTCTCCTTTGGTCCTCTGTGAGCCAGGCACTGTCATCCTTATTTACAGATCAGAACCTGGAAGCTCTGAGATGAAGGGTGGAATATCTCAGCTAGGGAGCAGCAGCGCCAGGCTGTCTCTGTACCGTCCTAATACTTTCGGACACAGGCTCATTTCAGGGTATGTGTCCAAGATGATGACCTGGCCAAGGGCAGGGGCTGACCTAAGGTGCTATCAGTTCCTAGTCTGTGCCCGGCGGGGACCTGCTGCTCCTGCCTTCTGGGGGAGGCACATACTGTTCCCCCAGTCAATGAAATTTGTTGTTGTGCCCCCACTCGGGTACATGTTTATGTGGCCACACACAATGTCTGTGTTTGTATGTATAAACATGTACATGTATGTGCACAAGCAGGCAGAGTTGGGGTGAGGGAGCAAACCCAATCATAGCCAAAAAGTCCTTTGGTTATAAAGAGAAGGGTGTGAATGAAGTTTGGGGAACACTTCCCTCTCCATTGAGAATGTACTTAACACTAGTGAACTGAATTTTACATTTAAAGATGGTCAAGGTGGTAAATTTTATGTTATGTGTTTTCTTTACAATTTAAAGAGAGAGAAGTTTGTAATCCCCCTGCCTGGTACCACGTAAGGAAATCATTCTAGAGTCCCGAAAAAACTCGATGGGTTGGTTGGCAGCTAGAGGGGATCTCTGAGCCTTTTACTTGCATTTTTGGAAGCTGTTTTCCTTTGCACCAAAACCCAAGAAGAATGGGTTTCCTGCCTAATGTGGACTCCTCCCTTGGTGTGTTAGCACCATTGTGCATAGAATTAAAAATGTTCCTTATGCCCAGCTTCAGAACAGCTTCTGGCTGACTGCCACTGTGTCCTGTGCTACCTTGGGTGATTTTCAGGACGGTCTGCTTTCCTAGGGCTTGAATTTCATAGTAAGATGAAATTCACCAGGTAGAAGCATTACCACCTGCCATTAGGTACAACTGAGAGAGGAAAAACACTTGGATTATTGAAGACAAACGGTTGCAATCATGTGTTGTGAATCTGTGTCTTCAGGATGGGCATCGATGACAGTCATGGCTGAAGATTGAAGAAGGGGACCCCAGGTCTGTTATCAATATTTTCTCTTTAGCTAAGATGGTTCAACTGTCACAGCATCCCCTCACTATAATATTATCATCTAGCTCATGCTGTTCTTTCTTTCTTTTTTTTTTTTTTTTGAGATGGAGTCTGACTATATCGCCCTTGGTAGAGTGCTGTGGTGTCACAGCTCACATCAACCTCAAACTCTTGGGCTTATGTGAGTCTCTTGCCTCACCCTCCCAAGTAACTGGGACTACGGGCACCCACCACAATGCCTGGCTGTTTTGTTGTTGTAGTTGTCATTGTTGTTTTTAGCAGGCCTGGGCTGGGTTCGAACCCACCAGCCCCAGTGTATGTGGCTAACGCCCTAATTGCTGAGCTAGGGTGCCGAGCCATCATGCTGTTCTTGCTGGTAAAGTCCTGTCTTGCTCTTTTGGCTCTGAACAGAGCTTTGGGAAAGCTATTTTATTTTTTTGTAATAATCATCCCAAATATATTTGTGTGGTGTAGTAGAAACAGTATGACTTTGGAGTGAGAGGTAATCTTTTTACAAATTTCACGGGAGAAATGATATCTTTTTTTTTCATTTTCATTTTGTTTTCCATTGATGTGCATAGAATTTAGGCCAGGCATGATGGCTCATGCCTGTAATCCCAGCACTCTGGGAGGCTGAGGTAGGTGGATAGCTTGAGCTAAGGAGTTTGAGATCAGCCTGAGCAAGAGTGAGAACCCCATCTCTACTAAAAATTAGCCGGGTGTGGTTGTATATGCCTGTAGCTGCAGCTACTCGGGAGGCTGAGTTATGAGGATTGCTTAAGCCTAAGACTTGGAGGTTGCTGTGAGTTATGATGACACCATGACATTCTGCCCAGGGTGACAGAATGAATGAATGAATAAATAAATAAATATTTTTTTGAGACTGAGTCTCACTTTGTTGTCCTTGGTAGAGTGCTGTGGCCTCACAGCTCACAGCAACCTCCAACTCTTGGGCTCAAGTGATGCTCTTGTCTCAGCCTTCCAAGTAGCTGGGACTACAACCAAATCTGACCAGCTGCCTATTTTTATATAGCCCATGAGTTAAGACTATTCAGCCATAAGAAAAGATGGAGACCTTACATCTTTTGTATTAACCTGGATGGAGTTGAAACACATTCTTCTTAGTTAAATATCACAAGAATGGAAAAGCCAAGTATCCAAAGTACTCAATACTAATATGAAGCCAGTAGATGGTCTAATATATGTCCACACAACAGAAAAACTCAATTCAATTCAAGAAGGGAGGAGGGGGAGAAGGGGAGGAGGGAGAGAGTTTGGTGTGATCTCATAGTGTGGGGGTCTATGGCACACTTCCTGGAGGTGAGACACAACTACAACAGGGTCTATGCCTAACACATGCAAACATTGTAACTAATTCTTTGTACCCTCAAATTAACCTGAAATTAAAAAAAAAATAGCTTTTTTAGGTAAGTCTATGTATGGCTCATGCCTGTAATTGTTACACTCTGAGGCCAAGGCTGGAGGATTGCCTGAGGCCAGGAGTTAAAGACCACCCTCAGCAAGAATGAGACCTCATCTCGACAAAAAATAGAAAAATTAGCCAGGTGCGGTAGTATGAGCCTACAGTCTCAGCTTCTTGGGAGGCTGAGGAATGAGGATTACTTGAGCCAGGAGTTGGAGGTTGTGGTGGGCTATTCTGATGCCATGGCACTCCAGCCTGGATGACAGAATGAGACCCTATCTCCAAAAACCAAAGTGCTTTTTGTCTCAGCAAAAGAAGTGCTTTTTATTTGTCTTGTTTAATTTATTTTACTTTTTATTTTGAATTATAGATTTATAGAAAGTTATAAGAAATGTACATAAAGAAGTCCCAGGGCAGTTCCTGTGGCTCAAAGGAGTAAGGCGCTGGCCCCATATACCAGAGGTGGTGGGTTCAAACCCAGCCCCGGCCAAAAACTGCAAAAATAATAATAATAATAATA
Organism: Nycticebus coucang; assembly: GCF_027406575.1. NCBI lineage: Eukaryota > Metazoa > Chordata > Mammalia > Primates > Lorisidae > Nycticebus > Nycticebus coucang. The sequence continues at coordinate 25,079,398 of NC_069781.1, read as the reverse complement.
ATAATAGGTCCCACTGACATAGCCTTTACTCAGTTTCCTCCGGTGAGAGCATTCTGCTTACTCAGGTAACAATCTACAAGAGTCATTCAGATTCTACCAGTTCTAGTGCACTCATTTCTGTGTGTGTGTGTTTGTAGTTCTGTGCAGTTTCTGTGTAGAATTCTGTGACCAGTGCAGGTACAGTGCTAGTCCATCACTATAAGGCTCCGTACCCTTTGATTGCCACGCCCTTTCCCATTCCCAATCCCTCTGCCTGACCTCTCATCACCGTTAGTCTTAAGAGTGGTTTTTATATTTTTTAATGGCTGAAAAAAAATCAAAAGAATTATATTTCATATAATTATATGAAATTAAAGTTTTAGTGTCCATAAGTAAAGTTTTATTGGAGCACAACCATGTTCATTTGTTTACCTAGTATCTGTGGCTGCCTCTGCACCGCACCAGCTGACTTGAGTTGTTGCAGAGACCACAAGGCCCACAAAGTTGAAAGTATTTACTATGTTGTCCTTATAAAAAAGTTTGCCTACCTTTGATACACATATAAATCATCAAGTATTCATTATTTCTTTAATCTTTCATTTAATTCTTTAAAGGACCTGACTTTTTTTTTTTTTTGCAGTTTTTGGCGGGGAGAGGGGAGGCGGGGGCGGGGGCGGGTTTGAACCCACCCCCTCCGGTACATGGGGCCAGCGCCCTACTCCTTTGAGCCACAGGCACCACCCTGACATTTGTTTTTGCATCTAACATTAAAGAAGGATAACTTGTTTTCTGAATAGTTAACCAAATTCTCTATCAGCATTTATTGAATTGTCTATTCTCTCTTCACTATTTGAAGTTCCATAGTTATCATGTACTGAAACTCAGATCCTTCCATCAATTTAGGGAGAGACAGGATGACTCATCAAGCTATTCGGATGTGTATTACCTAAGAATCCTCTGGGGAGGCAAACCCTCAGCACTTCTGTATTGATACTGATGTTCAGGCCAGATGTGCTCACACACAATAGTATCTGACTCCTCACATTCATTTCTAAGTGGAGACACAGTAGGGTGTTGCTTTATTTTTCTGGATTCCATCGGGGAGCTCTTTGTTGATGATTTCTGGCATTTTATGTTCCATCTTCTCTGGAGCTGGCTGGCTCTCAAGACCCCTGGAGAGAAGTGGCTCTGGCCTGGTGGGTCAGGAGCTTCATTGTTTTAAGGGACACATACAAAGGATTGCTCACAACCAGGTGCTTCTCTGGGGGCCACAAATGCAAAGGTGAATGTGGTGGTAGTTGGGGGTCTCTTCTCTAGTAGGTGCCTGTTAAATGCAATCGTCTGTGACAGGGAGGCAGATGGTAGAGGGCTAATAGCCTCTGCCCTGGAGTCTCAGGACAGAATTGTGCCTCTGTTTGTTACTGGCTAAGTGACCACGGGCCCATGTTCTAACCTCTCTGGTCCTTGACCTCTTCTCTTAGACATAAAACAGGGATAATAAAATTCTCTCCCCTTCACCATCAGGTTTTTTATTTAAATTTTTTTAGAGACAAGATCTTGCTCCATCACCTAGGCTGGAATGCAGTGATCACAGCTTACTGCAGCCTCGAACTCCTGGGCTCAAGCAATCTTCTGTCCCAGCCTCCTGAGTAGCTGGGACTACAGGTGCACACCATCATATTTGGTTAATTTTTTTTTAACATCAAGTTATTTTAAGGGTTAAATATATAAAGTGGCTTCTACAATGCCTGGGAGAGAGTAAGAGCTTAAACATTTATTATAATTTCTTTATCTTCCCTTCCCTTGACTTAGAGCTGTATGTGTAGATTGCTGTGAAAAGTATAGATTTTTGTCTCCAAGTCTTTAACCTCAAGAATTTGCTTTCTGTTTGGAGTTTTGGGTCAACTTATATCCCAGGCTCCCGGGCACTCAGCTGGTCACCTTTTGCTCTCTGCCAAGGGTGAGTTCAGGTGTCTCAAGGAGAACACTCAGGCCAGATGTCAGAGCCAGGAGGGGATGACAGTCTGTGGGCTGTGTGTGCATCTGGCCTCCTCAAATGGACGGTAGTCATGGTTCCCCTTGTGAATTCCTGTGGTGAGGGCAGCTGGTTTGTGACAGTGGGAAAAATGGCCTGAATCAGGTATTGCTGAAGCATACATCTTACGGGAAGGTGTGACTTGTGAGAGGGAGCTCTCACAAGGGCAAGAGAAGGCCAAGAACCCAGTGACCTTGGTGTAAGCCTTTGCTGAACACAGACATTTCGGCAGGACTTGCCCTCTGTCCTAAGGATGGGCAGCAGGCAGGGCTGTTGAACTAGATTATTCTAGAACTAGATTTTTCTAGTAGTTTCTAATCCTCGGTAATCCACCTATGTTTGGAGCCCAGTTCCCACTGATGTGGCCAGACCGCCTTTTCTGCCTGGGCCACGTTTTCAGTGTCCTAGGTCCTCTGACCTTAGTGCTGCCCTGACACCCCATCTATCGTTGCCTCCCCTGGGCAGATGGAGGGATGTGCCTGGACGATTACTGCAGCTCCCTAACTGCTCCCTGGTGTCTCCTATATTGCTTCTCTTTATTTTTTTCTGTGACTTTTTCTGAAGTCTTTTTGTAAAACTTATGCATGATTGTGGCTTTCCTACTTAAAAGCTTAGCCATTGCCAATGGGGTGCACCTCAGATTCTTCAACCTGTCACTTCAGAGCTCTCAGATTTCGGAGCTACTCTGCTTTCCAGGCTTTATTTCCTGCCTTTTTCCCCAGGGAGGCTGATGTCTTTCCATGCTGGTGTCCATCCACAAAGTGCACTTTCTGCACTTCAGCCCAGGTGATTTTGCCGTGTGCCGTTCTGAGCCAGGAACTCCTTTCTCTTCCGTTCAGCACTGAGTGTATCCTTCACAAACATCCTCAGTAATTTCCGCGCAGCTTACGCCCTCGGGATGGGGTCCTGCCATTTTCTAGTAAACATCAGTGCCTTGCTGTAGTTTCCTTAAAGCGTCCGCCTTCTGCCTTCGTGTGAAGCTCAGGTTAAAATCGCCCTGCCTAGAGCCTTCCTCGGAGAGCAGAATTACTCTCTTTCTTCCAGGCTCTAATACAATAGGTTACTTACACTAGATTCTTCAAATAAGTTCCTTATCAGCTTTTATTCTCCCCTTCTAGAATAGCACCTGGCAGTCAGTGGGAACTCAATAAGTGTTTGGATGAATACGTGAAAGGATAGATTTAGTTTTCCGTATCTTTTAACTTGTGGTTTGGGGGAGTAGAGTACCCTGGTAATTAGGCTACTTAAAACTCCTGTGTGTTGGGAAATACTTTGGTCTCTAGAATAAATAAGGAGTGGTATTTAGTTTGTCCTGCTACGTCTGCCATCTCATAAGGATGGAATCAAGTATTCCATTACTTGAAGAAAGTTGCTGGCAGCACCTGTGGCTCAAGGAGTACGGCGCCAGCCCCATATACCTGAGCTGGCAGGTTCAAACCCAGCCCCTGCCAAAAACTGCAAAAAAAAAAAAAAGTTGCTTAAAACACACTTAATTATATATATGTACATACATATATTAGGAATGTGATCTTTTGGCTAAATTTTGTCAAACAACAGCTACACCTAGGAGTGGCTTTGAGGAAATCGGCTCTCCCATAGTCTCGTAGTGCTCTCCTTTTTGACACCCTTAACTAAAACATTATCATATTCTTCAGTTGGTGTCATAATGTAAAGTGTAAATAAAAAGCATCTTGAGAAAGTGTGTGCTTTTATTTATCTTTTGCATATCGGCTTTAAGACAAGGCTCCGGGGCTCTTCATATAAATGGATACCCCGTACCTTAGACCAGGTAATTAAAACAAAAAATGGATGCTGCTGGGCCAGCGTGATGGGGCTGTCTCCCGTCTGACTTTGTTTTACATCTCATTGCTTATAGACAAATAAGGTTGTAAGATTTTTTTCTCGCATTAATTTTTTTTGAGACAGAGTCTTACTATCTTGCCCTTGGTAGAATGCTGTGGTGGCACAGTTCAACCTTCAACTCTTGGGCTTAAGTGATTCTCTTTTTTTTTTTCTTAGAGACAGAGTCTCACTTTATGGCCCTTGGTAGAGTGCCGTGGCATCACACAGCTCACAGCAACCTCCAGCTCCTGGGCTTAAGCGATTCTCTTGCCTCAGCCTCCCAAGTAGCTGGGACTACAGGTGCCCGCCATAGCACCCGGCTATTTTTTTGTTGCAGTTTGGCCAGGGCTGGGTTTGAACCCGCCACCCTCGGCATATGGGGCTGGCGCCCTACTCACTGAGCCACAGGCGCCGCCCTTAAGTGATTCTCTTGCCTCAGCCTCCAAGTAGCTGGGGCTACAGGTGTCCACCACAACGCCCGGCTGTTGCATTCGTTTCTCGATTCATTTGTGCCTTCATCAGCCTCCGTCCCTCTGCCAGCTGTACAGTGTTTGAAATAGGATTTCAGACCACTTACCCTCATTTGCAGTGCTCATTTCCGCCTCTGAATGTCAAGAATGCCCACTCGGGAGGGCAAGACTGTGACCAGTCGTTGAGTTTAAGGCCCTTTCCTTTTACGCCCTTCCTTCCTGCCTTTTTTCTGCTTTCCTTGCCTGTCCTTGTCTGGTTACTTAGTTGCAAAATCCTTTCGAGCAGTTTGGGTTTAGAATATCCTATTCCTGTTTTTTTTCTTTTACTCCTTAATATGATCAGCCTCTTGGTTGAGTGCCCTTTTCTTTCCAATGAATAAACGAACCATGGAAATGAAAAGAAATCACCCACATTCAGTCTTAGTCACATCAGTAGGAATCTGTGGAATGAGGTCTGGAGCGACCAGGTAGCCAGCCAGGAGCATCTCTGGCCTGGAAACCGTGTGTACTGTTGGGTTATATAGCCCAGCACTCTTCAGGATGCTAAAAAAGATGCTGTAGGTGGGGTGGCACCTGTGGCTCAAAGGAGTAGGGCACTGGCCCCATATGCCGGAAGTGGCGGGTTCAAACCCAGCCCCAGCCAAAAACTGTAAAAAAAAAAGATGCTGTAGGAAAACTGTGTTTCAGGCGTGGAATCTCCACAGAAAAACACCTCTTCTAGCTAGCTTGTGGTAAGATGCAAATCTTGATCAATACAACATTGTAGAATGCCACAAAACTCATAACAGTATGGAGAGACTCCTGTCCACTCTGTACAAGGAGAAAAAGATGAAGTGAAAACACTTTTTAAGGAAGTGTGACCTATTTGAATATAGTCACACATTCCTTCTAATTTAGTACCTTCTTTTCTCCTGTGAGGTTTGCATTAAGGATTTCAGGACATTCCCACCCCCAAAGGTAGGTGTGGATTTCAGGACATTCCCTCCCCCCAAAGGTAGGGCGTTTGTGTGGCAAGTGCCTAAATGAGAAAGTTTTCTATTAGAGGGCAGTTTGAATTTGGGTATCTCAAGAAAGTTGAAAGGTATTTGTTTCCTCTTTTTAGTTTAGAGAGACAGTTTAGAATCTGTAGTGACTTTTTCCTCCCCCCTAGGTATTTTTGAGACTCTAAAAATGACAGGTTCTCTCCCAAGGAAGATTAACGTTTGCACATGCAAAATCTGGCACGTGATTTTGGCCACCAAGGTGCCTATGGATTCCAGAGAAAGATCGTCCCTGGTATAGAGGAATGGTGGGTGTTTGAAGCAGGAACACTTCCCATCCTGCTCAAAGAAGGAGGCTTTCGAATCACCTGAGAAGTGGGGCAGCAAGCGTGGAGTTAACAGTAACTAACTACTTGACACTTGCTATTAAAAGTTGAGTCCTGACCTGTTCTGTTTCTCACTTGAGTGATTTTTGCCCTTGAGGAGGTTTGGTTTGGGATGATGATTAATCAAGTATTTGACCACCTAGTACATACTCAGCTCTGTATGGAATTTTGTTTCCCCCAGATTCACATTCTGAAAACCCCAGATGCCCTCTCCTTAGCTTTCCTTAGGCATCTGCCTTGCTTGGTGAGGTGTCCATGCAGGTAGTACTGTGTCGGATGGCAGCGCAGAGACAGTGAACTAGAGCAGGCTTTGTAGTGGGACAGATAAGAGGTGCTGGGTGAAGGGTAGAAAAGGAATGAGCACTTATTAAGGGATTATACTGGGCACCTTCTTCCTGTCTCAGATACAAGCAGCAGCATCTAGATTGCGGCGTAGCACAGCCCTGTGTGAGAGACGCTAGCTTGGGCTCCCCGAGTGCTGTTTTGCTGTTTGAGTAACCTTGTGCATATTCTACCTAAGCCTTTCTTTGCTTTATATGTGATGCAGACAGCTTGGATCTCTGTGAGGTTCTACACTCACTACCTTTGTGTGGTTTTAGTGTACAAAGGTCAGTGGAGGAATGCTGTATTTAGCTTGATGGGTTTTTACTTGGCAGGATCCTGAGAATGAGTGTCAAGGTGGGCAGAAAAGAGAGCAGGTTTTTAGGTAGAGTCGTGTTTTTTCTCTTAGGATCGGAGCCCTTTGGGGGAGTTTAACCTGTCTTTTGAGAAAGCTTCTGCGTGGACCTTGAGTCCTCCCCGTGGGCTTACACACTTGACCAGCAGTAGAGGCAGAATCTTGGTGTTGTGGGTCTGAGGTATCGTTCAGTTAGGGACAGGCTTTTGGAAGTACCTTTCTTCCTTGAGTGCTGGCAGTTTTTCAGCCTGATATCACCAGACCAAGTTCTCCCCCAGCCTTGTTTTTCTGTGTGGCAAATTTTCGCATTCTTTTTCAAGCTGCCCCCTTCAATTTTTGGAGTTCTGTTATGACCAGGGTTGCACTGCATCTTATTATAGTTAAAATGAGTTATTTAAACAGATGTTATATCCTGTTTTGTTTGGTAGCCTTGCATTGACACTTCAGCTGACACGTATTCGATGTTTAATATGTCCTTGAAATAATGCATCTTCCTTAGAAGGAGTGAGCAAGAATCATGTTTAAATTCAGCTGAGAGTTAGGGGAAATCTTTGCTCCTAAGAATCATAAGAATGTCTGGAGAAGTGATTGCTAGTCTGGAGATTCTTAGAAAAAGCTAATAACAGACACTGGAAACTTTGCCAAGGAATGTGGACTTGGGCTCTTTCATTCTGACTTTTATTTAAGGTCTTGTTCAAAGGTGTTCTTTTGCTTCAGTCCAGTGGGTGGGTTTTACTTGAAAGGAAGCTTTTCCAATAGAACATCTGTGGAAACATTTTCAATTTCTAAATGACTTTAACTGATAAATCAAGCTTTGAAACAGGTGGTCTCTTAACCCATGTCTTAAAGAAAAGTCTTTGCCTTGTAAGAAATGGTCCAGAATACCAAGTGGGAAAATGTAAAACTGTTTAAGGAAGATGCTAACTCATAGACCAAACTGGTGAGCCTTGGGAACTTGGAGATACTTGTACGAGCAGCCTTGGAGTATTTGGAGAATATTTCTGATGGGGATTCTGGGGCACTGGTGGGAGAAACTGAACTTCCTACTCATAGGCAAGTAGGGTTCCAGAACTTGGGACATTTAGTTAAGATACGTTTGACTAATTCTCCACATCTCAACATTCCACACTGTTTATATCACTGTTTCCTATCTAGATTTAAAAAAAATTATATAGACTTTTATAATTATATGTACTAATCAGCTTTGCTGTCGTAATAACTCCAATAATTAAAAGGTTTGCAAAAAACATTAATTTCTAGGTCATATTATGTGTCAGTGGCTGTGAGTCAGCTCCTGTGGCTCTTTCTCCCACAAGCTTCCTTCTGAAAGAGCAGCCCCTATTTGGGGCATGCTAGTTTCTTTTTTTTTTTTTTTTGCAGTTTTTTCTTTTTTTTGGCTGGGGCCAGGTTTGAACCCGCCACCTCTGGTATATGGGGCCAGTGTCCTACTCCTTTGAGCCACAGGCGCTGCCCTCTTTTTCTTTTCTTTTCTTTATAAACATGTTTTAGAACGTTAACTCTATTGTCCCAGGCTAGAGTGCCATAGTATCAGCCTAGCTCATAGCAACCTCAAATTCCTGGGCTCAAACCAGCTTCCTGCTTCAGCCTCCTTGAGGACTGGGACTACAGGCACCCACCATGATGCCCAGCTACTTTTTCTATTTTTAGTGAGACAGTGTCTCACTCTTGCTCAGGTTGGTCTTGAACTATAGAGTTCATGGGATCCTCTCACCTAGCCTCCCAGAGTGCTGGGATTACAGGCGTGAGCCACTGTACCACCTGGGATATGTCAGTTTCAAGGAGGAGGGGAGAGAGCGAGAGAGCCAGTGGAATCATACAGTGCTCTTAAAGGGTCTGTTCCAGTCTGGTGTGTGCTCAGGCCAGAGCAAGTTATACAGCCAAGCCAAAAGTCAGTGGAGGGGGGATGTCTTCCTGTTTAAAGTTACTTGGCAGTGTTGGTGAGAATGTATGATCCTTTTAAAGGAGGAGAGTTAATAATTATCTGCCATATAGTCTGTGTCTGCTGCTTTCACTGAACATTATTTAGTAAATGTATCAGTTAAGATTTATCATTTTAGGGCGGCGCCTGTGGCTCAGTCGGTAGGGTGCCTGCCCCATATATCAAGGGTGGCGGGTTCAAACCCGGCCCCGGCCAAACTGCAACCAAAAAATAGCTGGGCGTTGTGGCGGGCGCCTGTAGTCCCAGCTACTTGGGAGGCTGAGGCAAGAGAATCACATAAGCCCAGGAGTTGGAGGTTGCTGTGAGCTGTGTGAGGCCATGGCACTCTACCGAGGGCCATAAAGTGAGACTCTGTCTCTACAAAAAAAAAAAAAGATTTATCATTTTAAAATGCTTTAAACACATTTCCTCCCTATTATGTGTATTTAAAATTTAGATTAATTCGAGGGGAGGCTGATGTGTTGCCATGAAGTGAAGTGGGAGATCTTGTACGAATTCACATATTCTTTTATTCATCATTGTAGTACCAAGAATTTCCCATATGGTTTTGAATAATGGTAAATATTAAATACTAGTATCTGAATTTAGTGGACATGCCTCCAGTGTTTCACATTATTTACTACTGTTTTATGATTATTTTTGTGGTATAATTTATAGTCCACAAAATTTACCATTTTAAAGCATACAATCAAGTGGTTTTTCATACATCCACAGAGTTGTACAACTATTATTACTAATTCCAGGATATTTTTGTTACCCCTAGAAGAAATCCCACCCTCGTTAAAGCTGTCTCTGTAGCCCCTGGCAACCAAAATTTTGCTTTCTGTTTCTAAGGAGTTACCTATTCTGACATTTCATATAAATGAAACATTCAGCATGTGACCTTTTGGAACTGGCTGCCTTCACTTAGGATAATGTTTTCAAGGTTTATTGCTGATGTCCTCTGATGTATACTCTTTAACATATTTAGGAACTTTCTTTTTGCTCCTTAATTTTACACAGAGATTTTAATGGAATGGCTGGTATTTACATATGAATGATACCAGTAAACATTTGGGTAATTGTGGACATGAGTATCTTCCACACTGGTTATATATACTATCAGTTAATGTAATAAACTCATTGATAAATTTCCTAATGGGAATCATTTTTGTTTTCCTTGTATTCATTTGACATCATCCTGGTATATTTTTCTTCTTTTTTTTTGAGACAGAGTCTCACATGTTCTTGGTAGAGTGCTGTGACATCACAGCTCACAGCAACCTCAAACTCTTGGGCTTAAGTGATTCTCTTGCCTCAGCCTCCAAGTAGCTGAGACTGCAGGTGCCCGCCACAATGCCCTGCTATTTTTTGTTGCAGTTTGGCCAGGGCTGGGTTCGAATCCGCCACCCTCGGTATATGGGGCCAACACCCTACCCACTGAGCCACAGGTGCTGCCCCATGCTTCAATTTTTAAATTCTCTTTCTACTTTCTTCAGGTATTTTTATTTGTTGTTTATTTGTTTTTAAATGGGAGCACAAAACAGGTGGGGTAACGTTTTTCAAATGCATATTTATCTGCTCTCGAAGACTCTGTGCTTCTTTGTTTCAGATTTTTGAGTCTGTATGATGAGTTAATATAGGCTAGATGTACTTTTTGGTTTTCTTGGGTCTGAACAGTGAGATAATACAGTCTGGGTGTATTTTTATGGTTTTCTTGTGTCTGATGAGGTAATAATACAGGCCTGCTACTTGCTTGCCCACAGAACAAGTGAATTACTGGATCCCCTGTGTTTCTGCTTGACGTCATTACATTTGTCTTGGATCCTTAGACTACCAGTTATCTGTGAGCTGGGAAAGGGGTCAGGAGGGAGACAGGGTCTGGGGCAGCCCAATTGGGGAAACTTGGTCCGCTCCTCCGTGTGTCTGGATCCACTGAAGCCTGGCTTCTTCTTGTTTTAGCTGCCCTCCCTGTCTTGATAGAGCCCAGTCCCTCCAGCATTTGCAGTCTGGCCTGCTCTAGGGCTTGTTGGACACACCCAAGGTGCCTTCATGATTCTGTGACCTTCTCCCGTCTCTACCCCTCACGGGGAGATAAAGCTGTGCAGACAGGTGCCCTCTGGTGGTGGCCCTCACCAGTGCTTGGCATCCTCTTGTTCTGGTTGGCTCCACTGTTGGACCTCCTACGACCCTCATTCCCCCTGTCAATTGCACTTTCAAGTTGGGGTGCATGTGAGGGGATTTAGTCATTTTCTACATCTTAGTTTACCTCAATAACCCAGCTCAGTGATGTGGGTTAAAGAATGCCACTCTGGGAGGCTGTGAAATGTGGGTTCCTTGACCTCAGGAGTTCAATACCACCCTGAGAAAGAGCAAGACCCTGTCTCTAAAAAATAGCCAGGAGTTGTGGCAGGTCTGTGGTCCCAACTACTTAGGAGGCTGAGATAAGAGAATCACTTGAGCCCAAGAATTTGAGGATGCTGTGAGCTACGATAGCACAGCACTCTAGTGAGGGTGACTACGTGAGACTCTGTCTCAAGAAAAAAAATAAAAATAAATAAAGGATGCCTCTTAGTTCTTTTTTTTTTCCAGTTGTGGCTCAGATATATCCATTGGGAAACCTTTGACAGTGGTGGCTCTTTATACTTACTGGCAGGGGAGATACCATGATCATGCAGGTGGTTTTCCCAGGGTGAGGCTTATCCACTGTACTCTGAATGTGCTCACCCCTGCCATTTCCCCAAATGGGAGAAACTCAGTGGCATACTTTGTGGTATTGGAGGACTGTGTTCACATTTTCTCCCGTAAAAAATAAACAAGACAAAGTTTTGGCATTTAGATGGCACCCTTTCCTAGTTTCCCGAATTGCTACGGCTCCGGTCACTGTTTTTCTTGTTCATTTTTCTTCTCCAGCTTTTTCACTCTTTTCTGGGTTAATTTAGTATTTGGACGGTGGAAAAAGGGAGAAAACAAAGGCTTGAGTTTATCTAGAGGTCTAGATTTATAATTTTTCAAACAAGTATGTAACATTGTATCTTATTAATGTAAACACAATCATTTCCTGGTTATTGAGCCTTGGGGGTTTTCCAGGTTTCACTCTGTTGTTCCCAGTTGTGTTGTGAATACCTTTGAAGGGAACATTTTTGAGATTGTCCCTTTAAGTTTATTCTCCAAATTGGGCTTAAATTGAATTTTACAACAAAACCAACAACCAAGAGTATTCTGTTCAGTTTGTATGGGACACGTCTATTCTTCGAGCATCTTCTGTGTACTTGGCATGAGGGAGGTAAATCGTGGCAGGTAAGGTGCAGTCTGTACATTCAGAGAGTCATCGTCCTCCCCTTCATCCTAGAGATGCCTCGAGAAGCTTTGTCAATCTCTTCCGAAACTAGATCATCCTGTTGCCCTCGTTTCTCTAACAGTATCAAAAAGAGAAATCAGATTATTTTAGCATGACTTGTTTTTATTACATTTACATTGGTTCCTAATGCATACCACTCTCTATTCATAAACCATATGTTTAATGTAATAATAGAATTTTTACCAGTGATTTATGTGATTTAATATTGTATCTTGTGGCTGGTGGACCACAGTAGTGGATCTTAAAATTTAAATTCTTTGAACCAGAAAGTTTTCTAAATCAATCCAGCTCTGTCTCTCTCTTCCTAGGGTAGAAAAGTGGAGAAGGTGGAGGAAGAAATGCTCTTATAATGGAAACCTACATGGTGAGAGGTGTAGCATGTAGGTTTTGTAGCAATGAGTGTTTTCATTTATTTATCAACAGTGTAGGCCAGATCACACCTATAACCCTAGGACTCTGGGAGGCCGAGGTGGGTGGATTGTCTGAGCTCACAGGCTTGAGACCAGCCTGAGCCACAGAGAAAGACCCCGTCTCTAAAACTAGCCAGATGTTGTGGTGGGCACCTGTAGTCCTAACTACTTGGGAGACTGAGGCAAGGGAATCATTTGAGCCCAAGAGTTTGAGGTTGCTGTGAGCTGTGACGCTACAGCACTCTACCAAGGGGTGACAAAGTAAGACTCTGTCTCAAAAAAGAAAGAACAGTGTATAGCCGGGTGTTGTGGCGGGCGCCTGTAGTCCCAGCTGCTCGGGAGGCTGAGGCAAGAGAATCACGTAAGCCCAGGAGCTGGACGTTGCTGTGAGCCGTGTGATGCCACGGCACTCTACGGGGGCAGTAAAGTGAGATTCTGTCTGTACAAAAAAAAAAAAAAAAAATCTTGCTTAAGTCACACTGCTAGTCAATAGTGGAACGGGGGTTCTCAGCCGGGGAGTGTGGTGCACGTTAGTCTCAGCTGCATTGTCGTTCCATAGACACTTACTAAGTACGGTTCCACTGGCAAGGGATTGAATTAGGTCATTTCTAAGATATATTCATTCATTCATCAAATACTTACTGAGTACCTACTGTGTGCCAGGGGTAGTATGCTGTCTGCTCTTCTGGAATTTATAGACTAGTAGGGAGTCAGACAGACAATAAGTAGCTTTTACATTTTCAAATAGTAATAAATCTCATAAAGAGAAAAAGCCAGAGAAGGGGCTAGAGGGTGACGGGGTACAGGGATATTTTTTGATTTTATGGGCTGAGGAGGCCTCTCTGAGTAGGTATTATTTGTGTGGAAACCTGTTTGAAGAGAGGAGCCAGCCCCACAGGGATCTGGAGGGAGAGGAGTGTTCCAGGGATAGGAAGCAGCAGGTCCAAAGGCCCTGAGGTCACAGTGAGCCTGCACAGCCCGTGGGCTAGAAGGAAGGCTGGTGTATCCAGGGCTGGATGAACCAAGGGGAGTGTTGGCCATGAGGTTGGAGAGCAGGGTCAAGACCAGGTCATGTCCTTGCAGGTTATGGGAAGGAGTTAGGATTTTTTTTCTGAATGCCAGGGATGTCTTTGAAAGTTTTAAGCAAGGGAGTGACATGTTTTGATTTACATTTTTAAAATAGCTCTATGGCTGCAGTATGGAGAACTGACCATAGGGTGGCAAAAGTCAAACAGGAGGCTTTTATGTTGAGCCAAGTGTTCTGTAATTTGCGATGGTCATAAAGGTGCTGCCAACCAAACCCACTGGCCCTCGAGCTTTGATCTCTGTGTGGCAAACTCACTGCCAGAGGACATGAGGGAGTGGGGAAACCTGGGCCCTTCAGTCCACCTAACTTTCTGCTCATTCTTCCTGAGATTTTATGTTTTCAAAGGGGATGCAGCCTGGTAAGAAACCCTGACCTAGGAACCAGGAACCTGGGTTCAGTCTTTGGTACAGAAAATACTAGCATCCATACATTTATGCAAGTTTCTTGACCTTTTCAAGTCTGCTTTCTCACAGGTAGAGACAATATCTGTCCCATCACCTCACAAGGCTGTTACGGGGTACACGGAAATAAGATTGTGAAGCACTGTGTACAGAGCGGTACCATGGCGATCTGAGGTGGCAGTGTCACTGTTTAGGAGATTATAGACATTGGTAGTCTGTCAGCTGTTACAGTGTGTTCATGTTATACTCAAAGGCACACCCTGGAATGGAGAGGTACAGGTGTTTCCCCTGGTTGTGTCGTCCTAGGAGGAAAAAATCTGGCATATGTACAAGATCTGATTGACTGACTCTCCTTTTTCCCACCCCGGACAACTGATTAGAAAACTGTTTAACTCCACGCTGGCTGGCCAGGATATTTCAGACCTTGACGTGGGCCATTCCTGGAAGGTTATTGGCTAAGGTTAGGGGAGTTGGCTGCTAGAGCTGGGGAGAGGCAGACAGGTGATCACACATCCTCAACAGACAGACAGACAGACACACACACACACACGAACAGACACAGTTAACAGTTGTTGGGGGCTGAGTTAGATGTGTAAATAAATGTTTAAAACTGTGAAAATTGCTTCAGTGGAGGTGTGTTTAACATTTTGAGAAGGGAGTGACTAATTCTGCCACAGAGATGGTCAAGAAAGGCAGGAGAGGAGAGAGCATATGAGCAGATTCCCATGAGATATTTGAAGATCTCTACATTAAAAAAAAAGTGGGGGGCTTTTCAAGCACAGATAGGGGGTGTGAAACAGCATGGCAGGTCCTGAAAATGAGATGGTGAGAAAGAGGCTGCTAAGATTGGTCTAGGCCAGATTGGGGAAAACCTCTATCTGAGCCATACTGGCTTATCTGACCTAAGATTTTGAATTCTTTCTTTCTTTTGTGCAGTGTTTGGCCGCTGGCAGAGATATCATGGGGCCCAGTGCAGTAGTGTTGATAAAATGCAAAGGCTGGGCCTCTGCAATGCCTAGTATTGTGTCTTTCCTGAGGTCAGTGTTTACATATTTACTGAACTGACTAAGACAAGATGGTTATCTTAGAGTTTCAGAGAAGATGATGTCCCTTCCCAGACCCCCAGACACTGGGATGAGGGTGGTGCATGCCCATGGTCCCAGGACAGAGAGAGCCATCGGATGAGTGAAGCTGCCTTAGCCAAGCTTTGCAGTCCTGTTCACACCAAGAGCAGCTGCTTAGGGTGTGATGCCCCGGCTGACAAACTCCTGGACCTGCCCTGTGGTCAGAAGCACAGCTGAGAAGTGTGGGTGAGGGGTGTTTCCATTCCCATGAGTACTTTCTGTGAAAATGGTGCCTTTTTAGTAATTACAGAAATTTTTGATATTGCACAAATATGTGGTTAGATGATCAATGCAGATGGGAGGCAGAAGAAGGTGCCTTTTCTGGTACTTGAGTTGAATGGTACTTTCCATGGCCCACTGGGCTGGTGGCATTGCCCTTAACCCCAGGCCATGCCTCCCCCTTCATTGAGTCTTCCCTTTTCCCATAAGCCCCATGATCTGCCAGAGCTCATAGATGTGACTGCTGCGTTGACCTCTGGTTTCCCGTGTGTTCTCTTGTCTGGGGGCAGGGCCATACCCAACCTGCAGAGCTCAGGGTAGAGGGAATACGGGGAAGGCACCAGCCTGTGGTCTGATGACGAACAGGTCCTCCAGGCCCTTTCCCTGAGGGCTTGTCTCTTACCATATTCCTTAGGGTTTGTCTCCCAGTGGTTCCAAGGTGACATTCAGAAGCTTTCATGTCTACTGCCAGGCAGGGCTCTGTTGTGTTATCTTGGTTTCTTTTTTTTTTTTGCTCTTCAATGTCAGCAATGTTATTTTTCATCTTTTTCTTTCCTGGCATTTGTTCCGCCCCTCCCCCCCCAAAAAAACAAAACAAAACAAAACAAAAAAAAACTCTTTTTATTAGGGAAAAAAATATTTTTTTTTTTTTTTTAGACAGAGCCTTAAGCTGTCATGCTGGGTAGAGTGCTGTGGCATCACAGCTCACAGCAACCTCCAACTCCCAAGTAGCTGGGACTACAGGCACCCACCACAACACCTGGCTATTTTTTGGTTGTAGCTGTCATTGTTGTTTGGCGAGGCCAGGATGGATTCAAACCCACCAGCTCAGGTGTATGTGGCTGCCGCCAAGCCTATTAGGGAAAATTTTAAGCATACACAACAGAGAATTGTATGATAAAGCTTCCAGGTACCAGCTTTAACAGTTAACCAATTCTTGAACATCTTGTATTGTTTATAGCCCTGCCAAACCACCCTTAAATTAATTTGAAGCATATACCAGACATCTTATCTTTTCATCTGTAAGTATTTTAGTATTCATTTCTAAAAAATAAAATACTTTGGAAAATCATATTTTCATTATCACTCTTAATGATTCCTTAATGTCATCAATATTTAAATTTTCCTGAATATCTCAAAAATATTCAAATTTTCCTGAATATCTTAATAATTGTTTTGATACAATTTGTTCATCTCTCTGTTTTGTTTTTTTTTTTTTGAGACAGAGTTTCACTTTGTTGACCTGGGTAGAGTGCCGTAGCATCATAGCTCATAGCAACCTCAAACTCTTGGACTCAAGCGGTCCTCTTGCTTCAACCTCCCAAGTAGCTAGGGCTACAGGTACCTGACACAGTGCCTGTCTAGTTTTTCTATTTATAATGGAGACAGGGCCTTGCTCTTGGTTAGGCTGGTCTTGAACTCCTGAGCTCAAGCAATCAACCTACCTTAGCCTCCCAGAGTGCTAGGATTACAGGCATGAGTCACCAGGCCTGGCTGATCTCTTAAGTTTCTTTGCTCTCTGTTTAATTTATTTATTGGATAAGCTGGGTCTTTGGTCCTTTTTAGTTTGACAGTGTGGATTTTGCTGATTGTATCCTTATAGTATCTTTTAACGTGTTCCTCACTTGTCTATATTTCCTGTAAATTGGTGTTGTGTCTAAAGGCAAGTTTAGGATTCGTATTTGATTTTCTTGGCAAGCATACTTCACAGGTGGCAGTGTAAGCTTCTTTTAGGAAGCACATCACATTTAGTTATCTTGTTGTGATGGTTGATTGAGTTTTTACGTGTTAAGTATTTAAGAGGGTTCAGTCTCCTTTATATTAGCCTGGGTCCAGGCATGGTATGGTCTTGAGAAAATGGGAAAGACAGAGTTTATGGTGTGCTCAGAGGTCCTCCTCTGTTGAGTTCGGACAGTGGTGGGGCTGTTATGTTCTCTGTCCTGAGCTGTTTGCTTGTGCTGTTTCCTCCAGCACTTCCTGAAAGACGAATCAGCAAGGATTTAATCCAGAGACTGCCATGGTTTGTTTCTCTTGGTCATGACAGACCTAATCACTCTAGAAACACTGAGCAGGGAGATGCTGGGATTTTTTTTTGAAAATGATTTTTGTTATTTTTAGAGGTGTTTCTTACCTTGGCTAAACCAACTGCTTCTGCCAATATTCTCCAAAATCTCATCTACTTTGTAAATTAACTCTTTTCTTCTAGGATCTTATTTTGCCCAATGGTGGAACTCCAGTAGGCACTTCCAGCCCAGCTTCTTCATCTTCCCTCCTCAACAGACTCCAACTTGACGATGACATCGATGGTGAGACCCGAGATCTCTTTGTCACAGTTGACGATCCCAAGAAGCATGTGTGTACGATGGAGACCTACATCACGTATAGGATCACCACCAAAGTAGGTCCCTTTGCTGTATGATTGGCCCATGCTAAATAGCTTTGAAATTGGGGTCCTACTCCATGACTTCTGCTGTTGCTCTCTCCCTCCCTTTGTTCCCCTTTATTATGGGTATAACTTTTTGAAAGCGTGTGTGTGTTCAGATTAAAAGGATATATAGATAACAGTGGTTTTCTTTTAATCTTAAAATGAGGGAGAAATTATGACTAAGATCTTTCACATGAGCATTTAATCTCTATACTTGTACTTATTTTCTGTCATGATATTATCTAACATGTTAGGATTGTATTAAAATTGAAATTTATGAATCATTTTATCAACCTAAATCACTGTGATGGGACCATGATTATAATTTGGCCTACTTGGGGTTGAAAGAATAAGAGGAAGACAGGAGTTAATACTTACTGACTTTCTGCTGAGTGCCATGGAGATAGTGGGCAGCGTGTCAAGCTTTTGATTTAGATAAATTTTGATGCAGCAATCCTAAAAATTATATCTTCAGTTATAGTTTTGCAGATGAGAAAAACTGAAGCAGAGAGCTTTAAGTAAACCTGTTCAGTCAAAGTTGGTAACTAGGATTCTAACTTGACTGATGGGGCCATATAGCCCAAATTAACAAATAAAGAAGGCCAGGTGCGGTGGCTCATGCCTGGTAGTCCTAGCACTCTGGGAGGCTGAGGAGGGCAGATTGCTTGAGATCAGGAGTTCAAGACCAGCCAGGGAAAAATGAGACCCTGTCTCTACTAAAATTAGAAAAATTAGGTGGGTGTGGTCCCAACTACTCAGGAAGCTGAGGCAGGGGGATCGCCTGAGCCAGGAGTTTGAGGTTGCTGTGAGCTAAGCTGAAGCCATGGCACTCTTGGCTGGGTGACAGAGCAACACTGTATTAAAAAAAAAAAAAAAATTCAAGGAAAAATAAATCCTTTAGAAAGAAATGAAAAGAATAGGTTCGATGCCCGTAGCAGAGTGGTTCAGCACTGGCCACATGCATCAAGGGTGGTGGGTTTGAACCTGGCCTGGGCCAGCTAAACAACAGTGACAACTGCAACAAAAAACTAGCCAGGGCGTTGAGGCGGTCACCTGTAGTCCCAGCTACTCAGGAGGCGGAGGCAAGAGAATCGCCTAAGCCCAAGAGCTGGAGGTTGCTGTGAGCTGTGATGCCATGGCATTCTACTGAGGGTGACAAAGTGTTTTTTCTTTTTTTTTTTTTAGAAAAGAAAAAGAAAAAAAAAGAAAAAACAGCCAGATGTTGTGGCGGGTGTCTGTAGTACCAGCTACTAGGGAGGCTGAGGCAAGAGGATCACTTGAGCTTAAGAATTTGAGGTTGCTGTGAGCTAGGCTGATGGCTCAGCACTCTACCCAGGGTTACAGAGTGAACCTCTGTCTTACAAAAAGAAGTCATACAAGTAATATCAATACAATATTGTAAAAAATAAAAGAAACAATACTAAAAGCAAAACATGGAGTAGAAATCAGGAGTCTTCCTTAGCCCTCTCATTTATGTTGTTGTTCTTGCTAAAAGCAACCATTGCTAAAATTTGATACGTGTCCTTGTAGTCCTTTTCTTCGAATTTACATTCACACACATATAGTTAGAATGTATATAATTTAGATTTCAATGTACTGTTGCTTTCTAACTTTGATTTTACAGTACTTTTGAAGACCTTTCTCTGTTCACATGATTATATCTAGCTTATCTTTCAATCTCTACATAATTATCTGTGAAATGATTATGCAGTATTTTTTCCTCTACGGATATTTAAGCCCTTCCCAAGGTTTTGATACTACTACTACCCTGTCCTCTCTGTCCCTGGCTCACATTTGAAGATTTGTCTGCGCATGTGCGTACATGCACACACATCCTCCCCCATTACTGCTGCCCCTGCGCTGCTGCTATTTCTCAGACACTGGGCTAGGTGTTTAAGATGTATATTACTTCCTCCGAGGTCCTAGGTTAAAGTACATATTTCCAGCAATTATTTCCTTTTTTAAATTTTTTCCTAGGGTGAACTTATTTTTTTACCCTGAAGTCAGTGAAATGCAAAACCTGTTTTTCTTGAATTGGTGCTGTAAGCAGCCAATGACAAGGGGACTGTCTTGCTGGCACAGCAGCGGTGGCTGCACTGACATTTTCCCCACTGCAGCTTGATTCCTCTGGCCCTCAAATGCAAATACTGCAGGATTCCGTTAACTGATTCACAGGCCAGTGCTCATGCACAATTCACAGGTCTTTCCTACCCTCTCTTTCCTTACTTCCCTGCCCTCTTCCCTCTGGGTTCTTATTTCTCTCTCTTCTCCTGGGCTTAGTTGATTTCCTATAAATCAGTAAATACCTTAGAGCAGCGGTTCTCAACCTGTGGGTTGCGACCCCTTTTTAACAATGAAAATACATTGCAGCATTAGGAAGGTTGAGAACCACTGCCTTAGAGTAACATTTTCCAAGTTCCAGGCCCATATTTCATTTGACTATGATGGCAGAACCTGCAGGTGATCTTGCTGCAGAGCTAAGTTTTACTTCTTACTCTGATCCCAAATCAGAGGGTTTTTTTTTTCTTCTTTTGTTTTTGAGATAGGATCTTGCTCTGTTGCTTGGGCTAGAGTACAGTTGTGTTGTCATAGCTTACTGCAACCTTAAACTCATGGGCTCAAGTGATTCTCTTGCCTCAGCCTCCTAAGTAGCTGGGACTATAGGTATATGCTATTTTTTGTAGAGATGGGGTCTTGCTTTGTTGCCCAGGCTGATCTTGAATTCCTGACCTCAAGTAATCCTCCTGCCTTGGAGTGCTAGGATTACAGGTATGAGCCACCACACTGGCTCCTCTTTTCCTGTTTCTAATAGTGATACCACCTTTTGTATCTTTGTGGTGCATTTGAAGCCTTCTTTCTGAAAATTGTGTTAATATTTAGGGGACAGGGTGCAGTGGCTCATGCCTGTAATCCTAGCACTCTGGGAGGCTGAGGTGGTTGGATCATTTCAGCTCACAAGTTTAAGACCAGCCTGAGCAAGAGTGTGACTCTGTCTCTAAACATAGCTGGGCATTGTGGCTGGTGCCTGTAGACCCAGCTACTTGGGAGGCTGAGGCAAGAGGGTCACTTGAGCTCAAGACCTTTTTAAAAAAATTATTAGTATTATTTTTTTTGTTTGAGATTCATTAAGGACAGAGAAACTGATTGTATTTGCTAGATAAAGTCCCTCTTATAATTGTGTCCCACCCTCAAGAGGTGTGCCATGCACCGTGACCCCCATTCTCCTTCTTCCTCCCCTCTCCCCACTAACTCATTCCCCTCCCCCATCTTATATTAGCTCATCTACTGCCTTCATATTAGAATAGAGAACACTAAATTCTTGTTTCTCCATTCTTGTGATGCTTTACTAAGAAGAATGTGTTCCACCCCCATGCAGGTTAATACAAAAGATATAAAGTCTCCATCTTTTAGTGGCCAAGTAGAATTCCATGGTGTACATATACCACAGCTTGTTAATCCATTCCTGGATTGGTGGGCATTTAAAGCTGTTTCCACATTTTGGCAGTTGTAAATGGAGCTATGATAAATAGTCTAGTGCAAATGTCCTTATGATACAAGGATTTTTTTTCTTCTGGGTAGATGCCTAGTAATGGGATTGCAGGATCAAATGGGAGGTCTAGCTCGAGTTCTTTGAGGATTCTTCATACTTCCTTCCAAAAAGGTTGTATTAGTTTGCCATCCCACCAGCATTGTAAAAGTGTTCCCTTCTCTCCACATCCATGCCAGCATCTGCAGCTTTGAGACTTTGTGATGTGGGCTTGAGCTCAAGACTTTGAGGTTGCTATGATCTATGATGCCCTGGCACTGTACTGAGGGTGACAAAGTGAGACTCTGTCTTAAAACAAAAAAAGTATATGTAGGAGTGTCCAGGCATGAGAGAAAGAGGACAAAGGGGAACATGGAATCCCAACACCTGGTCTGGCCTGGGACCTCCACTTCTGCTGAGGTGGTCAAGCAAAGTTAAAACGTCAGAGGATGACCTTGTACAACTGCTTTGCTTTATTACTCTGAGTCTCCACTATCCTAATTCAGATTTCTGAAGACCAAAGCTGAACCAAGTGCAGAGTTCTTTTCAGCTGAGCCTAGGGCTGAGAGCTAATGGAGGCAAAGAATTGCCCTCCCCAGTCTTCTCTCTTCCATGGTAGAGAGCTTTTTGAGGCATTCTCAAGGCAGGCAGCTCCTGGCTTTTTTCTCTGCAGGGTCTGAGAAAATAACATAATAATAGCTACTTACCATGTGCTGTACTTTTTTTGCAATAGAAATCCTTTAATTTTTATTTTATATAAGTAATGTATGTTCATTGTAGAAAAAATAGAAAGTGCTAGTAAGCTAAAACAATAAAATAATATCGATAAGCTCACTAGACAGAAATAATCATTGAAAAATAATAAAGAAATAATCATTAATAACTTTCTATGCTATTTTTCTCTATCCATTTATAAAAATAAGTATTTTACATACTGCCAGTTCACTTAGACACTGTGACTGTCTTTCTGTAAATACTGGTAAGCATACTTTTATGTCACTATTTCATTATTTATAATACGGCAGTAGTGTTCCAGCACCCATCATTTATTTTGTGCTAAATGCTTTGAGTATATTATAAATCTTCACACCAATTAAGTAGATTTGATACTGTTCTTATTTTACAAATAAGGAAATGGAGATATTTTAAAAATTGTTCAAATATATAGCGAATACGTGGTGGAGCTAGAACGTGAGTCTAGGCCTGTCTGATTGCAGAGTTTGTACACTTAATAATTATAGTCTAGACTTCCAAAAGACATGATTTCCAAGAGAGGGCTGGCTCCTGCGCTCAGCACTGTGGTCCAGTATCATGGCCTGGCTGTTGAAACTGATGATATAAAAATAGACATGAGGGCCAAGAGATAGGGAAGACCCTTCAACTCCCTCCAGACGCCTTCCTTCTCTTGTCTTTTACCTTGTCACCAGGAGGGTAAAAAAAAGAGTAATCCCAGCAACTTGGGAAGCTGAGATGGGAGGATCGTTTGAGGCTAGTATTTTGAAACCAACCCAGGCAACCTAGGAAGACCCCACCTATAAAAGAAATGAAAAAAACTGGGCATGGTGGCACACGCCTGTAGACCAACTCAGGAGGCTGAAGCAGGAGGATGGCTTGAGCCCAGGAGTTCCAGGCTGCAGTGAGTCATGATTGCACCACTGCACTTCAGCCAGGGTGGCAGAGAAAGACATTGTCTGGGGGGTGGTGGTGGTGGGGAGTCTTATGCTCCAACCAGTTCCCCTTTCCAAATGCCTCAGTGGTCAACAGAGTGTAAATGCTGGTCAGAGGTTGTGTGGTTGAACGTTGGAGTAGTGAAAAGGTTATTGCTGACTGTGGCAAGAGTAGCTTCACTGGTGTGGGGTGCAGAACACGGTTTGCAGGGGTTAGTATGAGTGGGAGTAAGAGGGGGAAGTGTTGGTAGCTGGCAGGGAAAGCAAGCGCAGAGCCAGCAGGGGATGTGGGCTTTGGGGGGGCGCTTTTGTATGTTTTCTCTTTTCCTTTTTTTAAAAATTGTTTGGGATTCATTGAGGGTACAAAGGGTTGCATTTGTTAGGTAAAGTCCCTCTTATAATTGTGTCCCGCCCCCAAGAGGTGTGCCATACACCGTGACCCCCCATTTTGTGGGTTTTTTTTTAAAAGGATGAAGAGAGTTGAAGTGTTAAGCGTCCAGTGCTGGCAGAGAAGGGGACATTAGGTTGAAGATTGAGAGTGGGATGGAAGCTGCTGGAAGGTGGAAGGAGATAACAGTCTGAACAAAAGGAAAGGGATTGGCCCCTGCTGGGGGCGGTGCACTCTTTGCATTGTTTGTGGAGAAAGAAGGAGGTTTGTTTTGTGGCAGAAAGTTGGTGGGGGGTGTGTTTGCTTAAAGCTGCAGTTTTCTCTGTGTGGATAGATGAGGTCATCTGCTGAGAGTGAGGGGGTTTTGAAGTGGGGATTAGAAGGTGTCAGAACTTTTACTGACTTTTTCATAACTGATGTGGAGAATGCGGGAGAGCACTGATCAGGGAGTATGAGAGGTTGCTTGGCCGCAGTGAGGGTCCAGGTGGAGAGCTTATCTTAGTCTGCATGTCTGATTTCTCCCCAGCACGCCCAGGTCTAGGAAAGCAAGCAGCGGGTGGTGGTGTGTTTGCCAGAGTTGGGTGAATGCATGGTTGGGGGGAGGAGCATTTCAATCTTGTGGTTAATAAGGGAGTAAAGGGCTGGACAGTGGAATGGACAGAGTAAGGAGGGAAGTAAAGACTGGAATGGACAAGTGTCAAAGAACTTGAGGTGGGAGTTCAAGAACAGCCTGGTCAAGAGTGAGACCCCATCGCTACCAAAAATAGAAAAATAAAGGGGGCTGGCACCTGTAGCCCCAGCTACTTGGGAATCTGAGGCTGGAGGATCACTTGAACCGGGAGTTTGAGGTTGCTGTGAGGTAGGCTGACACCATGGCTTCTAGCCTGGGGCAACAGAGTGAGATGCTGTCTAAAATACCCCCAAACAAATAAATAATTTCATATCTTGCCATTTTCCTTTAAAATTATATTGAAGCATTTTTTTGTCATTCAGAATATCTTACAAACATAATTACTGATGAACAGTGAATAAATATACTATACATTTTCTTAAGAGTTTTTTATTGGTGGACATTTAGCTTACTTTGCTATTTCAAATAATATTGCGAATGAAGATCATTGCACAAATATCTTTGTCATAGTTTAAATATTTTTTTCCAATGGCGGATTCATAGAAGTAGAATAACAATAATTAAAGACATAAATAGAAAACCATAAATAAAGGAGAGAAGATAGGTGACAATTTTTAATAGCTTGCAATGGGGATGGTCTCCTCATTGAGACACCAAAAGTAGCAGCTTTTTAAAAAATTTTCAGAATATTAAGGAGAGTACAGATGTTTTTGTTACATGGATATCTTTTTTTTTTTTTTGAGACAGAGTCTCACTATGTCGCCCTCGGTAGAGTGCGGTGGCGTCGCAGCTCACAGCAACCTCAAACTCTTGGACTTAAGTTACTCTCTTGCCTCAGCCTTCCACGTAGCTGGAACTATAGGCGCCCGCCACAACGCCCGGCTATTTTTTGGTTGTAGTTGTTGTTTGGCAGGCCCAGGCTGGATTCGAACCTGCCAGCTCTGGTGTATGTGGCTGGTGCCCTCGCCGCTGAGCTACAGGTGCCAAGCCACATAGATATCTTTTATAATGCTTAAGTTGGGCTTTTCATGTGCCCATCTCTGGAATAGTGTTTGTTGTACTGGATGGGTTAGTTTTCACTTCTCCCCGCCGCCTCCTTTCTTGTGTTTCCAATCCCATTTACATCTCTTTATGCCCTGTGCCCTTGTGTGCCCATCAGTTAGCTCCCAATTATTACAGAGTACACACGGTGTTTGTTTTTCCATTCCTGAGATAAATAGTAGCAACTTTAAAAGGGGGGGGGATGAAATCAACCATAAAACAATGAAAAAATTCTGTATAAGAAAAAGTCTTTGGAATTTATGGCAAATGACTAAAATGAGATTACATAAATGAAAAATTTTGACTGACAATTTAAAAAAGACCCCCCAAAAAGAAGTAAAATATATGGCCAAGAAGCATTTGAAAAAATGTTAGATACCAATAGTTATTGAAGGAACAAAAAGAAACGTATATTATTTTTCAGTTATTAGCCCACCAAAGATAATTAGTTCCTGGCCTACCACTGTGGCTTAAGCCTGTAATCCCAGAACTGTGGGAGGCCAAGGCTGGAAGATTGCTTGTGGCCAGGAATTTGAGGCCAGCCTGAGCAAGAGCAAGACTCTGTCTCTACAAAAAATAGAAAAATTACCCAGGTGTGCTGGCATATGGGAGGCTGAAGGAGAAGGATCACTTGAGCCCAGGAGTTTGAGGTTGCAGTGAGCTGTGATGACACCACTGCAATCCAGCCTGGGCAACACAGAAAAACTACTGTATCCAAAGGGTTTCTGACAATATGTGGTAAGAATATAAATTGCTATATTTCTGAAAGCAGTTTGGCATTTAAAAATGTGTATACTTGTGGCTGAGGCAGGTGGATTGCTTGAGCTCATGAATTTGACACCAGCCTGAGCAAAAGCGAGACCCCATCTCTACTAAAAACAGAAAAACTGAGGCCAGAGAATCGCTTGAACCCGATTTGGAGGTTGCTGTGAGCTATGGTGCAACAGCAGTCTACGCAGAGCCATAGCTGGAGACTGTGTCTCAAAAAAAAAAAAAAAAAAAAAGTGTATGCTTTTTTATCCTGCAGCAGTTCTATCTTTGGGAATTTATTTTAAGGGGATTGTCAGGTGCCAAACGATGCTTACTCTAGCATTGTTTATTTGTTAATTTTTTTGAGACAGCGTCTCACTCTGCTCGCCTGGGTAGAGTGCTGTGGTGTCACAGCTCATAGCAACCTCAAACTCCTGGATCTGAACAATCCTCTTGCCTCAGAGTAGCTGGGACTATGAGTGCCTGCCACAATGCCTGGCTAGTTTTTCTATTTTTAATAGAGGTGGGGTGTGACTCTTGTTCAGGCTGGTCTCAAATGTCTAAGGTTGAGCAATTCGGCTGCCTCGGCCTCCCCCCAGAGGACTAGGATTACAGGCATCTAGCATTGTTTATTGATTGAAAAATTGAGAACAACTTAAATGAGGATTTGTTTTAATTATGGTATAGCCATTCATTGGAATACTGTATGTTGAAGATGATTATGTAAATTTGATAGATGAATGTCCAAGATAAATAAAAGAGATAAATGGGGCTGCGCCTGTGGTTCAGTGGGTAGGGCTCCGGCCCCATATACTGAGGGTGGCCGTTCAAACCCAGCCCCACCCAAACTGCAACAAAAAAATAGATGGGCATTGTGGCAGGTGCCTGTGGTCCCAGCTACTTTGGAGGCTGACGCAAGAGAATCGCCTAAGCCCAAGAGCTGTGAGCTTGCTATGAGCTGTGACGCTACTGCACTCTACATAGGGCAACAAAGTGAGACTCTGTCTCTAAAAAAAATAAATAAATAAAAAATAAATGAACAAAAGAGACAAATGAGTGAATGGATGAATATACGTGGAAAAAATATGGAAGGATATAAACCGTAATGTTAATCGTGTTTGTTTAGAGGAATTATGGCTGATCTTTTTTTTTCTTTATTTTTCCGGAAGTTTTAAAATAAATGTATATAATAGGAGAAAAAAAAAAAAGGCCTGTTCTCCCAAAGTGAAACTGGTTGAGGCAAAACTGTTTCGTCATGCTACTTTTTATAGTTACCAAAATTTGCTTTTAAGAGTAGAAATGTTATGTACATTATAATTTATGGAATGGATTTGAAAAACAAAGAGGAGTTGTCAGCTGATGCTCATATAACATGTAAGAGGGCAAAAGGTAGAGTCCCCATGTATTCCGTTTAGTGAAAGTGAGTTGCTCTCATTTGGCACCTTTCAGAGTACACCTCTGGTGGGCTCATCATCTTCTGCAAGTCCTCTGATGGAGCTTGTTATGGGGGAGTGGGGGTCTTGAAAAGCTTCAGTTCCACTGGGGGAACACAGCTCAGGGGGCCTTACTGGCATCTCAGAGCTCTGGGTTGGGACAGGGAGGGGGTACAAGAACTGTATAGGTACAGAGTTCTTCCCACCCTGCCTAGGGGGTGTGTCGGCTTCCTGCTATGCACGAAAATTAGCCTGTGACTTAGTCTTTGTATTTGAACATTATCTTTTTTTCCTGTCTCCAATGGCACAATGCTAATTCTTTTGGGGAATCTTCTAATAAGTCACAAAGCGATCCTTGAATGAATTTCCTTATACTTTACAACCCCCTCCCCCCGCCAAAAAAAAAAACCACAGGGAGGAAAGGTTTTATTTGTTTGTTTTTGTTTTACAGACAGGGTCTCCTCTGTTGCCCAGGCTGGAGTGCTCAGACAGTCGTTCTCCCTCAGCCTCCTGAGGAGCTGGGAGGTACTTGCAGGCACACCACCCTGCCTGGCTAATTTATCTGTTTTTAGTAGAGACGGGGTTGTGCTCTTGCTCAGGCTGGTCTTGAACTCCTGGCCTCAAGTGAGCCTCCTGCCTGGGCCTCTCCAAGTGCTGGGATTATGAGTGTGACCCCCTGTACTCCACCAAGGTTGTGTTTCATGGGTGTATCTGGGTGCATGGGGCTTGAAAAGGGGAAGGGATGCAGAGTGAGTTGGGGGACAGTCCAGGATTGAATCCTCTAACTTCATAGTTTTGCTCAGACTGTGAGCACAGGTTTTGAGGAAGATGAAATCATCATTTTCAATGCCAGAGCTGTTCACATCTTTTTCTCTGGATGACTCTTGTTCGTGTGTTTTTAAGGTTTTCTTGGTGTTGTGAATTATTAATAAAACAGTCTTGGCTTGAAAGAGTAAAATTATGAAATGTAGCTTGACCCATTTTTCTCTGGTATGTGAATTTCTGAGAATAATGACTATCCTATAGTCTCTACCCTCATAGGGAAAAATGGCTTATTGGAGACAATTTTAGTTTGAGCAAATTACTGAATAAAAATCTTATTTTGGTGTAAGTCAACTTAATTTTATTTAACACTGGTTTTCATCATTAAAGTGCTGCAATCAAATCTGAGAAAACTTTGACAATGAAGGAAAGGGGATAAATTTATTTAAAAAATTTTTTTGCAACACAATGGCATTTTGGTATTATTTCCTTCTCAATTTTTTTTTCTTATGCATCTAGAATACAACATATTTTCAAGGTTATGGTTCTGGCAGAATGTAGAAGATTAAGCAAAAACCTTTTCTGTTTTCATCTAATCTGCCTCATAAATGAGCAGTGATCAGTTATCTTTACTTTTTCTTTATTTCCCCTTCGGGAAAATTTGTCAGCCTATTTAGCAGAAGGTGGAGACTTAATTTCTTTTCACAAATTTGGATTCAGTAGCAATATCCTAAGTAGAATTATTCTGCTTAAAGAAATTCTCAGAGTTAAGCTCGGAGGAAATGAACCAAATGTTTCTAAACAATTCTGAGGGATAGTTGAATTCCATTTCCTGAAGATAGAGAGGAAAAAATACCCTGACATTTTTGTTCTAGCTCCTGGGCTCAGCGACCCAGGCTCGTCATTCTGTGTTGGTAAACTCTGCCATTTGGCTCTGCATTCAGTGGAAGGAAAGTGTGTTCTTGCCTAGTTTAGTTCTTTGCAAGAGCTTTTTCCCTTCCTTTCAGCCAAGATATGCTACTATTCCCTTATGCTTATTTTTTTCCATTCTCTTCTTATTTGCAGAGTACTCGGGTGGAATTTGACCTGCCGGAATATTCTGTTCGACGAAGATACCAGGATTTCGACTGGTTGAGGAACAAACTGGAAGAATCCCAGCCCACTCATCTCATTCCCGTAGGTAGTAAGTCATTCATTACAGCTTGCTCCTCACTTTTCCTGCATTATCTCTTCTGCAGGGGTTCACATAACTCTTGCCTTTTCAGTTATGGGTAAACCCTGCCATACATCTAAGGTTCACCCATCAAACGTACGTAAAACATGTTTGTGGATAGTTTATAGCGTATTTCATCTTTTGGGTTTTGCTTTTAGATTTGCCACGTAGGGGTTTTTGGGGTGGGGTAAATTTCACTTTCACCGTGACAATTTTTTGAGGTATGGAGAGTCTTAATTTTCATTTGCTGTCTCTTTAAAGATTGAAGTTTGGAAGAGTGAGCCTGTGGCATCTCTTTCCCCCACTGTTCTTGAGGGTTGGGTAGCCGCTACCAGGTGAAGAGTGATGGCTTAGATTGCAGCTGGCTGGGCTTTCTTCAGTCATGGGAGCAAGAACCTAGCACACAATCCATTTCAACCACAGTTTTCCATTTAAAAAACAAACAAGGAAACCATCTAACTCTATTTAATGAAGCAACATAATATTTATCTACTATAGTATTTCCATCTGCACATGTTGTAACTCAACCCAGAGCAAATAAATTTTTTTTTTTTTTTTTTTTTTTTTTTTTTAATTTGGCCGGGGCTGGGTTTGAACCCACCACCTCCGGCATATGGGACCGGTGCCCTACCCGCTGAGCCACAGGCGCCGCCCCCAGAGCAAATAAAATTTGAAAGATTATTAAATCAATGTACGTATCAAGTACTTTTCTGACTACTTTTTTTTTTTTTTTTGAGACAGTCTTGCTTTGTTGCCGAGGCACAAGGGCAGTGGCATCTATACAGCTCACAGCAACCTCAAACTCCTGGGCTCAAGTGATCCTCCTGCCTTAGCCTCCCAAGTAGCTGAGACTACAGGTGCACACCACCATACTTGGCTAACTTTTCTAGTTTTTGTAGAGATGAGGGATGAGGCCATTTTTTTTTTGTTTTTGTGGAGATGAGGTCTCGCTCTTTCTCAGG
This sequence comes from Nycticebus coucang, assembly GCF_027406575.1. Classification (NCBI taxonomy): domain Eukaryota; kingdom Metazoa; phylum Chordata; class Mammalia; order Primates; family Lorisidae; genus Nycticebus; species Nycticebus coucang. Next base: position 25,049,691 of record NC_069781.1, on the reverse strand, counting down.
CTAGTCTTGAGCTCTTGGCCTCAAGTAATTCTCCCACTTTGGCCTCCCAAAATTCTGGGATTACAGGTGTGAGCCACCACACTTATCCTGACCACTTTTGTTAAAAGTGGAAATAACTATTTAGACAACAGATGCCTCTTTGGTTGTTGGAGTCTTAGGTCAGTTTGGGTCATAAAACTCAGAGGGGCTGATTTATCTTTCAGCAAAAATCTCATTTGAATGATAACTCCCCCCCCCCGCCCTTTTTTTTTTTTTGAGACACAATCGCCCTGGGTAGAGTGCCCTGACATCATAGCTCACAGCAACCTCAAACTCTTGGGTTGAAGTGATTCTCTTGCCTCAGCCTCCCAAGTAGCTGGGACTACAGCTGCCTGCCACAACACCTGGCTATTTTTTTTGTAGTTGTCGTTGTTTAGCAGGCCCAGGCCGGGTTCAAACCCACCAGCCCTGGTGCATGTGGCCAGCACCCTAACCACTGAGCTACGGGCGCCGAGCCTGAGTGGTAACTTCTTAGCATGACCAAGTTTCCTATTACCACTGCTTCTTCCAGCCTTTCCCCCCATGGTTGGAAGAGGCTGTATGTGTTGTTAAGCACACTGGGAGTGTTCTTGGTTTTCAGGGTGAAAAGAGCCACTTTGCTAGTGGCCTGGTAGAAAGCACGGGTCTTGCTGTTCTTTCTCAGGGCATTTCCTTTCTCCCTAATCGCATATCCTCTCTGCTCTCTAAGCCTGTAGTTTTGCGTTTCACTTAAAAACATGCCTGAAGAGGGAACAATAGGGAAGAGTTGCAACTAGTTCTTAAAATGGAATCTTAATTTGGCAAAATTGACAGTTAGTGAATCTTTTTTTAAGTAAACTTTTTATTTCACAACAATTTTAGAATTACAGAATTATTGCAGAGGTAGAGAATTCACATACCCCACACCCAGTTTTGCTTATTATTAACATTTTATGTTAGTATGGCACATTTGTCACAATTAATGACCCAGTCATTATTAAGTGGTGTTTTTAACTGAAAGTCCTTTATTCCAAGTTCCTACTTAGTTTTTTGCCTAATGTCCTTTTTCTATTCCAGGATCCCATCCAAGAGCCTACATTACATTTAGTAATCATGTCCTTTAGGCTATTCTTGGTTGTGACAGTTTCTCGGGCTTTCCTTGCTTTTTGATGACCTTGACAGTTTTGAGGAGCACTGCACAGGTATTTTGTAGAATGTCCCTCAACTGACATTTGTCTGATGTTTTTCTTGGGGTGATAATATGTTTTGGGGAGGAAAACCACCAAGGTGAGGTCCCTTTCTCATCACCACATATCAAAGGCAGGTGCTATCGGCAAGAGGTATTACTGTCAATGCCCTGGTCACTTGAATTGAGTTAGTGTCAGGTTCCTTCACTGCACGGTTTCTTTTTTTTCTTCCCTTTCCGTAAGGTGCTTTTTGGAAGGAAGTCGCTCTTTATGGGTAGCGCTCACTATTTATCAGGGGAATCAGGCTCCTCCTCCTGGCAGCAGGTGCATTTGAGGTTTGGTGCGTGATGATCAAAGGTCATCCAGTGACACCTGCTGGTGAGTTATAGTAGTCCATCCACAAACCCTAAAAGTTCAGGATGCCCACAGAGTATCTTTAAGTGTGGTTTCTTATCTTCTGGGTAGAAGCAGTGAGTAGGAAAGTACTTTAAAAACAAGCAGAGACTTAAATTTCTTCATAAATTCTTGGTACTCACATATCTGGGGTGGAGAGAGTTTTAATATAGGAGAACATGAAAGTCAACATGAAAGTCAAATCAGAAATAATCCCCTTTTTTCCCTGTAAGAATTCATTTTATAGCAGCTTTGCTATTATTTAGCACCAACTTTTTGTTAATGTTTTTACTAGGCCTGGTAAGTAACCTTGGGGAGGGATAGAAGGTAGGGTGTAGGGTTATAAGAAAGGCAAGGGCTGGGCGTAGTGGCTCATGCCTGTAATCCCAGCACTCTGGGAGGCTGAGGTGGGTGGATTGCTTGAGCTCAGGAGTTCAAGACCAGCTTGAGCAAGAGTGAGACCCCATCTCTCCTAGAAGTAGAAAAACTAGCGGGGCATTGTGGCACATGCCTGTAGTCGCAACTACCTGGGAGGCTGAGGCAGGAAGATCTCTTGAGTCCAAGAGTTTGATGTTGCTGTGAGCTATGACAGCATAGCACTCAACCTAACATGACTGAGACTCTGTCTCAAAAAAATAAATAAATAAAAGAAAGACAAGGAATACCTACCTTGGGGAATTTATTGTCAACTGGAGGCCCAGTGAACAATGTAATTGTTGTTTAGATTTCCATTTCTTTTTAAAAAACAGTTTTGTTGAAATTTAGTTTATATAACATACAGTTCACCCATTTAAAATATGCACTGCATCATGCCTGTAATCCTAGCACTTTAGGAGGCTGAGGTGGTGGATTGCCTGAGCTCAGGAACTCGAGACCAGCCTGAGCAAGAGTGAGGCCCTGTCTAAAAAATAGCCGGAAGTTGTGACAGGTATTTGGGAGGCTGAGGCAAGAGGATCACTTGAATCCAAAGAGTTTGAGGTTGCTATGAGATATGATGCCACAGCACTCTATTGAGGGTGAAAAAGTGAGACTCCATCTCAACAAAAAAATGTGCAATTTTTTTTTATTGTTAAATCATAGCTGTGTACCTTAGTGCAACCAAGGGGCACAATGTGTTGGTTTCATATACAATCTGGAATATTCTCATCAAACTGTTCAACATAGACTTCATGGCATTTTCTTAGTTATTGTATGTAGACATTTGTATTCTGCCTTAGTAAGTTTCGCCTATACCCATTCTAAGATGCATTGTAGGTGTGGCCCCACCCGTTACTCTCCCTCCACCTTAACCTCCCGCTCCCTTCCCCTTCCTTGGCCCTTTCCCCATAGTCTTGTGGTATAGTTGGGTTATAGCCTTCATGTGAAAGCTATAAATTAGCTTCATAGTAGGGCTGGGTATACTGGATACTTTTTCTTCCATTCCTGAGATACTTTGCTAAGAAGAATATGTTCTAGCTCCATCCATGTAAACATGAAAGAGGTAAAGTCTCCATCTTTCTTTAACGCTGCATAATATTCCATGGTATACATGTACCACAATTTGCTAGTCCATCCGTGGGTCGATGGGCACTTGGGCTTCTTCCATGACTTAGCAATTGCGAATTGGGCTGCAATAAACCTTCTGGTACAGATGTCTTTGTTATATTGTGATTTTTGGTCTTCCGGGTATAAACCTAGTAAAGGAATTATAGAATCGAATGGCAGGTCTATTTTTAGGTCTCTAAGTATTCTTCAAACATCCTTCCAGAAGGAACGTACTAGTGTGCATTCCCACCAGCAGTGTAGAAGTGTGCCCTGTTTTCCACATTCACGCCAACATCTCTGGTTTTGGGATTTTGTTATGTGGGCTATTCTTACTGGGGTTAGGTGATATCTCAGAGTAGTTTTGATTTGCATTTCTCTGATGAATAAGGACGATGAGCTTTTTTTCATGTGTTTGTAGATCGTGCGTCTGTCTTCTCTAAGAAGTTTCTCTGAGATGGGGGTCACGTGTTCTTTTCTCGCTAATACATTTGAGTTCTCTGTGGATTCTGGTTATTAGACCTTTATCGGAGGTATAACCTGCAAATATTTTCTCCCATTCTGAGGGCTGTCTGCTTGCTTTACTTACTATGTTCTTGGCTGTGCAGAGGCTTTTTAGTTTGATCAGGTCCCAGTAGTGTATTTTTGATACTGCTTCAATTGCCTGGGAAGTCCTCCTCATAAAATATTCACCCAGGCCGATTCCTTCAAGAGTTTTCCCTGCACTTTCTTCAAGTATTTTTATAGTTTCATTTCTTAAGTTTAAATCTTTTATCCAGTGAGAGTCTATCTTAGTTAATGGTGAAACGTGTGGGTCCAGTTTCAATCTTGTACAGGTTGCCAGCCAGTTTACCCAGCACCATTTGTTAAATAGGGAATCTTTTCCCCACTGAATGTTTTTAATTGGCTTGTCAAAGATCAAATAACGGTAAGTAGCTGGATTCATCTCTTGGTTCTCTATTCTATTCCAGACATCTACTTCTCTGTTTTTGTGCCAGTACCATGCTGTTTTGATCACTATCAATTTATAGTACAGTCTCGGGTCTGGTAGTGTGATCCCTCCTGCTGTGTTGTTATTGCTGAGTAATGTTTTGGCTATTTGAAGTTTTTTCTGATTCCATATAAAACAAAGTATTATTTTTTCAAGCTCTTTAAAATATGACAATGGAGCTTTAATAGGAATTGCATTAAAATTATATATTGCTTTGGGTAGTATAGACATTTTAACAATGTTGATTCTTCCCAGCCACAAGCATGGTATGTTTTTCCATCTGTTAACATCTTCAGCTATTTCTTTTCTTAAAGTTTCATAGTTCTCTTTGTAGAGATCTTTCATGTCCTTTGTTAGATAAACTCCCAAATATTTCATCTTCTTTGGCACTACTGTGAAAGGAATAGAGTCCTTGACTGTTTTCTCGGCTTGGTTATTGTTGGTATATATAAAGGCTACAGATTTATGGGTGTTGATTTTGTAGCCTGAGATATTGCTGTATTCCTTGATCACTTCTAAAAGTTTTGTAGTAGAATCCCTAGTGTTTTCCAGATATATGATCATATCATCTGTGAAAAGTGAAAGTTTGATCTCTTCTGACCCTATGTGGATACCCTTGATCACCTTTTCTTCCCTAATTGCGATGACTAAAACTTCCATTACGATGTTAAAGAGCAATGGAGACAATGGGCAACCTTGCCTGGTTCCTGATCTAAGTGGAAATGATTTCAATTTAACTCCATTCAATATGATACTGGCTGTGGGTTTGCTGTAGATGGCCTCTATGAGTTTAAGAAATGTCCCTTCTATACCAATTTTCTTAAGTGTTCTGATCATGAAGGGATGCTGGATATTATCAAAAGCTTTTTCTGCATCAATTGAAAGAATCATATGGTCCTTATTTTTTAGTTTGTTTATGTGCTGAATTACATTTATAGATTTACGTATATTGAACCAACCTCGAGACCCTGGGATAAATCCCACTTGGTCGTGGTGTATAATTTTTTTGATGTGTTGTTGGATTCTGTTTGTTAGGATCTTATTAAGTATTTTAGCATCAATACTCATTACTGATATTGGTCTATAATTTTCTTTTCTTGTTGGGTCTTTCCCTGGTTTGGGGATCAAGGTGATGTTTGCTTCGTGGAATGTGTTGGGTAATATTCCTTCTTTTTCTATATTTTGGAAGAGGTTTAGTAATATAGGTACTAGTTCTTCTTTAAAGGTTTGGTAGAATTCTGACGTAAAGCCATCTGGTCCTGGGTTTTTCTTTTTAGGGAGATTTTGTATAGGGAGATTTTGATTGATGCTAACAACCAATCAGGTATTGGTTGATTTCTTTCAGATTTTCATATTTCTGAGGGTAGAGTTTCTTGTAGTATTTGTTAAGGATTTTTTGAATTTCTGAGGGGTCTGTTGTTATTTCATCGTTACCATTTCCCATTTCTGATTGATGAAATTAGAGATTTTACTCTTTTTTTCCTGGTTAGGTTGGCCAAAGGTTTATCTATTTTATTGATCTTTTCAAAAAACCAGCTTTTGGATTTATTGATCTGTTGTATAATTCTTTTGTATTCTTTTTTTTTGTGTGTGGTTTTTTGGCTGGGGCTGGGTTTGAACCTGCCACCTCTGGCATATGGGACCGGCGCCCTACTCCTTGAGCCGCAGGTGCCGCCCAATTCTTTTGTTTTCAATGTCATTTAATTCTGCTCTGATTTTGGTTGTTTCTTTTCTTCTGCTAGGTTTGGGGTTGGAGTGTTCTTCCTTCTCCAGTTGCTTGAGATGTCCCATTATGTTATTAACTTCCTCTCTTTCCATTTTCTTGAGGAAGGCTTGCAGTGCTATAAATTTCCCTCTTAGGACTGCCTTTGCAGTATCCCAGAGGTTCTGGTAATTCGTGTCTTGATTGTTGTTTTGTTCCAAAAATTTGGTGATTTCCTTCTTAATCTTGTCTATAACCCATCTATCCTTCAGCATAAGGTTGTTTAACTTCCATGTTTTTGTTTGGGTATGCAGGTTCCTGTTGTTGTTGAGTTCAACTTTTATTCCATGATGGTCTGAGAAGATGCAAGGAATAATTTCTATTTTTTTTAAATTTGCTGAGGTTAGATTTGTGGACTAGGATGTGGTCGATTTTAGAGTATGTTCCGTGGGCTGATGAGAAGAATGTGTATTCAGTTTTGTTGGGATGAAATGTTCTGTAGATGTCTGTTAAGTCCAGATGTTGAATGGTTAAGTTTAAATCTAAAATTTCTTTGCTTAGTTTCTTTTTGGAGGATCTATCCAGCACTGCTAAAGGGGTGTTAAAATCTCCAACCACTGGGGCAGCGCCTGTGGCTCAGAGGAGTAGGCGCCAGCCCCATATGCCAGAGGTGGCGGGTTCAAACCCAGCCCCAGCCAAAAACTATAAAAAAAAAAAAAAATCTCCAACTACTATGGAACTGGAGGAAATCAAGTTGCTCATGTCTGTTAGAGTTTCTATTATAAATTGAGGTGCGTTCTGGTTGGGTGCATAAATATTAATAATTGAAGTCTCATCATGTTGAGTATTACCTTTAACAAATATGAAGTGTCCATCCTTATCCTTCCTTATTTCGGTTGGTTTAAAGCCTATTGCATCTGCGAATAGGATTGCAACGCCTTCTTTTTTCAGCTTTCCATTTGCCTGGAGTATAGATGACCATCCCTTCACCTTGAGTCTATATTTGTCTTTTAATGTAAGATGCGATTCTTGTATGCAGCAGATATCTGGTTTGAGTTTTTGTATCCAGTCAGCCAACCTGTGCCTCTTTAGAGGACAATTTCAACCATTCACATTAATTGAGAATATTGATAAGCCTTTTGAGAATCCGGTAGACATTTTTCATCCTTTTGCAACTGTGGAAGTTGGAATTTGATCAAAATTTTCTGGGTGGGTTTACTTTTGTGGTGGAGGATTACGCTGTTCTTTATGGAAGATAGGTATGAGAATATCCTGGAGAGCTGCTTTAGTTATGGCAAATCTCTTCAACATGTGGATATCATTGAAGTATTTAATTTCTCCACCATAAATGGAACTCAGTTTAGCTGGATACAGGATCCTGGGTTGAAAGTTATTTTGTTTTAGGAGATTAAAAGTTGATGACCATCCTCTTCTAGCTTGAAAGGTTTCAGCAGAGAGATCTGCAGTTATTCTAATATTCTTGCCCTTGTAGGTGATGGTTTTCTTTCGTCTGGCTGCTTTCAGAATTTTCTCCTCCATATTAACTTTAGTGAAATTGCTTATGATGTGTCTGGGGGATGTCTTATTTGGGTTGAGTCGTGCTGGAGTTGTGAAACTGGTATCTGAATTTCAGAATCTCTTGGCATGTCTGGAAAGTTCTCCTTCATAATCTCATGGAGAAGAGACTCTGTGCCTTGTGAAGCCACTTTGTCGCTTTCAGGGATCCCTGTAAGACGAATATTGATTTTCTTCGAATTATCCCAGAGCTCTCTGAGAGAATGATTTGTTTTTGCCCTCCATTTCTCTTCCTCTTTGAGAGTTTGGGAGCATTTGAAAGCTTTGTCTTCAATGTCAGAAATCCTTTCTTCTGCTTGCTCCATTCTGTTACTGAGGGATTCTACTGTGTTTCTCAGATCTTTGAGGGCAGCAAATTCTTGTCTCAATGTGTCAAAATCTTTGGTCATTTGGTCTTTGAACTCGTTGAATTCTTGGGATATCTTTTGGGTTACTGCTTGGAATTCTAATTCGATCTTACTTGCTATCCAGATTGTTAATTCAATTTCTGACATCTCAGCTATTCGTTTGTGTATGGGATCTTGTACTGTGTCTGCCCCATTGATCCTTGGGGGAGTTGATCTACTCTCAGTATTCATATTGCCAGAGTTTTTCTGTTGATTTCGCCTCATGATTGTTTTTCACCATTGCCTCTGGCCGTCCTCAGAGTTGGGGAGGTATCTCTCCAAGATTAGACCCCAGCGGGATCACTCTATTGTTGCTGGATCTTTCTAGGGAGTGACCCTGTGTAGTTCCTCTGGGGATGCCCCAGCCAGGGAGTTCTGGTTGTGGAAGCAGCTCCAGAGTGTGACACACCCAGTTCCAGCAACAGGGCGGGAGGTGGTGCTCACAGTTCTGGGAGTACCTGGCGCCCAGTGATTTTGGCACAGAGAGCCCAAGGCTCCAGCAGTCTCTGGCCAGGACAAGGGCTCTGTGAGAGGCAGGGAGGGCTCCAGAGGGCACGCAGCTACCAGAGTTCCTGGCCAGACGAGTGGGCCAGTGTGGAGGCAGGGAGGGTACAGGAGGGAGGACACAGGGTTGCGTGGCTCCCGCAGTTCCTGGTCAGGGCATGCAGAGGCCCAGCAGGCGCGGGTCGTGGGTGAGGGGTCACGGCACAGCTCTTATGGAGGTCCAGGCGGTGCCAAGCCCAGGAGTTTGAGGTTGTTATGAGCTGTGATGCCATGGCACTCTACCCTGGGCAACAGCCCGAGGCCCCAGTGTGCCAAAACCGGTCTCACTCTGCCCCTGAGGGTTAAGGCTGTAAGGCAGCTCAGTCCCCGCCTTTAGACTGCTCAGTCACTACCTAGTTACTAGCTCCCACCTGATTCTTGCTCTGGGACCCTGAGGGCGGAACTTCCCGGGGCAGTTCTCTCACAATGGCTCCCTGCGGCCCACAGCTGAACACTATTAGCTCCGTCTGGCTCAGTGGCTTAGTCTGCGGCCCTAGACAATGCCCAAAGTTCTCTGCACTCCTGCTCAAGCTCTCCCCAAGGCAGTTCAACTGAATGCCAAGTCCAAAAACACCAAAACAGTTCACAGGTAAGGCCTTTACAGTTTGCAGTCTCACTGCTGCTTGTACTTACGGCTGCGGGCGGGATTAGGTCTTTCGAACACACGCAACCACTTGCCAGTTTTCCACTGTTTTTGTCCTCCTCTTGGGTTCCAGAAGTCCCTTGCTGACTCCCTGTACCCTCAAAGGGATGATTATAGGAGATCCCACCAGCCAGAGATGCCTGGAGTCTTACCTCCCCAGACTCACCGTGTCCCGTTGCAGGGAAGCTGTTACTTGGCTGCCATCTTGGATTCGTCTGGCAAAAAAGTGTAATTTAAAGATTTTTAGTATAGTTGTAGAATCGTACGACCATCAGCACAGTCAATTTTTAGACATTTTCATCTCCCTCAAAAGAAACTTCGGGCGGCGCCTGTGGCTCAGTCGGTAAGGCGCCGGCCCCATATACCGAGGGTGGCGGGTTCAAACCCGGCCCCGGCTGAATTGCAACCAAAAAAATAGCCGGGCGTTGTGGCGGGCGCCTGTAGTCCCAGCTACTTGGGAGGCTGAGGCAAGAGAATCACTTAAGCCCAGGAGTTGGAGGTTGCTGTGAGCCGTGTGATGCCACGGCACTCTACCAAGGGCCATAAAGTGAGACTCTGTCTCTACAAAAAAAAAGAAAAAAAAAAAAAAGAAACTTCACACCCATTAGCTGTTACTTCACCCTTTACCCTCCCCTAACCCCTGGCAACCTCTTATCTACTTTCTCCCTATGGATTTGCCTGTTCTGGACACTTGATGTAAGTGGAATGATATACTGTGTGATCTTTGTGACTGGGTTCTTTCACGTAGCACAGTGTTTTCAAGCTTCATCCATGTCATAGCAGCATAGTGTACATTAATATTTCATTCCTTTTTATTCCCCAACAATACCCCATTATGTGGATATATGATATTTATATCATATATCAAATATGATATTTTGTCTGTCTACTCACCCTGATAGACATTTTAGTTGTTATGGTAATGCTGCTATGAACATTCATGTACACGTTTTTCTGTGGACATATGTTTTCATTTTTCTTGGGTGTATACCTAAGACTATAGTTGCTGAATCATGTAGCTGTATGTTTAACCTTTTGAAGAACTGCCTATTTTCAAAAGTGCTTGTGTCATTTTACATTCCCACATGCAGTGTACAAGAGTTCCAGTTTCTCTACATCTCTGTGAACACTGGTCATTATGTGTCTCTTTGATTTTAGTCATCCCAGTGGATGTGAAATTGGAACTCATTGTGGTTTTAATTTGATGTTAGTGATCAAATCATTGATCATTAATCATGTTGAGCACCTTTGAGTGTGCCTTTTGGCCATTTGTATATCTTCCTTGGAGAAATATATATTACGATATATTGCTTATTTAAAGATCAGGGTATCTTTTTATTATTGAGTTGCCATTGTTCTTTATATATTCTAGATACAAATTCCTTATCATATTATTTGCAAAAATTTTCTTCCATTCAGTGCGTTGTTTCTCTACTTTCTTTATAGTGTCTTTTCTTCTTTTTGAGCAGAGTCTTGCTATATTGCCCAGGCTAGTCTCAAACTCCTGGCTTCCAGCAATCCTCTAGCTTCAGCCTCTAGAGCAGTGGTTCTCAACCTTCCTAATGCTGTGACCATTTAATATAGTTGCTGTGGGTCTGCTGTTCTAGAGTAACTGGGACTACTGGTATGTGCTACTGTACCTGGCTAATTTTTAAAAAATGTCCAGAGATTATATCTTCCTATGTTGTCTAGGCTGGTCTTGAACTCCTGTCTTCAAGTGATCCTCCTGCCTTTGCCTTAAGTAGCTGGAATTAAGCCTAGCCTTTTTATTTATTTATTTATTTATTTTTGAGACAGAGTTCTGTCTCACTTTCTTGCCCTTCGTGGAGTACCATGGCATCATAGCTCATAGCAACCTCAAACTCTTGGGCAGAAGTGATCCTAATGCCTCAGCCTCCCAAGTAGCTGGGACTACAGACCACCTCCACAATGCTGGCTTGTTTTTTTTTTTTTTTGAGACAGAGTCTCAAGCTGTCGCCCTGGGTAGAGTGCTGGGGTGTCATAGCTCACAGCAACCTCAAACTCTTGGGCTTAAGTGATTCTCTTGCTTCAGTCTCCTAAGTAGCTGGGACTATAGGCGCCCACCACAATGCCCAGCTATGTTTTTTTTTGCAGTTGTCATTGTTTTAGCTGGCCTGGGCAAGATTTGAACCTGCCAGCCTTGGTGTATGTGGCTGGCGCCCTACCAACTGAGTTATGGGTGCTGCCCCAGCTAGGAGATGGGGTCTTACTCTTGCTAAGGCTGGTCTCCTGATGGTGTCTTTTGAAGTACTTTTTTTTTTTAATTTTGGTGAAGTCCAATTGATCCCATTTTTCTTTGGCTGCTTGTGCTTTTGCTGTCGTGTTAAGAAGCAATTGCCTAATAGGCCAACCACGATGGCTTACTCATGTAATCCTAACACTCTGGAAGGCCAAGGCGGGTGGATTGCTTGAGCTAAGGAGTTCGAGACCAGCCTGAGCAAAAAGCAAGACTCCATCTCTAAAAATAGCCAGATGTTGTAGTGGGTGCCTGTAGTTTCAACTACTTGGGAGGCTGAGGCAAGAGGATCACTTGAGCCCTAAGAGTAAGGTTTCTATGAGCTAGGATGCCATGACACTCTACCAGGGGCAACTGTGTGAGACTGTCTCAAAAAAAAAAAAAAAAAAAGAAACGATTACCTAATCCAAAGTCAATGAAGATTTATACTTGTGTTTTCTCCTAAGAGTTTTACAGTTTTTGTTCTTTAATATATTTTGAGTCCATTTTTATATGGTAAATTTTCATTTCTTTTGATTGCTGGTAAGTCTAAATATCTTTCCATGACTTTATTGGATATTGGAATTTTAAATGAATTGCCTCTTCACATTCTTCTCTTCTTTTCCCCTTATTGGTTTGTGGAAAAATCCATATTTGCAAAAAAGAAAGAAAGAAAAAATTAACTAAGTTGGTAATATCTGAATATCTGTCATTCTATCTATTCTCCCCCACCCCCAGTTGTCATTCATCTTAGTCTTAGTGCCATTAGAAAAAAAAAAAAAAGCCCTTCTCTTCCCTCCTACCCAAGTTAACTTTCCTTTACAGTTTCTGACTTTGAAGGCAGTTTCTAACTTGGAATGTTAAAATTTTCTGTATTTTCTTCTATTATTTTTAGGCCTTTATTTTTTTGTGTTTAAATCTAGAATTCATTCTGACGTAAGATGTGAGTGCCTTACTTTTTGTCAGATGGTGTGTGAATTGTCCCAGAACCACTTATAACTAATCAGTCATCTTTCTCATAGTTCCAGGGGTCCTCAAACTTTTTAAACAGGGGGCCAGTTCACTGTCCTTCAGACCGTTGGAGGGCCGGACTATAGTTGAAAAAAAAAAAAACTATAACAAATTCCTATGCACACTGCACATATCTTATTTTGAAGTCAAAAAACAAAACGGGAACAAATAAAATCACACTGCAGCATGTGGTCTGTGGGCCGCAGTTTGAGGACCCCTGGAGACTGTGTCATGCATTAGACTTGTGTATACGTGGGCTATTTTTGAACCTTTCGGTTCATTGATCTATTTTGATGTTCCTCCTATACTATTTTGAATTATTGTAACTTTATAGAACATTTCAATATCTGATGGGTCCCCATCTCTGCCCCCCGTCTCTCAATATACTTTGTTTTCAGAGCTTTTCTAGCTATTTTTTTTTTTTTTTTTGTAGAGACAGAGTCTCACTATACTGCCCTCGGGTAAAGTGCCGTGGCGTCACACGGCTCACAGCAACCTCTAACTCTTGGGCTTACGCGATTCTCTTGCCTCAGCCTCCCAAGCAGCTGGGACTACAGGTGCCCGCCACAACGCCCAGCTATTTTTTGTTGCAGTTTGGCCGGGGCTGGGTTTGAACCCGCCACCCTCGGCATATGGGGCCGGCGCCCTACTCACTGAGCCACAGGCGCCGCCCTTTTCTAGCTATTTACATGTGTGTTTTCTTCATTGTTTTGAGAGGAACTTTAGAATCTTTCTGAATCAGTTGTGCAATTTACACATATTTAATGCATGCCCGTATACCAGCATCTCAGTTGAGGTAATTAACAGATCCAGCACCTTCAAAAGTTTTTTTGTATCTCCCTTTCTGTCTTTTTGATCAGAATATTTAACAGTTTTATGAACAAATAAGGAATATATGTGAAAGTGCTTCATCAAAGGTACCTAATATTATGAAAATTCAGTGTCTCCTTGAAATATTTAATGTTATTATGATGCTTTGTAAATAGGATTTTTAAAAAAATTTCAGGTCAATGGGAGGGTACAAACAACTAGGTTACAATGTTTGCATTTGTTAGGTAGACTCCCTCTTCTAGTTGTGTCCTGCACCCAAGAAGTGTGCCATATACCTTTACATTGTACCCCTTAAGTGGGAGCACACCAATCTTTTCTCCTTCTCTCCTCTCCGCCCTCCCCCAAACTTAAGAATTAAGTTTTTATCTTATGTGGGTGTGTATTAGATCATCTGCTGGTTCATATTAGTATTGAGTACATTGGATACTTGCTCTTCTATTCTTGTGATATTTCACTAAGAAGAATGTGTTTCAACTCCATCCAGGTTAATACAAAAGATGTGAAGTCACCATCTCTTTTATGGCTGGCATTCCATGGTATATATGTACCACGGTTGTCTTGTTTTTTTTTTTGTTTGTTTGTTTTTTTGAGACAGAGTCCCACTGTGTCTCCCTTGGTAGAGTGCTATGGTGTCACAGCTCACAGCAACCTCAAATTCTTGGGCTTAAGCAATTCTCTTGCCTCAGCCTCCCAAGTAGCTGGGACTACAGGTGCCTGCTACAATGCCTGGATATTTTTTGTTGCAGTTGTCATTGTTGTTTTTTTAGCTGGCCTGGACCAGGTTTAAACCTGCCAGCCTTGGTGTATGTGGCTGACGCAGTAACCCCTGTGCTATGGGCTCCAAGTCTATACCACAGTTTTTTTTTTTGTTTTTTTTTGTTTTTGAGAGACAGAATCTCACTATGTCTCCCTTGGTAGAGTGCTATGGTGTCACAGCTCACAGCAACCTCAAACTCTTGGGCTTAAGTGATTCTCTTGCCTCAGCCTCCCAAGTAGCTGGGACTACAGGCACCTGCCACAATGCCCAGCTATTTTTTTGTTGTAGTTGTCTTTGTTGTTTGGAGGTCCCGGGCCAGGTTTAAACCCATCAGCCCTGGTGTGTGTGGCTGGTGCCTAGCTGCTGAGCTACAGGCACCAAGCCTATACCATAGTTTGTTAATCCATTCTTGGGTTGATGGACATTTAGGTTGTTTCCACATCTTGGAATTGTAAATTGATCTTCAGCAAATGTCTTTATGATAAAATGATTTTCTTTCTTCTGGGTAGATGCCTAGTAATGGGATTGTGGGATCAAATGGGAGGTCTAATTTGAGTTCTTTGAGAATTCTCCATACTTCTTTCCAAAGAGGCTGTATTAGTTTGCAGTGTGTAAGTGTTCCCCTCTCTTCACATCTGTGCCAGCATCTGCAGCTTTGGGACTTTTTGATATGGGCTATTCTCACCGGGGTTAGGTGATATCTCAGGGTGGTTTTGATTTGCATTTCTCTCATGATCAGGGATGATGAACATTTTTTCATATGTTCGTTAGCCATTTGTCTTCCTCAGAGAAATTTCTTTTCCTATTTCTTGCTCAGGGATAAATGGGATTGTTTGCTTTTTTTTTCATTGATTAATTTGAGTTCTCTATAGACAAATAGGATGTTTTTGCAAGTTCCAATACATATACATTTGGATTTTTAAAACATTTTCATTATGAAAAATATTAAATATACTAAAGTAGAGAGAGTCTGGGCAGTGAACCCCCATGAAACCCCATCACTCAGTATCAACATCTCAGTTCATGGACCATCTTGTTTCATCTCTATCTATTCCCTTATCCCCACCCCGGTCATATTTTGTTAAAGTGGCTTAAATCACAGAAATTTATTCTCTTATAGCTTGGGAGGTCAAAGTGCAAAACTGGTCTCAGAGGGCTAATGTTAAGATATTAACAGATGGCCAGGGCTGTCTTCCTTCTGGAGAGGCCAAGGGAGAATGTTGCCTTGCCTTTTCTGGGTTAAGGCCACCTGCATTCCTTGGCTCATGGCCCCTTCCATTGTCATCAAAGCCAGCAACATATCTAGCATCGTCAGTCTCTGAGGTTTGCTTCTACTGTCACATCTTTTTCTAAAAAATTGAAGTAAAATTCATATTACATAAAATTCACCATTTTAAAGTGTACAGTCAGTGGCTTTAGTGTTGCACAACCGTGAGCACTACATATTCAATCGAACATTTACAGCACTCTCAAAAAAAACTCCACACCCATTAAATAATCACTCCCCATCCTCCACTTTGGCCAGCCCACCTACTCTGAACAATGCTGCTGTGAACATTTGTTGCATAAATCTTGTTTGAACATTTGTTTTCAGTTATCTTGGCTAGACACCAAGAAATGAAATTGCTGGACCATATGATAATCCTATATTTAATATTTTGAAGAACTGCCAAACTTTTCCACAGTAGTCGTGCTATTTTATATTCTCACCAGAAATGTATGAGGATCCAGTTTCTCCACCTATTTGCCAACACTTACTATTTTCCATTTTTCTGGTAACCATCCTACTGAGTATGAAGTGGTATCCCAGGTGATTTTTTTTTCAACATTTTGATCTAAAAGATAGAAAGTTCTACCTCATAGTCCATTCCTCTTTTTACTTTTTGTTCTTAGTGTTTGAAAATTAATAAAAAATACTTAGCATGTGCTGTGTGCTGTTGAGCTCTTCATTTGCGTGACCTCATTTACAGAGTACACATGTGCTTGGGTTTCACCAGCAACCCAGATTCCTATGCATAAATAGCTCAGAGACAACCACGGGTGAGGCTGAGAGTAGGCGTGTCCCATTAAGGAAGCTTGAAATAGGAAGAAACAAATTTCTAAAGCCATGTACATTTGGGAATAATTGTTTTGCAGAAGGATTGACCCAGGACTCCTTTAATAGCAAGTTCCTCCAATTCGTTAACATGAGTTTAATGTACTAAATCTGAAGGGCAGACGACTGTTTCAGAAGGTCGTTGGCTACGTTACATGAAGCACATTTGACCATTACTTGCTTGGTAGGTCTTCCGCCTGAGTCCTATCTGGCATAAGCAAATGAGAGTGGGCTGGATGGGACTCATGAAGTAACAGCAGAAATACCAACTGGATTTGCCAATTAAAAAGTCCTCTCTGATCATCTTTAAAAGGGCAGCTTCTGTGCTGGTCCGAGGGGCAGTGGATGGGGCAGAGAAACACAGCATTAAAGGGCAGCTTTGTTTTGGGGGTGGGAAGACATAAGGGGTTGATCAATCAATGGAAAGAGTGGGAGTCAAGATAAATGACTTCTTTCCAAAAGGTTGAACAAGCCAAGAAGA
Organism: Nycticebus coucang; assembly: GCF_027406575.1. Classification (NCBI taxonomy): domain Eukaryota; kingdom Metazoa; phylum Chordata; class Mammalia; order Primates; family Lorisidae; genus Nycticebus; species Nycticebus coucang. Next base: position 25,033,342 of record NC_069781.1, on the reverse strand, counting down.
AGAGTGGAGAAGAATGTGAGGTCAATGGGTGGTTGGATTCATTATTTTCAGATAGAAGAACTATATTTTTATGGATGCTGGGCTTTGAGCTAGATAAGCAGGAGATGTTGAAGATTCAGGGAAGAGAAAATGTAACTAATCATGATGACAGGTGCGCTATAGTGAACTAATGGGTCAAGGATACAGATGAAATAGTTAGCTTTAGGGAGGGATGTATTGTCCCCAGAGGCCTGAGAAATGAGGCGAGGGTGATGCCTGGTAGATGGGCTCCAAAGAGGAAGCAAAGTGGTTCGGGAACTTCCATATGATGTTCTTAGAACTGGTTCCTGCATCGGAGGAATAGGAATCTGTTTAGCATAAAAAGTTGGGGTGTAAGAATGGCTGCCTAAAGGAAGAGGAGAAAAGAACTGGCCAGAATAAAGGAGTTCTCCTAAGGAACAACAGTACCCTCTTCAGAAAGCTTCTCTGGTGCTTTTGACTGAGCCAGAACATGGGGCCGGGTGGCCAGTACATCTGACCCAGTGCCACGTGTCTAGTATTCTACCCAAGTGTAAGCTCCACTAGGTGTCACACTTGGGCGTGTTATCCTCCTCAGGCTGTGAGATTCTGTTTTTCACTGAGTTCAAAAGCAAATTCAACAAACAATATATTATTTTAAAACTGTAAAGCAGGGTGGCGCCTGTGGCTCAAGTAGTAGGGCGCCAGTCCCATATGCCGGAGGTGGCAGGTTCAAACCTAGCCCTGGCCAAAAAAACAAAACAAAACTGTAAAGCAAGGCTGGGCTCATGCCTGTAATCCTAGCGCTCTGGGAGCGAAGGGAAGAGTATTGCTTGAGTTCAGGAGTTTGAGACCAGCCTGAGCAAGAGCAAGACCCTGTCTCTAAAACTAGCCAGACATTGTGGTGGGTGCCTGTAGTCCCAGCTACTTGGGAGACTGAGGCAAGAAGATGGCTTGAACCCAAGAGTTTGAGGTTGCTGTGAGCTGTGATGCCATTGCACTCTACTGAGGGTGACAAAGTGAGACTCTGTCCCAAAAAACAAAACATAATAAACAAACAAACAAAAAACTGTAAAGCAGTGATTTTTTTTTTTTAACTGGTGTGCTGTGAAAAATTTTTAAAGGTCATTGATTGAATTATTTTTGAAAGAAGTTCAAAGAAAAGTAAGTATATTCTTTTTTTCACTCTTTTTTTTTGACCAACATAATTTGAGTGTGCCACAGAAGCTCAACTATAGGTTCAGGTGTGCTGTGAAATAATAAAAAAGTTGAAAAGCACTGGTGTAAGGTATAAAGACCAAGGAACAAAAAGTTGAGGATTGTGGTTCCCTCATGGAGGTCGGGAAGAGTAGAGATTTGCTCAGGGTCCAGCTGACGGGGAGCTCTGTCGGTGGTGCTGTTCTTTTTGTCAAGTTGAGTGGTAGGTGAATGGGTGCTGGTATTATTGTTATGCTTCCTGACTTAGAAATACAGAATATGTTCTTTTATTGTAAAAAACCCTAAAGTTTAGCATTTTGGCCATTTTAAAGCCTACAGTTCAGTGGCATCAAGTAGACACAGGATGTTGTGCAACTATCACCACCTCCTGAAAAGTTTCAGAAGTTTTTTTATCATCTCACAAGGAAACCTTGTGCCCATGAAGTGGTCGCCTCTCGTTTCCCCTTCCCTCTACCCCCTGGCAACTATTAATCTCATTTCTGTCTCTATGGATTTGCCTGTGCTAGACATTTTGTATCCGTGGAATCATACCAGATATGGCCTTTTGCATCTGACTTCTTTCACTTACCCTGTGTTTTTAGGGTTTGTGCAAGATGTAGTATGTTTCAGTACTTAATTGCATTGTATGGCATAGATATACCACATTCTGTTTATCCATTCACCCATCCATGGTCATTTGCAATTATTTCTACATTTGGGCCACTGTGAATAGGTCTGCTATGATCATTTGCATACAAGTTTTTGTTTGAGCACCTGATTTCACTTCTTTTGGGCATATTTCTATAAGTGGAATTGCTAAGTCATATAATTCTATATTTTAACATACTGAGAAACCACCAAACTGGTTTGGACAGTGGCTGTGCAATTTACATTCCTACTGGCAATCTGTAAGGGGTCCAGCTTCTCCACATCCTCACCAACACTGTTCTTTTTTTTTTTTTTTTTTTTTTTGTGGTTTTTTTTTTGGCCGGGGCTGGGTTTGAACCCACCACCTCTGGCATGTGGGACTGGCGCCCTACTCCTTGAGCCACAGGCGCCACCCTCTTTTTTTTGTTTTTAAATGGTGATCATCCTAGTGGTATTTTGTTATTGTTTTGATTTTTACTTCCCTGATGATTAATGATGTTGAGCATCCTTTCATGCACTTGTTTGGCCATTTGTATATCTTATTTGGAGAAATATCTATCAGATCACTTGCCCATTTTAAATGTAAATTTCCTTCTAACATTTCATAATTCAAATATTTTAAAATTGTGTATAGAAGATACTTTCTTTCCCTGTGGCAATAATAAGGAGGAAGACCTTTTAATCAAGCGTTTGACCAGTGCTACCTATGGAACTAGATCAAAGCTCAAAGATCCCTCGATAGGCAGGTCGTTTTAAATTGCCCCCAATATCTGTCCAAAGTAAGTGTGATAGAGAAATTCGAGTAAGGAGAATAGGGGAAATTATATTTTAAAGAATTTTTTGAGTGAACAAAATATTTGGCTTAGAAGAGATAGTTGTTAGATACATGAGTTTGCCTAATGTTCTTATTTCTTCTTTCACCAAATTCTTTTACTCCTTGAACTGAGAGTAGAATCTTAAGATAGTTAAATAAATTTTTGTGTGCTTGATGTGTTCAGCTGTCTTCCCATAGACTGCCTTTGATTATCTTTCTTATCTTGAAGACCATAACTTTCCTATTATGTTATGTGTCCATCAACAATGTAAAGATAATGTTTCCTGGGTAAACACTGATTTTCTGTATTTCAGGGACTATGCTGTAGTGTTTTATCTCTTGCATTGTAAAACGGAAAGTGTAGTAGCAATTTACTCCAACTATATTTTTTGGAAATCTTTATATTGCTGACTATATAAAGATCTGACTGACTGAAAAATAGTGTTCTTGGACATGTGGGTAAGAGGAGTTGTTTGCTAGCCTGGCTGTTTGTCCCTGCACCATCTCGTCAATTGCTCTGACTTTTTTCTTTATGTCTTCTTAGCCGCTGCCTGAGAAGTTTGTGGTGAAAGGTGTTGTGGATCGTTTTTCAGAAGAGTTTGTGGAGACCAGAAGAAAAGCTTTGGATAAATTCCTAAAAAGAATTACAGATCATCCTGTGCTCTCCTTCAATGAGCACTTTAATGTTTTCCTTACTGCTAAGGTGAGTGCAGAATTTTGCATATTCCTCCCCCAAATTATCATTCTTGGGGCTCTTTCTCCTAAAAACTGTTTCTGTCTCTGACAAGCCACCTTCCCGAATGGCTTACTCTATCAGGTCTCATAAAATTGCTCTGTTTTGGGTGCCCATGTCCATCAGCATGGTTTTTATGTTAGAATTTCACACCTCTGCCATCCCTTGCAGCAATAGAGAAACTTAGAATGTTTTCACTTGGCAAAAGCAAAGGTAAGTGTTTCCTTAAACGTTTCTTGGAAATATTATTAGGTGAGGCCACTCAGACCAACAGTGGGCAAGGAAGGAAAAGAACATTTGTTGAGTGTTTGGTAACGGTGTTCATCACAGAACCCTCTGAGTCAGTACTTTTCAACTTTTTTATCTCACAGCACATTTAAACCTATAGTTAAACTTCTACAGCATGCTTAAATTATTTTGATTAAAAAGTAAAAAAAAGAATATACTTACTATGCTTTGAACTTCTTTCAAAAATATTTTAATTAATGATCTTTAAAAATTTTTGCAGTCTACCTAAGATCCTCTCATGGCACCCTGGTTGAAAATCACCACTCTGAGTGATTAGTCATAGCCTCATTTTACAGACAGGAAAACTGCGGTAACTTGGGTCTTTGTGGCTCTGGAGGGTATGTTTTCCCTCTGCAGGAGACTGCCTAACCATCACTTGCCTGCTCCTACCAGGCAGGCATTTTCCAAGCCTTTGCCAGAGAAGACATTTGGGTCCTGCACAGTTGCCAGCTTCTTTGTGTTCAAACCCAAGTTGGTCATTCATTTAGCTTTTCCCCGCACTCGCTTGTTGGCAGAACTGGCAGAAAACCCGAGGTGCTCTGCTCTCGTTCTGCAGAAATGGTGTTGGACTCCCTGCTCGCTTCCTTCCAGCCCCATCTGTTTGCTTTCAGGGATCGTGTTTCCATACCCAGACCATATGTACCGCATTCCATGTTGGCAAGGGTACCAAGGTCCAGAGACTTTCTAGTTTTACTTTTCAAACTTGAGAAATATTTACAGATACTATCAGTTGATATGAAAGGCTAGAGAGAGCATGCCATTCTGTACTTGGTGGAAACCACACGGGAAAGTCCATTAGTTTTGTTTTATAACCTCGGTTGACATTTAGCTTTATTGATGACTTTTCCATGCATTGTCTTTTTTTCCCCCAGAGGTTTTTTTCCTCCACAGGTTGAACTTGTATGGTTTTAAAAATAAGTCTTTCCTGATGAAATCAGGTATAGTTCTTTCACTTTAAAGGAAAATCCATCTTGTTTGCCAAAAGTGTAGCTTATTTTTCACCCAAGCTTCATTGCCCAGAAAGCCCATAAGCTCAGTCATCTTTAATGAACAGAAAAGAAAAATGGGGGGAAAGCTCAGATCCCTGGTCATTAGGAATCTGTAGGAAGCATAAGGAGGAGAGAGAGTGTATGTGAGAGAGCTTGATTAATCTGTGGGCCAGCCAGTATGAAAATGATTAAAAAAATATATAAGGTCTTTCAATATCTAAATCAAAATCCAGCTTCATGTGAGTGAATACGGAAGAGGTGGCTTTAAACAGAACAGATCCTAGCCCTAGTTCAGTATTACTTTTTGAATTAAATGCACTAAATATTTATCTTTCAAAAAAATTCTTTTAAATTGTGATAAAATACATATACTATAAATGGACCATCTCCATTTCCAAGTGTTACAGTTCAGTATTGTTAACTACATTCACTTTGTTGTGTAACTGATCTCCAGAAGGTTTTCATCTTGCAAATCTGAAACTCTGTCAGGGGTGTCAACCTGTGGCCTGTGGGCGATTTTGTGAGGATGTTTTTTGCTTGTCTGTGGTGTTGGATATCACAAAAAGTGTGCACAGACCTATTCTTTGCTTATCAGCTTTCATTAGTATTTATGTATTTAATGCATGGCCCAAGACAACACTTGTTCTTCTAATGTGCAGCAGAGAAAAAAAAGGTTGGACACCCCTGCTAGAGTCAAAACCCATTAAACCATACCTGCCTATTCCCCTCTTTTGTCCCCCCGCCAGCTTTTCCTTTAACATTCCTCACATGATCTTGCTCTTAGATGAGTCATGTTTATGTCCTACCACTGGGAACACAGAGAGGCTCTTCCTTCTCCTTGTGATGTGAGTTTATTACAAAGTGGCAGTTTCTTTATGCGGCAGCCAGTGATGCTGGGAGAAGTGGGTGAAGGTCAATGTCAATTGTGTCAAGTCAGTATGGTCATCTTTGGCAGAATGGGAACAGTAATCAGATAGGTACCAATCAGATAGGTATCTTAATTCAACATGTTAACTGACTCGAGTGACTGGGGACACCCTTTCAGAGTTTTGCTAGAGCTCACACAGTTCAATGACCTAATCGGCATCTAGCCCTGCTCAAAAAAGTGTTGTCTATGGGAGTGATTCCGAGAATTCCAAGGCTTCACTTACTGTCTTGTGTAGGCCTGATGCCTTTGAGGGGTTCTTGTAGGTGTGGGAAGTCAGCAGGGGAGGTGGAATCTTTAGAACATTCTCTGAGGCAGCCTGACTTTGAAGGAAAGGAGAGAGATGGAGACGGGCTATTTTTGAGATGCGTAAGTGCTGGGTGCATTTTACATGCTGAAGGATTAGAAGTTGAAGATACAGACAGGAGAGGGGATAATCAACAGGGCAAGGGCCTCTGTTGAGTGGAGATATGGATAGGAAAGGGTGGGACTGAGCAGAAATGAAGGCCTGGAGTGAAATCACAAGGGGGCTGCATTTCAGATACTTTGGCAACATCAGCCTGAGAGTGTGTGTGGAGTGAGCAGGGCTGTCAGGCACCTGCGTCTGCAAGAGCTCGGCATTCTCTGCTCTGCCTGCATCAGGCTGGGTTACCAGAAGGCCTTGTTCCACATTCCCTATCTCTGAAAACATGCGCTTTTAGGGCTGAGAATCAGAATTCTGTTTATATTAAAGGTGGATACCTGCATCTTCTGTGAAACTATTTTTGAAGGTGTCATATCAGTAAGTGACAGAGGATTGTCTGAAGATACCGTAGGTTATGTTTTAATGATAGGAAGAAGTTTGTTTTACCTAGCTGGCTAATATGCTTTAAAGTTAGGTGCAATGGGTTATGAAGCTTAACATATTTCCCATTTTTGTCTTGACCTACAAGAAATTCTGGGTTAGAAAACTTAGCCAGGGGGTGGCGCCTGTGGCTCAAGGAGTAGGGTGCCGGCCCCATATACAGGAGGTGTTGGGTTCAAACCCGTCCCTGGCCAAAAAAAATCCTGCAAAAAGAAAAAGAAAACTTAGCCAGGTGTTGTGGCGAGCGCCTATAGTCCTGGCTAATTGGGAGGCTGAGGCAGGGGGATCACTTGAGGCCAGGAGTCTGAGATTGGAGTGAACTCAGGGTTAAAATGTTTTGTTGTTGACAGCCCCTGTCCTTGGCCCGAGTTTTCCAGCACCCCTTTTTCTGGCATCTGTTTCCTGCTTTCCAGTTTCTCCTCTCTTTAGATGGCTTTAGTTGGGGTATAAGGAAATGAATGAATGAATCTCTGACTCTGAGCTCTTCAGTTTGGCTCCTAAAGACAATACAGTGTGTTTTGTATGGGAGAAAGGGATAGTTTTTTAGCCAGAGGTTTAAAAAGTTGTGTTAGAAACTGTTGCATTTAAAGGGCAGCGTGCTCAGGTGAGTGACCCTGAAGAGAGGATCAGAGTAGTTCTGCTGAGAGGGTCTGGGTGTGAACAGTACAGCAGTGTGGGGCTGCTTGTCTCAGCATCAGGGAGGGCAGCTCCCCACACTCAGCCCCTTGTTCTCTGAGTCCTCCATTTCCAAACCGCAGCTGCCTTTAGGAGTTGGTTTACTTAGTTCTGGCCCGTGTGAGTGACTGGGCACTTTGAGTCCGTCTGTGTGTCACCCTCAGGACCTGAATGCCTACAAGAAGCAGGGGATGGCATTGCTGACCAGAGTGGGCGAGTCGGTCAAGCATGTCACCGGCGGCTACAAGCTGAGGACTCGGCCTCTTGAATTTGCAGCCATAGGTGAATACTTAGACACGTTTGCTCTCAAACTGGGGACCATTGATCGAATAGCTCAGCGGATCATCAAAGAAGAAATAGGTGAGCTCTTTGTTGAGATCTGTTTTGCCAAGTACCACAGTGGCAGAAGTGACGTTCACGTGTGTTAAGCAGACTCAAACAGCAGAAATGATGGAGTGACAGAACTAGGCCATATGTCACGTATAAAACAAAAATGAGGTGGGGAGGAGCTAGTTGTGGCTAGACTGTAATTTCACACCTTTGTCCTTGTGTTGGCTTTTCCCACAGCAAACAAACACTCCAGGCCTTTCCTTCTTTATCTCTCTAACTTTAGCTGTAAAAGTGTACACATGGGCGGCACCTATGGCTCAGTGGGTAGGGTGCTGGCCCCAAATACCGAGGGTGGCGGGTTCGAACCCAGCGCCGGCCAAACTGCAACAAAAAATAGCCGGGCGCTGTGGCGGGCACCTGTAGTCCCAGCTGCTCAGGAGGCTGAGGCAAGAGAATTGCCTAAGCCCAAGAGCTGGAGGTTGCTGTGAGCTATGACACTACAGCACTCTACTGAGGACGACAAAATGAGACTCTGTCTCTTAAAAAAAAAAAACTGTACACATGGCCTAACCTGCCCTTCATTCATAGGAATGATAATTGTATAAAAGTTTGTATGTTTTTTCTGGCAGAAAGATGTTTCACAGAGCAGCTTGGTAACTTGTGTTTGCCAAGGTTATGACCCTAAGGAGTCTTCAGACTTGAAGTTCATTCAACGGCTCCACCCTGGGTTCATTTAAACTCATTCCTTCTGAGCTGGGGAGTTGCCTGGGCTCGTGTTTACCTTTTCTGGTGTCGACACCACTTCCTTCCCACCCTTCTTATGGCCATATCCCAGAATCTGGGTTTTTTTTTTTTTTTTGTCTCTTTACATACATGTGAGGCAGACAGACCTGACCACTGTTAATGATCTGACCACTGTTGGCACATGAGACACCTTGAAAAGGCTTCTCCAGCATCTGCCACTCGACAACTAAGCAAGGGCACCAACATTCTGTTGTTATGGTGAAAATCCTGGTGACAAATGCTAGGGCATTTTGGGGGGGTGGGGAGGGAAATCAACATTTTTCCCTTGTTGCTTCTTCTTGCTCCCTTTCGTTTACCCCCTGATGGTCATATGGGGCCCCTAGCTTTTGAACACAGCTTTGGGTACCATCCACACCTGGGCATTGTGTGGTGTAAATTCTGGTGGGATCAAGGTGTTGGGATGACCACTGAGTGAGTTCTGCCAGTGTAAGACCACTTGTCCTGTGTCAAAATGTTTTCTAAAAATCCAGTGTTTTTATATTGTTACTGATTTTTCTCCCACTGAAAAAAGTCTTTGTAAACCTATATGAAACTCTGTCCCCGTTACCTGCTAAAATACTGCTTCACAGTCTGGGGTTGGCGAGTGGTTATTTTCAAAGATGTTTGATGGTGTGGCTCCTGTGGCTTCCCCCAGAAGGCATCTTGGTGCCTGTTATCCCAAAGCCTGGCACTCCCATTTATGGGGTCAAAAGGAATGGTATTTGTAACATCATTGACATTTGTACATGTCATTTGTAACATCAGCTTTTAGCAGTTCTGAAATTTTAAAAAATTATGTTACAAATACTGTTACATTTAAAGAAGTGAGTTGCAGTAAGTGAACATTCAAGGAAATACAATGTAAGGTAGAGAGAGCTCTTGGCTGCTGTGCTTACAGCATCAGTAATACTAGTGATGCTGGCAAGATGGCTCAGGCCTGTAATCCTAGCATTCTGAGAAGCTGAGGAGGGAGGAACACTTGAGACCAGCCTGAGCAAGAGCAAGACCTTATCTCTAATAAAAATGAAGAACTTAGCTGGGCATTGTGACAGGCACCTATCGTTTCAGCTTTTTGGGAGGCTGAGGCAGGAGGATCATTTGAGCCCAGGAGTCTGAGGTTGCTGTGAGCTAGGCTGATGCCATGGCACTCTAGCCTGGGGCAATGGAGTGAGACTCTGTCTCCAAAAAAAAACCAAACCAAAACAAAAAAAAACAACTAGTGATTGCTGCCCAGCCACATTTTGATTGGTTTCTCTTCCGCACTTAGAGTACCTTGTAGAGCTGAGAGAGTACGGACCTGTGTACTCTACATGGAGTGCATTGGAGGGGGAGCTGGCTGAGCCCCTAGAAGGTGTGTCAGGTTGCATTGGGAACTGCTCTACAGCCTTGGAAGAGCTGACGGATGACATGACCGAAGACTTTCTACCTGTGCTCAGGGAATATATTTTATACTCTGACTCCATGAAGGTAAGCTGGCTTAGGTACTTTTCTTTGTAAAAATAATTACTCAAAAGTACTGGATTATTGCTTATTTGTATGTGGTACAAGTTTTCTTTTTCCTGCCTGGGTGGGAACAGACATGTGGACTGATATCACGGGCGTATAAACAGAACACATGGTGAACTAAATTTGTGAATTAAATGGAAAAAAAAAAGTTTGGGAAGAAATTCCTATCAGTGTTCTCTGAGTGTTCAAGTAGATGTAAGGTCTCCTAAATAAGAACAGGATGCTATGGAAAAATAATAGATAATGAAATCAGAGCTCTTGGAAGTTAAAATGTGATTGCTGAAATAAAGTTGATTAATAAAGTTGAAAGATGAGGTTGAGGAATTCTTAAAGTTGAAAAATACATAGAACAAAAATGCTTAAGTCCCAAGAATTTGAAAGAAAAGAGTCATGGGGAAATTAATCCCAAAGGTCTAGTATTTGACTGATAGAAGTTCCTGAGAAATAAGGAAAACAGAGGGAAGGACATTGCAAAAGAAATAATACAAGAAAATGTGGTCCAGGAATTTGAGGATGCAGTGAACTGTGATACCACGGCACTCCAACCTTGGCAACAGAGTGAAACCCTACATTAAAAAAAAAAAAAAAGAAAAAAAGTGAAACAGAAATCACATCTCTTATAGTTGAAGACAGAAGTCTTCAGATTAAAAGAACATGCTGGGCCTGGTGCAGTGGCCTGTAATCCTGGCACTCTGGGAGGCCGAGGCAGATGGATTGCTTGAACTCAGGCATTTGAGACAAAACCTGAGCAAGAATGAGACCCCATCTCTACTAAAAATAGAAAAACTAGCTGGGCATTGTGGCAGGAGGCTGAGAAAAGAGGATTATTTGAACCCATGAGTTTGAGGTTGCTGTGGGCTGTGACACCACGGCATTCTACCATGGGTGACTGAGTGAAACTCTGTCTCAAAAAAAGAAAAAAAAAACAAAACAAGAACATGCTAATTGCCCAGCAAGAAGGGGTAACCAACCATTGTCAAACTTTAGAACAAAAGTGATAAGATTTTGAAAATATTAATAAAAAGAAAAGGAGAGGTGGCAGGTGGTGAATAAAAGGAACAAGGGTCAGGATGACTCTGGTCTGGGAGGAATAAATGAGACAAGACAGAGAACTTGAGGACAAAAGACTTCCATTCTCAAGTTCATTGTACAGAGCTGGCCACACCAGAAGCTTCACAGCCTACACATAGACAGGTTGGAGAACCTGCTAGAGGAAAGGCTCTGTCTTCCTGACCAACAGAAAAAAATACAGCTCAGTGTTAAACATCCCTGCCTTCAAGTAGCCCCCTTCCTACTTCCCAAAGGAGACCCCTGGAGTTTCACTCTGTCTTTTCAGGCAGGTCAAGGGCATCCTACTAGGAGAGACCCCAGTAGGGCCAGACCTGACTCTCCAAAGAGACGCGTGTCAGTCAACATTGGGCTGTAAAAATGGATAACCAGAAAGGTCATACAAGTGGACCCCTGAAAATATTCTACAGGGAGTAGAAAGGGAGTAAAAAATAATGAATCACCTAGTTAGAAGAGGTTGGACAAGTAAGTTTGCAAACTTATCCTAGAATAAGTGCTACGTACCTCATTGCTGAATATCACTACAGTCATCTTTGAAGTACTCCCCCTGGGAAGCCATGCACTGACAGTAGAGTCTATTCCACCCTTCAAACCAATTTTGGAAATCTTTTTCTGGGATTGCCACCAAAGATGTTGTTGTACAAGGTCTGACAATTAAGTTTGTGAACTTGTCTAGAAAAAGTGTTTTATCATGGAGTCTAGCTACGGTGGCCCATGCCTGTAATCCTAGCACTTGGTGGGGGCCGAGGCAGAAGGATTGCTTGAGGCCAGGAGTTCAGATCAACCTAAGTAAGAGCAAGACCCCCATCTCTACAAAAAAATAGAAAAATAAGGTGGGTGCACCTGTAGTCCCTTGTACTCAGGAGGCTGAGGCAGGAGGATCACTTGAGCCCAGGAGTTTGAGGCTGCAGTGAATTAGGATAATAACACTGTACTCTACCCTGGCAACATAGCAAGACTCTGTCTCAAAAACCAAAAAACTGAAACCAAACCTTTATTATGGCAAACTTCAAGCATATATAAAAAGCAGAGAGAATAGTATGATGAACTCCCATATCCCCAGCATCCTTATTCCATCCCATTTTATCAGGTATGAATATTTTTAAACTCTTTATAATACAGAGTCAAGTGTGGACACTGAAAAATGGAGCCTCTTCCTGGCGAATGAATCATAGTCTTGTGTGATAAAAAAATTCTTTCAAAGACAGGATTATATCTGCTTTCACAGTGATCAGGAAAATGGTATGAATTTCCTTATCTGTAGGGTGGAAATGATAACGGTGGTGGTGGTGACAGGGATTATGTAGAACTCAGATGTGAGATCATTAGCCCGAGAAAGCTTTGTTGGTAATTATTAGAACTGAGAATTACAACCAAAACTTTGGGCTCCAAATTTATAGCTCATTCTCCTTCGTCATGTTGCCTTTTCTTTTATAAAATTGAGATATGCATAATGTATTTTTAATCCTGCGGCTGAAACGAGTTAGAAAGGCATCTTGGCCTGCTTAAAACGAACTAGAATATTTCACTTTACTTACAAAGTTAACAGTATTGTTTTTGTGAACAAAAATAAGTTTTTACAATCTTTGGAATGTCCCTGGATGTGCTTCTTACAATCTTCATCAAACCACTCCTAACTGTGCCTAAGAACCCAGTGCGTAGATGGCCCTGGGATGTTATAATACACATGTCTTTGTTCTTGCACGAGACAAGCGTGTTAGTACTTCAAATCTGTATTTGAAGCAGGATTTAAATCGTCACATAGCAAGGATTTATCCGACCCTTTTATTAAGACATTATTGTGCTGTGAGACACGGTGTGTGTGAGTAATGGAAGTCACACGTCAAAGAAACATTTGTTTGCTGCCTTTCTTCACCCTATGGATGGGGCATATGTATTGAGTTTCTTGTTGACTGAGCCTGAGAAAATATTGATCGGGTTAATCAGGCTGGGAGAATGGGACTGTACACAGGGTTGTCTGGGGAAAGGGTGGCTGGCAGGGGCTGAGGTCACCTGCTCGCCCCCTTTCCAACAGAGAAAACATCTCTGCAGAGTGTTCTGGGCAAGACAGGAGTGATTTGATGGCAAAGCCAAGACTGCAGTGGGATTGTTGGGGTCTGTGTGGCCAAGACAAAGGACAGCGTAGAGGGATGGTGTCCTAAGTGGGTTCCCTGCCTTTTCTTCTTCTGAGAGAGTCATGGAATTCCATTTCCAAGATGACTTTCTAATTTTTGAGGTATAAGCAGGGCAGACTGTGCTGAGAAAGGCCTGGTTTACTTTTGGTGGGGAGTTACTGGTGTGGTCTCCTCCTGTTAGTGTGGCCTCGAGTGAACCACATGATGAGTATTTGTCCTCCCCATTTGGAGGCAGGAGCCTGTGCCTTAGGAGCTTGAAATAGTTGAGGGTCGGTTCATCCTCAGACAGGGAAAAATGCCGGGGGCGTACAAAGCCCTCTCCTGCTGGGGCTGTGTGATGGGTTCCTCTCTGAGTTTGGAAGGACTTTTGGGATCATCTTGTCTAATCCACTCATTTTTGAGATGAAGAAACAGAACCCTCTGGGTAAGTCTTTTCTCCATTCCGGGGCCACAGAACTATACTCCCTCAGGACCAGTCACCTTCTAGCTGTGTGTTTACTACTTGCCAAGAGAGAAGCCAGGTGAGTCCTGGACGTTCAAGGCTGGTCTCCAGTTATATCTTTAAGGACAGTTGTGGCTGGGGATGTTCTGTTCCTCTTGAGGGGAGAAGGCAAGCACAGAAGTGGCTTCATTATCAGGCCACATGGAACAAATGGAACAGTGATGTTTTAAGCTGTAAACAATGAGAACAGCTTGTACTAGAAAGATGGTTGAAGGCATGTATTTCAAGAATTCAGGGAGAAATGACAAACAGTGTTGGGATGAGAGAGACCCAAAGTTATCCTCAAGCACAGGACTCAAGGCGAGCCCTTATATGGGATTTCACATCCTAAGACCATGGGTGTATATAAATATGATTGGGGTAGTGACAGACTGGGAGAGACCATCTTAGGGTCCTTACCAAATTTCTGGCAGTTGCCTGGCGTATTTGGCAACTCTGACCAGGCCGAGAGTTGGAGAAGTTTTATTTACGGAGGTTAGGGCGGGACTGTCTCATTTCCCACACTGCCTTATCCATAGAAGGTAGTTGGCAAATATTGCATTGGATTTGGCAATTTGGTGAATTTGGAACATTTACAAATACGTAATTATTGAATGTCGTGCATCTTGTTATTTTTAAGAGGTTTATCTATGTCAACAAGTATGGTTATCTCAGAAGTCTTGGTGAATGACTGGAGTGGGGTGAGGGTCCAAAGAAAGAGTAGCTTGTAAAGGAAAGCTGCAGAGAGAAAGTGGCTCTGGCTGGAGACTTGAGTGACACATAGGAGTTAGCTATGCAAGACAGGAGGGTGGAGCATTTTAGGCAGAGGCAAGAACCATTGTCAAGGTTCTAAAGCAAAAAGGAGCTTGGTGCCTGCAGATCAGAAAGGCCAGTGTGAGGGGTACCCAGTGAGCAAGGAAGCAATTGTCAGGAGATGAGGTTACTAATGGGGCTGGGTCACATAATAGCATCTTAGTGGCCATAGTTGGTATAAGTCTGGGTTTTATTCTCGGGAAGGTAGAAGGGGAGCCGTTTGGTTTTATGCTGGAGAATGACAGGATGTGACTTTTACTTTAAGAAGACATCTGATGCTGCAGTGTAGAATCAGTTTGTAGAGAATGAGAGTAGAGGTTGGGGGGACCATTTAAGAGCATGTCACAGGGAGCCAGGGGCAGATAACCAGGTGGTGGAGCTTGACTGTGGGGGTGGTGAAGTGTGTGGGTTTGGGGTAGGTGCTGGGCGAAGGGCCGACTCGCTGCTGGGGTAAAGTGAGAGAAGAAGGGAGGAATTGCAGCTTTTGGCTTTAGCAGCTGGGTGGATAGCAGTACTGTTGACTGGGATGAGGAAGGGAAGGTCTAGGGAGGAACAGACTGGGTCATTGGGAATCAAGTGGTTTGAGCCATGTTGAATTCAGACTATTAGTCATTAAGTGGAGATGCCACTGCAGTTGGTTGTAACTTTTTAGTTCAGAGTGAAAAATGCAGATCTGGGAGTCATTTGTTTATGGAAGGGGTTTAAATCTGTGAGACTGAAGATGATCTTGAGAGAGTAGAGAGTCTAGGCTTGTGCCTAGGAAATATTAGTGTCTTGTAAGAGAAGAAACGGCCTAAACCTCCCTCCCCACCCCCTGCCCTTAGCCCTCAGCTATAAAAGTTACTTAATGATCTAAGCAGTTATTGGTCAGTCACGTCAGCCAGTCCTCCCCTGGTTCCAACACCGTGAAGGCCATCATGACCCTGGGCCGAAGAAAACAACACCAGGTGTGCAGCCTCACAAAGTAGCAAACACTGAGTCCTTCAGCTAGAGATCAGAGGATGGGGGGGATGTGCAGCTGAAGGTGGTCACTTCCGGGGCAGGGACAGGAGCTCTGCGGAGCTCTCGGAGGAAGGCAGGCTTTGAGAATGACCTCCCTGCCTTCCTGGGATTCTGAATCTCCATCACAGAGGACAGCATTAACCCCCATGAGTGTCTGGCTCCTGCTTGTGGTTCCAGTGCCTGTGCTACAGTTTGTCTCCTACTTCAGGGGAAGAACACGTAGCAAAGGAGGCTGGGAGGGAATGGTTGGTGCGGTGGGAGGTACAAAGTAGAGAACTGCCTCAGCAAAGCAAGGAGAAGTGTATTTAAGAAGGGGCAAGACAGGGTGGCACCTGTGGCTCAAAGGAGTAGGGTGCTGGCCTCATATGCCGGGGGTGGCAGGTTCAAGCCCAGTCCCGGCCAAAAACTGCAGAAAAATGGGGGGTGGGCAAGACAGTGACCATTGGATTTAATAACCTGGGCATCATTGGTGATCATGATTATAGGTGTGAAATGTGGATGCAGAAGTTTTCTTCTAAAGACCGAAGTATATCTTTGAGTTGGAGGCACTTTCCACAGTGTTGTGTGGCAGTTCTTTCCCAGGCCAGTTAGGTGGTTTTTTCAGCCTGCCTGCCTTTCCCCTCAGCCAGCAAAGGTGGAGCCAGTGCGCCAAGCTCCCGGGAAGCGAGCGGTGTGCACTGTATTTAGGTGGGCGGTTTACAGTTCCTTACAAACATGGAAATGAAGATTTTTCTGGAAGGTTGAATTGTCAGGGGGAAAGAAGGTCCTCTTCCTGAACAAAAGTGATTACAGATTGAGGGGATAATTCTTTGCAATTGAGGTGAAAATGTGAAGAAGCAGGATGTGCCAGTGATGTGGTAAGCTCACTTTTTTAAAAGAAATTATAAAAATATTAAAATCAGATTTCTGAGATTCCCAGTAATGGCAGATAGAATCCATATTTAAAATTCCTCTTCTTCATAAAACCTCACCAAAAGGAGACTCGATGGAATTTTTTTTCTTTTTAAAAGGTCTGCTCCCGCAAAGACAAAGAGCAGAGGCGAGGAAATGATAGCAATGCAATTTGGGGAGCTAAAGAGCCAATTGAGAAGAGAGAAGTACATTAAATGACTTTGAACAGCTGATTTGGAAGCTGACTGTTGGGGAGGCAGAGAAGCCATGGATTTACTCTGTGGAAACTTCCAGAAAGGTTGAGAATTGGCAACATCACACCGTCTGGGGCAAAAGGAGAGAGGGAGGGCTGAAGAGTAAGTCAGGAGTCTGCTTAAGCATCGGTTAGAGCCGCTGATTCTCCTCCCTCCTCACACAGTGGTCACTGCTCCTTCTCCACTCTGGTAGAACTGGGGGTACGTTTCTGGAGGAGGGTAAAATAGAAGGTCTCTGGAACAACAGACTCTAGGTGGAGTTGAGAGTATTCAGTAAAAGGTTCCTGAATGTTGAGACTCTTATCTTCTCCTGGGTGGCTCTCAGGCTTTTGTCTTCAGTGCAAGGTTGAGAAGAAACTTTGCTAGAAAATCTGAACAGCCTAAAAGAAAACACCCAAAGATACTGATATTAGCTGATATTGGTGGGGGCCGGAAGGGGCCCTCAATGACAGGACCCAGCAGTCTTCTATAGAGAATTGTTAGCAAGCCTCTGTCCAGAGAGCTTTCAAGCCATCAATGTCTTTGGTGTTTCCCTCCTGGGTGAGTGGACAAACAAGTGTCACCAAATATTTAAGGGAAGATTCTAATATGAATATCAAAAGTAGAAACAAAGAAGAAAAAGTGTATTGAATGACATATTATTAAGGGAGAAGAAAATTTCCAGAAAAAAACAATCATTAATGTGGTCCATAAGAGAAGATATCAGAGCCACAAAATAAGACTTTTTAAAAATGTAGAGAACTAGCCCAAGCAACGTAGACCCTGTCTCTATAAAAAATAGAAAAATTAGCCCGGCATGGTGGTGCACACCTGTAGTCCCAGCTCCACAGGAGGCTGAGGCAGGAGGATTGCTTAAATCCAGGGGCTGGAGGTTTCAGTGACCTGTGATGACACCACTGTACCCGAGCAACAGAGCACGACCCTATTTCAAGAAAAAATAAACTCAGAGAACAAAGGAAAAGCTCTTAGAAAATGAAACCATGACAGGAATAAAAAAAAAAAAAATCAATAGAAGAGTTAAAAATAAAAAGCTAAGGACATTGCATATAAAATGAACAAAAAGAGAACTGGAGAGAAAAAATATGAAAATTAAGAGAATTAGGTCATAAGGTCCAACATCTGAATAACGGAAGTGCAAGAAGAGGAATGAGAAATGGGAAGCATCAAAGAAGTCGCTCAAGGAAAAAGACTAGAGGTAGAGACAGTTTGTCACTGGTGGTGTCTGAGAGACGAGATTGTAGGTGACTTTTCCCAACCTTTCTATATTTTTCTCTTTGTCTTCCAAATTTTGTGTAACAAATATCTTTTAAAGTTAGGGAGAAAATGTGCATTTTCAATATTATCAATGTTGCCCCAGAAGATTTGACTTGCAAGTGGTTCTGGTCTCCATAGAGTGAAGGTGAAAAGAACATGTCACTGTGATCCCTCTGGGACTGCGACAGTCCCATTTTCCTTCCTGCGGGAAAGTGTTCTCCTAGAGGGATACCTGAAAACAAGTTTTATTTTATTAATTAATTAATTTATTTTATTAAATCATAGCTGTGTACATTAATGCAATCATGGGGCACCATACACTGGTTTTATAGACCATTTGACATATTTTCATCACACTGGTTAACATAGCCTTCCTGGCATTTTCTTAGTTATTGTGTTAAGACATTTATATTCTACATTTACTAAGTTTCACATGTACCCTTGTAAGAGGCACCGTAGGTGTGGTCCCACCAATCACCCTCCCTCCGCCCATCCTCCCCCCTCCCTCTCCTCCTTCCCCATATTCTCAGGTTATAATTGGGTTATAGCTTTCATATGAAAGCTATAAATTAGTTTCATAGTAGGGCTGAGTACATTGGATACTTCTTCTTCCATTTTTGAGATACTTTGCTAAGAAGAATATGTTCCAGCTCCATCCATGTAAACACGAAAGAGGTAGAGTCTCCATCTTTCTTTAAGGCTGCATAATATTCACAAGTTTTATTTTTATTCTCATTTGAACTTCTCTCTTTATTACAGAACACCTATTGTTCTGCATGAATTCTTCTTGAGTCTTTTGAATTGTCAGCCCACGGTGTACCAAAATATGGACCCTCCTCTTCTGCGGCTCTCTCCATGTGGCCGCGCTGTTCCTGCTGCCTTCCTAGACTTGCCTAGACCTGCATCTAATGTCCTTCTTCTATAATGCTTGGAAGCTTAAAAACTTTCCAGACTTGAGGAGGTTTTAGCCTTGGGTGCTGGGGCTCTGGCTGGCCTTTGCTCCTCTTCTCCGCCCCTCCATGGTTTGTGAGCCTATGCCCTCGCCAGGGAAAGGCCTGAGTGTGAGCTCCGAGAGTGGGGAGGGGTGTTGAGATTTCCTGTAGACACTGGCCATTGTGGTCCTTTATTGGAAAGAAACCCAGTACAAACGTGGAGAGCCAAACCACAGAATGCATCTGTGAGCTAACTCTCCCAGACTGTTGTGTCATTGTAGGGTAAAGGCTGTTTGCAAGTTTCATGGATGGCTTAATTACAGGCCTCCTAATGGCTATTATGATTTGTTATAAACATTTTGGATGATGGGTATTATGTTTCCATTGTTTGACCTTTTTATTATGGAAGAATTCAGACTGGTCCCAAAGTACAGTGAAAGCCTAATAAACCCACTGTACCCCCCGGCAGCGCCAGCTGTTGCTTACTTAGTGGCTACTCACTGGTGACCCATCTTGTTCTGTCTCTGCTCCCTCTGGGCTCCCAAGGCCCAACCCGGGATTATTTTAAAGCGAATCCCACACATCATATCATTTCCTACAAAAACATTTGGTACCTATCTCTAAAATATAAGCATTCTTTTCAAAAGAAAAAACTCTACCTTATTTTTAACTATGTTTAAATGTCCAGTTAGCATTCAAATTTCCCCAGTTATCTTAGACAGTTTTTATAGTTTTTATTTTTTTCTAAACTGAGATCCAAATAAGATATATACATTGGTTGATACACTTCTTTTTTTTTTGGCCGGGGCTGGGTTTGAACCCACCACCTCCGGCATATGGGACCAGCGCCCTACCCCTTTGAGCCACAGGTGCTGCCCGGTTGATACACTTCTTAAAAAAAAAATTTTCCCCCTAGGGACAGGGTCTCACTTTATTGCCCAGGCTGGAATGCAGTGGTGTGATCATAGTTCACTGCAGCCATGAACTTCTGGGCTCAAGCCATCCACCTGTCTCAGCCTCTTGAGTAGCTGGGACTATAGGCACATACCACAATGCCTGGCTAATTCTTTTGGCTTTTCCTAGAAATGGGGTCTCATATGTTGCCCAGGCTGTTCTTGAACTCCTGACTTCAAGTGATCATTCTGCCTTAGCCTCCCAAAGTGCTAGCTGGGATTACAGGCATGAGTCACTGTACCTTCCCCGTTTCTTAAGTATTTTAAATCCTTCTTCATCTATTTGTTTTTTTCTTGCAATTTATTCAGTAGTCATTTGCCCTCTCTTTGTTAGGAAAGAAAGGTAGTGGAGTTCTCGATTATTAGGACCACTTGAAATGATGAAGTGTTCTGCTAAAATATATATATAATACCCAGGAGAAATTTCTTCTATGTCTCTAATTAAAAGTCACCTTTTGAATGTGAGGCCCTCCTCGAGTACCCTGTATACAATTTCACCTTCCCCAAACCCTTAGTACTTCCTAGCTTCCTTTCCTGTTCTATTTTCCTCCTAGGCCCACCTTATCCACTGCGTGATATACATGTTGTTGTGCACCTCATGAAGGTGGAGTTTTCATGTGTTGTGTTCTCAGCTGTATCCCTGCCCCTGCAGAGGTGGATGAAGATGCTGGGTGGCAGGGCAGAAACAGGGCGAGGGTGGCCTACAGAGGGCGGGTGGCGCAGTGTGAGGAGGCTCACCCATTGGAATCAGAGATCCCTGGAAAGTTCTGTGACAAGCTCAGCTGATAACTATCTTCTGCTTGTCACTGAGGGATGGAGGGCCTCTCCGCAGCCCCTGACTTAGTCTCTTGTCCCTTTCACCCACTGCATGTAAGTCATAGGCCGGCTTGACCAGTTTTATCAGCAGAGACTGGGCTGGGAGCCCAGTCCTCTCGGACCATCACCAACAGGTGCCAATGTGTCCCAACAAGAATGCTGTTCCGAAACAGATTGTTTTGATTCAGAGCACATTTCCCAACCTTGAGTGTGGTTGGATCACTGTCCAACTGTAAAACCATAAGCTGAATACAGCAGGAAGCACCCGAATGAGTCACCTCCCTGTGCTGTTAGCCAGCCGTGTGGCCCCAGCAGGTCCAGCCACTGCACGCTAGTCTTCTTGTTTGAGAAATAGGGTTAATGCCCTTTCACCTCTAGGGCATCTAGCACAGATCCTCCAGCCAGCCTGCGTGAGAGAGCAGCGTGCTGGCCATGCCAGAAGCAGTGGCCGAGGACACAGCGGCCCTGCCTGTCCTCTGGGCTGGGGAAGGCCCAGGCTGCCTGAAGGGGGGGTGTGACTGGATCTACCGGCCCCCTCCTCTGTTTGGGGGGCAGGGAGAGGAGACGCTTTTCGAGTGGTTTAGCTGAGTCCGGCTCATGCATGTCTTCTCCTCCACCCCTGCCCTGTGCTGTGTTCCACATCATTGTCTTGTAGCTTTGGTCATGAGGTACTCACCACGCTGTCACTGGAGCAACTCATCCCAATTCCTGGAAGTGCAGATCTGGAAATGTGTGTTTTTCCAGTAAGATGTGAGGCATCCTGTGGGGGAAGGACACACTCTGCTGTTCCCAGGGGAGCTACATCTGCATATCCAGGAGCACCAAGCATCATATTTTTATTTTACATGGGTGGAGATTGTAGTTTTTACTACTGCTGGTTCCCGATCAGTAGATATACATCATTTTCTGGGCTCTGTGAAATCCAGAAAGACCCCTGACTTTGAAATGTTTACTGTATAGATTTATGTCATCCAGTGTGGTACTCATTTGTGGCTATTTAAGTTTAAATTCAAATTAGTGGAATTAAATAAAAATGGAAACCCAGTTCCTCAGCCATACTAGCTGTATTTCAGGGGCTCACTGGGCATGTGCAGGTCGTGGCTCCTGTACCAGACGGTGTAGACTATAGAATATTTCTATCGTAGCAGAGAGTTCCACGGAACAGCATTGTAAATATTCCTGCTCAAAGTTTAATGAGTGTGGGGAGGGAATGTCAGAGCACTTGAGAGAGAAATAAGTGGCAAGTGATGAAATAAAACTTTCACAATTTTTACCTGGTGTTCTTTTCATGGTAAATCATTTCTCAAAATAAATTCTTAATTTGAGGGGAAGACTTGAGGCTCCCAGTATTGAGACCTTCCATTGGAAGGTTGACCTCAGAGCTTCAACTGTTCAGCCATCCATCACCTTTCATTTTAGCACATTGTCAGGGACACAGGGTGCCCACTGTTGAGCCAAAGGGTGGCTCCTTCCACGCTCTGCTGCAAGGTCCCCATGGGGAAAGTACATGATTAGAAACTTTCCTAGCAATTTGTGACTTTTGAGTTAGTGGGAAAGAAAGTTCTTATCACTCTTTGTTATTTTCGTGATTCTACTAACTGAAGAAAAAAAATGCTTTGATGAAACAGATTCTTTTCAGAATGTCCACTGTAAGCTTTTCTGTTTTGCTTGGTGGGATCTCAAGGGTGGTGAGCCTCAAGCACAGATTCAAGGAGGTACCCACATTCAGGTGCTGACCTTGTACTTGTATCAGCCAAAGAGTGAGGGTCTCCGTAAACTTGCATCCTTGGCGACTGACTTGCCTCACTCTGGTGCCATCCAAAGCTGGCTGTCTTTGGGCCCATTTACCACTCACTCTGGTAGGCTCCCGCCTGGTAAGGGATTCTGGACTTGCCATATGTTTGTAACTCTTTTTGCACTTACAGCCTCATACTGTGTCTGTACCTCTCCCAGACTGAACCCAGTAGGTAGGGGCTGTATCTCTTTGTCCTTTGTGTGCCTGGATGAGGGCAGAAGACAGGTAGCTGATGGATTAATGAACAGATCATTACACCAGGGATCCACTCGGTGAATTAGAGAGAGAGTCCATTAAGAATGAGAGAGTGTCCCGCATTGTAACCTGCAAAGCTGCACATTTCCACATGGCTGAGCTCTCTGCTCACAGGGATGTCGAGAGTCCTCCTTCAGTATGGCAAAGGGTGGAGGGACACCATTTCCCACACTTGCCCTTCTTTAGAAAGTTCAGTCTCTGGAAATGGTTCTCCTTTTTTTCCCCCTCTTTCCCCCCTGCTTCCTCCAGAGTCCGTGTCATGTGTCACACTACAGCTTCTGTGCCACAGCCAGGCTGTGCTAGGAGCACATGGTGGGGCCTGGGTGTGCCGTGATTTGGGGAGCTGTGGGTTAAAGAAGCAATCATCTGGGGGTTGGAGGCCCTTTGTGGACCCCGTGTCATGTGCTGCTCTTTTTGCCTCCCACAGAGTGTACTGAAGAAGAGAGACCAAGTTCAAGCGGAGTACGAAGCCAAACTGGAAGCTGTGGCTCTGAGAAAGGAGGACCGCCCCAAGGTCAGGGAAGCCACCTGGCGGGGGCTGACCAGCTGCCCTCTCCCTGCTGGTGCTCAGGAAATTCCTGTCTCTATCCTTGTGACCAAGGGTGTCAGTGCCAGCAGGGTTAAGTTGATGTTACTTGGTATTTTCTTTTTGCTCCCTTTTCTGCCTTATTTCTGAGAGTTCCAGACATGCATTTGGGACTGAATTTTCTGCAGTTTCCTGGGATTCTTTTGGGGTGGGTTGTACAGACACAGTCTCACTCTGACATCCAGGCTGGAGTGCAGTGGCCAGATCATAGCTCAATGAAGCCTTGAACTCTTGAGCTCAAGCTATCCACCTGTCTCACCCCCCTGCAGTGCTGGGATTACAGGTGTGATCCTGTAATCCCCATGCCTGGCACTGGGAATTTTTGTTTTTTTTTTTAGAAGACTTCCAGCACTGCCACACCTTGGCAGTTCCTTGCCCCATAAAATGACATTGCAGAGAGAGGCAAAGAAAAGCCTAGGCCAATGCTCTCAAAGTGTGGTATGAGTGGTATGTGACCCATAAACTGTGCAATCCATGGTAGCGATTTGACATCACTGAAGAACCCGTCAGCCTCGTCGACCCTGCAGACGAGTATTCTTCAACTAGTGTGGAGAGTTGCACGCGGAGCAAGCCGTACACTAGCCATGCACAGTGGGACTACAAGTTAGTCACACCAAGGAAAAAGCCAACCAAAAGTAGTCCTTTACCCAGAGTTTGAGCAGCACTGATCTATCTTGCCTGTGCTGCCTCCTGGCTCAAGTGTTCTGGGTCTACAGAGAGGGTCACGTTGTAAAAATGCCCTGTTGTACTGGTCACTTCATTCGCTGACTTTCTCTTCTCCCAGCCAGGACTAAAGGCAAGAGTAAAATGGCCAGCATGCAAGTGCTTATAATGTGCCTAGTGTGTCCGAATGTATTCATTCTCTCTTTATTTTTCTTTCTCTGTGCGCATGTGTGTGCGCACCCACCCCCTCCCCTACACGCACGAGTGCCAACACACAGAGTTGGCACTCGTATCCATGGACACTCGTATCCAACTAACTATAGATTGAAAATATCTGGGGGAAAAAAGTCCCCCAAATACAACAATAGAAAATAAGACAAAGAATAAAATGAATATTGTACTGATTGAGTATCCCTTATCCAAAATGCTTGAAACAGAAGTGTTTTGGATTTCTGAATATTTGCATATCCACAGTAGGATGTATGTATTTTGGGATTGGGTCCAAGTCATTACACAAGATTCATTTATGTTTTATACACACCTTATATGCATAGCCTATAGGTAACTTTATTATATTTTTTAATAATTTTCTTCATGAAATAAAGTTTTGACTGTGACCCATCACATGAGGTCAAGTGTTGCATTTTCCACTTGTCAGGTTGGCACTCGAAAAGTTTTGGAGTTTGAACTGAGTGTAGCCGTGCAAGCCTGTAGTCTCAGCTACTTAGGAGGCTGAGGCAGGAGGATTGCATGAGGCTGGGAGTTCAAGGCTGCAGTGAGCTCTGATAGTGGCAGTAAAGAGCCACTGTACTCTAGCTGAGGCCACATAAAACGACCCCGTCTCTTTGAAAAAAGAAAACAAAAGTTTCAGATTTTAGAGCATTTCATATTTTCAAAATGGGGATTTCAATCCATATGACAGCTATTTACATAGTATTTACATTGTGTTAGGTACTATATGTAAGTTAGAGATGATTTAAAGTATAGGAGAGGATGTGCATAGTTATATGCAAATACTTTGCCGTTTTATATCTAGGACTTGAGCATTCTCAGATTTTTGCTCTCCTCAGGGATCCAGGGGCTAACCCCTCACCAGATACCAAGGAACAACTTTGTGTGTGTGTGTGTATAATCTCACTTATTCTATACCACAGTATGTGGTTTTAGGTACCATTATTATTACCATTTGAGAGATGAGCAAACCAAGGCCCAGGATCACACAGCTAGCAACCGGTAGAGCCAGAATAACTCTCTGCGGTCTGACTCAAGAATCTTGACACTTGCCATTATGTTATTCTGTTTTGCTGTTGTAATTGGAAGGTATATTTGTTTTCAAAGGAGGGGGGTAGGGAATGTTATTAAGATAATAGCAGGGACCCTGTTTCAGGAAATAGTTTAGCATTAGAGTTGCGTTTTTTCCCCCCGTTCCTTAGTCTTGGTTCTTGCTGTGCCAAGAGATACCTGGAAAGGAACCAGCTTTGGGTATTTAAAGCACAAACCTTAGAAGTGGCACACCTTGGCTTTGTGTAGTGCTTTTTTAAATGTTATTTACTTCATGGGATCACAGCAGCCGTCATCTGAGGCCCAGAGGGAAGGAATTGTTCTTTCCCCACTTCATAGGCAAGGAAATGAAGCAGAACGCTGCTCAGTCCGCTGCCCAGCCTCCCTGACGCCACATGTCTCCATGTGCCACCTGCTGCGCGCACACAGGCAGGGCTTGTTTGTTGTGTTGGTTTGCGCATTGCCCATGGTGATCCACACCAGAGTGTGAAGGCTGCGTACATCTATGAAAAGGCAGGTGCTAAGATGGGGATTCTTGTCCTGGCCCAGCGTATACAGCCGGGACCTTTCCTCTCATTACTCTAGCTCAGGGGTCCTCAAACTTTTTAAACAGGGGGCCAGTTCACTGTCCCTCAGACTGTTGGATGGCCGGACTATAGTTTAAAAAAAAAAAAAACTATGAACAAATTCCTATGCACACTGCACATGTCTTATTTTGAAGTAAAAAAACAAAATGTGAACAAATACAATCACACTGCCATGTGGTCCGTGGGCCGCAGTTTGAAGACCCCTGCTCTAGCTAGAGGCTGTCAGCCTTCTTCCATCCTGGGTATCACAACAGAGGCCACAACAGAAATACAGCTGTGTGCACAGCTGCCCCTGCCTGCCCTCTGCCTCTCCATCCCACTGACTAGTTCTTAGCTGCACATGGTATTGTCTGCTGAGCCCTTGTGTCAGTCTATTGAAAGGGATGATGTGGGGTGACATATGTTTGTATCTTTAGGAAATTTCCTTCTAAGAGTTTAGCCCCCAAAGACCTATGATCTTACTTATAGGTGGGATCTGACAAAGCTGAACTCCTAGAAACACAATGCAGAACGGTGGGGGCTGGGAGGGTGGGGGAACTGGGGAGATGTTGGTCAGAAGGTACAAACTTTCAGTCATAAGCTAAACAGGTTCTAGGGATCTTGTGGATGGCGTGGGTGGTGATGCTGTGTTTGTTAATTTGATCATGATAATCATTATGTAATGTGTATAGATACCAAATAGTCATAATGCATGCCTTGAATATATACAGTTGTTACTTGTCAATTCAATATTTAAGGAAAAAATAGGAGTTCCTTTTTCTGGCTAAGGAGGAAAGGAGAAACAACAGGTCCTGCTGCTGGCCTACTTCAGAAACTGAGGACCCTGCATTTTAAAGATGTCACTTAAGTACTTGTGTCAGCGTCTCTATGCCCTCAGCACTGAACGCAAGCTTTCTCAGAGGCTGGTTTTGTAGTTTGACATTTTTAGCCCTGTACGGGACATACTCCCTTCTGAAGCTAGGAACTAAAAGTTATAAATAATAGGCCTAATTAAGTCTTACCTGCACCCTGGCCTGCTGGCTGTGGGAAGCTCTTACCAGCCTTGGAACCACCTTTTTTTTTTTTTTGAAACAGAGTCTTACTATGTCATCCTCGGTAGAGTGCTGTGGCGTCACAGCTCACAGCAACCTCAAACTCTTGGGCTTAAGTGATTCTGTTGCCCCAGCCTCCCACGTAGCTGGGACTACAGGTGCCCGCCACAATACCTGGCTGTTTTTTTGGTTGTAGTTGTCATTGTTGTTTAGCAGGCCTGGGCCAGGTTCGAACCCACCAGCCCCAGTGCATGTGGCCTGCGCCCTACCCACTGAGCTATGGGCGCCAAGCCATTTGGAACTATCTTGAACAAAGGGAAAGCTGGGTTTTGGCCTCCTTGTCCCAACCAGCTGAGTTGCTGTGACTCCCTTGCCTTGTGTTCTTGTTGGTCTGTGCGACTCCTCTCTCAGCCCTGAGTGGTGGTTGCAAACTTCCTGCTACTGCTATTCTCCACTTTCCTGGAATACCACTTGCCCATGGGCTCACCCTCTTGGCCACAGGTATTCTTACCAGAGGGAAAGAGTTTCTTGTCTAGGGGGTGAGAATGAGGTCCCAAACACACATCTGCATCCCCCTAGCGCATGTAGGAGCTGAGCTAGACTTTGCCTGCTGTGGCTGTGAGCTCACACAGCCAGGGCTGCGGTTGCTGAGAGAAGAGCCAGGGTGTCAGGAAGTGGCTTATAGGGGCTGATTCTGCCCCAAGGCCTTGGCCATTGCCACTGGTGACTGACTGTGGGAGTGAGATAGCTCCCAGCTCTGTCACAGGTGTGCGTGGGAGGAGAGGGCCCTGGATCTGGACATCTTAACAGAGGACCTGAGTGTTGAGGCACTGTTCTGAAGAGTGAAGGGAGGTGATTTTTATGAAGCCATGAAGTGGTATGTAAATCTTTTTTCTATAACCCAGAGGAGAGAATTGGGCTCAGTGTGGCCGTCTTAGGACCAGAGGATCCCGAGTACCTGAGAAGGGAGGATTGAACCCTGTGGAGCCCCAGTGTGTGCTGAGGGCAGGTGTGAGACCTCTCAAGCAGAGGGGAAGTGTTAGTGTCATAGAGTTTAAAGTTTCACTTTGTTGTTAGGTTTGAGAAAACTCAGCAGTCAACAAGGTAGCTTATTCTCAGGTGAATGGAGTTTGGTCTTGCCTGTCTTCTAATAATTTGGAGGTTGGAGAAACAATATGCACTTCCTGGGGGGCTGGCGCCCTCCTGATGGATCTGTTGGGACTGAAGGCTTGTCTTGTACATCCAGAACTTGACCTGCCTTAGAAGCTAGAGCTGGAAACCAGGAGGGGCTAAGGAATTGCATTAAGCATTGAGCGGGCAGCAGCCCTGTCCTGATGTAAACAAGGAGGGTAAACCGTGGAGGGAGCTTTCACATTTATTCTCTTCTGCATTTGACTCTTTTCAGTGCTAATACAGCCATGTGTTACTTTTCAAAAAAGAGCAAGCAGAGAATTCTTCACAGAATTCTTAGTTATCTTCAAAAGGTAAAAGATGGGGGGAGTGCTATTCTAGGCCCCGACTCATAGGTGACTTGGTCCTGGGTACAGTGCCAGGTGGGATTGTTTGAAATGGGAGGTTTCGTGGAGGTGAGCAGGGCTGTGGGTGTGCAGGGGAGCACGCGTGTCGTGCCAGGCATGTGGAGTGGAAGATGTGATGCGCTGAGCTGTTGCTTCTGAGGCTGAATGGAAGTAAGGAGGGGAAGTGGAAGTAGGGCTCACTTGGATAAACTTCTGGAAGGCTGTGGATCTTTGAAAGCTCTGGGAACCACAGGGATGGTGAATGTTCTGCAAGGACATGGCAGACAGCAAGAACTGCTGTACAGAGGTGGCACGAAGGACACTTCTAAATATGCAGCTTCTACAGACCAGAGAGTGAAGGGTGTCTGTCACTTTCAGATACTTCTGGCAAGTGAGGAGAGAGGCACCTGATGTTTTCTAGTTCTCTCCACAGTGGCCGTGATCTCAGCCTGGCTTAGAAACCAGATGCATCCATCTGAGGAGGGTGGAAGTCTTTCATCCCCCAGATCTTATTTCATTCCCGCCACCATCTCCTTCACTGAGGTCATTCCTGTTTTACAGATGAGGAACCAAGGCTCAGGGGAATCATGTCACCTAACGTGCCAAAGCTAACAAATGGCTCAGCTGGTATTTGGCTCTAGGTGTGTCTGAATCCAAAGCTGGCACCTTTCCCCTGGGGAACATGGGTGCCCAGCAGCCTCTGCCCCCTTGAGGGGAGGGCTTTGGCTTTCCTGAGCATGGACAGCTGGGCGCCAGAGGGGTAGGGGAGAGCACGTGGCCTTTCTCGGGGGGCTTCACCCTATGTCCTGGCTTCCCAGCCACTGTGCTGCGGAGCTGTGGCTCTCTGGTTCTCAGCCTGTCTGCTCTAGACTCATCTCAGGAACGCTCTTCTCCCTCCCTCCTCACCTGCTATTCTCTGAAGTTTGTTTTTTCCTGCTGAAATAAAAAATACATTCTTTTCAGAGCACCAGGGACATTCTGTTTGTCGAGTTTAGCGACTTCTTTTCAGTCTTTACCCCATCTCGCATTTTTTCCATTTTTTCATCTCCTAGCTCATGTAGAAACTGAAAATATGTGTCTGTTTGCACAGCACACTGGGATAGGCAAGCAAGGGTGCTTGAAGCTGGAAGTGACCAGCCAGGGGCTCTGGCTTCCCAGAGGGCCAGGGGTCACTTTCGTGGCTGTTCACTTCGCCAGTTAGGAGGCTCGGCCCCCCTGCTCACTCAGCGGGCATGTGGCTGAGGAGACGGCTGTCATGAATGGGTTCTGTCATAGGTCCTGGGACCTCCCCCACAGCAGCCATGAGCTTCCCTCTTCTATATGTCTTAGAATCAAGTCTGCCTTGTACAGTCTTAGAGGGTTTTATTAACCTCTTGTCACCATGGGAGCAAACAATGTGACACCTCCAGCCCCGCTTCAGGAAGGAAGGTTAGCTAGAGATTTAAGTTCTAGGGCCTGGAACCCTGCCCTAGAACATTAATCTAGGAGGAGGAGCTCAGTCATACCCTTTGGAATGGATAGCGAGTGAATTCAGGTTACCATCCTCTCTGCAACACACAGAAGCTCACAGCCCCATTCCACGTGACATTCCTCCCATCACTTAAACAACCTGTATTGTATCATTGAAGTTCTTACGAGAGATTGGGGAGCCAATGTGAAGTTTGGTCCTCTGTTTAGAAGGTTTTGTCTTTTGAGGTCTTACCTGGTGATTTTTTTCCTTCTTGGTGTCTTGTGATAAGCAACACCCAGCCACTAGTGGTGGCTGTTGCCATCTCAGCATCCCTTAGATGCTTAGCACAGCCCAATGATGCTTCAGTCACAAATTTAAAACAGGAGATGAGTGTTGCCAGCCAGTGAATTGACCATCACAAAGACACTACCCAAAGTGGGGCACAGAGGCTCATGTCTGTAATCCAGCACTTGGGAGGCTGAGGCAGGTGGACTGCTTGAGCTCAGGAGTTTGAGACCAGCCTGAGCAGGAGCAAGACCCTGTGTCTACTAAAAATAGAAAAACTATTGGGCTTTGTGGCAGGTACCTGTAGTCCCAGCAACTTGGGAGGCTGAGGCCAGAGGATTTCTTGAGCCCAAGGGTTTTGAGGTTGCTTTGAACTGTGACACTGTGACTCTACTCAGGGAGACAGAGTGAGACTCTGTTTAAAAAGAAAAGATAACTATCCAAAAAGAAACCAAGGCAAGAAGACTGCCTGCCCAAGTGTCAGCAGCCAGCCATCCTCTTCAAGCTGGGCAGCTTCACAATCTGGTTACTTCAGAGGGTTCACCTGGTTCCTTTTGTTCTCTTCTTTTAGCTCCCACCCTGCCCTCTAACTCCACGCTCCCTGGCCTCTCTGGCTCTGCTCTCCCTGACTGGCCTCCTCCTGCCTCCCTGCCCACCTTTCCTAGCCCTGCCCTCTAACTCCGCACTCCCTGGCCTCTCCGGCTCTGCGCTCTCCTCCTGCCTCCCTGCCCACCTTTCCTAGCATTCTTTTCTGGGTCCTTCATGAACCCTGTATGTGTCAGCTTCTCGGTGAGTTCTGCCCATTGGCCCTGCCCTCCTCAGCCCCCTCCTTTTTTCTTTCAAATATTTAAAAATATTTTGTGGTAAAAGATATATAACAAAATTTGCCATTTTAACCATTTTTAAGTGTACAGCTCAGCAATGTCAAGTACATTCGTATTGTTGTGCAACCAATCTCTGGAGTTCACTTTATTTTGCAGAACTGAAACTCTATCCCCTTTAAACAGCTCCCCACCCTTCCTCCCCCCAGCTCCTGGCAGCCCCATTCTACTTTCTGTTTCTGTAACTTTGACCACTCTAGGTACCTCATGTAAGTGAAATCATATAGTGTTTGTCTACTTTGTGAATAGCTTATTTAACTTAGCATTGTGTCTTCAAGGTGCATCCGTATTGTAGCGTGACGTATCATATTTCCTTTCCTTTTTGAGGCTGAATAATATCCCCTTTGTGTGTGTGTGTTTAACCTTAAGTTCATCCATTGATGGACAGTTTGCGTTTCTTCTATCTTTTGACTATTGTGAGTAATACTAATATGAAAATAAGTGTATAAATACCCCCTTTGAGACCTTGCCTTCATTTCTTGGGGGTATACCCAGAAGCAGAATCTAGCAGGATCATTTGATAATTTTTTTTTTTTTTTTTTGAGACAGAATCTCACTCTGTTACTTGGGCTAGAGTGCCGTGTCATCAGCCAAGCTCACAGCAGCCTCAAACTCTTGGGCTCAAGCAATCAATCCTCTGGCCTCAGCTACCCAAGTATCTGGGACTATAGGTGCCTACCACAACACACAGATAATTTTTTCTATTTTTAGTAGAGACATGGTCTTGCTCTTGCTCAGGCTGGTCTCAAACCCCTGAGCTCAAACAGTCCTCCCACCTCAGCCTCCCAGAGTGGTAGGATTACAGGCATGAGCCACTGCACCAGGCTCATATGACAATTAAAAAAAAAAATTTTTTTTTCCAGGAACCTCCATACTCTTTTGCACAGCAGCTGCGCCATTTTGCATTCCCACCAACAGTGCACAGAGGTTCTAGTTTCCCCACGTTCTTGGAAACACTTGTCATTTTCTGTTTTTAGCCCCCCTCATGGGTGTGAGGTGCTGTCTCACTGAGTTTTGATTTGCATTTCCCTACTGATTGGTGATTTGAGCATCTTTTCATGCCCTTGTTGGCCATGTGTAAATCTCCTCTGGAGAAATGTCTGTTCAAGTCCATTGCTTCATATTTCATTGGGTTGTTAGGGTTTTGTTTGTTGACTTGTATCAGCCTCCTGCAGGGATGTTTTACCCTGCTCCTGGCTTTGGCTCCTTCCTGTCTCTGGTGTGTGGACCTGCCATTTATCCTGAGCCCTTTGGTGGCACTCTTGCCACCCTAGTCACCCAGACTAGAAATTCTAGGCCCCTCTCTGACTCCCTGTATCTTATTTTTCCTGGGCAGTTAGTTCTGTCTCCTCCAGATTGGTTTAGTCCGTCTTCTCCTGTCTGGTATGGGAGCCATTGCCTTGGTGGCTCTCCAGGGTGTCCAGTGCAATTGTGCCATTGTATAGTTTGGAGTTGACTCATCTCTGATGAGTGGTAAAACCTCAAGGTGTGGATGTGGCAGCATGGGTAAAGGGTGGTAAAAAGTATGAAGGACCATAGTTAATATGACATTTTATATTTGGCAAATGAGAAAGAAACTTTTTTTGTACTACATGGAATAAAACTCAGTAAAATACTCTTGACTCAAGGGGCTGTACAAATGATAGATTATCTTTTGTGAGCAGTAGTTTACAGCATTGATGCCAAAATGAAGTAACAAATCTTTATTAAATATATGCCAGATACCAAGTGTTTATCATGCGTTATTATCTCATTCAACCTCATCACAGCCTTATGCGGCAAAGAGTCTCGTTATCCAGACAAAGAAGCTGAGGCAGAGAGGCCCCAGGTCACATTTCTGGTAGATGGAAGATGGCCTCCTGCTGTCTGCAGCTGAGGCCTCAGAAAACCTGGCCTTCCAGAAGGGCCCCAGGCTCCTGCCCCCCAGTTTTGACAGCTCCAGTCTCTACACATTCGTGGGCACTTTGGCCTGTGAGTGATTCCCAAGGTAGTGGTCCAGGCATTTTCTCACCTGTGCATGGACTTGCCCGGACCGGTGGTCTGGAGTGCCCTCTCCACTGCCATGTCCCACTTGGGTCATCCTTACAGAGTCGCCTCAGTGCCATTTCCTCCATGAAGACTGATCCTGCCCCAGGTCAGATACCTGTGTGGCATCTCACCTCTGTGTCTAGACTTGTTCCTCTTTCTTCCCAGCTAGACTGTAGGCACCTTGAGGCAAGATTTGCCGCTTAATCCCTGAGCATTCTGGTATTCCTCAGTGCCAAAACAATAAGCCAGCTATTTCCCAGACGGAGGCTTAGGTAGTCATAAAATCCAGAGCTGTGGTTTTGACTCTTAATTTTTGTGAGTCAGTCAGAGTACCCATCCCCAGAACAGAACCCAGGAAACTTTCTTCCATAAGAAGTCCTCCGGATCAGATTGTAGCCTCCCTCTTCTACTGCACCCCTGTGAGGTTCTCTCTGCAGAGCTCCTCTGTTTCTCCTCAGAGCAGAACTTTTGTTCAGCAAAGAGAAAGTTGCTCGTAGGTGCTCTCCCCAGATGCTGACATGCACAGAGCCCAGGAAGAGGGTCAGGGAGCAGGCCCAGGCCTGCAGGGAGGTGCTGCCAGCCAGGTCCTGTGTCTATTGGTTGAGGCTGATTCCTCCATTAGCGAGTAGCTTCGGGGAGGGGAGGACAGGGCACCCTGGTTTTAACTTCCATGTCTCCTGAGGTAACCAACGGTAATGGGTGAGTCGTCAGGGAAAGGCAAAAGTGACTTCAGGCATTGCATCAGAAGAAAAAGTCAGTCTTTTATTTCTTTCTCTTCCAGAAGCTTAAGTGGTTTGAAGAAGGCTGATTTTCCTCTCTTAGCAGAAAATTTCCTTTAAGTCACCTAGGATGTCTCGTAATAATCTTTCTCTCCAACTCATTCTTGTCTTCTCCAAGTTTCATTCTCATGCTAGGCATACTTGAATCTTCTTGCGTTGGCCGTGTCCCTTCCTTCTGTCCCCATGCTCTGCAGCCATCTCTAGGTGACCTCATGGTAGATGGTCAAGTGTCTGGAAGGTGTCGGGCTCCCTTAGGCCTAGCTTCACCACACTAGTGTCCTTGCTCATGATGCTGGGGGGGTAAAACTTCCCTGGCTGGTGGAGGTTGCCTCCAGATGGTGACCCATAGCTGGAGACGTTTGGGTCCATGGACGATGCCGGGAGCCAAAACACTTCACAAAAATGCCCCTTGCTAGCTTGCTTGATTTGCGGTTTTACGAGCAAACTATTCTCAGGAATTCAACATAACAGTAACGGTACTTTCCGCTTGCGTAACTCCTCAGAAATGCACCCCCCGCCTTAGGGACCTTTTCCCAGTAATTTTCCAGAAACTAGCCCCTTCCCCACCCTGCTAGGAATAGCCCTTAGTTACTTCCTCGTTTGAATGCTTATAAGTCCAGCTGAAAAATAAACTCGTCGGAGCTTGATCAGACTCTTGACTTGCTCTCATTCTTTTGTGTCTCTTGTCCCCTCATTTGACTGACCCCTTTTGTTCCCCAGGTCCCCACTGAATTCCCCACGGGTCGGGGCAATTGGCGCCCAACGTGGGGCCATAGAGGGACACAGCAGTTTTTAATTCTTTAACATGCTTGAAATTCAAGCAGTGATACTGCTGATCAGCAGTTTCAGTTTTTTCAGCATCTGAGTCGGAGGCCTCGTGGTCATTATCCGAGGCGTTATCTGCTGAGGGGTTGTCGTCCCCATCGGAGGGAGGTTTTGGTCCTGATTCAGAAGGGGGGGTCCCCTTTAATTTTAGTTACAGGAAAGGCGTGCAGTGCCTTTAAAGGTTTTTCTTTTGAGCTATGTTTATGGAATGTTGGGGTGAGAGGAGGGGGGGGTTTAGCTCCAATTCTAAAGCATGTAACTCTTGAATGAGTTTTAAATGTTCCTTTATTGTTTGGAGTAAGTCTTTAAGGGAGGAGACCTCTTGACATAATTTGCGTTTGACATTTTCAATTGGAGTGTCTACACCTAGAATTGGGGCACAAAATGGAGGGGCAGAAGCATAGGAAGGGGGATGATTTAGGACGGAGGGGAAGGGAGGCCAGTCAGAATTGTGATACTTAGCGGCTTCCTCTTCTCGAGTGGCCATTTCTTCGGGGGAGAGGAAGTTGGGAGGGGGCTCCTCGAGGGAGGGGTATAGGGAGTTAACAGGAGGTTTGGGAGGTTCAGGATCAGGGGGAGTGTCAGGCTTAGGCATAGGAACAGAAACAGAAGGGCAGGCTAAGGGTGGTCTGGAGTGTTCTTTAAGTGCCTTCTCCCCTTCTTTAACAACCTCTTGGATATCAGGCCATTGGTTGTAAGTTTTTAAAATATCATAGATCAAATTCCAGTAGGAGAATGCCTGAACGGGGATTTTTTGGGGGCCGAATGTTCTATAATAATCTTTTAGGCAATCACTGACTCTAGTCCATCTCAGAACATCAATAGTGCCTTCTTGGGGGAACCAAGGACAGATATCACCAATAAAAACAAAAAATTTATAGAGATCTTTTTTCTTTACCCGAGTTCCTCGTGTCTTGAGGGACTCCTGAGTCCCTGAATACACAAGTCATGTTTACTTAACGTTTGTCCCATAAATTCGTTGCTTTCTCTTACCTTGACGGATCAGACTCGCAGGTGGGCAGTTCTGCGGTGATCGCGGTATGGATCTTCATTCACGTCCTTCTTGTGGCGCGGCAATCACAGTGCATATTTTCACTCACAACCTTCGGGTTGTGGCAATCCAATGATAAGGGTACCCTTAATGGCAGCAACGTTTGATGAGACCCCCGTACCCTCGCCCCACATTTGGGCGCCAATTGCCCCAACCCGTGGGAAATTCAGTGGGGATCTGGGGAACAAAAGGGGTCAGTCGAATGAGGGGACAAGAGACACGAAAGAATGAGAGCAAGTCAAGAGTCCGATCAAGCACACAAACATAATAAGACCTTCCTCTTTGTTTGGAAGCCTTTGGCGGTGGTGTTTGACCCAGCTTTGGGCATGTTGACTCATTGGCCCAGTGGGACGCTTGAGTTAGGAGAGAGAAGCCAGCTTTGTGGAACCTTGGGGCCCTCTCCAGCTGTGTAGGATGGGTGAAACTCACCAAAGCAAAGTGAAAGTTGTGATATTCAAGTAGTTTCCTTTTGAGAAAGTCTTCTAAACCTCTTTAAGCTTGAAGTAGCCTGCTATGTTTTCCTTCTTGTATTTCAGATTCTTTTGACACACATACATGACTTTCCTTCCATTTTCTCAGACTTATCTAACTCTGACTCTTCATTTTTGGTTATCTATCTGGAAAAGCATGGTAAAGTCTCTATAATGTAGGGTAAAAGAAGGAAATTGGCCAATAGTCTTCTTATTGCAATTAATTCTTTGATTAATGAGAAAAAGCTTTATCAGATGTCACAAGTAATGGAATAGTTCACGTGATCTGGGAAAACCTTCTTTTCTAGTTCTGAAATGGGATGTATGAGAATGGCAGGGCAATACCAAATACTGCTGTGTATTTGCAAAGTCTGCACAAAGTATGGATGGGCTAAATCCTAAAAGAAACCAGAGACATATGACTCTGAATCAATGTTTCTTCTTCCTGTGTGTAAACAGGGAGGTGTTTCCCCCATGAGTCTATTGTGGATCTGATGGGTTTGAAGATTTGGATTAGTGTTGCCCTTTTCAGGGGCCTCCTTAGACCTGAAAACTCAAGGCTCTGCTTTCAAATAGATGCCTCTGAGGAAGGAACGTGTAGATGGCATTTTAACATACAGTAGAACCTCTGTAAGTTGATCACCCAAGGGACTGTAACAAACTGGCCAACGTAGGGAGGTGGTCAACATAAGGAACTTCCATTGAGCACACAGGGTGTCTGACTGGTCTGTGAAAATTTGGTCAGTGAAGGGATCAACTATGAAGGTTCTACTGTCGTACTTTGGCCTTTGACAGATGTGTGAGCAGAGGAGCTTGAGGCAGGAGGTGCCAGTTGCGTGTGCAAAGCACCCATGTGTGCCTCCTCTTCCCAGGTGCCAGCAGATGTTGAGAAGTGTCAGGATCGGGTGGAGTGTTTCAACGCTGATCTGAAAGCTGACATGGAGAGGTGGCAGAACAATAAGAGGCAGGACTTCCGGCAGCTGCTCATGGGGATGGCCGACAAGAACATCCAGTATTATGAGAAGGTAATGAGTGTGCCCGACAACACTGCCATTCCTGCTAGCAGGGGCCGTTCACGAGGGCCTGCCAGAAATTCAGACACAGGGATCCCACCAGTATCCTCTTCTTCCCTGTTGCAGGGATCCCGCCGGATCCTCTTCTTCCCTTGTTTTGTCTTACTGTTACCTTCCCCTAGGCCCTCGCCCCGCCATGCTGGCTGTGGCACCCAGTTTGGAAGCAGAGGCCCTCGGGATGTACTGGGTTCCCCTCGCAGACGCTGCAGCAGTTTTATCTTCCATGCCCTTTGGGCCTGGTGCCGAGTTGCTTCTCAGAGTCGTCAGACCTTCAGCCCAGGGCTACCATCAGTTCACAGAGGCTTTGGGGTTGTTTTACACTGTCTAGTGGCTTCTGTACAGGGGTTCTTCACTGTCATTGTGCCATAGGTGTCTTTGGTCATCTGGTAAAGCCTATAGACCCCTTACCAAAATACTGATTGTTTTTAAAATACTGTTTTTTAAATTCCTTAAGTAAAGGCATATAGGATTAAAAGGAAAACAGTTTTATTCATGGATTCCCCTTGATCTGTAGTCCTTAGGGTAAGTACCCCTGGCATTTGTACACAGAAACAAATACACACACACACACACACTCACTCACGAACACAGACACATAAAGTGACTATCCATAAACGATAGCCTAGTCTCCCCGGTCCAGGTTTTCTCCTAATACTCAGCTCTGCAACACTTCTGCTAACGAATCCCAGGATCCCTTAAAAGCTTGAAGTTATAGATGACGAATGGCCCCGTCACATTTCAGCAGGTAACTTAGAGACTTGAAATCAAATGGTTGGAAACTGCTCACACCACAATTCTGGAAGCTCGTCCTCACCCCAAACTGGAGGAAGCCATCTCTTTTGAAGGCTTTGATGGCTTTGGCTCCTGTTCAGGGGCAGTGTGTCTGCATCCTTTCAAGTTCATTTGTAGGTGGGCTCAGGAAGCCATAGAATGTTCCTTACTTGTCAGTTCAGACAATTTTAAAGCAGAAGAAGAAGGGCGGCGTGCTCGTTTTCTCACTTCTGTGAATTGATGGAGCCCCAGTGATGCTGGGCTGGCATTGGGCTGGGTGTGTTGTGTGTGTGATCTTATTAAATGTAGCCCCCACCATAACAATGTCCAGCAGATTTTATGATTCCCAATTTAAAGCTTGAAGAAACCTGCCCAAGGTTACACAGCTTGTGAGTAACCCAACTAGGTATCAGAGTCAGCTCTGATAGGTCCACAAGTCTGAATGGTTCTGATACATTGTCAGCCTGGGGGCAGGGGGGTCACCTGTACTCAGGACAGTCCTCCCTGCCCAGAGGTGGGAAGATCATTGCATGTAAAGTCAAAGCCTCTTTTGTTTCTTAACTGATTAGGCCCTTAAAGAGATGCCTCTGTGCCTCTGTTTCTTCATCTATAAAGTGGGAGGGATCCTTCTCCACTGAACGATTGTAAAGATACAATGAAATAACCTAGAGTGAGTACCCAGAACACACCTGGATCATGGTGGGCTCTCGGACAATGTGCCTTCCCTCCAGGACTCCCTCACCTTCCCTCCCCTGTTCAATGGTGTTCCCACTACTAAAGAACCTACTAGATCAAATATGTATCTGGGTGATTCATCACCTGAGTGATGAATCCCCACATTTCCAAAGCCCTGGCCCTAGGACTCACCTAGGCCTTGTGTCTGTGGTTAGCTGTGTTCCCGTGCACTACCACAGGGGCGCGGTCTTGGCCCAGTCTTGTCTCCTACAACTGCTTAACAGATAGTGTCTTTGCGCTCACCGTGGGCAAGGGACTGTGTGTACAAAATTGATAACAATAGGATTCCTGCGCTTAAGGCCACCTGGGTTTAGTGAAGGATGTAAGTTAAGCAAAAACGCCCAAGAACAGGAACCTGTGGGCAAAAGTACAAGGGGACATAATGCAGACCTGGGGGCAGGGAAGTCAAGGGGAAGAAGCAGGTGGAGTAGGCAGGAAAGGCCAGTCTGAAGGAAGAACTTTTACTCTGAGTCTCAGAGACAAAGGGGAACATGTGTTCTAAGCAGCAGGAACAACTTGTGCAAGGTCCCTGGGGTAGGGA
Source organism: Nycticebus coucang (assembly GCF_027406575.1). Lineage (NCBI taxonomy): Eukaryota > Metazoa > Chordata > Mammalia > Primates > Lorisidae > Nycticebus > Nycticebus coucang. The sequence continues at coordinate 24,994,410 of NC_069781.1, read as the reverse complement.
GAAATTGGGTGCATTTGAGACCAAAAGAAAACTGGTATGGCCTTGATTCCTCGTGGTTGATTTAGGAAGACCCTTCCAGATCTGAGGTGACAGCCCAGGAAGAGAGCAGGACCTAGAATGCGTGGACCCCACACTGCCTTCTGTATATAGGGTGAGCTTCTGAGTCTGACTTCCCTTCTAACATCATAGTCACCATGAAGGACTCAGGAAGCTGTTTCACCAGCCCCCGTCCCTGCCTGACCCAAGGATGCCTCTCTCCTCCAGCCTCCTCAGAACTCCTCCCCGAAAGACTCAAGACTAAGTCCTCTACCCCTAGGCTGCTTCTAAGAAGGGCCTCATGCAATTCATCTGTCCTTCTTGAGGATGGCTTCTGGTAAACAGAGTGCTCTCAGACGACAATGCCAGAGTCTTCTGGGTTCTTGGCCTCTTACAAGGATCTGAAAGGTAGAGAGATTGGTGCAGCAGAAAGGACATTGGTTTGGGGAGTCATGAGCTCTGCCATGTACGAGTCTGGCCTGTCATTTACCTGATTCTCATTTCCCCATCTATGAAATGGGTGTATATGTGTGTAATGATAATTCTTAATAGGGGAGTGAGGACTGGTGATATGAATGGAAAGTACCTCACAGTGTTTGGTCATAAGAAAACTCAGGTCCCCTCTCCCCATTCTCCCTCTGAGAAATCCAGGAGTGGCCCAGAGAAGCAAATCTGAAGTAGGTGAGGAAGGCTGGGTTTCACGCCCTCTTTGAGTCAGGTGGCTGGCCTATTCTAGTTACGATTTCCATCCTTAGGTAAACACCACCCACACCTGCAGCAGTGACTCTGTCCTGCTGAGGCCCAGCCTGCGGCTTCACCAAGGGCTTCTTGCCTGGTCTCCCATCTGCTTTTTCAAGGGAAAGAATGTCTTCCAGTGAATCCGTTTCCACTTGCAGGGTCTGAGCTTCAGATGTGCATTCAGAACCAACACCTGCCACTCCCCCATGTGTGCTAGTTATGGATGATGTGGGTAGGATGCGAGGAGGGGTCGTTGGCAAAGGCAACCCAGCGGGTTGATGATGGATGGGGAGAGGAGAGCAGAGTTAGGAAGCTGACGCCCTGCGCGTGTCCTGTCATTTCAGTGCCTCACGGCGTGGGAGTCAATTATTCCACTACTGCAGGAGAAACAAGAGGCCAAGTAAGTTGCTTTTGGGAACAGAGACTTTCTACCTACACAGGGCATGGCACCCCTTCCTGGAACGTCCCTGCAGTGCCGGAGAAGCAGCGCTGGGAAGAGCGCCGCTACAGAAGCGTCTCTCAATTGTGTTGTTCCCTCCCCTCCGCTTCACCCCACCGTTGTTTTCAATTAGTATTTATTCCTTGGGGGATTCTGGGAGGCCAGAATCATCTCTCAGCTAACGTAGCACACCTCCGGGGCCTGAAGGAGCCTGCCCAGCTGAGCGCTGTGAAGAGCCACGGCTGAGGGTCGGGAACCCGCAGAAGAGCCCTGACATTTCACGACAGTTTCCTCTCTGGGGGTTTCCTCACCTGTTGTAGGAGAGAACCCATGTCCTGCTTTCTAAGGACTCAAGGAGGCAGAAAAAGAAGGCAGCGGTTGCCTTTTGTGGAGAGGCAGCGGCTCTGGAATTGAGCTCTGTGGACATGGATCTGTCTCAGTCTAGAAGGAGGTGTGGGCGCCTCCGTGGAAAGTCCTTCATGTACAGTGGCCTGTAGCTGTGAGTGTGGCCTGCTGCCTGCTTGTGACGAGTGATACCTATTTTATTGTTTCTGTTTCACGTAGGGACATTTGAATCAGTGTCAATGTGCATCCGCGCCTGAGGGAGCAGCCCCGGTCCTTGTCCTCACGCTGATGCCTTGGGGAACTGAGGGGCCTGCTCTCTGGACTGGCTTCTGACATGAGAATGCAATAGATGGGAAAATTTTTGTGTAAAATGAAAAAAAGGTGCATCTTTCTCCATGAAGGTCTTCAGTGTTTTTCTTTTGCTTGTTAATTGTCATCAGAGCAGGGATTAGGTCCGTTAGGGAGTATCTGTCATCGTGAAGTCTGAGAAGCTCACTGCGGTTGCCGAGATCAGTGGGCATATACCAAACCCCACCTCCAGTGTCTGCTTTGTGCAATTTGCCTTTACCTCACCAAAAAGAGCTAGTTGGATATTTCCTACTGTGTCCACTGAATGTTCGGGCAAGCTTTGGGTGAGCGGGCTGGTATGTCGTGTTGTTATAACTGTTACAGCTGAAATCTGTAAACTCATGTGAATGTTCTACATAAAGTGCTTTAACCCTTAACATTTCCTGATCAAGAAGAAAAGTCAGAACCTGGACAAGCCTCGAAGATAACAAGTGTGACCGTGAACTCTTTGCTTCTAAGTTAAGCTAAAATCTCCTCACCTGGTAGCCACGTTCTTGGGGACTGCTGGTTGTGTTTAAAGTCTTCATTTCAAACTATCACCAGGTTTACTTTTCAAATCACAAAACAGTCAATAAGGCTCTATCTTCTCGCTCATTTTTTCCCTCCTGAAATGAAGCTACTCAATTTCATATTTGCGTCCTTTATTCTGCAGCTCATCCCCATAAAACTAAAATCTGAGCCTAATAAACAGTAGAGGTTCTTTGTTTTTAATGAAACAGCTGTGGTGAGACACTGCTTCTGCAAGTTCACCTGCAAATACTGGCCAAGACGCATGTTGGAGTCACTTCATCCCTCTCCTAACTGCAGGGTAGACCTTGCATCAGCCACAGCTGTGGTTCTGTCGGTACAGCAGTTGAACAGCACAGACCAGTTCGGTTCTGTTTCATCGAGTTTGACAACACCGCAGTTTAAATGATAATTCTTACATCAATTGGTACTTGCCTGTACTGTCAAACCCTATTTGTGCCATTCCAAAATCTTTTGATGTGAATTTTCAGTTCGGTACAATTAGAAACAATTCATTGGAGCAGAAGGGTAAGAACAACCTGTCTACCCCCGAGTGGTGACTCAGCATTTCACTCTACCTCTAAGCCGTGGTGCTGGTGTGGGGATGGACACTAGGTCCGACTTGCCGCTGTGCTGGGAGGATCAGAGTGTGTGTCTAATAGTGAGCTCACAGTCCCATGCTGCTCTTGGGCAGAAGATACGAGACCAACCCAACAGCAAATGCTCATCTTTGGGGGACACGTGAAGCTTCCACCTGTGGAAGACGTGCTTTAAAAATGTTGTCCAGGGTCCTGAATGCTTGGAATGAATTGTGGAAAGAGTTATAGGAAATCACCTGCTAGTTGCCAAAGCCCCAAAGCATTCCCATGTAATGGTTAGTTGGGAAAGAAGGAAGCATTCCCCCCCCGACCCCCTCCCCCGCCAAAAAAAAAAAACAACAATCACCAGGTTTCTCCTGAGGAGATGGGGAGAGGGGCGTGGCTTGCACAGTCATTCCCTGTCCTCATGGGAGGGCAGAAAACTGGCTCTGAAGGGATCCAGGGATCCAAGGATTCTGTCTTTCTCTATTTGTTTGGTCCCCATGTGATGCCCTGTGCTTTAAAGATACCAGAAAGAGCTGGAACAAGGTGCACTTTCTGTCTTCCAGGCGTGCTGTTGATAGCAAAGCCAGGAAAACCAGTGTACTTTACCGACTTCCTTGGAGAAATGGTCCTGGCAGAGAAGAGACTCTTGTCCCCTGCCTTCAGGCTGGCATCCAAGGGATGAGGAGGCTACCCCAAGGAAGGGGACAGTAGGTAGTCCCTTCCCACCCCCTGGCTTCCTTGGGCCTCTGAGCATCAACAGCCCCAAGCATTTGCCTCTTTCTCTGGATCAAGTGCAGAAGAGACTTCCTAGAAGTGTCACTTGGAGACTTTGGTGCCAAAGACTACCTTGGAGAGGTTTCATCACCTAATCCTTCCTGGCTCCACAAAATAGTGGCCCTGAGATCACTGACTTCTATCTTACATTTATTTTTCATAAGGTTTTTCCTTGAAGGTACCCTTTACCTCAGGCAGACGGACATAGACAGGTTTCAAAGCTTGAGCACATGGCAGTGGGTGGCGAGTCCTCCGTAGCAATTGCCCTGGGCCTGGGAAATGAAACGTTTCATTGACCTAGGTTAAGAATCCAGGCTGAGTCAAGAGAGCGGATTCTGAGAAACTGAGCAGATTTTAGAGATGTAAATGATGTTTGTGATTTGTAGCAAGTATGGACATTACTCTTCCTTATTTATGCCGTAGATCCCCAAGAATATTCTAGGCTATTCTGCTCCAAAGCAAGGAATCACTGCCCCTTAACTGAGGAGGAAGGCTCTACCCATCCAGGTTTGGGGCTGGGTCTTATCCTTTAATGAGGCTTTATAATGATTCCTGGTGAGCTTAACGTGTGACCGTGGAGGTAAGTAGCTCTGTGTTTCAGCAGGACATTCATTCAACTGACCAGACACCTTTCTTTCACTGAAATAACAGACCAGCATGACACTAGGTATCGTGGTGAATATAGAATAGGTCTGTTTTGATGCCCAATTTCAGCCCTACCCGGAGAAGCATATCCCAGTAAGATGATGTTGAGTTGAATGTGTTTCCTCCCATTGTGAAATTTAGTGCATACCTGCTGCTCTCTGCTCATGAGGCCATCTTTTGTAATCCAAAGATGGGACCTTCTGCTTTAGAAGAGGGAATGATGACAATGTGGTAGTCAGCAAGTGGAGTTTCTCTCCTGGGGTGTCGCCCAAGGAGCATCCAGAGTCTGTGTGACTTGGCACTATGCTCTATCCTGAGCCTGGGAGAGAGGAGGGGCAGACGTCAGGGGTGGCCTCCGAGGGCTGCGCTGGCCTCTTCAGTGCTGGTGTCCAGGTGGGCATGAGCTGGGCTTTGCCCCGGCTCGTTGGTGTTGCTGGCTGCTCCACGGGGCGGCTCCTCTCCGATGGGCTGCCTGTGGTCAGGGCAGGACACACCTGTGTGGACCCCACCTTCCCAGATGCCTACTCTAAGGGCCTGTGGAAACAGGGTCATCACTTATATGGCCGGGGTAGCACTGCTCTGGCCACTCTCATTTACAAAATCATGATGTGAATTTGGATATGCTGCTCACTCAGAATGGCAAGAGATTGGGCGTACTGTCTCATTTCTTATGTCTTCTCTGTTCGGGTAGCAGCTGGGTGGCATTTTTCAGTCAATTTGCGGGAGATGTTCTCTCCTGGGCCAGCCTTACAGATTGAGTTGAGTATGTTGAAGTTGTTCTCTTTGTGGTTTTTTAATTCAGTAAGTTCATCAGGAACTCAATTTTTCACCAACCACCCTATAGGTTGTCGGGTTTTTTTTTTCTTGTTTTGAGTTTATCTGGTCACCCTATAGTTACTTGGTGTGTCAGGGGCTGTCTGTGTTAGACAGGTGGGTGGTGGCTTTGTTGCTGGGGGATTGACTGTTCTTTCTTAATCACTGGTGTGTGAAGTGTAACCTGGGTATGACCGTCTTTCTAAACCTTTTTATGGGGCAGAAAAATAAATTATCCAGGTAGTTTTTGCTACTATAGCCAGTATGTAAATAAGTGCTTTGAAAAAAATCACTTTAACAAACCGATAAGAAATTTGTCTCGTACATAAACATTCTGTATATTTAGCACTTAAAAATCAACAAATCCAGTATTTTAAGGATGCCACAGACTGTTACCTGTCCAGCCCTGCTTTTTGAGAATTTGTCCACACTTACTAATATGCCTTATTCTTTAGTGTTTTTAAAATTCTGGGTAGAAAGAATTTTAGAGATATAATCAGTTGTTTAGTTTAAACAATAGATACCCAACATAGTCCTCAGTCCTCTTAAGCAAGAAAGTGAAGGTCATCACGAGGGTTGCCTTCTGGGAGGAGAAAACTAAGTATTGCTACTGCCAAATGATATTTTTGATAATGTAAGAAAACACAGGGACCATAGAACTACTTTTTTTAAGTGTGAAAGATTAATTTCATGCCTGTTGGCATACTTTCGATTTTAGAGTATACAGTATCAGCATGGACAAATCATATAGCTACAAGGTACTCTATAGATTATGACAATATTAAAGGTTGACCTTGATCCTGTAGAACAACTTTTTAAGATGCTGTGGGGACCTCAGAGCAGCATGTTTCAGGTAGAAATTCTCCACAGGTTGAAATGCCAAAAACATATAAAACCCATTATGTTGACTCACGTCCATTTTAGCAGAGCTGTTACTATTAAAACCAGTGATGAAGAGTATTGTTTGTGTACCTCTCCCCGAAGCCCTACCCCCTCACCAGGTGAGTCTGGGCCCTCTGTGAGCTGGGTCACAGCAGGTGACTCCTGTCACATCCCTGTTGGACAGGCTCGTTCACAGTCTTACGCCAACCCTTCATTCAGAAATGATACTGGAAGGAGGAAGTGGGAAGGGCTTCGTATGCAAATGAGGAGAGAGGAAAATAGACTCAAAAATGTGAAATCAGTATGGCAAAGCACTGGCTCTGTCATCTGGGCCTTCATTGAATAACAAACCAGCATCTCTTAACAGTCAGCACTGTTCATGTGGACACCCCTGAGGTTTTGGTTCTGTCCAGTCAATTCCCTGTCCCTTGTACTTCTGTGTGCCTGTCCCCGTCCCCTCTGAGTTGGGAATGCGTCGGGAGATGACATCCATCTGATACATTCCCATACGAGACACTGCCAGCAGACTTTCTAACTTGCATTTTAATTGTTAAAGATGAGATTTTAAAAACCTTTTGGTTAGAATATGTCCAAATTACAGACTGTATTTCTTATTTTTAGAAATCATTCCTTATGTTTTAAGATTAAAAGGAAAACAAAATCCACCTTCTGAGATATCGATAGTCCTATGTGTAAATGTTATCTTCTCTCTTCGCTGCCATTAAGCCAAAATAAAAGCTGTGAAAAAAAAGTACTCGAGGAAATATGTGTTGATAAGTGATTTACCTTTGTTTCATGAAGCTACCAACCTTTACACAGAACACGCCTTTTTGTCTTTGTTACGAAACCTAGAGATTGTAAAATGGGGGTGGTGGTGTTTTTGTTGAACTTTTGATGCTGGCACAATGCTTTTGTCCACTTTTTTTTTTTGTCATATTTTGGTGTATAAAAAATTCTGTTGTTTACTATGGATTACTCTTACATTTTGAGGTGAACAAAAGAATTTGTATTGCTTGATAAACTATTAGCTTGTAAAATTTTAAAAAGTTTCTTTACCTCAATTAACTTAATGGACCAATAAAACTATAAAAGATGCTTTCTTTACCTTGAGTCATATTCTCATTTGTGCCTTTTTGTAGGACAGAAAAACATGACAGAGAGACGTGTGCTTCTTTTTCTGTTTTCTTACATTCTCTGAACATCTATTAGTTTGCCTGCAAGAATCAGGACATACAGAGCAATGGGGCAAAAAAAAAACCCTATTTTTGCCCTTCTTTACTTCTTTATAGACCCATCCTGGATTTTTCCTCTCCTGCATCTTACAAATTGGCACCTATTTGGGCAAATGAAGAAACCACCTAGTGTAGTAACCACCATGATTGGGAGCAGCCTGATGCCAAGTATTAATGACATGAAAGATTTCTTCCTGCTCCAACCCGTAGCAAAGCACAATAACTGAAGGGCCAGTCTTCTACTTTTTTTATTTATGTACTTTTTTGGCTGCTATAATGTTTTTGAAGAATTTGTAAGGAAAGAAGAAATATCTGTGGTTTATTAGTATTGCAGATTTGAGATCTGAGTGGATCCTTCTGCTCCTCTTCCTGAATCCTTAAATCCTGAGGCCTCAAAGGCCCTTGTCCTTGGTTCTCTTCCCAAGTAATCTAGTCCATGGCTATGAACTTGAGAACTCCATTTTCAATAGTCTACTCCACCTCTCCACCTCGATTTCCTCAAACCTACATACAAACTCCATTCATCTCCCACCCACCACTTAAATTTACTGTGTCTTTGATATGTAATATTCCTCACCTGATTGATTTCAGTTGATGCCTTCATCTCCAGCTTCCAGGCTGGAAATCTTCTAATCATCTCTGGACTGTTCCCCTCCTTAGGGAAATCTCCTAAATCCAGCTGTTCATTTTTACCACCCTTTATCACTTCTTGCCAAGCTTTCACAATCTATTCCTATTTATTCTCCAGGTCTCAATCTGACCACAATCCTCCATCATCTTCTTTACAAGAAAATAGAAGAAATAAAAGATATATCCTACTTATCAAAAAAAAAAAAATTCATGGGCAGGGGCAGTGGCTCATGCTTATAATCTCAGCACTCTGGGAGGCTGAGGTGGGAGGATTGCTTGAAGCCAGTCCAGGGCGGCGCCTGTGGCTCAGTGAGTAGGGCACTGGCCCCATATACTGAGGGTGGCGAGTTCGAACCCAGCCCCAGCCAAACTGCAACAACAACAAAAAATAGCTGGGCGTTGTGGTGGGCACCTGTGGTCCCAGCTGCTTGGGAGACTGCAGCAAGAGAATCGCCTAAGTCCAAGAGCTAGAGGTTGCTGTGAGCTGTGACACCACAACACTCTACTGAGGGCAACAAAGTGAGACTCTGTCTCTGAAAAAAAACAAACAAAAAAAACCCCATGAGTTCCACACCAGTGTAAGAAAAAGCAAGACCCCCACCTCAACAAAAAGTATAAAATTTAGCCAGGCATGGTAGTCTGTGCTTGTAGTCCCAGCTACTCAGGAGGCTGAGGCAGGAGGATCGCTTAAGCATAGGAGTTGGAGGTTGCTGTGCGCCATGACTGCACTATAGCACTCTAGCCTTGGCAACACAGCGAGACTTCCTCAAAACAAACAAACAAACCAAAAAAACCCACAAAGCATACGGGAAGAATTGTTATCCTCACCATTTAAGTTAACCATATCTAAACAATAGGAAGAGCTTTTCCAAAGGGGCTATCTAATAGTGAGTGTCCATGCAGACACTTAGGTGTGTTGTATACAATATTGCTAGCCTACCCCCCTTTTTGCTCCCTTTGCTTTGAATTCCTAAACCTAGGGATATTTTTTCCATTAGGACTGCGAGCATGTATCTCTTTCTGCCAGGAATGTCCCCCAACATCTGGCCTTGGTAACTCCCGCTCACCCTCCCTTCTTATCATTGATGTCACTTCTGGGAAGCCCTCCCTGCTCTCCCATGTCTGGGTTGGATGCTCCCTTGCGTTTAGCATTTATCACAGGGAACATCACTGCCTGCTGTTCTGGGCCAGCTGTCAGTACGTTCTGTTACGGCAGAAACAGTCATGTCGTGTTCTCACTGTATCTTGGCCCCTCACGTGCTTCTGGGACTAGTAGATGAGCCATAAAGTTTCATTCATTCCCTGCAAGAACCTCAGAGATACAAATTCTCTGAGCCCAAATGCCCTGAGATTTCACTGCATTCTCTAGCTTTGTGTTTCTAGTGACAATGTCATGTCTGTAGTTACAGAGGGAGTCTGAGCTGGGAAAGAACGATTTATACATCATACGCTCATAGTAGAATGCTAATTTTATTAGGAGGTGAGTCTGCTTTTGTAGATCCAAGTCAAAGAGACTATAAAAATAAGTACCGCAAAGTAAAATGGCTGCTTACATAAATCCTCTTCCTCCGCTTTGGGAAGCATTATCAGGTGAATGTATTCGATGGAACATTACGTTGAAGCAAGTCCTTTGGTATTTGCCTCTTAAAAGCAGCAATAACATTACCCAGAAGCCACAGGCCTGGGCTCCATTGCTCTCCTGAGTGCTCACAGCTAGGGGAAGAAAGCTCACGTCTTTCAAGGTTTTATTTTAATTTAGAAGATAGTGTTTGTGTGAGAACTGTTGGCAGTTCTTATAAAATGTCCCCTCCATGTTCCCCTTAGGCTATTGCAGATATATGCCTCGGGCTGAGTTCTCTGGCAGGACTCCCAGCACAGCACCCAGGGAGCTAGTTAGCCACACTGAGGAGCCCTCCAGGTAATCTCTGGAAGAAACAGGGGTGCGGGTGGCTCTCTGCAGCCTGAGTCTGAAACCCCTTGTCGGGTCTGGAATGGCAGCAGGCAGCCCACAGGTTACCCCGGAACCCCTACACTGCTGACCACAGAGCCTAATCTCTGCCTAATAGGGGTGTCTTAAAGCTGAGAAACTTCCATCACCAGGAAAGTGCTTTTTCCCACCCACCAGGGACCCCTGAGCCAGAGTAGCTGATTCTGAGGCCCACTCTGGCTTCTTGGGCAGTGGTTGCTTTGGTCACCAGTTCCCCAGGCCCTTCTTTTGTCTTCATGGGGACCTGGCCGTCGGTGGTGTTTTAGACTCCCATGGGTCGGCGCCTTCATTTCTCTGTGATGTCTCCATATCGTGACCATGGGACTTGTTTATAAGCCACGATGCTGTAAGAATTTACAATAGAGAGTTAGAACAGCCAGCATGGGGGTGTGCGGTCTTTTTGTCACCAAAAGACTGAAAGGCTGTATCTGTCCACTTAATGGCATCAGAATGCTGCCTGGAGGAGAGGGTGTTCCCAGGAAACCTCTCGCATTCCAGGTCTGTTCTCATGCTGCAGGTAACCTGGTCTCTGCCTATTTCCCATGACATCATGAGCCCTTTACAGCTACACTTTTCCTGGAATCTCTTTCCATTTCACTTCTGTCTGATAACGAACTCCCATGTAGATCTCAAGGTCAAGGCTAGGCTTTGCTAATCCCAGGAAGAATTGGCTGCTTCCTCTTCTGCCTTCCCATAGCCCCTTTGTCCCTTCCATACATCTACTACATTGTTTAAAATTATTTGTAAGTGAATGGTACATAGCAGTTAGGAACTCTGAATTGAAGTGTGACCTTTGGTGCGTCCTTCAGCTTCTGGGGGCCTGGGTTTTCTCATCTATTCAGAGCAGGTGTCCTCAAACCTTTTAAACAGGGGGCCAATTCACTGTCCCTCAGACCGTTGGAGGGCCGGACTATAGTTTAAAAAAAACAACTATGAACAAATTCCTATGCACACTGCACATATCTTATTTTGAACTAAAAAAACAAAATGGGAACAAATACAATTGAGGACCCCTGATTTAGAGCTCCAGGATCCTCATGTTCTAAGCTACAGCACAGCACTTAAAACTCGTTAAAGTACAAGGTTGGCAAGTGAGGAGTCAAGACACAGGAGCAGCCAGCACAGGGCCACGTGATCCCTGCTGTAGACCCCACCAGGGGATGGCCAGCCCAGGAAGCTCTGGGGTATGTGCATGGTTAGCGGTGGAAGAGGTGCCATGCCCTCTGACAGGTGTTCAGGCATTAAGCAAATGCTTTCTGGCTACATAACATGCTGAGCTGTCTGACAGGCACAGAGGATACGTGGTGGCCAAACAGCTGTGTTCTCTACCCTCGGGGGGCCTACAGTCTAGTGGGCAAAGTCACTAAATAATCATCCACTGTCCTCCTACAAAGGAAAAATATAGGGAGTTCTGGGAGCGTGTAATGGAGGGATATTAAGATTGAGAAGGGTTAGGACAATCTTCTTTGACAAATGGTGTTTCAGTAAAGACCACGACTAGTTTAAATGGTAACTTAGATGCTAAGATGGAGGTGAGGGTGAGGAAGAGGAAAGTGGCTATGACTGAAACACAGGAATGGGCTTGGGGGTTGGGGCGGGGGGTCAGTGGCTTGGGTTTGATCCTAAGAGCAATGAGTAGCATGGGGAGGCATGTGCTGTGCTGGCCACAGGCCCAAGAAAGAAAAAATTGCCATGGTACAGTGGCTTATGCCTTTAATCCTAGCATTTTGAGCGGCTGAGGTAGGAGGATTGCTTGAGGCCAGGAGTATGAGACCAGCCTGAGCAACAGTGAGACCCCTTCTCTACACAAAGTAGAAAAATTAGTGGGCTGTGGTGGCGGGGTGCCTATAGTCTCAGCAACTCGGGGGGCTGGGGCAGGAGGATCCCTTGAGCCTAGGAGTCTGAGGTTTCTGTGAGCTGTGATGACACCACAGCACTCCAGCCTGGGTGACAGAGTGAGAGCCAGTAAATAAGTAAATAAATAAGAAGCAATGAAAGCCAAGTATGGGGTTTTAAGCAGGAGCTTACGTGACCTGAGTTACACTGTAAAGAAATTTCTCTGGCCAGCTGGTGGGAAGAAGGTGGGAGGAGAACAGGAACAAGAGTGGATATGCAGAGAAAGGTTCAGAAGCTGACTCAGTCACTGAGGTCTTTGGATTAGGGTGGTAGCAGTAGAAATGAAAAGAAAAGGATGACTTTGAGGCATATTTTAAAGGTAGGATCAAGGAATGAGGGCTGCTGAGCTGGAGGTGCTGGGAGATAAGAAAGGGGGATGCTGGTGACTCAGGTCTCTGCTCTGATGAGGGTGCCTGTTAGTGAATGGGGGCAGGTTCAAGAATGAATTTTGGAAGTTTAATTGATAATCTGAACGTTTGGAAGATTAGATTGCTTAGAAAGCAATGAGAAGATGGCCCAGGGCAGAGCTGCAAAGAATACCCACATTTGGAGGTTTGTAGAGAAAAGCCCATCAGAAAGGTGGGAGAAAAACCAGCAGAAAGAGGTGTCATGAAAGCCACGTGACAAATATCTTCTGGGGAGAGAGGGATCAACAGCATGCAGGGCTGTTGAGAGATTATGTGAGATGAGGATTTCAACCATCAACTGATTCAGCTCTGTAGAAGTCATCAGTGGCCTTGGTGAGAGCAGTTCTGGCAGAGTTGGGGGGAGCAAATCAGACTGGAGTAGGTTGGAAAGTGAATTGAATGGGGGGTGAGGATGCAAGACAGCTTGTGCAGGAAGCTTTTGGAGAACTTGGCCATGAAGAGGAGGAGAGAGACGGTGGCAGGTCAGGTGTTGGTTCTGGTTGAAGAGTTCAAGAGCGAGCAGTTCATTAGTGGAGTGAGGACCCTAAGGAGATGGGCAACTTTCCTGTGAAGCAGTACATGTACTGGCTAGGGGAACTCCCTGCGTTCAAGGCCAGTCTCTGCTACTTCCTAGCTGGGTACCCTTTGTTAGGTTACATAATGCCTTTGAATCTCTATTTCCTCATCTGCAAAATGGGAATCATAGTATTACTTCAGAGGATTGTTTAGGAAGATTAAATTAGTGAAAACAGATGAGATATTTAAAGTAGTGCCTGGCACCTAGTAAGGGCTGTTAAAGTGTCTGCTATTATTATCATTTAAAAAGATGATGGTAGGCGCTTCGAAGGCTCCCTGTAAGTGAACATAGGTTTGTAGCCTGGAGAAGATGAGGTCATCCTCTTCTGATGGTTTCTATTTCTCTCTGAAGCATGAGGCTTTAGCTGAGGGCATGTTGTTGGAGGAGGTGAAGGAAGAAGGTTGTGCAGAAGGAATAAGGGGCAGAACCCTTAACAGAATTGTGGGGCAGAACCCCACGATTATTTCCTCAGCATCTCCTTTTTGCATGTAAAGAAAAGCAAATAAGAGAAAGCAGATTTCACAGTAGCATGAAATTATCTCAGTTTGGTGCCAGGAAAGGGCATAGCCGTGTAAAGGAAAATTAAAATCTCAGGACTTCCTATCCCCACCCCAACTCCTTATGCAAAAGAGAAGGTAAAGGCCTCAAGCCCCTGTGCAGGACTGGCCCCATAGATCACTGGTGAGGAAGTTCCTTGCTGGCCTCCAGTAAGCAAGGATGTGTGTTTTGTAACTTGAGGCTTGCAGGCCAAGTCCAGCTCCTAAAACTAAGATCTGTTTGATTCCACACTAATAATGAATTAGAAGTTTATCTTCCCAGGTGCAGAACAGAGACAAGACAGGATCAAACATTCTTCTACCCACCCAGGGACATCTACATAATTGACACTTTCTTCACTCCTTTGTTCTTTTCTAACATTCACTTTATGTAAAGTATAGATTTTCCTAGACTTCATAGTTTGCCTCACTGCCCAGCCCCCTGACCATTTTTTCCCCCGTCTATTCCTCCTTCCCCTTAAATACTAAAGCTCCCAAATGCCCCTTTGGAAAACCAGCCACAGATTTGTCTGTAGTTACTGTTTTTCCCAGGTACACCCTCAACTTTGTCTTAGTAAACCTCTGCTGATTGAAACCTTTTCCTCAGACACTTATTTTGCATGGACATACAGTGGTGCAAAATTGGCTCACTTTGGTACCAGGAAGGGGCATAGCCACAGCCCCTTGGAATTGCAAACAGGCTGCTGGCCAAGGGACCTCTCCTGGCATCAAGGAAGAGGATGTGGACGGTGACCTGGTCCAGCCTTGGCACTCCGAGTCTGCCTCTGCTCTGGCATGCCTTCCTGGGTTTTCATGTCATTGGAATGTAGCTTTTCGTCTGTGGTTAGAAAGCTCTACCTGTCTTTCCTGTTGCTCTCACTTAGTGATTGATTACATAGCCTTGGCCTCTTCTATCTGCAAGAATTTTTCAGGATCTCATTTATTTAGTGGAAGGGAAAGGTAATAGAAACACTCCCTTTATACCAGAGGTTCTCAGTCTTGGGTGTGCATTTGAATCACGTGGAGAGCTTTTAAAACTTCCCATGCCCAAGCTGCACCCCAGATCAACTGTATCAGAATCTTTGAAGGTGGGATCCTGATAGCAGTAATTTAAAAATCTTTCCCCATGATTCCAGCGTACAAAGAACATGGCTTTGTTGGCACATGTGTATCTCTACTGCTAAATGTCTACAAAAGAGGGGAGCAGCAAGCAACTATTTAAGTGCCTTATTAGTGTAAGCACTGGGTGAGTTACTTACTTGAACATACTCATTATTTGCATGGTCTGTTTATGTCTTTAGGACACACACTAACTAGTAACACTTTTGTTGTTTATTGGTTTTTGTTTGCTTAGGTTAAAGAGGCAACTTCATTCAACTAATAGTGAAACAGGACTGGGTAATTTTCAAGTGGGCAAAACTACACATCTTGTCAAAGAGCTGGGACTCCTGAGAAGCCTGCTTTGCATGTTAGCCCTAGCTAAGTTAGTCCAGCCTGTTCAGTCAGGACTCATATGAAAAGGTCTAAACACATAAAAAGCCCTAAGGTTGGACAGTTTGAGGGTGGGTCTTGCTCAGTCTCCACCTTACAAAATGAGAGCTGGTCATGCTAGTCACTTGTACAAATTCTCTCAACTGTTTGATCTTCATAGCTTATTTTTGTCACCCATGAAATAAAGCAAAGAGCCATAATGATTGATGGCTCCTATTCCAGGAGGCTCAACCTTTCATGCCAGCAAGGACCTATGTTATGATGTGAGAGTTCCACAGAGGTCTTTGTCACTATCCCTTCCAACCTGTCTTCCATTATTTTCTGCTCTGTTGTCTATAATACTGCCATTGCTAAGATGTGGGGCTCAAATACTGTTAGGCAGGTCCCTTGAAAGCACACATCTATGTCAAATCTCTTGTATGTTATTGTGGATATATTGATCCTAAGGAGATATATATTTATATATATTCCCTTCTCTTCTGCCAGAACGGATACAAGCATGAGAGAATCCCTCTTCAGGGAAGGGGTTAAAGGGCCATAAACTGTGTCTAAACTGTGCTCTCCTATAGCCACATAAGGCCACTGAACACACAGTCCAGTGAACAAAAGATGTCTGAACGGTTCATGAGGGTTTCTAATCGCAGCCTCTTGCTCAGGAAGTGTATAAAGCTCCTATAAATAATCATTACAAAACTTCCAGGAAGTGGGCCAGCTGGTTAGGGGAATTCTCAAACTGCCAGATTATTAGTTTGGGAAAATAGGAGGACTTTTTCTTTGTGAGAGGTCTACTCAGAAGCCACTGCATTTAAGTGCTGAAAATAAACAATCCTATGCTGACAGGCTGGAGATGGTGCAACATTCCATGACTTACGCCCCCTGGCCCCAGAGCCCGCAGCTCCCATCTTACCCAATCGGGATGATGGCCAGGAAGGAGAGGAAGGAGGACAGAGCAAAGCAGGTGCCCACAAACGTGTCCATGGTGAGCTGATAGATCTTGTTATACATGGTGGATGTCACCACGCCAGTCAGAGCCAGGGACAGCTGCAGAATGACGAACACCTTTCCTGTGGAAGGGAGAGAGGTTATGAAGAAGTGTGCTGCTGTACCTTCCTTGTCCCCCTCTAGATGAGTCTCTGGGCCGCTCTTAGGGGAGCCCTTGGTCTTCCAAGAGTTCCCTCTCAATCTCCATGACTCAATTCTCTAGAAATCCTGCCTCTATCTGGCTGTTTCATCCTGAGACCAGGGGATGACAGTGTCTTTCTTTGACTGTGACTTTTTAGTGACTGAGTCTTTCCCACCCTCCTGTTTCCACTCACTCTGCCCCGGATGAACACTAGTGTTCCTAGTGTCTCCAAGGATGCTTCTGGAACTCTCTGAAGTGCCTTCTGCAGTTGTGTGCCTCAAGCTGAGCAGCTCTGAAAAAACCCTGGGCAGAAGATCCTGGAGAGATTCCTTTCACTCACCATAAGACGAGCCCTTGATGAGTTTGGACATGGCTGATCGGATGGTTGTGATGGGGATGAGGGCAAACATCATGACAGCTCGGGCTGTGGAGAGATCACATAAGAACACTCCTCACTGTAGCCCTGCCTTGGCCAAGGAGGAGTCAGAATAAAGCAAAGGCTTCACTTAGAACCCTGTATACCCATCATCCATTCATGGCATGGCCTAGAAGAAATTCACGTCTCTTCTGTCACACTAGCGCCCCCTCTCCCCCTACTGGTTTCTGTGCTCTGCTGCTGCTGTGTATGCTTGCATGTGTCTGCAAGGCAGCAGGGCACAGTTGACCTGGGGACAGTTGATAAAGGGTGTCTTTAGTAGCAGAGTTAAGTGATTTCTAGAGAAGTGGAACTAGTGCCACCAAAGTGACCAAGGCCCCTTTCCTTGCTTCCCTGGAATAGAAGTGCCTATACTGGACATTTCTGAACACCTCTGGGAGACAGTCCTAGGAGCTTTGACAAACTGCCCCCAGAAATGTGCCCCACTCACACAGCAGCCACATAGCCCTCAAGGTCTGTTGGTTATCCAGATGTAGTGTGGGCGTGAGCCTCTGTGTGTATGTCAGAGATTGTGTGGGAGAGAGGTGGTGGTAAGAAAAGGGAAGCAGGAAGGCTACTGTGTCCTTTGCACATGGCCCATTAAACTGGGAACTGGTCAGAAGATAGCTTGCCATTTTATTAGGTGTTTTTCTGAGATGTGTGACCTGGGCCAAGCACTAGCCTTTAGTAACTGTCTAGAGTTGTTCTTTTCTGATATTTCTGTGGCTATTTAAATTAATTAAAATGAAATAATACTTCAAATTGTACTCCTCAGATGCACTAGCCACATCTCAAGTTACACTGGGCTAAATAGCCCATTTACTGGGCTCTTGAGCACTTCCACTTGGGGCTAGTGGCCACTGTATTGGGCAGATGGATATCCACCATTTCCATCATAGATAGTTCTGTCGGAGCGTTGGTCTAGGGCAGTGGTTCTCAACCTTCCTAATGCTGCAGTGTACTTTCATTGTCAAAAAAGGGTCGTGACCCACAGGTTGAGTACCACTGGTCTAGAGCTCTCTGTTTGTGGTTGTCTGGCTTCTGTTCTCAGATGAATGAAACTTCATTCTGCTGCCTGGAGGGAATTTGTTACATTGGTTGTGGAAGGCATTTGAGAATTTTTATGCATTTAAAAAAACCCTTGCTTTGCCCCCAAATGTGTTATAATTAAGGGACCTTTTCAGAAGAATTGTTTAGTGTTTCATCCCTTTAAAATAGGAGAGAAGAAACCCAACCCCACTCCTCCATTTGAGGCCATCCAGAAGCTCCCCCACTGACTGCAGGTGACCACATGTCCTTGACTCTTAGATACGGGGACACCGTTCTGGTAACATTTCAATCAGCAATACAGATACTACCCAATACAGTAACCAAGAACATAATCCTGTCTCCCTGTGCCTCTTAGGTAGCAGGTTCAATCCCTGGTGCTGAGCTGGGATGCTCAGGCCACAGCATCGCTGGTGCCAGCCCCATGACACAGAGGGCCAGCAGTGTCTTGCCTCCCCAGGAACGCCACACTCACCAATATAGAACATGTATGTCTCTTTCACAAAAGCCAAGAGGAGGGCTCCTGACCCAAAGGAGACCATCCCAATCACAATCATGGTGGTGTCCTGGAAGCAGCGGGAGAAGACCAGGACCCCCAGGAAGCTGGTGATGAAGATGGTGTACCCTGCAGCCATACCATAGCCCACCTGCACTTGGTTCCATTTGAGAGGCTCTCTCAGCACAAAAAGAGGCATCACGTCCACTGAGCCCACCACTGCCAGGTCATATATGATAGCGCCCACAAAGAGCAGGGCAATGATGGTTTTGGGGGGCTTTACTTTCCCAGAGGATGGAGCATGCTCCACTACACTCTGCTTGTTCAGCCGATCAGGATCCAGAGTGCGGTATGTGCCAACGGTGCCAGACACGCTCTCCACCGAGGAAAGCTCCTTGCTGGACCTGGCAGCCGACACGGGGACCTTCAGCACTAAGAGGCTGTAGAGTAGGGCGAACGAGGCACAGCTCACGCTGCAGGCCGTCAGCACCAGGCCCTGGCCAGAGTGCCCAGCTATCTGCTTGAAGAGGTGCCCAGAGACCATGCTCCCGCAGAACCCCGCCAAGCCCAGGATCATGTCGATCAGGATGAGGCGCACGGAGCGGCGGCCCTCGGAGGAGCCCAGGGATCCCAGAGCCATGACCCCGGACCAGAAGGCGGAGAAGCCCCCGCACAGCCCGTTCAGCGCCGCCGCCCCGTACAGCACCTCCACCGGCCAGTCCAGCAGCACCTTGAGCAGCAGCCCGAGGCGGGAGAGCAGGAAGCCCAGCAGCGACACGCAGATGGAGACCTTGCGGTGGTAGCGGTCGCTGAGCCAGCCCAGCCCGTAAGCCGACAGCAGGGGCGTCAGGCCCACCACGAGGTTGTAGATGATGTAGAAATTGGAGATGGCCTTCTGCTGCTGGTCCTCTGGAGCCTCCCGCGGCGACGGGCTGGCGCTGTGGTTGGAGGAGCCGCTGGTGCTGAAGGACGCCTTCACCACCAGGAGCAGCCCCGCGTCGTAGAGGGAGGCGGCCACCTGGGTCGAGGCCACCACGGGTTCGATCCAGGTCCTCACCTGGAAGCGAGGCAGGCGGCCGCTCCACGGGCAGGTGATCTCGGGGCCCATGTGACTTCTTTGATGGGAGCTAGAGGGGCTTGCTGGCGGCAGCGACAGGGGGATGCTCCCAAATTCCGCTGCTACGGAGGGTCAGGGCTGAGTGCAAGAGCGCGAGCGTCCGCCGTGCGCCCGGGTGTGCACAGGAGAGTGGCGTCGGCGAGTGGAGCCAGGGCGCGGAGCGCGAGTGACAGCATCCAGTCCCACAGCCCAGCGACCTCTCCGGCCGCAGCCACTCCTCAGGCCGGAAAGGCCGCGCTCCGCCCCTGCCCTCGCCCCCACCCCCACCCCAACCCCCACCCGGCCGCACAGGGTTGGCAACTGCCCAGGGAAGCCAGGCAGGGCAGCGCACAGCGCGTCTCGGCTCCTGACGCCCCCACTTGGGCCCCCCCGTTACGCTGCACCTAGAAGCGCGGCCGCCAGACCAGGGCCGAATTTCCCCACAGCCAGGCGTGCCTGGACCTCCCGCGGATCGCTAGGGACCTCCCTCTGGAGCAGCAGGTGACCCGCCCGGGAAGCGTCTCTAAATTCTGCGCTCTGGGGAAGGCAGGCTTGGGAGAGGGGTGGGGTGCTAGGATTCTGCCAGGGATAAATCCTGGGGTGTGAGGCTTTATTTGTGGGGTTTTAATGCAATAGGGGAGTAAAGACACAGGAGCAGTGTCCTGCCTCCCCAAGACAGAGGAGGCTTCAAGCAGATGACCCTTCTTTCAGCGAGAAGCCTCTCGGCGTGCCTGGTGGGCTCCTGCCCGAGAGCCAAGGGGTGGGGTGGGGTGGGGGCAAGGCCTTCCCAGCCCTAGATGTCCCTCTAGAATAGATGTTGATACTGGACTCTGGCAGGAAGTTGAGCCCACTGGAAGAGGCAGAGGCACCAGAGTCTTCTTCTGAGTAAAGTCCTGGGGCCCCTTTCTGCTTCTTGGTGGCCTCTCCTCTTCAGTCTGATGGGCTCACTTCCCTGGCTGGGCTGAGACCTACGCCTCCCAGGCAGCCTTGCTTCCTCCTTTAAGTACCCACTTCTGCAACTCAGTCCAGGAAGATGGGTAGTGCAGAGGCCAAAACATACCAAGGAGTAAGATCCTTCTTCCGGGTCACCCCAGGGGTGGAGACTGAAAACACACAGCTTGTCTTCTCAGGTCCCTCCACCATTAACCTGACAGCGGTGGCAGCCAAAGACAGAAAGGGGAGACTCAGTGGTGCAGGGAGAGGTTGAGAAACCATGTGGATAGTGTGCCTGTGTAGGGAGTAGGGACGAGATTCCAAATGATGTTGTGTAGCTGTGTGCCACTTAGGTAGTTTTGGGGAAAGCTGAAATCTCCCTCTTTTCCTCCCTGCACTTCCCACCTCCCTAGTGTCCAGACCCAGACAGCTCTGCCTTCTGCAAAGAGAAAGACACATGTGGGCTCCCCTTCAAGCTGTGTGCTGTGGACCTGGCCCAGCAGCTCATTTCCCTCCTCCTCCCCATCACCGTGGCCTGCCTGGAGATATGCTGGTTTCACCCAACCCAAGCCTGGCTCTCCCACTCCATTCCTGACCTTATTTTTACAGAGGCTGCAGCCAGCAATCCAACCAGCCTATTCCTGAGGGGTAGAGACTCCCAGGAATGGATAGGATTAGGGAAGGTAGGTATTTAGCCTTCAGGTCCAGCCCTGAGAGCCACCTGAACTGGATGGACCACTTTGGCCATTTGATCAAGGAGTCTGTCAATTCTTGGGCCTGCAAACAGTAGAGGCACAGCCTTTGTGTTCTCTGGGAGGGTCAGTGCTATTTCAGTTCTCATCTTCTTGTGAAGCCAGGGAAACTTGAAGGGCCTCTGGGAGATTCACATCAGATCTAGGACAGATCTAGTGGGAGCTGGGTCCTCAGGATGCCAGCCAGCCCTGGGACCCTGCAGGCTTGAGAACCTGAGTCCTCTGACCTAGAAATGAACTAGACTCAGGGCAATTGGTGTCTCTTCCAGTTTAGGCTACTGTGGGTTGGGTTATAGTCTCATCATGTCCCGATTCCTTGCTCGCTCTCATTATGAAGGGCCCAACTGAGTTAGTGCCTGGGTCTCCTCTGTTGAGGAGAGGTCACAAGTTGAGCTGTGACCCTGCCTCTTCCACATGTAGTGAAGAATCTAGTCTCTACTTCAAGGCTGGTTTCATCAAAGGGTAAGGATTAAACTCTCTTGTCTTTACATTGATAGAGTCACACTAATCTAGGAAAAAGGAACAAATAAGAAACACTCCATCTTAAAGACTGGGGAACTAAGACCAGACAGGGTAAGGAATTTGTGCAACAGCCTTCTGCTGTTGGTCCTCTAGAGCAACTGTTGGTCCTCCAGGAAACTTGGGAACCAGTATTTGGCACCAGTCTTTGAAAGCCTGCAGCTACAGGAAAAATACAGGTAATAGAGAACTCTATTTGAGGATGACTTTTCAACCTGCATAAGAATGTGGAGTGCAGCAGAAACAACACAGTCATGACGTGATCATTGCTGATCAACAACGTATTGCATACATGGAGAGGAACAAGAGGAGTGAATGATTTATTTGTTTAATGTATATCCCAGGCATTTTGCAATCAGGTAGGGAAAACGTATTTTCTGAACAGGTGGCCCAAGAATTCATCTTAGAAAGGAATTTTTGTTTAGAAAATACCTTTGGTCAATGTTAGAAGGTGAAGTCCTCAGGTGTGGGTTTAAGCTGTGGGGGAGGTTTCAGAGAGGGGGCGGAACCTTTGTGCGTGAGTCAGCAAGAGGAAAACTGATGTCTTAGAGAGGGAAGGGTGAGAGAGAGAACAGGAGAGGGAGAAGGGAAGAGAAGAAACACAGATGTGTGGGAGGAATGAGATAAGGGGCGTGGGTAGGAAGGGCCAGGACAAGAGGGTGGTCAGAAGGAATGCCCACTGTGATTTTCAACAGCTTGCTGCGTCACCGGCCTGTGACTGCTTTCTGGGACCTCCCCTTACTTCCTCAGTTCTTTTGAAAAGTTTGCTCATGAATGTTTTGTGTGAGTGGCTTTCTTTTTTTTTTTTTTTTATTGTTGGGGATTCATTGAGGGTACAATAAGCCAGGTTACACTGATTGCAATTGTTAGGTAAAGTCCCTCTTGCAATCATGTCTTGCCCGGCTTTCTTTTTTTTTTTTTATTTTGGTGGAAACTGGTCATCTCTGTATTGACATAATGCCAACCAGAGATTGTGAGGAAGGGAAAGGAATAGGAGGCCTTGAGAATACAGGTCTGCAAAGGACTTGCTGAGATCTCAAATAGGCGTTGGACTTTCACAGGCTTTGGGAGTTAAGCCAATTAATGGAGGTCTTGAGGGGCAGAGAGACCCCTCGGAGCTGAGGTGCAAATTACACTGATAGAGAAGGTGGTATTCTCTTTATTGTGAGTCTGTTAGGGACTCAGGTAAGCCTTTCCTCAAGATATTGAGAGCAAGGAAAATAAGATGCCCCCTGAAACATATATAATAGTCAAAGTAGAGATGTACAAACTCATCTAAGAAGACAGAGGTGAATCTTGTCAGTGACCTCTCTAGCACTTTATCTCAAGGGTTTCCAGTGGCTGGTCCATTTCTACATGTGGGAAGCAGCCCTGCTCCCCTTGCTTACCACAAGCAAGCTTCTAGTTATAGTTTTACTTCTGAGGGATGGTTGCAAACATGGAGAAAATGTGTTAGTTACTAGGATATTTCCAATATTTTCTCCCAATAAGTAAACAAGTTAGTGTACCAGTTTACCTGTCTGCCTTTCTCCTTTGGTTAATGTGGGTCTCTATTAGAGAAATGGCTTCCCTCTTTATATGCTGATGAAAGAAATAAAGTTGTTTTTTTTTTTTTATTGTCAGGCTGAGATCTAAGCCCTATCCGTAGTAAATTAATCTATAGTAAACAATCTCCTTGGGAAATTGTTTCATTGGCATCTTCCCTTGGAGGTGGCACCCTAACATTGCGCAATCTTACAGATGAGGAAACTGAGACTCAGAGTAGATAGATGACTTGCACAAGGTCACACCGAGCCAGGTCGCTAAGCTCGTATGACTACAGAATGTGTGCTGTTTTTACAGTGCTCCATTTCTGAAGTAACTAAATAGAAGTGGTATATTTTAAGAAGGCGTTTGGTTGAACATTTCTACCCAAAACTGTGAGCCTATTTCTATCTATTTTCAACTTTAATGGTCCATTTGTCCATTCACTCATTCATCCTCTACCCATCTATCAATCCATCCATCTATTCATACACCTATCTACCCAACCATT
Organism: Nycticebus coucang; assembly: GCF_027406575.1. Lineage (NCBI taxonomy): Eukaryota > Metazoa > Chordata > Mammalia > Primates > Lorisidae > Nycticebus > Nycticebus coucang. Next base: position 24,971,127 of record NC_069781.1, on the reverse strand, counting down.
CATCCACCTGTCCACCCACCCACCCATCTATTCATCCATCCATCCATCCATTCCTCCATCCATCCATCCACAAGCATGTATTGAGTATCAGGCCCACTAACAGGTACCCTGCAAGCAAAATCTATTCCCCTAAAGGATCTTTCAGTCCGAAGGGTTATCAAAAGGTACCAGTGCTAACACTGCAAGTTCTATTTTACACGTGAAGTCACTGATGTGAGGCCATGCCTCCTCTTTCATCAAAGACTGGCTTGATGGATTCCTATTTATCCAGGGCTCTGCTATCAATCTGAATGACATTATGAACAATCTGCTCAACACTGCAAAAGAAAAAAGACGTCAGTTGTTTTTGCTGAGCAGCACACATCAACTTTTCTTCTGGTAACATCCCATTTTTTTCTCTGATAAACCATCCTTAAATCCTCTCAGTTCATGTTTTCCAGTTAGTTTGACTGTGTAAGTATGTCACAAGTGGATCTGAGACTCAGGTCTGTCCAATCACAGCATTGTGAGTTTGTGTTCACAGCAATTGATTAGTTCAGAGATGGAAATGCAACCCAGGTTTGGAGCAATGAGAATGCACGGCCTGGGACTTTGGCTTAAATAATTGAGAAAGAAACACTTTTTCTTTTCTACTCTCCTTGGATGGATGAAGATAAAAGTCTGGAGTTGCTGGCAGCCATTTATGTGCTACCACTAGGGAAGAACTTGCCTGAGATTAGAGCCAAAATAGAGAACAGCAGAAAATGGAGAAAGTAAAAATTCTCATGACATCATATGAGCTCGTGGATTTGGCTGTGCCTGAAGCTAAGTCATCTTTGACTTTGTAATAACAAAAGCTGCTGTATTCCCTTTTGGTAATGCCAGTTTGATTTGGGTTTTCTGTTAATTGTGAATAAATGCAAGAGGCTTGATAGACTCAAACCTATGGTCTCTCATCTCTAGTGATCTCCATTCTTTAGTTACAGACTCCCTTGGATCCTGGATCTGATCCTCAACTGTAGTTGTGTCACTTCCAGAGTTATTAATTCAAACATCCCACTCTCTGAATACAGCCTCCTCTCCAGTGATGTTCATCTACTTCCACTTTAATGATTCTTTGATCTTTTTAGGGCCTATTGATCCCTATACTAATACTTGATTTTCCAAACCAATAGCTTTTTCCTTTCTTCTTTTTCTTTGCTATCTAACTTCATGGCATATCATTTTTTTTTTTTTTTTTGTAGAGACAGAGTCTCACTGTACCGTCCTCGGGTAGAGTGCCGTGGCGTCACACGGCTCACAGCAACCTCTAACTCTTGGGCTTACGCGATTCTCTTGCCTCAGCCTCCCGAGCAGCTGGGAGGCATATCATTTTAATAACACCCTTTTCATAGATCAGACCCTCTGGTTCTACCTTTTTAATGTATGCCAACCTTTTATGAACCCAATTATCTCTAGTTGAGAACTGTTGGGGGAAGTCTCATATAAGGAAGATTAATATTACTATAAGTTTACAAGTTCCCCTCTCAAAGGAGCCCTCAACACTACCCAGCACTTCTGTTTCTCTATCCAACTTTCACTCCTTCATTCTCCAAATGTACCAGCTCAGAAATTCACCATTCCTTTCAAACATTCCACCTCTCCTGCCCTTGCCTTTCTTCCCATTCTTTACAGTATTTCTCAATCTTTTCATTCTGGAGGAAACCTTGAAATAATTTACAGGTCGCAGATAATTCCTACATAAACATTTATTAAATCTTTTGCATGAACAGTAAATTGTGGATATTATAACCCAATAAAATTGTCAATGCTCTTTTGAGTAGGAGATGGGATTTGTCCATGGATTTGTTCGTTTTGCTCTGCTTACTAGCCTGTCCTTTTTGTGTGGTTTCTCTTGCCTACAAAGGAAATAACTCTAATGCAAATCAGGGATGGCAGAGAAGAGACTTTGGTTTTCTTTTCTTTCCATTTTACTTTTCTTCTAATTCTTTACTTTTTAGAAAACCTTATCCAAGTGGACTTAAAGGTCTTACCAAAATTCTACTATACAAGATATTATTGAAGTATGGCATGCGGTTTTTGTTTGTTTGTTTTATCTGTGTGGTCTTTGTCCATATTTCCTACCATTTAAAAAACGTTCTGAGATGGATTCGTTAAAATTAACTATTTTTCATGGCATTACTGAAACATTAAAATTTTTATCTCCAGAAGTTTTGATACCAGCGTTTTTCTTTAAAGAAGATATTGTGACAATGTCAGGATTTTCTTTTTCTTTCCCTTCTTCCTTTTTTTAAACAAGAGGTAAAATATTTCATGGAGTCAACCCTTGATGTGGCCCCATCAGTACAAATGACAAGAGGGGTCCCCTAAGAGAGACCATTTGTTTCTGAAAATGCAGCCAAGATACTAAACACATCTTGAGCTCTCCTTCTTTAAGATACTTTTTGAAGCAGAAAATATATTTTTTAAACTTACCATCATGTATTAATCTTACAAATGCTATAGAGTAGATTATTGGTAAAATCTATAGATTCAGCTCAGATAGAGAAGTTGGTCTTTATCAGTTAATTATACAACCCCCTTCAGCATTATGTATGTAATCAATACATCAACTTATTACACTATTTGGAAATGGAAACTTTTCAATTTCTCTTACTGGATCTTCTTCTGGCATTTTGCTCATTGTATATTTATGTACTGGCATTATTAGGTTCTCCCCACCGAGACTTCATTTCATTGAAATTTTTTCTTCTCTTTTTCATATGCTTATACAAGTTCAGAATGATATTCACAGTATCTTCCTAAATTTTGACCATGAGTTAGAAACTGCTTTAAAACCTTAAAGCATGCTCATATAGATGGGAGACTTGCCCTCAACAGTAAAGATGGCAGTTATCTGAGAAGCAAAGGGCAAAGTCCAGAAAATTGATGCTTCACCACAGGGACTCTCTGAGGGCTAAAGATCCCCACCCTTCAGGAGCTGATAGAGATTGGAAGTTCCCTAGTTTGGGGAGTGAGCTACCCTCCTTACCTAATGTGCAATCAGCTACCTCAAAGTGAAAATATCTACTATGTTAAAAAAAATTAAGAAAAGAAAATAAACTTTGTATTGGAAGCTTTGTTGCAAAAACTGTGCTGTGTAATAGGCAGAGCACAGATTTTTAGGGCAGTGAAAAAACTGTAGTAATGGTGAATATGTGTCATCATGTGCCCCACCCACATAATGTACAGCACCAAGAGTGAACCCTAATGTACACTGTGAACTCTGGGTGACAATGATGTGTCTGTATAGGTTCATCAATTGTGGTAAATGTTCCACTCTGGTGGGGGATACTGATAATATGTAGGGGCCAGGGATATACAGGAAATCCTTATACATTTTGCTCAATTTTGCAGACCAGCCTGAGCAAAGCAAGACCTCATCTCTACTAAAAATAGAAAAAATTAGCTAGACATTGTGATGTGCTTGTAGTCCCAGCTACTCGGGAGACTGAGGCAGGAGGATTGCTTAAGCCCAGGATTTGTGGTTGCTGTGAGCTAGGCTAAGGCAACAGCACTCTAGCCCAGGGGACAGAGTGGGACTCTGTCTCAAAAAAAACAAAAAAAACCCTAAAACCAAAAACAAAACTGAAATTTATTATATGAGTCACCCTAACCACTAACATGACATTTGATTGTCTGCACTATCGTTTTATCAGTTAAATTTTGCTTTGTGAAACAATAACAACAAAATAGATGTTGGAGAGAAGTAGCCAGCATAGGCCTGAAAACACCTCTGTAATGAATTAAAGTTAGGCACATAATTACTTTCTGATTTCATGGAAACAGAAATCAGAAAATGTCCAGAAACACAAAGCCCATAAGAAAGAAAGGGGGCCGGGCACAGTGGCTCACACCTGTAATCCCAGCACTCTGGGAGGCTGAGACGGGTGGGTTGCCTGAGCTCACGGTTCAAGAGCAGCCTGAGCAAGAGCAAGACCCCTGGCTCTAAAACTAGCTAGGGGTTGTGGCAGGCGCCTGTAGTCCCAGCTACTTGGCAGGCTGAGGCAAGACAATCTCTTGAGCCCAAGTGTTTGAGGTTGCTGTAAGCTATGACGCCATAGCACTCTACCAAGGGGAAAAAGCCAGACTCTGTTGCAAAAAAAAAAAAAAACAAACAAAAACAAAAAACAACAACAACAAAGGCTGAAACTAGTCCAGAGGAATAAAAGAAACAGTGAAAGCCATTTCCCACATGTAGCTATTGCTCAACTTGCATAATCACATTTGAGGGACTGAGGAGAAAATAAAATACCATATTTTGCTGTGTATAATACATACTTCTTTGCCCAAATCTTTGAGGGAAAAACAAGGGTGCACATAATACATGGGTAGCACAACTCCAGAGTGGGAGCCCAGTAGGCCTCCCGGGGTGAAGCGCCCTCCACCTGGGCCCATGAGGGCCCACAGGGTTCCAGTCTGGGAATATTTGGGATACAGTGGGAGTGAGCTGGAGCAGCCTTTGGGGAGCATCACTATCAGGGGAGCAGATGGGCTAACAAGGCAGGCCTTGGCCAAGGCCATGGGAGGCAAGGGCCAGGACTCCCATAAAAGCCTCCCCAGAAGCTCCTGCCCCACCCACTGTCAGCTGTGGCCCCTCCTCGTGGCAGGGAAGGTAGACCTCCCAGGAGAGAGGGAAGGGGCCCCTTCACACAGCTGGTGGCTGCAGGAGGGCAGTGTGATCTGCACATGTACCTCTGGAATGTTCGCCCTCCCCAGCTGTGTCTCTCTGGGCTGAGAGCTGGCCACTTTCTCAAGGGGCATTTCACTGAAAGTTTGGGCCAAAAACATGGGTATGCATTATACAAGACAAAATACAGTACATCTGCTTCCCCTTCTGGAAATGAAGTTAATGTTTTGAAGATTTAAGCTGAGTCATAAAATATGTGTGTGTGTGTGGGGAGGGAGCTGGAGTTTACTCCACATCACCTGTCTTTAGCAAGGGAGAAGAGTGGTTGCCAATCTTCTCTTTCAACGGGGTGTGTTTTAGGATTTCATGTTTAAACTGGTTCTATCTGCACAGCATCTTCTGAAGTTCATTTTTGGTTCTGGTTCACTGATAGCATCTACCCTCTTTCAGTGCAGTTATTCTTAATTATATTCCCTCTGCATTCAAGCATATTTTGAAAGGAAGAAGACGTATTGCATATAACCACCCACCATCTTGAGATAAAAGGCATATTATATCTTGAGTATTTCATGGCTGTTGAGTAAGGAAGATAGTTTGTAGCTCATGCAATATGAATCTGTATTTTGGGATTATAATACCTAACTCGTAAATCCAGAAGTTTCTGTTGCACTGATATTTATTTATTTATTTATTTAGCCAGAGGCTCACTCCAGAGAGTCACTCCTGGGGTGGAGTGACTTCAAACTTCAAACTCTTGGGCTCAAGCAATCCTCTGGCCTCAGCCTCCCACGGAGCTGTGACAACAGGCACCTGTCACAATGCCCAGCTATTTTTGGGCCTTGCTCTTGCTCAGGCTGGTCTTTTTATCTCAGGCATATTTTTCACCCTCCTCAGCCTCCCAGAGTGCTGGGATTACAGGTATCAGCCTGTATTTAGTGCATGTAAAATTGTGTCCTTTTGGCTGTTTAACAAAATTATGGTATGAAATATAGTCTGTTGATTATGGGGTAATAATTTTGTCATGATTATCTATAAATATTGTGAGATGGCAAGACAAATATATACAGAATTAAAGACATTTTTCATGCTAAATTTTTCCTAATGATAAACAGATGTACATGCCTTTTCTAAGGTGGACATATATTTTAAATAAAAAATTAGTATGTGAAATAAATGGAAAAATACTGACAAGCAATGAAGAAGAAACAAAAGTCCAGTCAACAAGGAGATGCAACCATTGTAATCATTCCAGTGTTTTGCCTTTAAAATTAAGCCCCCACACCAAATATTTCATAGGCATTTTTCCGTATCATGAGATGAGTGTTTGAAATTTTTGACTGAATATGGGAAAAATGATAAAGTATCCCATAGTTCCTAAAGCTGAAATCTTAAACTTTGGTTTATTTTAAAAAGTATTTTTTTTTTTTTTTTTTTTTTTTTTTTTTTTTGGCCGGGGCTGGGTTTGAACCCGCCACCTCCGGCATATGGGACCGGCGCCCTACTCCCTGAGCCACAGGCGCCACCCATAAAAAAAGTATTTTAGTTTTTATTTTATAATATTCTGACAACCAATGAAGTTACAGAAGATGTGTTTATAGGTTGTAGTAGGCTTGGTTATGCTGTGATCACAAATAACCCCCACATTCTAATGGCTTAAAATGATCAAGACTTATTGCTTTCTGAGGCTATGTTTCTATCATGGGTTGGCAGAAGGGCTCTGCTGATTGTGATTATTCAGGGAACCAAATTAGTAAGATCACCACTATCCCAAACATTCTGGCCACCATTTATAGAGAACTCTAGAGATTCTCACACTGGCCATTAAATACTTGGCCCAGGAAGTAACATCCACTAATTCTGCTCAAAACTCACTAGCCAAGTGGATTTCATCAAAATTAGAAACTTTTGTGTTGCAAAGGTTACCATCAAGAAAGTGAAAAAACAAGCCACAGAATAAGAATGTCCTGAAAGGGACAGTGAGGGGACTTGATATATGAGCCATTGCTCTCCAGTTTAAAGGCTTGTGCTTTTTAAGCTAAAGAAAAGAGGACTAAGTGATGGGGACAAGGTGTGCAGAAGAGGTGGTGGCACAGTGCATCCCATAAGGTAATGAAAGGATTGGTGTGTTGGTGTGGAGTTGACCTGTTCTTTGTGGTCCCAGAGGAAAGAGCGGGGGTCTCTGGATGAAAGTTTTGGTTTGGTAAAAGGAGGAATTTCCAATAGTCAGAGCTTTCCAAACCTACTCAAGTAAAAGCTGCCAGCTTCTCTCCCCTCCTCTACTATAACTAGCAAAGGCTCCCTCATCCATAAAGGCTCCCTCTAGTATTAGCCACACTGCAATCAAAGCCATCCTTTCAAAGCACATAAACGATCCCATCACTTCTCTGCCTGTAACTCTTCAATGACTTCCAGATACTCTTGGAATAAAGACCCAAACCCATATTATGGCTTATAAGGCCTTAGAACATGTTGGTATCTCTGCTTATGACATTCCATTTCCATTCATCTAGTGAGCACCTGCTCTCCCTTTAGATGTTAACTCAACCATCCTGTTCTCAAGGAAGCTTTCCTTGAACTTCCTGTCCTGGTCTATTAGATGTTCTCATAACAGCTTGTACCTCTCATCGATAGCTCTTTCCACTGTTATAGTTTAATGGTATTTGTATGAAGTTTTGATTAATGCCTGAAAGATCCGTGGGTTACAGAGATCAGGTCTTTTTCTTTTTATCCTCAACCAAATTCAGAAGCACAGTGTCGGACATATATTGGCTGCACAGTAAGTGGACAAATGACTGAATAGCCAGCTGGGTGGGGTTATCTGCCTTTCATAGGTTATCTGCCTATCTGGCAGGTTTTTAAAATGAGGCTATGCAGAGTCAAAGCTTCTTTTAGAATCAGAGTCTATAATTCCAGGACCCTTGTCAAAAATGCTACTTGGTTGAGAAAATGGTAGTGAGGTTACTGAATTGCTCTGGTCAACCCCTGAACCACTGCCACATCGTGCAGTTGAAGAATGCCTGAGCGCCATCTAGTGAGTGGGAGAAATCTTCTTCTTGCCATTGTCATTGTTCATTCATTCTATTATTAGGTCATTATATATGAAATGTCCAATTCGGAGCCAAAAGTTTATTCTATCTCAAACAAGAAGCGGTACAAAAATTAATCACAGTATGCAGTTAAACTATCAACACAGCTGCGCCATCTTAGGTTCTGTGTCAGCTTGTGTATGCCAGCAGTGAAGAAGCCTGGAGAGCAAGTGGTGATGGAATTGCAAAAGGTGTTTTCCACAGCTTGTTGAGCATTGAATATTTTTCCTTGCAAAAAGTGGTCCAAAGCCAGGAAGAAGAGGTAGTCAGTTAGTGCAAGGTCTTATGAACATAATAGATGACAGATTTCCCAAGTCCAGCTTCTGTAGTTTGAGCAGCTTCTGTCGTTTGTGTGGCATGTGGTCGAGTGTCATCCTGTAAGAGGACTGGCCTGTCTCTGTTGACCAATCTTGGCTCGGAAGCATGCTCATCATTTCATCCAATTGGTTGCAGTAGACATCTCCTGCAATTGATCCACCAGGTTTCATGAAGCTCTAGTACAGGGGTCCTCAAACTATGGCCCGCTGAGAACATTTATCCGGCCCGCTGGGTGTTTTTGCCACAGCTGCCTGTCCTGCTTTAGCAGCCAACTTGACACAGGCCACAGTGCGCATGTGTGGAATGTGCGCCAACTCTCCGACTCTGCTCCTTCTCTCTGTCTCTCCATGCCCCTCCTACTATCTGTCTCTCCCCACCAGGTGTTTTTGCCATCCTGCTTAACAGCCCACTCGTCCCAGCCTGCAGTGCGCATGTGCAGAATGTGTGTCAACTCTCTGACTCTGCTCCTTCTCTCTGTCTCTCCCCGCCCCTCCTTCTCTCTGTCTCTCAACTCTTCCTCTCAGTTTCTGGTGTAATAGGAGGAGTAACCAGGTTGCTTGTGCAGAGCCTGCTGCTGCCTAAGGACGGAGGTAAGAACAAGTTAGGATTTTTTTTTTTAGTTAGGAGGTCAATTTTTTTCCTTATTTTGCAGTTAATAGGGCCTTTTTTTTTTTTGCGGTTAAGGAGGGCCTTTTTTTTCTGAAGTTAGGAGGTCTTTTTTTTTTTGGAGCTAGGGGGTGCCTTTTTTTTGAAGTTAGAAGAGACTTTTTTTTGAAGTTAGGAGAGCCTTTTTTTTAAAGTTGGTTGGTTGGTTGGGGGTGGTTTCTAGGGGGGTTGCATCACAGTGATAATGCAAATCACAGTGCTCAGTGCTAATGCAAATTGTCAGTGCTCAGAGGTGATGCAAATAGTCAGTGCTCAGTGGTAATGATAATTGTAAGTATTCAGTGTTAATGCAAATTGTTAGTGCCCAGTATTAATGCAAATTGTCAGCAGTCAGTGTTATTGCAAATGGTCAGTGGTCAGTGTTAATGCAAATGGTCAGTGTTCAGTGTTATTGCATGGGGGCCCCAAACTGGTAATCTGCCTAGGGCCCCATGGGAACTTAATCTGGCTCTGCAGACAGCCGAGGAGTAGGAAACCCAATTTAATTGACAGTAAGTGCATTTATATTCTGATTGGTATTCAGTTGTGTCTGATGTTGTATGTTGTGTGCTGTGTAAGCCCCAGTTCACATTGTTGTGATCTCTGAGCAGTGCGAGTTCAGCCATATGCTTGTATGGCTGAACTTGCATTAGATTCGGAAGAAAAAAGGCATACATGCCTTCTTTTTTCCTGCAGTGGAATCCGATTGCATGGGTCTTCTCACCCATGCGATCAGATTCCTGTGCAAGTTCACAGATTGCAGTGCAGTTCACACAGGGTAGTGTGAACTGGAAAGGTGGTGGAGGAACTGGCTCTGTAATCATGCCTATTCCTGCACCGCAACAGTGTGAGCCTGAGGTAAAAGCAGAGTTCCACCATATGGGCACTGGCAAGGCTGAAATGATGTGGACTGGCAAGGTTGCATTGATGGACACTGATCAGACTGCACTGATGGGCAGTGCAGTCTATATGACTCTGTGTGGGCAAAGTTATTGCTGGTATATTGTTTTTGGAGTGCTGTATATATATATTGGTATTTTACTAATAGCAATTTGGAATCCCTAGGAAACAATGATATCAAGAAAGAGAAAAATTGACTTGGAGTGTAGGATATTCAAAGAACAGGGGACTTATGATTACTTTTTCGTGCAGTACAAGGAAAGAGCTGTGTGTTTGATATGCCAGAATATAGTGTCTGTGTTCAAAGAATACAATTTGCATGGACACTAACAAACTATCAAACTCAACATAAAGATAAATATTGAGAAGTGAGAAAAGATAAAATATTAATACTGAAATATACATTGACAACTCAGCAAAATACTTTTGTGAAGCAGAAACAGCTAAATACTTTATCACTGCAAGCAAGTTTTCAAGTTGCCAAGCTAATAGTGTGCACTGGCAGACCATTCGTGGAGGGAGAATTTGTTAAAGAATGCCTTCTTTCTGTTGCCAAAGAGACGTATCCAGAGAAGGCTGATTTATTTAGTACAGTGAGTCTTTCAGGATCCTCAATTACATGAAGGATCGAAGAAATGGGAGACAATTTGCATTAGCATTTGAAAAACTCCACAAAAAAACTTTCCTATTTTTCCTTGGCGCTCGACGAAAGTAATGATGTTCATGATTCTGCACAACTTCTAATTTTTATTTGTGGGATGAATGACTATTTTGAAGTCACAGAAGAGCTTGCTGCACTACAAAGCATCAAAGGAACAACTACAGGAAAGGATAGCTATGAAAAGTTTTGTCAAACTATGAATAGTTTAGAGCTGGACTGGGCAAAACTAGCCAGTGTGACAACTAAAGATGCTCCTGGCATGGTGGGGTCTAAGAAAGGAGTAATTCCTCACATTAACCAAGAGATGGACAAATGTAACCATTCTCATCCAATAGCCATGCACTGCCTCATCCACCAACAAGTGCTGTGTAGTAAGTCACTGAAGTGGGACTCTGTTATGAAAACTGTGGTATCTTGTGTTAACTTCATTAGAGGTAATGCACTAAACCACAGACAATTTCAGGAATTTCTGTCTGAGCTAAATGTTGCCTGTGAAGATGTTCTGTACCACACAGAAGTCCATTGGCTGAGTTGAGGGAGAGTTTTGAAACATTTCTATGACTTACTTCCACATGTTATAGCTTTTCTGCTTTCAAAAACAAAGAAGTACCAGAGCTCAATGATGCAGAATGGAAATGGCACCTTGCCTTTCTGACAGATGTAACAGAGCTACTCAACAGTTTCAATGTGCAACTTCAAGGAAAGGGGAAGCTCATCTGTGATATGCAATCACATGTGAAAGCACTTGAAATAAAATTAGGCCTCTTCATCAAACAAGTGAAAGAGGAAAATTTCTGCCATCTCCCCACAACTCAAAATCTGTTAGTGGAAAATCCATTGATTGCATTCCCAAATAAAACATGTGTAGATTCATTGGAAAAGTTGCAAAAGGTGTTCCAATTTAGATTTAAAGAGCTTCATCTCCATGAACAGGACATACAGCTTTTCCATAACCCATTTTCTATTGACATTGAAAATGTGGATACAATTTACTGAATAGAACTGGCTGAACTGCAGAATTGTGACTCTCTGAAAGACGCATTCAAGTCAAGCAGCCTTCCTAATTTCTATGCATCTCTTCCCTCTGAGACATATCCTAATCTCAGGAACCATGCACTCAAATGCAACCATCTTTGGCAGCATTTATGTCTGTGAACAGACTTTTTCCAGAATGAAACATCTGAAATCTCCAACCAGATCTAGACTAACTGATGCACACTTGCATCACTTGTTATGACTAGCAGTGACAAATATGGAACCAGACATTGACCATCTCATTAGCCAAAAGCAGGCCCATAGTTCCCATTGAAATACTGGTAAGTTTGTTGATTTAACTTTACTTGTTCTTCATTTTAAATATTGTATGTGTTCCCGTTTTGTTTTTTTACTTCAAAATAAGATATGTGCAGTGTGCATAGGAATTTGTTCATAGTTTTTTTTTTTTTTAACTATAGTCTGGCCCTCCAATGGTCTGAGGGACAGTGAACTGGCCCCCTGTTTAAAAAGTTTGAGGACTCCTGCTCTAGTAGATAACACCAGTGCTGGACCACCAAACAGACACCATTAGCTTTTTTTTTTGATGAATATTCAAAAAAATTTGGACTGTTTGTTTCAGCACTTGATCTTTATCCAACCATTGTGCTGAATAATTGCAATTGCCAAAAATAATTCATTTTTCATCACATGTAACAATATGATATAGATATGGTTCACCTTTATGTTATGACAGCAAAGAAAGGCAAACTTAGAGATGATTTCTTTTCTTATGCTCATTAAAATCATGGGGGACCCATCTATCCAACTTCTTTGCCTTGTTGATTTGTTGCAAATGGTCCAATATTATTGGAATAGTTAATGTCAAACCTTGCTGCTAATTCACGCATAGGTCAAGATGGACTCACATCCACTACAGCTTTCAGCTCATCATTTTCCACCTTGGTCTCAGGTCACTCATGTGGCTAATTTTCACAAGCCACATCCTTCCCAAACACCTTTGATATTTTGAGCTGTCTGCATTGCATTGGTTCCATAATGGAACTCATATTCAAAAATCACATAAATTTTTAACTTATCCAGGGTTTCACAAAAATTGCTTTTAAAAAAGTTTGAAAGATAATCGCAAACCAAAACACACATTTGGAAGTATGAGGATGTACCTTCACAGTAAAAATAAAACAAGAGTGTCAAAATGAAATGTCAGAGAAATCAACTGTTAAACTTGGTATGCAAGGAAATCAGCCATTTCATACTTACTAACCTTACTACTGTGCTTTCCCAAAAATAAAACATCCTCCGAAAATAAGACCTACTTACAGGTTTCCTTCTGGGTGAAATATAAGGCATCCCCCCGAAAATAAGGCCCCCCAGGCTCTGTCTCAGAATGAAAATTAATTTACCATAAACTGGTTGCTAGGCCGCCCCGAATGGCATCTAGCAACCAGTGACGAATGCGGAGTCCTGACATCACTGCTGTGTGGAGGCGGAGTGGAGGTCAGAGTGAGCGGTGAGCGCGGGCAGGAGAGAGGAGGAGACTTTCGCAGATGCGTGTAGAAGAACAGGAGGATCAGAGCAGACCGGTCGTGGCGAAGGTGGTGAGTGCTGGTCTGTCTCTGGTGACACTGCCTGATGCTCGTGGCTGCCCTCATGATGACTGAAGGTAGGATTCACAGTTTGTCTGGTTTGTGTTGACAACTACCGTACTACCCTACCGTATACAGGTAATAAATTTCCTTTATTTTCATTTAACAATAAATGTGTACTGTATTCTTCTTCATAGAAAAATAAGACATCCCCTGAAAATAAGACTTAGTGCATCTTCGGGAGCAAAAATTAATATAAGACACTGTCTTATTTTTGGGGAAACAGGGTAGTACCAGTGCTGCTGAACACCACTCACATAACCTATGTCAGTGTTTCTCAACCTTCCTAATGTTGCAGCCCTTTAATACGGTTCCTGTGGGTTGCGATCCACAGGTTAAGAACCGCTGGCCTATGTTGTAAGTGTGCCCCGTGGAGTTGTGCAACTTGGTGTCTTTGGCCATCAAAGAGGTTACACGGTTTTGGCAAACACATGAACAAATGCTTACAGGTATGTGTGATAAAGTGTATAGTGGAGGCGTTTTCAGGAGGAACACTGCTAACTGTGGTTATTGGGAAGGATTTTAGGCTCAGAGAAAAGAGTCAGCAGAAAGAAACTTACTGAAGAACAAGAACAAAGAGGGAACAAACCTTGGACCAAGATCCTACAGTAGATAGGAATGCTGAGGGCCTGGCCTGTGGCCTCTTCTGGCTCTGGAGAAGGTCAAGAATGTAAGACGAGCCGGAGTAGCTAAGATGTTATGTGAGAAGAGGACACTCTGGGAAAGAGCACTGTCTTGTTTCCTGGAAGGTTTTGAGCTTTTAAACTATTCAAAGATAAATACTTTTCCACTGACCATGTGTTGGGACAATATTGTATCAGGTAATTCTTCTCAAATTCACCACTTTTACTACAAACATGAGACCTGCTCTAACTGATATCTGAAATCAGAGATTCTTGATTCTGTCCATCTGCCATGTGAGAGATAGGCCCAGGCCTAGACTTCTTTTTGGAATTTGGGCCCAGAAGACACATAACTGTTCATTCTCTCCCAAAGTGGACAGTTCAATCCTCTACTTGTTTGCTGCTACCCTTTTTTCAAAGCCCTCAATTCTTGACACCATGCTTTGGTACCTCTGGTCCTCAAACCTTCTTAGCTGAGGCTTTGGTTTTTCTATAGAGGTAGGAGTTTAGGGCTCAATCTCTTATTTCCTCACTGCCTCTGAGGACTGAGACACTGGGACCTCTATTAATGTGCTGAGAAAAGGGACCAGGCACTGGTGTCTCCAGTTTAGGAAATTTTTACTGACCCCAGTTTGGGCCGACAATGTCTTTATACCAAACAATGAAGTCTCATTTCAGAAGAGGAAAAATAGCCATGTCTATGAGGGCTAGGACACCTGCCAGCCACTGTTGAGGCCAGGAAAGAATAGTGTGTGGGGGTGTGTGTTTGTGTGTTAGAGTGACGGAGTGTTGACTCTAGGATTGTAAAGGGAGCCAGGTGGATTTAAGGGGTTCAGGATTCCTGCAGGGCGAGGAACAGGATTCTAGAGCCCTGGAGGGAACTGAGGGGCAGTTGGGGCTAAAGGTAGGCCCAGAGTGTGTGAACATCCACAGACTCAAACCTGCGTGGTGACTTTGTAGGAGAGTCCTTTGGTGGAACTGACCCCAGATGATCTTCCCAGAAAGAGACATACATCTGTAGTTCTGTAGTTCAGAAAAAGCCCAAACGGTGTAGACTAAGTTGATTTTTTTTTTTTTTTGAGACAGAGCCTCATTCTGTCACCCTGGGTAGAGTGTTGTAGAGTCATAGCTCACAGCAACCTCAAACTCTTGGGCTCAAGTGATCCTCCTGCCTCAGCCTCCTGAGTAGCTGGGACTACAGGCGCCCATCACAATGCCCAGCTAGTTTTTTCTATTTTTTTTTTTTTTTTGGCAGTTTTTTGGCTGGGGATGGGTTTGAACACGCTACCTGCAGCATATGGGGCCGGCGCCCTACTCCTTTGAGCCACAGGCGTCACCCAGTTTTTTCTATTTTTTGGTAGAGATGGGGTTTCCCTCCTACTCGGACTGGCCTTGAGCTCAAGCAATCCACCTGCCTTGGCCTCCCAGAATGCTAGGATTACAGGTGTAAGCCACCACACCTGGCCTCTTTTTGTTGTTGTTTTTGAGTGGCATCATAGCTCACAGCAACCTCAAACTCCTGTGCTCAAGTGATCCTCCTGCCTTAGCTTCCCCAGTAGCTGTGACTACAGGTGCATGCCACAAGGCCTGGTTAAGTTTTCTATTTTTAGTAGAGATGAAATCTCTTGCTCAGGCTGGTCTTGGACTCCTGAGCTCAAGCGATCCACCTGCCTTGTCTTCCCGGAGTGCAGGGATAGTGGGTGTGAGCCATTGCACCCGGCCAGAGTCCCACCTTTCCATCCACGCCTTGCAGAGGGCTTGTTGCAAGTGCACTGTGGGGCTTTCCCATGGGTGCCTTCTCCACAGGGCATTTGCCTCATGTTAATAATCTTAAAATAATCTGCACAGAGCTACTACATTTATTAAGGATGTTTATATAAATGCTCCAGTTCATGGGACCTAAGCTGAAAGATGGGCCAACATTAGGAAGCATGAAGCTGGTTACTCGGACCTCTCCCCCGTGGATCACCCACTGTGCACATAGGAGCTTCTACTGGTTTCCTGCTCTGCAGTGATGGTGTTTTCTTTGCCCTGCCACCTCGCCTAGGCATCAGAATAGCTTTACTTAACTTGTTCTGCAAAAGATAGATTACACTGAGAGACAATTTACCTGCACAAAATTAAGGGCTAAAAAGTTTTAAAGCGTTTTAAAAAATCAGTAAGAATAAGAAATATCCCCAGCTTTAAAAATTGGGTTCCTAGGTTGGGTTCCCCAAGAAGCTGACTCTGAGATAGAGAGGTGTAGGCTGAAGGCATGTTGGAGGGGAATGAGAGAAGCAGGATCTGTCGGGGAGGGGAGTTGAATCACGATACAGAGGCAATAAAGACCTCAGCAGATTTTATGGGGAGCGGAGGTGATGATTCTTCAATGTGGCCTCGCCTTGAGGCCAGGGGCCCAAGCCTTTACACAACATTGATCAATCACTGGACTCAGGCTGCCCAGGAGAGAGTGGGTATGACTTTAGGCTAGGCAACTTTCTTCATCTGAAACCAGCTCTCAGAGAGTAACCGAGCTGAGACCTCTCAGCTGTCAACACAGAGAGATCTGCTGAAACAGATCTGGATGACGCGTCACTTCACAGCATCCACTGCAGTGGGGAAATGACAAGAAGAGACATTGCAAATAGGAGGAAACCACTTTCCAGTGATTACACATGTTCAACCTTGTTAGTAATTGAAAGTGAAAAATTCATCAATATATCACTTTAGCCAACAGACTTGTGATTTAAAACACAAGATTGGCTGTGAATAACCAAATGATAACCTGCGTACTTTTAGATCTTGGGGTAGTGATGGGTAATTGATTTAAGATTTGGAATACTGGTAATCAAAGCTGTGGGAATGAACATGATCTCTCAGAAAGAAAAAAGGAATATATATAAAGAGCCAAATAATCTTTCTAGCTCAGAGGAAAATTAATATAAGTTACACAGTATAAAAGTATTTTGGGAAAGTGTATTACCACTGTGCTTTGAAGGTTTTCCCACAAGAATTTACAGAATTTGGTTCGGTGCCTATAGCTCCGCGGTTATGGCACCCACCACATACAACGGGTTCGAGCCCCACTCGGGCCCGCTAAACAACAATGACAACTACCATAAAAAAAACAGCTGGGCGTTGTGGCATGCGCCTGTGGTCCCAGCTACTTGGGGGGCTGAGGCAAGAGAATTGCTTGAGCCCAAGAGTTTGAGGTTGCTGTGAGCTGTGATACCACGCACTGTACCAAGGGTGGCATAGTGAGACTCTGCCTCGAAAAAAAAAAAAAAAAAAAAACTTTTAGAATTTACTTTAAAGCCCAGTTCTAAAGTGCATTAGGCAAGAACATTTTGGCGAAAATTCCTAACTGCAGGGCAAGGAAATTTGGCTTTTTAGACTGTTAGGAAGAATAGTAATGATGAAGTCTATTGTGAGTTAAAATACCAAATAACAAAGTATCTTCCATATCTGATAGTAACAAAAAGCTGGAGAATACTTCTGACTTCTGACATAAAATATGACTCATGCCAGAGAAAGAACTCATACTAATACTAAATTCCTGTTAATCTACTCATATTCCAATCCCATGAAGGAGAACTACAGGGGATATTGTGCTTACTGGAGAAAGGCTATGCCATCTACTGCAGAGAATTACACAGTGGACCTTCCATATCCTTGAGTTTTACACTGGAAGATTCAACCAACCACCCACTGAATGAACATAGTCAAAAAAAATTAATAACACAATGATAAAAAATAATAAAAAGCAATGCAGTGTAACAACTGTTTACATAGCATTTACATTGTTATTAGGTATTATAGGTAATCTAGAGACAAGTACACTGGAGGAAGTGCATGAGTCACATGCAAATACTACATCATTTTATATCAGGAACTTGAGCACTGTGGATTTCAGTATCTGGGGAGAAATGAATCCTCCACAGACACAGAGGGACTGTACACCATTCAGAACACAGTTTCTGTGGTGCTTTGGGCCCTGGTGGAGATGGAGCATCTGACTAAGAGACATGGGGGTCACACAAGCAGATGATCACACAAGCAGAACTATCCATTGTGAGCCATTTTCTTTAAAATTACCAAAGCAGAAGATTGGATGGGCCCGGCAGCAACCTATCACATGATGGAAGTCGTACATGAGTATGGCCAGGGGCACAACCAAGCTTCCAGAGCAGGTGGTCCAGATCCCACGTTGACCGGTGCCCTTCCCTCAGCACCAACCACATAGGGGACCTCTTGTGACAACTGATGGAGGGGAAAATAGATGAGCTTGATTCACAAGTGGATCGACTCAATATGTCAGCACAAGCCAAAGGACAGGTGCTAACCACAATCCCAACTAAGTGTGGTGCTGAAAGCTCACAGTGAGAAATCCTCCATTGGGGAAATCTGCGGCAGATGTAACTGCTCACATAAGTTTCCCAAGGTATGAACATACATGGTTTCATGAGCAGTAGCAAATGGTCAGGCTGGTGGGTCAGAGGTCTGGATGGATATAGATTACAAGATCAGGGACAAGGAAGTCTGGGGAGGAGGCAAGCAGGTGGACTTACGGGACTTACAGTGAGGATCTTTGTTTTACTTGTGCATTACCCCACTAGTGTATATGTTATAGAAGGAGTTTTATCCAACCAATGTAGACCCAGTGATTCAGCCAATTATTTAGCTTCCATCATCCACTGCCTGGGAGTTGATATAATGTGTGCATTAACAGAGTAGCCATGGTGATGGGGATGGAGTCTGTGCATGAATTCAACAGCTGACCTAGCTGTTGCTTCTGCTAAAAATCCAGCCTGTAAGCAGTAGAGACCAACACTGAACCCCCAATAGGGCATCACCCCCTAAGGAAACTAAGCAGTCTCTTGGTGGCTGCTTGACTATATTGGATCCCTTGTGCAATAGAAAGAGTGGATACCATCCTGACCAGGATCAACTGGGTTTATTTTTCCTGAGGGGAGCTTCAGCCAGTACCACGACGTGAGACCTTTGAGAGTGATATCAGCGAAGCATCAAAGCTAAGGGGCCCACTTCACAGCAAAAGAGGTACAGCAGTTGGCACATGACTGTGGGGATCCACTATTCTACCACATATTTCATCACCTGGGAGCCAGCCTATTAGAATGGTAGAAGGGCCTGTATGAAACCAGCCAGGATCTAAGTTTAGAGTTAATACCCTGTAAGGATAAGGTACCATTTTCCAGGGTACCCTAGATCAATAACCGTTATATGGAGCCGTTCTCTGTCTCCCAAAGGTAAAATACATGAGTCTGGAAACTGAGGGATTGGAGTAGGGTGGTCCCCACTGACTATCACTCTCAGCAGTCCTCCTAGGGAATTTGCGCTCTCTGTCCCTGCAGCTTTAGTGCCACAGATCTAAGAGGGGCCACTTCCACCAGGGGACACATTAAGAACCCAACTTCGAACTATGGCTGTTGCGGGTGCATTTCTGGTTCATGTGCCAAGAAACTAGCAGGCAACAAATGAAACACAGGGATAATTAGGACTGCTGCTACTCAAGGGGACAGGAATGAATGTGTTTGGTGCCTAGGAGATCCATGAAGCACCTGTTGGTGTTCCCATTCCCAGTTTATTTATTTATTTATTTTTTTAGAGACAGAGTCTCACTTTATCACCCTTGGTAGAGTGCTATGACATCTCAGCTCACAGCAACCTCCAACTCCTGGGTTTAGGCGATTGTCTTGCCTCAGCCTCCCCGGTAGCTGGGAGTACAGGCGCCCGCCACAACACCCGGCTATTTTTTTGTTGCAGTTTGTCCGGGGCTGGGTTTGAACCCACCACCATCGATATATGGGGCCAGTGCCCTGCTCACTGAGCCACAGGCCCATGCCCAGTTTTAATGGTCCGTGGACAAGTACAGTAGCCACAGTCTGGCAAAGACAGAGTAAATCGAGGCTACAACACCTTAGGGATAATGGTGTGGGCCACCTCACCAGGTACGTCACCTAGACCAGTGGAAGTGTCAGTCAAGGGTGAGGGGATCTCTAACGGGAAAGGGAGGAGGGAATGATGAGAATCATTTATCGCCTCAAAACAGAGGCAGTAGTGGGGGGCTGTAGTTCATCCTAATCTTTCTCTTGTAATTTTCCCAGCAGACCAAGCCAACCAAATTATGGACAGGTTGTTCTCAAAGGGGTCTGAGAGACATGAGAGGTGAGCTGTGGTGGATATTGTGGCATTATTCAGATACCCTCTTCAGGGACAAGGCACCCAATTTCCAGCATCCGAGAATATCAGATGCTGCTGGCCCACAGCTGAGTGAACATGAGAACTTATTCCCACTCCCCAGAAATTTGTAGGAAGTGTTGAGAAAGCTTTGGATTTCCATAAACTTTCACAGGGCAGGAGTTCAAGCCCGTGTTCTCTAGAACTTAAGGGGCTGAGAGAGTCCACTTACTGACTGGATTATACTAATACAAGAAAGAGTTTGATCTACAGGGAAGTTTGAAAACAGCATTTGACTTTAAATTTCTGGGATTGAAAAGAGATTATGGATATCCAAAGCAAAAATTTGTATCACCTAAGGATGTCTGACAAAAACTGTGTCATCTTGTTGGAGACCAAAAAGTTGAAAGGGCAAGGATACCGGGTCGGGACAACGTAGCCAATCCTTGTTTGGTGATTTCTGAGGTCAGAATCATCTCATGGGATAAAATAGGGATATAGACCATCAAGAAGCTGATGTGAATCAGGAATACAGAGTTCTTTTCAAGTGCTGCTGGGACTCAGTGTCATGCTAATGCTCTGTTCTTTGCTAATGATTTCATGGCCATTGCCTCTTCAAAAACACCGTGGGAGTAAATGGCAGGCCCAGAACATCTATGCAAAGTAAGCTGGTAATGGGGATTTATCGTCCCTTAGCTCAAAGGTGCAAAAGGAGGCAGAGAAGACCTCTACTTGGTATTTCCAGGGGTGGAAAGGAAGCCTCAAAGACCTACCTATAGGATGTATCCTCCTCTTGGGTCATAAGTTACATGGGCTTATATTTAGGGAAGATCTTATCTTGTCCACAGGTGACAGGTACAGAACATGCTGTGGCCCTCAGGTTTTTCCAGTAGTCATTCCTAACTGCCCTGAAGCTTTTTCCCACTATGGGTGGAGGATGTGTACCTCCACCCATAGTGGGACCACCTGCCCTCTTGGCACCCACATTGGAGCAGCCCCAGAGAAAGGCCTGAGCAAAGTCACTTTCCTTCCAGGCCAACCTCAAACCCTTCCTATCCTCTGTAAAGAGCTTTATGGTATCGTTTTTATTTTTCACCTGGTGTTTGGAGTACTCTGGTATTTGATATATGTTTAAGATGGGATCTGAACATGACTAGAATTGTCCAAGTATATTTGGGAAAGAAACAACAGAATTATGAGGTCTAATTTTGTCATGCAATTTTTATTTATAACCCAGCATTTTTCTAGGTTATATTTGAGAAAACACTGCCCTTTGGTAACTGGCATGACTTCATCTGCTGGTAGATGTGAATCCCTTCTTTCTTTCCTTCATTCAATGAGGATTATTGAATACCTGCATGTGAAGGCACTTGTGTTGTTAGGGAGATAATCCATAAGACCACCTTCACTTCTGGCACCAATTACAATTTGGGGGGGTTTCCAAAACCACCCTCAGGTTTGATGATTCACTTGAAGGACTCATGGAACACAATGACAGCTGTTTTACTCACAGTCATGTTTTTTTACATCAAAAGGATACAGATTAAAATTAGCTATGGGAAGAGATGCATAGGGCAGGGTCCAGGAAGTTTCCACGAGCAGAACCTGTGGCGCCACTGATAGCACTGCTCTCCTGTCAACAATGAGCAACAGCAGGCATGGAGTGCTGCCGACCAGGGAAACTCACCTGAGCTTTGGTGTGCAGAGATTTTATTAGGGCTTTCCCATGTGGACTGGTTGTTAGGATGTATGACAGGCTTTAGTCTCCAGCCCCTTGGCAGGTCAAGCTGATGCTGTGTGGCCTAAACTGCCCATCATAAACCACACCCTTAGACTGTCTGGTGTGGTTCAAGGCTCCTGGGTAAACAGAAGCACTCTGTCAGGCAGGAATCCTGAAGGCCTAGAGATTGCCTTCCCGTAACTGAGGCAAAGTCCAGGCTTCCCTCTGTAATAAGGTTAATCTTTTACACACGGAAATGTTCCAGGCTCTGGGACCCAGCAACAAGCAAAGCTGATATAAACGCCTGCCCTCCTGGAGTCCACTGTCATATTTAGAAAATGCCCTGAAGTTTCCTGCTCTAAGCCTTCACTGACTTATTAGCCTGAAATATATTGTTTTCTCAGGAACAGCTTCCCAAATGGATCTAGGAATTGCCAAAGACCCTTGCAAATAGAACCCAAATGTTACTTATATAAGGATCACTTATTGTCTTGGGATGCTGGGGTAAGAATGAAAAAAAAAGATATTTAAGTTTTTCTTAAACGATGAATAGAACACTTGCTAGAAGTTCCTTCAGATCCGATTCCTACAGCTGAGCTGATGGCCCCATAGGAACAGAATTCCTTCTTTTGCACCTGAGCCCTATCCCTCCCACAGGGGTCAAACCCTGGCCTGGAACGGTTGCTACCTGCAAACTCTAGGCTTTGCACTTCTATTTGGTTTGTCCTGTCTTCCTTACCCGTCGTTGCTCTATCTTTCCGGTTTGGAATCTATCATTCGTTCAGGGATCCAGTCCATCTGACAGATCTGAAAACACAGTCCCTGGTGTGGGGGAACCAGGGAACTGTGTTTATAATGGACTTTTAACAAGTCCATTACTATAATCTCAGCTCTGATTCACAGCTGAGAATGTCAAAGTGGCCGTGGAACAGAGTAGAGTCTCTGATTGGCAAGCAGGTGCCCTCCTTCCCAAGGCAGAGCAAAGCCCATGAATCCTAAGAAATGATAGCAGGCCCTGGAGTAACAAGAGTCCTGCCCAAGGGGATGGCCTTCCAGGGGAGATTCTGGGATGTATACAGGAAGACGCTGGGTGGGGCGCAGGGGAGCTCTGTCTACAGCATGGGAGTGGTGATCAGAGAAACCCTCCGGGGAACCCACAGGAAAATGGATCAGTTTGAATACCTGCCACGCTAGTGAGCATAAAGCCATTTTATGACAGCCTCAGCCACTTAGGAAGTTCTTTGCTCCTCTCTGTTCCTTCTCTCTCCCTATACTCCAATCTCAAGAGAGGCCAGAAGCTGCTGTTAGACATCTAAGAGAGCAGCAACGGAAAAAAAGAAAAAGGCACACCCCAAAGCCTGCAGACTGCCTGCAGTGGCCTCGGCCTGAGGAGAAGGGAGGAGACATCTTACAGTCAACTTCAAAATGGTGTTTAGTATATGATCGTGGGCATTATAGTTTCAGAATCAAGACTAGGTTTGTGACTGAAGTAATGCCTGGCATATAAACATGTGCTTTATGAATGGATCCAGTATTCATGAGGGTCCTAGGTACAGAAAAAAGAGGGGCAGAGACTCATTTCTCTTCTTGTTTTGATCTTATCTTCCCTGGCCTGCAGCCGGCTCTGTCACTCAGGGCTTCTGACGTCTTGGGTCAGTGAGCTGAGTAGCCAGATGCAGCCTTGTCTGTTATCCAGCTTGGACACTGTCCCAGAGAATCCACTTTATTCTGGGAGAATGTGTTCTTAAAGTGGGAGTATTCACACTCGCACCTCCCCCATACAAGGCCATATACAAATTTCTCATTGTTTTGATTGGTAGATGTTGTCTCCATAGTTAAAATGGTGTATAATTTAGCTTCTCACAATTTATTATTGTACAATATGCATTTTGTTAAATACAAGTGATCATTTTCCAACCAAATATTTGAAGAGAACACTTTCTTGATTTATACTTTAACAAGTCCATTACTATAAAAGCCTTTTTATTTAAAAATATGATTTGAGAGGGCAGCGCCTGTGGCTCAGTCTGTAAGGCGCCGGCCCCATATACCGAGGGTGGTGGGTTCAAACCCGGCCCCGGCCAAACTGCAACCAAAAAATAGCCGGGCGTTGTGGCGGGCGCCTGTAGTCCCAGCTACTCGGGAGGCTGAGGCAAGGGAATCGCTTAAGCCCAGGAGTTGGAAGTTGCTGTGAGCTGTGTGATGCCATGGCACTCTACCGAGGGCCATAAAGTGAGACTCTGTCTCTACAAAAAAAAAAAAAAAAAACTATATGATTTGAGGATTAACAGAATAGTTACTCAAGTTCTGCATTTCTGCATGAGAGTCCCTTCTCTCTTCTGCATTTGCTCAACATCCGTTCAAGAACAATTGGCCTAGGCCCAATGTTGATGTTCAATCTCCCTAATATTGAGGAAATAAAAGTTAAAGTAATTGTTAGATGGGAGAAGATCAGAATAGCGAAGAATAAAGAGATGGCTAGTAACCCACATTGGTTACAATTAAGCCACTACCACTCTCTCAGCAGCAGGAATTTAAATTAATGTTAACCTTTTGTTTTTTTAATCAGGCCCAGGTGAGGCTCCAACTTGTAGTCCCTGGTTTCCAAGGTCAGGGCACTCTAACCACTGACGTACAGTGCTCAGCCATTGTTATCCTTTTGGAGAACCAGAGAGAGAGAGAGAGAGAGAGAGAGAGAGAGAGAGAGAGAGAGAGAGAGAGAGAATATGTGCGTGTGTACACAGAAGTGTTTTTTTTTTTTTGAAGTTCATGTTCTTAACACCTGCAGAACCATTCATTCAAGTATATGCAGCTATGTATGCTACCTGTACAAGGGTGTTCACGTCTTTTTTTTTTTATAAAATATCAAATATTACAAACTCCTAACTGCCAATTAGTAACAGTACAATGGAATACTATAAAACAGTCAACAATGCATTTTGGCCATCTTTTCATGTAATTATTTTGTTTTTGAAAATTTGTATTAGAGTGAAGAATATATAACATAAAATTTTGCCCATTTTAACCATTTCTTTCTTTCTTTCTTTATTTTTTTGTAGAGACAGAGTCTCACTTTATGGCCCTCGGTAGAGTGCCATGGCGTCACACAGCTCACAGCAACCTCCAACTCCTGGGCTTAAGCGATTCTCTTGCCTCAGCCTCCCGAGTAGCTGGGACTACAGGCGCCCGCCACAATGCCCAGCTATTTTTTGGTTGCAGTTTGGCCGGGGCCGGGTTTGAACCCACCACCCTCGGTATATGGGGCCGGCGCCTTACCGACTGAGCCACAGGCGTCGCCCTTCTTTATTTATTTTTTGAGACAGAGTCTCACTTTGTTGCCCTTGGTAGAGTGCTGCAGTGTCACAACTCACAGCAACCTCCAACTCTTGGGATTAAACAATTCTCCTGCCTCAGCCTCCCAAGTAGCTGGGACCACAGGCACCTGCCACAATGCCCGACTTTTTTTTTGCTTTTGTTGTTGTTGCAGTTGTCATTGCTGTTTTAGCTGGCCAGGGCTGGGTTCGAACCCGCCACCCTCAGTATACGGGGCCGGGGCTCTACTCACTAAGCCACAGGCACTGCTCACCATTTTAACCATTTAAATTAATTAATCTATTTTTACTGCCTGTATAATTGCAGAAACATTTTAACCATTTTAAGCATGCACTTCATTGGCATTAATTATATTCACAGGCTCGGCGCCTGTGGCTCAAGTGGCTAAGGCGCCAGCCACATACCCCTGAACTGGTGGGTTTGAATCCAGCCAGGGCTGCCAAACAACAATGATGGCTGCAACCAAAAAATAACTGGGCATTGTGGCGGGCACCTGTAGTCCCAGCTACTTGGGAGGCGGAGGCAAGAGAATTGCTTGAGCCCAGGAGTTGAAGGTTGCAGTGAGCTGTGATGCTACAGCGCTATACCCAGGGCAACAGCTTGAGGCTCTGTCTCAAAAAAAAAAAAATTATATTCACAGTGTTATACAACCATCACCTCTGCATCCAAAACTGTTTCATCACCTCAAATATAAATTCCGAAACCATTAGGTAATGATTCCCCCTTTTTTCCCTTCCTTCAAGTCTCTAATCTACTTTCCATCTCTATGAATTTGCCTATTCTAGATATTTTGTATAAGTAGAATCATACAATATTTGTCCTTTCTGTATGGCTTATTTCACTCAACATAATGTTTTCGAGGTTCAGCCATGTATGTATCAGAACTTCATTCCTTTTTAGAGCTGAATAATATTTTATTGTATGCATACACCACATTTTGTTTATCCATGCGTCTGCTGATGGACACTTGGGTTGTTTCTACATTTTGGCTGTGACTAATGCTACATTGAGCATTAGCATACAAGTATCTGTGTAGGTTCCTGTTTTTAATTCTTTGATGTATATATCTAGGAGTGGAATTTTGGGGTCATATAGAAATTTTAGAACAGGTCTTTTGGGGAATTGCCAAATTATGAATGAAGATTTACCATTCTTCATTCCTACCAAAAATGTACAAGAGCTTTAATTCCTCTACATCCTCAGAAACATTTGTTATTTTCCATTTCTTTTTCCTCTTAGGATGGCTATCCTGGTACATGTGAAGTCATAGTATTCTTTAGGTTAAATAAAAATCATGTTTCAGAATAAGATTTAGTGATGCATCCTACCAGAGATGATGTCTTACTAGAGATTAAATTTGTAGGACCTTCTTCTCCACCAATCTTTTATTATTTTACAATAAGGGACCAATAATTCCACTCTTTGTATTTATTAAAGGTAGCTCCTCCAGAAGCACCCCCCAGGAGAGGTAGATTCCTTAGAAGAATGACTTAGGGTAGCCTTTCTTAGAAGGGGAGAGAGGGGTTCCCCTGGGCGTCCCTGAGAATAGCCTCCTTTTGGAGGAGGGGCAGGCAAGTAGCCCCATCATCTGGGAAAAGGAAGAACAGTCTGACTCTGTGTTTTGAGAGATTAGAAGGAAAAGTGGAGTGAATCTCAACGAGGGAAAGGAGAGAATTGGTTTGAGTTTATGCGGTTACAGACACCAGAACCAGCTCTGATGCTCTGCTGCTGGGGCCCATGGGGTCCTGGAGATTGCCTGTGGCTGGGAAAGGCAGGAAGGGCAAGCATGCAGTACTGTACCATTGGAGAACCAAGCTGCTATTGCATTTCAGTCTTTCCCAAATTATAAGACTACTGTGGTTAAATCAAAGAGAAGTTGACTATTTTTTTTTTCAGCCTCAGGGAATCTGCTTTCCAATTGGAGTTACTGGGAGAAGCAAGGAAAAAAAAAGATGCCTTGCAGTTCTTCACCTCATCTACCAAAAAATGCAACCCTATTGGCTATTGCAAACCTTTATTAGAAACTTCAGGTAACAAATCAGTGATCAACAGTGCCACAGAAACAGCCTCCGTGTTTTTTCCTACATCACTGACTTTTTCCTCCATAATAATGACTTTTTGAAGAGACAGTTTTTTTAATGCCCCACCTTCTGGATAATTTCTTCACAGTGCTTTGAAACATGTTTCTGTATACCTTGAACTTCCTATAAAGTGGAGACCAGGACTAAAGGCTTGATGAAGTTCAATTTAAATATTTCTAGCAAGAATCTGCATCGCACAAGGAGACACATAAAGTCAGGTTGTCCCATGATTTGTGATGCTCAACCATTGATTAAGGTGGTGACCACCAGGTGTCGCCATTTTTCCTTCTCCAACTATCAAGCGACCTGAGGAGTTGCAGGAAAACTATTCTTACTGATAAATACTCCTGTTAGAATTTTAAAGTACCTCTTCATACTTGAATGGATTGAAGACTCTTTTTGTCATCTTGACGCAGTGCTATGTAATTCATCTTTAAGCAGCTCAAACACGTTGAAATCAAAAGACACAACTTTATGCCAGACACCTAACTTCTGTAGATTCCGTGGAGGAAGGATCACCTCAGTTACTGTGGAAATTTGCCACCATGGGCCAGTCAATACTCTCCCCAAAAAGGGAGGGGAAATGGCCCTTGTGACCTGAGGCACATAGAAATAAAACAATATATGAGGAGGAAAGGTATTTTTTTCTTTTCAAAATATTTACATTTAAGCAGGCTCTACTTCTTGGAGGCAGAACATTTCCTAAATTTCTCCTTGTGCTGCTCACTATAAAGTTGCTGTTTATATGGTACTGGCACAAAAACAGAGAAGTAGATGTCTGGAACAGAATAGAGAATCAAGAGATGAATTCAGCTACTTACCGTTATTTGATCTTTGACAAGACAATTAAAGACTTTCAGTGGGGAAAAGATTCCCTTTTTAACAAATGGTGCTGGGTGAACTGGCTGGCAACCTGTAGAAGACTGAAACTGGACCCACACCTTTCACCATTAACTAAGATAGACTCTCACTGGATTAAAGAGTTAAACTTAAGACATGAAACTATAAAAATACTAGAAGAGAGTGCAGGGAAAACCCTTAAAGAAATCGGTCTGGGCAAGTATTTTATGAGGAGGACCCCCCCCAGGCAATTGAAGCAGCTTCAAAAATACAGTACTGGGACCTGATCAAACTAAAAAGCTTCTGCACAGCCAAGAACACAGTAAGTAAAGCAAGCAGACAGCCCTCAGAATGGGAGAAGATATTTGCAGGTTATGTCTCTGACAAAGGTTTAATAATCAGAATCCACAGAGAACTCAAACGTGTAAGCAAGAAAAGAACAAGTGATCCCATCGCAGGCTGGGCAAGGGACTTGAAGAGAAACTTCTCTGAAGAAGACAGGTGCACAGCCTACAGACATATGAAAAAATGCTCTCATCATCTTTAATCATCAGAGAAATGCAAATCAAAACTACTTTGAGATATCATCTAACTCCAGTAAGATTAGCCCATATCACAAAATCCCAAGACCGGAGATGTTGGCGTGGATGTGGAGAAAAGGGAACACTTGTACACTGCTGGTGGGAATGCAAATTAATACATTCCTTTTGGAAAGATGTTTGGAGAACACTTAGAGATCTAAAAATAGATCTGCCATTCAATCCTATAATTCCTCTACCAGGTATATAACCAGAAGACCAAAAATCACATTATAACAAAGATATTTGTACCAGAATGTTTATTGCAACCCAATTCATAATTGCTAATTCATGGAAAAAGCCCAAGTGCCCATTGATCCACGAATGGATTAATAAATTGTGGTATATGTACACCATGGAATATTATGCAGCCTTAAAGAAAGATGGAGACTTTACCTCTTTCATGTTTACATGGATGGAGCTGGAACATATTCTTCTTAGAAAAGTATCTCAAGAATGGAAGAAAAGGTATCCAATGTACTCAGCCCTACTATGAAACTAATTTATGGCTTTCGCATGAAAGCTATAACCCAGTTAATAACCTAAGAATACGGGGAAGGGGGAAAGGGAGGGGAGGGAAGGGGTATGTGATCAGAGCGAGGGTGATTGGTGGGATTATACCTGCGGTGCATCTTATGAAGGTATATGTGAAACTTAGTAAATGTAGAATGTAAATGTCTTAACACAATAACTAAGAAAATGCCAGGAAGGCTATGTTGACCAGTGTGATGAAAATGTGTCAAACGGTCTATTAAACCAGTGTATGGTGCCCCATGATTGCATTAATGTACACAGCTATGATTTAATAATAAAAAATAAATAAAGTTGCTGTTTAATCTCCTTGGAACATATGTAACCTTTAGTCTTGAAGAATGTAAAGCTTTGTATTATTTATTTGTTTATTTTAAATTTATTTTTATTTATCATTATTTTTTAAAATTTCAGATTATTATGAGGATACAAATGATTAGGTTGCAATGTTTGCATTTGTTAGGTAAGGTCAAGCTTTGTTTGTTTATTTCATTAACTTGTAGCAGCACTTCCCAACGCTTCTCAGATCGTTGGCATTCATAGAAAGTGATAATACGGTAGAACCTCCGCAACTGGCCACCTGTCTATATTGACCACTTCCTTAAATTGACTTAATTTTCATGATCAGACATGCACCACATGCATGTATCAGTACAGTAGGCCTGGTTCCCTATGTTGACCACCTCCATTTGTTGACCAGTTTGTTGCAGTCCGTTGGGTGGTCAACTTACAGAGGTTCTACTATATTTACATGATGCACTGGGAAATACCACAGGCGATTTGAGGGCATCTATATGAGGCTTGATGAAAAATATTCATTATTTATGAAATTATGTTAAAATATAAAATACCTATATTAGAAAATACATTAAATATTCAACTTATATAAAATTCCCAAAGATAATCTTTTACATTTAAAAAAATAAAACCTTTAGCTTTTTACTACCAGTTTTTATGCTTGAAATGCTCATGTGAAATCCATGATTAAAACTTTTAAGTAGAAATCGCTTCAAATTCTTGATAGCTATCATTCATGAAACAGTGCATTAATAGATGATGAAATGGTCAACCACTTTTCTTTGCAACCATTAACAATTTTCCAAAAGCTAAAATTATATTTAACATCTATTTTCTTTTGTTGACAAATATAAAACTGAAACTGATGGTGAATCAATTTCAAATCCAGTGGAACTTCTTTATATCCAACATTGCAGAGTAATGATGAAATTCTTACTGGCAGAGCACCCATGCACGGTTAGAACAGTCATCCTGGAGATAGTATGGGCAACACTGAAAGGACTTCAGCTGTGAATGGCGATCCTACATTTTGAGACAGATTTGGGACCCTTCTGCCTAGGGATGCAAATAAAAGCCAAGAGAACAGTTAACCTAACCTCTCTGTGCACATCATCCAGGCCCAGTAATTAATAACATGTGACAGTCTTATTTTACATATTCTTGTCCCATGTTTCAGAAATATTTATCAACTAGCTGGGCACAGTGGCTCATGTCTATAATCCTAGTACTCTGGGAGGCCGAGGTGGGTGGATTACTCAAGCTCATGAATTCGAGATCAGCCTGAACAAGAGTAAGATCACATCTCTACTAAAACTAGAAAAATTAGCTGGGCATTGTGGTGGGCACCTGTAGTCCTAGTTATTCTGGAGGCTGAGGCAGGAGGATCGGTTAAACTCAAGAATCTGAGGTTGCTGTGAGCTGTGATGATGCCCTGGCACTCTACCCCAGGGTGACAGAATGAGAATCTGTCGCAAAAAAAAAAAAACAAAAGAAAGAAAGAAAGAACAAAAAAGAAAAAGGAAAAGAAAAAATTTATCAGATAATATAAAGCAAGTCCAGACATCATGCCATTTTCTTCATAAATACTTTAGTAAGTACAAACACCTCACCATTAGTACATCTGACAAAAATCAATTCCTTTGTATTAGGTAATACTTAAATTTTTCTTATGTTTCAAGAAGAGCATTTTATTCCTCTGAATTATTTGAAGCCAAAGTCTACCCATTACATTTGATTGTGTTTTCTTAACTCTCATTTTTTATTTTTGAGTCCTTAAAATAGTCATGACCCTTCTACGCTGCTTCTTTAATGGAGAACTGGGGCATTTGAATGTAGAATGTCCAGAAAGGCACTCTGGATTTGCTGTCTGCTTCCTCTATCTTCCCTACTTCTTGAAATGCCTAATGAGATCAAGGGGTTCGATTAGATTCAAGCTCAATTCTTTTTTAGGCATGAAGACATCACAGCTAAGTCTGAGCCCTTTCAGCTGCGTCACATCAGAAGGCAGGAGTCTGGTCATTCCCCTTCAAATGACACCAAGACTAATGAGGAGGTTCATGGGGACAGTCTGCTCCATCCACTGTGAAGCCCCTGTCAACTTTCTGCTAATAGTTTTAGCATCCCTTGATTGTTGCTTAGATATGTTATTCACCAGATTTTAAAATGTCCGTTATCTGGTTTTATTATTTTTCTTCATTTATTAGCTGGAATGCTTCTGTGAATAGAAATCTCCCCTCATCAACTCTGAAATACAGATTGTACTGAAAAGCGAGATCAATATTTGACTTTTCTCTTTATTTTTTGTTTTCTATAGTATTGAGTTGTTGTCCTTATGCACTCTAGTAATGACCAGTGAGGCTTAAAACAATTTTTAAAAGTATCATTATGACTTCATGTTTATGTGCCTTAGTTCCTTACAGCCAGTGTGTTTTTGGTGCATGAATCATCGTGTTCTGAGCCAGTGGGAACCCCCACAGGTTTGTTCCTGAGTGCTTGTTGATGTCAGTGGTTTTTGTAGTTTGCTTGTTATTTAGCACAAGAAAGTGTCCCAGGATTCTTCTGAATATATCCTGCACCAGGGATCAGCCACTTCTCCAAAATCCCCAGTTTTTTGTTTTTGGTTAGTTTTCGAGACAGAATCTCACTCCGTCACCCTGGATAGAGTGCTCTGCCATCACAGCTCACAGCAACCTCAAACTCTTGGGCTCCAGCAATCTTCTTGCCCAGCTTCCTGAATAGCTGGGACTACAAGAACTAGGTCAAAGAATTAGTAAGCTGTCTCCCTACCTGTCCCTTTTAGCCTTCCACATGGATCTTGGGCCACCCCCTTGTAATTCCCCAATGTTACACAAGCCCTCTTTCAGGGTCTTAAATCCCCAGAGGAAATTGCATTTGTTCAACCCCTCCCTGGCCATCACACAGTGGGAGCCCTTGAAATGTTTATATAAAACCTTTCTCTCCTTTCACTAGGCAAATACCCTTCTGCCAGCAGAGACCTGGATAAAAATCCAAGTTTGGAGATTTGAAAGTGGGAAGGAGGCCATTTACATCAGCACCCCTTTGTCTAAGCCCCAGGTTGCCAGGGCCCACTCTATTTGGGATCTGGGATGGAAGTCGTGGATATAGTCATCTGAGGGCTTGACTGGAGCTGGGGAAGGGAGAAAGAGGATCTATTGTTGAAGTGATTCACGAGCATGACCAGCAAGTACGTGCTGCCTGTTGGGAAGAAGCCTCAATCCCTTGTCATGTGGACTTACAGGGCTGCTTGAGTATTCTTGTGACATTGCAGATGGCTTCCCACAAAGCGAGTGGTTCAAGCATGGGGATTACAAAAGAGCAGGTAAGGATCACAGGAAACCACTCCACAGTTTGGCTATCATATATCTTAAAAGGTAATCCCTTCAATAAATGACTCTAGAGTGGTGGTCAATAAGACAAAATAAAACCAACCAGGCAGAGAGTGATTCATTGCAATCTGATCAGGGTGATCACATCAATTCTGGTCCCATTATTTTTCTCTTAGGTTACTTCCCCCTGGGAGCTGCATAGAGGTTTAATTTGTAAGTCAGCCTTGTCTGGCCTTAGGAAAATTAAATTTTTAAATGTGGTTTAAATTTTTAATAGAAATTAATTAAGTTGTAAATGAGGATAATTATTTGAGGGATTTATCTGTTAATTAAAGAATTAGGGAAAGTGTTCCTAGTCTACAAAAACCACTCGATTTATGAATAAAATAAGATTTGTAAGTTGGAGTTTAAAGGATTCAGAAAAACTAGATGTTTATGATTTTCAGTGGTTTTCACCAATATTCATAGGCATACATGCTTCACCAAGACCATGAGCCTCAACTGACCTCTTTCTAATTTGGCCTCTAAGTGAACATCCTGGTCTGTAGTGATGGATACATGTATCTCAAACATGGGATCCAAGTTGTTCAATTATTTTCTATGACATTGAGTCTGTTCGTCTTCATAAATGGTAGGCGCTTATTTGAAAATAGTTATACAATTAAGTATGTTTACATAAATGTTTCCCTGAATGCATCTACCAAAATATAGCACTAGTTAAAGTTTTCTTCTTTTCAGTACCAACATAGTCTCGTGTGTTTTAAAGATTATTTAATTATGTTTTAAAATTTCTTTTGACGTCATCTTGTTCCATGATCTTGGTTCACATTGTTCTTAGTCAATATGAATTATCTTCCACCTGGTCCTCTCTGTTCTTTTTGAAAATGCTTTAGAGCTTAAGATCGTATCTTCACTTTCTGCTCACAAATTTCTCCTTTGTTCCAAATCAAAGAATGGACTGCTTTCCAATGATCCCAGTTTCTTTCTAATGGAAGCTAGTGGTAGAGACCAACATCAGAGTCATAGGGGCACACTGCAGTTTGCTCTACACAAGCACTTACCTTAAGGCACACCTAGCAATCTAGTTTTTTTAAAAAAAAAAAAAGTAGTGCCAATGAACCTCACAACTACTCCCTTAATGGAAATTTTTGATGATATTGCACTTAATTGTCTTTAATTACGTATCAACAAAAAAGATCATGCGCAGTTGTACCATCTCTGATATATATACTACCTCCAGGATGCTGCATGGAAGAAAAGACACAGTTACAGTTGGATAAGTTATTGTCATCAGGCTCCTGTCACGTGCAGTCAAGACTAATCCTTATTAATGCAGTAAGGTTAGTAAACACAAAGTCAATGTAAACAATTTTTTCTGTTCCTATTCATTTGCCAGTTGCAAAATGTATTAGTATTTTAAAAAGATGATATATACAATTGAAACAGAAGAAAAAGATAAATGATAACAAATCTAATGAAAGATGTTCAAGATTGGTGTGAGTATCCTAGAGGAAGTCACTTGTACACACGTTCATAGGCTGTACATGTACAGGAATGTTTATTTAGCATTACTTCATATTAAAGACTTGAAGGAACTTACACATCAATGAATGAGAGGATTGATAAGTGAATAGTAAAAAATTCATTCAGTGGAATACCATAGGGCAGAGATAAAGTTTTTCTGTAAAGGCCTAGATAGTAAATATTTTAGGTTTAGTTCTGCAAGAAAGCAATGCTGCCTTGGTAGTCCTAAAGTAGCCATAGGCAGTATGCAAACGAATGGATTTGACTGTATCCCTGTGAAACTTTATTCTCCAAAACAGGCAGTAGGTGGAGTTTGGTCCTGCTCTGGTTTGCTGATCCCTATTCTAGAGTGGTAAAAAAAAAAAAAAGAATTAGATTTCATGGATCAACATAGACAAATGATTTGAGTGAGGAAAAACCATTGCAGAAGGAAGAGTAATAGTTTTAATTCATGCAAAACATGCTATATATCTTTTAAGGAATTACGCGTCTATGCAGCAAAAGGCCTAACATATGAATCAGAAAAGGAAATGGGAAATAGAAAATGCTTTTCAGAGCTAAAAGTAATTATAGTTTAACCCAGGTGTGGCACCATCTTTCTGAGAGAGACAGAACCATTTTCCCTCATGTGTTGGCTCCTAAAACGTTCTAGAATCAATTAATCATTCCTTTAAACTCACAGATTAGAAGCTGCTGCTGCCCCCTTATACACAGCTGGGGTCACTGGACTCACTTACCACCTAAAATTAAGTCCAGGCCCCAGCTGAGGGATGCTCACAAGAAGACAGTATTGAGCATATGAGCCCCATCTTCTGAGGTCTTTAAAATGCTTGGCCTGAGCCCCTCAAGAAGTCATGAGAGTGGATGCCAGGCTGCTGGCAGTGGGATTCCTGGTTTCAGAAGAGGCTTTCGGGTGGGTAAGCTCCGTCCCAGGGTCTGAAGGAATGGCCCTGCTCTCTGTCTATCTACTCATTGTTAGTCATGGTGCTGGGCTGAGGGGCAGGTTGAGACCAGCCTCCAGCACACAGGACAAGTCAGGCCTATCGGCCAGTCTTGTTTAGTTTGTGTTACTTTTAGACTTAAAGTCAAGACATTTTATGTACATCTCCAGGTTCCTGAGACAAGAACCTTTCATTTTCTTGGGAAAGTCTGAAACCTTGGCAGTGTTCATCCCCCAAATTCCCTGTTCCAGTGGGCAGCACCAGGATGTAGGAACAGATTGTGTCCTCTGATACATCTGTAACAGAGGATGCAATGAAGGTAGATTTCTCCCTATTCACATCTTATCTTTCCTTAACATTGTAACACAGCTGAACTCATTTTAAAATCAAGATTTTTTTCCCCCTCAGGTCACCTGTAACTGGAAGCCTTAAGTTGAGGGCAAAGAGCGACCACTTGTCTTGGACAGTGTCTGTACACTCCCAAGTGCCTTGTCTGGAATGCATTGTTTTGTTAATAAACAAAGATGTGGAAGAAAGACATTTCCAACCACAAAAGAAAGACTTGAGTTGACAAAGGTCTGGAAAAATTATAAGTTATATGATGGCGAGTGTTTCTAAGAGGCCCTCAGCTGCTTCTTTCTGCTACACTAGTTTGCTGAGGAGTAGTGTCACGCTAGAAACTTCGCACAGGTTTTCAGGGGACCAAAGAACAAAAGTGACTTGTACACAATTTCTGCTTAGGCTAGGATGATAATGGCAGAGTGGTATCAGCAGTAGGGCCTGTGAAGGCCAAGGGAAGGCCTGACATACCTCTCTCTCCTGCTAATCTTCTGTAGCTTTCCAGGGCTCCAGAGTGTCATAGAGAGGAGAAGATTGCCTGTTGCTTTGGAAGGGCACCTCCTTCTATGAAGAGAACTGGCAGCCTGATGCAGAGAAAGGGAAGATAAATAGAGTCTTGGGGTGGAAGAGGAGATGGGGCTGAGAATGCTTCAGTGATATTGGAATGGACACAGACTAAGACTGAAGGCTGAACACCTCTGTAGAAGTCAGCGTGAATGAGTGTTGACAGCATCCCAGGTGCCTCTTCTCCCAAACCAGAACAACATCTGAGTCCTCTAGGCATTGAAGTCATTCTCAGGGAGTAAAAAGGAGCAAGGAAAGGGGAAGAGGTGAGAAACCCTGAAACTACTTATTAACTCAAAGACAGTCTCAAACTGGAAGTGACAAGACTTATCTTGAATCAGGAAGATGGTTTTCTGCTGGAGGCAGGAGACAGAGCTTCCGAGATAGGTTTGAAACAAGTATAACTTTTTCTGCTAATGTGATGCCACTTAAACCTAGTGCACCTGTTTTGAGATTGTCTGCATGAAGGACTTCGGTTTCCCAGCATACAGTACCTTGAACACCCACCAAGTTCACCTGAGGATACTTACTCCTACCCACTTGTATGACTTGTTGACTTTGGCTCTACTGACCTTTTGGTCTAGATAATTCCTTGTAGAGGGCTGTCTTGTGTAAAGTAGGATATCCAGTAGCATCCTTGGCTTCTACCTGCTACTGGCATCCCTCCTCCGAGTTGTGACAACCAAAAATGTCTTCACATGTGCCTAGTGGCCCCTTGGCTGAGAACTGTTGTGCTAAGGCTATCTCCCCTTCCATTGGTAGAAGCCTTGGCCATAAAGTAAAACATGGAGCTGCCTTCCAAAGTATGGCTGGCAACTCCAACTGCTTCCAATACATTGCAAAGGTTTGC
Source organism: Nycticebus coucang (assembly GCF_027406575.1). NCBI lineage: Eukaryota > Metazoa > Chordata > Mammalia > Primates > Lorisidae > Nycticebus > Nycticebus coucang. The sequence continues at coordinate 24,934,485 of NC_069781.1, read as the reverse complement.
AAAGGACTCCAGGGAGCAAGAGCCTTCACTAGGCAGGGTTGAGCTTTGCCTACCGAATTCGGAGGAGAATGGCTGGGAGAACTAACCAGCTTAGGTGACCCATAGCTGTAAAAGATAATAAGACTAAAGATAGCCTTAATTAGTTGATGTAAGAAGATCAGATATGACTATTTACAATGTGTTAGCCTGTTAAATGTCACCTGGCTTCATTTGGAGAATGGAGTGTGGGATTGACATGTCTTGAGTCAGAGACTAGGGTCTGGGTTAGACTAGAAGACACTTTCTAGCAGATCTCTTCCTTTCATGAACTGAACCTGAGTCATTCACTAACATATACAGGCTTTCAGGAAAAGTCGTTAGTGACTGCACCCAGACCCCAGCTTGTACTGTGGAATTGGTACTAATTAAATCACCCATTTTTCTCCTTGACTGTAATTGGCCTCAAACTCTCCTTCTACAAGTTTGATCCTCTGATAACTCTTAAAGGAAAAATAGGTGAAATGTATGTTCAAGCTGAGACCCAATTAAAATACTGAGGAGCTTTTACATCATCAGATCCACTTCTGCCACCCAAAATACTAAGCCAAAATACTAAGCCGTTTCTTCACTCTCACCAGTCAGCAGATTTTCCTGACAGACCCCAGACTTCAGGGGCCTCAATTCTGGTTTTTGAGGAAATGAATGCCTGTGAGGACTAGAATTCTGAAGACTGAGGTGAAATCATCATGTTGAAGGGATGGGAAATGATGAGGACAAGGTAAGTCCCTGAGGTTTTGCCAATGGGGGATTGGGAAGGACATCCTAGAACAGAAGAATAGAAGGAACATTCTCGTCTCTACTTGTTATATAAACCTTGCTTCCACAGGTTCTGTCCATGGCATTGAGCAAGTCAAATAGGCCATTAGAGAAAACGAATTCCCTACACGAGAAGGCACGGGTCCTCATGACCATGTGACAAAGCTGCTAGAGATCAAACTGGGCTTTGGGGTTCAGCCACCAGCCTGAGGGTTGGTATCTGACAATGTACTGAGACTTAGGTGGAGCAGTAGGAACTGAAGGGCAGTGTTCCTTTATTACAGGGACCATTTATCTTACAAGAACTAAATTCATTTTTAAGTTCCTGAAAAATAGGTTTTCCTTCTGAATATTCTTAGAAATATATTTTGATAGTTGTCTGAATTGAGACGACTTGCTAGCAGCTGCTTTAACTGCCTGGGGTTTCCTAGGATTAGAATTCCGCAGTGGTGACAGAGATACTCTGCAGCATCTACCTAACCTGGCATCACACTGCTGTCATGGGACTTGCACTGGGGCGCAGAGGCAGAGGGGAATGAAGCCGTCATGAAGCTCATGCTGCCTAAAGGCAGCAAGTCTTGTCTTTTGTCTCTGACCCAGGGATCTCATGTCTTCTGCCAGCATCTGCAAAACTAATAGGTAAAATCTCAGACCCAGAGTTCTTGAAAGTTCTGGTGGTGATAATGGGAGGCTGACAGACTTGGCTTTCTGCACAAGAAAGAGCTAAGAGACCTTTTGCAGGCTGGGTTAGGGGATTTTAAAAGAAAATACCCCAGGACCTTTGCTATGTCTGGGAGCAAATGCTCTTAGCATGAGTAAGTCTTCACTGTTAATGACTAAGGAGTGGGAGGTAAGATTGAAACACACCCCCCTCACTGTGTCTTCATCATTCTGCTCCTAGTGGGAGGAAAAAGGGCCAAAGAGACAACAAAGCTGTTCTAAGTTTTGAGTGAATGAAAATGGTTGAGCCACAAGCAGCTGCTAGAAACTGACAGTCAGTGGGCCTTGCTTATTGGTGTAAGCCACAACGCCTTGCTGGACTCTCTGGGCACTGGAGGCAGATCAAATATGATTGGCTAATGGCCTTGGGCAAAGGAAGCAGTCTCTACCTGGAGGTGACATCAGGATTTTGGGGCAACCTAGGTAGACACCTATTGGAAAGTAGCAAGCTAAGAGCTGCTAATGAGTTCTCACTGAAGGGGGACTTGGTATTGAGACTTCCATTTTGGGGGAAAGTTGGGTCAAACTGAATTAAGACTAGCAAGGAGTTAAGGGCCCAAAGCCTTGTTTAGAAACAGATACGGTATACTCAAGAATGAAGCTGTCTTCATTGGTGGAATCTCAGCTCTCCATGAAAAAGTTGCTGTAATTCCTCTGGGGAAACTTTCTCCCTACTTTGTACCTGGAGCAAAGCCACTGGCCCCATGTGCCCTCCATCGAGCTTGCGTGGGCCTCGCTCATTGAGGGTTTGGCTAATGTTGAAACATAACAATGACCACGGGCTGATAGAACTGTTTGGCCTCAGTCATCATGCTGAGCTAAGAGTGAATGTGGTTGCCCCACTTGGTTGGAGAACTCAGATTCATGGGCTACTGCCAATGACCTAGCTGTTTGCTTCTCTGCCACTTAAAGCTGAGTCTTTCCCTCAGGCAAAGGCCGACTCTAGCTGCAGTTGAGGTGATTGAACTTAACTCTAATTTAATGCCAAAGCTAATGTTGCAAGCCGGACCTCTGACTCCTGCCAAAAGTTGGCACATTTGTTTCATGGCGAGAAGGATCTTTGCCCCTCCCCTGCCTGGCAGATTGACCTTATCAGCCCTGGCCTCCCCCCATTCTGTGCTGTCTGGCCCCTGCTTTACAGCCTCAGATTACTGACTGCACCAGAAAGGAGGCTAAGGGGACTCAAACTTAAGTCTTATAAAAATGACCTTGTCATTTACCTGAGCTGCCCAGGGCTTGATCTGAGTGGGGAATGATAGCAGGCGCAAGTGGAGCTCCTGGGATGGTCACCCAATTTTGTGGAGGTGGAGGGAGAACAATATGGCAGCACCTGTGCAGAGAATGCCTTAGACTTGAGGAGGTAGGGGATATTAACGACTTCTCAAAACTTCCCAGGAGGTTTGGTACAGAAAAACACACTGCATGTCCCTCAAACTGTAGCAACGAACATACTAATTGCTGTACCCATCATCCTCAGCCAGAGGGCTGGGATGCATTTTGAAGCCGATAAATGCAACACAGCTGGTGTTATGGATGACCTCAATCTCAGGCAGATAGAACTGGGAGTCTTAAGGCTTGCAGACTAGAAAGCCACATTGGAGTTACTTTCAACCTAAGCTTTCTAACTGGTATAGATCCCAGGAGAGGGGTGCAAAATTTTTGGGGGTGCTGTGTTCTTTATAAATGTACAGGGATTTGATGTTCCTGCACACTCTCTCTACCGGGCTGGCTCCTTTGCTGAGCATCTCTGCTCTTTCTAGAAGCTATTCTTTATAGAAGCTACATACAAGATTACCTCTTTCCTAAGACTTAGCCATTTAAGTGGTCATAGGAGACTTGGGAGTGTTTAGGGAAACATTACCTTGGTCCTGACAGGCACCCAGGTCAGCTTAATTCACTGGCCTGGGTTGTTGTGGATGAGAGGGTCACCTGAGTCCTCTTCCTTGTGAGCCAAGGTAGAGTCTGTGATCATTAATACATCCTGCTCTACCTGGGTTAATACAAAAACAAAACAAAACAAAAAAAAAACTAGACAACCACATGGTTTGAGATGTTCAGCTGGAACCTTTCAGGGCATAGCTGAGGTCAATGTAACAGGTTGGTCTAATCCTATGCTCAAATTAAATGGACTTGGTCTTGGCTCCTGTTGAAACCCTCTTGTCTCTCTTAAAACATATCCAGTATATCTACCTGGTGCCAGACTGTACCGTCTCCTGTTGGTCAGTATTAATCTTATGGGAAGATTGGCCAGGAGGTAGAAAGGCGAGGCAGACATCAGTGAGTAGGAGCAGCCCTTAGTGCCACGCCCATGTATCTTATGATGACTTATGTCCCGGACCATGTCTTCAGGGGTGTTTCTATGGAAAACTAGGAGGATAGACATGAGGTCTCGGGAATGGAGGGCAGACTCTTCTGACCAGGATATTAAAGATAATGGTTATCGTCCCTTGGCCATCCAATTGGCATTTCAAACTCAGTATGTCTAAATCTGAACTTCTGCTCTTTCTAAAAACTGCAACCCTTGTAGGTTTCTCTTTAATGCTACCATCCTCCTTTTTTTCTGTTGTGTAGACCAGAAATCTAGGATGTCATACTTTTTCCTTTCACATTACACATCTTATTTGTAGTGATGCCCTCTTGTCTCTCTTTTAAAACATATCCAGTATACCCACCCTGGTGCAAGTCCTCCCTGTTTCCATCTAGGCTTCAGCAGAGGGTCTGGCCCATGGATTTGATGTTCTGCAGCCTCTCTCTCCTGGGCTGGAGCCTTTGCAGGCTCCTGTGCTGAGCATCTCGGCTCCTCTTGGCTTCCCCTCCCCTGAAGATGCTGTATTTGCAGTCTTCTCTGCTTTGCAAAGTCCCCAAACCATTTTTGGCTAGTATTTCTGTTTTTTGTTTTTTTTTTAATCATTTTTCTTGATTGCTTCTGCTGCCCCTTCCCTCTCTACCCACCCAAGCCTCTTAATTCATGGGGCTTTAGTGGGGTTTCAGGACAGTCATCTGTTGACCTGTAACTGGGAGTTGTAGCAGCAATTTACTTAATGTAACCAGGGTTACAGACCATATAGGTAATCATGCTAGTCCCTTAACATTACCTTCAATTATTTAAGCATGAATGTATTGCCTCAGAAGTATTAGGAATATTGCTAGAACATTAAGCTTAAAACTAATGTTAAATAACACTGAGTAGCCTGAGATAGCTGGAACATTACCTCAAAGATGGGAGTACTGTGGGTTTGTGTGTGTTGTGTGTGTGTGTGTGTGTGTGTGTGTTTTAAGGAAACAGGACCTGGTGTTTTCACCCAGGCTGGAGTGCCATGGTGCAGTCATAGCTCAGTGCAGCTTTAACTCCTGGGCTCCAGCAATCCTCCTGCCTCAGCCTCCCAGGTAGCTGGGACTACAGGCACGCATGACTGGCTTAGAGGTACTGTTTCTAAAGCATAGAATATCTAAGAATTGTTTAGAACTCAATTGTACTTTTTCCTGTTATATATCCTGATAATATAGTTCTTAGCTGTGTTCTCTGAGTTGTAATGTATTATTATTGAACACCAAGAATATGACTTCCTGGTATATTTGAGTTATGTGAAAAATGGGTATCTTCTCTCAGGAATCCAATCAAGTTCAATGTGTATAAATATAAAATTCCTTTCAAAACAGTTCCTTGTACTGTTATCTTAGGTTATTTTGTAGCTTACATGATAGCAAATACATTAGAGAAATACAGATAATGCTTAAGAATGGAACAATAACTCTGGAACTGAAAATTGTAGAACTTCTAAGTTAACAGGAAGGAAAAGACAAACTTGATTAGATCAGCCAGTCTGAGGAACAGTAAACACAATAAAAGGGAAATACAAATAGTAAAAATCAGCTAAATGGGAGTGAAATGACTTCCCCATTACCAATGGGCTGTCAGCATGGATTAAAGAACATAGTTGCATATTTTTAGATTAAGAAAAGGCAAAGAGACTAAAAGAAAAACAATGTTACTGCACAAATAGCAATTTAAGAATAGTTGACATTGTTAAAGCATTAAAAGACAGATTTTATGTACTGTAATTGCAACTTAAGAAACATGGTAGGGTGGTGCCTTTGGCTCAAAGCAATAGGGAGTTGGCCCCATATGCTGGAGATGGCGGTTCAAACCCAGCCCTGGCCAAAAAAACTGCAAAAAAATACAAAAGGTAGTCAAACTTGACCTACATTTAGCAATTGTAAATGCAAAAACTTCTTGAAACATAAAGGAAGATAATGATTTTAGTGGCATTGTTGAAAATACTTCTTAAATGACCACACTGTTTAGTAGACAAAAATAAAACAAAAAAAGGAAAACATACGAAGAACGTATTTTGAAATGCATATAAAAGAGGACACATATTTGGCCACTTAAACTTTTGTCAGAGTTCTGTATTGATCAATAAAATTAGAAATAAAGATGAGTGATCGCTTTGGCTGTGCATACACTAAAATTAGAATGATACAGAGAAGATTAGCATGGCCCCTGCTCAAGGATGATATGCAAATATTCATGAAGCCTTCCATATTTTAAAAATAAAAAAAATAAAGATGAAGTTTTAATTAGTTTAAATCGAGAAATTATTATGAAATTAAGCCCTTGGGTTAAATAATCAAAATGGCATAAGTCGTCTATGAAATGAAGAGAACATTTTATACCAAAAAAAGGGGGACATAATTTAATAGGAAATCTGAAGGCACATGTTAGCTTTAAATGCCTTTCATATTTTTAAGACTGAAATGAATCAGATGCTAATTTCAATAGTTTGGGAAGAAAAAAGAGGAAGAGACATTTATTGTAACAAGTAATATTTATTGAACATACATTTGTCCAAATGCCAGGCACTGTTTTACATGTGTTAATCCAAAAATCAAATGAAGTAGGCACTGCCATCCCATTTTACAGACACAAAACAGACACAGGCAGGTGCCTGTAGCTCAGTAGGTAGGGTGCCAGCACATACACTGAGGCTGGTGGGTTGGAATCTGGCCCGGGCAAGCTAGAATCAACAATGACAACTGCAACAACAAAAATAGCCGGGCGTTGTGGCAGGCACCTGTAGTCCCAGCTACTTGGGAGACTGAGGCAAGAGAATCGCATAAGCCCAAGAGTAGGAGGTTGCTGTGAACTGTGACACCATGGAATTCTACTGAGGGCAACATAGTGAGACTCTGTCTTAAAAAAAAAACGAACAAAAAAAACACAGACACAGGAGGGTAAGTAACTTGCTCAAGATCACGTGACATTGACAAAGCTGGGATTCAAACCGAGGCAGTCTGGCTGCAAGCCCATGACCTTGACTATCATACTATACTCTTTTACATTGAAGCTTAAATTAACGGACTAGAAACGAAATTTAAGTTTAATAAAACCAGGTTCTTTGAAAAGAGCAGTGAAGTATGTAACTTGCGGGTAAAGTTGATTCCGGTAGTATGAGAGTAAAAATATTGAGAAGGGGAAAGGCAAACCAATAACATAATTTGGCATTAAATTTGAAAACCTAAAGAATTTTGCTTTCCTAGCAAAACTTGAGTATCCAAAATTGACTTCACGTAGTTGGCAGGATAGGCCATGTTCTTCACAGTAACAACCTTGAAATTTCAGCAGCTTAACAGCACAAGGGCTTCTTTCAAAAATTGAACTATTGTGTGCTAAGCTGAGAACACTGGGCTTTGGGTCATTGTCCACCACTACTAGGGTCATTGTCCACCACTACTAGATAAAGTAGCATTGAGAGCTGGTGATGTGGCAGAGGGAGAAACAGGTAAATTGCCCTGGCTGTCAAAACTGCTGGGAGATGACATACATCATATCTACTCACATGTGACTAGTCAAATAAGTCACATGATCCCACCCAGATACAAGGGGCTTGGGTGGAGAGAACATCCCTACTGTGTGCCCCAGGGAGGAACTGGAAATATAGGAAAATCTGTATGTTGTCCCAGTAGAATGTCTTTTAATTTTCAATACCCAGATTTTCATAGAATATTTCTGTCAATATTTTTTGACAGTTTGGGAAAAACTTGTTTACATCAAAAAGACTTACTGAATATCTTACTATGTGGGAAAAGTTTGTTACATTCCAAATATAAAGTAGAACTTCAGAATTAATAAGAGTGATGTGGGTCTCTGTGTGCATCACTTACTGAATGTAAAGCAACTGTTTTGGGTGATGCAAAACAATGTTTTAAGCTTTATGTCTCAAGATTTTAATTTGCTATTTTTATATAGGTGTTTAGTGTGTTTTTAGTTAGATTCTAGGACACTGTTGGGAAGTTGTGGGTTCCCTGTAACATAGTTTTTCCCATTTAAAATACCAAGTGTTGGAAGAACTGGAATTCTCTCATACACTGCTGATGGAATGTTAAAATGGTACAGCCACTCTGGAAAATTATTTGTCAGCTTCTTAAAATATTAAACACCTATATGACCCAGTCATTCCAATCCCAGAAGAGAAATGAAAGCACGTGTTCATTCAGGGCCCTATATGTGAATATTCATAGTACCTTTATTTGTAACACACACTGAGAATAATCCAAATGTCTAAAGAACTTGTGGGATATTCATACAATGGAACATTACTCAGCAATGAAAAGGAATGGACTACTGATATACATAAATCGCAAAATAATCATTGTGAGTGAAAGTATCAGAGTTCCCCACCCCTAAAAGAGGATATATTGATGATTGCATATATGTAATTCTTTAGAAAATGCAAACTATAGTGACATCGTTTGGGTGACACTGTTGAAGATTACAAAGGGCCATGAGAAAACTAGAGGGTAGCAGATATGCTCACTATCTTGACTGTGGTGATGGTTTCAGGGGTCTACCCATATCACAACTTTTCAAATTCTATGCCTAAAATATGTGCAGTTGATTATCAATTACACTTCAATAAAGCTACTTCAAAAATTAGGAAATAGCCTTACAATTAGCATTTTCACATAGAACTTCCGATTTTCATGAACAAATTTCTGATGTGAGGCAGGAAACGCCTATGTTGGGAAGACAGGACTAACAGCTTCCCCACACCACACTCTCGCACAGGCCTGAGAGGAGATGTGGGGACGAGGCCCCTGGTTCCTAAAGACGTTGGAGACCCCCCTACTGAAGCTGAGTGTAAGTGAAGACTCCAAAATAATTCTGAGGGGTGGCGCCTGTGGCTCAAGGAGTAGAGCGCCAGTCCCATATGCTGGAGGTGGCAGGTTCAAACCTAGCCCCAGCCAAAAACCACAAAAAAAAAAATGACAAAATAATTCTGAGGTCCAGATTCTGGAGACACCTGGATGGGCCCTAGATGGGCTCCCAGATGCATTTTCCATCTGAAAATCACTCAAATAGCTTTGGGAGGAGCTTTTTTATTTTTATTTTTTAGATTTTAATTTCTCTGTAAAACCATTGGGCATGAAGAACGAGCCAACACAGCACCCCTTGTGGGTGCTAATTCCAAGGTCTGCAATTCCTGCAGATGCCCAGGTTCTAAAAAACATCTGCACCAGCCTCCCCCTTTAGGGACTGTAACCTCAGTCTTTCCTGTCTCCCTACAGCTGCTTTGGGTTGCCTTCCCTTCTGTGCTTCTTGCAGAACTGGCTTCTCAGGCCTGCAGGGAATGGGGGAGCCTGCAATGTGTGACCAGGGGCCACCTCTCTCTGCTACAACGGGATGTAGAGGAGTGAGCCCTGGCGGAGTGAGCCTGGGCCAGGGGCGTGTGAAAGGCCTTTGTGAACAGGCCTGAGGCATCCTCTGGGCTCCTCTGGACCTTCCCCCTCACCACCACGCCCAACGGATCTGAAGGGGCCAATTCTCCCTCCTGCATCTCCAAGCTCTGGGGAGGAAGGAAATGGGAAAGAAAGGTGTCAGGGAGAGTGAGAAACTGAGCTGTGGGAGACTTGTGAGTGGCCCAAAGTGTTGCTGGGGCTGCTTTGGGCACCCCTGCCCCACCCCAACCCTGGGGGCACTATATCTGGGCTCCGGTTCCAGAGTGTCTAGGTTAGAGATACATGTTGTAACCAATTCGTTCCACCCTTACATAAGCGTTTTTCAGTTTTGGCTGTGCTTTTCAATCACCTGGGCAGCTTTTAAAAATCTTGATGCCCAGAACATTGGGAACCTCCTCTCACTTTCACTGATCAAAGCATGTCACCGGCCACATCCAACTCCAGCATGCCTAGGAGAGATGTGAGTCTTTGGTTGACAAGACAAAAATCACAACCCAAGAGAAATAGAAAACTAGAGGAAAGAAATTACCAATGATGGCTTGATGGTTTTACAGATGAATTCTCTGTAATTTGATTATAATTTCTAAAAATAGCTCATCCTAAAGCTATTTGAGTTATTTTCAAGTGGAAGGCTCCCGCATATTGTATGAAATTAGCATTTGCTTAAAATAAAAATATAAGAAATATACTATAAAAATGCACTATGAGCCTCAATTATAAAGATAGATATAAAAATTACCATGATTAGGAAACTGAATCAAAAAATGTATTTAAAGAATAATGACAGCAAACTCTTTAGATAGTGCTTTCTGGTTGTCAGGCACAGTTTTAAGTGCTTTGCAATATTAACCAATTTAATCTTCACAACAATCCATTCCTTAGGCATTATTGTTTCCATATTACAGATGGGGAAGAAATAAATGGATCATCGTTATACTCCTTGCTTTAAAGCTGAGATGAAAAAATGCAGCGAAGGAGGATGGAGAGCAGTAACTCAGTGGTAGAGAGAGCTTTCTATGTGTCTTTTCCTGGCCTTAAAGAATGTGAAGATGCAGGCATAGCTGTCAATTTGGGGAAGAGGTATAGCAATATTTGCACCATACAAGGTGGTCATTAAGGTAGTAATCCCCTTTTTTTGTTGAGTGGAGACTCATGTCTTTATGTTCTGAGACACTCTGTGAGTAGACTGGTAAAGGCTAAAGCATAGGTAAAGTCTACCTCCTGAGCTCCTCACATACTTAGTCCTTCTTTTTCTTCTGAACCCAAACTGCTCTTTCAATAGTTTCCTGAATCCCAGGAAACTTCTTTTAAGGACTCTGGAGGCTGGACAGAACAGGGAGTGAGGCAGTACTGTGGCCTGGGTTGTAGAAAGTGCAGAAGGAAGGTCATTGGCCCCAGTTTCTCTTGGAGGTTGGTTTTTAGGTCTGGTTTTCTCTTGTGTGTGAGGGATAACTGTGTCCCTGTCCCAAGACCCCAAGGTTTTATGAAGAGATTTTTATGAAGCAATCTCATTCAAGTTCCCTTCTTTCCAGTTCCACCAAGGGGCAAAATCCTAGATGCCTCATGTTCTTTAGTCTGAACAGAGACACCCTCCTGAAAATATTAGGTCAAGACAAGGGAGAAAGAAAATGGAATTTCTAATCCTTCTCATGCAACTCATGGAAGCCACTTATTAAAGCAACAAACCTCAAGTGCCTGAGTCATGTCAGGCACTGTTTCAGGTGCCGCATACTGCAGTAGACAAACTCCTTGACTTTCTTGCACTTACATGCTAGAGGGAGAAGGTATAAGCAGTAACAAATATGAGAGGCTGGTCAAAGGCGGGGAAAGGATGCTGCTTTATGCTTGGTTCAGGTGGGTACCATCTGAGGTGACACCTGAGGCCAGAAAGTCGTAAGGGACTGGGTTGTGCAGAATCTGGGGTGTGAGTTATTTCAGAGGAAGTGATCATCAAGGACAAAAGTCCAGAGGTGGCCAAAGACATTTGTACCAGAATGTTTATTGCAGCCCAATTCATAATTGCTAAGTCATGAAGAAGCCCAAGTGCCCATCGACCCACGAATAGATTAACAAATTGTGGTACATGTATACCATGGAATATTATGCAGCCTTAAAGAAAGATGGAGACTTTACCTCTTTCATGGATGGAGCTGGAACATATTCTTCTTAGTAAAGTATCTCAAGAATGGAAGAAAAAGTATCCAATGTACTCAGCCCTACTATGAAGCTAATTTACAGCTTTCATATGAAGGCTATAACCCAACTATAGCACAAGAATATGGGGAAAGGGCCAAGGAAGGGGAAGGGAGGGGGGAGGTTATGGTGGAGGGAGGGTGAGGGCCACACCTACAGGTGCATCTTAGAATGGGTACAGGGGAAACTTACTAAAGGCAGAATACAAATGTCTACATACAATAACTAAGAAAATGCCATGAAGGCTACATTGAACAGTTTGATGAGAACATTTCAGATTGTATATGAAACCAGCACACTGTACCCCCTTGATTGCACTAATGTACACAGCTATGATTTAACAATAATTAAAAAAAAAGTCCAGAGGTGGCATTGTTTATGGGTGTTTGAGGAAAATCGGGTGCAGGATTAATCCAAGTTTAACAGAAACCTGGGACATGAAGGTAGTTGTGTTAGGCTGTGGGAAGCCCTAGCAGCTGGGTACTGGCTCTCGGTGCTGCCGACTGGGTCTGACAGATCGTGCCAAGGCTCTCTCTTCACCAGGTGGTTAGCCAGTACTTGTCTATTGTTCTAATAACCAAAAATGGAGCCATCATAAACTTTGAAACCAATGGAACAATATCTCTGAAATGTTAATTTTGAAGATCAACAGCTAATATTGTGATGAGCCTGCTTCCAGGAACAGACGGTTTCAATTGAAGTTCTGTCTTGGGGTAAGAGGGTCAAATGACAAAGTTCTCCATGCCAAGAATAGAGATTTGGAGGCTTCATCATTGTCCTTGGATCCCCAAAGTAACTTCAGAGTGTCCTGGTTTGATATTTACTCTGAAAGTTTATTTGACATTTCTGATTTTCCGCCTTTCAAGCTTAAGTTATTCATGATATTTAAAGGGGAGCAGTAACAGGACAACTCAAAAATAACTTCTTAATCACACAATCATATGATTTAATGCTCATTTTATTTACAGCACTCAAAGGTGATCAGTTTGACAAACTTGTTTATTTGAGGAGAAACTCAGCACAAACAGCTATGGCAAATAGCAGTTGGGGGAAAGGCTGAAGCATAGAAAAAGGGATCAGTGAACTTTTTCTCTAAAGTGCTAGATAGCAAATATTTTAGGCTTTAGGATGTTAAGTAGGTATTTATATAACAATAGAGAAAATACATCTCTACATTTTTTGGGGTGAAACTCATAGGGTATCCATAAAGTTTGTGTGCAATATTAAACTATTTTAAATTGTACACTAACTTTATGGACACCCTGTATTAAACTATTTTAAATTGCACACTAACTTTATGGACACCAATATTAAACTATTTTAAATTGCACACTAACTTTATGGACACCCTGTACTGAGTGCCATGTTTTTTGAAATACAGATCTATTGATGGGAAGAATAGAACTCATTTTTAGAACATTTTGCTCAATTGAAGTTGAAAATTAATGTTCCTAGGGTCACATTAATTGCAAACGTTTTTGACTTACCAGATATATAAAAATAGGTTGGGAAAAAAAGAAAAACAGACAGAGGGCAGGATTTAGCCTATGGACGGTAGTTTGCCAACCTCTGGCATAGAAAATATGTTTTTGAAAGAAGGAGGGAGGGGCAGGGAAAGGAGGAAGGGGGAGGAGAGCAGAGAGAGGGAAGGAGGGAGGAGGGTAGGGTCTTGGTGTGTGACACACCTTTTGGGGACCAGACAGGATTGCAAGAGGGACTTTACCTAAAAATGCAATCAGTGTAACCTGGTTTCTTGTACCCTCAATGAATCCCCAAAAATAAAAATTAAAAAAAAAGAAAGAAAGAAAATATGTTTTCAATGTTCAAAGTATTCCTGGAGCTTCTGATTAAAATTAAAAGGAAAGAAGAGAAAGAAACGCAGAAACTGGGAGAGATATGTTGATATTGTCCTATAAAACCAACAGAATCTCATCAAGGCTGCAAGAGAGATCAACCGATAAAAATCAATAGCATTTCTCTGCACTAGCAAAAACTAAGGGTAATAACTAAAGGCAAAATAAAATCAACAACAAACACTAAAAAACCTGTGAAAACATGTAGGAATTGACAACCAAGAACACATAAGAGAACGATTGAGGAGAAAATGTCAAAACTTTAAGGTATAAAATGATCTGAATAAATTGACAGACATTCCATGTTCTTAATGAGATAATATTAAAAGATTTCTATTCTTTCCGGGTAACCAAATTAATGCATTCCCAAAGAAAATTTGAATTGGATTTTTAGAGGAACTTGTCAACTTTGTTACTTGGATGAAGAAAAACACAAATAATAAAACTATAAAAAGGAAAAAGTGACTTATATGAAATAAAGAAAAAAAAGACAATGAAATAGAAATAAACAAGACTGTGATATTAGTGCAAGAACATGCAAACTGACCCACGGGACATGATAAAGATTTTAGTGGCCGTTCCATATAGGTATTTTAACGCCTTTGTTGCGTCCAACATCTGTGTCTGTTTCAATTGATTTATATTTTTCTCCTCATTGTGGGTCATATTTTCCTGCTCTATGTGCTAAGTGATTTTTTTTTTTTTTTTGGTTTTTGACCGGGGCTGGGTTTGAACCCACGACCTCTGGCATATGGGACCGGAGCCCTACTCCTTGAGCGCTAAGTGATTTTTTAAATTGAATGCCAGCCACTGTGATTGGATCATCTGTATTTCTGTAAATATTTTTTTTTTGTAGAGACAGAGTCTCACTGTACCGCCCTCGGGTAGAGTGCTGTGGCGTCACACGGCTCACAGCAACCTCTTAACTCTTGGGCTTACGCGATTCTCTTGCCTCAGCCTGCCAAGCAGCTGGGACTACAGGCGCCCACCACAATGCCCGGCTATTTTTTGGTTGCAGTTTGGCCGGGGCTGGGTTTGAACCTGCCACCCTCGGCATATGGGACTGGCGCCCCACTCACTGAGCCACAGGCGCTGCCCTTCTGTAAATATTTTTGAGTCTTGTTCTGGGACATAGTTAAATTTTTTGAAAAGAATTTGATTTTCTCAGATCTTGCTTTTAATATTTGGTAGGCAGGATAAGAATAGCATAGAATCTGGGCCTAATTGTTCTTTACTACTGAGCCAAGAAATTTCTGAGTACTTTACCCATTATCTTGTGAATCATGAGGTTTTCCATATTTTCCTTCAAATGTATATAAGTAAGTACTATTATCTAATCTCAAATAAGTTTTAGTGCTGTAATTGTCTTTTTATTTTCCTTTTTTTATTAGAAGAAGAGGGCCAGGTGCAGTGGCTCACGCCTGTAATCCTAGCACTCTGGGAAGCCGAGGCAGGTGGATTGCTGGAGCTCAGGTGTTCAAGACCAGCCTGAGCAAGAGTGAGAATCCCCAACTCCCATCTCTAAACAACAACAAAAATAGCCAGTTGCTATGGCAGGCACCTGTAGTCCCAGTTACTTGGGAGACTGAGGCACAGCATCAATCACTTGAACCCAAGAGTTTGAGGTTGATGTCAGCCATGATGCCACAGCGCTCTACCAAGGGTGACAAAGTTAGATTCTGTCTCCCCTCCTCAAAAAAAAAGGAAGAAGAGGAATGTTACTTTCTAAAAAATCGTGGGGAGACACTTGAATCAAAAGATACAAAAACAACCCAAAGCTTAAACACATAAAGACTGGGTTGGAGGTGGAAGAAGCCTGGTGTGGGGCAAGGTGTGAAGGACTCCTAAGTAGGAGATCTGTGGGGCAGATGTCCATGTTTTACTTCCTGGAACCTGTGAATATGTTAGGTTACATGCAAGGGAAATTAAGATTGCTGATCACCTGACCTTAAGATGCGGAGATTATCCTGGTTTATCTGGAGGTATCTAGTGTAATTTCAAGAGTCTTTTGGAAGAGGAAGACAGAACCAAGAGAGGTGTGAGAAGGATCTGGCCTATTGCTACTGGCTTCAAAGATGGAGGAAGATGCTATAAACCAAAGAATGTTCATGGCTTCTAGAAGCTGAAAAAGCCAAGGAAACAGATTCTCCCAGAGCTCCAAAAAGGAATGCAGCTCAGAATGCTATATTCATCTTTTCTTTCCTTTTTTCCTTTCCCTTTCCTTTCTCTTTCTATTTTTGAAGAAATTTGGGAAATGTAGAAAATGAGGAAGCAGAAAATAATCACCATGTGTCTGTCACTCAAAAGCAATAACTCTTAATATTTTGTCCTGTTTTCCTAGTCCTTTTACCTATGCATATCCTCTTGTAAGAAATTATCGTTAATAACAATAATTGAAGTAGATTGGGTACCCTCTGGCTGCTATCTCTACCTCATTTCTTCCTTCCCCCCCCCCTTTTTATTTTATTTTTACAGGCTTTTGCTTTATCACCCAGGCTGGAATGCAGGGATGTGATCACTGTAGCCTTGAATTTCTGGGCTCAAGTGATCCTCTTGCTTCAGCCTTTTAAATAAGTGGGACTACACGTGCATACCACCATACCTAGCTAATTTTTTTTTTTAATAGAGATGGAGGTCTTGCTATGTTTCCCACACTGATCTTCAACTCTTGGCCTCAAGTGATCCTTCCATCTTAGCCTCCCAAAGTGCTGGATTACAGATGTGAGCCACTGTGTGGCTCATTCATTTGTGCCCATCTCATTTATTTTATTCCTCTGCCCATCTCATTTCTTTTATTCCTCAGGAGATAACTCTATTGAGAGCTAGATGTCCTTTCTTTAGTAATTTAACTATTTAAAGTGTGGGCCACAGACCAGCAGCAAAGGCATCATGTGGGAGCTTGTTAGGAAGCAGAATTTCAAGCCATACCCACACCTACTGAATCAGAATCTATAGTTTAACAAATCCCCAGGTGATTTGTTTATGTATTATGAGAAACCTTGCATTATCAGAGGTGTGCATCTTCAGCCTACACCCCTATCTGGCCATTGTGAATTTTTTGTTTGTTTGTTTTGTTTGTTTTTTTGCAGTTTTTGGTGGGGGCCAGGTTTGAACCCACCACCTCCAGTATATGGGACCGATGCCCTACTCCTTTGAGCCACAGGTGCCGACCTGGCCATTGTGAACTTGCTCCTACCATAAGTGGCTGACTCAGAGCTGTCCTCAGAACCCAGAAAATGGAACATCTCTGGTCCCTTTATCCTCATCATCGTTGTCTTTTTTGTTGTTGTTCTCTTTGCTTTCTTTAGGAAGGGATTGCTGTGTTTCTGATCCATGGACATTTCCTTTCACACCTCATTTGCACAGAATGTTTGGAGTTGAGGTAGGTTTCAGTGTGAGCTCTAGCTGCCATCTTGACCTGGGAGTAGCTGAGGGTCTTTTTTGTGCCTCCCTCAAGGCTGTTGTTTCCTAACACATGGTACCACCCAGTGTCGTCATTAAAATGATCCTTGATTGTTACTATTTTAAATTTTCTCCACATTCTCAAAGATATTCTGAGTCATGTACTTCTGGGCATTAGATGTTCTGTCCCTTAAATGCCAACATTAGAAAGTGAGAGATCTTAGCATAACTGGTTGTCTTTCTGTATAATGTTTGGCCATATTTTGGCAAACCAGACCAGGTACTTGATTGAGGAGTAATAACCTGAACCTAATTTAGTCTTCCAATCTGGAGGCAGAGTAAGCTATGAGGAGATTCAAATACTTAGAACGCCTTCCCTTATTAATATTTACTCCCATTTTTGTAGGACAGTACTGTTCTGTCCCATGTGTAGCTTTACACTGTTTTTATCTGCTTGTGATGGGAAAGAGTCATTAGTGGGGAAGGATCTTTAATTTCTCTCCGTCCCAAAGCCTGTTAATGCCCCAAAGAAGTTAATAGCATTTATCCCCCTTGATGTCTCCTGACAGTACTAAGCACAGATTGCAGAAGGTAGATGTTGCTCACCTTTAATGGAGTCTCACTTAATATGTTCACAGTGGATAATGGAGGTGGGGAAGGAGGTTTTCCAAGAGCATGAAAGGACCCTGAATCCATCTCATAGGATGGCTAGTATGGAGTAGCTGGAATGTGGAGGCATGTCCTGAATCATGTCAGGTTGGTGTCAGCCTTAGCAGCATCTATCCCTCAGTGCCCACATTGAAAAAGAGAATCCCACACTGGAAAAATTTTGGGGCAGGTCTTATATTCTTATGGTATGTCGTATCAGGTCACTGAGAAATAGGTGACTCAAAGATTAAGCAGCACTGACAGGGACTTGGGTTAATGGGCAAAGAATTACTGCAGAGGAGCGAGAATCCTGCAACTCAAAGAAGATTCTGAGAAGCTAGAGGAAGATCATGGGTGCAGGGCCACGGAAGTTTCCTCATTCACTCACTGCCAGCCCTACATCTCTCACAGAGACAAAGACAAATCACGTGACTGCAATGCTAGTTATTTATTGATCATGTCAGGACATTATTCATGGTGGAGTTCCCCCTGGATGTGGCAAAGTGAAATGATGAGTCTTCATAGGCAATTAGGGAAGATTGTGAAGATGCAGGGATCATGCCTTCATGTATGATAATGATAAAAACCAGGTCACAGAACTTGTCACCACAGAACATAGGGACCAAGAAGGGGAGGTGCCAGAGCCCAGGTGAGGAATCACTGCACTAAATAAACAGAGAAGAAAGAGAACACAGAAACTTATTAAGCGTTCCTTGGACTGAGTGGAGGATGAAGAGAAACTCTACTATAGAGAAAAACGTTGAAGAAATAAATCTTACCTACATTCTAACCTATGTATTTACTAGAACAGGAAGAGGAAGGGCATTGAGTAAATGCCCTTTTCTTTTTACTACTGTTGCTAATGCTATCTTAACCTTTCCCCAACTGAAATCTATGAAAAAGAGAAGGGAAGCAATAAAGGATCCTTGGTTTATTTCTACCACCTTCAGCATTGGAAGTTTTGAAGAATTTTTGATGAATTGAGGAATAATGCAAAAGGCATAGCTACCCTTTAGTAAATGCTTATTTTATACAAATTGCTAAAGTACTACTACTCTTTTTTTCCATTTCAAACTTTGTCTTAGTGATTTTTAGCACATTATTAATTACTGAGCTATACATTATGTCCACACAGTAACTCTGTTAGGTAGACATCATTGCTTCCTTTTTAATTGCTCAGGTCATTTTCCCAATAGCTCATGGTAAAACTGGGTACTCAAGCTACATCTTTCAACTCTAATTTTCAAGCTCTCTGTACAAACTTCATTACGAAATTATTTTTATGGTAATATTTGGGCATGAATCCCTCATGCTTTTGGAAGACACTGGTCCCTGGGCCATACCCTCTCCTCCAGGGTAAGAGATCACCAACCTGGAGCTTAGGCCTGTGCCCCATCTCGGGACTGGAGACAGCGATCTGTAGAGGCAGAACAGAACACAGACACCAACCCCAGTTTAGTTTTTAGGAAGAAACCACATGATTCACTGGGTTAGGACAAAGGGGGACTCATTTGGGGTGTGACTTTCCCTTGGATTTTTCCCTTATGTAACATGGGACTTTAGGAAGAGAAAGTCATATAGCTCAACTTACCAACTTTGGTCAAGTCAATTATGTTTTTCTTAGCAATTCCATGTTTTTTACAATATTCCAAAAACTTTTTCTTAGGTTTTGAGCTCACATCTGGTTCTCGGCCTGTGGGAAGAATGACAATGGCTTCTGTGTCTTATGTACTGGTCACAGAGGTACATAAGGGGATAGGGCTCAAGATGATGGGAAAATAGATGACACCAGTTGGATGCTTAGACGTAAGTCTTGGGGGTGGAGATAACCTATCTGAGTTTGACATCAGAAGGCATGATGAGAAATTGAATAATCTTCCTATCACTGAACCTGAGCGATTACCCAATCTTCGGATGGGGAGAGATAGTTAGGATAAGATGGGGAAGACCACTGTGTATCTAGGGTTCCTTCTTTCCCCTCCCTCCCCACCCCTTCATGAATGTATGTCGGCATGAAGATACTCTACCGTAGAGCTCCATAATTTGGGTTGTTTCCCCATTCTTGTAATTCTTGACGAAATAAATCAAATAGTTAGTATAGATGGTTTCAAGGATGACAGCTCGATTGTGTCCATCGTCTATTGAGGAAACAGAATACACAGATCAGAACTTCTTTGATCCTGCTTTTGGGAAGGAGTTGAAACCCTTTTCCTGTTCTTCCCCCACAAAACAACAAATTCAAGTGCATTTCCTGGAAGACATCAAGAGGGAGGATGTTCAGTGTCTTCCATTGTACTTCCCTGGGCCTCATGAGGGGACTTCTAAGCACAGGGGAGATTGACCAATAGCTCTTGAAAAATTTAGTCACAGCAGCAATTCATGCTTCTTAATCCTCCCTGAGAGATCCATCTCTGTCAGTGATGTGTGTTTGTCTTTTCTATAAGCCCCACTGGACTTACATACCTGATGCTACATCTTGAACATCAGGATGTGTTGTAGCAACAGCCACCAGGCATCTTTGGACACGTGGCAGGGAGTAAAAAGCTGTCATGTCAATTTATTATTCTTTTTCTGACAATTAGCTTTTGTTGCAACAAGTACCTGCAACTGAACTGCCTTCTTTATCTGATAGGATTATGTGCCAATCATTGGCTTTTACATACAGAGTTCTCCCAAATTCAGAATATTGGCTATTAGATGGCCCCTGTTATATTATCTAAATAATCACTGATCAACAATTGACCATGATCCTGAAGATATTGGGGTTTAGTAAATACCTTGCAGTTGGAAGTAGAATTTAGAAAGACATTTTTTAGATACTTACATTCAACAGTACATTCACCATCCTTTTCTGTTTGGTCACAAACAAAAGAAATTTCACTGCATTCTCCATTCACACTGTGAAACAGAATGAGTTGATGCCCAAGAAATAATGGTGAGGCTGGCTCCTTCCCCCTCTGCTCTTTTACATTATTTCACTTGATTACCACTATCTCCACTATCTGCTGTTACTCTTAGCACAACTACTTGTCTAGATTATAAGCAGAGAGTGCCTGCCATCCTCTTGAGTAAGTGCTTTACAAACGTGACCTGGATTGGTACTCTCAAAAAGACACAAGAGAGAATTATTTTCATCTCCTTTTACCCACAGGAAAATGAAGATGGAAAGAGATGAATTGTCTTTAAGAGACAGAGTTTCAGATTCAGGCTATTGATTCCACGTTCTGTGCTTTTAACCTGCACTGTATTATCATGCTGCTGGTGATTCTGGTGTCCTTCTATCTCCTGCTTTCCCCACTCCTGCTAAATTTATTCCTACTACCAACTCTTATCTCTGAATCCTGAAAAGTCCCAGATCCACCAAGTCCTGGATCAGTACCAGATGAGGGACTCTGTTTTTGAACACAGACCCAGCGTGTGTGTATGCACACATTTACTTGTGTATGTATGTGCACACTTGTGTGCTCCTGTGTGTGTGTGTGTGTGTGTGTATTCAATATCATACCCAGGCTTCCATTTTTCCTTTCCCAACTAAAAACCCTCATACTTAGAATAATAAACACCGGAGGCTCCAAAAGTTGGGGAGGGAGGGAAGTGAAGGATGAAAATTTACCTATTGGGTAAACCATACACTGTTTAGGTGATGGGTATGCTCAAAGGCCAGACTTTATCACTACACAGTAGTCCATATAACAAAACTGCACTTACAACTCCCAAATTTATAAAAAGAAAAAAAAATCCCACACTTACAATGTATGGTATTTAAAGTACAGAGAAGAATTCTTCAGGGCTTGAATTTGTTCTACAAAAACCCTCATGCTACCATTTTCTTTTATCTTTTCCTTCTGGTCGGAAGCCAAGAGGATGGAATACCATTCTCCTGAAATCTGCAATAAGTAGTAAAATGATTGGGTAAGAAAAGAGGAGAGGGGATACTACCTGAACACTTACCTCCCTGGACTCTGACTTCTGGGCTAGGACTTATAATGGAGATATGAAGATAGAATTAGAACTTAAGTCAACTGGCACCACACCTAGGGCTCTTTCTACTGTCCCTTCAGGGAAATAGAGGTCCCAAAGTGCAATTGCTCTTAGTGCAAGGCCAGAAACCACCCCTTTTGCCTAATATATTAAGGAACTTCTGGCCCCCACTAGGACCCACTTGCTTCAGAATCCTCCAAGCTCCTCCACCCCACCACAAGTCAAAAGTCACTCCACTCCACCACTCTACCTTTGACAGATCGAAATTGCTTGTCACAACATCATTGTTTCCTTCCTCTTGGGCACAGACTAGGGCCAGACTCAGACTTAGAAACAGCAACTTCATTTTGACAGGGGTCAGCAGTGTCTCCTCCACAATTTCCAGGGCTAGTCTTTCTGCAACAGTGGTTCCACTCTGCAGCTCCTCTGTCTTTATATCCAACCCATGTCCAGACTTTTGTCTGCGGGGCACCACCTTTTTCCTCCTCCTCCATGAAATGGTCTTTTATTCAGTGGTTGAAGGCAAGGATTGTTCCTACCCTTTTGAAATTTGGCAATCCCACTTGCTGTAGATCTTGTTAGTGACCTTAAATTTCTCTGAACACATTCTCAAGAAAATAGTGGATGCTTTAAAGGGCTGCCATTTGGAGCCAGATTTAACTATGGTTCTGGCTTTGGAATCGGAAAGCCAATTATGAGTGACAGGAATGGGTGTAACGGGGAAATGGAATGTGTGAGAATCTTTGTTCTACCTCTCCACAGGTGCATGCAAGTAGGTGAGTTACTCAATTTCTACAAGCCCTAAAAACAAAGAAATGTTTCTACCGAAGATAACAGTACCTATTATGGCATTAAAAGAGGATTAAATAAAATAATGTCTTTGATGCATGGAATCTGGTATTTAATATATTTTAATTCCTTTTCCTTATTCTCCGAACCCAACCACTGCAGGCTTTCATCTCCCTACAATGAAAGAACAAGCATTTAATCACCATATGTAAGTCTATACATGGGCCCAAAAGAGAAAAGAAGTACAAGACGTCATTTCTTCCTTTACTGAATCTTCAGTAAAATTGGGGAAATGCTTTATAGACTTAGTAAAAACTTGATTCTATAAGCATATGAAATGACTCGACTGAGTGGTAGGTACCTAGTTCAGACTGTGATGAAGAGGAAGCTGCTGGGGATGTAGTGTCAACAGCCACTGTTAACCTGAACTGTCATTTCATGCAGGACACTGGTGGTCAGGCCCTAGCAAGGCCAGGTGAGCCTGTGTGTTGACATCTGGAGATTGTTCACTTCCAAGGCCTGCTTTCATAGGTAAGTTGGGGAACTGGAGACTCCATGGTACCAGTCAAGGACCCAGGGCCCTCTGTGCACCCAGTGAAATACTGACTAACTATAAATTTAGAGTAAAAATGCTTTGAAGTTATAACCACTTTAAGATAGGAAGATATTGTGTAACTTTGTCACCTACGAGGAGGAATCTGTTTGATGGCACTATGATGAGTAATAACATTGCTGATGCTTACTTTTACTGTGTGAATGTAAAAGTAACAAAGGGAAAATGGAGGCTAGAATAGCTATTTGAGGAGATATCCTCTATGTTCTCTGAAATTGTTGGCTTTTCTGTAAATAAAAGTGAAACTGTTGATCTCTCATCCACTTCTCCTTTGATTGACTTGGATGACAGACAAACTCCTAGGAAGTGCTTAAGAGCACAAGCTTTAGGGTCATGCAGACCTGGCTTTCAGTCTTATCTCTGCCAGTTGGAAGTGATGGGGACTGATTTTAACCTCTCTGAGCCTCAGTTTCCTCTTCATGGTGATAATTATATCTGCCTAATAGATTGCTGTGGATGCAATGGGCTAATAAGCATAAAACTCTCACTCAGCATAATGTCTAGCTCACACTAAGCTGGCAAGGTCAGAGGATGCTTCCTGGATGTGGTGGGGCTTGTGGTAGGTCTTGAAAGTTAGGGAGGGCATAAAGATGGGGGGGAGCACGTGGGAAGGGGAATATTGTAAGATAGGATTCCATGCCACCTGTTAGGGCTGTGAGAAACTATAGCTACTTTCTGCCTTGTGCTAATGGTCCCCTTCTCCATCCCAAACCAGAAAGAGGCTGGTATCATGGAAGGAGCTGAGCACAAGGCAATAGACCTAGGAACTGTGACATTCTTTCTGTGGCCTACTTAACAAGTCTTACCAGTCTGGACACAGTGGCTCACACCTGTAATCTCAGCAGTTTGGGAGGCCAAGGTGGGAAGATTGTTTGAGGCCAGGGGTTCACGACCAGCTTGGACAACAGAGGGAGACCTGTCTCTATGAATAAAAAAATTATCCTGGCATGGTGGTGAGCACCTGTAGTCCTAGCTAATTAAGAGCTTGAAGTTCCAGTAAGCTATGACCAGCATCACTGCACTCTAGTCCAGGCAACAGATCAAGAAAATAGTCATCCCATTCCCTGTGTGATCTTTGTTGGTTCATGGTCAACTGATATTCAGTCACTGATGCTTTGAGGCCTATGTAACTTAGGCCATCATAGGTAGCTCTGGCCCTGAGATGGAAGAACTGAGCTTGACAAATGGTGACAAAGGCTATGTACTTGATTTTGTCCATTTAAGTTGCTCCAAGAATATTTGGTAGCCTGTGAGGAGCCAGATTTGCAAAATGAAGCCTACTCTCCCCAGATCAGAATGCTGAGGGCAGAGTCAGCTCGCTCTGCTGCCACACCGTCTCTATTGCATCCCACCCCCCTCTTAACTCTGCACTCTTACAGCACCACATGGTAACTTTCTGTTTTCCTTTTCATTCTTTTTGAGAAGGTAAGCTCCCTTCTGAAGACTGAGACATCTCTCTCATTCATCTTTGTAACTACCATAGCACCTGATACAGAATATCACCTCAGAATGTTTGTACACTCAATCCTATCTTTAAAGCACCAGGAATTCTTGATATTAGGAGGAACCTTATAGAAAATCCCTGTGTAAATAAGATTATTACTTTGGGATAGTGACATCCTGTTATGCCTGTGGGGTAGTGACATCCCACTATGCTCTCCCTCTATGCCTGTGGCCCAGAGGGAGGATTTACAAAATCCTTCTGTAAATAAGACTATTACTTTGGGGTGCCCACAAAATAATAAATAATAATCTCATTTACAACAGGATTTTGTAAATCCTCCCTCTGGGCCACAGGCGTAGAGGCAGAGCATAGGACTGAAGTCTGTGATCAGAAGCCTGTGTTTTGGATCATCTTACCTACTTAGACCTAACTTGACTATTCCTCACTCTGGCTATTCACTTCCCCTTCAAATTAACCTTATTTTTGATGGCTGGCTTACAAATTGTCAGGATAGCCCATAAAGAATGAGATAGCAAGGCTACAAAAATACCCAGGAGGTATAATGCAATCCAGTGAGGGGCTTGGTGGAAGAAAACTCAGACAAAACCAAAGCCGAACTACTATGAAAGTATTAAATCAATCAGGAGTGACTCTTTCTTTTACAATAGGATTCTCTTAAATAACACTGTAGTACTGCACTTAAATATTAATAATCTCTCACAAGTTGTAGATCAGTAAATATTACAGTCAGACGAACTACTGATTTTTGTATTGGAGAGGATTGGACGAGGTTGAGAGATGGAGAAAGATGACAAAAAAAAAAAAGAATAACCACTGATGTTAGCATCTTCCAGATGAGAGTGTAAGTACTTGAAACAAAGACTCAATTTATACAAAATAATAAAAGATCACTTGGCCACCCATCTATAGGGATAATTCAAGTTACACAAAGTATAGCGTTTGACTGTGGAGTAATTCTGTCTGTGGTGCAACACTTTGTTTTAGGATACGATGCTATTAAAGGATTTTTACAGTGAAATAAAGGATTGACTTAGTTCATCTACCATTATCAAATAGGTATTATCTAATAGATGACTAGGTATTAACTCTATGCTAGGCCTACCTCAGGTCTTTTGAGGGCTAAATATGGGGGATGTGCTCTCAAGAGACTCCTGGCCAGTGTGGGGGTGATTTGAAAACAATCTAACTATAAGGTAGAAAGTGAAAAAAATTGCATAGAAAAACAGAGATGCCAATAGTAATGGAGAAGAGGGATAAAAGAAGAAAAAAGAAAACATGATTTGGTCTAATTACAGTCTGAATTCTAGGCCTGGAGCCTGAAGAATTTTTTTCCCTGCAGATGAGTACAGCTTTACGTGAGGAACACAAATTCACAAGCTAAGAGTGGAACATAGCAAGCTTTAATGGAGCCTTGTCCTCTCTGATAAAGTGAAGAGGGAAATGGAGGTGCTTTCTGGTGGGGAGAAAGGAGAGAGAGCTGAGTTCTTCTGTCAGCCTGTGGTCCCAGGGAAGCAACTCCTTCCTTTTTGCTGTGGGAGGAATAGTGCTTCTGGTGTGAGCCTCAGGCAACACAACAGTAGCAGGTGGGCCGAATGTACATCTGATTGTCAGTCACCGCCTTGAAGAAGTAGCCTCCCGCTCTTCTCTTCTATGAGACCAACTCAGTATAGTCAAGTGTCATTCCACGGCTGAATTCCACAATTTATCTATGCATCAAAACATCATGTTGTACATTATTTTACATATATACAATATACTTGCATTTGGGTGGAAATGTGGGAGAAATTGCTGAGAAGTAGAAGCAGAGGAAGTCATCCTCTTGAAGCATTTATTTAGATCGGAATTTATGAAGTATTTTGACAATTAGGGAATGCAGATTGTGAGGTAAGGGATAAAGGACAGATAGAAGACATGGATATCTCAGACAGTGTGTGCAGGGAGACCACAACGAGTATCACAAGCCCCAAAAATCTGTTAAACACAACAGCACAGGCCTTAGAGAACAGGTCAAAAAATGTCTTGTAGAGGCCTGACCCTTCCCCCACTGAGAGGCTGTACAAAGGTCTCTGAGGGCCAAATGAGTGGTTGTGAGATGTGCTGGAAACAGCACAAGCAGCTGGCTCCTTGATAAGAGACATATCTCTTGAGGCTAGATATGAGAAACAGTTTCTTTCTCCTCTGCTCCTAGTATGGGTATGGCATCAGCCTATCTGCCTTGCAGAGACCCAGAGACTTAATTGCCTCCTGTGGAAACTGTGTGCGTGGTCAAACCTGCTATCTGCTCTTGCATCTTGCTTCTACACTTTGTTCTTTATTAACTGCATTCCAATTCTTTAGTTTATAAATAACATAGAGTATAAGTAGTTAAAGAGCAACTTAGCTGAAGTGGTTAAAGGGTAGCCAAGTGGTAAACATTATAAAAGATGATGTATGCTGCAATTTTTTACTGTCCCCCATGATTATTCATTTGCTGATTTGAAGACAAAGTATGTAATAAATAGTGCATTAACCCCGGGCCTTCACTGTTCCTTGCATTAGGTGGCGAAGGTCCTGGGCATAATCTTTTTTTTTTTGAGACAGAGTCGCACTTATTAACCCTCAGTAGAGTGCTATGGTGTCACAGCTCACAGCAACTTCCAAATCCTTGGGCTTAGGCAATTCTCTTGCCTCAGCCTCCTGAATAGCTGGGATTACAGGTGCCTGCAATGATGCCCAGCTATTTTTTTGTTGCACTTTGGCCGGGGCTGGGTTTGAACTCACCACCCTCGGTATATGGGGCCGGCGCTTTACCCAGTGAACCAATCTTTTAAAAGCCTATATTGTCTCTTTGTTTCTTTCCTTCTCTTGTCACTTGGCCCCTACACTTGACAATCAAAAAGAAAGCATTTTTAAAGATTACAAAAGGGTCATCCAAAGCAGAGTTGCTCAGGTCACCCAAAATCTACCAATCTTTTAAGAATATGGCCTTGATACCTGAATCCAAATTGCTATATTAACAGTCAGATTACATTAGCTAGTTTTGTATTTGAGGGCTTTGACTTCTACAAACTTAGAAACAACCTGAAAGAGTATATTTTATTCAAAGTCATATTTGCTCAGGAAGCTTCAATTCTAGGATTGTGCCAGAATCCACTTACCATGACAAATGGTTGTAACAGGAAGTATTTTGCAGCAGTACAAATAAATATCATATGTCCTAGAGCCAGATATATAAACATAATATTTTGATGTGAAAATATAAGAACTCAGTAAGAGTTAGGTGAGTGCTTTACAAATATCATTTTTTAAATCTTCATAACAGCCCTATATGCGTGGTACCATTATCCTGTTTTACAGTGGTATAAACTAACACTCAAAGAGGTCAAGTAATCTTACGAAGATCACACAGCCTGTAAATGGGAGAGCCCATATTTGAACCCAAGGCTGACTCCAGAGCCCTTACTCTTATTGCCTCCATTACATAGGTCAGGGCTTGTTATTTCTGACATAAAGGGCAGATGGTTGAATAGAAGGAATATGTAATGCTATAGGCCCTTAGAGTTGTCTGCCTGGTAGTTGCTACTTAAGAAGCTGCATGCAAATTTCTTAAAAATGTGGAACTATGGATAGAAGATTGTGGTCAAGTAAAGAGCAAGTAAAGCTCTCTTCTTGTCAACAAGTATTTGATGAATAAATGAATGGATGGATGATTTGGAAAGTATCACTCTTCTAATAAAGAATTAGAAGATGCTTCCATAGCAAAAAGCAATTCCCTTACATTTATGGATTCAAGTTGAGTACCTGCTTACCAACTATGTTAAGATTTCCCCTTCCAACACCCAATATAGGACATTTTATAAGTGACCTAAGAGAAAGGTGAAAGTCTGCCAGGTAGTTGAGAAAAGGCTGGCCCAACTAATGACTCAGTGTTTGGGTAAGGGGTTTATGGAGTCCACATATGACCAGATAATAGTCCATTTATAACAAATAACTTGACTGAAACTAACTAGGTAACTGAAATAGACTTAGTGACCTTGTCCTTAATCACGCTTTCAATTAATTGGACAAATCATTCATTGAGAGAATCAATGGGACCATTCAAGACATGTTATATAATACCCAGGCATATTCAGTGCCAAGAATAGCAAGAAACACAAGCTAATTTGATGCATGTACCAGAGTGGAAGTATTCATTGGTCCCTTAGCATCCAGGGCGATTACTCATTCTGGTGGTACTGGCTCCAAACCAGTTCTAAAATAGCTTCTCCCTTTACCAATAGAAAGCAGCTTGGGGTTATCAACAGCCCATCTATGTCAGCTGGATCCTCCAGGAAACAGATGCTCAGACAGACTTGGAATATACAAAAGGTTTACTGGGGAGTAACATTTGTGAAAAGAAAAGAGAAAAAGCAGAATTAGGGAAGGGGAATTGCCAGACCATGATGTAGGTCTGAAAAAGTCTTTGTCAGCCCAGTGGGATCTTTGGAGTGTGTATGAAGAGTCTGTGTTAGGCAGAAACAGGCCCTCATACTACAGTTTCATTCCATCATTGGCTGGGGCCACCTGAGAAGACCAGTACCTCAGCTCAAGAGATAAGGCTAATCTGAATGAGTTAATGGTTGGAGGCTGTCAGGTAACCACATTCCTTACAGCAGGACAATGAGTTCTTTCTTGAAGGAGGAATCTACACAATACATATTTATATCTCACACACCACCCTAGTATCCAGAATAGGTAGTCTTCTTCAGAGACCTCTTGCCATATGGGGTAGGAACAGAGGTGGAAGCAGAATTTATTTCCCTGTTTTCTAGTTTTAAATTTCTACCACAATTTGAAGGTTCCCTCTAGGCAAGAAAACCAAGAATCCCAGTGATTGCTGTCTTCCCCCTCCCCTGTAACTTGAATTAAATTGAGTGTTTTTTTTTTTTTATTAAATCATAGCTGTGTACAATAATGCAATCATGAGGTACAATGTGCTGGTTCCATATACAGTCTGAAATATTTTCACTGAACTGGTTAACATAGCCTTCACGGTATTTTCTTAATTATTGTGTTCAAACCCTTAAACTCTACACTTAGTAAACTTCACCTGCACCCTTCCAAGATGCACCATAGGTGTAGACCTACCAATCACCCTCCCTCCATCCTTTCTCCCCCTCCCTTCCTCTCCCTTGCCCCCTTCCCCTTATTCTTGTACTGAGATTGGGTTATAGCCTTCATATGAAAGCTATAAATTAGTTTCATATTAGGGCTGAGTACATTGAGTACTTTTTCTTCCATTCTTGGGATACCTTGCTAAGAAGAATATTTTCCAGCTCCATCCATGTAAACATGAAAGAGGTATAGTCTCCATCTTTCTTTATGGCTGCATAATATTCCATGGTATACAAATACCACAATTTATTAACCCATTCATGAGTTGATGGGCACTTGGATTTTTTCCATGACTTGGCAATTATTAATTGGGCTGCAATAAACATTCTGGTACAAATATCTTTGTTATAATGTCATTTTTGGTCTTCTGGATATATACCTAGTAGAGAAACTATAGGATCAAATGGCAGTTCTATTTTTAGATCTCTAAGTATTCTCCAAACATTTTTCCAAAAGGAACATATTAGTTTGCATTCCCACCAGCAGTGTAGAAGTGTTCCCTTTTCTCCACATCTGCACCAACATCTCTGGTTTTGGGATTTTGTGATGTGGGCTAATCTTACTGGAGTTAGATGATATCTCAAAGTAGTTTTGATTTGCATTTCTCTAATGATAAGGATGATGAGCATTTTTTCATGTGTCTGTAGGCCATGCGCCTGTCTTCTTCAGAGAAGTTTCTCTTCAAGTCCCTTGCCAGCCTGAGGTGGGATTGCTTGTTCTTTTCTTGCTAATACATTTGAATTCTCTGTGGATTCTGGTTATTAAACCTTTGTCGGAGACATATCCTGTAAATATTTTCTCCCATTCTGAGGGATGTCTGCTTGCTTTACTTACTGTGTTCTTGGCTGTGCAGAAGCTTTTTAGTTTCATTAGATCCCAGTAGTGTATTTTTGATGCTGCTTCAATTGCCCAGGGGGTTCTCCTCATAAAATATTCACCCAGGCCAATTCCTTCAAGAGTTTTCCCTGCAGTTTCTTCTATTATTTTTATAGTTTCATGTCTTAAGTTCAAATTTTTAATCCAGTGAGAGTCTATCTTAGTTAAAGGTGAAAGGTGGGTGTTGAGTTTCAGTCTTCTACAGGTCGCCAGCCAGTTCACCCAGCACCATTTGTTAAATAGCGAATCTTTTCCCCATTGAATGTTTTTAATTGGCTTGTCAAAGATCAAATAACGGTAAGTAGCTAGGTTCATCTCTTGGTTCTCTATTCTGTTCCATACATCTACCTCTCTGTTTTTGTGCCAATACCATGCAATTTTGTTCACTATAGATTTACAGTATAGTCTGAGGTCTGGTAGCATAATTCCTCCTGCTTTGTTTTTATTTCTTCTTTTTTTTTTTTTTGGTTTTTGGCCGGGGCTGGGTTTGAACCCACCACCTCCGGCATATGGGACCGATGCCCTACTCCTTGAGCCACAGGCACCGCCCTTTGTTTTTATTTCTGAGTAATGTCTTGGCTATTCGAGGTTTTTTTCTGACTCCATATAAAACAATGTATTATTTTTTTGAGATCTTTAAAGTATGACAATGGGGCTTTAATAGGGATTGCATTAAAATTGTATATTGCTTTGGGTAGTATAGACTTTGACAATGTTGATTTTTCCCAGCCATGAGCATGGTATGTTTTTCCATTTGTTAACATCTTCAGCTATTTCTTTTCTTAGAGTTTCATAGTTCTCTTTATAGAGATCTTTCACATCCTTTGTCAGATAAACTCCCAAATATTTCATCTTCTTTGGCGCTACTGTAAATGGAATGGAGTCCTTGACTGTTTTTTCAGCTTGGCTATTTTTGGTATATATAAAGGCTACAGATTTATGGGTGTTGATTTTGTATCCTGAGACATTGCTGTATTCCTTGATTACTTCTAAGAGTTTTGTAGTAGAATCCCTGGTG
The DNA here is from genome assembly GCF_027406575.1 of Nycticebus coucang. Lineage (NCBI taxonomy): Eukaryota > Metazoa > Chordata > Mammalia > Primates > Lorisidae > Nycticebus > Nycticebus coucang. The sequence goes on along the minus strand of NC_069781.1, from coordinate 24,903,259 downwards.
TTTTCCAGATATACAGTCATATCATCTGCGAAGAGTGAAAGTTTGATCTCTTCTGACTCTGTATGTTTACCCTTGATCACCTTTTCTTCCCTAATTGCAATGGCTAAAACTTCCATTACAATGTTAAAGAGCACTGGAGACAATGGGCAACCTTGCCTAGTTCCTGATCTGAGTGGAAATGGTTTCAATTTAATGCCATTCAATATGATATTGGCTGTAGGTTTGCTGTAGATGACCTCTATTAGTTTAAGAAATGTCCCTTCTATACCCATTTTCTTAAGTGTTCTGATCATGAAGGGGTGCTGCATATTATCGAAAACTTATTCTGCATCAATTGAGAGAATCATATGGTCTTTGTTTTTTAATTTATTTATGTGCTGAATTATATTTATAGATTTATGTATATTGAACCAGCCTTGAGACCCTGGGATAAAACCAACTTGGTCGTGGTGTATAATTTGTTTGATGTGTTGCTGGATTCTGTTTGCTAGGATCTTGTTGAATATTTTAGCATCAATATTCATTAGTGATATTGGTCTATAATTTTCTTTTCTTGTTGGGTCGTTTCCTGGTTTGTGGATCAAGGTGATGTTTGCTTCATAGAATGTGTTGGGTAGTATTCCTTCTTTTTCTATATTTTGGAAAAGTTTGAGTAATATAGGTACTAGTTCCTCTTTAAAAGTTTGGTAGAATTCTGATGTGAAGCCATCTGGTCCCGGGCTCTTCTTTTTAGGGAGATTTTGTACAGTTGATGCTATTTCAGAACTTGATATAGGCCTGTTCAACATTTCTACCTCATTCTGGCTAAGTCTTGGGAGGTGGCGTGCTTCCAAGTATTCATTGATTTCCTTCAGATTTTCAGATTTCTGAGAATAAAGTTTTTTGTAGTATTCATTAAGGAATTTTTGAATTTCTGAGGAGTCTGTTGTTATTTCGTCTTTGTCATTTCTGATTGATGAAATTAGAGATTTTACTCTTTTTTTTCCTGGTTAGGTTAGCTAATGGTTTATCTATTTTATTGACCTTTTCAAAAAAACCAACTTTTTGATTTATTGATCTGTTGTATAATTCTTTTGTTTTCAATTTCATTTAATTCTGCTCTAATTTTGGTTATTTTTTTTTTCTTCTGCTGGATTTGGGATTGGAATGTTCTTCCTTTTCCAATTGCTTGAGATGTCCCATTAAGTTGTTAACTTCCTCTCTTTCTGTTCTCTTGAGGAAGGCTTGCAGTGGTATAAATTTCCCTCTTAGGACTGCCTTTGTGATATCCCAGAGGTTCTGATAATTCATGTTTTCATTGTCTTTTTGTTCCAAAAATTTGTTTATTTCCTTCTTAATCTCATCTATGACCCAGCTATCATTCTGCATGAGGTTATTTAGTTTCCATGTTTTTGTATGAGTATGCAGGTTCTTGTTGTTAGTGTTCCACTTTTATTCCATGATGGTCTGAGAAAATGCAAGAAATAATTTCTATTCTTTTAAATTTACTGAGGTTAGATTTGTGACCTAAGATGTGATTGATTTTAGAGTATATTCCGTGAGATGATGAGAAGAATGTGTATTCAGTTTTGTTAGGATGAAATGTTCTGTAAATGTCTGTTAAATCCAATTGTTGGATGGTTAAGTTTAAATCTAAGATTTATTTGCTTAGCTTCTTCTTGGAGGATCTATCCAACACCGCTAAAGGGGTGTTAAAAATCTCCAAGTACTATGGAGCTAGAGGAAATCAAATTGCTCATGTCTGTTAGAGTTTCTCCTATAAACTGAGGTGCATTTTGGTTGGGTGCATAAATATTAATAATTGAAATCTCATCATATTGTGTCTTGCCCTTAACAAATATGTAGGGACCCTCCTTATCTTTCCTTACTTTTGTTGGTTTAAAGCCTATTGTATCTGCAAATAAAATTGCAACACCTGCTTTTTTCTGTTTTCCATTTGCCTGGAACATAGATGACCATCCCTTCACCCTTAGTCTATATTTATCTTTTAAGGTAAGATGAGATTCTTCTATGCAGCAGATATCTGGCCTGAGTTTTCGTATCCAGTCAGCCAGCTATGCCTCATTAGAAGACAATTTAATCCATTCACATTAATTGAGAATATTGATAGGCCTGGTATAATTTTGGGTATCAAGTTTTTCGAAAGACTAGTGGATATTTTTAATTCTTTTGCCACTGTGGAAGTTGGAATTTGATCAAAAGTTTCTGAGTGAGTTTACTTTTGTGGTGGAGAGTTGTGCTGGTCATTATGGAGGATAGGTCTGAGGATATCCTGGAGAGCTGGTTTAGTTAGGGCAAATTTCTTCAACATGTGAATGTCATTAAAGTATATAATTTCTCCATCATAAATGAAACTCAGTTTAGCTGGATACAGGATCCTGGGTTGAAAGTTATTTTGTTTTAGGAGATTAAAAGTCGATGACCACCCTCTTCTAGCTTGAAAGGTTTCAGCAGAGAGATCTGCAGTCATTCTAACATTCTTCCTCTTATAGGTTATAGTTTTTTTTTCATCTGGTTGGTTTCAGAATTCTCTCCTTCATATTAACTTTAAAGAAGTTAATTATGATGTGCGTAGAGGGTGTCTTATTTGGGTTGAGTCATGCTGGGGTTCTGAAACTATCTGCTATCTGGATTTCAGGATCGCTTGGCATGTCTGAAAAGTTCTCTTTCATAATCTCATGAAGAAAAGCCTCTGTGCCTGTGAAGGTACTTCATCGCCTTCAGGGCCTCTATAAGGCAAATATTGGTTTTCTTTAAATTACCCCAGAGCTGTCTGAGAGAATGATCTGTTTTTGCTCTGCATTTCTCTTCCTCCTTGAACATTTGGGATGATACAAAAGGTTTGTCTTTGATGTCGGAAATCCTTTCTTCTGCTTATTCCATTCTGTTATGAGGGATTCTACTGTATTTCTCATATCATGTAAGGCTGCAACTTCTTTTCCCAATGTGTCTAAATCTTGGGTGATTTTGTCTTTGAATTCATTGAATTCTTTTTTATTAATTAATTTATTTTTATGGTTAAATCATAGCTGTGTACATTAGTGCAATCAAGGGGTACAATGTGCTGGTTTCATATGCAATCTGAAATATTCTCATCAAACTGTTCAACGTAGCCTTCATGTCATTTTCTTAGTTACTGTATGTAGGCATCTGTATTCTGCATTTAGTAACTTTTGCCTGTACCCATTCTAAGATGCACTTAGAAGGTGTGGCACTTAGTAGGTGTGGCCCCACCCTTTACCTCCACCATAACCTCCCCCCTCCCTTCCCCTTCCTTGGCCCTTTCCCCATAGTCTTGTGCTATAGTTGGGTTATAGCCTTCATGTGAAAGCTATAATTTAGCTTCATAGTAGAGCTGAGTACATTGGATACCTTTTCTTCCATCCTTGAGATACTTTGCTAAGAAGAATATGTTCCAGCTCCATCCATGTAAACATGAAAGAGGTAAAGTCTCCATCTTTCTTTAAGGCTGCATAATATTAGATGGTATACATGTACCACAATTTGCTAGTCCATCCGTGGGTCGATGGGCACTTGGGCTTCTTCCATGACTTAGCAATTGCGAATTGGGCTGCAATAAACATTCTGGTACAGATGTCTTTGTTATATTGTGATTTTTGGTCTTCCGGGTATAAACCTAGTAAAGGAATTATAGGATCGAATGGCAGATCTATTTTTAGGTCTCTAAGTATTCTCCAAACATCCTTCCAGAAGGAATGTATTAGTGTGCATTCCCACCAGCAGTGTAGAAGTGTGCCCTTTTCTCCACATCCATGCCAACATCTCTGGTTTTGGGATTTTGTTATGTTGGCTACTCTTACTGGGGTTAGGTGATATCTCAAAGTAGTTTTGATTTGCATTTCTCTGATGAATAAGGACGATGAGCTTTTTTTCATGGGTTTGTAGATCGTGCATCTGTCTTCTTTAGAGAAGTTTCTCTTCAAGTCCCTTGCCCACCCTGAGATGGGTTCTTTTCTTGCTAATACATTTGAGTTCTCTGTGGATTCTAGTTATTAGACCTTTATCAGAGGTATAATCTACAAATATTTTCTCCCATTCTGAGGGCTTTGTGCTTGCTTTACTTACTATGTTCTTGGCTGTGCAGAGGCTTTTTAGTTTGATCAGGTCCCAGTAGCGTATTTTTCATACTGCTTCAATTGCCTGGGGAGTCCTTCTTATAAAATATTCACGCAGGCCGATTCCTTCAAGAGTTTTCCCTGTACTTTCTTCAAGTATTTTTATAGTTTCATGTCTTAAGTTTAAATCTTTTATCCAGTGAGAGTCTATCTTAGTTAATGGTGAAAGGTGTGGGTCCAGTTTCAATCTTCTACAGGTTGCCAGGCAGTTCACCCAGCACCATTTGTTAAATAGGGTATCTTTTCCCCACTGAATGTTTTTAATTGGCTTATCAAAGATCAAATAATGGAAAGTAGCTGGATTCATTCTCTTGGTTCTCTATTCTATTGCAGACATCTACTTCTCTGTTTTTGTGCCAGTACCATGCTGTTTTGATCACTATCGATTTATAGTACAATCTCAGGTCTGGTAGCGTGATTCCTCTAGCTTTGTTTTTATTGCTGAGTAATATTTTGGCTATTCGAGGTTTTTTCTGATTCCATATAAAATGAAGTATTATTTTTTCAAGATCTTTAAAATATGACAATGGAGCTTTAATAGGAATTGCATTAAAATTATATATTGCTTTGGGTAGTATAGACATTTTAACAATGTTGATTCTTCCCAGCCATGAGCATGGTGTTTTTCCATTTGTTAACATCTTCAGCTATTTCTTTTGTTAAAGTTTCATAGTTCTCTTTGTAGAAATCTTTCACATCCTTTGTTAGGTACACTCCCAAATATTTCATCTTCTTTGGCACTACTGTGAAAGGAATAGAGTCCTCAACTGTTTGTTCGGCTTGATTATTATTAGTATATGTAAAGGCTACAGATTTATGGGTGTTGATTTTGTAGCCTGAGACATTGCTGTATTCCTTGATCACTTCTAAAGTTTTAGTAGTAGAATCCCTAGTGTTTTCCAGATATACGACCATATCATCTGTGAAGAGTGAAAGTTTGATCTTTTCTGACCCTGTGTGGATACCCTTGATTGCCTTTTCTTCCCTAATTGCAATGGCTAAAACTTCCATGACAATGTTAAAAAGCAATGGAGACAATGGGCAACCTTGCCTGTTTCCTGATCTAAGTGGAAATGATTTCAATTTAACTTCATTCAATATGATATTGGCTGTGGGTTTGCTGTAGATGGCCTCTATGAGTTTAAGAAATGTCCCTTCTATACCAATTTTCTTAAGTGTTCTGATCATGAAGGGATGCTGGATATTATTGAAAGCTTTTTCTGCATCAATTGAAAGAATCATATGGTCCTTATTTTTTAGTTTGTTTATGTGCTGAATTACAGTTATAAATTTATGTATATTGAGCCAGCCTTGAGACCCTGGGATAAATCCCACTTGGTCGTGATGTATAATTTTTTTGAAGTGTCCATCCTTATCCTTCCTTATTTTGGTTGGTTTAAAGCCTATTGTTTCTGCAAACAGGATTGCAATGCCTGCTTTTTTCTGCTTTCCATTTGCCTGGAATATAGATGACCATCCCTTCACCTTGAGTCTATATTTGTCTTTTAATGTAAGATGCAATTCTTGTATGCAGCAGATATCTGGCTTGAGTTTTTGTATCCAGTCAGCCAACCTATGCCTCTTTAGAGGACAGTTTAAACCATTACATTGAGACTATTGATAAGCCTTTTGAGAGTCTGGTGGACATTTTTAATCCTTTTGCGATTGGGGAAGTTGGAATTTGGTCAAAATTTTCTGGGTGGGTTTACTTTTGTAGTGGAGGATTACGCTGGTCTTTATGGAGGATAGGTCTAAGAATATCCTGGAGAGCTGGTTTAGTTATGGCAAATTTATTCAACATGTGAATGTCATTGAAGTATTTAATTTTTCCATCATAAATGAAACCAGTTTAGCTGGGTACAGGATCCTGGGTTGGAAAGTTATTTTGTTTTAGGAGATTAAAAGTCGATGACCATCCTCTTCTAGCTTGAAAGGTTTCAGCAGAGAGATCTGCAGTTAGTCTAATATTCTTCCCCTTGTAGGTAATGGTTTTCTTTCGTCTGGCAGCTTGTAGAATTTTCTCTTTTATATTAACTTTAGTGAAATTGATTATGATGTGTGTGGGGGATGTGTTATTTGGGTTGAGTCGTGCTGGAGTTCTGAAACTGTCTGCTATCTGAATTTCAGAATCTCTTGGCATGTCTGGAAAGTTCTCTTTAATAATCTCATGGAGAAGATACTCCGTGCCTTGTGAAGCCACTTTGTATATAGGGATCCCTATAAGACGAATATTGGTTTTCTTCGAATTATCCCAGAGCTCTCTGAGAGAGTGATTTGTTTTTGCCCTCCATTTCTCTTCCTCTTTGAGAGTTTGGGAGCATTTGAAAGCTTTGTCTTCAATGTCAGAAATCCTTTCTTCTGCTTGCTCCATTCTGTTACTGAGGGATTCTACTGTGTTTCTCAGATCTTTGAGGGCTGCAACTTCTTGTCTCAATGTGTCAAAATCTTTGGTCATTTAGTCTTTGAATTCATTGAATTCTTGAGATATTTTTTGGGTTACTGCTTGGAATTCTAATTTGATCTTATTTGCTATCCAAATTCTGAATTTGATTTCTGATCTTGTGCTGTGTCTGCCCCATTGATTCTTGGGGGAGTTGACCTACTCTGATTATTCATATTGCCAGAGTTTTTCTGTTGAGTTTGCCTCATGATTGTTTTTCACCATTGCCTCTGGCTGTCCTCAGAGTTGGGGAGGTGTCTCTCTAAGATTAGACCCCAGTGGGATCAGTCTATTGTTGCTGGATCTTTGTAGGGAGTGACCCTGTGTAGTTCCTCTGGGGCTGACCCAGCTAGGGAGTTCTGGTTGTGGAAGCAGCTCCGGCATGTGACACATCCAGATCCAGCATCAGGGCAGAAGGTTGTGCACACGGTTCTGGGAGTGCCTGGCACTCAGTGACTTTGGCACAGAGTGCCCAAGGCTCCAGCAGTCTCTGGCCAGGAGAAGGACTCTGTGCAGAGGCAGGGAGGGCTCCAGAGATCACATGGCTACCAGTATCCCTGGCCAGATGAGCGTGCTATTGTAGAGGCATTGAGGATACAGGAGGGAGTGGCTCCCACAGTTTTTGGTCAGGGCATACAGAAGCCCGGCAGGCGTGGGTCACGAGTTGGGGGGTTGTGGGGCAGCTCTTATGGAGGTCCGTGCAGCACCAAGCCCAGGAGTTTGACGTTGCTATGAGCTGTGATGCCACAGCACTCTACCCTGGGCAACAGCCCAAGGCTCCAGTGTGCCAAAACCAGTCTCACTCTGCCACTAAGGGTTAAGGCTGTAAGGCAGCTCAGTCCCCACCTTTAGGCTGCTCAGTCACTAGATTACTAGCTCCTGTCCGATCCTTGCTCTGGGACCCTGAGGGTGGAGCTTGCCGAGGCAGTTCTCTCACAATGGCTCCCTGCGGCCCAGCTCAGTGGCTCAATCTGGGGCCCCAGAAATGCCCAATAATCTTCACACTCCTGCTCAAGCTCTCCCCAAGGCAGTTCAAGTGCCAAGTCCAAAAACACCAAAACAGTTCACAGGTAAGGCCTTTCCAGTTTTCAGTCTCCCTGCTGCTTGTACTTGCGGGTATGGCAGGATTAGGTCGATCGAACACACGCAACCACTTGTCAGTTTTCCACTGTTTTTGTCCTCCTCTTGGGGTCCAGAAGTCCCCTGCTGACTCCCTGTATCCTCAAAGGGATGATTATAGGCAGATCCCACCAGCCAGAGATGCCTGGAGTCTTATCTCCCCAGCCTCACTGTGGCCAGTTGCAGGGAAGCTGTTACTCGGCCACCATCTTGCTCCACCCTCTTGGAAACTATTGTTTTAGAACAGGGGAATTCATTGAATTCTTGAGACATCTTCTGAATTAATCCTACAATTTCTAACTCCATCTTTACTTCCATTCTGTTGATCTTATTTGCAACCCAAATTCTAAATTCGATTTCAGACATCTCAGCTATCTCTTTGTCGATGGGGTCCTCTGGTTTGTCTGGTTTGTCATTCTTTGGGGCTGAGTTGAACTGTTCTGGTTATTCATGTTGCCAGAGTTTTTCCGCTGATTCCACCCCATGATTGTTTTTCAGTGTTTAGCTAGATGAGCAGGTAAGGTGAAATTGGACGGGAGACTTCTGTGGTTGTGGTTGATCAGCCCTTCCCCTAGGAACTGGGACTGGCGACTGCAGCTTTTCCTCTACAGTTTTGCAAAGACCTATGCAGTACTATAGTATGTGACTCTAGAGGCCTGCTTGGTGTAGTGGGGGTAGGTGGCTCTGTCTTATATTCAGCTGATCTCTGTCCAATCCTAGTGAATCAGTGACTCTGGGCTGCAGTCTCAGCTTTGGAGAAATACAAGCAACTAGGACATCCCTTCCCCCACTGGTAATATCTGGAAGAAGACAATCAAACCTTCCCACTACAGCAAAACCTGGGTCCCACCTTGGAGGGTTCTTGAGTAATTTGTCCAGTTCAAGAGTTCCAGACCAATTGTCCCAGACAGCCCCCACTCTCTAGCTGGAGAGTTCAAGAGGACACCAGCTACTAGATATTAGGGATCTACTGGCAGCTAAATTGTGATTTGAGTGCCTCTGGTGCTCTGAGGGGTCAGAAAGGCCCATCCAGTGGGAAGTTTAGAGCCAGAGGGTTAATGCCTCTTACCCCACCTTGCTCGTCCTTCTGGTCACTCCAGTCTCTGGTAGTCCCAACGGCAGTCTCTGTTAACCCAGTCTCTATGGCCCAGTTCTTTCCAATATGCAAATGTGCCAGGGCTATGTGCCTGCCAGAGTCAAAGTAAGGTCACTGCCTCCTCCTCATGGTTACCACAGTCTGCCACCATCCAGCAGGGGAAGCTGAGGACTGCCTGCCTCCAGTGCTCAATGGCAGCTGAAGAAAGTTCCACCTGAGCTCAGTCCAAACCTGAGGATATCCAGACAGTAAAAGAATTTCTCCCTCAGTCAGTGCACCTTTGTTGCTGCTGTTCTGCAGCTCTGATATCCCTGTAGGGTGAGATCTGGTTCCCTCTGGTAGGCCACAGAGTTGGGGAGATGACTCTCCAGAGTTAGACCCCAGCAGGATCACTCTACTAATGCTGAAGTTGTGTGGGAGGTGTCTCCTTTTGTGTTCATGCACCTCAGCAGTTTCCGAGCCTCCACCCACAGTGCAGGAGCCCAACCCTCTGTCTGTTGCTGACATATACTTTTTTGGGGTCAGGTCAGTCACCTTTCCCTCTATGTCTTTCTGTACTATTACTGGATTCACAGATACCGCACAGCTGTACTGCCTCTGTCTATGCAATGCCTGGTCCTAGCAAAGAAATGCAGACATTCTGGATTCTGGAGGAGTTGGACTTCTAGACTGCTAGGCCAGGGGGGAGGGGTAGACTGGAGGTTCAAGGTGGCAAGGAAAATATTTGTTCAAATTTCCTGCCAGAAAAGGGAATTCCTAGACTCACAGCAGGGGCTCTCTTGAGAAAAAGTCCCAACTTCCAGCAATTCCCTCTGTTGGGGTAAGGGAGGAGAGGCTCAGTTTATCGCTCACCAGTAGAGATCACACAGTAAGCAAGCAACTCTCTTAGGGGAGGTGATGGCCACACAACCTCTTTGGGATGAGATCTGTACCTGAAAATAGTTTCTTTGGAGTCAAAGCTTGCCTCAGCAGGAAAGATGATAAATTATCTATCTCGGCTCTCAGCTCAGCTCCCCTCCTTCAGCTTTGTTGGGTTCTTTCTGGCCGTTATCTCTCCCTCCAGACTGGAGCTTCTGTTGAGAGCTGGCTCCAATCAGCTGTTGGCCCCCAATCCCCCTTGTTCTTGTTGAATGTGAAAATTTGGGTTAGAAAAAATAGCCAACCTGAGGATTTAGCAAAACACAAAACACATTGAAACCAAATGAGCAAATAAACAGATAAAAAGGCTACCAGACACTCAAACCCACAGATGCACGAACAATCAGAAACACATAGACATATAGACAAAACTACAATAAAAATAATAATAATAATAAAATAATGAAAAAAAACCTCTAAAAATCTGATGTAAGCACTCTCAGAAACCATAAGAAGGGAAGAAGAGGAAGAGAAAAAGAAAAAAAAGTAGTGTTCATAAAAAGTAAAAAAAGAAGAAAGAAAAAATTAAAAAGAAAAAAACTCCTTAAAAATTAAAAAACAATTAACAATAACTCCTCCAAGAAAAGGATGAAAAAAAGAGAAAGAAGGCACCAATCACAAAAATATTATTCTTGTATATATATAAAAATATACAACTGTACGTATGACATAGGGTCAATTTTAGTAGGAATATATTTATATTGCAATATACTTTCTGGACACCAGGTGGCGCTGTGAATGGTTCCCAGGCTTATACCTGATTCACAGTTTACATGGTTACCACGGTAATCACCCTACCTAGCCCTTCGCCATTTTTGGAGTTTCAATATAAGTCTGTTTCCTAACTGTTGCCCAAACTTGGCTGTTCTGTTCCATACGGCACCCCTATCTGACCTCCAAGCTTGGTGCAAGAGTCCACGCTTCACAAATTCAGCTCCCAGGTTCTCCCACAAACTGGCAACTGCAATCGGCTGTGGGGGAGGGGCTGTCTGCCACTGGCTCCTGAAGTGTGCAGAAACCTATTCCTCAGTTTCCACAGCTCAGAGTCTCACTTTTGAGTCCAGGAACCCGCCAGTTCTCCGCACACCCCGAACTGCCAGTCTGCACCAATATTCCCTGCCAGGAATGGTCCGGTCTATTTAATCACTCCTGTTGTTCTGGGAAAAGGTGTCTGCCATTTCGGACAATTCAAAATGTCTCTGTTTCCCCGGCAGGATCCCCTACCCTTAATTTTCTATCAGGCTGCCTAGCCCCCTGTGGCTCGGAGCGGCACCCCTTTCTGGTCACTAAACTCTGCTCAGGAATCCACACTTCACTGAAATTTTCATCAATTACCTGGGTTTTCCCACAAACTGGGAACTGCTGTCCTCTGTGGGGGAGGGGCCGGCTGCTGGCCATCAGCCGCTGGCCACGCAGGGAAAATTTCTACAGCAGAGTCCATGGTTTGGAATTATACCTCAAATACAGCAATCTGCCAATTTGCTGCATGTCTCCAGCTGTCTATCCACACCAGTGCTCCACGTGGGGAAAAGATCCAGAGCCCCCTCCCTCTCATCTGATGACTTGGGAGAGATGGGCTAAACATCCATCCCGTCTGCCATCATTGTGACTGTGCCTTTTTTTTTTTTTTTTCAGACAGAGTTTCACTATGTTGCCCTGGGTAGAGTGCTGTGGCATCACAGCTCACAGCAACCTCCAAATCCTGGGCTTAAGTGATTCTCTTGCCTCAGCCTCCCAAGTATCTAGGACCACAGGCACCCACCACAACGCCTGGCTATTTTTTGGTTGTAGTTGTCACTGTTGTTTATCAGTCTCGGGCTGGATTTGAACCCACCTGCTCTGGTCTATGTGGCTAGCACCATAGCTGCTTAGCTACAGGGATCAAGCCTAAATTGAGTTTTTCTCTTGCATGGACATGTATTAGTTTGTTTACTGGCTTCATATTAGTACTGAGTATATTGGATAATTGCTCTTCTATTCCAGTGATACTTTACTTAGAAGAATGTGTTTCAGCTCCATCCAGGTTAATACATAATATGTAAAGTCTCCATCTTTTTTTATGGCTGAATAGCATTCTATGGTATACATATACCACAGTTTGTTAACCCACTCCTAGGTTGATGGGCTTTACTTAGGTTATTTCTGCATCTTGACAACTGTAAATTGAAGTATGATAAACAATCTAGTGCAAATATCCTTATGATAAAATGACTTTTTTTCTTCTGGGTAGATGCCTAGTAATGGGATTGCAGGATCAAATGGAAGTTTATTTTGAGTTCTTTGAGAATTCTCCACACTTCCTTCCAAAAAAGTTGTATTAGTTTGCAGTCCCACCAACAGTGTAAAAGTGTTCCCTTCTCTCCATATCTGCACCAGCAATCTGTAGCTTTGGAACTTTGTGATGCAGGCTATTCTCACTGGGGTTAAGTGATATCTCAGGGGGTTGTGATTTGCATTTGTGTGATGATTAGGGATGATGAGCATTTTTTCATATGTTTGTTATCCATTCATCTGTCTCCATTAGAGAATGTTCTGTTCATGCCTCTGGCCCAGTGATAGATGGGATCATTTGTTCTTTCTTTATTAATTAATTTGAGTTCTCTGTAGATTCTAGATTCATAATATGCAAATAACATGCAAACTTGAGAAAAGTCCCATTCTGAAGGTTGTCTATTTGCTTTATTTGTATTCTTAGCTGTACAGAAGCTTTTCAGCTTAATTAAGTCCCATTTGTTTATTTTAGTTGTTGTGATTGCCAATAAAATCTTTCCCCAGGCTGACATCATTAAGAGTTTCCGCCATGCTTTCTTCTAGTATTTTTATCATTTCATGTCTTAGATTTAAATATTTTATCCATCTCTAGTCCATTTTTATAGTGGACTTTTCTTTTACATGTGGTTATCCAGTTCTTCTAGCACCTTTTATTGAATAGGGATTGTTTCCCCCAATGTATGCTCTTTGGTTTGTCAAAGATCAGATGGTGGGTGATAAGAGACTGGATTCATCTGTTGGTTTTCTATTTGGTTCCAGATGTCTATGTCTCTATTTTTGTGCCAATGCCATGCTGTTTTGATCACTGTAGACTTGTAATATAACCTAAAGTGTTGTAGAGTGATGCCTTTAGCTTGTTTTTATTACTAAGAATTGCGTTGGCTATACAGGTATTTTTCTGGTTCCATACAAAACAAATAATCATTCTTTCTTGTTCTTCAAAGTATGCTTTAATGGGGATTGCACTGAATCTGTAGATTGTTTTACATAGAATAGACATTTTAACAATGTTGGTTCTTCCCAGCTAAGAGCATGGTATGTTCTTCCATTTCTTAATATATTCTGCTATTTCTTTTCTTAGGGTTTCATAATTCTCTTTGTAGAGATCCTTTACCTGCTTTGTTAGGCATATTCCTAGGTATTTCATTTTCTTAGAAGCTACTGTGAAGGGTATTGTGTTCTTGATTTGCTTCTCAACTTGGCTATCATTGGTATAAACAAAGGCTACTGCTTTGTGGACATTGATTTTATACCCTGAGACATTACTATATTTCATCATCATTTCTAGGAGTCTTGTGGTTGAGTCTCTGGGGTTTTCTAAATATAAGATCATATCATTGGCAACGAGTTTGACCTCCTCGTCCCCCATCTGGATGCCTTTAATATCCTTCTCTTGCCTGATTGCATTGGCTAGAATTTCCAGAACTATGTTGAATAGTAGTTGTGACAGTGGACATCCTTTTCTGATTCCAGTTCTAAGTGGAAAAGCTTTCAGTTTTACTCCATTCAGTATGATATTGGTTTGTCATAGATGGCTTTAACTAGTTTAAGAAATGTGCCATTTATGCCTATTTTCTTAAGTGTTTTTGTTAGAAAAGGATGCTAAATTTTGTCAATTGATTTTTCTGCATCTTTTGAGAGGATCATATGGTCTTTGTTTTTGCTTCTATCTATATGGTGAACTACATTTATGGATTTGCATATGTTCAACCAACCCTGTATCCCTGGGATAAAGCTTATTTGATTGTGATGTATTGTTTTTAATGTGTAGCTGTAATCTATTTGCTAGAATTTTATTGAGTGTTTTTGCATTGACATTCCTTAGTGAATTTGGTCTATAGTTCTTTTTAGTTGGGTCCTTTCTTGGTTTTGCTATCAGGGTGATATTTGATTCATAGAATATGTTGGGGAAGGTTCTTTCATTCTCAATTTTTTTGGAATAGGTCCTGCAGTATAAGGACAAGATCTTCTTTGAAGATTTGATGGAATTCTGGTGTGAAGTCATCTGGTCCAGGGCTTTGTTGTTGTTGTTGTTGTTGGAAGATTTTTTATTGTTTCTTCAGTTGCAGTGGTTGATATTTGTCTGTTCAAGAGGTCTGTTTCTCCCTGGTTAAATCAAGGGAGATGGTGCCATTCCAGGATTGATCCATTTCCTCCACATTTTTAAATTTCTACGCATAGAGTTTTTTGTAGTACTCAAAGATAATCTCTTGTATCTCTGTGGTATCAGCTGTTATTTTCCTTTAATGGTTCTGATTGAGGTTATTTCCTGTTTCTAGTCAATCTGACCAATGGTTTGTTGATTTTTCTTTTCAAAGAACCAATGTTTTGTTTTATTAATTTTCTGAATGATTCTTTTGTTTTAAATTTCATTTATTTCTGATTTAATTTTGCCATTTCTTTTCTTCTGCTAGGTTTGGGATTAGATTGCTCTTCCTTTTCCATTTCCTTGAGATGATTTATTAGATTGTAGATGTGCTCTGTTTCTGATTGTTAGATGTAGGCATCTAGTGCAATAAATTTCCCTCTTAGGACTACTTTTACAGTATGCCACAGGTTGTGGCTTCACTGTTGTTCTATTTGAGGAATTTAATAATTTGCTCCTTTATCTCTTCCTTAACCCACCTGTCATTCAGTATAAGGTTGTTTAGTTTCCATGCCTTTGTGTGAGGATGAAAATTTTTGTTGGAGTTTAGTTCCAACCTTATTGCCTCATGGTCTGAAAAGACACAAGATATAATTTCAATTCCTTTAATTTTTTTGAGATTTGATTTGTGTCCTAGGAGTATGATCCATGGGCTGGTGAGAAGAACATATTATCATTAGCATTGGGATGGTATGTTCTGTATATTTCTATTAAGCCCAATTGTTTTAGGGTCACATTTAAGTTCCTTCTTTCTTTGTTCAGTTTCTGTTTGCCAGAGGGGTGTTAAAGTCCCTAGGTATTATGGTATGGTAGGATACCATATTGTTCAGACCAATTAAGGTCCATTTCATAAATCTGGGAGCATTTAAGTTGGGTACATAAATATTTAGAATAGAAATGTCTTTTTGTTGTATTGTTCCCTTGATCAGTATAAAGTGATCATCTTTGTGTTTCTTAGCATGAGTTGCTTTAAGTCTACTTGTATCTGAAAATGAGATTATGATACTTCCTTTCTTCTGACTTCCGTTTGCCTGAAATACTGTTTTCCAACTCTTCATCCTGAGTCTTGTTTTGTCCTTCAAGGTTAGGTGTGTTTCCTGAAGACATCATAAAAAAGGCTTGTGCTTTTTTAGCTAATTAGCCAGCCTGTGCCTCTTCAGTAGGGAATTCAAGCCATTTACACTTATTTACAGAATTGATAAGTATGGTGGAGTTCTATTCATCTTATTTTGTGGAAGTCTGTTGCTTAGTTTTATCCTTTGCATTATTGTGGAAGCTAGGTTTTATCCTTTAGTTTCTGGGTATTTACTTTGCTGATGGTCCATTGTAATGGTCAGTGTGGAGAAAAAGGTCAGAGTATTTTCTGCAGAGCTGGTCTTATTGTGGAGTATTTCCTAAATGTTTGCATGTCAGTAAAAGATTTGATTTCCCCATTGAATTTGAAGCTTACATTAGCGGGATACAGAATCACGGGCTGAAAAGTGTTTTGTTTAAGAAGATTAACGGTAGATGAGCACTCTCTTCTGACTTGAAAAGTTTCAGCTGAAAAGTCTGCTGTCACCCTGATGGATCTGCCCCTGTAGGTCAGTTGGTGCTTACTCCTGGCTGCTTGCAAAATTTTCTCTTTCATCATGACTTTAGTCAGGTTCATTACAATGTGTCTTGGAGATGCTGTTTGTGTTGAGATGACCTGTGGTTCCATATCCCTCTAAAAGACATGTGTCAGAATCTTCGGGAAAATTACATTTATGATATCTTCCAACAGGGCATCCTTTCCTTTCAGTTGTTCTTCCTCTTCAGGGATACCAAAACCTCGTATGTTTGAACACTTTGTGAAGTTCCATAATTCTCTAGGCAATTGCTCTGCTTTTTCTCTTCTTTTCTGCCTCTTTAAATGCCTGAGTTACTCAAGAGCTTCATCTATAGCTCTGAGATTCTTTCAGGAAGACTAATCCTGTGGATGGCTCTGGGTACTGGTGGTTGACAAGCACAGCAAGGTGCAGGGTCACCCCCTACTGGCCAGCCAGAGGGCCATGCTGCATCCCACAGTCACAGATGCTTCCTTTCTTCCTCTGTGCATTGTATAAAGGTTTCTGTGGTCAGGAGTATTAAATGATTACTTATTTGTTATTTATGTACACATTATGTATAAATATAATTTGCAACTATTAGCTAGAGAGTTTCAGCAGAGTATAAAACTGGTTCACATTATGTTCCCTTTTAAAAATCAAAAAGTCTGTTATTTTGATAAATTTGAGAAATGTAGCAGTGGCTATTGGCTCTAATCTTCATTTCATTGATTTCTATTTGCAGATAGAGTCTATTTTCTACATAGCTTCCAGAGAAAATTTGTAAGAGTAGAAATGAGTGAGACTATGATCCTCCACTGCTCAAAATCTCCAGTGTCTTTTCATCACTCCTAGAAGCTATTCCAATTACATACACTATTGACCTCACCAAGTCCAACCTCAGGTTCCAGCCTGCTCTCTCGTTCACTGGAATTTTTGCTCTTCTTGAACATGTCATGCTTGTTTCCATCTCCTGAGTTTTTCAATTGCTATTCTCTCTACCTAAAACATGTTTCTCCTCTATCTTTGCAAGGCTTGCTGTCCTCGAAGTTGCTCTCTGGCCCTGCTTTATTTTCTTTCATAGCACACAGTCCTTGCAATTTTACATTTGTTTATTCAATTGTTTATTGTCTATTTCCCTGAATAGAATATAAACACCCCAAGGATAGGAATTTTGTCTGCTTGTTTCCAGCTGTACACTTATTGCTCAGAACACTGGCACAAAGCAGGAGCTAAATGAACACATGGAATATAATAAAGAAATGATAAGACACTGGCTATGAGTTATGTTAAAAATCCTACCTTGTCTGTTTCCTGGCAGGGGTGGTTACTTTTTTTTTAATTAAAATTTTAAAAATTATTTTCAAGAACAAGCTAAGGTAGTGTGAGAATAAAACAAGATACACTCCTATTGTGAGTTTGGAGAAACATAGCAGGGGCTATTGGCTCTGACTATGAGAGCCATATATTTCTTTTTATTTATTTATTTATTTTTGCAGTTTTTGGCCAGGGCCGGGTTTGAACCTGCCACCTCTGATATATGGGGCTGGTGCCCTACTCCTTTGAGCCACAGGGACCTCCCTGAGATACATATATTTCTAATTAGTGAATTAGAATGCCAACAAACTCTTCAGTGTTCTAATTAGAAAAGGATGCTGGATTTTATCGAATGCTTTTTCTGCATCTATTGAGAGGATCATATGATCTTTATTTTTGCCTCTGTTAATATGGTGGATACCATTTATGGACTTGTGTATGTTAAACCAGCCTTGCATCCCTGGGATGAAACTTGATCATGATGTATGACTTTTTTGATGATAAGCTGTAATCTATTGGCTAGGATTTTGTTGCATTTATATTTATGAGTGAAATTGGTCTGAAATTCTCCTTTTTGTTTGGGTCTTTTCCTGGTTTTGGTGTCAGGGTGATGTTTGCTTCATAGAACATGTTGGGGAAGATTCCTTCCTCCTCAATTTTTAAAAATAATTTCTGCAGTACAGGAATAAGCTCTTCCTTGAAGGTTTGATAGAATTCTGGTGTGAAGCCATCTGGACCAGGGCATTTTTTGGTTGGAAGATTTTTTTTTTGTAGAGACAGAGTTTTACTTTATTGCCCTCGGTAGAGTGCCACGGCATCACAGAGCTCACAGCAACCTCCAACTCCTGGGCTTAGGCGATTCTTCTGCCTCAGCCTTCCGAGTAGCTGGGACTACAGGCACCGGAAGATTTTTTATTGTTTCTTTAATCTCAGTGCTTGAAATTGGTCTGTTCAGGAGCTCTATTTCTTCTTGGCTAAGTCTAGGGAGAGGGTGTGATTCCAAATATTGATCCATTTCCTTCACATTGTCAAATTTCCGGGCATAGAGTTTCTGGTAGTATTTAGAGATGATCTCTTGTATCTCTGTGGGATCAGTTGTTATTTCCCCTTTATCACTTCTGATCGAGGTTACTAGAGATTTTACTTTTCTGTTTCTAGTTAGTCTGGCCAATGGTTTATCTATTTTATTTATTTTTTCAAAAACCAACTCCTCATTTCATTAATTTTCTGAATGATTCTTTTCTTTTCAATGTCATTGATCTCTGATTTGATTTTGGATATTTCTTTTCTTCTACTGGATTTAGAAGAATGGGGAGTAACTAGAATTTTCACGCATTGTTGGTAGAATGTAAAATGATACAACTAGTGATTTATATGCTGATGAATAAAAAAAGCTAAAATGAGGGACATTAAGAAAAGAAACTAAGAAAAAGGAAAGTTAAGAATTACAAAGAAAAACATATGTCACATACAAAATCAGAATGGCATTCTTTATTTATTTATTTATTTTTCTTTTTTATTGTTGGGGATTCATTGAGGGTACAATAAGCCAGGTTACACTGATTGCAATTGTTAGGTAAAGTCCCTCTTGCAATCATGTCTTGCCCCCATAAAGTGTGACACACACCAAGGCCCCACCCCCTCCCTCCTTCCCTCTTTCTGTTCCCCCCCATAACCATAATTGTCATTAATTGTCGTCATATCAAAATTGAGTATATAGGATTCATGCTTCTCCATTCTTGTGATGCTTTACTAAGAATAATGTCTTCCACGTCCATCCAGGTTAATACGAAGGATGTAAAGTCTCCATTTTTTTTTTTTAAGGTTCATATGAATTTATTTATTTATTTATTTGTTGTTGTTGTTGTTGTTGTTGAGGATTCATTGAGGGTACAATAAGCCAGGTTACACTGATTGCCATTGTTAGGTAAAGTCCCTCTTGCAATCATGTCTTGCCCCCATAAAGTGTGACACACACCAAGGCCCCACCCACCTCCCTCCTTCCCTATTTCTGTCCCCCCCCCATAACCATAAGTGTCATTAATTGTCCTCATATCAAAATTGAGTACATAGGATTCATGCTTCTCCATTCTTGTGATGCTTTACTAAGAATAATGTCTTCCACGTCCATCCAGGTTAATATGAAGGATGTAAAGTCTCCATTTTTTTAATGGCTGAATAGTATTCCATGGTATACATATACCACAGCTTGTTAATCCATTCCTGGGTTGGTGGGCATTTAGGCTCTTTCCACATTTTGGCGATTGTAAATTGAGCTGCAATAAACAGTCTAGTACAAGTGTCCTTATGATAAAAGGATTTATTTCCTTCTGGGTAGATACCCAGTAATGGGATTGCAGGATCAAATGGGAGGTCTAGCTTGAGTGCTTTGAGGTTTCTCCATACTTCCTTCCAGAAAGGTTGTACTAGTTTGCAGTCCCACCAGCAGTGTAAAAGTGTTCCCTTCTCTCCACATCCACGCCAGCATCTGCAGTTTTGAGATTTTGAGATGTGGGCCATTCTCACTGGGGTTAGATGATATCTCAGGGTTGTTTTGATTTGCATTTCTCTAATATATAGAGATGATGAACATTTTTTCATGTGTTTGTTAGCCATTCGTCTGTCATCTTCAGAGAAAGTTCTATTCATGTCTCTTGCCCATTGATATATGGGATTGTTGGCTTTTTTCATGTGGATTAATTTGAGTTCTCTATAGATCCTAGTTATCAAGCTTTTGTCTGATTGAAAATATGCAAATATCCTTTCCCATTGTGTAGGTTGTCTCTTTGCTTTGGTTATTGTCTCCTTAGCTGTACAGAAGCTTTTCAGTTTAATGAAGTTCCATTTGTTTATTTTTGTTGTTGTTGCAATTGCCATGGCAGACTTCTTCATGAAGTCTTTCCCCAGGCCAATATCTTCCAGTGTTTTTCCTATGCTTTCTTGGAGGATTTTTATTGTTTCATGCCTTAAATTTAAGTCCTTTATCCGTCTTGAATCAATTTTTGTGAGTGGGGAAAAGTGTGGGTCCAGTTTCAGTCTTTTACATGTAGACATCCAGTTCTCCCAACACCATTTATTGAATAGGGAGTCTTTCCCCTAAGGTATGTTCTTGTTTGGTTTATCAAAGATTAGGTGGTTGTAAAATGTTAGTTTCATTTCTTGGTTTTCAATTCGATTCCAAGTGTCTATGTCTCTGTTTTTGTGCCAGTACCATGCTGTCTTGAGCACTATGGCTTTGTAGTACAGACTAAAATCTGGTATGTTGATGCCCCCAGCTTTATTTTTGTTAAGAATTACAAAGAAAAACATATGTCACATACAAAATCAGAATGGCATTCTTAACAGAAACATTGGAAGCTAAAAAATTATAGAGAAATGCCTTCAAAATTTAGAGGAAATTTGACTTTTAGCATAGAGTTCTATATCCAGTCAAACTATTAATCACATGGAAGAGTGGAATAAAGACATTTTCATTTATGAAAAGTTGAAAATTTTAACTTCCACATGACCTTTTTCAGTGAAGCTGTTGGAGGTAGAGATTCACAAAATGAGGAAAGAAACTAAAAAAAAAGAAAAAGAAAAGTCTGGGATCCAGCAAATAGGGGATGATACACAAGGGAGAAGTAAGGGGAACTCCTAGAATAGCAGGATAGAAAAGTCTCAGATGGGTTTGGCGCCTGTGGCTCAAGCGGCTAAGGCGCCAGCCACATACATCTGAGATGGTGGGATGGAATCCAGCCCAGGCCACCAAACAACAATGATGGCTGCAACCAAAAAAATAGCCGGGCATTGTGGCAGGTGCCTATAGTCCCAGCTACTTGGGGGGCAGAGGCAGAAGAATCGCTTGAGCCCAGGAGTTGGAGGTTGCTGTGAGCTGTGATGCCACAGCACTCTACCCAGGGTGACAGCTTGAGGCTCTGTCTCAAAAAAAAAAAAAAGAAGAAGAAGAAAAGAAAAGTCCCAAATGTACATGGCAGTTAGTACAAGTGCCAATATCTGACTGGAGAGGGTGAAGAGCTACAAGAATATTCTCCGTGTTTAAAAGAAAGAAAAGGATGGATGGATAAAAGAGGAACAGGAAAAAAGAAATAATTAAAAGTCAATTTACACTTCTTCCAGTTACCTAATGAATTAAGGGAGAGGTCCATAAACTAGAAACAATAGATAACTAAGGAAAACAAAAGCTTTTAGAAGAAAAGATATATAGTAACATTACAGAATAAAGTTGCAATGTAAATCACATAAAAAGGACCAATAATGTAAAGCCATCAGCACAGCACAGCTACATGTCTCTGGAAGCCTAGATGCCCAGCCTGATGTTGACATTCTGCATGCATATGGGTGCACTGGAGATGACCCTGGACAAGCTATTTGCTCAGGGCAACACACTCCAGTGAGTGTCCACTGGTGGCACATATTGTTCACTAGGCAGATGATGCTGCACTGGAGTGGCCTTGCACTAGATTATCACTAGGCTCCATGCTCAGCTCACCTATGCAACTCTAAAGCACCCAGGCCCGCATGCCTATGGAGCCTGATTCCTAAGCAGCAGGGATCAATCTGTAAACTGACAGACAAATCATTTGCACAGGGCTGTACATGTGCATGTGCTGAGCAGGGCTAATTTCATGGAAGTGCATTTGTGTAGTCACACAGAGCCTAGTGCTCAGAAGGACCCATACATGATCTAATGTTTTGCTGTTGTCTTGAAATTTGTAATAATTTTATTTTTAAACTTGTATTTTTTTAAAATGAGGTCAGATAGAACAATGAACACGAGCAAATGATACACATGCAATACGCATGTTTTCCATTTGCACGTAGCATTCAGTGTCCCATGAACACAGTATTCCAGTGGACTCATGATGTATAGTTTAGCAAGACTCAAAAAATGGCTAAGTATATTATGTCTAATGAGTAAGTGAGGTTTCTTGGAGGCTGTGCTTTTGTTTAAAATAGAACTTGCTTTGCACCCAGAAAGAAGACAGTGGAGTTGTAAGAAACAAACTATCAAGAAGATATATCATATCCTCCTCGTGTTTTGTTTTGAATATTTTTGCATCTATATTCATTAGTTATATTGGTCTATAATTTTCTTTTCTTGTTGGGTCTTTTCCTGGTTTGGGGATCAGGGTGATGTTTGCTTCATAGAATGTGTTGGGTAGTCTTCCTTCTTTTTCTACCTTTTGGAACAGGTTGAGTAGTATAGGTACTAATTCCTCTTTAAAGGTTTGGTAGAATTCTGACGTGAAACCATCTGGTCCCGGGCTTTTCTTTTTGGGGAGACTTTGTATGGTTGATGGTATTTCTGAACTTGATATGGGCCTGTTCAACATTTCCACTTGTTTTTGATTAAGTCTTGGAAGGTGACGTGCTTACAAGTAACAGTCGATTTCCTTCAGATTTTTGTATTTCTGAGAGTAAAGTTTCTTGTAATATTCATTAAGGATTTTTTGGATTTCTGAGGAGTCTGTTGTTATTTCATCTTTGTTATTTCTGATTGATGAGATTAGAGATTTTACTCTTTTTTTCCTGATTAGGTTGGCCAAAGGTTTATCTATTTTGTTGACCTTTTCAAAAAACCAGCTTTTTGATTTATTGATCTGTTGTATTATTCTTTTGTTTTCAATTTCATTTAGTTCTGCTCTGATTTTGGTTATTTCTTTTCTTTTACTGGATTTGGGGTTGGAGTGTTCTTCCATTTCCAGTCTCTTGAGATGTCCCATTAAGTTGCTTACTTCCTCTCTTTCCATTCTCCTGAGGAAGGCTTGCAGTGCTATAAATTTCCCTCTTAGAACTGCCTTTGCTGTGTCCCAGAGGTTCTGCTAGTTCGTGTCCTCATCGTCATTTTGTTCCAGAAATTTGGCAATTTCCTTCTTGATCTCATCTCTGACCCAGCTATCATTCAGCATAAGGTTATTTAACTTCCATGTTTTTGTATGTGTATGCAGATTCACGTTGTTACTCATCTCAAGTTTTATTCCACGATGGTCTGAGAAGATGTATGGAATAATTTCTATTCCTTTAAATTTGCTGAGGTTAGACTTGTGACTTAAGATGTGATCGATTCTGGAGTAAGTTCCGTGGGCTGATGAGAAGTATGTGTATTCAGTTTTGTTGGGATGAAATGTTCTGCAGATGTCTGCTAAATCTAAATGCTGGATGGTTAGATTTAAATCTAGAATTTCTTTACTCCGCTTTTTGTTGGAGGATTGATCCATCACTGCCAAAGGAGTGTTAAAATCTCCGACTATTATAGATTTGGAGGAAATCAAGTTGCTCATGTCTGTTAGAGTTTCTCTTATAAATTGAGGTGCATTCTGGTTGGGTGCATAGATATTAATAATTGAAATCTCATCATATTGAGTCTTACCCTTAACAAATATGAAGTGACCATTTTTGTCCTTCCTTACTTTTGTTGGTTTAAAGCCTATTGTGTCCGCAAATAAAATTGCAACTCCTGCTTTTTTCTGGTTGCCATTTGCCTGAAATATGAATGACCATCCTTTCACCCTGAGTCTGTATATGTCTTTTAAGTTAAGATGCGACTCTTGTATGCATCAAATGTCTGGCCTGAGTTTTTGTATCCAGTCAGCTAACCTATGTCTCTTTAGAGGGCAGTTTAAGCCATTCACAATAATGGAGAGTATTGATAAGTTTGGTGAAATTTGGGGTATTGAGTTTTTTGAAAGTCCAGTGGGCATTTTTAATCCTTTTGCCATTGTGGAAGTTGGAGTTTGATCAGAAGTTTCTGAGTGAGTTTACTTTTGTAGTAGAGGATTGGGTTGGTTATTATGGAGGATAGGTCTGAGAATATCCTGAAGAGCTGGTTTGGTTATGGCAAATATTTTTAGCATATGTATATCATTAAAGTATTTAATTTCTCCGTCGTAAATGAAACTCAGTTTAGCTGGGTACAAGATCGGGGTTGAGAGTTCTTTTGCTTGAGGAGATTAAACGTTGATGACCACCCTCTTCTGGCTTGAAAAGTTTCAGCAGAGAGATCTGCAATCATTCTAATGCTCTTCCCTTTGAAGGTAATAGATTTCTTTCGCCTGGCCACTTTGAGAATTTTCTCCTTCATATTAACTTTAGTGAAGTTAATTATGATATGCCTGGGGGATGTCTTATTGGGGTTGAGTCGTGCTGGGGTTCTGAAGCTATCTGCTATCTGAATTTCAGGTTCTCTAGGCATGTCTGGAAAATTCTCTTTCATAATTTCATGCAGAAGGGCCTCTGCGCCCAGTGAGGCCACTTCATCTGTTCCAGGAATTCCTATGAGATGGATATTTGCCTTCTTTGAGTTATCCCAGAGCTCTCTGAGTGATCCATTTTTGCTCTCCATTTCTCTTCCTCTTTGAGAGTTTGGGAGCGTTCAAAGGCTTTATCTTCGATGTCGGAGATCCTTTCTTCTGCTTGGTCCATTCTGTTGCTAAGGGATTCCACTGTATTTTTCATATCTTTGAGGGCTGCAAATTCTTGTTTCAGTGTGTCTAAGTCTTTCGTGGTTTTGTCTTTAAATTCATTAAATTCTTGAGACAGCTTTTGAATTTCTCCCCGAATTCCTAATTCCATTTTGTTAATCTTGTTTGCCATCCAAATTCTGAATTCGATTTCTGACATCTCAGCCAGTTGTTTGTGAATGGGATCTTCAATTACATCTGCCATATCTTTCCTTGGGGGGGTTGATCTATTCTGGTTATTCATGTTACCAGAGTTTTTCCGCTGATTCTGCCCCATGATTGTTTTACTCCCTTTGATTTTCCTCTGGTGTTTTGTCGAGGACCTGTACAGTGCTGTGGCCTGAGAAACTGGGGCCCTGTTTGGTGTAGAGAGGCTAAGTGGTTCTGACTTGTTTTCAGCTGGTTTCTATGTGACCCTAGCGAAACAGTTACTCTGGGTTGAAGTCTCAGCTGTGGAGAAATACCAGCAATTAAGTCACCCCACCCACCACAGGCAACAAATGGAAAAGGAAAATCAAACCTTCCTACAACCACACACCCAGGGCACCACCTGGATAGTCCCCAGGTGAGTGACTCAGTTCAAAAGGTCCAAGTCAATTGTCTCAGTCAGCAGCTGCCTAGGGTGGTAGAGTTCAAGAGGTCCCTGGGAACTGGGTCACAGGGGTCTGGTGACTGCTCTAAAATGGCTTGCTCCAGTGCTGTGTGGAGTCAGGAAGAGCCACCAGTAAATAGATCAGTCTGGGAAGATTGATGCCTCCTTCCCCACCTTGCAGCTCTGTCACACTCAGTCACTGCTAGCCCCACAGGGCTGTGACCGAGTCAGTTGTCTGCAGTAAGCAGATACTCCAGGGGTTTGCACCTGCCTAAGTCACAGGGTAGTCTGTGTCTGCTCGACTAGGCCGCTATTCTCTGTCTTTATCCAGTAGGGAGTGGTGTGGCCTGTCAACTCAGGCACTTGATGGAGGCTGGAGGTGTCACTCAGTTCCAGCCCCACCCTTAGTTTTTGTTACTGGGTGAAGGGAACAACCCTGTGGGAGTTTGTTTCTGACCTTGCCAGATTCCTCTGCAGAGGAGAGTCTGATTTGAGTTCCCAGAACCTGTGTCTCAGGCCCTGTCTTTAGTCCTGCGGGTTTGTATTCGCAGCATGATCAGTTGTTGGCTGTAGCCTCTTGGCCTCCTTTGTCTATAGGCTGGTGATCCCCTAAGGGCCAGGTGCATCTTAGGCTCAGTAGAGTGGTTCTCTGGATCAGCCCCACCCTAGGAGTGTCCTGGCTCTGCGGGTGTGTTTTCTAGTCCCCGTGTTCCACCCAGGTCAGTACCATCTCAGGAAAATCCTTTACTCACGGGGCCTGTGTTTCAGTCCCAGGTCTGTTCCATGGTGGTTGCCATCTGAGAAGATGCTCCTCATCTGGTTGCCCAAGAAGACAGGAGGAGAGGCTATGGGATATCTGGGGGTTGGCCTTGTTATTGCTGAAGACGGCTGTTGCTCTGCACCTCGGGGCACCACCGCTCCAGTGTAATTCCCTCTCAGCCGACCGTTGTCTTCTCGCTCCTTTGCTACAGAGTCAGCACTGGCCAGCTGTAGTCCAGGTCCTGCCTACACCTCTTAAGAGTTCACCCAAGAATCCTGACTCCTGAGGGGCCAGGTCTCCAGATCACGGAGTGAGAGTGGAGGGGGGTGTTAGGAGCTCAGGGTTGCAGGTCATAACACCAAGCTCATTGAGACCAAATGAACAAATAAACAGATACAAAGGTTACCAGGCACATGGGCCCATAGATACAGAGACAGACGGAAACACATAAACATACAAGCAATAGCCACGACAACAGCAATATAAGAACAACTGCAATAAAAATAGTGATAATCGTAAAATAATTGAAAGGAAAAAAAGAGAGAAAAAAGTGGTGTTAGAAGGAATGTTAAGTGAGAAGAAGAAATTAAAATTAGAAGACATAGAAATAAAAAATATATCTATATAAAATGTAATAATAAAAAATTATTGAAATCTCCTCTAAGAAAATGGTGAGGAAAAATCAGACAAAAAGAAAACAACAGCAAAAACAAAAAACAAAAAAATCCCCACGAAAACCAAAAAAAAAAGCAAAACAAAACAAAACAAAAGGCACCAACTGCAAAAATATTCTTGTGGTAGAAATATACCTATAAATATCTATATGTCTGCTGTAGGGATCAACTTTCGTAGGAATATATTCATACTGCGATATACTTTCTGGACACCAGGTGGCGCTGTGGTTTTGAGACTTATACCGTTACCATGGTAACCACCTTCCATGGCCAATCGCCATTTTGGAGTTTCTGTAAAAGTTTCTCGCCTAAGAATTGTGCAACCTCGGCTGTTCTTTTCCGGACAGCACTTGCCACCGACCTTCCCACTCAGTGCAGGTGTCCACGCTTCCTAAGTCCCTCCACTCTGTTCCCAGGTTCCCCCGCAAACTGGTGACGGCAATCAGCCATAAGGGGAGTGGTGTTGAGTTTGCGCGGTATCTCCTGTAGCTGGTTCCCGGGGCTTCAGCAGCCAAAGCTGGTCGGCGGCTTCAGTTGCTTCGCGGCTCCAGAAGCCAAAGCCGGGTCCTAGGCTTCAAGCCGGTTCCCGTGGTTGGAGCACTCAGGGGATTTATTCTGAGTTTTATGGTTCAGAGTTTTGGATGGGTGTCCGCCAGTTCGCTACGCAGCCTGAACCGCCAGCCCCCTCCAACACCTGGGGGAAAGGTGCCCGCCCTTTTGGGTAGTTCAAAATGTCTGTTTCCCGGGCAGGATCCCTTCCCTTCAATTGTCCAACAGTTTGCCCAGCTCCCTGTGGTTTTGAGTGGCTCTCCTTTCGGATGCCTCCCTCAGTTCAGGATTAATTACTTGTCAATTGGATTTTGTCAGCATTTACAAGCTGCTGACCTCCGTGGAGGAGGGGCCTGCTGGCTGGCATGGCCGAGCAGGGAAGAATCTCTACAACAGAGTCTGTGATTTTAAATTACCCCTCATGTATAGCAAACCGCCAGTTCACTGGGTATCTCCAGCTGTCTGTCCACTCCAATAATCCACATACAGGGAAGGTCCAGACCACCTTTCCTCTCACCTGGTGGCTTGGGAGAGGTGGGCTACACGTCTGTCCTCATGCTCCGCCATCATGCTCCACCCCCAATAGTGTAATTGCTAATATTCAGGCTGGTCACAAGGAAATTTATAGGGCAACAAAACAGATATCCCTGAAGAAAATGTCTCTAGCAGCTCCTCCATATTAGAATTCTGAATCTAATCATAGCCCTTTAAAATGCATGTTTCTTCATTTATTCAACATATTGCAGGGAGATACAGAATACCACAATGCTTGGTCTTATTCAATTGAGTTCTGTCTGGAGCTTAAGTGACATGGCCCTTATCCATGTTCTCAGTGGGACAGAATACTGTGTGGGTTAAGGACTTAATCAGAATCTCAACATTCCACTGACTAGCCACATACAGCAATAGCTGGGAGCAGGGATCCTTTCTGAGCTCCACTTGCCTCATTTATAAAATGGAGATAAGGCCAGTCTCACAGATTTGCTTTACCTCATTGACTACAGATTTAGTGAATAAGATGCATATGCTAAATGGTTTAACAGAATGCCTGTGGTAGAAACCTCCAAACAAGAGTAGCTTTAGCAAACCCTAATTTTGTTCATCATACAGATACAAAGAACACAACTATGTTAACAGTACTTGTCTAAATACCATACTGATTTGCAAAGTAAAAGGAATATAAAAAGGAGTTCCTTGTGCAGAACTATTTTGTTTCAAGTGTGGAGTATGCCAATACTATCTATTGCCACTTCACTGCCCTTTTTTAACCTCGTATTATTCTGGGTCTTTCTTACCTCTGTATTCTTTAAATTATACGTATATTTTCTTAAAGTCTACCACTGACTTACAAATATATATACATATATGTATGTATTCCTGTTAAATAACAAACTATATTGCTTTTTCAGTCTATTACCATTTACATTTTGTTTTACAATGTGGGAACATGGTGTCATTTAGTGTGCAAACGTAGTATGAATGTCCATATTCACCTTTGACGAACAGATTATTTGGGTTGCATGCCATTCATTTCTACATCACTTGCAGAAAGAGCACTTATGTGTTTGTCACTTTGTTCAAATTTCTTGATTTACTTATTTTAAAAAATGTATTTCATAGCCAGGCATTGTGGTGGGCAACTGTAGTCCCAGCTACTTGGGAGGCTGAGGGGCAGGAGAAATGCTTTTTCTTTTCTTTTTTTTTGAGACAGAGCCTCAAGCTGTTGCCCTGGGTAGAGTGCCATGGCATCACAGCTCACAGCAACCTCCAACTCCTGGGCTCAAGCAATTTTCCTGCCTCCACCTCCCAAGTAGCTGGGACTATTTTTTGGTTGCAGCCATCATTATTGTTTGGTAGGCCTGGGCTGGATGCGAACTGGCCAGCTCAGGTGTATGTGGTTGGCACCTTAGCTGCTTGAGCCACAGGCGCCAAGCCCAGGAGAATTGCTTAAGCCCAAGAGTTTGAGGTTGCTGTGAGCTGTCATCCCACTGCACTCTACTGAGGGTGACATAGTGAGACTCTGTATAAAAAAAAAAAAGTATTTCATAATAATCAATGATGTAATTTAGATTTTTTCTAACATACTTTAAAGAAAGCTTTCAGTGTTAAGTCTGAACCAAGATATTCAATGTAGTTTTTTTTTTAAACATAACTTTTCAAATTCATTAAATTTGTATTGTTGTTTCTCAGTACAAATTTTCTAGTGCTTGCTAGTTCTGGAGCTATTGTTAAAGGCATCCCATGTTTAGATCCTTCATAGGGTTTCTAGCTATAAATTCTATGATGTGTATTAAAGTTTTGATCATTGACTCAAGGTTTTCTCATTCCACTAAAAGAATTTCTGTTCAACATGAATTCTTCGATGAACTATGAGAGTAGATTTTTTGCTGAAGGCTCTTCTACAATCATTGCATTCATAGGGTTTTTCTCCAGTATGTATTCTATGATGTATTGTGAGGTGTGACTTCTTGCTAAAGGCTTTTCCACATGTACTGCATTCATATGGCTTGTTCCCAGTATGTATTCTCTGATGCACAATAAGTTGTGACTTCTGGATGAAAGCTTTTCTGCATTCACTGCATTCATGGGGTTTTTCCCCAGTATGAATTCTCTGATGTTCAATGAAGTGTGAACTCCGAGTGAAGGCTTTCCCACATTCACTACATTGATATCGTTTGTCCCCAGTGTGAATTCTCTGATGTACAATGAGATCTGATTTCTGAATAAAGGATTTTTTACATTCATTACATTCAAAAGGTTTCTCCCCAGTATGAATTCTGTGATGAACACTTAGTTCTGACTTCCAGTGAAAGGTTTTTCCACACTCATTACATCCATAGGGTTTCTCCCCAGTATGTATTCTCTGATGTACAATGAGCTGAGAATGCAAAACGAAGGCTTTCCCACATTCACTGCATTCATATGGTTTCTCCCCAGTATGAGCTCTTTGATGCACGCTAAGAGTTGACTTCTTGACGAAAGCTTTCCCATATTCATTGCATTCATAGGGTTTCTCCCCTGTGTGAATCCTCTGATGAATAATGAGGCTTGGCTTCTGGATAAAGGCTTTCCCACAATGACTACATTCATGGGGTTTCTCTCCTGTATGTGTTTTCTGATGTACAGTAAGTTGTGGCTTCTGAATAAAGGCTTTTTCACATTCATTACATTTGTATGGTTTCTCCCCAGTATGAATTCTCTGATGCACAATGAGTCCTGACTTTCCACTAAAGGCTTTCCCACACAGTATACATTTATATGGTTTCTTGCTGGTAAGAAGTGTAGGTTGTGCAAAAAGGTGTGACGTCTGCACAAAGGTACTGATATGTTCATTAACTGCTCTGTTCACAGGGACTACTTTCTCCAGGACATTATATTCACAATCTATTTCCTCAGTCAGTGACTTACTGTGAAGTACAACTTGGTTCACAAGCTTCTCTTGGTTTTCCTGATGATTTAGTCCATCTTCAAGTTTCAAGTTTTTAAAAATTGAGTCTACTATGTTACAGAGTATCTCTTCAGAAAGACTCTTTTGTGGAGTTAATTCTTTAATTTGGGGTCTAATTTCACAGTCTGAAAGAGAGCACAAGTATAAATGATGTCACTTTGCTCTTCAGCTTTGAGGATAACAAGATAAAACACAAAAACAAAAAACCAAATAAAGTTCTTCATTTTAAAAGAAATCACTAGAAATTTGCAAATGAATATGATCAGCTTTGTAATTTAAGATAAAGAATAAAACCTAAAGATAGAAGAAGAAATGAAAATAAAAAGTAGGCAGAGCAATAGTGAAAAAAGAGTCAATGAACTAAGTGTCACAGTCCCACACTCTTATAGTTCAGCCCCATTTTACCACATGGGTCTGTAAATAGCAAAGGCTGACCAAAAAAATAACTGCAGGGAAGACAGAGAAATGATGCTAACAAAGGGACTTGAGGGTGAGCTGAAGAGACCAACAGAAAGATTAAATCCATATTAAATCTATAAATACATAAAAGTAACCAGACCACTTAAAGCACAACTACAGGCAAAGGATTTTAAAGTACATGCATCTTAATAGGTCAGATAACATAAAAAGGACAAGGGACAGAATGGAACATAATCTATTTAAAAGAACAAGTATAGTTAAGAGGGATAAAAAAGTATAAAAATAAAGTACACTGTAGTAATTTGGTGGTAGAAACAGGGAAAAGGAGAAAAGGAAAAAAATTAGGGTCCTACAAGTCAAAGAAGAACCAGAAAACTCAAAACTCCTTCCCTGTTACAGAGAGAGGAAAGTAGAAGCTCTCATATAGATCTTGAACTATGCTATATTAATAGAAAAGAGCTCCTTAAAATTAGAAATTTTGTAAAAACACCATGATATAATAATAATGAACAGAAAAAATGAACAGTCCATCAAGAACTATTATGGAAAATCAGGAAATGTGTATAAATCAACAGAGAAAATTGTCCCCTGCAAAAAAACCAAAGACACTAGACATGTAATTAAAGAAATTTTTTTCTCTACATTCTAAAAATAACATACTCAAACAAATATTTGAGGATGTGAAAACTGCTATGAATTAGAACAAAAAATAAAAAATAAAATGAACAAAAAACAGGGAGAAATAAAAAAATTCTTTAAATACTTGGAACAAATAAAAAAACAAATATGACAAGATTTTCAAATGTTGATAATGATGCCAGGTGATAGGTAAATGAAAATCCTTTATGCAAGCATATTACTTTTGTGTATGCTAGAGAATTTCCATACTATCACATAAAAAAGTGTGTGTGTGTGTGTGTGTGTGCATTTGCTTAATTTCAAGCAGAAAGAAATATATGCTGAAAGGACAAAACAGAAAGCAATATAAATAGCTATCTATAATGACAGAGATTGAGGAAAACAGAGTGAAGTGGTAATAGGAATAAAATACTTGAGAGAATATCTTTTATAAAATTTTAATTTTTGAACCATTAAAATATTTTGTTTTTGAAAAATTAAAATTCAGTTATAAAGAAAAAAAGTAAATCTCTAAAATAAAAACAAACTGAAAGAAATGAATTAACTGTATGTTAAGTTGATAAAATAACCACAAAAGAATATAAATATTCCAAATGGTCTTTGAACACTATAATCTAAGTCTTTTTTGAGATATTTTCTAAGAACACAAAAAACTGCCATGAAATCTTAAACCTCATTAATTAGTTCTCTCATGTAGTGATGTCAGTATTATAACTTTAATCTATATACATATATTAGTATAAAATGATTTTTAGATATACAAGAAAAGATATTTGAATATAAAAGCATAGAAAGAAAAATAATATTTCTGACTCTTGGTGTCCCACTAGTATGAGGAAGTTGGACTACAAGGCCTGTAGCAAGTTTATAGTTCTTTGATTTTTAAGAGACAGGACCAGAGTAGGGCAGAGAAAAGAGAGCAAGCCTTCATACATTTGCTTTCAGGCAGTTTTTTCAGAGAGGCCATCTCTTCCACCCCTGTGTTAGCCATACCACACAAAGCATTGCATTTCTGGAAGAAAATGAACTAATAGGCTTGAAGTCCTCTGCATGCACCAAAGACCTTGTTAGTATGGAATGTGATCTAGTTGGTTTAAGGTAGTATGCAATTACAGAATCTTGCAACCACACCATAAGAATGTTCTAGAGGAAATCTTAAATGCTGCCACTCCCTGCTCAGCAGCTATGATGCCAAAGATCAGACCAGCAAGCACAGAAGAACTACAGGCCTGCACCTCACTTGCACACACTCCACTTTTTAGAACTGAATCTATTTGGCAGAGCCTAGAGCATAGGTAGAAATAGAGTCTAGGTGCTTTTCGAGTTTCCAGACCCTACAGTGCAGTAAGATATTCTAGAATGGGAGTAGAGAGGATACAGAGTGGTATTTTGCCTCTTTCATGGATGGCAAACCAGAGAATGAGAGGCCATCTGGAGACCTGATTATGTGTGGAGACCCTGGAGCAAGACCACTGTTCACCTCACATCTTAGACACTTGTGTGACCTTGGACAGTTACTCATTCTGTGCACTTCCCACCACCCCTGGTTGGTGTGAGGTTTCAGTGCAGTAAAATATAAAGTTCTTGGAACAGGGCCTGTCACATACTGAGTGTTCAACAAATGTTAGTTATAATTATATAATACAGCATTATATAATGAAGTTTTGGCTTTTAAAATATTTATATAAGATGAACTAAGATCTGTGTGCACCTTTACCAGAATAGTTTCTACGGATCGTAGCAAATGGAACATATGATATTTGTGAAGTACCAATGAGAATTTTTTTCTCTCTAGACTTTTGTCCAACTTGCTTTTGTAATGTTGCTATTAAAGAATGGAGGGGAACTTGTCATTCATCTACCTTGAATTAGGTAATTGTCACAGACTGTAACTGCCATCCCCAGGAAGGTAATGAAAGCTTTCAGACATCATTCGTCAAGGAAGGAGCTGTAAGTCCTGCACTAGGCTATTTATTTTGAGCTCTGTACAAAACCTTTTATTTCCAACTTAGAAAAAAATGTATGTTGTCCAGACTGGAACTACCATGGGAAATAACAAAATGCTTTTTAATATTGTTTTGAGTTAAGAATTTAGGGGTATTGAAACAACAGCAAAAGCTTTTGGCAACTCTTACTATCTTGACAACCGGAAATCTCCATCTCTACAGTAAAAGAAACAAAATGAGGAGCAGACCAAAGGTGAAGAGCTTCCCCAGATTTGGAGACACATCTGTCATTTGGAGATCCTGTCATGTTTTGAGCAACTCTGCTTATCAGAGAATTGTCTCACATAAGACTTGGTAATCTGCAAATGTAACCCCATGTCTAGGTCTGCAGCCTTATACCCTACAAAGTCACTCTCCTTCATCCACAAAATGTTCCAGACCTGGGATAGTTTGTTAAGGACTGTCAACTGTTTACACCTGATGCAGCATAGCACTGTCATTGACGACATGGTCATTTGCTCTCCCTGATCGTGTGGCCTCAAGAGATGCATAACATGCATCTTGTTATCTATGAAGTGGGTGATAACAAGGCACCTAATTCGCTAGATTGTGAGAACATTAAATGAGATAATGTAATAAAATATTAGTTACAATGAATGATATCATCATTATCATAAGCTCCAATGGGTCTTAAAGTTACCTAATATTTTTATTTAAAACATCCTTATCAGATGCAGTTCTATCTTTGCATCAGCCTCTGATGTATAGGCTTCATTTTGCCAACCTTTTCTATAATGTGGTAGTGAGAAGTAAGCACCATACTGTTCACATCATTACAGACTATCAGTGAAGTTTTCCTGCTTGCCAGTTTGTTCTTGCTCCATACTTCTATTAATGCCACCTATTATAATAGATATGGGAGCTCATCACACATTGGGTTTATACTGACTTTATGGAAAACTGAAATGTTTATGTCTTTTCCTGAGGAGTTAATATTATGCCAAGTCTTTCTCATTCTATAGTTTTATGTTTTTTTTTAATCCTACGTGATACATGATAAAAGAATTCTGCCTCAAGGCAGCTCTGATTTGGCTATGATTTATGGGTTTAGACCCTTTCAGTAAATACAGTACAATTAAATGCAAATGATTCCTATGGTATGGTATTTAAGATTCAACTGTATATCTGTCTCTATCTGTATATCAGACTCTTGAGCTATATGAAGCTTGAGTTTCCCTCTTGATTATCATTTAATCTTTTGGCCAAAAGTAATGGTTTGCTCTCTGTGTCTTGATCACACTTGTGTAGACAATCTTGATAGATTTGTGAGCATCGCATCAATTTCCTCATAATACAGTATTTCCAATGATGGAAACATTGACAAGGGCACACATCTGGCTTACAAGCAATGCTTCATTCTAATGCAATCTTGTAGCTGCCTAGGGGATGTAATACATTTCATCAATAACACATTTTCAAAAAAAAAAAGGAAAAAGAAAAATAATATTTCAAGGATCCATAGGAATCTTACTTCCTTGCTTTCCATATGTTAGGTTCTCACTTACCTGGATAGGGCCAACTTGAGATTCCTCTCTCCTCCATCCATGGTTCTCCTTGCTTCAACATTAGACTTGACTTCAGGGACTGATACTCTGCTTATGGGAAATGACAAAGGTCTTGGACATTAATGGACAACCTGCTACATACGCACCATAATGGCTACTGACATTACCAAAGCTTGACAAAACTCTCATATGTTGCTGGTAGTACGTAAATTGTTATAACCTCTTTGAGAAACTGTCCAGTAGCATCTTCTAACACTAAATATACATATACCTTATGATTCAGCAATTCCACTCCTATAATATACACCCAATAGAAACAAAATGTTTTTTTCAACCAGAAAATACCTGTAAGACTGTTTCTAACAGCTTTACTCATAATGGCTCAAATCCAAAACAACCCAAATGACCATTGACAGTAAGATGGATACACTGATGAATTATTGTATACTTATTAAATGGAACAGAACCCAATAATAAGGGGGAACAGACTACTACTACATGCAACATCATGAATTTCACAGATATTATATTAAATAAAATACGCCAGACAATAAAAACATACTGTGCGATTCCACTTACATGAAGTTCAAGAATAGACAAAGTTAATCTATGGTGATAAAAGTACAGAATAGTAAGGGGCTCTCACAGTCTGCCAGGGTGATAGATATGTTCTGTGTCTTGATCTTGGTAGTAGTATATACTTATGAAAAAATGCATCAAGCTCTATAATATTTGAACACTTTTTATATACATTATACCTCAATTAATTTATGTGCATATAAACTAAGAAAAACTTGGGCTCCAAGTCCATTGTCTTTTGCCTCAAAGAATGAGCAGGATGAAGTATTCATTTTCTTTTTATCCAAGTTCCCTGGAGAGGTAGAAGCATAGTATTTGGTACTAAAAAAAATTAATGTTATTTTGACACAGCTTGAAACCAAGCTCATTAACATTCAGAGACCCAACAGCTTTTAGTAAATAAGAAAAAAAAAGTAATCAATTAAGTACTCTCATTGGTTTAATATTTGTCCATAAATTCTTTGACACACTTCCCTTCAAGAGGTAGAGCTGAATTCTCCCTCCCTGCAAGGGGCTGGACTTAGCAACTCACTTCTAATAAATACAATAAATGATGGTGTGATTGTGAAAACTTAGTTACAAAAGGTACCTTCCTCTTTGTCTACTCATTTGTATCATTCTACCTGGGGGGAGTTAGCTGGAATATTATGAGAGGAACTGGGGCTTCCTGCCAATGAACAACAGTCTCCTGTCAACAGTCCTGTAAGTGAACAACCTTAGAAAAAGACCTTACAGCTCCAATCAAGCTTTCAGGTGAATACAGCCCCTGATGATATCTGACTGCAACTACCGCCAAATCTACTCAGCAAGTCATTTTGAATTCCTGATGTACAGGTAGTGTTAGTAAAAAACTGTTCGTTTTAAGCCAGTAAATTTCGGGCTATTATAATAGGTAACTAACATAAGTACTCTCTGAGGGAAAATGTCCTTACCCACTGAAACAAGGTTGCTATAGTTCTCCAGCATCACATCCCTGTATAGGTTTCTTTGAGCAGAGTTCAGAGTTCACTGCCACTCCTCCTGAGTGAAGTCCACAGTCACATCCTTGAGTGACACAAAGCCCTATAACAAGACCTCTCCGTTCAATCTAAAGCAAAAAAACCACTGATGTGTAAAAGATGTCTGGGAACTTACTACTGTTTTTGGAATGAA
Source organism: Nycticebus coucang (assembly GCF_027406575.1). Taxonomy (NCBI): domain Eukaryota; kingdom Metazoa; phylum Chordata; class Mammalia; order Primates; family Lorisidae; genus Nycticebus; species Nycticebus coucang. Next base: position 24,866,461 of record NC_069781.1, on the reverse strand, counting down.
GAGTTAATCACAATAAGTTAAAGAAGATGTTTATTATGAGACCAGGTTTTCTACTATATGGGAATAGCAAAACTCATGTTAAAAAAAAAATTCAAGGAATTTTGAGTACTTCAGAATAATGCTCAAACATATTTATTCACATACCACCTTCACAATTTTTACTATACCTACATGTCACCTGCACTATTATTGATTTAATAGTTTCAACCCAACTCAACATTTTTTACTTAAATAATTTCATTTTAAAAGGAAGAATTTAAAGGGAAAATCATTATCACTTGTCATAAAATAAAGACAAAGACAACAAAAATCTACAAACAAGTATATCCTAGTTAAGTGCCATGTGTGAGATTTGCCTTAAAATTCCAAGAAATAAAGGGAGAAAGGAAAGATAAGAGATTGCTAAAATACTAATAATTATTGAAGATATAGGAGGAAGTACATGCAGTTCATTATACCATTTTCTAAACTTTTAGATATTTGAATTTTGAATTTTTCCATTAAATTTTTTTAAAAAATTAAATAAACATAAAGTTCAAGAAAATTAAAAAAAAAAAAGCAATATTTCAATAGGCTCGGCACTTGTAGCTCAGCAGCGAGGGCACCAGCCACATACACCGGAGCTGGCAGTTTGAACCCAGCCTGGGCCTGCTAAACAACAATGACAACTGCTGGGCGTTGTCAAAAAAAAAAAAAAAATAGCTGGCCATTGTGGTGGACACCTGAAGTCCCAGCTACTTGGGAGGCTGAGGCAAAAGAATCGATTAAGCCCAAGAGTTTGAGGTTGCTGTGAGCTGTAACACCATAGCACTCTACAGAAGGCAACACAGTGAGACTCTGTCTCCTAAATACATAAACAATAAATCTAATCAACACACACACCAAAAAATCTAATCAACACAAATGAAAACTGCATATCCAGACATAAAAAATAGAATAATTTATGCTCAATTACTAATAAAGTACTATTAAGCCCCTTTTTGCTTGCTTTTCAAACAATAACTAAGTTCTATGCCAATAAGAAAATTTAATTTTTTAATTTGATATTAATCAAACCCAACCAACCTATACCAAACATTGTAAGAGGAAAAGAGAAGTATCAGCAAAAACACATTGGCTTTTGGTTTAAGTATCCTACTAAAATCCTGTACATGAGAAAAAGCAAGTTTGGCCAGAGGGAAAGGTAGAATTAAGAATTCTATTTGTCAGGCTTAGAGCCCATTGCTCAGCGGTTAGGACACTGGCCACATACACTGGAGCTGGCAGGTTCGAACCTGGCCTGGGTCTGCTAAACAACAGTGATAACTACCACAAAAAAAAAAAAAAAAAAAAAGCCAGGTGTTGTGGCAGGTGCCTATAGTCCCGGCTACGTGGGAGGCTGAGGCAAGAGAATCGCTTAAGCCCAAGAGCTTGAGGTTGCTGTGAGCTGTGATGCCACAGCACTCTACTGAGGGTGACATACTGAGATTCTGTCTCAAAACAACAACAACAACAACAACAACAAGAATTCTATTTGTCTAACAATAAAAAGGCAAAGTCAATTAAAAATGGGTAAAACACTTAAATACACATTTCTCTAAAGAAAATACGTAAATGAACAATAAGCACATAAAAGATGTTCAACATCATTAGTAAGTAGGAAAAGACAAATCAAAACCTCAATGAGATAGATCTTCATACCTACTAGAATGACTATAATAAAACAAAAAATAACTGTTATGTTAACAAGGATGGGAGAAATTGGAACCTCCTAAATTGCTGGTGTAATTGTGAAATGGTACAACTGTTCTTACTGTAAAGCAGTTTGGCAGTTACTCCAAATGTTAAGCACAGAATTACCTTATGACCTAGACATTCCCTTCTTTGGTAAAATATCCCAAAGATCTAAAAACAGGTACTCAATTACTGTCAATACTTGTATGTCAATATTCATAGCATCTTTAGTCACAATAATCAAAAAGTAGAAACAACTCAAGTGACCATCAACAGATGAAGAAATAAAATGTGGTATATTCATACAATGAAATATTACTTATTCAGCCATAAAAAGGAATAAAGTTAAGATACATGCTACAGCATGGACAAACCTTAAAGACATTATGATAAGTAAAATAAGTCAGACATGAAAGAATAAATATTATGTACTTTTGCATATTAAATACATTGAATAGGCAAATCCATAGCCTCAGAATTAATATCAAGGTTACTAGGGGCTGGAGATGAGGAAGGAAGAATGAGGAGTTCCTGTTTGATGAGTACAGACTTTCTGTTTGGGTTATGAAAGTTTTGGAAATGGTGGTGATGGACACTCAACATTGTGAATATAATTAATGCTTCTGAATTATGCACTTAAAATAGTTGAAGTGGAAAGTTTTATATATATTTTATCACAATAAAAAGAAATTCAAATTAAACATGAAATATCTACTAAAATGTATCTCTAAGTGGCAATAATGACTAGGTAATAATGACGATTCAACAGGATGATAGTTGCTCAGACCAAAATCCATGAAGCATGGAGTTCAAGCTGAGAAAAGAGAAGTGGGGAGAGAGGTGTAATGGACAATACAAAAATGGAATGTCAATTGATCAGAGGTATAGAGGAAGCTGAAGAATTGTTAGAGTCAAGATACTATAGTAAATGAGCTAGAAACACAGAAATAATGGCCAGTGAAATGCTTAGAGGAGGTACAGTTATTGGCAATTACTAATCTAGACTATGACAGTGAGAGTTGGAGGTTGAGAGATGTGGAAAAAAAAGGATCTCTGGAAATGAGGAAGTACACTGGCAACAAAGGATTATAATCCAGAAGACCCCAGACTTTTAAAATCAGATACACTTCATGGTTAAAAGAAGGAAGAAAAAAAAATAAAAGCATTTACTATGAATAATACATACCTTTAAAAAACCCCATAAATTATACACATGTACTTTGACACTGAGATATTATGTTTATTAAAAGGATATAAAGTAAAAATTCTCATATTTTCTCCCCAGTAGGTCTCCCTAGTAGATCATCTTGCATATCTTTTGAGGAATGCTCTCAACTCTGAAGACTACTATACTGAAGCCATAAAGGGCATACCTAATGGAATGTTACAAGCAAAAATGAAATAATATGTACCCTTCAAATGAAAACATTTAAAACTCTAAGAATTACAACCACTATGATGCTGGTTAGCAGTGCTAAACTGAGAGATAATACAGTAAGAATGAGTACATTCATTTGATCTCCACTATCCATCACCAAGCATGCTCACTGGATAAGCACTTCAAGGCTCTTAACCCACTGCATTTTAATAGAAAAGTATTTGATTATTTATTGGTTAAAAACTACAAATTATAATTGATTTTATTATCTTTGATGACATGAATTTCTTGGACCAATTTCACACACTCTGAAATTCTGCACCACAAATGACAGATTTTATACTTAGACCAAGACAGATTGCCAAAAGGGTATGTACTTGAACCTCATAATTCTACTGGGCAGAAGAAACAAATTCATTGAATTCTGCCTTATTATTATGCCCTATACTTAATTTGAGAAGTGGTTTTAGAAAGAGATATGAAGAAACCTGCTATGGAACTGTCACTACGTCATGTGTATACAGACCCATAAAGAGGATAACTTCAAACCTAAATACCAAAAATCTTTACTTCCCTTGAGAAATTATCACATTTAATGTATAATGTAAATTATATAATTACAAATAGTATGCTTGACTTTATGAAAGATCCTATAACTTGTATGAATATGTTCCAAGTTTCCTTAGAAATAAAAGTATCCTCTATTTTGTTATTATTTTCCTTGATGTCTATTTGCATTTTTTATTTAATTAAATTATTCTTTTACACTGCCTCAACCGCAAAAAACAAAATGGGGCATAAATAGCTCACTTACCTGAGACTTGGTCTTTTTCTGCCGCTCTTCACAAGAGGCAGATACCTGTTAAAGACAGGGCTGGGATAAGCAGGAAGGGGATAAAACTCTGGCATCAACTCCATTAAAGACCCCCTTTCGTAGGTTTATTTCAAAGAGACCACAAGGATTATACAGTGATAACATTAACCTATTGATGTATAGTTCTGAGAAGATGAGGACATAGTATGTTTTTCCTTTGAGGATCTGAGTGTTTATATTCCTTTATGTTAAATGTTTCTCCTTTGACCCCACAAATCTACGATTAGCTATTTGCTATAACAAAATAAGTGTGGACATACACAAAGTTACATCTGCATATTCATTACAATGATGATTTATCACCTAAAAATTAGAAAAAACCTAGATGTCCAGCAAATGGGGTTGATTAAATCAATTATGGAAAGGACAGAATGCCAAATAGTCATTAAAAATGGTGTCCTAGAAAAATATTTGCAAACCTGGAAAATGTTTCCAGTTGCATTATAAAGCAAGACAAATAAATCACAAAATGATATATGATCACAGTTAAAAGAAAATATCTGCAAGGATATCAAAATGTTCATGGTTACCTTTGGATGGTAGGATTACAAGTAATTTCTATTGAGTTGCATTTGGCATTTTCAGTTTCCAATTTTCCTACAATAAGTATATATTACTTTTGAAATTAAAAATGATAATTATTTTTAGTAGCTGTTTTCCAGCTGAACTCTTAACCAAAGCTCATACCAAGTTAAGTTCTAAAGGGCACAATTCACCACAGCAAGTTTAGCTATAAGAAAACAAACAGGGATTCAATAAACTTCAATAGTCACTGTTTTCCACACACTTTTTTATGTCACTTCACACTTTTTCTACACTCTGGTGTATCTTGTTTGTGTTGATTAAGGTATAATTTATAGATTATAAAATATACTCAGTGTAACTAATTTTTAGTGAATTTACAAATTTTATGATAAAAACATAGAAAATTTGTAAACTTAATGTCACAAACTTTAGTAAATTGTACAACCATCACAGCCGGGTTTAGAATATTTCCATTGCCCCAGAAAATACCCACAGGCCTCTTGCAATAAATCACTGTTCCTACCTCTAGCCCCAGGCTACCATTAATCTGCTTTCTGTTTCCAGAGATTTGCCTTTTCTGAAAATTTCATATATATAGAATTATATAATGTGTAGTACTGAGGTCTAGCTTACTTCTATAGCATAATGTTGTTAAGGTTCATCCACGTTGCAGCATTTATTAGTAGTCTGTTCCTTTTAATTACTGGATAGTATTACACTGTGTGTATATATCACATGTTACTTATTTATTCACTGTTTGACGAACACTAGCATCGTTTCCAGTTTGAACCTATGATGAATAATGTGCTATGAACATTTGCGTACAAGTCTTTGTGTAGATCTGGTCCATCTTTTCGATCACCTCTTCACATTTGATAGTAGTTTCTCAAAAGGAACTTTTAGGCTTGATCATTGATGAACCATGTTGTGCCTGGGTTCATCTGCAACTAACAAGCTAGAAGAGCTTATTACTCACTTAGGCCCAGCCTCACTAATGTTTGAAATAAGGAGGACCAGGCCAGGCACAGTGGCTCATGCCTGTAATCCCAGCACTCTGGGAGGCCAAGGCAGGTGGATTGCCTGAGCTCACGGGCTGGAGACCAGCCTGAGTCGGAGCGGGACCCCGCCTCTAAAAACAGACGGTCGTTGTGGTGGGCTACTTGAGAGACTGAGGCAAGAGAATCGCTAGAGCCCAAGAGTTAGAGGTTGCTGTGAGCTCACTTTATCCAGGGCCACCAAGTGAGACTCTGTCTCAAAAAAAAGAAAAAGGAGGTACAACTAGAAAATAGCCTCAAATATTACCACCCTGAAATTCTTTAATTCCCTGAAAGAATTAAAGGGATGTTTTCCTGTCCTGGTTAAAGAAGGGCAATCAACGTTTCATAAAGACCAGTTGTAATGATGGAAATGATATGGGAAGAAACCCAAAATCTGAAAACAGACAAGGCAAGTGAAGGAAAAGAGGTAGCATGTGTGAATCCTTAGGCAGGGGAACAATATACTTGGGGGCTGGTCATCCTTTTCCATCTACACAAAGAATCCATTTTATAGCAAGTGTACCCCTATGGCAGTCTCCCATTTTCAAAATCTCACCTTCCCCAAATTCTCACCTCTCCTACATCACTGGAAATGAAACTTGCCACTTGCAACACAGTCCATCACCTAGCTTCCCAGACCTGAAAATATTAGTGTAAATTCTGCCCAGTAATTTTTCTGTCTCTCTCCCTCTGAAATCTAGGATGCCTACTTTTACTTAACTCAAAGCACCTATTTTTTTTTTTTCCTATTCCACTGAAACCTGGTGACTCAGGGTCTCAAATCTCTGTCTTTCCCTGGGAACTCACCCTCAAGTTATAGCCTGGGCCCTCCATAGTCTTTAAAGGGCTATGAAACACAAAGAGCACAGCAGCTGAGTCAAGGGCTTTGCAGAGAGGCTGAAATGGTAATGTTTGGTGAGAATCATTTGCCATACACTTTTCAAACCTATTCTAGAAATGCTTAGGGCTAGATTACAAGACCAGATTTTGGAGGGGATACATAATTATTTAGTCAATTCTGTGATTTAGACAGGGTCAAATACTGTACATACAAGATTTGGAGTGCGAACGTAAATAGAAATTCTTACACATACAGTACTAGAAAAACTGAGTAAAACTGGATTTGACTCTCACACTCTTCTCTATAAAAGGATGGCAGATCTTAGCTCATAAGGTTACTGTGATGACTAAAAATGATTCCATATTTTTTTAAAATATCTAGCATTCTGCCTTGTAATAACATTCATGTAATGTTTACTTCCTGCTGGACAATGTATAATTCTGCACATACAATATCCCATTCATACTTCAAAAATCACTCTAGGAATTGAGTACTATTTTAATCTCCATTTTTCTAATTAATTTTTATTTTCAGCTAAAGCATATACAGAATTGGAAAACCTTAAAATGAAAGACAGTACTTCTCTGCCTTGCCCCTCCTCCCTAAATCTTGTTGCCTGGTACCAATCACTTTCAACTCTTTTAGTAGTTTCTTCTGGCATTTATCATTATATTTCTAAATAACATGGAAATATATACATACACACGGGTATATGTTAACCATTTCTTGATTTATTAATTTTTTTTTAGAGACAGAGTTTCATTTTGTCACCCTCGGTAGAGTGCTGTGGAGTCACAGCTCACAGCAACCTCCAACTCCTGGGCTTAAGTGATTCTCTTGCCTCAGCCTCCCGAGTAGCTGGGACTACAGGTGCCCGCCATAACGCCTGGCTTGATTTATTAATTTTAAACATTACCTATTGGCTCCTTAGAATTGAAGTCGAGGAGCTGGCACTCAGACTACCACCTCCATTTCCCATCACATCAAAATTTTGGTAAAATCGGGGTGGAGAAAGGAAAAGCAGAGAGAGGGAAAGAGGGAGGGGGCCTTGGTGTGTGCCACACCTTTTGGGGGCAAGACACGATTGTAAGAGGGACTTTACCTCACAAATGCAATCAGTGTAACCTGGTTTTTTTGTACCTTCAATGAATCCTCAACAATTAAAAAAGTTTTGGGGGGGCAAAATCAATTTCTGTGTTAACAGCATTTTAACTATGTAATTATTGTATATTAAGAGTATTCCATTCTTTTGTGAACAACTTTTTGTTTTTCCTGGACTTAATTTTTGTTCTAATGGCTTAGTTTTGTATAAACCTATCTCCAAAGCAGACACACACCTTTACATAGCATCGAATATTAGATAATTAATTAGATGCTCTTTTTTCTCCCCCCAAGAACCTTCCACTCTTCCTTTTCCCAGCAAGACTGTTTTCCCAGCATTTAGAGCACAGAGCAGACATGGCACTAATTAAAAGAACCATATCCCTTCCCTGCCTGGTAAACTGATGTTTCATCAAGAGTCAGTTCAAATGTCACCTACTCTAGAAAGCCTTTACAGATGTTTCTGGGATAGAATCAGTCATTCCTTCCTCTAACTTCCCCTAAGTGTTCAACATTTTCATATACAACTTTCCTGATACATGCTTAAGGCAAGGAATGATGCCACCTGAACTAAAACCAGAGGAGTGGGAATGGTGAGGAAAATCATGGCTATGTCAAAGAGGCAGAATCACCAGAATTTGACCACTAGTTGGTTAGGGGGAAAGAATGGAAAGAAGAAACTGCATGTCTCCAGGGTTTTCAACAGGGCCATCTGGATAAAAGGTGGGCAGCAGGATGAGCAGTCACAGTGGGAAGAAGAAAGATGATAAATTCTGTTTTGATATTTTAAACATGTTGTGATTGAGGAGTCTGTGAGTCATGGAGATGTCTGCATGACAGTTGGCTATGTGGATCTGGAGCTTGGAAGAAAAGTCTGGGCGAGTGTTGTAGACCAGCAAGTCTTGAGTTTAACGGTGACAGCTGATACACAGAATGTGGTTGAAACTGTCTAGATATATAGCACATATATAGCACAGGAAAAGGGCAAAAGAGCTTTAAGAAAGGGTTTTTGGGCTCGGCGCCTATGGCTCAAGCGGCTAAGGCACCAGCCACATACACCTCAGCTGGCGGGTTCGAATCCAGCCCGAGCCCGCCCAACAACAATGACGGCTGCAACCAAAAAATAGCAGGGCGTTGTGGCGGGCACCTGTAGTCCCAGCTACTTGGGAGGCGGAGGCAGGAGACTCGCTTGAGCCCAGGAGTTGGAGGTTGCTGTGAGCTATGATGCCACGGTACTCTACCCGGGGCGAAAGCTTGAGGCTCTGTCTCAAAAAAAAAAAAAAAAAGAAGAAGAAGAAGAAGAAAGAAAGAAAGGGTTTTTGAGGAAAGACTTGGAATTGAAGTATTCAGCTAGCTACAAGAAGGTAGTAAAGAAGGTAAACTACTCGAGGTCTGTTCAGGAGATATATTCAAAGGTGGAAGCAGAACCCTGGAAGAAGGATGGGAACTCTACCTCGCATCCTTATAGGCATAAACTCCAGTAGAAAACCCAGAGCACAGCATGTGTGGAGTGCAGCCTGAACGCAAACTGTTTTAACTCACGGCTGGAGACCCATCACTGATCATCCACAGCCTTCTCCCAAGGCTATCAAGCAGGCTACTAACAATTGTCCATCACAGCCCCCATTTACTGATCTCCCCCATCAGGTTCCTAAAATAAGCCCAATAACGGCTGTTCCCCTTCAGGGCCCCAACCACCGGTTTCTAGGTGACCTCCAAAGTGTGACCCTGAGAGACTCAATCACTCACAAAGGCACGTCTAATCGCTAAGCCCCATGAACCCCAAATCATTCACCGACCCTCCTCAGAATCCACTACAGCAGCACCGCTAAATAACAAGCCCCACGGGGCGGCGTTCACTACCTTACTAACCACAAGGGCGAAAACTACCGGCCGCTGCAGACGCTCAAGCGCTGCTCAAACATGACGACCCTTACTCCAACGCCAGCGTCTGACGCTCTCCTCAGAGCCAGACGCCCGAACTGCCCGCCTCTCCTCCAGAGCCCTCAGCCGAGCGCTCGGTGCCCACCCCCTCCGCAGCGGAGCTGAGGGATTCTGGGTGTTCCGGAGGAATCTCGCGCAGCCCATGACTCACCTTTATCGCGAGACATTCCCGGTTGTTAGTGCCCAGGAAACGGGAATTGATATGGCGGCTCCCGTGCACAGGAAAGTGTGTCGCGGCGGGTAGCGCCCTATTTCGAATAGGTGTCGTTACCCTACAGAAGAGCATTTTTTAAGAGCAATGAGGAGAGCCCTGGAAAGCTGTAGCTACGCGAAAGATACAGATACGATGCGGAACCGGAGACAAACTGGGAAAGAATTAGAGGTATCTGAGGATGGAGTCGGGCCCGGTAAGTATCCAGCTAAGATGTATAGAAAATGGGAACACAGTGGAAAGGGCAAGGATGAGGAAGGGGACTAGAGCACAAAGAAAGCCCCTCTTCTTACTATGCAGATGGGGAGAGTGAGGTTCGGCGAGCTTAAATCGATTGATTTAGGTCTCATTGCCTCACTTTCCCAATCTGAGATATAGTAATAATAATAGCAAATGTTTATAGAGAACTTATGGCATGTTCACTGAGATAAGTTATTTAATTTAGACTTTAATTGAGATGGAAAAGTCAAGATGGAGCAACATTCTCCTTGAGAGATGGCACTGGGAGAGGGAGTTAGAAGTTAGCTAGCCGATGAACTCCAGCTAATCATCCTGGAAAATGAAATTCAAACGTCCTCACAGCAACCTCAAACTTTTGGGCTCAGTGATTCTCTTGCCTAAGCCTCCTCAGTAGCTGAGACTACAGGCGCCCAACACAAGTCCCGGCTATTTTTAGAGACGGGGTCTGGCTCTTGCTCAGGCTCGTCTCGAACCTGTTGAGTTCGGGCAATCAACCCTCCTCAGCTTCCCAGAATGCTGGGATTACAGGCTGAGCTGGCCCTGATGTTACTCTTCTGAGAGACTTTAGGGCGGAAGGGACACAGCCAACCCTCCCTGTGGCGCTCCTTCTGCAATGTGTACGCGAATCGGAGAAATTGGGAGTTATCCAGAGTTTGGGTTCTCGGGATTATCAACATAATAGTCAAGGCAGATAAAACATCTCCTTGCTTCTTTAAAGTGTTCAGCCATGACCCTGTTTTTCCTCCACTAGGCTCCCTTCTGGCTTCCAGCTGTGTCCAAGGATAGCTCAGATCTCAAAGAGGGTTATTTTCATAATTACGCTCGGACAGAGCATAATACCTATCCTGGGCAATCTGAAATGTGTGTCACCCTACAGGTAGTGAACAGAGATACACAAGATAGAGTAAAATAGATAAAGTTAATAAAGATGCTTTATTTCATAAGCATGTGAAAGGCTCAAAACGTGAGGGGCATCCTCACTTTATCACAACTGCTTTTTCTAGTAACTAATCTCACTAAGAGTGAAAATTCAAGCACTTCAGCAAGAATTAACCCAGTTCCAGGAGAATGGTATTAATTCCTCTTAACAACCTAATCACCTCTTAAAGGCCCCACTTCCCATCACTGCTACATTGGGAACCACATTTCCAACATGTGAATTCTGCTCAAACTGTAGTACTTAGAGCAGTAGAAAACACAGAGGCAGAAAGTAAAATGGTGGTTTTCAGGGATGAAGGGTGGGGTTCATGGGGCATTATTTTTTAATGGATATAGAATTTTAGCTTTATAAGATGAAAGGAGTTAGGTAGTGGTGCAGGTTGCACAACACTATGAATATATTTAGTGACATTGGACTGTACAATTAAAAGTGATGAAGATGATAAATTTTGTGTTATATGTACTTTACCATAATAAAAAAGTTTTTTAAAGAATGTATTCTGGTATATTTTTAAGTTACCCCCACTAGTTTATGATGCTTATCTTACACTAAACAGCAGAAATAATTCTTATTGTTCAAATACTACAGGATCATGTAGTGAGGACATAAGGTGAAGTGGAAAAGTTTAGATACTACATAGAAATGGTGTTATGCATGTGAGTAAAAAAAGTGTAGAATCTTATGTGCTGCAGATATGTGGAAATGTGTCCAATATGAATTTACAATTCAAACATTGTCTCTAGTCAACCAAATGTAGTTAAGATAAGTCTGGAAGTGGTGATTCTTACAGACTACTATAGAAGAAGATGCAATCAATCAGAAAAAGCTCATAGTCTAGAAAAAGCGAGGCACCAAAGATGGAGCCTTGGAACTAACAAAGGATGGGAAAAAAAAAGAGGAGATGATATCAGAAATAGGGGAGAAATGGAGGGAGAAGAAGATGAAGGAAAGTGCTGTTAGGGGAACACATAGTGAGATATTTCAAGGAAAAGGGAAGGATTAAACGTTAGATGCAAAAACAACAAATCCACTAAGCTAAGACAAAATATCCCCTAGTAATAGGAAGATGGTGTTTGGAGAAATTGTTTTAGAGTAATGTGAAGACAAAGGCATTATACTGAAGTGTTTATGAACTGAGGAAATAGAAACACCAAGATAAAATCAGTTTTCAAGAATCTTATATGTTATGGGACAGAAAGATAAAGGTATATGTTACAAGATGGAATATTTTAAGAAAATTTAAACAGGTCAAAGACTGGGGGTGGGGAGAAGCTATAGCAGGAAAGAAGAGGTAAAAGACCCAGAGGTGAATGGATTCCCTAGTGAAGAATGATCCTGACTTACAAAGGAGGAAGGTTCCATTGTGTGCAAGAGAACAAAAACAAGGGGGTGTTGCCGTTCTATGCTGCACAAAAGAACCAGGCAGGATACAGGTTGAAGTGCTAGCTTGCAAGAGGTGAGCTAACCAGAGGTGCAGGAGAGCCCTGAGCCCCCTCTGCAATGCTATTTATTAAGGTGATACACAACAGGTGTGGAGAGTTAAAGTAATGACATAGGAGAGCTGCATGTGTAAGGATTGCAACGTGCTCTTCCCTCAAGTGTTCTTTCCCCACAACCTCCATGAAGTAGCTCCAAGCATCAGTGTTTAACACCTGCTTACTAACGAGTGACCCATCTTATCTCATTCCAGAACACTGAGTTACTTGGGGGATTGCCCCTAAGTCACAAAATATCTCTAGGCTTGACAGGAGACTGTTCTGTTCTCAGCGTTTCCTTTTAATGTGGTAAGAATCAGTAACTGTCCTTGCAAGCATGGTGTCTATTCCTCTACAAGGGGGAAATCAAGAACAAAATTTGAATTTAAAAAGTTTTAAATTTCACACTAGAACCAAAAACAATGTCAGTTACCAAGGATAGTCATGCTATTGGAGTTTTGCTAAATATGCAATCTACCAACAAAAAAAGAGGAATACTAAGTTCTTTATTATGACGCAATTCCTCAAAAAGACCAATCACTTGGTTGCTAGTTAACTACATTAGGCTCCTTCCACCACGAAAGGGCCAGTGGATTGTTCTCACTAAAAGAGACATGTTGTCACTAAAAGTGACAGAAGCGTTGGTTTGACTTGCCTTCACACGGGGCTGTAGCCAAGAATTCCATTTAAGGGCATTTATCACCATAGGATCCCACAAAACATTGCATTAACCAGGAAACCTACTTTAAAGCATAGGGGATATAGGAATGAGACCTTTACTTTGAGACCTGCCATATCATAAACTAAAGCAGCTGGATGCAGCTAAGAGTGTTGGAAATGCCTCCTGAAAGGTCATTGGGATCTCAGAGGCAATACTCTGTAAGGTTGGGTGAAAAATCATCTTGAACACAATGTTTGTTTTGAATCAATGACAGTTTATATGGTGCTGTGTGTTCATTGGGAAGAATACAGCAGTCCACCAACCAAGAGATGGAAGCAGGAGAGTGGAACCCACTAACCATCACTGGCAATGCCAATCCTACTAAGAGGCACGTCTCTAGATGGGCACATTTTCACCAGAGGAGACATCATTAGTCCCATGGAATTATAAGCTATAACTACTGCATGGACACTTTGAGCTCTTTGTGTTCAGGGACCAAGATGAGGAGGAGTCGTCTTTTTAGAGGTAAGGAATGCTGGTATCAGTAGGAAGGGGACTGCTATCACACAATGTGGGCAGGGAAGAAAACATGAAACCCAGTGATCAAATGAGTCTTCCTTGCCTCTTGTGGTGTGAATTTACAGGAGCAGAAACTCTGGTCTGAGAGGGCGTAATGATCAATATGCCTTTCTCAGGTCAGCAGAGTTGGCAGCTAAGAAAAGATACTGTACAAGAGGGATGAGTTATCTTCTGTGACCCTGAGATCACTGTAGCAGCGGGGCTGTGGTTTATCCCACTAATCTCCCTTTTCTACATCATCCTTCAGAAGCACACAAACATCCTGGAGGAAGTACTTTCTAGATATGTATGGATAATTATTAATACACCTGAATAGAGCAAGGGATGGAGCATGATGGACATAAGAGTGGCATAATCATATTCTCCATCAAGGAAGGCCTTACTGCCCAGATTAGGGGGCAGGGAGAGGGCAATCATAAGACAACTTCTAGCTTTTGGCTACTTCAGGGTGGGCCTCAATTACAGGGACCTGCCTCACCCAAGGTCATGACCTTTGTAGGGCAGCCTACATCTGGTGAATGAGCAAGTTAGGGATAAAAAGGTCCAATGCAGAACACTCAGATGGTGAAAACACTCTAGAGCTCCTCACCAGAATGGCATGGGCTTTGTTTGGCCTGTAACAAACAACTTATAAATATATCAACTTACTTCTCTGTCCATTCCTGCTTCTCCCCATTCTTTTCATGGGTATTGATCTCCAATAAGCAACTGATGCCTCCAACTCAGATGTGGTTTGTTTTTCCCTACCAAATGTTAAAATCCCAATGTTATGGTGTTAGGAGTTGTTGCCTACGGAGTTGTTTGGGTTATGGGGTTAGATCTCTTATGAAAGGCTTGGGTGGTTCTTGCAGTAGTGAGTTCTCACTCTTGCAAGACTGAATTGAGTCTCCTAGAAGATGGATTCATTCTCATGAGAGTGTATCATTATAAAGCCAGGATGCCTCTCAGGGTTTTCCCTCTTCAAACATGTCTGTTGCCCTTTGACATTCTTTGCCATGTTGTGATACATCCTGAAAACCCTCACCAGAATCTAGGGACCATTGTCACATCTCATTCCTGACACCACTTGTCAGGGCCCATGACTGGCCAGGTCTCCGCCCCGCTTAACTAGGTTCCCGACGTGGACCCCTAAGTTACCTTGCTCAGGTCTGTTAGGTGCATGAGGGCTATCTACATTAGCTGGAGAGAGAGAGTGTCTTAGAGAAAAGCAGTCTTAGACTAGATAGATCTTAGTCTTTAGCAGAGCTTGGTAATCTTCAGTACAGAGATGCCATGCTGGCGTTCTGCAGGCAGAAGAGGAGACAGAGTCAGAGTAAGCCAGTTCATGATAGAATGCGCATGCTCCGACTGCCTTCTCCTCCAGCCTAATATAAGGCTGATCTCGTGCCTCTCAACAACACAGGTGTAGAGACTGCCAATTCACCACTGCTCTCATCTCGCCATCTCTCATGCTTGTTTTAGGAGAGCTAAATCCCTTTTCATGCCCTTTCCACCAAGGCGTTCACTTATTGAGCTATATAGGTATTTCTTATAACTCTCACTCCTCCTAGCCATAGGCTATATGGGCTGCTACAGACCAGGCCCTTGAATTTCTCAGCCAATGGAAAGGTGAGCTAAATAAACCTCTTTTCTTCATATTATACAGTCTCAGCTATTTTATAGCAACAAAAAATGGACCAAGACAAACTCCATTTAAACATCTGCCTCTAGAAAATTCCAACACAATTTTATTGTGGTCAGAGAACATACTCTACATGATTACAGTCATTTCAAATGTACTGAGACCTATTATGTGACCTGACATATTTCTTATCTTGGTGCATATGGCATGACTACTTGAGAAAAAAATGTATATTCTGCAGCTATATGGTTCTATGAATCTTCATTAAGTCAAGGTCAGATTGTTGACAATGTTCTTCAGATAATATCTTCACTGATTTTTCTAGTTCTATCAATTTCTTAGGGAGGGATGTTAAAATTTTTAGTTATATTGGAGGAATTGATGATATTCCCCTTTAATTCTTTCACTTTCTCCTTCATATACTTTGAAGCTCTGGTATAGATACTTAGACATTTATGAATGTTATGTCTTCTTGATGAATTGATCCTTTTATCTTTATTAAGTGTCCCAATTTTTTTTTTTTCTTTTTGAAACGGTCTAGCTCTGTTTCCTGGGCTAGAGTACAAAGGCATCAGAGCTCATTGCAACCTCAAACTCCTGGGCTCAAGCAATTTTCCTGTCTCAGCCTCCTAAGTAACTGAAACTACCGGTGTATGCCACCATGTCCAGCTATTTTTTTTTTTGTAGAGACAGGATCTTACAATTGCCCAGGCTGGTTTTGAACTCCTGACCTCAAGTGATCCTCTCAGCTCAGCCCCTCAAAGTGCTAGGACTATAGGCGTAAGCCACCAATCCTTGCCTAAAAATCCTCTTTAATAATACCTTTTATTAAGAAGTCTGTTTTGTCAGATATTTATATAACCATTTCCATTTCAGCTATCTTATGCCTACTATTTCTATAGTGTATCTTTTTCAGTCTATTTACTTTTAACTTATCTGTGTCTTTTTAAGTAAAGTCTGGATCTTGTAAAGATTGGGTCTTTTTATACATTATGAAAATCTCTGCCTTTTAATTGGAGTATTCAGATCATTTACTTTTAATGTAATTATTGTTAAGGTTAGATTTAGGTCTAATATAGTATTTGTATTGTTTATCCTCTTTGGTTTTATTCCTATCTATCTCCTTTCCAACTTCCATTAGGAGTTTTTGAATATTTTTAGAGGTTGCTTTTTTTTTTTTTTTTTTTTTTTGGTGGGTTTTTTTTTGGCTGGGGCTGGGTTTGAACCCACCACCTCCGGCATATGGGACCAGTGCCCTACTCCTTGAGCCACAGGTGCCGCCAGAGGTTGCTTTTAATGTATCCATTGTGTTTTTGGTTTTACCACTTTGCATTAGCCTTTAGTGATTTCTGTATGAATTGATCTATACACCCTTGATTATGACAGTCTATTTGCAGTTAATATTGTACCATATCACATACAATATAGAAAATTTGCTACAATGTAAGTCTGCCACCCTTATGCTAGAGTTGTCATATGTGTTGCATATAAACACCTTACAATCCACATAAGAAAACATTATAAGTTTTGTTATTAACAATCCTAAGTATTTTAAAGAATTTAAAAGGTAAATACCATCTTTCATAGCTACCTACACATATACCATTTCTGATGCTCTTCATTGCTTTCTGAAGAACTAAGTTTTCATCTGTTATCATTTCCCTTCAACTTGAAGGACTTTATAGTCTTCTGGGGATAAATTGTTTTAGTTTTCCTTTATCTGAAAATGTCACTATTTCACCTTCATTCTTGACAAATATTTCTATTGCACATGGAATTTGAGGTTAAATTTTTTTGTTGTCTTTTTCCCCCACATCACTCTAATAATATGGATTCCTTCTGTCTTCTGGCCTTCATAATCTTTGACAATATCATCAGTAATTCTCATTGTGTTTGTAAATACATGTAATGTGTCATTTTCTCCTGGGTTTATTTAAAGATCTTATCCTTGGGTTTCAGCACATTAACTAGCATGTACCTTAGGATTTTCTTCACATTTATCCTGCTTGCCGTTTGCTAAGATTCTTAAATCTGTACATTTATATTCCCCAAATTTCAAACTACCTTAAAATAGTTTGTGTATTTCATTCTCTCCTTATGGGATTTCAACTATACTTATATAAGACATAATTTTTATATCCCACAGGTCACTGAGATTTTGTTCATCTCAATCATTTTTCTTTGACGTTTTTGGATAATTTCTTTCTTTTTCTTTTTTTTTTTTTGTAGAGACAGAGTCTCACTTTACCACCCTCAGTAGAGTGCCATGACATCACATGACTCACAGCAACCTTCAGCTCTTGGGCTTATGCGATTCTCTTACCTCAGCCTCCCGAGCAGCTGGGACTACAGGCGCCTGCCACAACTCCTGGCTATTTTGTTGTTGTTGTTGTTGCAGTTTGGCCGGGGCCAGGTTTGAACCTGTTACCCTTGGTACATGGGGTCAGCGCCCTACTCGCTGAGCCGCAGGAGCCGCCCATTTTTGGATAATTTCTGCTATATCAAATTCACTGAATCTTTCCCCTGTCATTTTCATTCTACTGGTAAATGTATGCATCAATATTTTAATTTCAGGGCAGTACCCATAGCTCAGTGGGCAGGGCACTGGCCATATATTCCAAAGCTGGAATTTGAACCCAGCCTGGGCCAACTAAAACAACAATGACAATTGCAACAGAAAAAAAATAGCTGGGCATTGTGGCGGTGCCTGCAGTCCCAGCTACTTAGGAAGCTGAGGCAAGAGGATTGCTTAAGCCCAAGAGTTTGAGGTTGCTGTGAGCTATGATGCCATGGCACTCTACCCAGGGTGACAGCATGAGACTCTGTCTCAAAACAAACAAAAAAAATTAATTTCAGACAGTGTATTTTCAGTTTTAGAATTTTATTTTTTCTTTGATGTTTCTATTTTTGCTGAATTAAAAATCTTTACATTCATTTTGAGAATATTTTCCTTTTATTTCATTAAGCATAGTTATAATACCTACTTTCATATTCTGATCTGCTTATTCCAGTTGAGTTGATCAGCTATATTCTTGAAATGAGATTACTTAATTCTTCAAATGGTAAGCAAATTTTATTTAGATATCAGAATGATTCCAGACTCTGTGTACTCCTCTGCAGAGTGTTAAGATTTTTGTATTATTAAGAAATTAATTTGAACTCAAGCTTAAACTGTCTCTGGGTTAGTAGTACAAATGAAAGCTCAGTTCTTTTGTCCTTGGTCTATGCTGTGCATGCATTGTCATGTTTCAGCTAGAGACTTGGGTAGAATTAATGCACAGAATTTTGGTTGCCCAATCTTTGAGTCTTGTCTTTTCTGGGACTCTCCCCTCACTTTCCAGTAATGGTGATTTTCCTGTACTCCACCCTACGGTTATTCAAGTCAAAAAGACATGCTTTCTACCAAATTATCCCCCTCTGTTACATCAACTTCATCCTGTCCTCATGCTATTAATAAATCCATAAAAATGTGTTCTAACACCCTACCATTTCCTTCTTCCAAGTTTCAACTCCTTCACATAATTTTCCTGCATTGTTCACTCTCCGGTACCTTTGGGTCATTGGTATGTGTATGTGTGTGTGTGTTTCTCACAGTTTATAATTGTTATCTGTGAGAGGGCCAGCCTCAGTAGAAATCCATTTGTCTGTACCAGAATTGGAGAGCCATTATAAAAAAATAAAATAAATTTATGAAACTGTCAAAAATATTTAGAAAAACAAGAACTTACTCAAACTCACAATCTCAAAACAAACACTGTGCACATAATGATGACGATATTAACTTTCCAACATTATGTACTTGTGTGCATTAACTACATATATTTTAATTGAGGTTTTAATTATGTATAATTTTGTAATGTTTTTTATTTATTAATTACTTTATATGTAATAGTTTGGTTAGCACAACACTCGTTTTTAATGCCCTCATTTCTTCCTTTACTATAGAGATTAAGAAGCTAAAGATGTAATTTCCTTAAGTTTCTCTTAAAACTAAGGGTGGTCATGTGACTCATTTCTATGTGAGCACCTTGGGCTAGAAGGGCAACTTGGTGGAAAATTTTAACATTCTTTAGTATTATGTTACTAACTTGATGGCTGGAGATGTATCAGTCAATCACATTCCTAACAGAATAATATTGGATATTAATATAGGATCATTTGCATTTTCTTTAACATAATTTTAAATGATTTTAATGTTATTTCATTTTTTTGAAGATTGAATACTTTATCTCATTAACTAGTGATGTACATTATATCCAATTTCTGTTCTGTGATAAATATTATAGTACGCCCTGATTATGTAAGAACAGATTCCTAGAAGTAGCATTGCCAGACATTTTAAGGCTTTGGTGTACTGTCACATTCCCATTCTAGAAGGTTGTGCAACCTTATACAACTACCAAAAGCATGTATGAGGAAGTACTATCTACCTCCCTTGTGGATGTAATTATTTTTAAACCCTTGATTTAGTCTTAAAAATTACCATTTTTTCCCTCTTTTTTATGGCAGAGGAATTCAGCATTTCTTTCTCTTCTCACACCCTCAGATTCTAAAAGATATATTCCCAGAATGCTCTTCCATTATATACATGTATAACCATGGTTTGCTCTCTCATTTTCTCAGGGTCTTTGCTTTTGTCACCATCTAAGTGAGCTCACTGCCCTCTCTCCCAACCACCATATTTAAGATTGGATTTCCAACACTTCCACCCCTTTCCTGCTTTGATTGCCTGTCTCCCCCTCTAGTATTAAGTTCTATGAGGACAGGTTTTTTTCCTTTTTCCTGTTTTGTTGACTACTTAGAACAATGCCTAGCATATAGATGATCAGTATTACTTAAGTAAGTGTTAAATAATTTACTTTATGGATATATATCCCTTCATTTTTTTTATAGTGAAAAAGACCTCAAAAATGGTTTAAAAAAATTTTTTTTGACACAGAGTCTCCCTCTATTACCATCAGTAGAGTGCCGTGGTGTCACAGCTCACAGCAACCTCCAACTCTTGGGCTTAAGGGATTCTCTTGCCTCAGCCTCCTGAGTAGCTGGGACTACAGGCACCTGCAACAACACCTGGCTATTTTTTTGTTGCAGTTGCCACTGCTGTTTTAGCTGGCTGGGGTGGGATTCAATCCTGCCACCCTCTGTATATGGGGCTGGCACCCTACCCACTGAGCCATAGGCGCTGCCTATGGGTTTAAAATTTTTTAAACTTACTTACACAATAATTTAGGGCAGTGGTTCTCAAAAGTGTTGCCCCAGCTGGACTAGCAACAAGGATGTCCCCTTTTAAAATGCAAATTCTGCCCCGAGTGGTAGCTCAAGCCTATAATCCTAGCACTCTGGGAGGCCAAGGCAGGTGGACTGCTTAAACTGAGGAGTTCGAGACCAGCCTAAGTAAGAGTGAGACTCTGTACCAAAAATTGAAAAACTATCAGGGCATGGTGGTGCATGCCTATAGTCCCAGTTACTCTGGAGGCTGAGGTAAGAGGATAGCTTGAGCCTAAGAGTTGGAGGTTGCCGTGAGCTATGACACCATGGCACTGTAGCCTGGGGCAATAAAGTGAGCCTCTTAAAAAAAATGCAAATTCTTGGTTCCCATGCACAGAGTTTTTGATTCAATAAGTCTGTGATAGGCCACCAAATTTGCATTTTTAAAGTCTGTGTTTTAACCAATTCTTCAGGCAATTTGGAGAAATACTAATGTTTGTGTATCATTGGTTTAGACTCTACTCTGTTTCTTTTCTTTCACTACTTCTGTTTTTTGTAGACATAATTTCCTCATTCATAAATGCTAACTTTTAAATCATTTTTTACTGCACAAAATGGCTTTCAGCATTCATTTTCTACTTTTGAGACATACATATATTTCTGGCTGTTCTAGATGTGGCACTACTATGGGTACTCCAAAGGATATGTATATTCAGCATATGCATAACCTGCAACTGATTTATCCTTCCAAAATTGCAGGTTTTCTATGTAGCTATACAATGATGACTCATTATGTGCATAGTGCAAGAATTCCACTTGGTAAGAAATTGATGATGGAATGGTTTTCATATAAAATTTTATTCCCATGAGATTTCAGTTACTTGGAAATGAAGGCATACTATCCATGACTTGATCTTTCAGCCCTTGCACGTGCACACATATATGGACATATGTGCACACATATGAATACACATTCTACTTTCAATATAACATTTACATTTTTTTTGTTGTTATTGAGACAGGGTCCCACCCTATGCCCCCTGAGCAGAGTGCAGTGGGCATGGTAGCTCACCACAACCTCAGACTCGGGCTGTGGGCACCCCGCTGCCTCAGCCTCTGGAAGCCGCTGGGATTACAGGCGCTCGCCGCGGCACCTGGCTGGGTTTTTCCATTTCTTTCATGAGTCGGGGTCTCACTGTCGCTCAGACAAGTCTCGAACTCCTGAGCTCAAGCGATTCTCCCTCCTCAGCCTCCCACAGTGCTGGGATTACAGGCGTGAGCCACCGCGCCTGGCAACATTTACATTTTATAATTCTCTGAAAGATCAGGAAGAAACTAGAATGGGAAATATTTTCAACACTGACTTTAATAACATTAATATTTGGGGGCTAATTATTATGCTAAATTACTATCTAGATGAAATATTTATTGAGCAGAATTAAACATTACTAGACAAGTCCTAACTACTGACTTGTAGACTAACTTTGAGAAATCAGTGAGATAATGTAGTGAATGTGTGTGTGAAAACAAAAATGTCAAATAGTATTACAGTATCTCATATTAATTTCATAATGATATTGTATTAAAATTTTAGTACAATGATTTACAAACCATTTTTGGACTTCTGCCTGTTTTACAAACCATTTTTGGACTTCTGCCTGTTTTAAATTTTAAAATTTACACCTTAAATTTTAAAACACTTCAGATATACTTTTTATCTACAGCTCAATAGTAAAATAAAAAATCTAGGGTAAGCAATGGAAATGGAATTGATTCACAGAATCAGAATAAATGCTTCCAGAATAAATGCTTAAGAATGATTCTGAAGCCAACTCTGGGTTCACTCAAAAAGACTGCAGTGATCTATTAAAATTGTCTTCTGAAGCAATAACAAGAAGGGGTGACATTGGAACTCCTTGACTGAGGTGTTTATGTTAAAGCTTTGAACATGAGTTAAAATGGAGAGAATGATCAATCACTTTCATTCACTTGTGATCAGAATTCACCATTAGTAATAAAAAATGACAAATAGGGCGGCGCCTATGGCTCAGTGGGTAAGGCGCCAGCCCCATATACTGAGGGTGGTGGGTTCAAGCCCGGCCCCGGCCAAACTGCAACCAAAAAATAGCCGGGCGTTGTGGCAGGCGCCTGTAGTCCCAGCTACTCGGGAGGCTGAGGCAAGAGAATCGCTTGAGCCCAGGAGTTGGAGGTTGCTGTGAGCTGTGTGAGGCCACGGCACTCTACTGAGGGCCATAAAGTGAGACTCTGTCTCTACAAAAAAAAAAAAAAAAAATGACAAATGGATGAAGCACAGTGATATTATAGTTTTAACTCACCAGGTTAAGGAAAGAACTTGTGCATGATAGGAAATGTCTTTGTAATTCAAAACCAAATATATATACCTCAGATTCACCATCAATCATAAATAAGCAAAGAAACTTTAAATACTGTCAAACAACATTGTGGAGGGGCTTGATAACAATCCTAAATGTTGATTTATGCATATTAAAAGTATTCTATATTTTAATTATAAAAATAATCCCTGTATATGATAAAATATTTAAATAGCATACAATAACAAGAAGTTCTTACCCTAATCCCAGACCCCAATCCTGTACTCCTTGTTTTGCCCAAAAGCAAACACCAGTAAGTTTCTTCTGTATTATTCAAGGTCTATTTACATACAAATTTATGTGTATATATACATACATACACACAAAGAGAGACAGGTAAAACACACTCTATTTTTTTTTTTTTGTAAATAAATAGAAACAGATGCATATGTGTTTAAGGAATTTGCTTTTTTACACTTCACAATATATGTTGAACATCATTCCCTATCAGCACATTTGTATCCTTGCTGCTTTTTCCATTTTCTCACAATTTTCTGTTAACATTTCTTAAATAAATAACAACTTTTACAAAGATTTCTGCTGATGCAGAGCTAACATACACATTAAGAAAAAGCTGGATGATGATATCAAAGGGGCAAATCATACAAATACCCACACTCATTTATGCAAGGCAAAAAACAAATACACAAATTCAATTCTAAAACATGATACTTAAGTATACAACACACAGGCAATT
Organism: Nycticebus coucang; assembly: GCF_027406575.1. NCBI lineage: Eukaryota > Metazoa > Chordata > Mammalia > Primates > Lorisidae > Nycticebus > Nycticebus coucang. The sequence continues at coordinate 24,843,023 of NC_069781.1, read as the reverse complement.
GGAAATTGTTCAGTATATGTAACTTATTCCTCCATTGCTCTGATCATTCAGCTTATTAACAACTTTTTGAAGCTTTATACTTCAATCTGAACACATAGAACATTTGTAATAATTGGGTATTTTCTTTCTATTAAAGTTTTGGTATCAAGTTTAAACCCTTGTTTCCATCCATTGCTTCTATGTGAAGGTCCATTTTCAAATTTTCTCATGTGCGACAAGGTGCAAGTTTTTGCTAGAGGCTTTCTAACACTGTTTAAATTCAGAATATTTTCAAAGTTGGATTGGTGCAGTGGCTCATGCCTGTAACCCTAGCACTCTGGGAGGCCAAATCAGGTAGATCTTACCTGAGCTCAGGAGTCTAGACCAGTCTGAGCAAAAGTGAAACCCCATCTCTAATAAAAATAGAAAAACTAGCTGGGCCTTCTGGCAGATTCCTGTAGTCCCAGCTACTGGAGAGGCTGAGGCAAGGGGATCACTTAAGCCCAAGAGTTTGAGGTTGCTATGATGTCATAGCACTCTACCCTGGGCAACAAGAGTGATGAGACTGTCTCAAAGGAAAAAAAAAAAAAAAGAATATTTCCAAAGTCAAACACAACCTTAAGTTTAGTTAGCAGATTTCTCACATTAATTTTTTTCATGAAGTTTCTCATCTGAATGAGTTTTCATGTGTTTGGTAAGAGAGGCATTTTGTTTGAAGGCTTTCCCACATTCATTACATTCATAGGGTTTTTCTCCAGTGTGGGATCTCTGATGTATAACAAGCTGTGACTTTGCACTGAAGGCTTTTCCACATTCATTACATTCATAGGGTTTCTCTCCAGTATGAGTTCTTTCATGTACAATGAGGTGTGACTTTTGACTAAAGGATTTCCCACACTCTTTACACTCATAGGGTTTTTCCCCAGTATGAACTCTCTGATGTTGAGTAAGGCCTTCAATTTGTTTAAAGGCCTTCCCACATTGATTACATTCAAAGGGGCTTTCACCTGTATGAGTTCTCATATGGTAGGTAAGAGATGAGCTATGTCCAAAGGCTTTTCCACATTCATTACATTTATAAGGTTTCTCCTTAGTATGAGTTCTTTGATGTATAATAAGGTGTGACTTCTTGCTGAAAGCTTTCCCACATTCATTACATTCAAAAGGTTTCTCACCTGTATGAATTCTCATATGTTTAGTAAGAGATGAGCTATATTTAAATGCTTTTCCACATTCATTGCATTCATATGGTATTTCACCTGTATGAGTTCGTACATGTTCAGTAAGAGATGAGTTATATCTAAAGGATTTTCCACATTCTTTACATTCATAGGGCTTCTCACCTGTATGAGATCTCACATGTTGAATAAGGTTTGAGCTGTGTCTGAAGGTTTTCCCACATTCAGTACATTCATATGGCTTTTCACCAGTATGAATTCTTAGATGGTCAGTGAGAGCATGTTTATGACCATGGGCTTTGCCACACTGAATACATTCATATGGTTTTTCTCCAGTGTGAGTTCTCTGATGTACAACAAGGTGTGACTTTTGGCTAAAGGCTATCCCACATTCATTACATTCATATGGTTTCTCACCAGTATGAATCCTCTGATGGTCAATGAGTCCTTGTTTATGGCTGAGAACTTTCCCACACTGATTACATTCATAGGGTTTCACACAAGCTTGAGTTTTGCCATGCTTAATAGATGAGCTAGGGTTGGATGATTTCTCTCCAGTTTGAATTTTGTCCTGCTTAGCACGAGATGAGCTACGATGGCATAATTTCTCATGTTTCTTGCCAGTTTGTGTTTTTTCACACTTACCAGATGAGCTATGGTTGGATAATTTCTCACGTTTCTTTCCAGTTTGATTTCCAATTTTCTTTTTATCAGATAAGCTATGTCTGAATGACATCTTGTCTTCTTTAGCTGTATCAGGTTTCTTTTTTGCACAGTTTCTTATGTGATCAGGTAAATCTACACTCTGTTTCAAACTCGTTCCATGTGAATCAAATTTAAGAAGCCGTTTTTTTGAAGGAACACATTTTGTACTCATGTTATTCTTTTTCCCCAGTGAACCACACTCATTGCCTTTCTTTTTAGTCAGAGTTTTCTTTTTGGATGCAACTTCCCCAAGGAGTTTGTTTTGGGATTTCTGGTTACTCTTAAGCTGATCATCATCCTGCTGGACTTCCTCTAAAATGGAATTTAATGAGACATTTTTGTGAATTTTTATATTCTCACATTTTAAAATAAAATTATAATGTAAGAAATGACCTGTTGGTTTGAATCTTTATTCAAGTCTAGTATCCAAAAATGAATGAAATATCAAGGGCAAATGACTCTGTCCTCTTGGACTTGATGGGGAAAATGCTGTAGTTAAATGAAGGAAAGAAAAGTGACAATACTGATTAGAAACAGCTTTGGCTGTTTACAAATATGAATTTGCAACCTGGGATAGATCAGGGAATAAACACAAGGAGCAGTGAATGGAGGACAGATGAAGTCAAAAGAGCTTATGATTGTAGTTGGTACTTCTTAAGGTTTCTCTTCAGCCCAAGCTCTGACAGTATTTGGCTATTCAAGCCTATACTATATTATTTCAGCTTTCCATGGGAAAAGCTGGGGACACAGCTGGCTGAAACCAAGATATCCAATAAGATTTTTCCCATTAAAATTTAGACTCTAGTTAGTCTCCACTCCATCCTTAAATTTAAAAATGATATAAAACAGGTACTAGTAAAGCCATATTTTCCCTGAATAAACAGAAAGCTCATCTGTCCAGAGAATGAAGCATTTACAAACAGTGAAGCAGAAATATAAGACTGTGTGTCCTCAAGGAGATAATCTGCATAATTTCAATTTCCAATGGCTTCCCAATTCTTGGTTCTAAACCCTGGTTAAGTCTGCCTGATGCCCTTAGGTTATATGAGATATACTCATGTCCTTATCATAAAATCCTCTGTTCACTTAAGCTAGCTAAAGTAAACTTTTGTTATTGTACTCAAAGAGCCAGCAAGGAGAAAATAAGTGAGTCTACTAAGAAGTACTGAAGAGCTATAAAGTATATGAGGGAGTAAGTAGGAAAGGGTCCCATCTTTCCACTGCTCAAGGTGAATTTTTCCTGTAGTGATTTATATCTTTTCCTGCTGGCAGATCTTTTTCTTTCTACTGCTATAACCCTTGACCAATAAAATAGTGATATCCCTGTACTAAAAAAAAAAAAAAAAAAAGCTATAGTTTCTCTAAGCTCCCCAGTGATGTTATCAAATAATAAAATTCACAGAAATTAGCTTGGCAAAGAAACTTTACATTGTTTGATTTATAGTGTACATGCACACCTGTTTTCCAACAGTTCGCTATGGAGTACATCTTTGTCCTTGTCAGGTCATTCTAATTGCTAATTATAAGTGTCAAGTTATTCCCAGCTTAAATGGTTGATCATATTCTTTCCTCCAGTCATTATACAATTATACATTTTGAGATGTCTTCTCAACCCCTGTTTCCCTTCTCTGAGACCACTAACCACATTGTACAGTGTAGGCAGCCATGTTTGTACCATATGATCCAACTTCTGGCTGAAAACAATCAATTAGACAGTGGTAAATACCAGAGTCCAGTAATATTTCTTCTCCTAAAAATCTGGAACTACAATAAAAAGGCTTCTTTAGCTAGTTACAGATATTACATGTATAAAAACCTGCAGGTAGACATGTAGGCACTTAGGGGAAGAGTCATCTCTTGATGTGCTTACATTGCTAGAAACAGTGATTTAATAAGTTTGAAATTAGTTCTTAATTGTTTACTATAAGTAAGTTAGGAATTGAATTAAGAAAATGATTGCAGATGGGCAAAGGGAACAGAGACAAGAGAGAAGTGGGTCAGAGAAAAGCATGTACACATTCAGACTACAGGATCAATACTGAGAAATTCAAAGTCTGTTGCACAACTGACAGCTTGATCCCTGACCCTTTAAACAAGGAGACTGTCTTGCTGGGGTTTCATCTCTCTCCCAGCGTGGTCGCTAAGGTCTCTAACCACTGTGAGGCCAGGCTCATGGAAGTGGGACTGCTCTCTCAGAGGGAGTGAGCACAGGGGGTTGGGAAGATTAATAAGAGAAGGTGAAATGAGCTGGAAATAGCACAAGCACTTTGATGATCTTGGTAGGAGAGAAAAAGCCTCTTGGGGAGGTGAGGGGAAAGTGCCCCTTCCCTCCCATTTCTCAGTATGGCACCTCCAGACTGCTCACAAAGTTTCCCAGGGGCTTAATTGCTCATCTTGGGATGTGTGTGTGTGTGTGGTCTAATTGGGGTCTGGCTTTGATGTCCCGCTCCTGGTCTGTGTTCCTCTCCCAGGATCTGTTTGCATTAAGATCAAAATGACTTAAGAGTGATAAAAGTAAGAAGTAAATCAGTGCATTTAAGGTAGTTAATTAAAGAAATAATTTAGTTAGAAAATACAAGCCCAAGCCCAGCAAGAACCATGACATAAGGATTTAGCTTCCCCCTGTTTAATGTATGTAATAAAAATGAAGCTAACTCAGAGGTAGGGGCTGCCACCAATCTTCATGGTTGGACAGTCCCTCAGCCAGTTTTAAAAAATGTTACTCTTGTGTTTTTGAATCTTCATTTTTTCCTCACCCTTTCATCTCTGCCAGTCACTGGGAAAGAATTCATGGTATAGTTTGGGGCTGGTCCCCAACAAAAACCTATAAACTTAAGACCCAGGGCTGCTATTTGGAGGTGGCCTTTTTCAGAGATCATACATATATATATAAAGCTTTAGCATGAAAATTAAACAGAGTCATAGAGAAAAGCAAACATGAGTTTCAATGACTTCACAAAGAAAGACAAAGTGAATAGCCATCTTGGTGGTAAAAGAACATTATATGGAGAGAGTGAAAACTGGACTCAAACATAAAAGAGTTATCTGAACAGTTAAGAAATACTGACTTTTAATTTATTTTTATTTAATTTTTTTTCTTTTTTTTGAGACAGAGTCTTACTATGTCACCCTTTGTAGAGTGCTAGGACATCACAGCTCACAGCAACCTCCAATTCTTGGGCTTAAGCTATTCTCTTGCCTCAGTCTCCCAAGTAGCTGGTACTACAGGTACCCACCACAGTGCCTGGCTATTTTTTTTTTTTTTTTTTTTGCAGTAGTCATAGTTTAGCTGGCCCAGGCTGGGTTGGAACCCACCAGCTTCGGTGCATGTGGCTGGTGCTGTAACCCCTGTGCTACAGGTCCCAAACCAGAAATACTGACTTTTATGAGGGACATTTAAAAAATTAATTCCTACAGACTAGGAGATCAGTTTTTGGATGTTTAGATATAGTAGGAAGCTTAGAGAAGTGAAGTTGCTGACTACTTTTTCACTTAGGAAATTTTAACTTATGCAGTAACCTGGGAGAAAGGGTATAACAGAGACTTTTAGGTAGCATGACAATGCTGTATCTTCCAATTCCCAAGGATGATAGGAAAAATGGAGGCAAATTTCCTTCTGGGAAGAAAAGAATGAAACTCAAACCTTTGTTCTTGACATGTAACATTATAAGAACCTTTGTAATGATGGATACAACTGATATCTGCCAGCGGGAAAAGATAAAGCACTACAAGAGAAATGTACCATGAGGGAAGGGAGAAGAATTTGAACTAGTTAATTGATAAAATAATAGGGCAAGTGCTAAGGAAGAGTTGGGTCTGCAAAAGTATTAGATTAAGGCTGGAGGCTTTTCCTAAATTTGAGACAGTAAAAAAAGTACATTTTAAGCCAAAACAACTCTAACTTAAGAAACTTAAGTATTGAGCTCATTAGGCCCAATAAATTATCAGAGGGAATAGAACAGTCTTTCCTTGAAGAGCCTCCAACTACTATCTAGATAAGAACCTGACCCCAAAAGAGGTTACTGTTGCAATGACAAAGATGTACTGAATGACTCAGGATTATTTTTCAGTTGTAACCCAAGTGTCAGCAAGAAAAAATAAGGATAGTCAAAACTACAGCCATTACTGGACAAAGCAGAAATTCCATGGAATCTCTTCATTTTTTATTTGAATGACTGGTTCCTCTATTCTCAGGAAATTCTTGGGGTCCTGAATAATTCAAAGTCAAAGGAAACTTAAAATGACATAGGGAATATTCAGCTAACATGGGAAATGTAGTGACAAATAATAATTGAATATTTTAATGCTTGGTGGTAACACTGAAGATGAAGTAGAAAAAAATGGATTGAACAAAACTGCCTAAGAATTAGAGCAATTTAGTTACAAGATAAACAAACCTGATCTGGTAGATGAGAATTGAGGAGGAAGAAACCCCAAACAAATAAGAACTAAGGTGAGGATAGTGACTTTATGGGCAACAGGCTAAAAATCCTTCTAAAAATAGGGAAGGTGAAAGAAACTTCTAATGTAGAAAGATAAAGCTTTCAATTTCTGATACCTTAGTAATGAGATGGAATGTAAGCAGGTTAAATATGAGTGAAAGACAAAGGAAGTGGAGATGTCCCCTGGGAAGTCACCAGTATAAAAGAAATAGCTTGTATTTTCATATTTGCATAATGAACAATCCCTTCGAGAGAAATATAATAGCAAAAAAGAACAGTTGGTAGTAGACAAAACTTTAGGGACACCTCAACAAAGTGAGAAGGAAGAGAAGCTGGTGAATAAATGGTAAAGAAGTACTTAAAGGATAAGATCTGATTCAAGTTATATAATTCAAGTGACGTGGACTAGCACTTCAGGTTAATCAAAACTATTAAAGTGTATATTGGAAGGTAAGCAGTAGAGATAAAGTCAGAAATTTAGATTGAGGCATGAATTCTATGAGATTTGACTGCAGATGTTAAGGAGAAAATGGAGATGATGATGTGTTATAGACCACAAGTCTAGAGCATTTCTCAGTGAAAGGATGGAAATGAAAATTAATTCAAGGCAGAAACGTCATGCCAAGAGTTTAGAAAGAGGACAGATCTAAGAATGTCTGAATACATAGGTGAGAATTTGGTCCCCTAGGGTGTTGGAGAATGAGTGAAGGAAAGTAGAATAACTGAGGATATCCCATTCCTGCTTACCTTATCCAAAGCGGTCCTTTTAAAAAATCCTCCCTTTTCCTCCCTCCTTTTCCTGGAAAGGGAGGATTTTTTTTAAAGGGATGAAAAGAACAGCTAAGAGAGGTCATCACTTTTCTGAAAACTGAGCAACAGAGCACATGGACAAGGACATATCGCCAGATGGAGGGGTTAGTTAGGTACCAAAGGCCTGGAGCCCTGCTTTTCACCATTTTTCCTACCACAACCTGACTAGTGTGATCTACTGCATTATTGTTCCCAGTGGAAGGAGTACACCCCCCCAGCCCCTCCCAAATACTTGGCCATTAGAATTGCAGCACCCCTCCCAGTGGAAGGAGTATACATTCCTACCCTGTTAAACTCAGGAGTGGGCAAATAGCCCAGTCTGAACAATAAAACATGAGTCAAATGGGATATCCACAGTTCTAAGAAGTGATTTTAAGAATTATATATAGTTCTACTCATGTTTTTTTTTTTCCCTCGGCCATAAGACCAGAACTTGCCAAATGGAGAATGCCCTGTCAGAATAGGTCATCAAATAAAGATAATGTGGGATATCTGGGCTGCAGCTTGAGCAAGAAATAAAACTTTCTTGTTGTAAGTCCCTAAGATTTGGGGGTCATTCAGAGTAAAACTTAGTCTAATCTGACCAATGCAAATGCTATAACCAAACTCCCTTAATTAACACTGGCTCACTACTATAGTGAACCTCATATGAGAACCTCTCTTGTGGACAAATTCCTAGAAGGAAGAAATGTTAGCATCTCTAAGGTTAGAGAATCTTTGGAATTTGAACTCTTTTTTTCTCCAGGAGTGTCTGTTATTTTTTTCTACTGATATTTCCTAGTTAAGAAAGAAGGGTCTAGCATCTTTAAGATGAATTTTAGAATAAATTATTCTTTGAAGAATTCCAAAGTTACTACCAAGAAACCAGAAACTTACTTCCATTGATTCCTATTTTCTTGGGTCTTGCTATTTTATTTGAATGACCTTGATTGGGCCTTTTTCCCTTCTCCAACCATGGCTCTTCTCCTTTTTCCAACTTGGAGATCATGTCTGGTTTTGGAGCTTGAAACCCTGCTCATGAAAAATGGTGAAAATTAAATGTCAGAACAACCATCCCAGAAATCAAGCCCTGGAATTTGTACTTCAGGGCCTTTAAAGACTAAAGAATACATGGCTTCTGAAGGCTCACTAAGTATATGCCCATGTACTTCAACCGAGTCAACCTTCCATCTTGGAGGCAAGGTACAAATCCTGCCTAATACCCAAAAGGGATTAAAACTCTTTGACCCATAAACATTAAGGCCAAACTTATCAAAGACTTTAGAGAGTATCGCAATGGACTCATTTTGAATTATGAAAGAAATTATCCTTACCCATTGAGGCTAGGTTGCTGTAGTTCTCTAGCATTACATCCTTGTACAGATTCCTCTGAGTAGGATCCAATTGCTCCCATTCCTTCTCAGTAAAGGCCATAGTCACATCTTTGAATGTTACTGATCCCTGTAATAGCACATTCCTGTTTAGTCCAATGTTATCCACATTCAGTGAGTGATTTGAGCAACATAATATTTGTTCTTACCTTGACCACTCACTGTCAATCATGATGTTTTATAGCATACCTACTCTCTATCCTATTTTGCATTTTTTGAAAAACAAAAAACCATATTCAGAATTATTTCCATTGTGAATTTGTTTATTCAAGAGGATAAAATAAAAATATCAGAAAGGGGCGGAGCCTGTGGCTCAAAGGGTTAGGGCACGGGTCCCATATGCTGGAGGTGGCGGGCTCAAACCCAGCCCTGGACAAAAACCACTGAAAAAAATTTCAGAAAAATGATTAACAAATAATAATAATAATAATAATAAATAAAACCCAAACATAATCAGTCTTTATCTTTTCTTCCACAATGATGAATATTAAAAGGCTGTGGAGTAGTATTTACAGCTTACAGCGTTCTGGGGTGTAAGAATTGGGGACCCTTGGTTTTTATAACCAGTCAAAAAATCATTTATGTCTGGCAACAAAGGTAACATATTTTAAGCATGTAACAATGCAGAAAGTACACTAGTTATAGTCTTTAGAAAAAAGAAAAAAAAGAGTGGGGGGAGAGGGAGAGAGGAAGGAAAGACAGGAGAAGGAGGAAAAGGAAGAATAGAAAAGAAAGATTTCTTTAGGAGAAAGAAAGATGGGATAGAATAAAGATTTCAAGGTTGGGAAAGACTTAATATATGTGAGAGCTATGAATAACCATAAATGTCTGGTTAAAGTTGTTTTTTTTTTGTTTTGTTTTGTTTTTTGAGACAGAGTCTCACTATGTCTCCCTGAGTAGAGTGCCATGGTGTCACAGCTCACAGCAACTTCAAACTCTTGGGCTTAAGCGATTCTCCTGCCTCAGCCTCCCAAGTAGCTGGAAATACAGGCACCTGCCACAATGCCCAGCTATTTTTTGTTTGTAGTTGTCATTGTTGTTTGGCAGGCCCAGGCTGGATTCAAACCCACCAGCTCTGGTGTATGTGGCTGGTGCCCTAGCTGCTGAGCTACAGGCACCAAACCCATGTCTAGTTAAAATTAAGTAACTTAATAATGTGCTTGTGCAACTGTTATGAAAAAATCCTAACAGCAAAAAGTATGATGAACTATAAATGGGAAGAGTTTGGGATAGGAAAGAAATTAAAATATTCTGAAGTTCTCTTATTAGGCAGGTGACAGGAGGATGACACTGCTACTAGAGAATTTTGAACTAATAAATATATATCCAAACATGCTTCTTTAACATTTAAAGATAATCCCTTACCCCACAGATCACCAGTCAATTATCTATATATGTCACCAATGTAACTCTGTAGACCTCCAGTCACTGACTCCTAATAACCTTCCATCATTGATTGCACTGGCCTCCCAATCACAGAGCCAGTACAGCCTTCCATAATCACTGAGCCTATAATTCTAAAATGGCTGACTCCGACAAACCTCCCAATTGCTAGCAGCAGCATATCTCCCAATCACAGGAACTAATCACATACGCCCACTGGTTCCTCAACCTTTGATACCCGCTAAACACATGGGTCTATCTCCTATATGACCCCAACTCCCTCATCCTATCAATCCCCAATCACTGATACCAGGAGAACTCTCAACCAATGGCCTTTATAAAAATCCTAATCTCTGCCAGCAAATTCCATTCCATCTTCAACCTCTTTAGCAATTCCCTTCACCTGCATCCTTGAACAAAAATCTACCAGTCTCCCGAAGACCCTGCTTTCTTATAAAGTAGCCTCAAGTGGAGGTTGACATTTTTCTTTCTTCTCCCCATAATCCATATACCTCAGTGTCTAAAGACGAGATAAATGATAACTTTCAACCATTTCTCACTCCTCCTTCAAAATCCCTAGCTTGTTTATACATATTCATATATGATGATTTGCTAGAGAGACTCACAGGATTTAGCATATAGTTGTATTCACAGCTACAATTTATTACAGCAAAAGACACAAAGCGAAATCAGTCAGCATGGGATGAAGTCCACAGGAAACCAAGCACAAGCACCCAAGAGTCCTCTTCCAGTTGAATGACACAGGACATGCTTAACTCCTCCCAGAGCATGTTGTGACAATGAAATGTTATCTACCAAGGAAGGTCATTAGAGATTCAGTGCCCAAGAGTTTCACTGGGGACTGGTCATGTATCAAAAATTTCAGACTTCCAGGCTGGGCACCCATAGTTCAGTGGTTACAGCACTGGCCACACGCTTCAGGGCTGGTGGGTAAAAACCTGGCCTGGGCCTGCTAAACGAACAAACAAAAAAATTCCAGACTTCCAGAAGGAAAGCAGGTGTTCAGCAGAAAACACTTTATTTATATACTTTGGGTACAGCGAGCCTTATCAGTTTGGGGGATGGTGGGAACTCCCACAAGATCTAATTTCCCAGATGTCAGCAAAAAGTGAACTTTGCAAGGCTAGATGCAGTGGCTCATGCCTGTAATCCTACCACTCTGGGAGGCTGAGGCAGGTAGATTGCCTGAGCTCAGGGTTTCAAGACCAGCTGGAGCAAGATCAAGAACCCGTCTATAAAAATAACCGGGTGTTGTGGTGGGCGACTGTAGTCCAATCTACTCAGGAGGCTGAGGCAAGAGGATCACTTAAGCCTAAATGTTTGAGGTTGCTGTAAACTATGATACCATGACACTCGACTGAGGGCAACAAAGTGAGACTCTGTCTCAAAAAAAAAAAAGTCAACCTTGCAGGCAGGCCTAGGGATAGCAGTTTTTTTCCGTCCCTGGTACCAATAATCTTTTCTTCTACCCAAACTCAGCCATCTACTCATTCCTCATCCACACTTACATCTTACCATCACTATACCATTTAATGGTCTCTACTTAAAATGTTCTATCCTCTGACCACCATTTCCTATCCTGCCAGCTCACCTTCTCTAGAACTTCACTCCAATAATTCTCCAAAGTCACTGAGCCCTCTGATCCTAACAACTTTTTCACAATCATCCCACTTCATAGCTTTGCTTGCTTGCTTTCTTGTTTAGATTCTCTGGTCTAGTACCATATATACTCCATTGAAAACTTTAAAGCTTTAACATCTTTGCCTGTCTCCTGCTATTGTCATTGAAGGGCCCAGCACAGAACCCTGGGGTGGAGGAGTGTGGAGGAAAGAAAAGTGGCTACAGTTTTAAAAGACCCTTCCGAGTCTCACAGCTTCCAGGCCAGCTCAGTTCCAGATAGAGCCAGCCAATCCAACATGCACTCCTTTGTTCTCACAGCCTCCAGGTAAGGCCAGTCCGGGATAGAGCCAGCCAATCCTAAACCTCTTAAGTTACCTCAGTCCCTGCGTTTCCCGTGTTTTGTTGGTCCCGGTTTCCCGTGTTTTGTTGCAACCCAAAATGCCTCACGCCAAAGAGTACAAAACCTGCCATCATTTCTACCTTGGGGTCATCCCCTCTGAGCAGAGTTCTGCTAGAGGTACAGCCGCGAGCATGCTTGAATAAAGTCACTCCTTTGTTTTTTGCATGTGTGTCTGGTGATCTCTCAGTGGCGGAATTTGGTCTTAACATCATCTATCAAATCCTCAACCTTGGTCAAAACCACCTTTTTTCTTCTTCTTTTTTTTTTTGAGACAGAGTCTCAAGCTATTGCCCTGGGTAGAGTGCCATGGCATTACAGCTCACAGCAACCTCAATCTCTTAGGCTTAAGCGATTTTCTTGCCTCAGCCTCCCAACTAGCTGGGACTACAGGCGCCCACCACAGCGCCTGGCTACTTTTTTTGTTGTTGCAGTTGTCATTGTTGTTTTAGCTGGCCCAGGCCAGGTTCAAACCCACCAGCGTCGGTGTATGTGGGTGGCACCCTACCCACTGAGCTATGGGCACTGCCCCAACTTTTTTCTTAATCCCTGCCTGCAAACTTGCAGCTGAATATTGCAAGAGAAAAATTGAACCGTGCTTATTAGACTTGCTTTAAATTTATACACATATCTCAAATAGGCATTGAATACTGTCAACAAATCTTACTACTTATCCCTGGAAAATTCACCTTTCCTCTTTTCAATATGATCATTTCAAACCTTCTCTTCTTTCTCTCTGAAATCTCTAACATCGTTTCCCACTCTCAGGCTGATGAATTTCCCTTATATTTTAAAGTGAAAATAAATGCAAATGGACAAAAAAATTACCCTGCCTTGTTGTCACTAATTCCATCATCCTGTATCCAAACTCATATACAGGTTGTCCATAAAGTTTGTGTGTGTTTTTTTTTTTTGAGACAGTCTCACTATGTGGCACATGCTGGGGCATTACAGCTCACAGCAACTGAAACTCTTGGGCTTAAGTGATATTCTTGCCTCAGCCTCCCAACTAGCTGGGACTACAGGCCCCTGCCACAATGCCTGGCTTTTTTTTTTTTTTTTTTTTTTTGGTTGTAGTTGTTGTTATTTAGCAGGCCTCAGCCGGGTTCGAACCCAACAGCCCCAGTGTATGTGGCCGATGCCCTACCCACTGAGCTACAGGCACCGAGCCAGTTTGCACCCAATTTAAAATATTAAACATACCGGGCACAGTGGCTTTCGCCTGTAATCCTAGCACTCTAGGAGACTGAGGTGGGTGGATTGCTTGAGCTCAAGAGATTGAGACCAGCCTGAGCAAAAGCGAGACTTTGCCTCTACTAAAAATAGAAACTTGGCTCAGTGCCCATAGCTCAGTGAGTAGGCACTGGCCACATACACCAATGCTGGCAGGTTTGAACCTGGCCAGGGCCTGCTGAACAACAATAACAAGTGCAACCAAAAAATACCTGGGTGTGGTGGCGGGTGCCTGTAGTCCCAGCTACTCAGGAGGCTGAGGCAAGAGAATGACATGAATTCTGAGGGTGACATAGTGAGACTCTGTCTCAAATAATAATAATAATAATATAATAAATAAATAGAAGAAATAAAAAAACTGAGGCAAGAGGATTGCTTGAGCCCAAAAAGTGGAGGTTGCTGTGAGCTATGACACACTCTACCCAGGGCAAAATCTTGAGACTCTGTCTCAAAAAAAAAGTTTTCTTTTCTCTCACCTAAGGCCATTTTCTCCATTTGTGCTCTTGATCCCATCCCCAACTGCCTTTCCAGCAACTTCATTCCTGCAATTACGTCTTTCTCTTTTGTTTCTCCCTTTCTAGTGGATCCATCCTATCAGTATACAAAGTTGCCTTAACATCACTGAGCTGAAGAAAACCCTCTCCTGATTTCAAGTCCTATCCAATGTCCAATTCTCTGCTTCCTTTACCAGCAAAATTCCTCATAAGTGTTGTCTATACTTGCTGTTTCCACTTCATTACCTCCCTTTCTTTCAACTCACTCCAGTAGGATTTAACTCCCATTCCTCCAGCGAAGGAGCTCTAATCAGTCAAAATAATAACCGTTGAGCTACATCTTTGCAAAGTCAAATACTTGGCCATTTTTTTGGTTGCAGTTGTCATTGTTGTTTAGCAGGCTGGTGCTGGATTGGAACCTGCCAATCCAGCAGGAACCTGTATGTGGATTGGAACCTGTATGTGGCCAGCGCCCTAACCACTGAGCATGGGCACCTAGCTGATGTTCCTTTTTCTTGAAACCCTCTTTCTTCAGATCTCTGCATGGTTGCCTTCTTATCATGATTTACACCTCAACCTGTCATTTCCTGAGAAAGGCTTTCCATGACTAACCTGCTTACCCTCTCTATCTTCAATTTCTCTCTACCAAATTATCCTCTTTTATTTTCTTTGTAGCTCTTAGGAGTCCCTGGAATTATTTTATCTGTTTATATTTTTATTGTCTCATTCCTATTTCTAGAATGTAAACACATTGAGGGAGGGATGCTGGCTCTGTTTTCTTATTGTAACACCGATGTTTAAAACACTCCCTGGCATAAATAAGTGCTTATCTTAAAGTATGCCTGTTTCCACTAGTTTCTAATCACTAACACCCAAATACTCCTCAATCACTAACCTTCAAAAACTTCCCCCAATTCTGGAACGTACAAGTTCCCAATTACCATTCTCCACAGAACAATTATTAGCTTCCACAGACCTCCAATCACTAAGTCCTGCAGTCCCCCCAAATTCCTGACCTCCTCAGGTTCCTAGTCACAAAATCATAGAGGATCTATAATCATTGTTGCTAACCACCTCCTCACTGAAAGCAGTTATGACTTCTGGACACCCCCTAATCATTGACCTGCATAAACCCCAATTACCTTTCTCCCCAAATGACATCATCTACCACCTGCAGAAACACCTTTTAGCATTTACTCTCCACGCTCCACCATCCACATCCCAGTACTGATCCCAGATTTTTCCATTACCATTGGCAGCACGCTAATCCCTGACTCTCAAAGATGTTGCCAATCAAATTTCCACAAACATCACCACCACTGAGCCTCTTCGACAATCCAGTCTATAACCACCACAGGCATCCATCGAATCACGGACCCCCACAAATCTTCCCAATCTCTCACACATCACAAAGGCCCCACTTCTGATCCTCGGAACCTTTCAAACCCGACTTCCAAGGACTGACAGAAGCCCCCCCATCACTGTCGATGCAGATCCCTCAAGACCCTGAGTTCCTAAAACTAAAACCCGACCCCTCCACCTTCCCCCATCAGCACCCCACAGATCCCACAGAAGGCTGACACGCAAAAAGACCCTCTAGCATCGACTCCGCCAATTTCCGAACACCGGTGGTCACAGATGGCAACAACCCTCCAATCACGGCCCCCTCTAGACCATCTCTGACAGCCAAACCATCCCGCTCCATCATAGCGCTCACCGCGGCGCTGGCCCCGGGCTCGGACGAAGCCATCTCCAGTGGACGTCTGGCCTCTTCGGCCGTTCCCGCACTTCCCCTCCGGTCTAGGGTCTCCGGCTTTGTCAGAATCTGGCCGCTGCTGGAGACCGACATGGCGGCTACCCGGAGCGCGGCCTCGGCAGATCCAGCCGCAGCGATGGCGGCGCCCCTGGGTAACGGCGCTGGGCGCGGCCATCTTGGCAGAGGCTCTGGCCGTACAACGCAAACCGCGGGCCTGGGGATCAGCAGACAGAGGCGGGGGCGCGGCGGGGCGTCCGCTGGGTCCTGGAGCCGTGGGATGCGAGCGGTGGAAACCAGGTGGGTTACTTAGTGCAGGAAAGCACTGGGACCCACAACCCACCCCTGGCGTTTAGACGATTGCCCCACAATAAGATTGGTTACACAACTTGGAATTGCTTTGCGGAGTAAGTCCGTGCAGCCAGGAATTGCAATGCCCAGTGCGGATTCCAGAATGCTGGGATGAGAGAAATTGGAGAAAGGGGAAAAGCCTGATCAAGCAAATAACATCGTTTTATAGGGAGAAGATGTTAATCTTTGAGATATATGATTAAATCCTTGCATTTATGGTATAAGAAAAATGAGGAAAAAACTGAAACAACAGGTTAAGTGAACACAGCACTCCCCAGCGCGAGCCTAGATTGGCGGAGACATTTGAGCAGAATAATAGAGCAATTGGAGCAGAAATAATTTCTCAAAGTACTATTTCATGTGTTAACTGCATTATTGAACAATCATTTGTTGAACATTTATACAAGTATGTGCAGGTTGGTGTATGTTGTGCTAGGAAAGAGTGGAGAGTCATACGCAGCCTTCCTTCCCTGCTGTAATTGGCAGAGAGGTGATGAAGTTATCCCAAATATGTTGTTCCTTGTTCCAGAGTCAAAAACACCCTATTTGGCACCTTCCACTTGGATGACTAAAAGAGTAATTATTACTCTGTCAGCAGAGGGTTCTGTCTTTGACTCAAGATCTTTTTTTTTTTTTTGGCCGGGGCTGAGTTTGAACCCACCACCTCTGGCATATGGGGCCGGCGCCCTACCCCTTTAAGACACAGGCGCCGCCCATGACTCAAGATCTTTTATTTGAATACAATTTTCAGTGCTTCTTCACTGAGCTCATAAGAAAGACTCCCTTAGATTGCCTATCCAGGACAGTGTCTGCTTAATTTCCCTCCTGTATTACTGAATTTTTTTCCTAACTTTTTTTGTCCCACAAATCACATATATATGTTTCCTATTTATTCAAAAACAATTCCAACAATGTTCTTTTCCTATTCTTCTGACATAAACTCTAGGACCTAGCAAAGTATGTTTTTTTTTTTTTTTTTTTTTTTTATTGTTGGGGATTCATTGAGGGTACAATAAGCCAGGTTACACTGATTGCAATTGTTAGGTAAACAAAGTATGTTGTTAATATTATTATAAACAGGATTCTATCCTTTTTGACATCCCCTTTCTTTGAGTGCCAGAGGAACTGTGATTTGAGGGAATATCACTCACATGGTTAGATCCCAAATCAGGTGATGTTAATAAAAGTGGAGATTTTCCTGGGTGGTCCTGATCTAAAAATCAAGTGAGCCTTTAAATGGGATTGGACCCTTCCTAAAGTCAGAGATTCCAAATGTGGAAGGGCCTGTGACAGGAGCCACATGGGTGCTAAGAGTGGATTTTTTGGTTTACAACTAGCAAAACAAGGCCCTCAGTCCTACAACTGCAAAGAAATGATTTCTGCTGACAATATAAGAGAACTTGAAAGCATATCTTTCTCCAGTGGAGAAAGATGGTAAATTAGGATACAGCCCAACCAACATCCTGATTCCAGCTTTGTGAAACACTGAGCAAAGAACCCTACTGTATTAGTCAGTGTTCTCCACAGATACAGGGCAGGTACGATATATAGATGTATGAGGCAATTTATTACGTGAATTGGCTCATTTGGTTATGAAGGCTGAGAAGTGTGATCATGTTCCATCTGGAAGGCATAAAACTGGGAAAACAGATGGTATAAATCAGTCTAAATCTGAAGTTCAAAGGTGGCCAGTAAGGGAGGGTAGGTATAAGTCCCAGAATCCAATAGTCCCCAGACCAGGAGCTACCATGTTAGAGGCAGGAGAAGATGAATGTCCTGGCTCAAGCAAAGACAGAATTCATCTATCCTCTACACTTTTGTTCTGTCAGGCCTTCAGTAGATGGGATGATGCCCACTCCACATCCTATGTGGGGTGATGAGAGCTGATCTTCTTTATTCAACTGGCTGGTTCAAATGCTAATCTATTTCCAGAACACCCTCACAGACACACCCAGAAATAAAATTTTGCTAGTTATCTGAGCATCCTATCACCCAGGCAAGTTGACACATAAAATTCCATCACAGCAACTACACTATGCTATGGGTAGACATCCAATTTATAGGAACTGAGATTGAAATTTTGTATTATTTTAATCAAGTGACTGTTGTTGGTAATTTATAATGCAGCCCTAGAAAACAAGGGCTCAGTGAATATTGAAAATACTTGCTAAATTAAGATTCCCTTTCATCTACTCAGAATGAAGCCCCTTTCTTATATTTCTGACATAATATTCTTTGATCCTCATTTTTCTGGGTAGGAGCAATTACTTCATCTCCTTCTCATGTATAGTCTTGACTTTAATTGTTCATGATATTACAGTTCTTATCAAATCCCAAACTTACATTTCTAAAAAACAGCTATTTCTTCTTTCCTCACAGATCAGAAGAAGGAGAGGCAGGCTGATTTCTCAAGGCTTTTCTTCAACACCAATATTGCCTCAGAAAGCCAAACAAATTCCAACATATTTACAAACAAAATTCTGTTGTAAATCTTAATAGTCTTCCAAGCTAACTTGATTCTAGTAACTGACCATCTCCAGACAACTTCTGGAGAAGGAGGTAGGGGTGTTTTTCAGAGAAAGAACTGGGTGGAGACCTTAAAGAGGTAGGGTAAGGGTCTGTTCCTGCACTAAAGAGGAAAAGAGACTCAAGGAAGAAGGAAGCAGGGCAAAGGAGATTGATGAGAACAGGATATGGGATGGTGACCAGGAATTTTTCAGTTTACTAAAGAGGTGCCACCACTTCTTTGCAAGGCAGAGTCAATTTTCTAGTTCAGGATAAATAAGAAAGGAGAAAATATTATACTTGAATCAATTTTGTAAAGACTGGAAGGGTCCATGTGTGGGTTTTATATTTCTGTGTGAATTTCTGTATATGTGGAAACATTTTCAAGTGAATTTAAAAAATGCATTATGATAGAAACCACTGGAAAATTGTCTCAGCTTTCTATAAACTGTATCATCTCCTCTGGTGTCATTTATCTTTACCATATATGTGATTCTGGGTATCTGAGTTTCTAACTCCACTCCCAAATTACCCTGTATTTTGTCTCTGGACTATGGGGAATTTGTGTCAATAGTCCTTAGGAAATGCCCCACAAACTGATTTTGTAGAAGGTTCTACCAGAAAAGGAAAGAGAATTCTGTGATCCCGTATGTCAATACTTTCTCATTCATTCATTCAGTAACTCATGAATCAACCAATAAGTACGTATTAAGCAACTACTATGTGCCAGGAACTATGCTAGAAATTATACATACATTAATGAGAAAAAAATTAAAACACACTCCCTAAATGGAGATTAGGATCCAGGAGAGGAGATGGGTATTATTCAAATAAACATAAAAGCTAAAATGTAAAATTATTATGGTAAGTGCTTTAAAGAAAAGATGCGTGGTGATCGGAGTGCTTTTATATAGTCTTAGAAATTTACAAACTTTGGCTCAGCACCTGTAGCAAAGCACGTACATCGAGGCTGACAGGTTCAAAACCAGCCAGCTAAACAACAATGACAACTGCAAGAAAAAATAGCCAGGTGTTGTGGTGGGCACATATAATCCCAGCTACTCAGGAGGCTGAGGCTAGAGAATGACTTAAGCCCAAGAATTTGAGGTTGCTATGAGCTGTGACGCCAAGGCTCTCTACCGAGGGCAACATAATGAGATGCTGTCTCTAAAACAGGAATGAGAATTAACTAAGAAAGCATGTGCAAAGGCTAATGCCACTTCCAAACTTAATCTCCTCAAAGAAGAATCTGGAACTCTACCCAGTCTCATTTGAAGCCCTCCTTAAAGAATATCAACCCATCCCTTCTTTCTTCAAATTTAATAGTGTTATTAATATTC
Source organism: Nycticebus coucang (assembly GCF_027406575.1). Taxonomy (NCBI): domain Eukaryota; kingdom Metazoa; phylum Chordata; class Mammalia; order Primates; family Lorisidae; genus Nycticebus; species Nycticebus coucang. The sequence goes on along the minus strand of NC_069781.1, from coordinate 24,823,442 downwards.
TCTATTCCTTCCAAAAGACGGGTTTCCCATGGAGAAAAATCCTTCATATTCGTTATGTAAAGGACTGTGCCCCTCTGTGTTCACATGACCAGGACTCATGCCATTTGTAGACCCTGCCATTTCCTCTATATCTGTCATTCCACTAATCAGGATAAATAATGCAGTAAAATATAAGAAGGAGTGGTGTGCAATGCAAGCAGAAAATTTTCTGAGTAGGCACAACAAATTGAGCAAATGAGATATGAAGCTCAATATAACAATCAAAATATTCCTTTAAATAGGAGGCATAGGGTGCATTTTGTGGGATTGAAGTGAGCTAATGACGGCCAATGAGACAATAGAAATATTCTGTCTGGATTTGCATGCAGGTTACATGGCTGTATACACATTCATAAATATTGACATATGAACTTACTCAATGGGCACCACATTTACGTAAATTTAATTTCTATAAATAAAGAAAAATGTTGAAAACAACCACCTGGAAGGAACGCAAAAGGATCCAGTAAAAATCTTAACCAAAAACACAAAAATAAATGCATAAAATAATCACAATGGGACAAATATAAAATATTAAAGATATTTATTGTTCCTCATGGAGAACCTCAAGCCCTATAAACAAAGGAAATGTGATTAACTTTCACAACTCGTGGAGATTTCCGAAACATACTCTAGTCTTCTCAATGAATTTAACGGTCTGATTCCACCTGTCTAGATCATCCAAACTAAGAAGCCAAATACAGGGAAATCACTAGGATGCAGAGCACTACACAATACAGATGTTGTCCTCTGAAAACACAATGGGAATACCAGGGTGCAAATGTCCCAATCCATCACTCTGGGCTCTTGAAGGCCAGCCAGGAAGAAAAAGAGTCTTCCCGCCAATACCGAAAATGAGAGGTGGGCTTGCAGAGCCAGGGAGCCATTTCCCGTGGTGGGGAGGATGCGGGCGGCAGGGCTGGGGAACCTCTCCTGGTCAACTGCCGGGGTCGGTGGGCACATGCTTGTTTCTGCCTTGCGCGGGAGGCTCCGTGTTCGCTGGGCAAGTTGCTGTGGCGGCGGCCAGCTCCAGGTGAGTATGCAGAGCAGGGTCGCAGTGATCTCCGGGCCACAGGTACTGGGTGTGCGACCGGGGCAGGGCGCTGTCGCCTGGAGCCCCCCACGGCCAGCCGGGAGCCGGCGCGGAGGCCGTGGGGCCAGCGTGCCAGGACTGGGGGGCCAGCAGGGCGTGGAGCGTGGCGAGCGCCCAGTGCAGGGCGGCCCCGGAGTGGGTCAGCTGCCAGGTGAGCCAGGCGCGCTGCCGGGCGCTGGGCTGCGTGCCACAGACGCCGGAGCTCGGCAAGAAGGCGCCGCCGGGGGTCCGAAGTTCAGCCAGAAGCACCTCTAGCCCGCCCACGTGGTTGAGGACGCGGGACAGCGGGCTGGACCCCGACGCTCGGGTTTGTGGGGACAGCCGGCGGCGGCGCTTCGGGGAGGTGGGCAGATCCTCAGGGACGTCAGGCCGGCGGCCCCGACCGCCGCTCCTCCTGGGCGATCTGGACCTGCTCTTTCTCTTCCTCACACGACCTGTTTTGTGGCCGGCACCTGTGGGGGCAGCAAAATGGAGGTGTCAGAGTGGCTGCTCACAGCCAGCTGTCAGGGCCTCATTTCAGAGGTCTCACCGCCCTCCCCATCCCGCCACCCACCTGGGCCCAGCCTCCACCACCCACCCTTCTGCTATTGGCCTCCACACCCCATCGTGAGGATCCCTTCCCGTCTCCGCTGGAACCCAGCTCCAACTCCAGGGGGCCTCCGACTCAGCCCTTTTCTCCTTGAAAGGCAGTGCCCTCACCCAGGCCCTGTGCCCACCACCCACCTCCCCGGATCCCCAACCTGGAAACCTGCCTCCTCTGGGCTGACCTCCTGCTCTGCTGGAATCAGGCTTCTCTTCTCTGCCATGGGCAGGGGATGGGGGCTCCCTCATCTTCCCTGTGCAGTTGTCCCGGTCTCTGTGTTCACTCCCAGAGGGGCCATCCCGCCTTCTGTGCCTGTGGGGACTGCGCTCCCTAGCCTCCTGGCTGTGACGGCTGACACCTGTGGGTACACCAGAGATCAGGAGGGAGTGCCCCTTGACCCATCCCTAGACTTCTGGGAGCAGAATTCATAAAGCCTGCCTCCTAGAGTGACTTCAACTGAGGAACGAACGTCTCTGTCCCCAAGTACCCTTCTCTCTTCACTTGCCCACCATCTCCACCCCCAGAGCCCCAGAGTCCAGCCTTTCTGGTGCCTGGGGATGCCTGGGAGCCGCCAAGCACTCCCTCAACTCCGCACCCCCAGACTGGGTCCACCACAAGGAACCTGGTTTCCCCCAGCAACTTAGCAGCGCTGGGGCACATCAACTAGAGCCCTCTGCCCCCTTTCTCAGCTCACACCTGTCCCTCCAGCTTCCCTAGCCCACAGGCTCATCTCTCCAGACCTATCTGGGCAAAGGGGAGTCTGCGCCCTACCTGGTCCTGTGTGACAGGGCTCTCGGGTCTGGTGGACTTCCATCTCCTCCGTCTTCCCACCTCTAGATAGGGAAGGACTTGTAGATACTGACTTGTTCCTTCCTCCTTCTCCACTGGGACTTCCGTCCTCTCCCTTCTCTTCAAGGGGCAGGTTCCACCTGGTGGGAATGTCTTTTTGTTCTCTGCAGGAGGAATCCATTGGGAAATGACCAGGCGGCCAGTGGGCCTGGGATTTTATAAGGTCCTCTGCCCCCTGCTGTGTTTTCCCAGTGTCCTTTGCTGTGGCCACACCCTACCTTCAAGCAAGACTTGACTCAATTAGGCAGCTCTGGGTGGTGGGTAAGTGTGATTTCTCCACCCCAGCACTTCCTCCACTACTCTTTGAGCCCTTTTCCTGAGGGGACAATAGAGACAAAATGTGTTGTATGTTGCATGTGTATTGGAAAGAATGTACAGTATTTGGTGGTGTGCTCCGAGATGCCCTTGGGCCATTGGCTTCAAGATTATTCCGTGTCTTTGTGTGTGTGTGTGTCAGTCACACAGCAGAGGGCAGCCCATTTTTAGAGTGAAGGGCCACAGAATCTTTGGGGCTCTCTTGCCCCCACAAGCAATGTGTGTGGCAACTCCCGGGTCCTGCGTCAGGGTAGGAATGCAGCCCTGGACAGGACAGTTGGGAAGGCAAGGCTGTGGTGATGTTCCCGATGACACTGATTTCTTAAAAGCGGTGGCAGAGCACATTTCCTAGAGGGTCTGAGTTGCCTGGAATTCTGCCAGGTTTGACGTGTGTGATGCCTCTTCCCATTTCCCTTTAGTACTGCCTGATAGACAGTATTGCCCTCAACTGGTGACTAGCCCACTAGCTGGCTGCTGGGATCATTTGTCTGCTTTTGTCCTCTGCTTCTCTATTTTAGGTAGAATCCCTCCCACACGGTGCTCTCCATTTTCAAGGAAATAACAGGTTGAGGTGTTCCAATGTTGGAATCTGTCTACCTTTCCCTTTTGTGCCATCCGGAGAACCTTTCTGTTTTTTTTTTTTTTTGTTTGTTTGTTTGTTTGCAGTTTTTGACTGGGGCTGGGTTTGAACCCGCCACCTCCAGCATATGGGGCCAGTGCCCTACTCCTTTGAGCCACAGGCACTGCCCAGAACCTTTCTGTTTCTAAGCGCTGGGGTGATTAGAGTATATCCACAGGGATTATCTTCTTAACGCTTTCAGCTAATCAATGACCTTCATTATATTTGTAAAATGCGTTTGTCTAGGAAACAGTGGATTTCTCTGGGGATTAGGAGAACCATAATGGGAACTGATGTGATGGGGGCTAAAGTATGCCTCTCCCATTCAGGTCCATTGAGGCCATTACCCATGTTGTCTTCACGGACTTCAGCTTAAACCTGCAGTTTTACGTTACTGGATAAAAGTATAAAATATAACCACTAAGAAAGAATGTCTGGAAAATAAACACATAAAACAAATTTCAATCTGTCTGGCTGATGATTGACTATAATTCATGTCCCTATCCTGCTAAGGTCACCATTAATTCCAGACTTTCATTAGTACATGCATGCATGCCTACATTTTAGTTGAGAAAGCAACTTTTTAATGTGCAAGTAATTGGAGTTTCTAAGATCCATTCTGCTTTTTTTTGTTTGGTTAGAGCCTCATTGTCTCTTTTCATCAGGGAAGATCCTCACCTTTACAGTGCTCAGCCAGTAAGCAATAACAATTTGCTGTTCTTCCCATTCATTCCTAGTCTGAGTGGGGACCTTTATCATGATTATCCTGTCCATGAAGTTGAACAATTAAGTTCCAGAACTCATCCTAGAGAAAGTGCTACAGTGGAGAGGGCTCATTAAGTTTTTACCTACCAGGTGCAATGTAGGGTATTAGCACACCTCCTGGGTGAAGGACTCAACTAGAACTTTGAGTTGACTTTACAAACACAAGCAATGTAACCTAATTATATGTACCCTCATATTAATTCAAATTTAAAAAAGAAATTAAAAATTAGAGAAAATGCTGAATATCACTATGGTCACCTTTGAAGTACTCCCCTGGACCATCTGATGACTTATAGCCCAATTCACTGCCCACCAAACCCAATTCACTTCTCAACAAGCCCAATTCACTTCCCTCTTAGACTTACAGTGAAACATTATATCCCTTGCAGTTGGTTGAGCAACATAACTGAGTTCTTGTTAATACAACATGGGGAGAAGTTAGGGATGCCATGTTTGTATTTGGCTATACAAGGTATCCATAAAGTTCACATGCAATTTAAAATGTAGTCATGAACTTATGGACACCATGTATATGTATTTTACATGTGTGATCCTCCTTTTTCCCGTCTCCATGCATAGCAATGTTGGAAACTATATGTTGAAGAAAATAGCATCATTGAACATAATTGTCTAAGTATCCAGATTGATTTACAGATCCTACCTTAGTTCATCCATGGCCCACAATAGAATCAAGACAAGGAATTGTCTTATAGCAGCTGGAATAGTACACTTTGTGTGTAATATGGATTGTATCCCAGGCAATGCCTTGAAAACTATGAGCTAGACCCCCTTCCTGGATTTATCTAGGACTCCATTGCTCCTTCCCAAGATTTGATCACTCCAAGGGAATGTAGTAAGTGCACTTCTGTTCTTTATATTTCCTCTTCTATCTCTCCCTGCTGAGACTTACCCACAGAGTCACAGCTTTTAACTCATTTTTCTGAATGATAGAAACTATTGTTATTCCTGTTTGCTCTTTTTTCTGTGAGGGCAGAGAGTAGGGTCAGAAATAAGCAAGAGAACCACAGGGAAAACAAGATTTTAAAGCACAGAAAATATATCCAGTTAAAATCCCCCTCCTCAGTGAGAACATAAATATATTAATGGTGAATCAACTTGTCTATTATAAATGCCAAAGTATAGGATTTTATTCATAGGATTATAGAAATCATGAAATTAATATGATTAACTGAAAGCTAACTGAAATCACCTGAATCATGAAATCAATATGATTAGATTTGTATTTGCACACTAAATATAAATTGGGCTTTATTTTTGGCCCATGCTGCCTAAAGAATTAAGTCACCTGAATATTAATGTCAGTTTCCTTAAGAAGGGTTCATGAAGTTGGATAGCTTGACGACACGGAATGCTGGTAGTATTTCTTTTTAAACATCTCTCTTCCCCCAAATTTATAGGAAAAATAGCTTCCTCTGTCTCAATTCTAATAACCCATGGAAGAGCCCCTGGTCCTGGGACAATGCCCAGGAAATAAGGCCATGGAAAGAACAATGGCCAACTGAGAGCACGTTAAATATAAAGAGGACAGGACAGACAACATAGGAAACACACCATCCAATCCAATTAGTGCCTTATAGCTAGTACTAAAATCAAGTCTGGGGAGGGCATGGTGGCTCACACCTGTAATCCTAGCACTCTGGAAGGCTGAGGTGGATTGCCTGAGCTCACAGGTTTGAGACCAGCCTGAGCCAGAGCAAGACCTTGTCTCTAAAAATTGCCAAGTGTTGTGCTGGGCGCCTGTAGTCTCAGCTACTGGAAGGCTGAAGCAAGAGAATCGCTCGAGCCCAAGAGTTTGAGGTTGCTGTGAGCTATGATGCCATGGCACTCTACCAACGGTGATAAAGTGAGACTGTCATAAAATAAAATAAAATCCTCAATCTCTATCAAGTGTCTGCTGTATTTTTTATGGAGTGTACAATACGTGAATATCTAACTATAATTTTTTTATTCCATTAAAAAATAATTTTGTTTTCTCTCCTCTTTCTTCCTGGGTATGGTCGTCCTCAAATTTTCAAATTGATTTTTAAGGTGCCCGAAGGCGTAACAGGAGTGGGATGGACATGACTCAGGGCACAGGGCTGCGTGAGGACAGTGACCCCCTGATGTTCCTTTGAAGCATTTCATAGACATGATATTTGTTGCCTTTAACTGAGGGCATTGTAGTTATATATGGAATAACTGGGTTGATCATCTTTGAAATAGTGGGAATAGACAGAATAGTATACATCCCCGGAAGCCCAGGGATAGAATGAAGTAAATGACCTTGTTTGCACAGCCCCTATTTGAGAAAAACAGCCTCCAGTCATGGCAAAGGGCATCTAGATCAGGTTGCTGCTTTCTACAGCTGGTCAAACTTTTAGGGTGAAAGAAAAGCAGGCCTAACTCCATTTTGTTGCAACTCTTAGTCCTGAGAATCAGTGGGGAGGCAAAGCAGGCCTGACTCCATTCTGTTGTTTTGTTATATTTTATTGCTTTAAAAAAAAAAAAAAAACAGTTCCACTTGCCTCCCCGCCCATTGCATGGTATTTTAAGTATACCTGGTTAGATCTGTTATAATTATTAGTATTGTGTAGAAAGTCACTATCCTCGTGACAACAACCCTTGTGATTATGTTAAGATGGTCTTCATACCATCTGTATATGATAGTGAAATGTTAAAAGAACAAGCTTGACTTCATTTTACTATTTACCCCCCCCTTTTTTTATTAAATCATAGCTGTGTACATTAATGCAATCATGGGGTACAGTGTGCTGGTTTTATATACAATATGAAATATTTTCATCAAACTGGTTAACATAGCCTTCACCACATTTTCTTAGTTATTGTGTTAAGACATTTATATTCTACACTTAGTAAATTTAACATGTACCCTTGTAAAATGCACCATAGGTGTGGGCCCCCAATTACCCTCCCTCCACCCATCCTCCCCCTTTCTCTCCCCTCTCTCTCCTCTTTTGCCATATTCCTGGGCTATAATTGGGTTAAAGCTTTCAAATGAAAGATATAAATTGGTTTCATAGTAGGGCTAAGTACACTGGATACTTTTTCTTCCATTCTTGAGATACCATGCTAAGAAGAATATGTTTCAGCTCCATCCAAGTAAACATGAAAGAGGTAAAATCTCCATCTTTTTTAAGGCTGCATAATATTCCATGGTGTATATATACCACAATTTATTGATCCATTCATGAGTCAATGGGTACTTGGGCTTCTTCCATGACTTAGCAATTATGAATTGGGCTGCAATAAACATTCTGGTGCAAATATTTTTGTTATATAAAGTGCTTTTTGGTCTTCTGGATATATCCCTTGTAGAGGAATTGAAGGATCAAATAGCAGGTCTATTTTTAGATCCCTAAGTGATCTCCAAACATCTTTACAAAAGGAATTGTATTGGTTTGCATTTCCACCAGAAGTGTAGAAATGTTCCCTTTTCTCCACATCCACCCCCAACATCTCTGGTTTTGGGATTTTGTGATGTGGGCTAATCTTCCTGGAGTTAGATGATATCTCAAAGTAGTTTTCATTTGCATTTCTCTGACGATTAAGGATGATGAGCATTTTTCATGTGTCTGTAGGCCGTGTGCCTGTCTTCTTCAGAGAAGTTTCTCTTCAAGTCCCTTGCCAGCCTAAAATGGGATCGCTTGTTCTTTTCTTGCTAATATGTTTGAGTTTTCTATAGATCCTGGTTATTAAACCTTTGTTGGAGACATAACCTGCAAATATCTTCTCCCATTTTGAGGGCTGTCTGGTTGCTTTACTTACTGTGCTTTTGGCTGTGCAGAAGCATTTTAGTTTGATCACATCCCAGTAATGTATTTTTGGTGTCGCTTCAATTCCCTGTGGGCACTTCCTCATAAAATATTCACCCAAGCCAATTTCTTCAAGGGTTTTCCCTGCACTTTCTTCTAGTATTTTTATAGTTTCATGTCTTAAGTTTAAATCTTTAATCCAGTGAGAGTCTACCTTAGTTAATGGTGAAAGGTGTGGGTCCAGTTTCAGTCTTCTGCAGGTTGCCAGCTAGTTCACCCAGCACCATTTGTTAAATAGGGAATCTTTCTCCACTGAATGTTTTTAATTGGCTTGTCAAAGATCAAATAATGGTAAGTAGCTGGGTTCATCTCTTGGTCCTCTATTCTGTTCCATACATCTACCTCTCTGTTTTTGTGCCAGTACCATGCAATTTTGATCACTATCGATTTACAGTATAGTCTGACGTCTGATAGCATGATGCCTCCTGCTTTGTTTTTATTTCTGAGTAATGTCTTGGCTATTCGAGGTTTTTTCTGATTCCATTAAAATGAAGTATTTTTTTTTTGAGATCTTTAAAGTATGACAGTGGAGCTTTAATAGGGATTGCATTAAAATTGTATATTGGTTTGGGTAATATGGACATTTTAACAATGTTGATTCTTCCCAGCCATAAGCATGGTATGTTCTTCCATTTGTCAATATCTTCAGCTATTTATTTTCTTAGAGTTTCATAGTTCTCTTTATAGAGATCTTTCACGTCCTTCATTAGGTAAACTCCCAAATATTTCATCTTCTTTGGTGCTACTGTGAAAGGAATAGAGTCCTTCACTGTTTTTTCAGCTTGACTACTATTGGTATATATAAAGGCTATAGATTTAGAGTGTTGATTTTGTAATCTGAAACACTGCTGTATTGTAAGAGTTGATCACTTCTAAGAGTTTTGTAGTAGAATCCCTGGTGTTTTCCAGATATACAATCATATCATCTGTGAAGAGTGAAAGTTTGATCTTCTCTGATCTTTTATGGATACCCTTGATCGCCTTTTCTTGCCTAATCATGATGCCTAAGACTTCCATTACAAGGTTAAAAAGCAGTGGAGACAATGGGCAACCTTGCCTAGTTCCTGATCTGAGTGGAAATGATTTCATTTAACTCCATTCAATATGATATTGGCTGTGGGTTTGCTGTAGATGGCCTCTATCAGTTTAAGAAATGTTCCTTCTATACCCATTTTCCTAAGTGTTCTGATCATCAAAGGATGCTGGATATTATCAAAAGCTTTTTCTGCATCAATTGAGAGAATCATATGGTCTTTGTTTTTTAATTTATGTGCTAAATTATATTTATAGATTTATGTACATTGAACCAGCCTTGAGACCCTGGGATTAAAAGCCTTTTGGTCATGGGGTATAATTTGTCTGATGTGTTGCTGGATTCTGTTTGTTAGGATCTTGTTGAATATTTTTGCATCTATATTCATTAGTGATATTGGTCTATAATTTTCTTTTCTTGTTGGGTCTTTTCCTGGTTTGGGGATCAAGGTGATGTTTGCTTCATAGAATGTGTTGGGTAGTATTGCTTCTTTTTCTATATTTTGAAAAAGGTTGAGTAATATAGGTACTAGTTCCTCTTTAAAGGTTTGGTAGAATTCTGACATGAAGCCATCAGAATTCTGGTCCCAGGCTTTTCTTTTTAGGAAGATTTTGTATAGTTGATGCTATTTCAGAACTTGATATAGTCCTGTTCAACATTTTCACTTCATTCTGTCTAAGTCTTGGCATGCTTCCAAGTATTATTCTATTTCCTTCAGATTTTCATATTTCTGAGAATAGAGTTTCTTGTAACAAGGATTAAGGATTTTTTGAATTTCTGAGGAGTCTGTGGTTATTTCGTCTTTGTCATTTCTGATTGATGAAATTAGAGATTTTACTGTTTTGTTTTTTTTTCCTGGTTAGCTTAACCAAAGGTTTATCTATTTTATTGACCTTTTCAAAAAAACAACTTTTTGATTTATTGATCTGTTGTATAATCCTTTTGCTTTCAATTTCATTTAATTCTGCTCTAATTTTGGTTATTTCTTTTCTTCTACTGAGTTTAGGATTGGAATGCTCTTCCTTTTCCAGTTGCTTGAGATGTCCCATTAAGTTGTTAACTTCCTCTCTTTCTGTTCTCTTGAGGAAGGCTTGCAGTGCTATAAATTTCCCTCTTAGGACTGCAAAAGCAGTCCTCCAGAGGTTCTGGTAATTTGTGTCTTCATTATCATTTTGTTCCAAAAATTTGGTAATTTCCTTCTTAACCTTGTCTATAACCCAGCTATCATTCAGCATAAGGTTATTTAGTTTCCATGTTTTTGTATGAATATGCAGATTCCTGTTGTTACTGAGTTAAACTTTTATTCCATGATGGTCTGAGAACATGCAAGAAATAATTTCCGTTCTTTTAAATTTGCTGAGGTTAGACTTGTGACCTAAGATATGATCAAATTTGGAGGATGTTCCATGGGCTGATGAAAAGAATGTGTATTCAGTTTTGTTAGGATGAGATGTTCTGTAGATGTCTGTTAAATCCAATTGTTGAATGGTTAAGTTTAAGTCTGAGCTTTCTTTGCTTAGCTTCTTATTGGAGGATCTATCCAACACTGCCAAAGGAGTGTTAAAATCTCTGACTCTTATAGAGCTGGAGGAAATCAAGTTGCTCATGTCTCTTAGAGTCTCTCTTATAAATGAAGGCACATTCTGGTTGGGTGCATAAATGTTAATAATTGAAATCTCATCATGTAGAGTGTTACCCTTAACAAATATGAAGTGCCCATCCTTATCTTTCCTTACTTTTGTTGGTCTAAAGCCTATTATATCTGCAAATAAAATTGCAGCACTTCCTTTTTTCTGATTTCCATTTGCCTAAAATATAGATGACCATCCCTTCACCCTGAGTCTACATTTATCTTTTAAGGTAAGATGAGATTCTTGTATGCAGCAGATATCTGGCCTGAGTTTTTGTATCCAGTCAGCCAACCTGTGCCTCTTTAGAAGACAATTTAAGCCATTCACATTAATGGAGAATATTGATAAGCCTGGTAGAATTTTGTGTATAGCATTTTTTTGAAAGTCCAGTGGACATTTTTAATCCTTTAGCCACTGTGGAGGTTGGAATTTGATCAAAAGTTTCTGAGTGAGTTTACTTTGGGGGTAGAGGATTGCAGTGGTCATTATGGAAGATAGGTCTGAGGATATCCTGGAGAGCTGGTTTAGTTATGGCAAATTTCTTCATCATGTGAATGTCATTAAAGTATTTAATTTAATTTCTCCATCATAAATGAAACTCAGTTTATCTGGATACAGGATCCTGCGTTGATAATTATTTTCTTTTAGGAGATTAAAAGTCTTCTAGCTTGAAAGTTTTCAGCAGAGAGATCTGCAGTCATTCTAACATTCTTCCCCTTGTAGGTTATGGTTTTCTTACATCTGGCTGCTTGCAGAAGTTTCTCCTTCATATTAACTTTGGTGAAGTTAATTATAATGTGTCTGGGAGATGCCTCATTTGGGTTAAGTCATGCTGGGGTTCTGAAACTGTCTGCTGTCTGAATTTCAGAATCTCTTGGCATGTCTGGGAAGTTCTCCTTGATTATCTCATGGAATAGGGCATCTGGGCCTTTTGAAGCAACCTTGTCACCTTCAGGAATTCCTATAAGGTGAATATTATTTTCTTCAAATTATCCCAGAGCTCTCTGAGAAAATGATCTGTTTTTGCTCTCCACTCTTCTTCCTCTTTGAGCATTTGGGAGCATTCAAAAGCTTTGTATTCAATGTCAGAAATCCTTTCTTTTGCCTGCTCCATTCTGTTACTGAAGGATTCTACTGTATTTCTCAGATCTTTGAGGGCTGCAAGTTCTTAACTCGATGTGTCAAAATCTTTGGTGATTTTGTCTTTGAATTCATTGAATTCTTTAGACAACTTTTGAACTGCTCCTTGAATTTCTAATCACAACTTTATCTCCATTCTATTAATCTTATTTGCAATCCAAATTCTGAATTCAATTTCTGACATTTCAGCCATTTGTTTATGAATGGGATCTTCTGGTAGGTCCGCCATGTCATTCCTTGGGGGAGTCGATCTACTCTGATTATTCATGTTGCTGGAGTTTTTCTGCTGATTCTGCCCCATGATTATTTTACACCATTTGTCCAGATGAACAGAGAAGGTGAAGTTAGGTTGGGGGCTCCTGGAGTCGGGATTAACCAGCCCTTTGCCCAAGAGCTGGTACTTGTATCTGTACCTTTTCCCCTAGAGCTTTGCAAAGGACCCGTACAGTGCTACGGCCTAAGATACTGGGGACCTGCTTGGTGTGGTGGGACTAAGTGGCTCTGTCTTGTTTTTAGCTGGTCTCTGTCCAATCCTAGTGAATCAGTAACTCTGGGTTGAAGTCTCAGCTGTGGAGAAATACCAGCAACTAAGTCACCCACCCCAAATGGACAACAACTGGAAAAGGAAAATCAAACCTTCCAACAACCACACAGCAGGGTACCAATTTGGATAGTCCTTGGGTGATTCGCCCAGGTCAAGATTTCCAAATAAATTGTCCCAGTCAGCACCCAGTCTCAAGTGGGTGAGTTCAAAGGGTCTCCAGCAACTAGATAGCAGGAGTCTGCTGGCAGTTCAAGTATGACACACTCCAGTGCTCTGTGGAGTCAAAAGGACCCACCCAGCAAATGAATTAGTCCAGGAAGGTTGATGCCTCCTTCCCCACCTTGCACCTGTGTCACACCCAGTCACTGATAACCCCACAGGGCTGTGACTCAGTTCCCTCCAATGAGCAGATGCTCCAGGGATTACACCCACCTGATTCATAGGGAGATGTATGTCTTTTTGGCCAGACCACTGAACTCTGCCACCAGCTGGCAGGGGTAGGGTGGAGATGAAGCCTGACAACCTTGGGTGGTTAATGGAAGCTGGGGTGGTTCACTCAGTTCCAGCCCTGCCCCAGATTGATGTTGCTGCCACTTATATTCTGGCAGAATTAGTGTTTCTGTCCTGGCCATATTCCCCTGTGGGCCAGGTGCTGTTTAAGTTCACAGAAACTGCAACTCAGCCCCACCCTGTGCTGCTGCCATTGAGCCAATTCTCAAGGAGCTAGCATATCTGTCTCTGGTGCATTCTGTGTTGGGTCAGGCATGGTTAGAGCTTCCACACAGCTCTCAGTTCCTGCCTCTCCCGGGGCTGGTACTTGCACACAGCTCTAAGTGTCTGTTTCTCCCTGGGCTGGTGCTGTTGCCCCGCCTGCTTTTTTCTCAGCTATGTTCCCCTGGGGGCTGGGGGCTTCTTAGGCTCACTAAAGCAGCATTTCTGATTCAGCTCCACCCTGGCAGAATGCTGTCTCTGCGTGTGCATGTATTCTAGTCTCTGTCCCCATGTGCTCCACCTGGGGCTGCCTCAGGCATACGCTTTACTCATGAGTCCTGTGTTTCCATCCCAGATCTGTTCCGCCAGTGGCTGCCACTGGAGTATAGGCCCAGCTTTCTCTGGTTGCCAAGAGAGGTGGGGAGTGTCTCTCCAAAATATCCTGAGGGGTGTGAACCCTATTGTTCCCACCGCTGCTACTGCTGCTTTGTGCTGCGGGGCACCACTTCTCCCTCTCCCATATGGCTCCCTCGGTCTACAGTCCTCTCTTTACACCCGTGCTACGGAATCGTCATGGACCTGCAACAGCCCGCGCCTTGTCCACACCTCTCTAGAAAATGCCCAAGAATCTGGACTCCATGGGGGACAGGCTTCCAGACCTCAGGATGAGAGTGGAGGGGAGTGCTATGAGTTCATAATTACAGGTAGAGAATATATATAGTTTTATGCCTGGCAGGAGAGTACCATGGCACACTAGTGGGTCCTCTCTGGGAAAGGAGTTCTGGATTTTAGAGGGTCTCTCGTGTGGGATAAAATAGGAGGAGATCTGAACTATGCTTTCTTGTTTGTACAAAGTATACTATGAACTGTTCTCATGGGGGAGGGAACTCCCATCCGCTTGGTGATGGATTTTGTAGCTATTATTTCTTTCTTTGGGGTCACAGCTTGCCTCAGCAGGGTTGATGTGCGTTCTTCAACCTTCTCTCTTGGCTCAGATCCAAACCAGCAGCTTACTTGCTAAAATTTTGTCCTTTAACTCTCCTTCTGGATGGGAGTATCTGTGGAAAGCTGGCTCCAGTCGGCCATCTTGCCTCCCAAGCTATTTATTCTCTTTTACCTTCAAAACTACTTCCTCTTGTTTGCCCTCCCATTGTGTAACTGTCAATGCATTTGCTTGTAATTGTGGCCCTAGTGATTATAGCTTTTTATGATCATACCCCCTCCCTGCATTTCCCCCCTAGGACATTGTGTTTTGTACTTATTTTATAAGGAAGAAAAATTACTAATGGCTCTCTTGATCATAGGATTGTGTAAAACGACTAACCACCCTACCCTTGTGATTCCTCCTACCCATTTAACTGCTATTTTCACTTCTGGAATAACACTTGCTTGCCCCCCAGAGAAGTTTTGCCCTATAAAGTACCAGAGCCACAGACAACTTGGGGCTGCTCTCAGAAACCCAGTGTTGGAACACTGAGGCAGTTGCCAGCTGTCTCTTCAATAAAAGGACTCTTTTTAAATTTGACTTGTCTGGCTGTGTGGTCTTTGAGAGACTCCTGTGCATAAGAAAACCAGCATGAGGCATCAGGAATCTGTTCTTAAAACTAAACTCATGGTGCCCAAAATCTCAGAATTAAGACCAAAGTCACCCTAATGAGAATGTCCGGTGGTTGCATGGGCTTAAGTAGCTCTCACCTGTTCTGAAGTTTGATTAACCTTTACTTGGATTCTGCAAGATAGCATCACAATTTAGCAACAATTTTCATTCACACCATATTGATATAGATGGAGAATCTTCCTAGAAAGTTTGTGTGCTGTTAGAGCAGGAATGAATTCTACCTGCCTCAAGTAAACAATTCTGTGCACTCAATTGTAAACATGCACAAAAAAAGCTCCTGATTTTCCATCATCACAAAGTTACTATTCTGATTGTTTAGATACTAGTTTTTGGAAGTAAGTTTTCTAATTTTAGATATAGTGATTGACCCAGGTGAAAAGTAGGATTCCTGAAGTTTTAAAATTCATATGAGGGCTGGGCACAGTGATTCAAGCCTGTAATCCCACAACTCTGGGAGGCCAAGGTGGAAGGATCACTTGAGCTCAGAGGGTTCAAGACCAGCCTGAGAAAAATCCAGATCCCATCTCTACTAAAAATAGGAAAAATTATCTGGGCATTGTGGCGCTCATCTGTAGTCCCAGAAGCTTGGGAGGCTGAGGCAGGAAGAATGCTTGATTCCAGGATACTGAGGTTGCTAAGAGTGAAACTGACACTATGGCACTCTAGCCTGGGCAACAGAGTCAGACTCTGTCTCAAAAAAAAAGAAATCCAGTATGATTCCCCAAAGAGATACATCCAGGGTAGTCAGTGTTTTTTTAAATAATTTACTCAAAATCACAAATTTTATATACCAAAAGTCTTGCCTTTGGTGGGCACATAATTTAGAACCCAAAAGATCTTATATAAAAATAATGTTTACTGAATTACTAAAGGCTAGACTTGCCATAACCACATGTACTGTCCTCCCTACCATCACCCTCTCTGTATCATGCCTCTCCATTTGAGGAAACCCTGCAGATTTCAGAACAGTTAGGAGAGGGAGTATTGTGGACGCCAAAAACAACCAGAGGTCTAATGACACCAACATGTCTTTCACTTTATTGAACAAGCATATATACTGCCAACAAGATTATTGGATCATAGTACCGTATTTGGTTTACTTTATGTTGCTATCATAGCACTTAGTTTCACTCAGCCATATACAAGAGCAACAGGAACTCTTCAAAAGATTGTAGGTTGAGCATGGTTAAGTGGGAGAGGATCTGTATAGGCCCTAACACCTCCTTGTCTTTATTAAATAAGCATTTCCACTGCCTACAACATTATGGGATCCTTGTACTGTCACTTACTCTGAAATTGCCTTTTTGCATCCACCACATTGTGTCCCTATCACTGTTGCTACAGTGGCATGTTGGTTTCACTCAACCATACAACTCGAGCAACTGGAACCCTTCTAGAAAAAAACTGCTTCTGACCATATTCCTTAAAAGGATTTCAAAAATCATCTTAAATTGAGAAGTGCACCTGGTTTTCCTTTTTGTTTTAGTATCCTCTACATAGAGCTTCTCTGTATAGAAAAATGACCATCTTCTCTGTGCTGACCAGAGGGAAGCGAGAATCACAATGTCTCCCACCTGGGCAGCTCTTGGCCTCCAGGTCTAACAGGAACACCTGAGAAGAGGAAATTGTGCCCCGAGCTTTTCGATTGCATTAAGCAGGGGAGTGGCTCCCCAAGGGCAGGTGCAGGACATCGCCATCGCCTGGGACTGGTTACAATGCAAGTCCTCAGGCGCCACCACACCTACTGGGTCAGAAGCCCTGGGGGTGGCCATGCAGTCTGTGTTGTCACTCACCCACCAGGGGCTCCTGGTGATGCAGGTGCAGACATGAGGGGCTGAAGAAGGCTGTTCAGACGCGGTGGGAAGGGGACAGAGTAGGTGACAGCACTCTAGACAAGTCTCTATGGCACATTATAGCAGCAACTTCTTACTCTTCTAATTTAAAGGAAAACAATTTCCATGTACATATACTGTACGAGAAAAAAAAACCTTTGGGGATAAAAACACCCACTTTTCTGGTGTTCTCACATGTTATCCTAAGAACATCTTAACCAAGGAAGGAATTTGAAAATTAAAATCCCTAGAGGAGAAATGAAGCATTCTCCATCATTCCTGTCACATTTTTTGGTTTGTTTTCTTTTGTTTGAGACAGAGCCTCACTATGTCACCCTTGGTAGAGTGCTGTGGCATCACAGCTCATGGCAACCCCAAACCCTTGCCTCAAGTGATTCTCTTGCCTCAGCCTCCCAAGTAGCTGAGACTACAGGCATCCACCACAACACTTGGCTATTTTATTGTCGTAATTGTCATTGTTTAGCAGCCTCAGGCCGGGTTCAAACCTGCCAGCCCCAGTGTATATGGCCAGCACCCTAACGACTGAGCCACGCACGGGTGCCAAGCCAAAACATTGTTAATGACCTATTTTCATTAGTATTCACAATCACGTTATTTTCCAGGAAACATGATTATACCCCTTGGCAATTAAAAACAAACAAGTATTTTTAAATGGTTTATTGCACACTTCACACTTTCCATCAGCTTTCCACATATGTACTAGGCATACTATTTCACAGCAGAAGGATATCTGTATACAACAACAGACATAAAACAAATACGTGTGTTCACATTTTCTGAGAGGGCATTACAAAGGGGCAGGAGTCTGCATCTCAACACTCAGCACAGAGGCAGGCCCTTCTGGGGCTTTGTTCTGGGTCAGCACCAATACTGTGCAATGCTGCTGTGGGCCTGCCATGTGGGGAGAAAAGAAGGCCCTCGGTCATGTACCCACCTGGCCCCACTTTCCTCCTGTCCTCTGTGAAATGGAGAAGAGAATAATGGTCCCTAATCTGCCACTTCGCAGCCGTGGCCCTTGGGAAAGTCCCTTACTACTTTGAGCCTCTCACCTCCCTCAGACAGACTAGAAGTATAGGGGGATGTGCAGAGCTCTACACAGCAGCCAGGTGGGCAGGCTGGGGGACAGCTCAGGACCTGCCCTCAGGCGGAGCTGGCCTGTTTTCCAGACTGCCATGATACATTCCACAGCACAGGTGAGTGGGGGGGACCAGCTCCGCATGGGAACTCCCAGCCTGACCCTGGCCCACCCTTGGCTGGCAGCATGGCCACACCCCTATGTCCTCTACTTCTGTCACATCAGAATGATAGTCCTAGTTATCTCACAGGGTTACGGTGACCACTAAATGGCCACAAGAGCAAGGCCTTAACACTGTGCTGCCAGGAGCAATCAGTGCTGCAGGAGGTCAGGAGAGGTGACCCGCAGGGCCGGGAGGAGGGGACAGCAGCACTGGGCACAATGAGCCACTACAGGGGGCAGGAGAGAGGCTCCCAGGGCTCAGGACAAATCTACATGTGTATAAAGCAGTAGCTTCACTGGGTATTCAGAGTGAGAGTACCCATCGGGCTGTATGCTTAAATATTTGCATTTTATGTTGGTTGCACTGTTCGTTCCAAAACATATTTGTGTTTTGGCTTTCCAGTAGGACCTGAGAATGAGAAAAAACTTCTTGGGAAATATTCAAACCTCTGTAGGTTGAGAGGAGTCCAAGCCTGTATTTCTAAGGGGGAAAGGGGAACCCACCTACTATTGGGAATATGGCAGAGGAAGAGAAACCACACACGTGAGGGCACACGCGTGCGTGGACGTTGGTGTGCGCACACACACACACAGAGGTGCTGGAAGAGGAACACAACAGGGCCAAGAGAAGGGCAGAAGGATCTGGAGGCCCAAGGAATCTCTAGTTCTGGGCCACTTTCGTGCCCTCCCTATGCTCAGATACTTTGTCACCAACATTGCAAAAGAACACACAACCCTAGGCCCAGCCCCAGGAAACGACGACCCTTGTGTTTCCTCTTCCTATTCCTATTCCTCTGAACCCACATGGTTGGCACTGACGGAAGCCAGGCTGGGCATTCTCAGGAAAGAGGGGTTCATGCTCAGGGGGACACCTAGGACAGGGAAGGCCTTAGTTGGTGACTCAGGCTCCCATCCCACTGCTACTGGCCACAGACCTAGTAAGGGACCGTTCTGCCTGGGCTCCCCTCCACACGTGGGCTCTGTCTCCCAGCCCGGAGAGCTCCCTTCTGGAGCACTCGGGGGCCGGGGACCAACATTCTCTTTAGCAAAGGTGACCACTCTCCTGAGGCTTCAGGGCGCCCTCTTCCTAGCTTGCCCCCAAGAGTTCAGGTGTAGCCCAGGTTTGACACCAAGAGGAAAACCCCCAGGAAGGGACAGTCAGAGCAGCCTTGAGGAGAGGGCAAAAGAGTGTCACAACATGAGGAACATGGGGACTCAGACCCTGCCAGGCTCTCTTGTACCAGTGACACTCCAGGATGCACATGGAGCCTCCTTTTGAAGGTAACTCCAGGGGCAGCTGCAGCAACCCTGTGCCCTGAGGGCTGTGCTGGGCCACTGCGGAGGTGACGTCGTGGGTGGGGAAGGAGGAGGGAATCTGCTCTATCTTGGTCCCCTGGGCGTCAGGGCATGGGCACTCAAACTGGCCTCCACCTTTCCCTGCCCACTGCCTGACACCCTGCACCAGGGCCCTGCTGTGCTACCCAGGACAGCATGGACACTGGATCCCATGTGGACCAGGGCCTATCAGCCCCCAGCACCATTTCCCAGTGCTTTTCTCTAGGTGAAAATAAGGTTCTAGAGCCTCTGCCTCAGCCTCAGCCCACTATGTCTTTGACCTGCTATGGCCCAAGTGTTGGTGTCCCCCAAAATTCATATGTTGAAACCTAATTCCCACCAGGTAGCTTTAGGAGATGGGGCCTTCCAGAAGGTCAGGAGGGCTCCACCCTCACGCACAGGATGAGATGCCCATCCAGGTGGCTTGAGCAACCTCTCTGCCCGAGTCTGTCACGTGAAGACACAGCTACAGGGCTCCGTCCCTAAGGAATGGCCTTCCAAAACACTGAATCTGCTGGCAACTTGAACTTGGACTTCCCAGACTCCAGAATGATTAGCAAGAAATCTCTGTCGTTAATGAATTACGACTCTGAGGAACTTTTACAGCAGCCCAAACAGAAGGGAACAGGGCCCGCCTTCTCACCTGCCACCACACTCTGTCAGGACCAGAATTCTCCCAAAACCGTACCATCCCTGGGTTCCGTGAGCAATGGGGGCAGTTGGGTGCCTCTGTGATTCTCACACGCTCTCAGAGGTCGCTCAGACGGGAGCAGTGGGGCAGAAAATAGGGCAAGAACCTCCCACCAGTTACGAGGGTGAGGGCATCAGAGAGGGGAGGCAGGACAGGGGAACCTCCCATCTCAGGGTACAGCCGCCTGCTCCAATAAGGGAAGGCAGAGGACACTGGGAACAAAGCCCATGAGAATGAGAAGGGGACAGAAGGTCCACCTCCCAGAGCCCACACAGGCTCCTTGCTCTGTGCAGTGCCCACCAGAAACCAGAGCTCTTACTATGCACGACAGAAACATTGACAGTAAAGAAAAAGTCGATCTATCAACTTTTTTTTTCTCCCATCATCCTATGCTACAAACCATGGCCACTTCATAAAAGTGATGCAGGAGAAAAACTTACCAAAAAACTTACCGGCAAGGAGCCGGCGGGGATCAAACTTACAAACTTCCTGGGAAGACAAGGCCCTCTCCTTTCCTGGCTGGGGAGGGGAGGGGTGCACATTCTGTAGACTCGAGTAAGGTGCTGTGACAGCAAGGGGAAGGTCATACACAGGGTGGGACATGCCAAGAAAATCAGAGGTGCCAGGAGCAGCCCCTGTATCTCATGCTAGCACCTTCGATGCTCACCAGGGTCTCCTGCCCAGGACCTGCAGTCGGCAGAGACTCTGGGGACACAGAGCCCTGGTGTTGGCCACAGGCTCCATCAAAGGGTCAAATAAGGATCAGGATGAGGCATTTCATCGAGGGACTTCATGCACTGAGAAGAGGAAGGACAAAAAGAGCCACGGTCCAACCATGAGGGTCAAGCTGCGAGCAGAGTTGCCTGAGTGGCTCTGGACCAAGGACACCTGGTTCCTCTGCACAACCTCACCGGCCCCTGGCTGAATTTGAAGGATGTTTTCCATCACTACCCTGAAATCATCCTCCACCTCCACCTGTACTGCCTAACTCCCGAGGCAGAGTTTGCATGCAGGACACAGACCCCAGTGCCCCCAGGACAGCCAAACAGGCCAGGGACCCTTGGTTCATCCCCAGTGAGAGTTCCTAACTATAGCACTTCTTCTAACAGCCAGGTGCTGCCCACTGTGGGTGCCGCTTGGGGACAGGCTAAGGTGACCCCAGCGCTGTTTGCGGTCAGCCTGGAGGGACTGCTCCACTCTTCCTGGCGGCCTGCTTCGGTCACTCACCCGGGCCTGGCTGGGGGAGGCGCAGTGGCGTCCACACCCACCAAGTCTATGCTCCTTCCCAGGGCCAGCCCAGAGGTACAATGTCATTAACATTCCACTTTGTTCATAATACTGCTCTCGTGGACCAAATGAAAAAAATATATACAACACTCAGAAGGAGGAAAAAAGACTCGACCAAAGACCTAGATGAAGCAGATGTGTGCCCTGCCCCCGCACACCCTTAAAGTAGTCACATGGCTGAGTGGGGGGTGGGCCCAGATCCAGACCACTGAGGCTGAGACAACTAGAAATGTCCCAGTCAGCTTCCAGGCTGGGTAAGGGAGCCTCGTGGACATCCACCATGTAGAAGGGCCGTTCAGAAGCGCTGCTTCCTGCACGCACAGTGGCAGGAGGAGGTGGGACCCACACTAGAAAACGGGTGTCCCAGCTCCATGGGCAGGGTGGTGGGACCACACAGGCAGCGCTGGCTCCCCCAACCCCAGAGTCCCCGTGACAGGTCAGACAATCTGGCCCGGTTAAGGGCCCCAAACTCCCTTTCCTCTACTAACCCCAGAGAGGGCACTGGCCTCCATCGTGGGCACACCGGTGTGCCACCACATGTGTAAAGGGACCCTGGTTAGCTGGTGTGACTCCCACAGGCCAGGATAGGATTGGAACAGGAAAAAGCAAGAGTCTGTCCCGTGCCCTCTCCCTGGAAGAGGGGGCCCAGAGGAGAGAGAGTGCAGGGGAAGGGCTATTTGCCAAATGCACAGGGGAGGAGCTAGGTGTTCATAGCCTCCAACCTGGAATCTCCATGTGCCACAAGAAGATCTGCTTCCCTTCCAGCTCCTGTTTTGGAGACCAACCACCAAGCTGGGACCACAATACTAGGCCTGGGTACAGGCCGTGCCACCCTGCCAGCCCCACCCCACAAGGCATCAGGAACAATAGTGAGTTCCCAAGGCCACAGACAAGGGCTGGCCCCTGTGATCACAGGGTGGGGAGGACATCACTGTGGAGGGTCCTGGGCAGACCACAGCAAATCCTAGGAAGAGGCTCCGTGGCAGACAAGCATCTGGCCCGTCTATAGTATAACCGTGAACCTGGCCATGAGTTTTCCCCGCTGAGTGCCTACTCATCTTCCCATGGAGACTTTGCACCATGGCCGCCAAATGGCATCTTCACAGATCCATAGGATCAGCCCTCCATCGCCAGTGAACGTTCCTTTCAGCCAAAGTGCCTTGAAGAGATGAGGCAAGCAGGGAGGAAAAGGTTTTGGGCAATGGTCACCTGCTGGTGCTGACAAGGACCCTGGGGAGTGCAGTGGCGCCATCTCAGCCCCAGTGTGTAGCGCCTCCCTGTGAGCCGAATCGCGGGCTGCAGGGACACCTCCTGGCCATGAATGTGACCTGCGGCTCCGTATGGCTGTTCCTTGTGGGATCCTTGTCCTGAGTGTAACCATCTGTCCTTCAGGGTGCAGAAGTTCTCTGGGACCTGCCCGTGCTAGGTAGAGCCTCTGGGGATCCTTCCGGGGACACACGGGCTGAGGCACACAGGCAGGTCCTGCCGTGTGGAAGGAGGGTGCAGGGCTTCTGGCCTCATCCGGGACACTGCTCCGCCCGCTGCGGTCATCTCTCCACACCATGCAAATTAGTCTTCTTTTTCGGAGCATCCCTGTCACCGGCCACTGAAGGGCATGGAGTGAGGAGTGACTGCCAGAAAAGAAAAGAGAAAATGAATACCACTCACCTACAGGAGGCGTGGGTTTTCTGGGAGTGCCCAAGGAGGAAGTCCCCGGAAGGAAAATCCACTGGAGCCACTGAGGGTCCTTTTATCCACAGGGACAGGTAAAGGGCAGTGTAGCCGACCTTGCTCGAGTCATTACTAACTACGATGTTGGAATTGTCCCATTCCTCCTACGTTCATTACTTACAATTCCTAAGAAAGATCTTTCTCCTCCATCTACTTAGGTGGGAGCGGGTAAGAGCAAGAGATAGTAGTCCGCTAGCGAGAGCTCACACACAAGCCTAGGTGAGTGCGCACAAGTGTGCCAGCCCATGTACCAGCAACGTGGACTCGTAGTTAATGGGGGATACTCTGGTAGCATCCTTATGTGTTTCGATGCCCACCACAGCCAGTGGGAGCTCCTTACAAAGGCTTTGGTATTTGGGGACATGTGGCCATCAGTGGTGGAGCTCTCTCTAGCATTTTGCACTACACTGGATGCTGCGGGCTCATCTCATACCCGCCCTGGCACAGCCACAGAGTCTCTCACTTCTCCATGGACTCCTGGCTGCCCTCAGTGCACATCTGTACGCACATCACAGGCCTTGACCCTTCTGTATTCCTACTCCTAGCCCTGCCAGGGCCACGAGCAGGCGTGGTTGTGTCCCAGCTCAGTCACTTCCCATGGGGAAGAATGGAAGGGAGGGAGCCTGGAAGGTCCAGTTTTTGGTGACATCTGTGGTCCTGATAGTTATATGGCCACCGTTTTCTGTTTCCTCATCTTGCTGGATCATTTGGGGAACAGCCTAGGAATTTCTGACAATTGAAAACAGTTTCGAAGGATTTTGTAAAACTTGAAGAAAATTTTGAGGGTTGGAAGGAAATCTGCAGATCACTGGCTGCAAACCTGAACAGGCCAGGAACATTCCTGGTGTCAACATCAGGAGTGACTCCTCCTCTGCCCAACCCAGAGACAAGCAGGAGAGGCAGAGGTAGGGGTGGGAGTGAGAGGGTCCAGTGGTAGAGTGGTGGGGTGGGGGCTGAGAACAGCCCTTTGATGCTCACAGGCCAGGCACTTTGGCACCTCCCGAGTGGACTCTCTGGTACAGGGAGCTGTCTGCTGGACTATCGCCCTCTCTATGCCTGGCACGGAAAGGAGAGATATGGCCCTGGCCTTTTCAGTCAGCCTGGTCTGCCAGAACCCTACTTCTCTGGGAAATGTGTGACTTTGTGATATAAATAATCCCTCCCTTAAAGTTTCAGATCACCTGTAATGATGTCTGTCTAGGCACAGGGAAAAAATAGTTACAAGAAAAAGTGTAACAAAAACCAAAACACATAAAAGGATGTACATTGGGCTTTGCCAAATGACATTTTGGCTGGTTTTCAGACACGATATACAGACAAGTAAAATCCCAACTTTATATCCAAAGCTTTTTCCAGGCCAGGGATTAAACACAAAATGGAAGGGCATACCAAATGACTTGGTATGAAGACATATAAAATGTTAGTACAATTTACTTTATACACCCGGCTAAATTTATATACATATATATGTATTTTAGACAGAGTCTCACTTTGTTGCCCTTAGTAGAGTGTTGTGGTGTCATAGCTTACAGACACCTCAAATTTTTGGACTCAAGCAATGTTCTTGCCTCAGCTTCCCGAGTAGCTGGGACTACAGGCACCCACCACAATGCCCAGCTATTTTTTAAAGACTGGGTCTCGCTCTTGCTCAGGCTGGTCTCCAACTCCTGAGTTCTAGCAATACATCTGCTTTGGCCTCCCACGGGGCTACAATTACAGACACGAGCCACTGAGCCCTGCCTACTTTTTTGTTGTTGTTGTTAAAGAGAATGGGTCTAGCTATGTTGCTCAGGATGGTCTCAAACTCCTGGCCTCAAGCAATCCTTCCACTTTGGCCTCCCAAAGTGCTAGATTCCTGGTGTGATTCACCACGCCTGGCTATTAAAACAATATTTTTAAAAATAAAAATTAATGCTAGATATTCCATGATAAACACGGTATCAGAATTCTAAGACAGGTTCCAACCCTGACCCAACAGGGTTGTACAAGGGCAGGGTGCTCAGGGTGTTGGGAAAAAGTAAATTTTGGCAAATTCTGTTCAGCAACCACCCAGGAATATGAAAGGTACTTACCCTCTAAATGTCCCACACGCTTCATACTCAGACTGCCAGAAAGGGGTGGGATTTGCTCCCTGTGGTAAGGGGGCTTTCACTATGAAGTTTGGGACCTCTTACAGTTTTGTCTACATGGATCGAAGGCTTAGAGAAATGTTTACATTTATCAAAGTCAAAGGAGATAACCTCTGTAGACATGTGCCCACAAGGTTGCTACCATTGCTTCTGGCTTTTATATCAGTCTGGGACAAAATCTATCCAGTACACAATGTACTCCTTTTTTTGAAATGTGATGACTGTTTCACAACTTACAAAAAAAGATTCGCCAGGAAAGGGCAGCCAAATAGGGTTTTCTAGAATCCCTTTCTAAAATTATAAACAATTTGTAATCCCACTTCAGTTTTACAAAGTACAAATTACATCCATCCTGTAAAAATTTTTTTCTCTGAGAGAGGTATAACTTATGAGGACAACAAATAGACTCCAGAATTTAAAAAATGATGGGCATGTAGACATGGGTAGTTGATAGGATGAATTTTCATAGACGCAAAGGACTTGACTGACAACAGCTGGTCCAGCAAACAAACCTGTAGGAGGAAGGCAGATGAGGGTTTTGGAAGGTTTTGGCTCAGCCTTCCAGCACCCCAGTAAACGCACACTTTCCTGTAAGTATACCAATGTGCCATTGCTGGTAATGAACATTGTAAATATTCCCTGCTCAAACAGGTCCATTGAGATGACTATTGGAAAACATATTTTAGTGGAGAGTGTTCTGACTTGTTCTGTAGACTTCTGCCAAAGTATCCTTGGCCTGGTTTTAAATTCTTCCAAACTGTGACTATGCTTTCAATACCAAATATCTGTTCTGTTGTATTAAAAAGATACTTGCTACTCAAAACATAGTCACAGATTGGAAGAATTTAAAAAGAACTTGTGCCCATGAAAATTCTGTTTCATCATGTTTTTCTTTTTTCTTTTTCTTTTTTTTTTTTTTTTTTGTAGAGACAGAGTTTCACTTTATCGCCCTCGGTAGAGTGCCATGACGTCACACAGCTCACAGCAACCTACAACTCCTGGGCTTAAGCGATTCTCCTGCCTCAGCCTCCCGAGTAGATGGGACTACAGGCGCCCGCCACAACGCCCGGCTATTTTTTGGTTGCAGTTTGGCCGGGGCCGGGTTTGAACCCGCCACCCTCGCCACCCTCGGTATATGGGGCCGGCGCCCTGCTCACTGAGCCGCAGGCGCCGCCCTTCATCATGTTTTTCTAAAACTCAAGGGCTTCCAAAATATTCAACCCAATATTTTAACAGATGATTCTTGGCTGAAAGCAATAAAATCAGAGAAGCAAAATTGAATGTATTTGAGTAACTAGATGTTATCTCTTCTGCAGAACGTCATTTTAACTCTGAGAGGATCACAAAAAAACCTGTTGGAAATTCAACCCCTACAATGTTACTAGAGTCGGTTGCACAGACAGTGTATTATACAGTTACTCGCGTCAGTATCTACCCGAAGAGATCTGTGCTGTAATTTCAAAACCAAATATGAGGCTGCTAGAAAATCGTGCTGCGCCGAAACACCAACGAGAATGTAAGAATTAAACTACTTTACTTGGTGATTGTAGGACAGACCATCAACTAAGTGCGTCTCGTTAGGAGGTGGCTTGCAGTGACAATGTCACCCTAACCACAGAGGAATCTTTCTCTGGCACTGTTGATAGAAAAGTGGGACTATGATCAAACTTTTCAAATTATTTAAAAGTAGGGAGCTATGACGTTGAGATGAAAATGCTAGCGACCAACTGTATGATAAGACACAAGGGTGGCAGCTGAACCCCAGGCGGTAAATCCGTTATTATCAACGACCCCACGATGACCCCAGCACGCGGCCGCCTCCCGCGCGGGGCACTGCTTGGATTCGTTCAGCTGCAAGCCTCAAATTCCCCGCGTTGTCCCCATGGTGGAGGGGTCCCCTTTTCCTGAACCTGGCTAGGGATGTCGCCCCAGAAACAGCCCTGAATCTGTAAAAATTACCGCCCCATCCTCAGCTTTTTTTTTTTTTCCCCAGACAGTCTCACTCTGTCGCCCTCAGTAGAGTGCTGGAGCGTCATAGCTCACAGCAACCTCAAACTCCTGGGCTCAAGCGATTTTCCTGCCTCAGCCTCTCCAGTAGCTGGACTACAAGCATCAGCCCCCACGCCCAGCTAGTTTTTCTATTTTTAGTAAAGACCGGGTGTGGGGTCTCCCTCTTGCTCAGGCTGGTCTCGAACTCCCGAGCTCAGGAGATCCACAGCCTCGGCCTCCCAGAGTGCTTGGATTGCAGGCGGTGAGCCACTGCGCCCGGTCCATCCTCTGCTTCTCAGTCTTCCAGCGTCCCAATAAACGCACACTTTCGTACTACGCAAAATAAGCCTCCCTGCACCACCGAGGAGGAAGCACAGAAAAGCGTGCACCGGGACGTCCAGGAAGGGAAGGTTCATGCTCAGCGTGTAAGGAAACCATCTCGGGAACTCTGAGCCCCGGCACAGCTCCCTGTGGGTGTCGGGACCGGGGAACGGGAAGCTGTTTACTCACTTTTGCTTCCGCTGCGGCCAGCACATCCCAGATGCTCGGCTGCTGGCCATTACTCAGGGGCCTAACGGCTCCAGCGCAACCAGAGCACGCTGCTGTCTCTTCCAGCTGCAGGGGGCGGTTGGGCACCGGGCGTGGCACGCGCCCTCTGCTGGCGGTTGGGGCTCAGCTGGAGGAGCGAGGCGGGGGAGGGCGGGTGGGTAGGGCAGCAGGGCCTCGCGCAGAGTCACTGAAATTCTCCATTCTGTCCATACAGTTGATGACGTTGGGGGACTTTGACGTCCAGCCGGACCCGCTTCGTTTGCCAGGACATTCTTGGAGCCATGGGTTCAAATGCCAGAAAACCTGCATGCCATCGAGACATTTAAAGAGAACCATGCCTCAATAACAAGTCCTGCTTGTAGTTCCCCTGGGAAACAAGAGATAGCATCAAAATCCATAAGACCCAAGACATCTGTTCCTACCATCACATCCTCCCGATCGTCAACGTGCTGGTGACGGCCGGCTACCACGATGCTTGGGGATAAATCTAGAGAAATCACCCTCTAGCTTGATCACAAACAGAAAGATAAAAGTAGAAAATTTTCTGGTTTGTCCCTGTTTGGGAAGTATTCAGAGGTTCTTCTAAGAAATGGTCCCCATCTGAAGGCAAAGACATACAGTCTATGCTGGAGAGGTGTCAGAGGTGAAACTGAAGTGTGCTTTTCCTTCATTTGACACCCCCCACCAAAAATCATAAAGTTACACGGTGACTCTTTCAGCTCAATTATACAGATTACTGCTTGCCCAGCTCAAAAAGCAATCCTATGCTCCAAGGCATGACCCAGGAAAAGAAGCAGGTCAGGCTGGACGTCAACGTCCCCCAACGTCATCAGCGGTATGGACAGAATGGAGAATTTCAGTGACTCGGCGCGAGGCCCTGCTGCCCTACCTACCGGTCCTCCCCCGCCTCGCTCCTCCAGCTGAGCCCCAACCGCCAGCAGAGGGCGCGCGCCCCGCCCGGTGCCCAGCCGGAGTCTGCCACTGGAAGAGACAGTATCGTGCTCTGGTTGCGCTGGAGCCGTTAGGCCCCTGAGTAATGGCCAGCAGCCGAGCATCTGGGATGTGCTGGCCGCAGCGGAAGCAAAAGTGAGTAAACAGCTTCCCGTTCCCCGGTCCCGACACCCACAGGGAGCTGTGCCGGGGCTCAGAGTTCCCGAGATGGTTTCCTTACACGCTGAGCATGAACCTTCCCTTCCTGGACGTCCCGGTGCACGCTTTTCTGTGCTTCCTCCTCGGTGGTGCAGGGAGGCTTATTTTGCGTAGTACGAAAGTGTGCGTTTATTGGGACGCTGGAAGACTGAGAAGCAGAGGATGGACCGGGCGCAGTGGCTCACCGCCTGCAATCCAAGCACTCTGGGAGGCCGAGGCTGTGGATCTCCTGAGCTCGGGAGTTCGAGACCAGCCTGAGCAAGAGGGAGACCCCACACCCGGTCTTTACTAAAAATAGAAAAACTAGCTGGGCGTGGGGGCTGATGCTTGTAGTCCAGCTACTGGAGAGGCTGAGGCAGGAAAATCGCTTGAGCCCAGGAGTTTGAGGTTGCTGTGAGCTATGACGCTCCAGCACTCTACTGAGGGCGACAGAGTGAGACTGTCTGGGGAAAAAAAAAAAAGCTGAGGATGGGGCGGTAATTTTTACAGATTCAGGGCTGTTTCTGGGGCGACATCCCTAGCCAGGTTCAGGAAAAGGGGACCCCTCCACCATGGGGACAACGCGGGGAATTTGAGGCTTGCAGCTGAACGAATCCAAGCAGTGCCCCGCGCGGGAGGCGGCCGCGTGCTGGGGTCATCGTGGGGTCGTTGATAATAACGGATTTACCGCCTGGGGTTCAGCTGCCACCCTTGTGTCTTATCATACAGTTGGTCGCTAGCATTTTCATCTCAACGTCATCGCTCCCTACTTTTAAATAATTTCTAAAGTTAGCCTGTGGCTCAGTGAGTAGGGCGCCGGCCCCATATACCGAGGGTGGCGGGTTTAAACCCGGCCCCACCAAAACTGCAACAACAACAAAATAGCCGGGCGTCGTGGCAGGCACCTGTGGTCCCAGCTAACTTGGGAGGCTGAGGTAAGAGAATCGCCTAAGCCCAAGAGCTGGAGGTTGCTGTGAGCTGTGACGCCACAGTACTCTACGCAGGGCGACAAAGTGAGACACTGTCTCTTTAAAAAAAAAGAAAAGTTAGATCATAGTCCCACTTTTCTTTCAACAGTGCCAGAGAAAGATTCCTCTGTGGTTAGGGTGACATTGTCACTGCAAGCCACCTCCTAACGAGACGCACTTAGTTGATGGTGAGCTACCTCTGTCCTACAATCACCAAGTAAAAGTTTAATTCTTACATTCTCGTTGGTGTTTTCAGGCGCAGCACAATTTTCTAGCAGCCTCATATTTGGCTTTGAAATTACGGCACAGATATCTTCGGGTCGATACTGACGCGAGTAACCGTATAATACTATAATACGCTGTCTGTGCAACCGACTCTAGTAACCTTGTAGGGGTTGAATTTCCAACAGGTTTTTTTGTGATCCTCTCAGAGTTAAAATGACGTTCTGCAGAAGAGATAACATCTAGTTACTCAAATACATTCAATTTTGCTTCTCTGATTTTATTTCTTTCAGCCAAGGATCATCTGTTAAAATACCAGGTTGAATATTTTGGAAGCCCTTGAGTTTTAGAAAAACATGGTGAAACAGAATTTTCACAGGCACAAGTTCTTTTCAAATTCTTCCAATCCGTGACTACGTTTTGAGTAGCAAGTACCTGTTTAATACAACAGAACAGATATTTGGTATTGAAAGCATAGTCACAGTTTGGAAGAATTTAAAACCAGGCCAAGGATACTTTGGCAGAAGTCTACAGAACAAGTCAGAACACTCTCCACTAAAATATGTTTTCCAATATTCATCTCAACAGACCTGTTTGAGCAGGGAATATTTACAATGTTCATTACCAGCAATGGCACATTGGTATACTTACAGGAAAGTGTGCGTTTACTGGGGTGCTGGAAGGCTGAGCCAAAACCTTCCAAAACCCTCATCTGCCTTCCTCCTACAGGTTTGTTTGCTGACCAGCTGTTGTCAGTCAAGTCCTTTGGGTCTATAAAAATTCATGCTATCCAGCGGCACCTGTGGCTCAGTGAGTAGGGCACCAGCTCCATGTGCCAAGGGTGGCGGGTTCAAACTCAGCCCCAGGCAAACTGCAATAAAAAAAGTAGCCGGGGGCGGCGCCTGTGGCTCAGTGAGTAGGGCGCCGGCCCCATATGCCGAGGGTGGCGGGTTCAAACCCAGCCCCGGCCAAATTGCAACAAAAAAAATAGCCGGGCGTTGTGGCAGGCGCCTGTAGTCCCAGCTGCTCGGGAGGCTGAGGCAAGAGAATCGCGTAAGCCCAAGAGTTAGAGGTTGCTGTGAGCTGTGTGATGCCACGGCACTCTACCTGAGGGTGGTATGTGAGACTCTGTCTCTACAAAAAAAAAAAAAAAAAAGTAGCCGGGTGTTGTGGCGGGCACCTGTAGTCCCAGCTACTTGGGAGGCTGAGGCAAGAGAATCGTGTAAGCCCAAGAGTTAGAGGGTGCTGTGAGCCGTGTGACGCCACGGCACTCTACCCTAGGGTGGTACAGTGAGACTCTGTCTCTACAAAAAAAAAAAAATTCATCTATCAACTACCCATGTCTAAATGCCCATCATTTTTTAAATTCTGGAGTCTATTTGTTGTCCTCATAAGTTATACCTCTCTCAGAGAAAAAAATTTTTACAGGATGGATGTAATTTGTACTTTGTAAAACTGAAGTGGGATTACAAATTGTTTATAATTTTAGAAAGGGATTCTAGAAAACCCTATTTGGCTGCCCTTTCCTGGCGAATCTTTTTTTGTAAGTTGTGAAACAGTCATCACATTTCAAAAAAAGGAGTACATTGTGTACTGGATAGATTTTGTCCCAGACTGATATAAAAGCCAGAAGCAATGGTAGCAACCTTGTGGGCACATGTCTACAGAGGTTATCTCCTTTGACTTTGATAAATGTAAACATTTCTCTAAGCCTTCGATCCATGTAGACAAAACTGTAAGAGGTCCCAAACTTCATAGTGAAAGCCCCCTTACCACAGGGAGCAAATCCCACCCCTTTCTGGCAGTCTGAGTATGAAGCGTGTGGGACATTTAGAGGGTAAGTACCTTTCATATTCCTGGGTGGTTGCTGAACAGAATTTGCCAAAATTTACTTTTTCCCAACACCCTGAGCACCCTGCCCTTGTACAACCCTGTTGGGTCAGGGTTGGAACCTGTCTTAGAATTCTGATACCGTGTTTATCATGGAATATCTAGCATTAATTTTTATTTTTAAAAATATTGTTTTAATAGCCAGGCGTGGTGAATCACACCAGGAATCTAGCACTTTGGGAGGCCAAAGTGGAAGGATTGCTTGAGGCCAGGAGTTTGAGACCATCCTGAGCAACATAGCTAGACCCATTCTCTTTAACAACAACAACAAAAAAGTAGGCAGGGCTCAGTGGCTCGTGTCTGTAATTGTAGCCCCGTGGGAGGCCAAAGCAGATGTATTGCTAGAACTCAGGAGTTGGAGACCAGCCTGAGCAAGAGCGAGACCCAGTCTTTAAAAAATAGCTGGGCATTGTGGTGGGTGCCTGTAGTCCCAGCTACTCGGGAAGCTGAGGCAAGAACATTGCTTGAGTCCAAAAATTTGAGGTGTCTGTAAGCTATGACACCACAACACTCTACTAAGGGCAACAAAGTGAGACTCTGTCTAAAATACATATATATGTATATAAATTTAGCCGGGTGTATAAAGTAAATTGTACTAACATTTTATATGTCTTCATACCAAGTCATTTGGTATGCCCTTCCATTTTGTGTTTAATCCCTGGCCTGGAAAAAGCTTTGGATATAAAGTTGGGATTTTACTTGTCTGTATATCGTGTCTGAAAACCAGCCAAAATGTCATTTGGCAAAGCCCAATGTACATCCTTTTATGTGTTTTGGTTTTTGTTACACTTTTTCTTGTAACTATTTTTTCCCTGTGCCTAGACAGACATCATTACAGGTGATCTGAAACTTTAAGGGAGGGATTATTTATATCACAAAGTCACACATTTCCCAGAGAAGTAGGGTTCTGGCAGACCAGGCTGACTGAAAAGGCCAGGGCCATATCTCTCCTTTCTGTGCCAGGCATAGAGAGGGCGATAGTCCAGCAGACAGCTCCCTGTACCAGAGAGTCCACTCGGGAGGTGCCAAAGTGCCTGGCCTGTGAGCATCAAAGGGCTGTTCTCAGCCCCCACCCCACCACTCTACCACTGGACCCTCTCACTCCCACCCCTACCTCTGCCTCTCCTGCTTGTCTCTGGATTGGGCAGAGGAGGAGTCACTCCTGATGTTGACACCAGGAATGTTCCTGGCCTGTTCAGGTTTGCAGCCAGTGATCTGCAGATTTCCTTCCAACCCTCAAAATTTTCTTCAAGTTTTACAAAATCCTTCGAAACTGTTTTCAATTGTCAGAAATTCCTAGGCTGTTCCCCAAATGATCCAGCAAGATGAGGAAACAGAAAACGGTGGCCATATAACTATCAGGACCACAGATGTCACCAAAAACTGGACCTTCCAGGCTCCCTCCCTTCCATTCTTCCCCATGGGAAGTGACTGAGCTGGGACACAACCACGCCTGCTCGTGGCCCTGGCAGGGCTAGGAGTAGGAATACAGAAGGGTCAAGGCCTGTGATGTGCGTACAGATGTGCACTGAGGGCAGCCAGGAGTCCATGGAGAAGTGAGAGACTCTGTGGCTGTGCCAGGGCGGGTATGAGATGAGCCCGCAGCATCCAGTGTAGTGCAAAATGCTAGAGAGAGCTCCACCACTGATGGCCACATGTCCCCAAATACCAAAGCCTTTGTAAGGAGCTCCCACTGGCTGTGGTGGGCATCGAAACACATAAGGATGCTACCAGAGTATCCCCCATTAACTACGAGTCCACGTTGCTGGTACATGGGCTGGCACACTTGTGCGCACTCACCTAGGCTTGTGTGTGAGCTCTCGCTAGCGGACTACTATCTCTTGCTCTTACCCGCTCCCACCTAAGTAGATGGAGGAGAAAGATCTTTCTTAGGAATTGTAAGTAATGAACGTAGGAGGAATGGGACAATTCCAACATCGTAGTTAGTAATGACTCGAGCAAGGTCGGCTACACTGCCCTTTACCTGTCCCTGTGGATAAAAGGACCCTCAGTGGCTCCAGTGGATTTTCCTTCCGGGGACTTCCTCCTTGGGCACTCCCAGAAAACCCACGCCTCCTGTAGGTGAGTGGTATTCATTTTCTCTTTTCTTTTCTGGCAGTCACTCCTCACTCCATGCCCTTCAGTGGCCGGTGACAGGGATGCTCCGAAAAAGAAGACTAATTTGCATGGTGTGGAGAGATGACCGCAGCGGGCGGAGCAGTGTCCCGGATGAGGCCAGAAGCCCTGCACCCTCCTTCCACACGGCAGGACCTGCCTGTGTGCCTCAGCCCGTGTGTCCCCGGAAGGATCCCCAGAGGCTCTACCTAGCACGGGCAGGTCCCAGAGAACTTCTGCACCCTGAAGGACAGATGGTTACACTCAGGACAAGGATCCCACAAGGAACAGCCATACGGAGCCGCAGGTCACATTCATGGCCAGGAGGTGTCCCTGCAGCCCGCGATTCGGCTCACAGGGAGGCGCTACACACTGGGGCTGAGATGGCGCCACTGCACTCCCCAGGGTCCTTGTCAGCACCAGCAGGTGACCATTGCCCAAAACCTTTTCCTCCCTGCTTGCCTCATCTCTTCAAGGCACTTTGGCTGAAAGGAACGTTCACTGGCGATGGAGGGCTGATCCTATGGATCTGTGAAGATGCCATTTGGCGGCCATGGTGCAAAGTCTCCATGGGAAGATGAGTAGGCACTCAGCGGGGAAAACTCATGGCCAGGTTCACGGTTATACTATAGACGGGCCAGATGCTTGTCTGCCACGGAGCCTCTTCCTAGGATTTGCTGTGGTCTGCCCAGGACCCTCCACAGTGATGTCCTCCCCACCCTGTGATCACAGGGGCCAGCCCTTGTCTGTGGCCTTGGGAACTCACTATTGTTCCTGATGCCTTGTGGGGTGGGGCTGGCAGGGTGGCACGGCCTGTACCCAGGCCTAGTATTGTGGTCCCAGCTTGGTGGTTGGTCTCCAAAACAGGAGCTGGAAGGGAAGCAGATCTTCTTGTGGCACATGGAGATTCCAGGTTGGAGGCTATGAACACCTAGCTCCTCCCCTGTGCATTTGGCAAATAGCCCTTCCCCTGCACTCTCTCTCCTCTGGGCCCCCTCTTCCAGGGAGAGGGCACGGGACAGACTCTTGCTTTTTCCTGTTCCAATCCTATCCTGGCCTGTGGGAGTCACACCAGCTAACCAGGGTCCCTTTACACATGTGGTGGCACACCGGTGTGCCCACGATGGAGGCCAGTGCCCTCTCTGGGGTTAGTAGAGGAAAGGGAGTTTGGGGCCCTTAACCGGGCCAGATTGTCTGACCTGTCACGGGGACTCTGGGGTTGGGGGAGCCAGCGCTGCCTGTGTGGTCCCACCACCCTGCCCATGGAGCTGGGACACCCGTTTTCTAGTGTGGGTCCCACCTCCTCCTGCCACTGTGCGTGCAGGAAGCAGCGCTTCTGAACGGCCCTTCTACATGGTGGATGTCCACGAGGCTCCCTTACCCAGCCTGGAAGCTGACTGGGACATTTCTAGTTGTCTCAGCCTCAGTGGTCTGGATCTGGGCCCACCCCCCACTCAGCCATGTGACTACTTTAAGGGTGTGCGGGGGCAGGGCACACATCTGCTTCATCTAGGTCTTTGGTCGAGTCTTTTTTCCTCCTTCTGAGTGTTGTATATATTTTTTTCATTTGGTCCACGAGAGCAGTATTATGAACAAAGTGGAATGTTAATGACATTGTACCTCTGGGCTGGCCCTGGGAAGGAGCATAGACTTGGTGGGTGTGGACGCCACTGCGCCTCCCCCAGCCAGGCCCGGGTGAGTGACCGAAGCAGGCCGCCAGGAAGAGTGGAGCAGTCCCTCCAGGCTGACCGCAAACAGCGCTGGGGTCACCTTAGCCTGTCCCCAAGCGGCACCCACAGTGGGCAGCACCTGGCTGTTAGAAGAAGTGCTATAGTTAGGAACTCTCACTGGGGATGAACCAAGGGTCCCTGGCCTGTTTGGCTGTCCTGGGGGCACTGGGGTCTGTGTCCTGCATGCAAACTCTGCCTCGGGAGTTAGGCAGTACAGGTGGAGGTGGAGGATGATTTCAGGGTAGTGATGGAAAACATCCTTCAAATTCAGCCAGGGGCCGGTGAGGTTGTGCAGAGGAACCAGGTGTCCTTGGTCCAGAGCCACTCAGGCAACTCTGCTCGCAGCTTGACCCTCATGGTTGGACCGTGGCTCTTTTTGTCCTTCCTCTTCTCAGTGCATGAAGTCCCTCGATGAAATGCCTCATCCTGATCCTTATTTGACCCTTTGATGGAGCCTGTGGCCAACACCAGGGCTCTGGTCCCCAGAGTCTCTGCCGACTGCAGGTCCTGGGCAGGAGACCCTGGTGAGCATCGAAGGTGCTAGCATGAGATACAGGGGCTGCTCCTGGCACCTCTGATTTTCTTGGCATGTCCCACCCTGTGTATGACCTTCCCCTTGCTGTCACAGCACCTTACTCGAGTCTACAGAATGTGCATCCCTCCCCTCCCCAGCCAGGAAAGGAGAGGGCCTTGTCTTCCCAGGAAGTTTGTAAGTTTGATCCCCGCCGGCTCCTTGCCGGTAAGTTTTTTGGTAAGTTTTTCTCCTGCATCACTTTTATGAAGTGGCCATGGTTTGTAGCATAGGATGATGGGAGAAAAAAAAAGTTGATAGATCGACTTTTTCTTTACTGTCAATGTTTCTGTTGTGCATAGTAAGAGCTCTGGTTTCTGGTGGGCCTGGACTCTGCACAGAGCAAGAAGCCTGTGTGGGCTCTGGGAGGTGGACCTTCTGTCCCCTTCTCATTCTCATGGCTTTGTTCCCAGTGTCCGCTGCCTTCCCTTATTGGAGCAGGCGGCTGTACCCTGAGATGGGAGGTTCCCCTGTCCTGCCTCCCCTCTCTGATGCCCTCACCCTCATAACTGGTGGGAGGTTCTTGCCCTATTTTCTGCCCCACCGCTCCCGTCTGAGCGACCTCTGAGAGCGTGTGAGAATCACAGAGGCACCCAACTGCCCCCATTGCTCACGGAACCCAGGGATGGTACGGTTTTGGGAGAATTCTGGTCCCGACAGAGTGTGGTGGCGGGTGAGAAGGCGGGCCCTGTTCCCTTCTGTTTGGGCTGCTGTAAAAGTTCCTCAGAGTCGTAATTCATTAACGACAGAGATTTCTTGCTAATCATTCTGGAGTCTGGGAAGTCCAAGATCAAGTTGCCAGCAGATTCAGTGTTTTGGAAGGCCATTCCTTAGGGACAGAGCCCTGTAGCTGTGTCTTCACGTGACAGACTCGGGCAGAGAGGTTGCTCAAGCCACCTGGATGGGCATCTCATCCTGTGTGTGAGGGTGGAGCCCTCCTGACCTTCTGGAAGGCCCCATCTCCTAAAGCTACCTGGTGGGAATTGGGTTTCAACATATGAATTTTGGGGGACACCAACACTTGGGCCATAGCAGGTCAAAGACATAGTGGGCTGAGGCTGAGGCAGAGGCTCTAGAACCTTATTTTCGCCTAGAGAAAAGCACTGGGAAATGGTGCTGGGGGCTGATAGGCCCTGGTCCACATGGGATCCAGTGTCCATGCTGTCCTGGGTAGCACAGCAGGGCCCTGGTGCAGGGTGTCAGGCAGTGGGCAGGGAAAGGTGGAGGCCAGTTTGAGTGCCCATGCCCTGACGCCCAGGGGACCAAGATAGAGCAGATTCCCTCCTCCTTCCCCACCCACGACGTCACCTCCGCAGTGGCCCAGCACAGCCCTCAGGGCACAGGGTTGCTGCAGCTGCCCCTGGAGTTACCTTCAAAAGGAGGCTCCATGTGCATCCTGGAGTGTCACTGGTACAAGAGAGCCTGGCAGGGTCTGAGTCCCCATGTTCCTCATGTTGTGACACTCTTTTGCCCTCTCCTCAAGGCTGCTCTGACTGTCCCTTCCTGGGGGTTTTCCTCTTGGTGTCAAACCTGGGCTACACCTGAACTCTTGGGGGCAAGCTAGGAAGAGGGCGCCCTGAAGCCTCAGGAGAGTGGTCACCTTTGCTAAAGAGAATGTTGGTCCCCGGCCCCCGAGTGCTCCAGAAGGGAGCTCTCCGGGCTGGGAGACAGAGCCCACGTGTGGAGGGAAGCCCAGGCAGAACGGTCCCTTACTAGGTCTGTGGCCAGTAGCAGTGGGATGGGAGC